>NC_141222.1:8238750-9642500 GCF_054856515.1 Filicampus tigris
ATCCATCCATTCAGTGACTTTTATAGACCAGTACGCATAATGTAAAAATACATTCTACAGCTGATTGGGAGGTAGGTGGTAAATTTCGATCCACCTTTTTTAATTTGAATTTTCAAGTATTGGGAAAATAAATATGAATGGAAACGTGAGAAATTTGGGAAAAACAAAAAGTGGGCTATGCAGCCAAAGCAGACAGACGTGAATGTGTGTGCGTTTGAACAGATGTGCACGCACGTCAGCTTATGGCCAACTCTCTGAAAAGGTTCTGGCTCCGCCCCTGCTCCTACTTGATGTTTAATTAACTCCAACTGGCTTGTTTTATTGTAAAACTGTGCAAGCCCTACTGACGGAAGACACATCTGCTTGTTTTTCAAGAATCTACAGATGCTCATGTCATGTACACTGCTAACTCGTTGCAGCACTTCAAATTATAGGATGTAATTCCCTTAAGAATGTTTGAGCATAGCCAGTCTTGATCCATCACAGGGTGCCTGTGTGTATTCATGTGTAAGTCTCCTTCAAGATCTCATAGCTGTGTTAATCATCCTCCCTGCCACTCACTCTCAAGGTTTTAGTGCCCCACTGTTGAAAGCTAAAAATCTGTAATTGAAGTAGAAATGGAAAAGGGTGTTCTAGACACAGCTCAGTGGTGCATACGTCTGAAGCAGGGCATTCAAAGTTGAGATGTCATTACTTAACTAATCCTTGTGAAAATGTGTTTTATAGGTTAAAATCAATAATGGAGCTACAAGAGTATTGGCACTCAGCAAACAGAATTGTGCTGGGAATGTATGCCAGATTTAAATGCAACAAAACAGATGAACTAAACAAAGAAGGTGCAATGATAATTTGCTAATTCCTATAAAAAAAAGGTATGAATTAAAGTTGTAGTTCTTGTTTCTTTTTTAGGCCTAATCATGAGTGAAACACATTTCTTATAATTCTTCAAAGTTCCAGTTTTTATGAGAATGAGCCAGGGTTCGTGTGATCATGACATGCATATGATCCTTTACTTGAATCACCATAGCAAAACAGATCACTGTGAATATGTATTATTTTATATTGTCTTAATCAATCAATCAATCAATCAATCAATCAGTCAAGGTTATTATAGTTAACAAAAACGATCAAAATAAACTAAAATGAAAAAATATTTTCATTAAAATGAGAGCTTTTAAAAAATGATAACTAACTGAAACTCTATTTTGTGTATACAATTAACTATGATTATAACAGACATTAGTTTTCATATTTGTCAATTAATTTCATTTCATTGTTGCGGTTTATTTTAAAAGTATTTGTTTTAAGACCATATCTCACTGAGCGGCGCAGGTTTGTGAGTGTGTGCACACATAGCGAATGTTTTTTCGTCAGGTTTCATTCAAGGTCGCAAGGACGTTCGCCAACTGTTTTACTGGTCACAAACATGTTCAAGATTTCGTTACGACAATAAAAATTATTGCCGCACGTCTGGCGAATGTCTTCGCAACCGTTTGTGACCTTGAATAATCGGGATGAAAAATCAACGTTTGGGTTGTGCGCAAACAATCGTAAACCCTCGCCGCTCAATAAGATACGGGCTTTAGTTTTACTGTTTGTCCAAAAAGAAGAAGACATGTCTAACAGTTGTTTGGGAATTACAGTTTTCTTTATTACAAAATACTCAGTGATTTTTTTTCTTATCTTGCATTCGACAAGTACTCCATATATATGTATATAACTCCAACAGAGTGGAGTAAGGAAGTGCTGTCATAGAGGGCTGTCAGTACCCCAGGCTCTCAAACACCTCAGCATCAGGACTACGACTATGAGAATAAATGAAGAAGTAGGAAAGTAGATAAATAAAGATGATCATTTGGACTTGGTCATTTTATAAGTAGCTCCAATGCTGAAAAAGTGTGGGCAACCCGATGTAAAGGAACACACAAGAGAAACACAACAGAGTATTGTGCATGTTGGGCATAATTAGCTGGATAGTGCAGATGAGGGCAGAGCACCTCTGAAGTACTGTCAGACCATACTGACCTTGATAACAAAGGCTTCTTGCCCAGAGTTATTAACAATAATTGGATCTAATTATATAAGGTGTAAACGGGGCAAAGAAATGGAAGGGGTGTTCAATTAGCCATTTCAAAGCCTGAAAGAACAGGTCAAGAGGGACCCCTACGCTGCAGTTTTATTCCAGTGGCAGTTTTTGTAAATATTTGTTGTTTTTACAGTGGTACCTTGGATACCAGTTTAATTTGATTCGTAAACCACACTCGTAACTCAAAACTCTTGTATTTAAAATAATAGTCTTTCCCCACTGAAATGATGGAAATGCTATTAATACATTCATGCGCCCCCAGAAAATAGTTTGTTTTAAATATGTGAGAAAAACAGCACTTTGTAATATTGTTTATAAAAACACACAGCAATGAATTAACACAGTAAAGAATTAATATGTGCTTCTTTTTTGCCCTTCAATTCAATGGAAATTGTGCAGATCCTTCTGGTGTGTGTTCCTTGGCCACTTACGAGCAGTGTAATACAAAAATAAGTATATACATTAATTAAGCCCGTCACTGACTGTTAGTCCTCAGTAAGCCAGAGTAATATTAGCTAGCTGTTTTTCACGGAAGATAAACAATACATGCCCGTGAGTAGCTTTATATTATCTGTCGCCCTGTGTTACTCTGTTGGGTATGTTGAAGTATCGGTTCCCAACATTTTTACCACCAGGGACTGGTTCTTTACTGATTTTTTGTGCACCAGTTAGGTAGCATTATTATTCATTATCTTTTTGGAATGCCTCCCTTCTTAAGGCATTAGTCTCATGTGAGTAAGGCTAATTTAAAAGACACGGGGCCCTGTTTATTAACCATGCACAAATATTTAGGTCTACGCACATTTGATGAACAAATCTGTGATTCACCACTGTATGTGTACTTGAATTTTTATTGTATTTTCATTCTGCTGACAAACCTAGGGCCTCCTCAGACCAATCTTATGCAGAAACAGGGCTGGACTGGGACAAATAGGTCTTGGTATTTTTTAACTTAGACCAGCCACACCCACAACCAGACGTCTTCTCGACGTTGGATTTTGGGCTAAATCTGGTTAGTCCGTCTTAGACTCGATTTAGCCCAGAAATAGTCATTGAAAATTGTGCTCTTTTTGGGTCATCCAAATGTGTCCAAATTTAGTGAAAAAATAGTCGTTGAAAACTGGGTTGTGTTATAGCCCCTCCGATATAGTCCAAATTTAGTCCAAAAATATCTGTTGATAATTGGGTTGTGTTTAGCCCATCCAATGTGGTACAAATTTAGCCCAAAAATAGGCATTTAAATTTGGGTTGTGTTTAGCCGTCTTTATTGTTGTATTATTGTTTTTTTTTTATATGTAAGGTGCTTTGTTACAATTGCACCTGTTGTGAAATGAGCTATATAAATAAAGTTGTATTGTATCGCTTTTAATGCTGTATGATGTTAACAAACTATCGTCAATTCATATCTAAAAAGCACCATGACACAAAATATATGAATTTGCCACAATTCTAAACACTACTTTTTAATTTAGATTTGTCCTCACTTCCACCTTGAATGTGGTGAACAAAATTCTGGAGACCTACGCATTCTACTTTATGAAACCATGACTGAGCACCGCACAACAAACAATGACCTCCCTGCCATGTTAACATACACATATCACTGAGTAGGTTGAGATTTGCTCCCCCGTGACCATGTCACACTCATGCGGGCAGATTAGTGGGCTGGAATCCTTACTTTATTGAGCCCTTTTTTTCCAAATGTGTCACCCCATGGCCCCAAATATGGGTGTTTGGCTGGGCCGGAGGGTCCGACTGGTCCGGCACTGGGATGGACTGCCCAGCTCTGCTTTTCACTTTGCAACAGTTTCAACACTTTTAGACTGCAAAAGGATGTCTTTTTAGACATGTCTTTTCAACAACATGAAAATGACATCTTTCCACCTTTCACTTTTCAACCAAATTCAGACTGTAAAAGGATGTCTTTTTAAAGATGTCTTTTCAACGACATGAAAATGACGTCTTTTCACCTTTCACTTTTCAACTAAATTTAGACTGTAAAAGGATGTCTTCTCAAAGACATCTTTTCAACGACATGAAAATTACATCTTTTCACCTTTCACTTTTCAACCAAGGTCGGATGTTTTTTTTAACGGACACAAGTGACGTCTTTTCTACGTATTTTCAACCAATTTTTGCTGGGTGGTGCCCTGTTGTGTTATTTGGGTACTCAATAAAGAGACTTGATTGTGCGTCGATGAACTTTTACTAACACTTGTTCTCGTAACAGCAGTACCAACCACCATGCATATCCTTACACAGGTCTTGTACAGTAGCTTGCATATCACTCCGCCTAGGGCAGTTAACTAGTTCCTTACATATCACAACATCCCCCCTGTTTAACTTGAAATCAGATTATCACACGCATAACAAATACTACTAATCTCTTGCAATGAATTAGTTAGCTACTAAGAAATCCAGTCAACTTAATTCCTGCCTTCTGCATATGAACAACCTAGCCACATCTGAGTGCAGCAACTTTTTTGAACATGTTTACACCCCAAAACCAACTTTTTTTTTAATGCCTTCAAACTGTTTGACATAGTCCTTGTAGTGAGCTGGTTTGACTACAGGTCTTCCACATCTTGTCCTAACTGTCAAGTTGGTTTCAGTCCGATTGGTTGGAATGTCCTCCTGTTGTTGCTCACTGTAATTTTTGTTTCCATCCCTTATTGCTGGCTCTGTGAAGGTGATTCTTTTTACAGTCTCTGTCTGTTGCATCTCCGTGTTGTATGGCCCACGTAGATGACTCCTGTTCCGCCTCAGCTAGGTACCATTTGGTGTTAGGACAATGTAGCTCCGTGGTTCATCACATTTTTGTAGAACAACTGCTGGGTGCCATGTCCATCTCTCTTTCTTCCATACTGTCACATGCTGTCCAGTGTGAAGTATCGCAAGTTCCCTGCGATCATGCTGCGGTCATGGTGTTCTCTCATTGCAGCTGCTCCGTGTGTTAGGTGATGTCGGTGTCCCTCCATTCCTGGATCAGTACGGCTTGGCAACAGGATACTAGTAGTTCTGCCAAAAAGAAGTTCTGCAGGTGATGGCAACTTGCTGTCAATAGGTGTCGCCCTTACTGCAGCAAGGCAATGTGTAGGTTATCTTTGTTTTGGATTGTTTTCTTCATAATGGCTTTGATGTATCTTACATGCCATTCAATGAATCCGTTGCTTTTAGGGTAATTTGGTGAACTAGTAATGTGCCTTACCCCCCAAGTTGTCATCAATTCTTTGAATCGTTGTCCTGTGTATTGTGGTCCATTATCAGTCAGCATTTCATCTGGCCGTCCAAACAAAGACAAATATGTTTGAATCTGTTGTGCAACAGCTTGGCTGGATACTTGAGTAGACCTTCCACCCACCAGTGGATACTTGGAGTGTCCGTCCACAGTCAACAGGAACTGGCGACCTTTGACTTCAAACAAGTCAGACGCTATTGACTGGCCATGGCCTTGAGGGTGTGTTGTGCGGTGTGAGAGGTTTTTTTGGATTGCATCTTGGTGCTCTGCACACATACTAATGACTTACATCTTTTTTCAATGTCCTCATACATTTTTGTCCAGTACACATTTTCTCTTGCCAGCCAGTGTGTTTTTTCTATACCTTGATGGCCTACATGGAGTTGAGGATATCATTGCACAGTGGTTCATGAATGAGTATCTGTCTTCCCTTGAATGTGACTACTGACTCCACAGCAAGTTCATCTCTAAAAGACCGGTATGCACACAGGTCTTTGGGCAGGTCCTTGATGTTTTCTGGCCATCCTTTGTGGATAATGTCTTTCAATTCTCTCAGTTTTGGGTCTTCAACAGTTTGTTTGCATAACGCCGCCTGCTTTTCAAGAGAGAAGTTTATCATAGCGATGGTGTACTTTACTTTTCTTTTGTCAGCGTAAACTCCATCTATGCGCTCATCCAATTGTATGTTTCCATTATCTTCAGGGTTTGGCAATCTGATGAGGTTGTCCGCTAGGACCATCTCCGCTCCAGGTCTGTATCTAACTTCATAGTTGTACCCTTTGGTTTTAATCCGCATGCGCTAGAGTCGAGGTGGTGCTGCGTGTAGGGGTTTCGCACTGATGGTGACCAACGGTTTGTGATCCGTTATCACACTAAAGGACTTCCCATACAGGTACGTATGATATCGCTGCATCCCGTACACTATCGCTAGCATTTCTCTTTCCATGTTACTGCACCTTGACTGGCAGTCTGTCAGTGTCTTTGATCCAAATGCAATGGGTCTGTCATTCTGCACCAGTGCTATTCCTAGGCCTTTTTGTGATGCATCCACTTCAAGTGTCAGAGGTGCGTTTGCATCATAGTACTTCAGACATGCATCCTCTGCAATAGTTGATTTCAGCTCCCCAAAACATTTCTGATGATCCGACTCCCGTATCCACAAAGCATCGTTTTTCAGCAGTCCTCTCAGGGTGTGTGCTTTTTCTGCAAACGTAGGTATGTAGGCTGCAAGATATGTAAGCATGCCCATGAATCAGTGCAGTTCGTCTTTGTTTTGTGGAGGTGGCATTTCCTGGATGTCTCTTATTTTTGACACGTCAGGTTTTATGCCATCCTGTGTAAATGTTCCCAAAGGATGAGATACGTTTTTGCTTGATTGTTCTTCTGTGTAGTAGCTGTCAACTGCATCTATCCTGCACTTTTGTCCTTTGTTATATGCTTGGTGTTTGGGATGCATGATTTGGTTTGGACGTGACTTACTTTTTCTACTTGCATGAACACCTCGCTTTTGTTGTGGTTTGGTCTTTTTGCAGCAACGTGGCCAATGTCCTCTCCCACCACAAACGGACAATGGCTTGGTTGATGGCTTGTGTCACAGTTCCGACATGTATGGTCCCTTTGTATGGTATTCACATTCTCAGGGTTTTCTGATTTAGACAATCCAAGTTGGGTCAACTGTGCATTCCCTGCTAATAATGCTTCATATTTTTTTCCTTCTTTCAATACATCAGCCAGGGAGTAGCCTTGTGGTTTTCCATACAAGTAATTTCTCAGCGCATCATGTGGGGTACTTGCAATTATGAGTTCAATGAGGTGTACATTTAGCTCAGCGTCAGTGAATTGACATTTTAGCGCCAAGATTCTAGCTCTTGTCACAAAATCATCAATATTTCCCTCTGACTTTTGTCTGAATTGCATTAAGTGGAGTCCATGAATCCTAAAGTTCACATTAAGCTTAAGCTGGTCTTCAAAAAAAGTCCACCATTTCTGCGGATTGTTCTTATCTTCACTGAAACCGCTAGCATTCGGTCTTCTTAGCCTGTCAGCCCCGATGCCTCGGCATATTTTCTTAGCTCGTTTAATGTCATCCATTATTCCATCCATCCAGTGTGTAGTTTCATCCTGTTCTTCCCATGTTTATTTCAAGCATAATGTTTCAACATCACCACTATTGTACAAAATTCCAGGAATTTTGCGACACCACCTGTCTCCCACATACAATGCCGTCCTTTTGTCCGTTCCAAAGAAAATCAATAATTGGGCCTTGAGCAAATAGCAAACAAACATTACGGCCTCAATTGGCCTTGATGTGGCTCCAACAATTTTTTAAAACTAAATGGAGTATTGATCCTAGGAGAAATTACTCAGATTAATTTCCAATTGATTTAGGCAGTATGAATGTTATTTCGCACTTTATACTTCTCTGATCTTGTTTCTAACAAACAATAACATTAAAGCGGAACACACCTCCAAATCATTTTTTTTTTTTTGCTGATAAAATATATAAACGGTTGTCTACTAATGCTGTCTATATGTCCTGGCCGTTATTTTGACATGTTTGTGCATGTTTGTTGAAATCTTGTATTTGGGTCAAAAACTGTCTGTGTGGCGCCACAGTCGGGTTCAAAACTGCACTTCATGTCAATTTGGCTTTCTGTCCTCTGATTCGGCTAGCAGGCAATCCTGACGTCACTTTCGGAAACTTGACGTAAATGCTCTGCCACCGTGGGGTATACAAGCGGGTCAGTCTCTTACACGCCCCTGAAGCAACTTGGAGTTGGAATATTAGAGTTTGCAAACATCTTTATATCAATTTTCAGGTTAGTGATTTTATTAGCAAGGCATTTGTTTAGTTTAGTTAGCATAGTTTAATTGAGGGTAATTCCTCAATTTACGAACAAGTGCCGTTCCTACACTGGTGATGTAACACGAATTTCCACGTATGTGGGATTTAACCGTTAAAGTCGAAATTTACGTCAAAATACTTTAAAAAAAAGCATAAGATGCTGTACTTAGCCTTACTGCTGAGAGGTGGCCGGAGAAGAAGGAGAGGAGGGCGAAAAATGCAAAGATACTGCCGGCGCGCAAACAGACACAATCAAGACACTCTGCTCATGCTGAACTGCAAAGAATGCTGGTCTTTGTAGTACAAGAAGTGTTTGTATGCGGAAGTGCATTGTTGCGCAACCCATCGCAAATACACAAGCACAAGTAAACAAGCTTAGAGACGTAGCACAAAAGCCCACTTTTGGGGCCAGGAGGACACCGGCTTCTTCATTCCTGTGGTGAGTGACATGAATATCAAGTGTTTTATTGAAAGTTGAAAGTAACAAGCTGAAATGACGTCCATGTGAGTCATGACGCCGTGCGTCGCCGTACACAGTGGGTCATTCAAATGCCGGAGTAACTCTGTCCGCTCTTATCGTGTAAATGGGTTATTCAGAATGTTTGGTTTGTGGTTGACTGGTTAGCATGTCCCCCTCACAGTGCAGAGGTCATGGGTTTGAATCTGGCCCTGGCCTTCCTGTGTGGAGTTCGCATGTTCTCCCCGTGCCTGCGTGGGTTTTCTCCGGGTACTCCAGTTTCCTCCCATATTCCAAAAACATGCATGGTAGGTTAATAGACACTCTAAATTGCCCCCAGGTGTGATTTTGAGTGTGAATGTTTGTCTCTGTGTGCCCTGCGATTGGCTGGCAACCAATTTGGGGTGTCCCCTGCCCACTGTCCAAAGACAGCTAGGATAGGCTCCAGCATGCCCGCAACCCTTGTGAGGATAAGCGGATTGGATAATGAATGGATAATGTTCAACATGATAATAGTGATTTGTCTAAATAAATTATTTTTATTTACTTATTTTACATAGTCGTTGTAGTTGCAAGGCTGCTGTTGACAGGCAAAGGCCTCTCTGGAAGGCATATTCACGACTGCTGTTTTGCAGCCTAAAAGTGTGATATTTGTATTTTGTGGCGGGCTCTAAATTAAAAGATAAATAGTTTGGTTTCAACACCAACACCCATGAACTGATGCAGCCTACTCAGACACGATGAGAAACATCTTCAAAGAAAACCAGTCCAAAAACAGTCCAGCTGTGGTCGATGAATGAGATTATTCACAGGCATATTTGTTTAAAGTAACACATTAACTAAAGGAAATATTTGATATAAAGTAGTGTACTTTGACTTTATATATATATATATATATATATATATATATATATATATATATATATATATATATATATTAACGTCTTTGGAGTGTACCACATGTCCTAATGTCTAATACAGTATAACCGAGTTACTCAGCCTTGTGTTTAGTTTGAATCAGTTATACATTTGCACAATTTATTGTTTCGTTTTTTCATTGTCTTCCCCACAGAAGTTATGTTATCAGGCATCCCTTGTTTTTTTTCTTGTTTTCCCATCTGTTGCTCAGCAGCATTACACAAATGATTGGTTTTCTAAGCTCAACAAAAGAGTGGGGTATGGGCTAAAGTAAAATATACTACATTTGAAGAAAACCATTAATGGTAGGCAATGTTTATCTACAGTGTAAAAATGTGAATGAATGAATGAATGAATGAAAATAATCAAAACGTGTGTTAGGGCTTTGATGTTGAGGGGGACCCAGGTGCAGATATGAGAAGTGAACAGCAAGCTACAATGCAGAGATTTTCATTGTAATGAGCGAATATAGCTGTGAATATTGTTCTGACTGGAGGCCTGTTGCAAGGGTTGGAGAATCCGGTTGGAGGGTCTAGGCAGGCAGAGAACTGGATCTAAAGCTGTAATGCAAGGGTTAAGCAGAAGGCAGACAAAAAGCAGGCTGCAGGAACACAATGCATAACAGAGCAGGGTTAGGTTTTTTTTTTTTGTTTCTTTTCAGAACAAACTAAATTCAAATTTTCTAAGTGGCTGGATGCAGCAAACTATTCAAAGTGCTGACGATCTGATGGCATGTTTTAGTCCAAGAATGAGGTGCAGGTACTATCTAGCTCCGACAATTCTGTGTCCAAACGTACAATCAAACACAAACTGTGTGAAAATGTGTTTACCCTCTTCCTGAGTTTATTTTTTATTTTTTGCATGTTTGTCACATTTATGGTAAATATTTCCCATCATCAAAGAAAACAAATTATTTCTCCACCACTGTCAGCCCGGAAATATATTCCATTTCCGCCAAACGCTTGTCAAAATCAAATGTACTCTTAATCTAAATATTGTCTAAAAAGTATTTAAAAAACAAAAAACACATTTTCAAGCCTTCTCTCTTTGCCATCCAAGTTGTTTAGGATTTTGTAATCAGAAATTCCTGACTTTTACAACCTAAAATTAAGTTTGGATTTGTTTTTCAATTTCCTAAAAAAATTCAAAGGAATGTGTTCAATTTCAGCACCGCCTGCTCCATGTGAATAAAAAGGTACTGTCATATTTGGGCTTTTTTAGTTTTGTTTTCTCAGTATTTTTGTGTCTGTCTCATCAATGATTGTGTCCACCTGTCTGCATTCCACCCCCTTGTGTTAGCCGATCAGCTCCCTCCTATCTTGTGTGTTTCTCGTTGTCTTGTCAGTATGCTTGTATTTAAGTTCCTAGTTTTTGTTCTTGTCGGATCATTCTCGCTGTCAGATTGCTTTGTTTCTTTGCTACTTTGAGTTTTGGACTTTTCAAGATTTGTTTGTCCTCGTTTTTGTTAATAAATATTTTCTTCAAAACCCCCTGCTTCTCCTGGCTCCCTGCATTTGGGTCCTCCATCCCGGAAACATGACAGGTACTTTATTACAGACAGCAATAACACACAATTGGAAGTGGCCAATTGACATTTTTAATGTACTATCCATCTTTATCTTTATACAAAACTTTGTCTTCCCTATTGTGAAAGAAAAACTTGAGCAACTCCCAAGATGTCCTCCTTCTTATGATCCAGTCCCTTCACAACGTGTTTTTTTGCTTCCTGCAGGTTGTCCTCTCCCTTAATGATGCATCTAATGGCAAAAGTTACGGTAATCTCCAGACTAAAGAGAATTTTGGATTGAACAATTTCACCATGTGGCTCTGACACTTCTCTATGCCGATTTACTACAGCAACAGCTCTTACTAGCATTTTTGACAAATGCCCTCAATAAAAGGACATGATTTTTCAAGTACAAACAAAGCTAACTAATTCAACATGCTGAAAAAAACATATATATCTTAGGTGCTTAAGCGATTATATTCTGTTAAGGCAATCATTTTTAGTCAATAAAATATACAGTGACGTACAAAAAATAGCTTCAGCTGTTTTGGCTTTCAATGCGCAAGTTATCCTTAATAGGAAAGTAACGCAAGTCTGCTCTTGACCTGTACAAAACAGTAAATAAGTTGCACATAATTATGTCACAGTTGTAAAGTTATGTTTTTCTTACAGTGAATGTGGGTGAGGATTTGGGGGTACCGCGAGATTATGTTTTGTGCGGAATCTTGTTGGATGTTATGCTCAAGTGTTCATTGGAAGTAAAAGCCATTTTGCTCTAAATCCTCTTTCATTATTCAGTCAATAATTGTAGCAGAGGACGGCAGCTGCTGGCAATTACAAGATTCCACCGCCATTTGATGAGCATACATCCAACGAAATTTGGAAAAATTAAATTGAAGTATGGAGAAGAGTCACCGACCTCGAGGAAAAGAAACAAGCGCTAGCAGTTACCTTGTCCCTTACCGGCAGAGCGAGGGAAAGTGCGATGGAAATTGCCGCTGATGGCTTAAATTCCGACTCGAGTATGGCTATGCACAGCAGATGAATGCGCCTATCGCAAAGATAACCATTTAAAAGTGAAGGCAAATTGACAAACGTGGTAGAAGAACGAGATGTGCAGTTTGTCAGAGTACGTTTCACTGGGCAAAGGACTGTGCACACAGAAGACAGTGTCAAACTGACAAATCAGGCACAAAAAGATGGATTTGAAGAATGCAATATCACTCTGTTTTCCGATGAAACTTTGTCACATGCTGAAATCTTCATGGTGGAAGCTCTAGGGTCAGCAGTGATTGACACAGAATGCACAAGAATAGGGTGTGGTGAGAAATGGCTTGACGATTGCACCAATGGACTGCCACAAAGAGAGCTGCACAAAATAGTGGCTGGAGTAAGTGCAAGGCCATTTAGATTTGGTGATGGCAAAGTAGTTCACTCCACAAGAAAAGTGACCCTACCAGCTAAAATAGGGCAGACCAAGTGCAAAATAGAAACTGAGGTTGTTCCAGAAAATATACCAATGCTTTTAAGCAAGGCCTCACTGAAGAGAGCAAGTGTTGTATTGGACGTCGCGCATGGCAAGGCAACAATGTTTAAAAGGCCTGTTAAACTTGAGTTGATACCTTCAGGACATTATTGTGTAAACTTGAGAGGCACAGGTCAGGATAAAGCGAAAGCAAGAGGGACTCAGACAAAGGGCGAAGATGAGCTTCTCAATGTTAACGATAACATGAGTGTGAAAGAAAAGGAGAAGATACTTCTGAAGTTGCACAGACAGTTTGGACATGCATCAGAAGAAAGGTTGGAGAAGCTACTGGCCTGCTCGGGCACTCAAGATAAAGAAAGCAAGGTAATTCACAAGAATGTTGTTCAGAACTGTGAAACGTGCAGAAGGTACAGTAGACCACAGTACAAACCAGTTGTAGGCATTCCCATGGCTTCAACGACTACTGCAGTCTACAGCCGATGGACTAATAGCCTTTTAGAAAGGCATACTCAAACTCTCACTGAAATTTTGCTGAAAGTCAAAAAGGACAACAACTGTGATTGGAAGACTGCACTTGATTGGGCACTAATGGCAAAGAACTCCATGCACAACTCCTTACCAACTAGTGTTTAACCAGAATCCAAACCTGCCCTCAGTGCTCATTGATAAACCCCCAGCCTTGTAAACAAATGTGAGCTCCTGGGTAGCTCAGCACATCACAATTTCTACATGCAATGAGAAAAGCATTTACAGAGGCTGAATGCTCAGAGAGAATCAAAAGAGCCCTGCGCAAACAACTACGGCCAGTTGATGACAGGTATGACACAGTAGACAAAGTCTACTATAAGATTGTGGACTCTAATGAGTGGAAAGGACCAGGGGTTGTGATAGGCCAAGATGGTGCTGTGGTATTTGTGAATTACGGTGGAGCATATGTGCGGGTGCATTACACCAGACTGAGAAAAGTGGATGATTTATCAACCAAAGAGGCGGTGGACATAGACATAGAACAAAAAATGGACACTGTTAAAAATTAACCAGCTACGGCAGCAGAAATAATAAAAAAAACTGTGGATTTGCGTTTATTATTGTACACACTGTATAATATATTTATTAATCCATAATTTAGAAGGTAGTATTGTCATCTAATCAGAATTTTTGCTGTGTTACCAATGGCAAAGAGCTTTCTGCCTTGGCAGAAAGACTGCTGGCTCTAGTCCCACCCACCAGAACGCATGTGAACGCATTTGATTGAATGAAGAACGATCATAAAAGAGAAAAATAAAACATGTTTTTACTGTTTTTCTACTATAATTATCATTAAAGTGTAGTATATTGACTGCCTGTACAGTAAAAATGATGCATATCTGTTTGAGCTTGTTATTGATGTAAGGCTGTGTGTGTATTCTTTTGCTATTATTCATCAATGTCAATCAATCAACCATTCAATTACCGGTTCACTGTACTTGTCAATCATTTGTACTTGTTTATTCCACCCCAAAATTATTATGTTTGTTTACACAATGCTGACATTCATTGCATATTTCCATATTAACCTTGATCAGAGGCGTTAAAAAACAATTCTTTGCATACTGTATCCAGCTCTGGCGTTACCTGGTGGACAACAATTTTGTCTAAAGTTCCCCTAGTTTTGTTGAGCCTTCCGTATGTCTCCACCACTGAAAGCATGTTTGTTTGAGGTCAGTCAATCTACCATGGACTATGGAAAAAGTGTGCCGGCAAACAGTGTAGTGCACTTGATAGATATTTTCTCTCACTTTTTCGACCCATGTGTTTTTTGCTTTCGAGTCCTGTGTATTTTTGCAAACATTTCTGCAGTGGAGTAGTGCTTCTGCCGGTCGCATTGCTGCTCGAAGGTGTGTCACCGTGTCATTCACCTTGCTTTGTCTGTCTTCTGCTATCGAGTTTGGCGACATTACCTTGACCAATAAGATAAGCGGATTCTGGATCGTCGTACTTGTGTATGAATATACTGTCACCTCATTGGTCATAGAGCAGAGAGGTCCTAGGACCATTACCGTAAATTGGCAACTGTTGTTCATTAATTTCATTAACATTTTACTGACTAAATTTTGTCTCTCACGATATTACGGGACAAAGTGCGTCCCTTTACAACTAAATACGGGACGCTTCCGTTTTTCAAGGGACGGTTGGCAACCCTACTTGTACACCACGTCTCCATCTGCAGGTGTAATCGGGTTATCACGCATAATATCAATTTATTGTAAGAGTTGTACTGAGTCGACTGGTCATTTATTCGAACAAAGTTATGCCGGCTCGATGCGAATATGGCACACGGCCGCCGAGCCCGCACTTATGCGCCGTTGCATTAGCTGCTTCTTCTTTGTTGGTTTAGCAGCTTCTTCTTCATTGGTTTTAACTTCTTCGTGTTTGGAGGCGGATGTGCGCTGCCTACATTACACACCATGCCGCGATCGGGTTTGTTTTCTATTTTTTTTTCTGTCGAACGTTTTATCGAAGGCATTTTCTATTGAAAGGGGGCAGAGCTCAGGATGACAGAAGGAACCCGCCAATGTGGCTAGGATATTGGCTAGGATATTTTTCAAGTTATTGACCTAAAAACACTAACGTCGGCTGATTTCCGACAACACATTTATATTCAATGATTTTTATTGTGTTGCTGCTGTATCAGTTTCGTGAGAGTTTGTGTAGTGTAATTTTGCACCCTGATGTTATTGAAGGTAGGCGTGTTGCACTGCTCTCATCTCTTTTTTTTTAACAGCTGGATCAAAGAACAAGTTTCCATCTCCATATTTTTTTCAGGAATATATTTTTGTTTAGAAATGTTCCCTAATGTTTCAGCCTTTCAATAGGATCCAAGAAGTTGTAATGTTGTATACCTCCGTGGTGACGATCCGTAACCTCGCGGCGAGAGACCACTCTGACAGACTGACTAATGTGTGTATGTCTGGCTGTGTTGCTTAAAACTCAGAAATTTAGAATGTGTGAAAGCTTACAGGCGGCACGGTGGTCGACTGGTTAGCACGCCCGCCTCACAGTTGAGAGGTCGTGGGTTCGATCCCGGCTGCGGCCTCCCTGTGTGGAGTTTGCATGATCTCCCCGTGCCTGCGTGTGTTTTCTCAGGGTACTCTGGTTTCCTCCCACATTCCAAAAACATGCATGGTAAGTTGATTGGTCTCTCTAAATTGCCCCTAGGTGTGATTGTGAGTGCGGATGTTTGTCTCTGTGTGCCCTGCGATTGGCTGGCAACCAATTCAGGGTGTCCCCCGCCTACTGCCCGAAGACAGCTGGGATAGGCTCCAGCACGCCCCGCGACCCTTGTGAGGATAAGCGGTATCGATAATGGAAGGATGGATGAAAGCTTATGTGGACAAAGCCATCCTCCATGTAATGTGCCCGAACACAACCATTCCAAAATGCTTCTGAGTTTCTCCAAAAATGAATTGAAACACTTTATTCCCCAACTCCTCTGAGGTTGACAGCTGTTGGCAGCAACATTTTAGCTTTGCTAAAGACACAGTCACGTTGTCTTTGCTCACCCACTTTTCCTGAGTTGAGTGGGCGTGTAGCAATCACTGAGTGGGGACATACTTGGAAAATAACTGTCAAATTTATGTCACAATGATGCCAAAATCTGGTACACTTGTTTTGCAAGCCTTTCACCTTTTATTGCCTGTTGCACATCTGAAATTTAAACCATGTCATAGGCCTAAATCATTTTGACGTATAGTATGTTATGCATAAGAGAGGTGGGAAAAATGGATTTTAACGGATTGGGACGGACCTTTAATTCGCCGTGTATTGTTGAGCTGTAATATACTTTTCAGCAAAAAATAATAATGTAAAAAAACACTTTCGGGTGATAATTAAATTTTGTAATTGATCGTGTCAAAATATTTGATGCATTTAACGCATGCGTACAATGACCGCCCATGCATAATCCCACTCAGAAGTGCAGTGAACAGCAGAGCCGACGCATGCGTGTGTAATAGTTAAGCAGGTAGGACCTCTGGGTGGGGAATTCATATTCTTAAAAAATACAGATGGAACAATAAATAAGCAGGTAGTCATTTGCACTCATTGCAAACGGTGACGTGCAATTTCCCCCGGCTTGCGGATGTCGCCCGTGGGAGTATAAACCATTTCGAAAGAAGAGGGCAGCTTTAAATCTCAGAAATGTGAATAAATTGGTTCGCCTCAGCGACTGAGGATGAGTAGAGAAGAGGGCTGTCTTGTTTTGTGTTAATAAAGCCAGTTAATCTAACCTACGACATGCTGATAACTGAACTGCTTCTCACATAGTAGAACAGAGCATAACACTCACCCGTCATATGAGCCAATCACATTCGTGTGCACTTCAGGGACCACTCAGAAAACATAAACTCTAAGAATATTACAAGGGCCACATAGAAATGTGTACATTACACACACACACACATACTTTGTTTGCACACATTTGAAATATTTCTGTTACTCTTCTGAGGTCCTTTTGGGTTTGTTTTTGTCGTGAATAAAAATACTGTCTACTAAAGAAAGAATGTTAATTTTGATTTTAAAAAAATGTATTTTCATCTCATGAGGATTTATTGTTATAATAAAAAAAATACAAAATACAAAAAAATTAAAAAAAATGTATATATCCGTCTTGTGTCTTTTATCTTTCCATTCCAACAGCAATTTACAGAAAGATATGGCATATTTTGGAGATTAATTATTAATTAATTAATTATTTTTTAAGCTGTGATTAACTCGATTACAATTTTTAATCGTTTGATATGTATATATATATATATATATATATATATATATATATATATATATATATATATATATATATATATATATATATACTATACATACACACACACACACTAGAGGTGGCCGATATATATCGTTATCGATATCGTCGTCAATCTTGCTTTCACGATGTGTACTCTTACATTATCGAGTATTAATACTGCCTCTAAAAGCATAACGACTTGAGTCAGTAGATGGAAGCAAAGTATGAAGAAATGCTGAAAATCAAGGTGCATTGACGGAAGTGATAATCATTCGCCGAATCAGCAGGCAGGACCCGGTCACGTTACTCTGTCCGCACTGCAGGAGTGTCGAGCAGGGATTCATAGCGAGGCGTGAGTCCACGTCGTCCATACTAGTCTGTAAATGGTTTGGGGTTGACAAGACTGACGTCGGTAGGAATAACATTGTTAGTTAGATGTGCCAAAATGGTCATTGTGAAGAGCAATTCTTTTGCACAAGAGCCAATTGGATTACGAAGAAAACTTGGCGACCGCGCAAGCACGCTGAACAAAAGCTTAAACACACACACTCAGGAAACAGTCACAGAGTTGAACCAACAAAGATAAACGCACGCACGCACTCACCCACACACACACTCAGTACTTTAGCGAGCAAGTCAAACGTGACATCCTGGATGATCGGTTAACATTCAGTTTACACGCTTGTAGTCCGCATCATTCATAACTAGCCTGTATTCCCGATGCATGTTGTTGCACAAACTACGACGGCTTATTAGTGTGACGCCAGGATACACCCAAACATGAAAAAAGTCACAAGTCTACATATCACAGTGATGAATGAGTGGGAAAATGCATTTTTCGGTAAATTGCAGTTTTGTTGTTCAACTTTATTCTGAATACGGTGGACAATGTATGAGAATGGGTGTTGTCATGACAAAGTCTTTTTTTTTCTCTCGCTGGGTGACACTTTGTCACACGTCACATATCAAATAATTTTTTTCTCATTCTGATTGCTGTAGTTAACGCCTTTTTCTCATTCTGATTGCTCTGGTAGTTGGCAGTGGTACACCAGTACCTACTGCAACTCAAAATGTCACATCATTAGGGAATAACAGCAGAGACATTTAAATGACTGGCTGGCGACCAGTTCAGGGTGTAGTCTGCCTTCGCCCATTGACGGCTGGGATAGGCTCCAGCAACTCCCCGCGACCCTATATAGGTTAAGCGGTTTGGAAGATGACATGACATGACATTTAAATGACATAAATATTCCCAAAAATCAATGTAAGTCAATACATATTTTTTGGTTTTTCATTGTTAAATATTACCGTAGGATATCATTATGTTTTGTAGAAGCTGTATCTAGCAATTTAAAAACGATGTTGTTCAGAAACGCTGTCTATCCGCAATTGGTCTGTGAAGCAAGTACAGATTTCAAATATTTTTTCTGTAGAATATCATAAAGTTATTGTTAGCGAGTTTTTTGAAAAAATATCGCTATATATTTTTTTTGCCCGTATCGCCCACCCCTAATACACGCACACACACACGCACTCACATATTAACCAGGTAATATCTATATTGGTGCTACTGTTGTGTTGGTGTTTTAGGATCAAGGCTGAGTTTGGGGAAAAAAGTTCAATAAAATACATAGGTAGAGCACTAAAAATGTAAATTGTAAAAAAATATATTTTATGAAATTGATTTATTGGCAATATCCAACTTTCATAATCTAAAACAGATGTTCAGCTATCCATGTTAACTGACCAGAAAACACATCTGGTACATTTTTTACCTGATGGCAATGCTCCAAACGACCTGACCAGCCTGTGGGTGATGTTTAATTAAGTAAAAAGCAAATACAGAATCAAAGTTTTTAGAAATGGAAGGGCAGAGAGAAAGGGCACAAACTGATGGATCAGGCACAGTGAAGGTGTGCCGGATTACTTCCAGAATATCAAAGAGCCCCTTCATTTGAAAGGATTAGTTCTGCCTTCATTAAGTGTGGTCTCTTAATGATGAAGCTCTCAGTCCTGCACTGATGGGGAAAAGAGTCAGACCAACATCCAGCTAATTGGAGTCGATATCTGCATGAGTTATTGTGAGTGTGCCTTTGAGTATAAGTGTGCTTGCTTGTGCTCATCCATACCAGCACATGTAAATGCCTATCTACGTATATATGAGGCAGTTTCTCAATCTTTAAAATAAGTGTCTCCTTTTTGGCACATTTATATGCAAGTCATATGACTCTGTCTTTTTACTGTATCAGAAAACACCGTTTCTGCCAGTCTCAATCAATCAGTTGACCTAAGGGAAGAGACAGGCACCAAGCTCACAAGCTAAACTCAGTCAGGGAACCAATTGAAGGTATTGGCAGACAGCAAACACAATTGAATCAAATTAGTCCACAGTGTATTTATTAAGTCCAATTAGTTCCAGGACTAAGGCCAGAGGAGGAAAACTGCCAACAATCCGCTCACTTTGCAAAAACTCGCACCACTTTGAGGTGAACAACATGGTAGATGTGTAAACATTGTCAGTCCAATGACACATAGCTGATTAAACATTAAAAGGGAGATGAATCTAATTTGAAATTATAGAAGCCAAGGCAGGTGGACTCAAGTGCAGGGTAGTAGGCAAGGCAAGGTAGAGGAGTGCAGGCAAAAATACCTGGATAAATATAATAGAAAAAAGACAAACGGGGTGCTAGAAATATTTGAAAGTCCGAAACAAAACTGAGACACTGGGAGCATGAGTAAAACAGAGAACACACTCATCAGACATGCTGACAGATATGCTGCATGGGAGGTATATGATGCAACACCTACACTATATCATTCTGTGTCGTCAACAATGTTTTCTACAGCGTTCTCTGAATGAAAGAATTAAAACCTCAGTGAATATAAAATAATAGTCCCTGAATTAAATTCTAATCAAATTTACATTCAAAACATGATACAGTCAAACATTTTACAACAGTATTATGCTTCTGCATACAACCAGTAGAGACTTTTTTTAATCTAAAAAAATATTTTAAAACTACTGGCAAACATTCAAATCTGAGTTTTTCACGAAAAATGAGGAGGAATGGGGGTGGTGGGGAGGCTAACATCTCCTCCACCCTGAATCCGCAGGTGCCAAATCGCAAGTATGTGGTGGTCCCGTGTACAGTAGCCTACATTTTCAAATAAAACTTTTCAAATAGAGTTCAGTATTCAACTTTTAAATACAATACTATACATTTGCATATATATATATATATATATATATATATATATATATATATATATATATATATATATATATATATATATATATATATATATCCACTTTTGTACGTTGTAATTCACATTACATACGCGCGGAACACATTTTTGTACGCGGTATTTGACATTACGCTTATGTAATTGCGGCATCGATCTAACGCCATACTGTATCAGATGCTAACACAAACTTATGTAAGAGCCTGTAAACTTATATCAGAGTCCGTTTCTCAATCTTTAAAATGAGTTCTTCATTTTGGCACATCTCTATGCAAGTCATACGACTGTCTTTTTAGCATATCTGAAAACACCTTTTCTGCCAGTCTGAATCAATCAGTTGACTTGAGGGAAAAGACATGCACCAAGGTAACAAGCTAAATTCAGTCAGGGAACCAATTGAAAGGAATACGTATTGACAGACCAAGTGCCAAGGATAACCCTTGCAAAATCATTATTTCGGCCGACAAGAAAATCCTTCCTTCATTAACTTCCTAAAAACAGATACATTTTTGCCATTTTTAAGAGTTTTGAAAATACTTGTCTACAACAAACCTGATGATCAGGAGGAATTCATCCTACTATAATTAGGCAGTTTTGACCAACACGTAGAAACATGTGCACTGAGATTTAGCCCTGACTGCACGCATAGTTGTACGATGAGACACGGTGGCCACCCGACTGCCTCTGTGATGTATCCAACAGCCTGCTGCTGTCGCCCAGCTGCCAGTGCACACAAACAAACAGAATATAACCATTTGGCGACAAAAAGCTGTACACCTATTGTTAAATGGCTTATACTCTGCCAACTGCTGCTTCAGCCACTAGACTGTCTCACTGCTCAGTTGGCCTTGTTAGAGAAGTACATTGGGCATGAGGTGTGTGTGAGCACGCGTGTGTGAAAGGATGACAGCTGAGGGGGGGATCGTCTGCCCGCAGCATTTATTGTTTAGATTAGGATTTCATATTCATGTTGACTGTTATTTTATTATATTTGAGACCCTTCACATGTGCATGGTACCACAATTTTTGGGCTCTTATGTTGTGGTCAGATCGAACGCGAGCTGAGCATTTCTACCGGCGTGTTTCCATATACAATCAATGCAGTTCACACGGTCAGGCGCGGTGGCGTGCTTGGCGGCGCTGATGAAGCATTTCATTTGAAGCAATCCTTTCTCTTTGTGAATTTTGCAGGGGTTTGCAGATGTGAACATTTTTGTGGCACTGTGTCGCTAACAGCCAACTGGCATCAAAAATGTACTTACAATGTCACACGTAGCAGCAGCAGCACAAAAACACACACGCGGACGTGATACACACAAAATAAGTGTTTTGTTTCTATATGATTTTCTTTGTTTCTTTCCATCAAAGAGTCACTTTTAAGTTTTTGTTATTGCTTTATTCTATTTTGTCTAATTTATATTTAGAAATTCAATCACTATGTTGTTTTGCAACTATAATATATATTGTAGGTCCAGGTCAGGTACTTCTTTTTACTGTAACTACACAGATTATAAGCACATATGTATACCCAGTGATGCGTTTTGTTTTGTAAGATAAAAGGTGTCGCAAGTGTATATAAATAGCACGGTATGTTGGCTCTATGTGATGGCGTCGAGAAAGTGGGACTCAGCAATTTTTCTTTTGTTACCAGTCAATGTTATTAGCCATGTTGGAGACGACTACGGCTGTAGCCCCCCCCCCCCCCCCCCCCTTTAAAATGGCCTAGGTTAATCGCGGCTAGAAGGTATGGCAAGCCGTAGAAGGCAGCTATCATAATTATTTTCATGTAATTTTGTTGACTAAATGTAATATAAACTGAAAGATAGGCACATTCTGTTGTTCACAAGACTTTTTATTACAAAAATACTCTTTTGAAATAGAGAGCAAATGATAATGTGTTTGAGAGAAACACATATATAGGTCTATGTGTTTGGTGACGAAATGATTGATGATAGAACATTTGAGTGAATAAGGAGTGAATACGTTTTGTACATTTATTTTTCTTTGTAAATTTGTACAACATATCAAAGTGAATCGACCATAGTGTATGTTATCAAACTATGATGAATAACAATTGCTTCAATGTAAAGCAGGAAAATCAACAGAAGTACAGCATTGCAATCTAAAGTGAAAATGAACATGTAAATAAAAGATAATCCAAGTTGATCAAGAAAGACCAACAGGTGTCCTGCGTCGCTAATTAATGTGCATTATTTGTCATATTTCCAGCGTATTCCAGAACCAAGGATTATCTATATCCTGTATCTGCCAGCGGTGACCTAGTCAAGATCGGCTGCACACACACATGCCGGTCAGCAGATTGACTAGCGATGTTCAAACTTTTTTTTTCTGTTGGAGGAGAAGCAAAAGCCCCTCCTCTTCTCCACTCGCACACGCAACACCCTTTTAATTCATCCTCAATCAAAAGCACGAGAAACTTGGTCTGAATTTAGCGTTTAACTCTTTCTGAAGATGAGCTTCAGGCAGGGCGATATTACTGAACGTCTGCACACCTTTAGAAACCTTTACTCACGTTTACCAAAAGGAAATAAAAAACAAAAATATTGCGAAACATTATCATGTTAAATATGAAGGACTGTGACAACTGCAACCTAGAGGAACAGATGCCTACTTGTCTATATTTAGATACCAGGTTAGTCATAATCGTGTTGTGAGGATGTGAGATCGCCAAGGTTGCTCAATTATACATTCTACCCCTGCCTTTCATTCGTTATGCCACATCTTTTCCTCTTTCTTCACCTCTGCCTCTTCACGCAGATTATGCTCAATCTGTCTCTCCCCAGCAGTGAGGAAGGAATCCCGCATAAAGCTTTGAACATGAAAGGAATGCTAGAAAAACAACAAGGACAACAGATCACTGCATGTGTGTGTGTCTCTTCATGCTAGCGCTTGTAAAGAAATCCACCCACTAATGTGTATGCTCATTTAAAATTAACGCTCAATGCGAGTTATGAATGTGTTGCAGAATTTTTGCTCTCACCTGTACGGTTCCTGTCTGCATGCTCACATCAAATGCCTTTAAATGTTTGTGAGACCACATCACTAGCAGCTGGCCGTGGCCTACAAGAAAACCTTGGTTCTGCTCTACACGTCACAACTAAATCAAGGGGTGCCAGAGTTCCATCCCGTCAAAATTTTACATCCTGCAGTTTAAGATAGGTCCAGTATATTTCAATTGTTCTCACTCTGTAGTAAAAAGTCACAGCTCAGTTACTTAATGTATTCTGCTCAGGACCCTTGCCAGCCCCAGAAGACTTAACTGTAGATAAATCTCTGTGTGAATATAATTCTAAGGTAGGCTGGTGGTTCAACGCTGACAATACAAGTTTGACGGTTCTATTGTGAACGCAAGTAACTCAGCGTGAAAACAGATAAAATAAAGCTTGCCAGCAAATGGCACTCAGTTGGTTGTCAGTAACATTTAGCTAGTGGAGGATGGAGAAATCGAGATAAGCAATTCAGTGCGCACATCCAATGCAGGTAACTTGCTATTCATTTCAATATGCAATGGCACAATAGCTTGAAGAAAGTCATGCAGCATTACTGTGAGGGCAAAGTTGTGTTGAATCACAGACTGGCGTTTACTCATACAGTATAGTAAACACAATGTGATCCTTACTGATCCTTGCTACGTTCCCCTACATTACATGGACCCAGGTTACATCTGACCAAATTGTTGCTTGCTTATGTAGTACCTGTTTCAAAACATGAACCAGGGCACACTTGCAGTACACCAATCACTAGTCGTAAAATCTAGGCTTCGCTCAAGAAGAGAGTGGATAGGAGACTGAAGGTTTTTGGGAGATATATGTATATGCATATATTCGTTATACAAATATATATATATATATATATATATATATATATATATATATATATATATATATATATAGAAATAGGCTTGGCCAGTCATAGGCTCCAACTGGTGATTAGCGTGGGTCTTAAACATCAAATTAAACTGCATTAATAAACTAACCACCAGCAGGTTCTGGAACTGGAATGGAAAACAACTTTTAAACGGCTTTTAAACAGATTTGCTGCTATTAATATCGATCGTGTCACAATGACAATATATTGTGACTTTCCTTATTATATATACATACACTAGTGCTGTCAAACGATTAAACATTTTAAAGTAATTAATCGCAATTTTTTTCCATAATTAATTACGATTAATCATATATTTCAACGACATTTTTTACAAAGCTTGGAACCGTTATTTACTTTGGCAAATATTTGCTTCCGCTTTAATAAATTATTTGCATAAGAAAATCAATCCTCTTATTCATGTTAAGGGTGGTAAAATTCAAGAAAATAATGGGACAGAAAAATCAAGGGATTTTTTTTTTTTACAATAAATAAAATGTGTGATTAACTATAAGTTAACTATGAAAAAATGTGATTAATCCCGATTAAATATTTTTATCGATTGACAGCACTAATATATACGTGTGTTTATGTGTGTGTGTGTGTGTGTGTGTGTGTTTGGAGTTTGTTCAGTCAATTTTTATGTTTGTGTGCTTCCTAAGGTGGGCCGGCAGGGCCGGAGGCTGTATTGGAAGACTCTTGGCATCAGGAATCTTGATTGTGCAGTGTTCAAATGTTTAAACTGTGATAGTTCGTTCCTTCCTACTCCCTTGGAACAGCACTATGTGAAGTCAATTTTTGTTTGGATTGAGGTTACCAAAATACAACTTCAGCTTTAATGTCAGTGGACTATCTTACAAGAAGACTTCTGTTTAAAAAGAAACCAAACTGTCCTGTCGTTTCAGGAGCGAGTTCATTGCTGCATGTTGTCTGGCATAGATAGCTTTTTTTTGTAAATAACATTGACAGTTTGTGAAAAATTGAGCAATTATGGTTTATAATAAGCAAGGATTTGTAATGTATCATCAGCTCTGTCATTTTCAGCTTCCCGCTTGTTTTCCCCCCATAGCATCATATTTTCTTCTCATAGCCACTCGTTCAAAATTGCTCTTATGTAAAGCAAAAATAAAACCTATTGTAGTGTCATTTGCTGATCATCCCCCTGCAAAGAAAACATGGGTACAACAAAGGGGGAATTATGAATGACTATGTGACCTGTTGTCATCTCAGAACAGGCTGCTATCAAGTATCATTTATTACAGTGTTCAGACAGGCCCAGCTTTAGTTTTACAAGTGAAATTTATCATATGGGTACTGTCATTTAGCTTTTAACACATTTGCACGCCCATAAAGAACGCACACACAGACAAGCACATTCTCAGACCAGACTCTTTTTCGCTCACCCGCCCCCCACCTCCCCGCACACACACACACACACACACTTCTTTTAGCATCAAAGTTGCTTATAAACAACCATCAGTTCTATAGGGCTAAAATATGAGGCTCTGCTGTTAAAGAATAGAAACAACAACAATACAGGCTGCAATCTCTTCAATTCTTGAGTACACAAGCAATCAGCAATCACCATCAAGGCTCATCTCGCCTCTTGCTGCAGATGCGCATCTCAAATTGTCTCTCCTGCTGGCTTACCAATGTAAAAAGATCCTCAACTAGGATATTAGGGCAGTGATTACTTGATCACTGTTCAAATGATATTGACAGAGGCATAATAATTGTATTGTACAGGTAAAATCAAAACTGAATTTTATTGCACTTTTTCTTCTACCTGGTTTAAACTGCTAAGCAAGCATGATTCAAGTATGAGGATATGTTCCTTTTTTGGAGAGAAATTGACGTATTTGAAGAGGTAAAGATTCAAACATTCGCGGTGGGTGTTCCATGGCAGCAGTTGACTGAAATGTCAGCACATACGCGTCAAGGAGACAGGCTGTCTTCTTCAGGATGCGTTGATTGACAATAAACCCACACGCTTGTACATATCAACAGGTAGGTGTAAAGCATCTGGAGGATCCATTTGCTCAAAAGATGTACTGTTGTTTGCTTGCGCCATAAAAATAGGTTGACAGATGTTTGAAACTGAGAAAAATGCTCTAATTTAATGAGCGTTTGAGTCCATGTTCTATAGTGTAGTTGCACACTTTTTTCAACGTCTCTTTTTCATTCCAATATACATGGATATCTATCTATATATATACATCCATATCTATCTATCTATCTATCTATCTATCTATCTATCTATCTATCTATCTATCTATCTATCTATCTATCTATGTATAGAGGTAGCTATATATATATATATATATATATATATATATATATATATATATATATATATATATATATATCCAATCCGCTTACCCTCACATGGGTCGCGGGCGTGCTGGAGCCTTTCCCAGCTGACGTGCAGTAGGCGGGGGACACTCCGAATTGGTTGCCAGCCAATCGCAGGGCACACACAGACAAACAAACATTCACACTCACAATCATACACAGGGACAATTTAGAGTGTTCACTTAACCTTCCATGCATGTTTTCGGAATGTGGGAAGAAACCGGAGTACCCGGAAAAAAAAACAGGCAGGCACAACATGCAAACATCACACAGGAAGGCTGGGGCCTTATTTTTATATATATATATATATATATATATATATATATATATATATATATATATATATATATATATATATACATATATATATATATATATATATATATATATATACAAAAACAAAAACACGTGTATAAAACAAAAACACTTTTGTCATCATTAACACTATGATATCATTCCTGTTAATCTACAAAATTATATACATACAGTATGTTTCAAAGCATTTTGGTGGATGAATATTTTATTTTTCACCATTTCTGTATTATTATTTCTGTATGTATTATTGTTGAGTGGTGGTCCTCTGTTGGCAATTTCCCATTGGACAGAGCAGTTTTCCTCATGTTTTAACAATTTACAGGTGCTCTAGGCAAGGTCACGTCTGACCAAGCATCACATTAGCTAAATACTGTTTGTGGTGTTACAGAATGTGTGATATAATATAAAAGCATATACAGTAGCAACATTTTCAGGCATAAACTTTCTTTCAGCTACTAAGTATGACATTGAATTGAATGATTGCAAATTGGAAAGACAATGTATCGTTGTTTGCTGTTCCAAACTAGGACAAATTCACATACATTACAGGTATATGTGAATGGAAGTTAAAAGACATTAGTTCAACAAACATTGATGTTTGGGTAAAACAAGTGGAAATGGTTTTCCCCCTTTGATGCACCCATGAAGTATGTTCTAATTATGTCTCGTATTCTTAATGAAAACTGAGCAAAAACAGTGCCATCGCCTTTTTGTAAAACAGGCTCCTTAGTCACTTGTTGCTATGGCTACAAAGACTTACATAGGTAATTTACTGCGTAATACATTTCCTATCAACTAGCAAGCATAACCATTTTTTTTATGCCAGGGACACATCATTCCTTGTGTTAGTAATACAAAGCACACCCAAAGTGTGGGAAGTTGTGAGGAAAAGTAAGGCAAGGTGCTACTGAAGGGCAGGTTTCGCCTACCAAGTATGATTCTCTTCTGAGGAACTTTCAATCTTGAATCATGTGATTGGAAATAAAATACTGTCTTCACCACATCTATTTACTTTGCTGTCATTATTATGGTAAAGATGGTAAGATGGTTGTGATGACAAATTGGTGTATTGTTGATTACCTGGTATCTCTTTCTTTTATCATCACGCTCGTACTGTTCGGTCAAATTGTTTCCTCTTAATGCAGCAGGCTATGCATACTTAACATAAAAGTAGACCTCTCCCTTGGTCCTGACACCATGCATACTGTCAAGGACGCAGACAGCAAGAGCTAAGGCACAAATAAATTATTTGATGACATGTCTTGCAAACTTCAAGTATACCTTGTACAGCAAACCCGGTTGGTAAGAATAAATTGCAGTGCTGCGATTTAGAGAGCAGACAAATGTGGGCAACTCTAATGAGGGAAAAAAAAGTTCCCTTTACCACCATTTCAGCCAAAGCTTTGCCTCAATCTATATTCTAGTGTGATCCTCCCACCACCTATCACTTTCTAACCTGTTTAAAATTATATTTTCCCCCAATTATATTGAAGATTGAGTCATAAAATTCATTGTAAATGTAAAGTCTTGTTTCCTGATACATACAGAGCGATGTGAGCCTTGGAAAATATGTTGAGAGTTGAGAGAAATTGACATGCTTTAATAGGAATCCTGTAGCTTGGAGATAAAAAAAAAAAGTGAATTTCACAAAAGGTCCTTAGCTGGCATGCACTTATAAC
This sequence comes from Filicampus tigris, assembly GCF_054856515.1. NCBI lineage: Eukaryota > Metazoa > Chordata > Actinopteri > Syngnathiformes > Syngnathidae > Filicampus > Filicampus tigris. The sequence continues at coordinate 8,267,548 of NC_141222.1, forward strand.
TAACAAATTGAAGAAAATACTCATTGCTGAATAAGCCATATAAGGAGAATATGTCAAATACTCAACTGACAGTGATTTGGATTGTGTGTGCGTGTTTCTTTTTAGTATGTTGGCTTGTATTTACATTGATCCCCGGGAGATGTATAATCTGAGAAATAGTGGTCTAACTTGCTCTAACAAACAAAAGGCACCACATGCAACGGAAACACACACATCACCAACATGTGAGAAGAAAATGCCTAGCCTACCTGAAATTTCAAGATTTATTGGAAAATAAATCGAACAGTGTTTTTTTGTGAAAGACAAAGCCATTGTCAGGATTCTGGTTTTGTTGTTTGGATTAAGTTTGATTTGGTTTCATGTGGTGTTTCCTCATGTGCATTTATTTATTTATGATAGGTTTTGTTTTCACCTATTCTCGTCATGTTGCTCCCTTGTGTTAACCATTGTGCTCCCTCCAATACTTTGCATCTTTTCCAAGTGTTCCTTGTTGTCTCGTCAGTGTTTGTAATTAGTTCTGCTTCCCGTCTTTGTCGGGTCATTGCTTCTTTTGGTGTTCCTGTCAGTTCCCATTTGTGAGTCCATTCCTGTATTTTTTGGGGGGGGTTGCTGCTTTGTGTATATAGTATTTTGGGCTCCTATTTATTCAGTAGTTTTGATTCCATATACCTTGTTTACCTTTAGTTTTATTTTTGGAAAATACATTTTTCTTAGCGTTGTCCTGTACTTGGGTCCACGTTTATACTTCAACATACAAGTTGTGACAGCTATGGGATCCATCACATGTGTACACTACCAAACAGAAAAAGTTCAGAAATAGTAAGAATGGATAGTGAGTTAAAATCAATGATTAAAATAAAGACAAGTCATTTCACCAGCTGACAATGTGGAAGATGCACCATGTCATCTGTCGTGATTTACATCGGCTTCATCTCAAGTAGCATGCACTTTTAATTGTATTCATTTATTTGATTTACATGTCTGTGGCATGGTGGTATCCTCGGATTTCATGTTGCATTTTTTTTTTTTTTTTTTTGAATATGTATGGATTTCATATGATCTCAATGTTACTGTAGCAATAGGGGTTGGATGAAGATACCTGAGCGAGTGTAATTTCGCTGTCTTTGATTGGGCCACATTGCATTGCAACAGACGAGACATGACATGACTACGCCTGTTTCACTGAAGGCATTTTCTGACTAGCTTGAACAAAAAAGGACGTCTAAAAAGGACAAAAATAAATTTACACAAAGCCCTTTAGTAATTAATTATCGTTCACCTGCAAAAGACGTGACACGATGGCCACGCCAGTTTCTCGAAGGCATATTCTGACTAGGACCTGTGAGGACCCTTGAGCTGCCTTCACCTGCCTGCTCCTAAGTATCTCCTGACTAAAATGCTTTACAGAACTTCTTGTATATGTCCAACACAAATTAGGCAACATGTAATATTACAAAAATACAAATATAGATCCTTTTAAGTGGGCTTAGGCGGTGTTTTATAAATGGGCAAAAATCACTATTATTAATAACTGTTCATCCCACATTACCACTGGGTCTTTCATGTTCTAGCTCCCACCCACACGCTATAAACATGGAAGTTAGGTTAATTGTAGGCTCACTATTGCCTATGGTGTGTCTTATTTAAATATTCACGCATATTCTAATGTGTTGCCTCCAGTCAATTAGACATTCTGTACCAGCCTACACCATTCGATAATTTTGGAACTGAATGTGGAAACCATAAAAATACAAGGTTGCTAAAGGGGCAGAACTTAAGTATTTTTCAGTTCACCGCTTTTCACAAATTGAACAGGATCCAGTTGTTCATCATGTAGTTTCTCAGTTTCCCTCATTACAGAAGCTGACTTATTTCCAAAGAAATCTTTTGCTTCCAATGAGAAACATAAACACTCCTTGATCAGATCCTCTGCAATATGTGTTTGTTAAAGATTGAAATGTTCAAAATATTAAGCTGTTTTTTAAGGAAACAATCAATCAAAAAAAAAAAAAATAATTTAACTTTGTGTTGTTCCGTTAAAACTCAGTCTTGCCTGAGAAAAAAAAAATCAAAAAGATTTCGGGCCCCATTTGTGTTGATTTTTACTTTTAAGAAACCACTGTGCCCTAGACATAACATAAGACAAGACTGTCAGGTAACAATCGTTTGCCGTTCACACCTTCCTTTTTAAATTTTTTTTTTTTTTTTTGGTTTTGGATGTCGTTAATATATGTTAATCATTGGATTTACTTAATTCGGACATGTACATCGGTGGCACGTGACAAAATTGTGTAAAATGAACATATATTTAAATATTTTAAGAGTATGTATATCAAATTCTTTATATCAAATTCATCAAATTTTACACTTGGTTCCATTCATCCTGCCTTAATATTTTGGACTCCGTGGCTCCATTAAAAATTATGCGGCAAAAAATTTGACCGGAGCCATGGTTTAATGAGAGCTCTCGCACAGCTAAACAAGGATGCTGCAGAGCTGAACGCAGGTGCAAAAAAGACATCCTCCTGGCAAATGACACTAGAGACCACGTATGTCTCGTTTTGTTGGATTTGATTGCAGCTTTCGATACGGTAGACCACAGTATTCTTTTGACTCGCTTGGCATTAGTGGATGCACTCTAGAGTGGTTTAGATCCTATTTAGCTGGCAGGACTTTTTCTGTTAGCCTAGGTTTCTCTGAGTCCTGTTCTGCCCCTCTGTCGTATGGTGTTCCACAGGGTTCTATTTTGGCGCCATTGCTGTTCTCATTGTATTTGCTGCCCCTGGGTTCCATCCATCCATTATCTGTACCGCTTCTCCTCACAAGGGTCGCGGGGCATGCTGGAGCCTATCCCAGCTGTCTTTGGGCAGTAGGCGGGGGACACCCTGAACTGGTTGCCAGCCAATCGCAGGGCACACAGAGACAAACATCCGCACACACAATCACACCTAGGGGCAATTTAGAGAGTCCAATCAACTTACCATGCATGTTTTTGGAATGTGGGAGGAAACCGGAGTGCCCGGAGAAAACCCACGCAGGCACGGGGAGAACATGCAAACTCCACACAGGGAGGCCAGAGCCGGGATCGAACCCACGACCTCTGAACTGTGAGGCGGACGTGCTAACCAGTCGACCACCGTGCCGCCCGCCCCTGGGTTCCATCCTTAGAAAACACAGTATTTCCTTCCACTACTACGCGGACAAATCTGTATGCTGCTGAGCAAAAAAGAGGCTTTCTCCTTAAGACCACTTTTGTCTTGCCTAGAGGACATCACAGACTGGATGTCACTAAATTTCCTAAATTTCAACAAAAAGAAAACAGAGGTTATGGTGTTCGGTCCCAGTGGCTCATCTCCACCCCACCCTGTTGAACTGGGCCCCCTGGCTTCATATCTAAAGCCCACAATCTTAAACTTGGGTTTCAAAATGTACAGTGATCTTAAATTGGACCAGCAAATCAGCGCTGTTGTAAAGTAGAGCTTCTTTTACCTTAGACAGCTGGCTAAGGTAAACCCCCTCCTTTCCCATCAGCACTTAGAAACAGTCATCCATGCCTTTGTTACATCTCAGATAGATTACTGCAATGCACTTTATTTTGGAGTCACCCAGTCCTCCCTCAAACGTCTCTAGTTGGTCCAAAATGCTGCTGCCCGCCTACTAACTGGAGCTCGGAAGATCGAGCACATAACACCAATTTTGGCCTCCCTTCACTGGCTCCCAGTGCATTTCAGGGTCCAATTTAAGATTCTCCTATTTGTCTTTAAATCATTAAATGGCCTCGCCCCGGCGTACCTCTCCGAGCTCCTCCACTCCTACGCACCTTCCCGCAGCTTCAGGTCTGCGGACCAGTCGCTGCTGGAGGTGCCGAGGACTCAGAAGGGATCGAGCCTTTTCTGTCGCTGGTCCTTCCCTCTGGAATGATCTCTCATTGGTTGTTAGGCAAGCCCCCTCTCTGTCCATTTTTAAAACCCGGTTGAAGACATATTTATTTTCTCTGGCTTTTGATCAGACCTGAAATTTTCGGCTCTTTTCCGGTGTCAATTATATATAGTGTTTTATGTCAATTTATTGGCTTTATTTATTAATATTTTTATTTATATTTTCTATAGTATTTATATCTATATTTATTAATACACGTATCACAGCCTTTTATTGTCTTTGTTCTATTTATTGTTGTTGTATTCTTTGTAAAGTGCTTTGTTACAGCTCTAGCTGTTTTGAAATCCATCCATTATCGATACCGCTTATCCTCACAAGGGTCGTGGGGCGTGCTGGAGCCTATCCCAGCTGTCTTCGGGCAGTAGGCGGGGGACACGCTGAATTGGTTCCCAGCCAATTGCAGGGCACACAAAGACAAACATCCGCACTCACAATCACACCTAGTGGCAATTTACAGAGTCCAATCAACTTACCATGCATGTTTTTGGAATGTGGGAGGAAACTCACACCGGCACGGGGTGAACATCCAAACTCCACAGAGGGAGGCCAGTGCCGGGATCGAACCCATGACCTCTGAACTGTGAGGCGGACGTGCTAACCAGTCGACCACCGTGCCGCCCTGTTATGAAATGCGCTATATAAATAAAATTGTATTGTATTTTATTGTATTAACTGAATTGGCTCTTCCAGCCAATGAGAGTGGTAGTTGACCAACGCACACGATCCTGTTTAGCCTTATCCAAAGCTGTTTTAAAGTTTTGTTTAAATACATCAGCATACCTACGCGTCACAGTTATTCCCAAATATGTGAAAGTGTCAGGTGATACCTTCCAGGGATAAGCATCAAACGACATTTGATGAGCCAAGTCATTAACCGGGAACAGTGAGCTCTTCGGGAGGTTAATTTTGTAACTTGAGAATTTGCCAAAATGCTTTTGGAATGGACACAGAGGGGTCAAACAGGTATAAGATTAGATCGTCCGCATAAAGTGATAAATTATATGTTTGATCCCCCCCTAGCTATTCCTGTGTGGCCCGCGTCGCCCCTCAAAGCAACGGCCAGATCGAATCGCAAGGGACTCAAATGGTATCCCTGCCCAGTACCCCTCTCTACGTGGAAGAAACCGGAAATAATCTTGTTGGTGCGAACTGCAGCCCGTGGTGAAGCATATAGTACTTTAATCCAAGCTCGAAATACCGGACCAAAACCAAACTTCTCCAAAGTAAGAAAAAGAAAGTCATACTTGACGTGATCAAACGCCTTTTGAGCCTCAAGGGATAGTATGACCTCTGCAGTGGGAAGAGCTCCATGAGAGTATATGATATTAAGCAGCCTTCGAACATTACCCGAGAGCTGACGCCCCAAAATGAAGCCTGTTTGGTCTGGGTGCACCAATGTATGTATAACAGACTGCAGCCTGCAGGCTAAGGCCTTTGTTAAGATCTTATAATCGCAGCAGGGTAAATTTATTGGCCGATACGATTCACACTTTCGAGGGTCCTTCCCTTTTTTAAAAAGAACCGAGATTATGGCCTGGGTCATTGTAGGAGGCAATGAGCCCCGTTTCAATGCTTCGACATATACACTTAGCAAAATAGGAATTATTTTAGGAGAAAATGTCTTAAGGAACTCAGCCGGAAAGCCGTCAGGCCCCGGGGCCTTACCACTCTTCATTTTCTTGATCGCTAATTCAATTCCAGCTAAAGAAATGCCCGGACATATCCTGATTGCTTAGGGTTGGCAACTCAAGATTTTGAAAAAAGTCTACCATCAGCGCATTATCGCTCTTCTCAGAGGTGTAAAGTTCCTCATAAAACCTCCTAAACTGAGTGTTATAGCGTATACCTTTTTGATCAGAGACTACTCCGTCTGCACAATTGACTTCTGCAATAAGTCCCGCCTCGGCAGGTTGTCTTGACTGATGGCAAAGCAGTTTGCTAGCGCGTTCACTGTGTTCGTAGAATTCCTGACGCGATTTAAGATAATGTTCTTCAGCTGCCCCCGTGGACAGGACATCGAACTCCGACTGCAATGTGACTCTCTCCTTGAACAGGTCAGCAGATGGTGAGGCTGAATGTCTGCAGTCAACATCCTTTAACAGAGATGTCAATTCATTTAGGCGTGCTGACCGTTTCTTATCCCTTTCTCATGCCAGAGCTGTAAGCAATTATCTGACCTCGTAAATACGCTTTCATAGCTTCCCGAAAGGTACTTTGGTTTATGTCTGGCTGTTCGTTCATCATCTTCCAAACCGCTTATCCTATACAGGGTCGCGGGGAGGTGCTGAAGCCTATCCCAGCCATCAACGGGCGAAGGCAGACTACACCCCGAACTGGTCATCAGCCAGTCGCAGGGTACACACAGACACCATCACTGAGCGGGAATCGATCCCACGCTGCCCGCACACAACTCAGGCGTGTGTACCACTACACTATCAGTGACCTTTGGCTGTTCGTTCATTTCCACAAAAAAGTAAATTTGGGAGTTCAAATCGACAAACCCCTCATCTGCCTGCAGATGTGAATCAAGCCGCCATAATAGATGCGGGATTTCGTTGTTCGGAAAACTCAATGTCATTGTAGCCATGATCTGAAAGTACAATGCTCTCCTAACAGCTAGACCTTGGTAGTGAGAGGAGCCTCTTGTCCAGACGAAAATAGTCAATCCTGCTGTAAGACTGATGTGCAGCTGAAAAAAATCTAAATTGTCTCGACGCTGGATGCAGGTATCTCCATGCGTCAATTATTTTTTTTGACAACTGTATCAAATTTTTTTGAGAGAGGGTCACGTACTTGACGCAGGATATTGCATATGCATCTTTCATGTCTGTTTTGTGCATACACATCATTGATGAGTGAGAACCCTGATCTGCTCAGGGTTCAGCTGTAGACCCCCCGCTGTCAGTATATGTCCGTGAAACTTCACCTCCCTTGACTTATGGAGTTTTTTCCTGCTTAGTCTCAGTTCAATACCACTGCATCTATCAATCAAAGCAGTCAGTTTAGTGTTGTGATCAACTCAGCCTCAGCATCAGTGTTGCCATAAACAACAATCAGGATGTCATCACCTATGAGTCCATCAAGTGTAAAAATCCTGGCCTTGGGGAGCTTGTACAGCACATTGTCCAGCATGGGCGTGATATAGTGGGACCATCTCAAATCATTGTTGTGAAACTTGGGGTCGATGCAAATCTTTAATTTTTCAAGCAACTTGACAATTACAATGTTGCCGATCCACTCGGTTGTGACACAGGTGCGGTGAGCTTCCCTCTCTTATGTATCCAACTTAGCCTTGACAGCACTTCTGAGCACCAATTAGATGTTTTGCGGAGATGCTTGAACAGGTGCCTCTGTGTTGTCCAGCTCAAAATGAACATCCCCTGTCAATGACAGAACTGGACCATCAAATACATCAGCGTTTGAGTCCACCACAAGCTGAAGGGCTGCTTAGGGGTGCTGATATTGTCCACTTGATTCACCTGATTGGGTATGGTGAATACATCTGATCCAAATACAGACTTGTCGCCCGTAACAGGAGGGGCTTTTGGTGGTGCCAGATGATCTCAAAGTCTAGCCTGTGACTCCTCTGCACTGTACATCCAGTTCTAAAGATGCCTATGGAGTGCATTATTTCCGCTGTGTAGAAACAACAGTTTGGCTCTGCTGGGAAGCAGTAGTACCTCAGGTGCCAGTTTCCTGTTATCCTTGTTGCGCATGACATTGCATGTGGCACAGGAGTCCAGTTGACACCTTTGTGATCTCTTTATCATCAGAGTTTATCATCGGAGTGGCAAACCACTTTCTTCCCTACCCATCCACGGCAGCAATGCTCTCAGATGAGAAGACATAGTCCCTCATGCTCTCATCCACACTGCTTGTGGCGTTCACTTGATCTGATGACATACTCTTCATGCAAACCTTTGTAAAATGATTGAGAGACCACACCCACGGAAGATCTTGCCGTACGCAGGGCTGTGTTTTTGTGCAACTCCGCAGTACTTACATACACTGTGAATGGTTTGCCGCACATTCTGGCTTTGCTTCATTCGGTCATGCTTAAATGGAGCTTGCTGCTATTACCCATTTGCAGCATGTTACATGTTCCGTGGGCCTGTCTGGAAACATTATTTTCAGTTTTATGTCAGTCGCTTGAGATGCTCTGCATATGTCAGTGGCAGAGTCTAAAGTGAGATTATTTTCTCTAAGTAACCTCATACTTCTGTCAGTAATGCCAAGAACCAGCCTGTCCTGTATTCGTTCAAGTGGCAGCGTTTTTGCTCAGTCTTGTCACAAATGAACCGATTGGCTCGCCATCATCCTGCTTAGAATTTCCAAAGATGTACTTCCCAAATATGACATTCCTTTTCATCTTAAAATAACCCACCAGCACATCCAGAATTGCTTTCACATCCACCTGTTGCCCTCCCGACAAATCCAGGTTGTGTTTGTGAATGTGGTGACATTCGTTCTCCATCACTCGTTTGAGCATAGCCGCCTGCACTGCCTCCGATTTCGAATCCAAGACAGATGCCAGTGAATAGTCCTTGACTTGGGCCCGAAAATTGTCCCAATTGCTTGCTACATCCCCAGTCAACTTCATTTCCTCAGGAGGCGGAATACCTAATGCCATGCCGTCACAAATTTGCGAAAGTCAGCGCTGGCTTCAATCTTGAAAGAGATATCTCACTTCATTACAGTCGAAGCTACACAAGGTGTCCGTTCATTTCTGACACCATGTTTAGAAGATCCCAAGACGTATAGGTAGTTTGCATAACTGGATTGGCCACCACCATTAATGCACATACTTCTGCATGCAGCCCACATGAACATAAAAATTACTATATTACTGAAGGGCGTCCCATAACAGTTATCAGCTTTTTGGTGAAGCAATGTCAGACCACCTTGTGTGTGTATCTCAGTCCTGACTGCTACATCTAATTGAGATACGAACTGAGACATTTTTGACACTTGGTCATTGACCCCTAACCGGGTTGGTGGCCCGCAGTTAGTATTAGTTAAATTTATGTTATCAACAATCAGATTTGTTGATTCTTATATTTTTACAATAACCAAACCTGCTCCTTTTAGCACATTGCCACTTCCAAATGAGCCATTAAGTCATTTCCATTGCTTGCAGACAAGGTTTGCTGTGTTGCTGAGACAAAGCCTGTCATCAAAATGATAAAAAAGAAACAATGACAAAAACAATGTGCATCTCGGGAGAAATGTTTATTTTCAGGAGCTGTTTCTTGCTTCCCCTTCAAAGATCCTTGCTTCATCCAAACTGAGCAAGTTGGTCCCATGCCACCATGGCGACTCTGGAAGTTAAAAAGAGTGTTTATTGTTTCAAAAGAAATGTAGAAATGTGCAGACAATTCAAGTCACTGCTTCCTTTTTGAAGTGCGATTTGTGTTTCTTTCCGCAGGGTTTTAGTTTACTGTGGAGAATACACTGTAAACTGTATTACATATGTGTGTAAGGTAAATATCAGATGCCATATGCTGTTCTGTCATTGTAACCATAATGTGTAAGCCACGATTTCCTAATGGTATTTTGAAATATTACTGACTGGGCCTCTAAAAAATATGTAGAAATTTGACTTCATAGCGGAATGTGCAGGGTTTTGTGATAGTAAAAAAAATCCTTAATCATCTTTGGGAGACAATTTCCTATACACATACTGTATATGCAAAGCACACAGTTGTCATCACATCCTGCCTAGCGTATGCATCCACACCTGTTCACACAGGGCCGACAGGTTGAGTTGTCAGAAACAGGCGGAGAAAATTACATTAAATGTAATTGCAATTCATTTATTGGATGTATAGCTCATATTGTGCATGCTGGCTCAGTCTTGTCTTAAATTAATCATTTTTAATGGCATTATGTATTCAGACTTGTTTAATGGACCCAGAGAGCAATACACCCGTGTCATTTACAAAAATGTGCACATTTACTGTATGCACAACAGAGTACTATACATAATTCAAGCATAAGTGTAATGAGTAATTGCATTCTCAGCACTGCGAAATGACTGTTAGTTATTTATCAGTTTTACTGCTTTTCCCCCCCCGAGTTACTTTAATTTAGCATGTCATGCATTTTTTTATAACTGTTGTGCCTCTTTTTGATTTACATGTTCTTAGGCTGCAATTCAAATGAGATATATTATCTCCCTGTCGTGTGTTAAAACAAAATACCTGCACCTGGCAGATGGACCAAGATGATGTGGGTCGAGATGAAGGGGCATTATTGGGATTGGGGGGGGGTAGTGAGGGTGGGAAGGTTAATTCAGGCGGAAAAAGGCAGCCAGTTGGGGGAGGTTTCAAGGCGAAGACCGGAGTGAAGTAGACTGTTGAAGCTAAGAATGGAGACAGGCCACATATGAGGCTGATGCACTGAGCAGCAATATCATCCATCCATTATCTGTACCGCTTATCCTCACAAGGGTCGCGGGGCGTGCTGGAGCCTATCCCAGCTGTCTTTGGGCAGTAGGCGGGGGACACCCTGAATTGGTTGCCAGTCAATCGCAGGGCACACAGAGACAAACATCCGCACTCACAATCACACCTAGGGGCAATTTAGAGTGTCCAATCAACTTACCATGCATGTTTTTGGAATGTGGGAGGAAACCGGAGTACCCGGAGAAAACCCACACAGGCACGGGGAGAACATGCAAACTCCACACAGGGAGGCCGGAGCCGGGATCGAACCCACGACCTCTGAACTGTGAGGCGGACGTGCTAACCAGTCGACCACCGTGCCGCCCAGCAATATCATGTAGAACAGTAATCAAATTCATATACAGTGATCTTGATTCTCTGCATCAGATGACCAAATTGTGGCATGAACCAACAAAATTAAGATTTAATCACCCTTTCAAAATAAAAAAATAAAAATCCCTACTGTAAAAATATCTACCTTGATCCCATTATTCATTATTCATACTGTATGATTACCATGTAAATATTGAAATCCCATCTTGAAGTTTGAAATATTTACGTCATTATTAATTGATTATCAAAAACGTCTCACCCAAAAAAAACTGTCAAGTATTAATTTGTTTATTCAGTTGTGAAAAGATACATTTGTTTATTTTATATATATAGTACATAGTTATTGTGGGAGGGCTTAATTTTATATACTTGCTTCTGATCTTTTTAACCTGTTCATTGCGTATTATAAAATCTTCCTCTTTCTGTATTTGTTTCTTCTTCAAAAAATTATATATCAGTACCGTAGTGATGATCTTAAAGAGGAGTTGGGGCTTTATTATGAATACTACTAGGGGTCTCAGTAAGACACACCCACTGCAAAATGATTGGCTGCTGCAAAGAGGAAAGGACTGCCAACAACTAGAGCGCCTCAGTTTGTCGGTCCTCTACTACCCCCAGGTGGCCAAGGTGGACATACCAGAAGGATGCAGTGAGACAAAAACTGTTTATCCATCCATCCATTCTCTGACCTGAGGCAGGGGACACCCTAAAAGGGTTGCCATTCAATTGCAGGGCATAAATAGACAAAAAAACAATTTTGACTCACATTCACTCCTAAGGACAATTTTTATTCGATTTAAGTCATTTCTGTACGTTATGATAAAGTTCAGGGCGGCACGGCACGGTGGTCGACTGGTAGCATCTCTGCCTCACAGTTCAGAGGTCGTAGGTTCGATTATGGCCCCTGGCCTTCCTGTATGGAGTTTTCCCCGTGCCTGCATGGGTTTTCTCCGGGTACTCCAGTTTCCTCCCACATTCCAAAAACATGCATGGTAGGTTAATTGAACACTCTAAATTGCCCCTAGGTGTGATTGTGAGTGTGAATGTTTGTTTGTCTCTGTGTGCGATGCGATTGGCTGGCAACCAGTTCAGGGTGTACCCTGCCTGCTGCCCGAATATAGGAGGGATAGGCTCCAGCACCCCGTTGTGAGGATTAAGCGGTATAGATAATGGATGGATGATAAAATACAATATTACTGAGTACTATTTTGTCTTTGTCATTTTGAGTCATTTCAATGGAAAATTATGATTTGACAACGCATGTTTTGAGTTAGGAGCACATTCACTCATATCTCAAGGCATCACTGTACTCGTCGACATTCACAAGTCTCATTGGGAGACATTTAATTTCAAAGGTTTCCTCGAAGATTGTTCAACAAAATATATAAAGTCTAACATGATGTTTTCCAGACTAGTTTCATCAGTTGTTGTTTTTGTAAATAATTATGTTGGACCACAAAAATAAAAAACACTTGATTTTAATTTTCTGTCTGTTTTTCTGTTTCCATATGTTGTTGACTTAATTCTCAACTTCTCAGATATAAATTGTAAAGTGAATATCTTTTTTTAACCTTTGCACACATATTGTAAAGATTGATGACCTCTCCTGACGTTTATTTTCATTTATTTTTTCCCTCATATGATATGATCGTGCGCCACAGCAGTGGGCTGACAAGGCCTTGATCAAAAGTGTCTGACGGTCCTAAGGGATACACTCACAAACAGCCATCCAATCACTCACCAGGAGCCATAAAATCTTCCTGAAATCCTATCCAAGACAACAAACCGGATGATGCTCAAAGAACGGAGCTTTACAAAATAGAGTAGGAGCAACTTTTATTGATGTGAGCTGTAAAAGTTACAATAGTGCTAGGGCTGAACTATATGAACATGCTTCAAATACCATATCAAATTTAACATAACCTATAGAAAGTATTTAACAAAATGACCTGTACAGTTGAATGTTTCTTTTCAATTACTGAATCAATGTGAGCCCAAGCAGGTGTCATTCATGTAAAAATGAAAACCTTGTAGTACACACAGCACTGTATGTGGTGTGGAGTTATCCCTTGTACTGGTTAGAAACTAACAAGTATAAACCACATTTTCCTTCATGAATGCCCACTGCTAAATGAGCTGAAAATTGCATCATGGGCATGAATGGGCAGAATATAGTTAGGCCAACGATTCAATGTCACCCACTACAGGTAAACTGAAACTTCACAGAGAAGTGTGAAAAGTGTTTGTTGTGTGGGGGTGTGGGAGAAACTTTCCAAATACGTCTGTTTATTTTAGTCATTTGCTAGCTGGTGCATTTAATATTAGCGTTAAGCGATGAAGACAACTTGACATGTGTTAAGAGTCAGTCACAGATGGATGTAACGGAGAGAATCCAGTCACTTTTTAAAATAAAATGTTTTTCAGCCTCGAATAATAAATAAACCGGAAGTACTGTACGTTTTTTGTTTTTTTTTCTTCTGTGCAGCCCGCTGCGGCCCGATCCAAAGTGGCCTGCGGCCCGGTACTGGTCTGCGGCCCGGTGGTTGGGGACCCCTGCTCTACACAATTTCATGACTTCCCAGTAAGCCCGACACAAAAAGTAGCAGTCCATGTTCCATGCAAAACACAATCCAGAGAAATAATTTTCTCACTCCGGTTCCTCACGTTAAATGTCTTGAGGTTATCTCGTTCCATTGAGTTGTCCCAGTTTTAGGGCAACAGGAGGAAAAGTAACAATCATATATGAGGCAAATTGCCTTTTCACGTCTGTTCTCACCGCTGCGGGGAATCCACCCATCTCTTTTTCCACAGCTGACTGACTCTCTAATACTCTATAATACGCTTTAATTGCAGCACTTAAAGTTGTAACTATGCTCTTTATACTCTCTAGTTAAGATAATTGTTTATTCTGCAAGGATGGATAGCAAGGATAGGATGAATAGTCAATGGAATCTGTGATGTCTGAAAAGTCACCCTCAGCTTTTATTTTCCTCAAAATTAATCCAGTCAAAAGGTGTGCATTTTGTGCTTGTATTCAATACATCTTTTTTTTGATTGTATATTATCATGTACAGTTCATAGATACATTGTATTCTATAATGAAATGTTAATAATAATGTTACATTATTATTTTATCAGACAATTTGATATTTTATTTGCAATGTAGATAATAATAATAATAATAATAATAATAATAATAATAATAAGTATAATAATAATAATAAGTATAATAATAAGTATAATAATAATAATAATAATAGTAACAATACTAATCATCCAGATTACTTGATGTAGGTACAGGATAAAAATGTTACTACTAATCACACAGCCTAAATACAAGTTAGCAGCTTTTCACAAAAGTGTGCAAGGGTGTGTTATCTCAGGTTAACAATAAAAATACCACAGGTCCCTTGAATTGCAAATGGGTAATGATTGCATTAGGTGCTATGCTTATGAACTTTATAGTCTGTTTTATTTTCTCATCCAAAGACTACACAATCTTGGTGCGATGCTAATCTGAAGATTCATCAATGTGATTATGTCATTTCCATAAGGGGTTGTATTGGTAAAGGTGTTTACATTTAGCTTTACATACAGAGTTAGATCCTTGCAATTGTATGACAGCATAGATTAGGCGTGGAAGGGCAATTAAAATGCGGCCAGTCATGTGAAACAAAACTGTTTTAATTCACACAAGTGAACATTATGTTAAGGCTGTTGTTGTTGGTACCCAAGTGAGCTCCGTTTCTTTTTTTTAATAATACTAGCAATGATATATAAATCACAAGTACAGAAATACACAACTAAATCCAGTCTCAGCTCAAATGAGGAGCTGTTTCTGACAACAGCAATGTTTGTGTGGCCCTTTAACTTCATGTTCCACCCACCCACATCTGTCTTGCTTTATTTGGTATCAAATGCCAACTGCATCTTCCATTGACACAGGGGTTTATGATGGTATTAGCTGAAAGTCTTCTGAACCCCATACAGCTGTTAAGGGATGCCTTGTAACAGTGCCATTGTGGGATAGGAACATAATGGTGTACCTTGTCAGAGAAGCTTGTACTGTACCTGTCAAATGTTGACACAGAGCAAGACAAGTTTATAGTTGGAAAGGTTCTGCTGTGGAGTATCGGAGCATCGTGTCAACGGGTTTGAAAGGAGTGATGTAACTTGAAAGCTGTTTTCCGCTCATCATTCTCTCTGACACGGACATCACAGCGATTCTATTTGGGAGGAAAAATAGTGGCCTTAGGTAGGGGCTAAAAAGCATTGAAAGTTAAGTGGAAATGGCAGGAAAAGTAGAAAAAACAGAGTTCACCTGGGACATTTGGCCACTGAGCTGGGAGGTCTGCGAAGGTCTCAACCACTGCCTGGATAATCCTTTCATGTTGGCCAACCACTGCACCTTGAGAGTCTAAGCATATGTGTCAAACTCGGCTCCTCAAGAGCCGATTTCCTGCATGTTTTCCATCTCTCCTTGCTGCAACATACCTGATTCAAATGATCAGCTCATCAGCAAGCTCTGAAGGAGCCTGATACTATCCTGATCATTTCAATCAGCTATGTTGCAGCAAGGAGAGATGGAAAACATGCAGGAAAGCGGCCCTCCAGGACCGGAGCTTGACACCTGTGGGCTGAAGTCAGTGCCTGTTGGGTCCATGTGGCCTCATTGTTCAGTCATGGATGTTTTTGATACAGCACCCAAGACATCGATAGCAAAAGTGTCTCATGATCTGAAGAAGGAGGGCGGGTGAAAGGTGTGGTTCTATAGCAGGGATGCGCTAGCGTATGGGGAGGGCGGTGTTTTCTCCAGTGGGCCATGGCCAGTCCAGTGGTCTGATGGTCTGACCGGAATTGGGAAAGAAGTGTAGTGCTACGGCCAACAACTCTGTTTGCCACTAAGAGTACAAATAGAACACGTCCAGCACATCAACATCGGGGACAGTGCCTCTGGATTGGTAGACTGGAGTGGTGGTTCCCCTTTTTAAGAATGGGGACAGGAGGGTGTGTTCCAACTATAGGCAGCTCACACTTCTCAGCCTCCCTGGTAAGATCTATTCGGGGGTGCTGGAGAGGAGGGTCTGTCAGGAAGTTGAATCTCAGATTCAGGAGGAGCATTGTTGTTTTCTTCCTGGCAGTGGAACAGTTTAACAACTCTACCCCCTCGGCAGGGTGCTCGAGGATGCATTGGATTTCGCTCAACCAGTGTGCATGTGCTTTGTGCACTTGGAAAAGGTGTTTGAAAGTGTAGCCCAGAGGATCTTGTGGAGCGCGTTCGGGAGTATGGAGTATCAGGTGCCTCAGTACGGGCAGTTCTTTAATTGAATGTTACAGTGAGTTTGGTCCGCATTGCCTGAAGTAATTCGGATTTTTTTCCAGTGAGGGTTGCACTCTGCTTAGACTGCCCATTGTCACCGATTATGTTCATAACTTCTAATATGGACAGAATTTCTAAGGATAGCCAAGGTGATGAGGCTATCCTGTTTGGTGGTCTCAGTATTATATCCCTCCATTTTACAGATGATGTGGTACTGCTGGCTTTTTCAAGCCGTGATCTTAAACTCTCACTGGAGCGGTTTGCAGCCAAGAGTCTACAAATCTGAGACCATGGTCCTCAGTCGGAAAAGGGTGGACTGCCATCTCCAGGTCGGGGATGAGATCCTGTCCCAAGTGGAGGAATTCATGAGTGAGGGGAGGATGGAGCAGGAGATTGACAGGTGGATCGGTGCACCGTCTGCAGTGATGCGAACTCTGTATCGGTCCATCATGGTGAAGAGAGAGCAATTTACCGGTCGATCTACGTTCCTACCCTCAACCAAAAGAATAAGATCCCATATACAAGTGGCCAAAATAAGTTTTCTCCCCAGGATGTCTGGGCTCTCCCTTAGAGATAAGGTGAGAAGCTTGGTCACCCGGGCTCAGAGTCGAGTCGCTGCTCCTTCGCATTGAGAGGAGCCAGATGAGGTGTTCTGGGCATGTCCCATGCGGGGGAGGCACAGAGGACGACCCAGGACACGCTGGAGAGACCATGCCTCCCAGCTGGCTTGGGAACGCCTCGAGATCTCCCAAGAGGAGCTGGACGATGTGGCTGGGGAGAGAGAAGTCTGAGCTTCCCTGGTTAAGCTGCTGTCCCCGCGAACCGACCTCGGATAAGCGCAAGAGAATGGACTGCACTGATCTGATGTCAGAATTAGGAGTCGGAATTAGAACAGCGTGGTTACTGTGCTTCGTTTATATACTGTAAATGGCTGTTCACACAGAACTTTCTGGTATTTAAGAAATTGGTGCCAGAATTGCTGCAGGAGAGAAAACTAGATATTAGTGCTGACAACTCAGTTACATTCATTTATGAGCACTCTGCCAACCCAACGGACACAGCACATCCACCACCTCCGGTAGCAGCTGAGTGAGCAATGCAACAACAGCAAAATTTTGCTTTTGATGCAATGACAAATATAGAATAAAATGTGTGAAATAAATAAAAATAAATAAATATTTCTTAATGTCTTCCCTCTGGTTTCACATTTCAAATGACTATCCCTCAATTATTTTTTGGTTGAATGTAACCAGAAGCTGAAAATAATTGGGATTCATCGGAGCATTTAACATGCAATCATTTAAATCTTTGTGTGGTCTAAGTGCCAGTTATAAAGCAAAGGCATGTGGGTCAAACTATCATTACAGACCTCATAATTTACAGCTTAATAAAGACAAACCTGTTTTTGAAAGAAATTGATGAGAACCACCCACAAAACAAATAGGAATGAGATGGGATGGAATGGAATGGGGTATTTATACAACATGTAGCTACAATAAAAATTTCTGATGTACAATTCTAACAGCTTCTATCAATTATTTTTTAAACGAGCGCTATGTGTATATGTATATATATATATATATATATATATATATATATATATATATATATATGTATATACGTGTATATATATGTATATATATATATATATATATATATATATATATATATATATATATATATATATATATTTTTTTTTTTTTTTTTTACATTCCTACCTTGCCCGTTTTAGGACAATTTTTTTTAAAAAGGACGGACTAAGGAATTACGGAAGTGGGTTTTAGTCTGTCCCTGTAATCGTCTTGAACTGGGTCAAGGTTTTATATATATATATATATATATATATATATATATATACGCCTACAGAAATCCACCACCATCTCTTTGGATTTCCCCGCATTGATTAGGAGGCGGTTCTGCTGGCACCAGTCCACAAAACCCTGACTAAGTTCTCTGTACTCCCGATCGTCACCGTCTGTGATGAGGCCGACAATTGCACAGTCGTCAGAGAACGTTTGCAGGTGACAGGTAGGGTTGTTGTAGTTGAAGTCCGAGGTGTAGACGGTGAACACTAAGGGAGCCAAGACAGTTCCCTGCGGCACCCCTGTGCTGCAGAGGAGCACATCAGACACACAGTCCTGTGTCCTCACATACTGTGGCCGATTTGGGAGGTAGTCCTGGATCCACGTGGTGAGGTGGTGGGCCACTCCCACCCGCTCCATCTTGTCTCCCAATAGGGTGGGCTGGATGGTGTTGAAAGCACTGTAGAAATCAAAGAACATGATCCTCACAGTGCTCCCCGCCTTCTCCAGGTAGGAGAGTGAAGTGTGGAGGAGGTAGATGATGGCATCATCCACACTGACACCAACAGGCTGGTGTGTGAACTGTTGTGGGACCATTGAGGAGCTCACCAGGGGGCGCAGGTGGACGAGGACCAGTCTTTCCAGGGACTTCATCAGGTGAAACGTCAGCGCCACTGGTCTGAAGCTGTTGAGCTCCTTCGGGTGGGGGGTCTTTGGCACCGGGACCAGGCAGGATGTTTTCCACAGCTGGGGGACTCTGTCTAGCTTCAGGCTCAGATTGAACATGTGCTGGACAATTCCACACAGCAGGATTTGAGGAGCTGGGGGCTGATGCCATCTGGACCCACTGCCTTCATCTTCTTCAGCTGGTTCTTCACCTCAGATGTTATGAAGTCCAAGGCTGGGCACGAGGGAGTGGTGGCTGTCTGGTGTAGCTGGGAGCTGGAGACTGGGGGGAAAAGAGGGAAGGGGGTGACACTCACAGCAGGGATGAGTAGGTGGAGGCTGCAGCAGGAGAGACTGAGAGGGGGCAGGCATTTGATCGAATCTGTTGAAAAAGAGGTTCAGCTCATTTGCCCACTGCTGGTCCCCCCCAGTCTTTGGTTGTCTGTGGCCTGAGATGGTCTTCAGGCCCCTGCAGACTCCCCATTATTTAGCTGAAGCTGCTCTTCCATCCTCTTCCTGTAGGACCTTTTCCCCTCTCTGATCCTCCTCCTCAGCTGGCGCTGCACAGTCTTCCGCTCTTCTATGTTGCCTGACGCAAAAGCCCTCCTCTTCTCCTTCAGGAGAGCTTTTATGTCTGGTGTGATCCAGGGTTTGTTGTTGGAGAAACACCTTACTGTCCTAGTGGGTATGGTGTTCTCCATGCAGAAATTTGTATAGTCCGTAACAGTGTCCGTTGGACTATTAATGTCTTTCCCATGAGCGTCGCTGAATACTTCCCACACAGTTGTGCTAAAACAGTTCTTTAAGGCCTCCTCGGCCTCTCCAGACCATCTCTGAACCGTGTGGGTCACAGCTGGCTGCCTGCGGACCAGAGGTTTGTACACAGGCTGCAGAGCCACCAGGTTGTGATCAGCTTTGCCCAGTGGGGGGAGGGGCAGTGATGTGTATGCCTCCTTGGTGTTGGCATAGAAAAGGTCCAGTGTTTTATTGTCTCTGGTGTGGCAGGTGACATACTGTGTGAATGAAGGCAGGGAGGAGGAAGGAGAGGCATGATTGAAGTCACCGGAGATGAATAGCAGGGCATTTGGGTGCTGTGTTTGTAGCCTGCTCACAGCTGCAGTCAAGACATCACAGGCTGTATCACTGTTGGCAGCGGGGGGGCCGTACACGGTCACCGCGATCACATGACTAAACTCTCGCGGGATATAGTATGGTCTCATGCCGACAGCTAACAGCTCAATGTCCCTACTGCAGAGCTGCTCCTTAATCGTGATGGGACCAGGATTACACCATCTATCGTCCACAAACACAGCCAGCCCTCCTCCTTTTCTCTTAACACTGTCCAGCGTCCTGTCCGCGGATTTGGAAACCATCCAATTCTACGACCGCGTCCGGCGTTAGCGCTGTGAGCCACGACTCCGTGAATAGCATCAGGCTAGCCTCCAGGAGTCCTCCTCATGCCGGGTTAGCGCCGTTAGCTCGTCCATCTTGTTGGGGAGGGATAACGTTCCCCATGAGAGGGGCATGGTCTAACATGCAGCCCTCACATCTATACTGTCTTCAAAATCTAAACATAATGTGGGCTGGTCTCCTCCCTGACTGGCCCTGTCTGTAGGGCTGATCCTCTATAGCTGGTCCAATGGTCAGATCAGGGCACACTGACTTTTACTTTTAACTGATTATGCGATGTCCAAAAATGTGTAATTGCCATATTGGTTTTTGGTTAACCTGTTGGCTAATATAAAGCCATTCATTTAGATTTAGATCCTTCAATATATAGATGTATTATAAAACATCTTAAAAACAAGAAAAATTGTTGCTGGATAATTACGACACTGTGTTTGACAACACCGCAATTGCAGATGAGGCGTTGTTGCGCACGGTGCTCTCTTACAGTTAATTTTCATTCATAGAGTTGTCCCATTACAGTGGACGTTAGTTTTCCCTCTGTTTCATGAAATGCTTCAAATATGCAGTGAGTGGGAACATAGGAGGAGGGCTTTCCCAGCTGTGGCGCAGCCTGGGCGGGGTCCCTCATAATCGCCCCGCTTGATGCTGAAATGAAGCGTATTAAAGGCTACGTCTATGTGTGTTTACATAAACATACAATATATATTGTATACAAGAAGTCCTCGAATTACGACGTGTGCGACCTACGACATTTTGAATTTACCACGCCTGTGCCTCTTCCTCTTGTCTTTTGTCCCCAGCACCATAGTGGCAACACATAGTTACAGTCGATATTCAGGTTAAAGTCAAAATTCCGATTTCTAAAACATTCTGAATAACCCGTTTACATGATTTGTGCGGACAGAGTTGCTTCGGCATTTGAATAACCCACTGTGTACGGCGACGCATGGCGTCATGACTCAAATGGACGTCATTTCTGCTTGTTACTTTCAACTGTCAATAAAACACTTAATATTCATAATCACTCACCCAAGGAATGAAGCAGCCGGTTTCCTCCTCGCCCCAAAAGTGTGCTTTTGTGCTGCGTCTCTGAGCATTTGCGGTGGATTGCGCGCCAAACAACGCACTTCAGCATACAAGCACTTCCTGTACTACAAAGACCAGCATTCCTTGAGGTTAAGCATGCGCAGAGTGTCTCGATCGTGTCTGCGCGCGGCAGTATTTTTGCATTTTTCCTCCTCCTTTCCTTCTCCATCCACCTCTCAGCAGCAATGGTAAGTACGGCATCTTAAGCTTTTTATTTTAATGTATTTTCTTTTTTTTTATACAAAGTGTTTTGACTTAAATTTAGATTTTAACGTTGTAATCCGATTTACGCAGAAATTCGTGTTACATCTCCAGTGAAGGAACGGAACTCGTTTGTAAATTCAGGACTTCCTCTATAGTCATGCTGAATGGGAGCAGTACAGAATGGGAGTCGTTTTCAATGGGACAGGACAGGGTTTTTTTGTTTCTGTTTTTTTTTTTATAACTATGATCTGTTCACAGGATTTTTTTTAAATCCACTCTCGGGTGACCCTCTAATGTCTACTCTGAACTTCACAACCTCCCACACCAGCTCGGGCTCCTTCCCTGCCAGAGAGGTGACATTTCACGTCCCTAGAGCCAGCTTCTGTAATCATGGATCAGACCGCCAAGGAACCTGCTTTTGGCCACTGTCCAACTCACCTTGCACCCAACCCCCGTGGCCTCTCTAATAGGTGTTGAGTACAAGGTCAGGAGGACCCAGGTTATCCTTTCGGGCACCATGGGTGCATGCCTGACCAACTCCAGGCCTGGCTCCAGAGGAGGGCACCGGTACCCCGCACCCAGGCAAGGGAAAACCTCTTTCAATATTTTGTTCATCATAGGGGTCTTTTGAGCTGTGCTTTGTCTGCTCCCTTACAGAGGACCTGTTTCCCATGCGTGACTGTGCCAGGGGCATAAATCCCCAGACAACTTAGCCCTTAGGCTCAATAAAATCAATTCATAGGATGAGTAGGATCATACAGTGAATTAAGCTTTTCTTTTTTCTTTTTTTTTTTAAACATGTGTTCCTTAAAACAAACATTTGTTAATGTGGCATTTTTTACAACTATAAGAGAAGAGAGCTGTGGAGAAAAAGATGAGAGCAGAAAGGAGACAGAACTAGTGGACAGGTGAAGATGAGGATGACACAGAGTTAATACAGTTTGTCACAGCTCAAGAAGTGCCATCTTCATAGAAGCAGAAGATCTGAAGCCAGCAGATTTAAAATTTTCAACACATTTATACCACACAATGTAGCATATGACTGAGCCATCAACATCAAGGGTCCTCCATTTCTTCGCTTTCTGTTACTCCCACTGCAGGAGACTTAAATAGCACTTTGTGAAGAATAGAGCTTTGTCAAGGTTTAACTGTTAAGAAAAGTGAGAAATGGTATTTGTTGTTTGTCCGACCACACAGTGCCAAGCAGCATGTGTCACAAACAGTGTGCACTCCAACAAGAGCAAGGCCGAAGATTGCATTCGGTGGACACAGCCACACACCTCTAGTGCAACATATAATTTAGATATAATTAGGGCCCGAGGGCCAGATCCGGCCCGCGACATAATTTTATGTGGGCCGCGAAGGCAAATCATGTGTGCTGATGACATGTATCTTTCAAATTGTCTGCACTTTTAACACTCCATAGGAGATATTGCAAACATCTGTTACCAATCCCTCCTTTAAAACAAACGGAAAAGAGATAAACGCACTATTTATTGGCTTCTGATTTCAAAACTAGTTCTCCATCAATGTGTTGTGTATATGTGATAATATAAAGCGATCGTGCATTTCACAGTTGTAATGGCCCTCCAAGGGACACCATAACTATGATATGGCCCGCGACAAAAATGAGTTTGACACCCCTGATCTAGATAAAGGTGTATCCAACATGAAAAAAGATAGTTGTCTATGGACGTAAAAAAGTAGCAATTGTGAAATTTTGCCTCCTCAAATCAAATGCGCACATGCTTCAACTGTCTTTTCTCCTCCACCCTGTGATGTGTGCTGGGCCTCTGCTACATAATGTCTACAATAAGACCCTCCCCCTAGTAAACAATCAATCACCGTTCAGTATGCAAATTAGCCCACAAGTAACCAGATTTCATTATCTCACTGAGTACATTTACGTGCAGTCAATTTTCAGGTTAAGGTCAAAATTCCGATTTCTGAGTCATTCGGAATAGCCTGTTTACATGGCTTGAGCGGACAAAGTTACCCCGAAGTTTAAATTACCCCCACGCCGATTGAAACGGCGACGCACGGACTACGTCATGAAGCAATTATACGTCATCCCCGCTTGTCCTTCCGCTTCCAGCAGCAACAGCACGTGGAACGCGGATAAAAATGAACAGTCCGTGGCCGATGGCAGTCGCCGTGGCTTGTTTATCAGTAATTGTGTATTTCGGTGAACGGATCTTTTGAACAATTCTTATTGATTAACTTATTCTGATGATTCAGTTCACTTAAAAGAACTGTCATGCCCATCACTACTGAGATCCATCGGTAGAGGTCAATTGGTAGAATCCTGAATCAGAACTGAACAGGGTGAAGCTGCTTTTAGCCACCACGCCTTACACAAAATGGAAGCATCTTCCTTATTATAAAGTTGTTTTGTATTGTATTAAGAACACATCTAAAATGGCAGAAGCAGCCTCCTGGAAAAGATTGTGTGAGGTGCATCTGCCCAGGGTCCACTGTAAATATGATGACATAAATCTTATTCATGTGACATATTTATTTGAAGCTTGACTATTGTCTGTGTCCCAAACAATGCAACAGGAGTGTGAACAGCTGCTCTGGCTTCCATCCAGTGGCTATGAAAAAACAAGCCAGTTATCGCAGGGCTGTGGGGTGTCACACGCATTTTTCCCCCAACACAGCAGGGAATACAACACAAACAAACACAGTCTCGAACTAACATCTAGGTCTGGATTGCTCAAACATTACATTTTGCATTGAGAGTGGAACCACAAAGTTATTTTAGGAACTGGCAATGTGACCATGAAGGAGACCGTAAAGCAGGGCTGTCCAAACGTTTTGCAAAGAGGGCCAGATTTGGTGAGGTGAAAATGCAGGGGGCCGACCATTTAGCCTGACATCCTTTTTTACATGGAACATCAATAAATCCAAGCATATTTCAGTAAACCAGTCTGTCTTTCGTTTTTGACTTTTTTTAATTTCAATTTCAAGATTCTTAAACAACTCCGGTTTCCTCCCACATTCCAAAAACATGTATAGTAGGTTAATTGGTCATCCTAAATTGCCCCTAGGTTTGATTGTGCGTGTGAATGTTTGTTTGTCTCTGTGTGCCCTGGGATTAGCTGGCAACCCCTTTCAGGGTGTACCCTGCCGACTGCCCGAATACAACTGGGATAGGCCCCAGCACAACCGCAACCCTTGTGAGGATAAGCGGATTGGATAATGGATGGATGGATGGATGGATGGATGATTGGGTTCTTAAACGTGCCCATTTGAAGCATGACATATCACTGGGAAATAAATGTTAACTGAACTTTTAGATTTAAAAGAGGGAAATAGTTATTCCCAGTGTAAATTCCATTTCAAACATCAATAAAACTGGCAATTAAATGTTCTTTTAACGATTTAGGTCGATGACAGGGAAATATGTAAAATATACATATACTCTATATCATATTTACCAGTACAGGCCAGGTTTAATTTAAAACATGGCATATTGTTGAAAATAAATGTTCAGTAAACCTTTAGATTTAAAAACAGTATGAAGATGTTTAACTTGAGTGCTCTTTCGGTAAAAAGGAGTTTGAAGTAAGATAATTTTTCAATTTTTAGGCTACATTCACACTGCAGGTTAATTCCAAATATTTTGCCCATATGTGACTTGTATCTGATTTTTTTTCATGCAACATGAACAATGCAATTCTGGTTTTTTTTTGGTAATCTGACCCAGGCCTCTGTGTGGATGTGAGTCAGATATGTATCCAAAGTGACTGCAGTCAGGCTGCTTAGGTTACGCTCAGCTGACCTGTGTGTCATCAAAAGGCGAAAATGTCACAACACAACACAACAAAACAGACAAGCGTGAGAAGCAATGAGGGACAAAGGAGCAGAAAACAGACAGTGGCAAAAAGAAGGTTAGAAGTGATAAATATACGGGGGACAGGTAAACACATGCACAAAATATTTGAAATAGCCACAAATGTGGCAGAAATGAGACCTTGTGTTTCGCAGGTGTATTTGATGTCAGTCGATGTCCATTTTTATGTGCATGCGTCTCACTTCACGCATGAATTCCGTTCACATTAGAAGTCACATTTTTTGTAACATGAACAACTACATAAAAAATTTACGAACAAATCTGAAATGGGCATCATTCTCTGCAGTGTGCACACAGCCTTAAGCCCATATCCCACTGAGTGGCAAAACTTTGTTTGTGTTTGCAAAGGTAGAGCATGTTGTTGTTTTTTTCTTTGCAAACCATTCGCAACATATTTAACACATTTCTTGGCGACAAGAAACTATTTGCAACCATTAAAACTGTTGGCAGATGTCCGGCGACCATTTGCGATGAACAACATTCACTAATCAATACGTTTGTAAACACTCGTAAATATTCATCTTTAAGTGGGTGGGCTCTAGTGTACACAGCAAAGGTGGCAGATTCTGTTACTACATACCTTTCCACTTCCAAAGTTTGGATAAAGCTGATCAGTGATTCTATTACCTGTTCTTTAGTAGATACAACATTTAATATGGCACATGTTGCTTGTTTGTGTTTTACTCACTAATTTATTTAATCAAAGAATGTAATTTGCATTTGTAACTACCATAGCAGTCTTCTCAAATTAACTTTATTTATAGAGCAGTTTAAAAACAACCAGAGCTGCATACAAAGTGCTGTACATAAAGTAAAAATCAGACATAGTGTATGAAAACAAAGACAGTGAAAATAATAAATTAGTAACACAAAAACAGTTAACACCATAAAACACTAAAACAATGCCAAATCTAATGCTGAGTCAAAGGCCAAAGAATAAAAAGACCAGTTTTTAGGATGGACAGAGAGGGGGCTTGCCTATTTAACAGGTCATTCCAAAGTATCGTTGCCAACTCCCTGAAAAAAAATAAGGGACACCTCATCGGGAGAGAAGCCCAACCTGATTCCCACATTCCACATCCCACATTCCAAAAACATACATGGTAGTTGGTTGAACGCTCTAAATTGTCCCTACGTATGATTATGAGCGCGAATGGTTTGCTCATGTGTGCCCTGCGATTGGCTTGCAACCAATTCAGGTGTACCCCACCTGCTGCCCGTAGACAGCTGGGATAGGCTCCAACATGCCTGCGACCCTTGTGAGGATAACCGGTTTGGATAATGGACGGATGGATGAACACATGAAAAAGTTATTATCCAGAAATGTACTTTAATACAAACTAACACAATTTACCAATCCAAATATATATATCTCAAACAGAAACCTTTCCTGCTTAACTTAAAACGGTAAAAATGTATGTAAAACAATGAATGATAAGCGGAACATTCATAACTTGTGTACAGCTCAATGACACAATGTGGAGACAGACGGTTTATCTTTGAGTACTGTAGAGTAAAATTCTCATAGTTGAGGCTCACAATGAGCTCACCTTTAATCAGTTCAGCAGAACATTTGTTTCGCACATTTATCCACTTAATCTTCATAAAAGAGAAAAAGAATGTAAAGACGTTTTTACTGTACAGTATATATTTATAGTTAAAATAGTTATATCAACTGCCTGCACAGTAAAAATTATGCACTATATCTGTGTGAACTTGTAATTATTAAGGCTGTTATTCATCAATGTATTACCTATCTGTTTCATGTACTTGTCAATCAGTTGTATGATTTACAGAACTGGGTATCGCCTATTTCGAGTCTGCATATTTAATTGACCCACGCGGTCTCAGTCGGTCCGAGTCAGAAAAACGAAATAGAGAACGGACTTAAGCTGTACCACGTCACACGCAGGTGCCGCACTCCTGACACACGGCCGAGTAAGGAAAAAATAAAACAGTCTTGTGTACCTTACGGTCCCACAGAAACAATGACATGTGCCCCATATTGTTTTGATTTCACCGATCACCGCGCTGTGCGTGTGTGTCTGTTGTTTTTGTTTGATATTTTTTCTTTGTTTGGCGGCGTGTCTGCTCGTGCGGCTCCTGCTTGTGATGTGAAGATTACGTTCTCGACGCCGATTGATTGTCGGCGACGAGGGACGGCCCGGGACCACGTAGTCAATTAAATGTGCAGGACGGAACACGGTGGCAGTTAGGTGATGCCCAGCTCTGCTTATTAATTCCACCCAAAAATTGTCCATACAATGCTGACATTCATTGCACTTTCCCCCACTGACTTTGATCAGAGGGTTACAAAATCATTCTTTAAATATCATATCTAGCTCTGGCGTTACTTGGTGGACAACAAATTTGTCCAGGGTCAAATTCTCGCACTTGTTCAACCTATGTGTTTTCTGCTTTCTAGTCCTCTCTGTATTTTTGCCACCGAGAGATAGCACCGCCATAGCAAAATCGGAGGGCGGCCACAGAGCTTGCAACAGTTTTGCCAGCCAATAAGATAAGCAGATTCTGTATCGTCATACGCGTGTTCGAATGTGCTATCAGCTCATTGGTCACAGAGCAGGGGATGTTCTAGGCCCATTACCATAAATTGTTATATAAAGGGAACTGTTGTTCATTAATTCCATCGACATTTTACAGACTATTTTTGACTCTCACGATATTACGAGACAAAGTGCGTCGCTTTACAACTCAATACGGGACGCGTACAGTCGTACCTAAATACAGGACGATTCCGTTTTTCAAGGGACTGTTGGCAACCGTATTCCAAGGTACCGGAGGGAAGGGACCGGCAAAGCTTAGTCATCGGTACCCCCAGGAAAAACAAGCCATTTTCTCACAAAACATAATATACATATTGTCTGAAAGGGAAAATAGGCTGAAGCATGAGCCTATTATGCCTACCCCATGTACACTTGCATAACAAACATGAAAACCCTCTGTATTTTTGCATCGGGCCATTCTTTGTATCAACCAAACAAACATGACACTAACTTAGCTCATACCACATGGAAAATTGTAGAAAAATTAGTTTCGGGAGAATTTTGCAGGAAAAAAAATTAAATCACAATGATATCGATGGAGAGAGATCAGTGTCAAAGGTGTAATATTGCTTTGAGGATTCTTGTGAAGTTCACAAGCCTGTTGAATGAGGAACTATGGTCCTTGCCTACGGTACTTCTTTTATATCCATAGCCAGAACAAAGGAAAATGTTCAACATGTCTCCGGCACATACCAATTAAGCCGTCACGTTTTTGCTACAGTAGCATCATTAGGATTTTTTAATGAAGGAACAAAGTGCACTTTGATGTGAGACGCAACAGGAAGGACATTCTTGGACTGCTGCTTGAATACATTCTTCCTGCTCTCTGGGCACTATGCATTAAATCTTTAGTACGCCACGGGATACAAGTCTTTTTACCCTTTTTTGTGTGCTACGAACTAAGTAGGCAAATCTCTCTTGACAATTTTGCAGTGTATGGTAATTAAAAAGTGTGTACAGAAAGGTTTTGAATGTCATTAGAAAGTTATTGTGTTTCTTTTTTTATATATATATTTTGTCACACAAACTGTGCTGACTTCAGTATCAAATTACAAAATGGTGCGGCTTGAGTTGTTACAGACCAGGGCTGTTCACAGTAATTTCACATTCACTGAGAGAGAGGATTGAATATATTTAAACTAATCTTATTTAAATGAGACCTCTAAAAAATTGATTGTTCCCTTCATTATAGCCTATGAGGAGATGGTTGCTCAACACCCTGCTGTGCATTCTTAGAAAACAAAGCCAGGTCCTTAATAAAAAACTGCAACAACATCTTCTACAAATGTTGCATTTGTACACATTTGAGAGCACCTCTATTCTACCGAAGCTGTATCAAAAAAAATGTTTGCGTGTGCGTGTGTGTGAATGTGGGCTAACAACCCACATTTACCTGCATGTCTACAATATCACACATTTTCTTTCCCTTTCTTTTTTTCTTCATTGGAAGGTGAAGTAATCTCTAATCATATTACATAGGGCACGCCTCCCCTCCAGGAGGCTGCCATGTATCGGCTGCCGTCTTTGTGCTACGGACATTCAAAGGAGACAAACTTAGTGAATGTAGTTCCTTAGCATTATGACCTCTGTATGTGTAAACAATGCAACACACTTGTTTCATGACTTGAAGCAATACTACACGTCATTTGTGATGACATTTTGCTTGAACCTCTGCTGAAGAAACTGTTGGTAGGCTTGCGACGTGTGGTCTCTTGGAGGCACCGTAGTACGTATGCTTCAAAAAGCACATGCTTCCATCTTAGGTCGTTGCATTCTGTTAGTTGACCACTACATGACAATGAATTCTACACATTGACATTTTAAGCTCTAACTTGGCAAACGATAGTCTTCAATGGCCTCACAGTTTTGCTGCACTCTGTAAGTTATGTTAGTTCACACCTGTCTCTCGGCTAATCATAATGCACATTAAAATTTTAAAATGGGCTCTCTTTCCCTACCATCATTAAGCCACCATTCTGCCTGTATTGGTACGGCACCACCAACCACTCTGATAATCGGAAGTTTCTCTTATAAAGGCATTGCTGCTTTGAGTTCCACTCTGCGTAATCATCACAAGTGTGTCGGCCTCAGGGGAAGTCACTGGAAGCACCTAATTCATAAAACTGCTTCCTAAGGCACGCTACTTCCTGCTGGTATCTAAGTGCTAAACTCTTTTCCTCATCATTTTAAATATTAATTGCCCTTCAAGTCCCTCTTTTTACAATGGCACTGTATTCGTATTCCTTTCTCCTAATTGAAATACATGCATTCGCATATCTTATTCACCTTACAGTAACATTTGAATGTGTCAGCTCTGGGCGACCGATAAGGACTACTCCAAACCAGGCAGCCCAACAGAGGATGTACTTTCTGCAGTTACTGAGAAAGCAAGATCTGCCTCAAAAGCTTCTAAGAATGTTTTATTCATTGTCTCCAAGCATTGCTAAAATGACAGAATGACAATGACGAATGACAGAGGCGACCCACTGATTGACATTCGTCAGAAAGGTTGACAGCTATGTTCGCAAGCGTTCACCGCTCAGTGAGATACCACCTTGAAGAATCTGAATTATATATTTACTCTAAAATCACAAATATTTTGATTTTTTTTGTTGTTGTTGACAAGTGGCCTGGAAATTAAGGTCTGGATAAAATATCGGATTTTGAAATCTCAAATGTGTAGGAACCCTTGAGAGACCCAATTACAGTACAGGGAGTCCTCATTTTACGAACGGGTTCCGTTCCTACACTGGCGATGTAACACGAATTTCCGCGTGTCGGATTTTACAGTTCAAGTTGAAATGTATGTCAAAATACTTGTCAAATGTCAAAAAAAACGAATATACATTAAAATTAAAAACATAAGATGCTGTAGTTAGCATTACTGCTGAGAAGAGGATGGAGAAGGAGGAGAGGCGAAAAAGGCAAAGACACTGCCGGCACGCAAACAGACACGATCGAGACACTCTGCGCATGCTCATTGCTCAACCGCAAGAAATGCTGGTCTTTGTAGAATCGGAATTTTGACTTCAACTTATCTCAAAATGAACAAGGAAAAGCCTGTGATTGGAAAGCAACAAGTCAAAGGGGTGCCCCACTTCTGGCCCAAAGTCATCTGGAATAGGCTCCAACTCACCCGCCACGCTATGAAAGTAAGCAGCACATAAAATGGATGGATGATGAACTGCTGCCCCCAGAAGTGTATGGAAATGTTGTAAGTGTCAAATGACACATCTGGCGTTAAAAGCACTTTAATTATGTCTACATATCATTGCATGTTACCAGCACACTGATGGTAGGTAGGTAGCATTGGTGTTTTTTTAATGGGGTGAGCCCTAAAAATAAAGGCTTGCACTTACACTTAGAATATCCAAGTGCCTCGACCTGAATTTCTTTCTAACCCTTTATTTTATGCATTTTGTCTTAGAAAGTAATTTTCCTTTTTCATTGTGCTTTTGGGGACAATTTGTAAAACATATTATTTCATAGAATGTACAAATCATGGATCCACGTTCAAAACTCTCTGCTCTCTCAAAGCTTTCAGTGTTTCCTTTTTCTCTGTGAGACATTTTATTCCAGAAAGGAGAAGGGGGTGCTGTCTAATGCTAAGTGCCAATTAATAGCACTCCAAGGTCAGCAGGTCAAACTGGCCCACACTCAGTCTGCACTCCAAGCACTTTGTCTCTGAGACATCCAACCCTCTAACACATACACACAAGCACGCACACACACTGCATACCTGTCGCCATTTTTTTTTTTTTTTTACCCAGTCATCCCCACTATGCTTCTTCCCTAGCCTGCTCTTGTACTTCCATCGGCTGGCTGGCTTTCTCCTCAATCAAATGCTTCTCTCCTATTCCATCAAAGTTGAGGACCAAGAGTTCTGTTAAGCATACGGGAGCCTTACTGCGATAAAACAGATCCAAAAACTGGCCTGTGTTCTTGCATACGTGCATACATGTCTGTGTCTTTATGTCTCTCTGGGCCTATGTTGGTATTTGTGCACACTGCTGAAGTGTGTGCATTCAAGAGCATCTGACGTATTGCAGGAATAGCAACTTTCCCTTTCAAATGTGTGCGTGTTTGTTTGATACATTGATTCATGCCACATGCTTCCCCTTGGCGATCCAAACTAATAGGATCTCATCATCTCCCACTGTGCTCGTTCAAAGACGACAAGCAGTGACTGACAGGTGCTGTAAGAACTGCATACATACACACACAGCGCCTAAACTTTGTGAGTGCATAACAACAACGGTGGAACTGGGACTTAGATCCTGACTCGTTTTGCATTATACATCTAAGCATGTTCATGCGAATCAACAATAAAGATGACAAGACCCTCTTTAAAGGTAAATTTAGCCTTTGTTTCCTGTTTTTCACAGGAGCGTGTGTGACCTTGTTTAGGACAAATTAAGAGCCGAGAACAGATAATGAAACAAACTACCCTGTTAGTATAAACAGTGATCTATACCCAGCAGAAAAGTACAACTGTGTTAAATTGTGTGTGTGTGTATAAATTGCCTTGCATTACCTTGCTTGTTGTTGGTATGAAGAGAACATAAGATACTGGACTTCATGTACCCACTCACAAAGCAGTAATTAGACAGACCCCCACCATTTGAATCCGATTGTAGGTGTTTTACTGTCATTGAATTTGCTCAAATTAACATTGTGTATGTTGAGTTGCTTTTACTTTGAAACGACAGACATAGAACAACATAATTCTGACAGTATTAACTGTGCCAATCTGTTAAATGTATGACAATTTTCCAGATTCAGTCCTACCCAAACTCAAAATGTTCAAAATATAGTGAATAAAGATGACAATGGCCAATTTCCAGGGTGTATTGAACATTTGTCCAAAGATGCCAACCATAAAGGTCATTTATTTATTCATCCAGCAAGTTTGAGTTCAGACAATCATCTTATCAGCATATTGTATTGCTCATTATGGTGGCAGCAATCAAGTTTTCCGGGATTGGTCAAGTGACGATCTGGTCAATTCCTGACTGACCTCACAGTCCATCATTGATGGTGCCCTTTTGCTGACGAGAGACGGAAACACGACCCGCATGTCTTTCGTGTGGTGTTTTGAAGGCATGCTTCCTGGAGTAGACTGCATTGATATACAGCATGTACAGTCGGTAAGGTATGCACCAATGAGAGAATCATGACTTAGGCTGGCTGTAAAACTAATTATGCACTAAGAGGTAATAAAGTAGCTTTGAAGGAAGAGACAGTCGGAAGAAATAGTAAACGCCCATAGGCTAGTCCGCCTATCATTTTAAATGAGCTTCCGTCTACAAACTTTGACCAACTTAACTCGCGCGCCCGCTTTTTGGACCTTTTAGGACCTCGGCTGCAGCCAACGGGAAACGGAAGCCTCGCCGTGGCCATTGAAGCCTCACCATGAAAATAGACGAAAGACGATTACATAGATGGAAAAAATGGGCTTCCAACTGTGCTTAGTCCGACTATTTTTTTAAGTTTCCCATCTATCGTTTATCACCTACAAAATGGGCATCCGTCATAGGCTGGATGGACCGGTCCATCACATAGGCGGAATGCCCAGTTGCTGTGTTGAATACCTCTTTAGCCAGATGAGGTGGCTCAGGCATCTTGTTAGGATACCTCACTGGTGAGGTGTTCTGGGCACGTTTTATTGAATGGACCCCCCAGAGACGGCCCAGGGAATGCTGGGGAGAATGTCGCCCAGCTGGCTTGTGAACGCCTGGTGATCCTCCCAGAAGAACTTGACAATATGGCCTGTGAAAGGGAAGTCTGGGCTGCTGGGCTAATCTCTTTACCCCATGACCTAACCTAACGCCTTTTTTGGGCAAGTTACCATATTTGGTCACTTGCGGACATGATGTGTTTGTTGTATTAACTTATTAAAATTTGTGACAATGAAAAATGCAGATGACATTTGATCATATGACCGATTCACTAATGAACCAGTGCCAGGGTCTATGTACGTTTGTAGACATATGCCAAATTCATGATTTATATTCTGTACATATAAAGCATTAAAACTTTTATTTTATATGATAATGTTGCCAAACGTTCTGTGTCAATTGGTGAATATGGTTGATTTTGCCTTTTTTTAATGAGCTTTTTTATCAACCACTTTCTTTTTGTTTTGCTTGTTTTCCGGGGCTGGGGAGGGGTGGGTGGGGGTTACGTGTTTTATACTTTATTAGTCTTAATCAGAGCCAGAGAATGTCTTTGCTCCAAGTATGTCTGTATAGGCTGTGAAATTTATAATCATCATAATGTAAAGCATGATAGCAGCTGGGAGGGAGTTACTGTTTGTTAGTCCCTAGTAGGCATTACAGCTTTTTCACTTTGTATTTGGCTTAGCAACACTCTGAAGTCGCAGATGAGTTGCTGTTACGGTCACCTGAAATCAAGGGGGGAGTTTAGTTAGAGGGTGATTGGCTGATAGTAGGACACAGCTGCAGTTACAGCTAATTTCCTAGCTCAATCCTGTTCCTACCTCAGTTTGTATTTGTGTTTGCACATTAAGAACTACAGTTCTGTTTATGTTTTAATTCCTCATTTTAAAAAATTAAGAAAAAGAAGCATTGAAGCAACAAGTTGTTTCTCATGTTTTTTGACTGTAGGGTAAAAGCCAGAGCTGACTTCATGTGTGGACTGAATGGGTGTCAAACAATGGGGAAATGCCAGTATTTTGAGGGGGGCAGTAACATATTGGGGGGAAAAGGAATTTTGAACTAGTTAATTTTTGAAATGGTGAATTTACTCTAGTTCCAAATTTTGAACCGCGAACTTAAGTAGCTCATTTTAAAATTTGTTCACTGTACTTTGAACTAGTTTGCATGGAAAATTAACTTTTACAACATATCCAATCATGACACTCACCTGTTTACAAATAACCTGTTCACTTGTTGAATGTTCCAAACATTTTTGTAGCATTTCTCAACCTTTCGTTTTTGTTGCCCCTGTCTCTGCTTTTTGTTGTTGTTGTTGGAGGCATTAATCAAATTCAAAATAAATCAGTATTTGCAACTACCCCCACAACCCCGGAAAAAAAAGGTTTATCAATCCGACCACAAAATATCTTGTATTTGTAGTGTATTCAATTGAAAATAGGTTGAAAAAGATTTGCAAATTATTGTTTTATATTTGTATTTACATTTTACTAAATGTCCCAACTTAATTGGACTTGGGGTTTGTACTTTTTCAATAAGTGCCCTTTAAAGAAATAAATGAAAGGAATGGATGGATGGCTATAGATGGATGGATGGATGAAGAGGTTAGCAAAGTCACCTCTCAGAAAAAATAAATCTGTGGGTGGTTCTTGGTTCTGTGTCCTCATTTTATTTTCCAGGTTCCCCAACTTCCTTCCAATAATATGTATGCTAGATTAATTGACAGCTCTAATTGCCTATTGGTGTAAATAGCTGTCTGTTATACATGCATTTGACTGACAGGTGATCCTTACAGTGTGTATCCTTCCCTTCCCACACTAGCTGAGATGCTTTCCACTACATGAGTGTATTTTAGAAGATGTAATGTAAGAGAATGATATTCGGTATCTCCCGGCTGCCAAACCTGACCTATAAAGGGGAGTGTGTATTTTTGTGTGAAAGACAGAAAGTTAAAGGAGTCCACACATACAAAAAGAATGTAAAGAGAAGAAAGAAAACTGGCCCGGCACACTCCTGCCAACTAGGGGTAGGCGATACTGGGAATTTTGGTATCGATCCTACACCAAGTAAATAAAGGGTAGTATCAGCCGATGTCGATACAATACGTGAGCGCACCAACCAGCAGCTAGAGGCTTCCCTCCGCTGCATGCCTCAATCACACCTGTTGTCATGGAGCTCCCAACTTGTATGGGTTGAGTATGCCCATAACTCTCTACAGAGCTCTTCGTTAGGCATGTCTCCGTTCCAGTGCTCCTTGGGCTACCAACCACCTCTGTTCCCTTTGCAGGAGAGCAATCTAGCTGTTCCTTCTGTCCAGTTCCAAGTGCCACAAGGTCTGGAGGCAGGCCCGCTCCGCTTTGCCCCGGTCCTCTGCCGGTTCTCAGAAACAGGCCAACCGCCGCTGCAACCCTGCCCCTTCCTACGCTGTTGGGCAGAGGGTGTGGCTCAGCTCCAAGAACCTGCCGCTGAAGGCCGAGTCGAGGAAGCTTTCCCCCTGCTTCATTGGGCCTTTTGAGGTTGCGGCGGTGGTCAACCCGTCTGCAGTGCGTCTCAAGCTCGCGGCCACCCCTCCTCTCATGTATCCCAGGTCAAGCCAGTTTCTTCGTCCTCGCTGTTCCCCCTTTGCCTCCCCCTCCTCCTCCACTGGTGATCGATGGCCACCCTGCCTTCACGGTGCGCAGGCTCCTGGATGTGCGTCGCCGTGGCGTCTAGAACCTCGTTGACTGGGATGGCTATGGGCCGGAGGAGCGCTGCTGGATCCCGGCCCGGCAGGTGCTGTCCAAGTCATTGATTCGTGACTTTCGCAATGAAGTGATTAAAGTGTGAGTTGGGTGCAAGTTAATTATGAACAAGTCATAGCCTCACCTCTAATGAGAATGCTGAGCTTCTTTTCTACTCCAAAACATGTGAAGCTTGTCGAGCATGAAAATAGTCTGTTTTGGTTGTGTGATTATTACACTGTTGTGTAGCTAAAACCCAAACAAATGAGTTGACTTGATTCCCAACCATATTTGACTGCGATAATTCTGAGACAGGCAAAGAGTGGTCAGGTAGGAACGCCCTGTCATGCTTTGTGTAAACTCCTAAACGTCTGACAGCGCATATCTCACAGCAAAACCACTCATGGATTATTGCTGTGTGAACATGTTTTGTTACTTAAAGTCAGGTGAAAACGACAAAATATGCCCATGAACACCATCATACAGACAATAACCTTCAGACACAATTGCACCGAATATTGATTGCATGTAAACGTAGTCACTATGGTGCTGGGGAAAAAAGGAAGAGGCATGGGTGTCGTAAAGTAGAAACGTCATAGGCCACATACATCGTAATTAGAGGACTCCCTGTGTGTGTGTGCGTGTGTATATATATATATATATATATATATATATATATATATATATATATATATATATATATATATATATATATATATATATATATATATATATATACATACAATACAATATAATTTTGTTTATATAGCGCATTTCATAAAAGCTAGAGCTGTAACACAGCACTTTAAAAAACAATACAATAAATAGAACAAAAACAATAAAAGGCTGTGATACATGTATTAATAGATATAGACATAGATAATATATAAATATAAATAAAATATAAATAATGAAGCCAATAAATTGACATAAAACACTATATACAATTGA
Organism: Filicampus tigris; assembly: GCF_054856515.1. Lineage (NCBI taxonomy): Eukaryota > Metazoa > Chordata > Actinopteri > Syngnathiformes > Syngnathidae > Filicampus > Filicampus tigris. The sequence goes on from NC_141222.1 coordinate 8,304,517, forward strand.
CACTGGAAAAGAGCTGAAAAATTCAGGTCTGATCAAAAGCCGGAGAAAAGAAATGTGTCTTCAACCGGGCTTTAAAAATGGACAGAGAGGGGGCTTGCCTAACAACCAATGGGAGGTCATTCCAGAGGGAAGGACCAGCAGTTGAAAAGGCTCGATCCCCTCTGAGGCTCCTCTTGGTCCTCGGCACCTCGAGCAGCGCCTGGTCCGCAGATCTGAAGCTGCGGGAAGGTGCGTAGGAGTGGAGGAGCTCAGAGAGGTACGCCGGGGCCAGGCCATTTAATGACTTAGAGACAAATAAGAGAATCTTAAATTGAACCCTAAAATGCACTGGGAGCCAGTGAAGGGAGGCCAAAATTGGTGTTATGTGCTTCATCCTCCGAGCTCCAGTTAGTAGGCGGGCAGCAGAATTTTGGACCAACTGGAGACGTTTGAGGGAAGACTGGCTGACTCCGAAATGAAGTGCATTGCAGTAATCCAGCCGAGATGTAACAAAGGCATGGATGACTGTTTCTAAGTGCTGATGGGAAAGGAGGGGCTTTACCTTAGCCAGCTGTCTAAGGTGAAAGAAGCTCGACTTTACCACAGCGCTGATTTGCTGGTCCAATTTAAGATCAGTCTCCATTTTGAAACCCAAGTTATTGTGAGTAGTCTGCTGTTTCCTTTTATTTTGAAGGATTTATTCCCTTTCCTGTGCTGGTTTTTGTTTTTGTTTTCAGGACCGGGCGTGCACAGGTGTGCTGAGCTCACACCTGTTCTCCATCACTCATCCAGTATTTAGCCCCCGGTCAAATCTCTACTCCTCGCCAGAACGACTTGTCTCTTGCAAACGTACAGGTTGTATTCACCTTCGGCTGACAAATCAAGATCTCAAGTTGTTCCCTTGTGTTTAGTTTTTTCTCTGTTGCACTTTGAAATTACTCCTAGTGTGTACTAGTGAATTTTAGTTAATTACTTTGATTTTGAGAACTCTTTCCCGGGTTAACCCAGTGCTTAAATGTTGGACTCTTTTCTTCTTTGTTCTCTCACAGCCCCAAGCACTGAGAGCTCAGCCACTGCCACGCCCGGTCCTGAGTTTCTTTGTTGCTTTGATTCTCTGTTTCATAAACTTTATTTGTTACTTTTACATCGGTCTACTCTTGGGTCCTACCACCACTAGCATGACATACAACACACGTTTGAGACTGTTGGCTTTAGATATGAAGCCAGGGGGCCCAGGACAACAGGGGAGAGAGAGAGATATATATATATATATATATATATATATATATATTGGAGGGTCTGGAAAAAAACTAATGACATATCAATTTGTTTCAATGGGGAAAATTGATTTGATTTTTTGATAGATATCTATGTCTGTGTAAATGGAGTTACAAGCTTGTTCACAGAACAAATTCAACTTTTAAGTCAATGTACCACTGTAGAAACCATTTACACCCACATCCACACTGTCCAGCAGAGGTGGGCAATTTACAAAATTTTGCCAGTCGGTCATTGTCAGTCCGTCATTTTTTTCAAGCCATCACAGTAAATTTCACCAGTCCGCCAGTCCATCTTAGGTCAGTAACACCCCCCCGAAAAACAAGTAACAGTCCACCAGTTGAAAAATCCGACGTGATTAAAATGGTAATTGGAGTGCACTATATGAGTTTATCTACAAGTACATTATATGCTGCCTGCCCAAAGAGCTTTACCCACACATAACACTCACATATGAGGCGAGTCAAGCATTGTTAGCATACTTGCACATGGGAGGTGTGTCATATGAATGATGAGGCTTCAAACTGGCTTCTTGGAAATGTCTGCTATTTTGAATTGGTTATGCACTGATTGTAAATCCTGAAAGCAGGGTGAGCAGGTATGTGCACGTGAGACTTTTTAATTCATGGTATGGTAAATGATTCTCAGCCTATGAAAGCCTTCTTGCATATTCAATCAATACGCCCCACACTCATCCAGGACCAAGACGTGTTATGCTGTGACTATAAACCATACAGCCTTTCCTTTCTATCTAGTGAGGGTACACAATGTCGACTGCGTTGTAAAAAAATCCACTCCACTTGTTTCAATAATGACTGTATGAACATGATTGCGTTCAAATACTGCCACAAATGTTGATGATATTAAACATTGTTTCATTGGGTAAAAAGCTTTCAACTGATAAATTCTTTCTCCCTCAGATTGCCCTGTGAGCTGAGTTAAACCCTCAGTCTGACAATCTCATTACCAGATCATTGAAAGATATGAAATAGCAAAGCAAATATGCACATAAGGAGTGGCTGAGATGTTTAAAAGAAGAATATAAGTTTCTGTAGTCTTGTAAAAAGCATAAATCCTGTTATCTGTGTCATAGATACTATACTGCTGTTTTATGATATCATCAGCACACTCAGGGACACACTCACACCCTGATGGGTACTGATGTCTATCATGCACACATAAACACCGCTGTCACTGTGTTACATACCAGCCACTGAGTATATACTCATTTCTCACCTCACCAAAATCACCATATTTCCATATTTTCTCTTGTCCTCTCACACGTCTATGGGTGATTATTTTCTGGAGTGTGTTTACTTTCAAGGCCTGTGTCATATCTCCATTATACTCTGTTTTTTATGTTCCTCATCCTGCACTTTTCTGCTTCCTACCTTTCTTTGTATTTTTTGTATTGTTCCCTTAACTTCCATCCATTGACCCCACTCACCTAAATTTGTTCCTGTCCTGTCAATAAATCCAACCTATTTCTTATTCTTTTCCAATTCATTTTTCCTCTTTGTTTACATAGCCTAAATCCCCTCCATTCCGGCTCTCGTCGCTCTTGCTTCAATTTTGGAGCAACAGATCAGGCAGATTAACATTCAGCACCAGGGACAGATCCAGACACAGTGAAAACGTGGAGTGGCTTTGCCACCTATTGGTCATTATGAGCACTACAGGGCAAACATTATAGATCTCACAACATTTGGTGTTTTTTTCTTCAAGATGCGAGACAGATCACCTCCATGTGAACATACATCAATGAATATGCCTTATGTAGAATTTATGCAGTTGGATCTGAAGAAAGTTTGAGCTGGCAGGCCTTGTACTCATGGCAATCACGCCCTGTAGTGAGAGTGTCAATGTTCTCAATGTAGATGCAATGCAAGTGTGGGGGGGGGTTGCTGAGCGAAAGTAACGATCGCATGTCTCATTCAGATCATGGCAATGAAAGCATCTGCGCTCCTCTGAGCCCAAGAATTTAATCGCAGCCACAGCCAACATGAGATTTGAATATAAAGTAGACTATATTGTGTTTGTGTGTGTCGGGAAGGCTAAGAGATATTTGTGTTGACATTTAATAACCAAATATCAACAGGGTAAATGGATGATACGGATACTTGTGTTAGAAGTGTAAGAGACATTGAATTGTGTTTGTTTACACATATGGTGAGAGTACATGATCAAAGTAAACACACACACATTTCTCAACACATGGAAAAATAACTTCTTGCAGCAAATACTAGGACACAACCTTACTGGGAAGCCACATCTTGTATTTGGTCTGAGGAAAGTAAGAAACATCAGTTAGGAATCTGTAAAGAAGGGTAGAGTAATGAAAGCAGAACTGTGGCAAAAAAAGACGTTATCTTTCTCCTAACACTTTCCCTCCTTCCCAAACCCATAGAGGGAGTATTGTGATGATTATAGTGGTGATTTCAAAGCGTCCCCAGTTAAAAGGCAGTGAGCTGAAATAGAATCACAAGAAAAAAAGACGCTTCAACCAAAACCATCCTTCAGGTTTGCACGCTTTTGAGCATTTTGTTAATGAGCATGGCAGTCACTAACACACAGATGAGCACACATCACATGTGTAAATCTTAATTTAATGTAGCTTACATCTTCATTTTTGATGCATTTTCCAATTCATTGATTTCACCAGTTGACTACCTTATAAGCTACTTAGATTTTCTGATTCGCTAGGAATACCACCGCAGAGGAATTAAATCAATACTCATTTTCAGCTACATTTTATGCAATCATAATGCAACTCTGAAGAGGAAATTGCATGTAATCCATATGCACATTGCTATGGATCAATGTAAATACAAAACAAATTCAGGAAGTCAGTTTGATTGATTGCAAAGGGATGAAATATTGAGTGGAAAAGAATCATATTTACTGTTAAATCAACATAAATCATTGTTTGTATATTTGGACGGGCCATATAATCTGTGTTGTTGTTTAGGGCAAATCAACTGTACAGCCCCATGGAGAATATCATCGCCGTCCTATGAAAAACACTTATGTCCTTTTTTTTTCATTATTGGTATCTTTACGTAAATGCGGTTTCTGCTTTACAGACATCCCATTAACATGATTTTTATTAATTACAAAATTGGACATACTGTACGTGTTTTTCAAAGGACAGCAATAGTATGCTAATTTCAACCTTAACTGCTAGCTAAAAATCAAAGAAGGTGATATGACGCCGCTGTCGGCAACTTTGAAAGTGTGTGTTACGCAAGTTACAACTTTTATGCCCCTAGCATGTCGAAGCATAACAATTAAGCAGCCAATTGGTTTGCACATGTAGCAAAGCTTCATGGTGCTTCATTTACTCTATGGCACCATCAAGTGGTCTAGAAGCCCAAGAGGTCAACAGTGTGAAGAATTCAATTTGCTTATGACAAAGATATGAATGTGCTTGTGTTAGTAATTTAGTATGGGAACAAAATATAACAAGTGCTTATGATAATTTGTTATTCATTTTTATTTAGAAATAATAGCTTTCCCACAGTGGCTTTAAACGGTTTCTTTTTTTGGACAATATTTCACCATCTTTATATGAGCATTGATGATGGATTATGAAATTGTGTCGGACATTTGTGGATGAAATGGTGAGTTCCATATGTTTTGTGTGTTAGCGGTTGTTTTGACTTAAATGCTCGCCAAGCCTGCGGATATGATCGTATCTTATAATGTTTGGTATCAATCGAATCTGCGGAAACTCCGTTTTCTAATCTTACATAGCATGCCCAGGAATGCTTTGAAGTTGTTCAGTATGTAGATAATGTCCCGCGGCCACGGCGCCATTAGCCCACAGGTGGGCCCGCAGGTGGGCCAATGGAACAGCAACGGGATAGCAAGCAGATTTGCCACATGATTTGGGGTTGGGGTGGTTCTTCTGAAAAAGTAAAAGGGGTTAAAATATGATTCATTCCTTTAGCTGCTTAAAAATGGAAAGCAAAATATTATAATACGATTTGCTGGGTTACTAGTAGGCCTATTAGCCTCCACTGAATGTGAAATACAGTACAGCATCGGTGTGGGGTGTGGAGGGGTTTGAGGGAGACGCGCTTGGGACAGACCAATTCCGCTCGTCTTTGCATCTGAAAAGTTGTGAAGCATAAAACAGTGATGATACAGTAAGGGACTTTAATTTAAATCACACTTTAAATAAAGCATAATGTGGACATTTGTGATGATAGCAATCATTCAGACACACAGATGGTGCGGGTATGGCGCATAAATTATGTGACGTCAACTTATTCAACGTCTCCATGAAATGATGACATTGAACAATGATGGTCTCATTATCCTAAACATTTCTACCTCCTCCTGCCTCGCTCCTTTGTCAATCCCATCTCTCCTCGACGGAATTTCTGGCGGGAGGTGTTAGCGTGTAAACAGAGGAGCGAGAACCTAGGAAGCTGCAATTAGAAAAAATCAAACGAGCCCTCAATGTGAAAGGTCCATGCAACAGCCTGCCTATATTTGGAAGTGCTGATATAGCAGCCCCCCAGAAAGTAGTGAAGAAATAAAAAGTGAGGTTTCTCCCACTGGTTTAGAAAGTAGACCGCACCTTGATGAAATGTATGTTCTTTCATTGTTGCAAAAGAAAGCCGTTTCTTTTCTCATTAAAAGAAGGAAGAGGAGGATATAAAATCTGTCAATGTTGGTAAATGAACTGCATTTATCAAGGCATTGCCCTCATGCCGTTACCTATAAACAGGTTCACCATAATAGCAGTAAATCGCTCCACTAGCACTTCCTCCTTCCCCCCTTCGAAACATATTCTGACGTCACAGCGACGCCGCTCTTGAATGGAATACTTTTTTTAATTTGAAGTGTCTTGCATTGATAGTGTCATACACCCTACAGCAGCAAAGCTCCACCCAGCAACGCCCGCCACCCTCCACATACGTTGACGACAGTGTGCTGCGCTCAGCTAAGTTCAATGTGAAAAGGGCTTCCAGCGCCAGAAACCGGCCAAAGAGACGCATTTGGCTCGTGAGCCGCAGGTTGGCCAGGCCTGCTCTATTCAGTGGTAAGCGAACCAGCAGAGGCACCAAGAAAATCATCCAGATGAGGGGAAAAACTGTATGAAAATCCATTTAGCCACCTTGGAACACAACTTACACACACACACACACCCGCGCGCGCATCCACCCCACACACACACACACACACACAGATGTGCAAAGTGAAACCTGCTCTGCGGGCAAAGGAACTGGGGGTGTGTCTGTCACACAGTACTGACCACAGTGGGCGTTTGCTCACACACATATACACAAACGCACGCGCACAATCTCCCACTCACATAGACGCACAGCTTGACCGCCCATCACTGCCCTCTGATTACCACCGGCTTCCGCAGCCACCCGCACTCCTTCTCTCCATCTCTCCTCCACAACCCACTGATTCGCTCTTTCCTCACAGCCCCCCGTATTCATCCACCTCCCACTATACCTCCTCCCTCTCTCCCTCCAGCATCCTCCCCCAACCAGCTTCCGCTTTGTGTCACCAAAGCTTGCCTTCTTATTTCTTGTCACACCACATTCGCTCCTACCTTTCCTCTTTCCCACATTAACATATAAAACACCTCAAGCGTCTCTTAGGCTTAAGTGCTTGGTGGCTTAATCAGTCAGATGCATAGTCACTTATGAGCTCATTTACTCACTTGATTAGTCAGCTGCTTACTCACCCTCTCATTCATTTCTTTACTTTCTTCTTACTTTGCGTCTGACTCTCAATCCCCTTTGAGCAGACATCGCCATTGTCATAAGTTTCTAAGCGCCTCGAGGCACAGCATCCCTGTCACACTGATTCCCCAGCGAGTTTTAACAGTACTTTTTTTGCCTAACCTTTTCAAAAACTGAACACCAAAGGTTACTAGGCTAGGTCTGACATCTTTCATGCTTTAAGAATTTGATTTAGTCTTTCATCTTGTCAAACAACCACCACCCAAAGAACTCTCCCGCAACCACTTCGCATCAATAAAAATAATATAATATTAAAGCCACAATTAGAGTTTGACCGCCCTTTGCATTCCTGCCCAGACAGAAAACTCTTTGTGAATGCTGAGTTTAAAGGAGGGTCAAGAGTGTTACTGCATGTATAGATTTTTATAGTACTGTAGATGGCACATATAAATCGGTTATGATTATATCTTCACCACAAACTAAAAGGTAGACATGTCTGACCTTTGGTGTTATGTCACTCATTTTTTGCGTTTTATCAAGAGCTATTAACTTTGCCGTGCCTCACAATGACCATACTCTCATTTTTTGTACTTTTCGCCTAGTGTCCTTGTATGTGGCTCATATTTGTTAGCAATCAGAGCAAATCTCAATGCAATTTTTTGTAGGACCCCTGAAAATGACCAAAATGACAATGAAATTGTCGCTGCAAATGAAAATGGTTGACTTGCTGTTTCATTGTATGGGTTCTGGATACTTTTTTATGGCTTTACGCAACATGGACATCCAGCCATCCATCAATGTTCTACACTGATTGTCCTCATCAGGACTTTCCCGGTACACTGAAGGCGATAGTTACCTGGACTAGTCACACTCACTCACATTAACACCTATGAGCATTTATTCATTTAATCTAAGAAACACGATTTGGGATATGGGAGAAAACTGAAATACCTGAAATCAATGCGAGCATGAGAAGAATATTGTCCCTGTCGCTATTTTATGAATAATGTTTCCACGTTATAGACATCCATCCATCCATTATCGATACTGCTTATCCTCACAAGGGTTGCGAGGCGTGCTGGAGCCTATCCCAGCTGTCTTCGGGCAGTAGGCGCGGGACACCTTGAATTGGTTGCCAGCCAATCGCAGGGCACACAGAGACAAACATCCGCACTCACAATCACACCTAGGGGCAATTTAGAATCAACTTACCATGCATGTTTTTGGAATGTGGGAGGAAACCGGAGTACCCGGAGAAAACCCACACAGGCACGGGGAGAACATGCAAACTCCACACAGGGAGGCCGGAGCCGGGATCGAACCCACGACCTCTAAACTGTGAGGCGGACGTGCTAACCAGTCGACCACCGTGCCGCCCGTTATAGACATCACATTGTGATTTTTTTTTTTTTTATTCCAAAATTGGACAGAAATGTTTTTCACAGGACAGTGACAATATGTAAATTCCACAAAGAATACATATACATCTCTACTCAAATAGAAGCTGTCTGTCAATTAGCCACAAATGGCCATATCTTCCCGTTTGCACAAGACATTTTGTTTGAGTGTCTGGACTTATGCATTTTCATATATATATATATATATATATATATATATATATATATATATATATATATATATATATATATATATATATATATATATATATATATATATATATATATATATATAATAGGGCTGTCAAGTTAATGCATTAACTATGGAGATTAATTTCAATTTCATAATGCACTAAAAAAATAAACTCAGTGTATTATACAACTATTGTGTTTTATACAATACAATACAATACAACTTTATTTTTACAGCGCATTTCATAACAGCTACAGCTGTAATGAAGCACTTTACATTACAACAGCAAAACAGCACTAATATAACAAGTGCAAGCAATAAATTAAAGCTTTGTAAAAAAAAAATTGGTTGAAAAAGACGATTAATCGCGATTAATTATGGAAAAATGTTGCGATTAATAAGTATGGTTATATATATATATATATATATATATAGATAGATAGATAGATAGATAGATAGGTAGATAGATAGATAGATAGATAGATAGATAGATAGATAGATAGATAGATAGATAGATAGATAGATAGATAGATAGATAGATAGATAGATAGATAGATAGATAGATAGATAGATAGATAGATAGATAGATATATTCTCCCATCCATCAAGCTTTGAATAAACTTGGCAACACCAGAGAGGCGTGATTCATTGACTGGCTCCTTCAAGTCATGTAAACATGGATTTTTTCGGAGATTTGCTGGCCCACACCATGTTTAAAGCAGTTGTTGGCAATCATCATAAAAAATACATTAGCAATAAATTATCACATATAATATTGTAATTGACCACTCATAGGGCCCCTTTGATCAAATCAATAAAATCATTCTTGTTCAGTCTCTCTAAATATATTTGATAGTTTTCTGGAAGTCTCGCACAGTAGATGAGACTTATATTGTATCTGCATCCAACCTTCAAGTGGAGTTTGTGGATGTTTTGCGTTCTCAGGGCAGTTGACTTACTACAGCTTCTTAAGCGCGAAAGAGCTAAAGTGCTCAAATAAATGACAGAATACTCGCAAGGCCAGATTTGACATTCTCCAGATTTTAGTGTTGCGCCACCCAGAGCGTGCATCTGGCACAAAGGTGTGTAAGTCCACTAAGTCGATGGGAGAATCTGGCTACCAGAAAAGTGCCCTACTAAGTGCCTTGTATACCACTTATGCAGATGAGCTGCAATATGGCTTCAAGTGCGTAAATAAACTCTTCTACCCAAATGGTAGCAATAGCAGTTAGTAACTTTTATCTTAATTCATACACGCCATTGTTCAGACGCATACAATATATACATTTGTTGTGCACATTTAAATTTAATTGTGGACCAGAAGCACTGTAAACAGTCTATCAGATGAATGTGGAGATTAACCACATTGAAAACATTTTGACTTCCCTGAAGTGGGCATTCCTCAAAACACTGATATAATGACTCCACAATGTGTTGTGTATGTTAAACTGAGATCATCTGTCACATTGGCATGTATCTATGTATTCCCTCATTACTCTGCCAGGCAACAGATTCAACTGTGGATATATTGATTGTTAATGTAATTCAACCCAAGATGGTTGATGTATCATAGGCTCATGGTCAGAGCGGTAGACATTAGTGGTCAGCCTCCGTGGGAGGAGGCTTCCTGTTTTAAACAGGGTTGTGTTTGTGAGCTGAGGGCAATTGCAGGTAATAATTTACCGTAATAGGATGATGGAATAGTATTTCAAACCACTGTGATCAGTGAATAAATACCTTTTGTATGCAAGTGTGTGACATTGTATTCCCAATGAACAGCTTTATCCATGAATGATACATTTTATATGCACACATACTGGTGCTCCCTTTTGTGAACCACCACTCTACTCTAATCACCCTCCTTGAACAAAATACAGTACAAGATTTTCTGTGCTGCAGAACAAAGCCATCATCTTTTCTTATCCCAGGCCTTTTTGCTTTTGATAAGTAACCCCAAGCCATATAAAAATATGTACTAGTGCATGATTTGACTTTATCTGAAAGGGACAATGTGCGATATTATAATTGCATTACTGTGACATGGCTGGCTAAAAATTACACTGAATGTATAAGAATCATTTTGATAAAATACTATTAAAATATTTTCTTCAGGTGTTTGTGAAAACTGCAATGAGAAGCTCTGTCACGCAAGTTTATTTTCTAATTGTGTGGCTTTGAGCTGCTACAATCAAAACACCTTATTGAGCTTTTAAAGTTCAACAACTCCCATCAGTATTATGATGGCTAAAATTCCACAGTCAAGATGTACCACCCATATTCATATTTCCATTTCTTAAGAATAAGAAAATTTCTTATACCTGTTAGTAACACAGACGTTCACAGTGTGAACCAGTCACCAGTCCAATAAGCATGTTTGTTAGCTGAACCTTATGGCGTGTGTGAGTCTAGTGTGGGAATTGATACACACATTGAAATGCACTGTGCTGATGTTCCGATCCTGATGCTCCCCCCAACTTTGTGTGTGTATTTCACCACACATTAGCCGTTGAGAATAAGGTAGATTTCTTTCCGACAAATGCAAATGACTAAAACATCAAAAATATGCAAACCTTTCCACATATTCACCAAAAGACCTTCCCAACACCCTCATTCTAATTAATCAGAAAGAGGAGACCATATCTATCTCTTTGTGTGTGTGTGCGTGGGTGTGTGGGGGTGTGCGTGGGGGTGTGTGTGCGCGTGGGTGTGTATGTGTATAGCCATTTCTTTTTCAAATATAGACTTCCTTTTTTGAAAGAAAAGTAATTTTTGTCATGCGTTCATACACCTGGTAACCCGGCCACCCTAGGTAGCGCTATGTGACGAGGGCTGAGGCTGCCTCGTTGAGCAAGTGACCGGAGGGCACTCCCAAGAGGCAGAAATACATTTAGATTCAAGGATTATCTTTCAGAGGAAATCAGAAAAAGGAAATCGTGACATTCAATGTTTGCGTCTCAAATGTAAGAGACACAGCATCTACAGCATTTACCTTCATCTGTCAGATGCGGGTAAGCTAGCTGTGTGAACTGTGAAGTTAAGATAACCACGGGTGCATTTGGAAATGTACTCAGACACCCTTCCACTACTCTGAGAGTGTGTGTTTTTGGAGGGACAAGAGCGCGCTTTCTCCCATTAGTTTCTGAACGCAGTCTATTTCATAAACCAATCAGCAGCTCGTATTTGAACTGTTTCCATCTGTACAGTGTGACTGTCTAAGTGCACCGTGTCTCCTGTTGGAGTGGGAATATGGCTGACCGCGCTACGCCTCATTCTGTTGACCAAGGGTCTTTAAGTCCACACTTTGCAGCAGCCAACTTTACATCATTCGCCAAGGGAGATCTTCTTGCAGTTCCTTATAAATGAACTGCATTCTGATGTGTTACAAGTACTACAGCAAGTTCGTTATACGTACGCAATGTAGACCTCCAGCGTCTCCTGCGCTGAGTTTAAAGGGAATGAAGGGAGCTGCTTCGACTGGCCGAGAATCATGTCAGCTGTGTTCAGTCCCACAATGGCGCTTTGCGCTAGACTTGCACTGGCAATTAAAGAGAGAGTCATATCCAACCATCCGTTTTCCGTACCGTTTGTCCTCATTAGGGTTTTGTCGGTGAGCTCAAGATGAATCTGGGCGAGATCTAGCCTGGTCATCTGCAACTCACCAATGAGAGGTGAAATTGAAGCCGTATTATTTTAGTCTATTTTTTGGACGGACAATGTATCACTGGTATCCATTGTAGGAGTAATGTAAGTAAGTGCCTTGCAAGAGATGCAGTGCAACTTGCCAGAAGTATCACTGTATAGAAAACAAATTTAATGATATACGATTACAGCTGTGTTTTAGAAAAGTCCGTGGTTCACTTCCGCTTGGACCACTGATCACCCAAATTTAATGCATTTCTGTGTAGAACTGTTATTTTCTCCCCACGCCTGCCTGATTTCTTTTGCTGTTTTTTTTTTTTTTTATAACATGATGTGGTTTCCTCCACTGACAAAAACATGCATGGTTAATTCCAAACCTGTTCATTTCAAACTAAAGCTTTGCATATGGTCCACATGCGCAATTCAGTTCCTGCCCATTGAACAAATTTGGTCACCTGGGGGCAGCATAAGACAGCCAGACGGGTGTAATGTTCATTGAATTGTTATTATAAAATCCACTTGAGTTCTAGTCCGTCCTTATCTGGATGCAGCAGGCAATCATATAATAGTTTAGCGTGTTCTACTTAAAGTGGAAGTCAACCCAAACATAGTTTTTTCAAGAATATGTTCTACGCAAGCCCACGAGTTGAAACAAGAAATTCTGATAAATATTACGTTTGTGGAATAAGAGTTGAACCACCCATTTTTAGCCATCTCTGGGGGATGGCCGTTTTGTCACTTCCATCGACTGAAAATGATATCACAACCGCTCAGGGCTCTGGTAACGCCCTGAGCGGCTGACCTGTTTTCTGAAGCTGAGCCGTGATTGGTTGTTACCTGAGCTCTGAGCAGTTGTGATGTAATTTTCAGTCGACAGAAGTGACAAAATAACAGCCTCCTGAGATGGTTAAAAACGGGTGGATTTTGCTGCTTAACTCATATTCCACAAACGCTATACTAATCAGAATTCTGTGTTTCAACTAGTGGGCCTTCTGGGAACAAATTCTTGAAAAAAATGTGTTTGGGTCGATTTCCCTTTAAGTGGGATTTAATAACATCTCCACTCCTCCCTTAGCTCATCAGTACAGCACTAATATTAGTCGCTCTCCGCAGGCAAAGAAGATATGATAGAGAGTACTGTTTTATTGTCAGTCTACATACGGTTTCTGAACCATTTGTGTGCACTCTGTTGCTTAAAGATTTAAAGTACTGCAACATAGCTGTTAATTAGCATTATCATTAAGATAGTAAGGCCTTTCTTTTAGTTTGTAGTCTTGTAAAAGTAAATGATTAAGGTTGGTAAGGAAATAATCTATCTTACATTTCTCTCAAACGTCAGCCTTCACCCCTCTTTCTCCTCAATCTCACAATCCTCTTCCTCCTTCCACTGGCCTCACATCCAACTCACTCATCCAATCACAGTCACCTTGAGGTAATTTTGAGGAAGAAAAAAGTTGTTCTCTTCATGCACAAAACACGCACTGTAAAAATGCCCCAACCCCCACTCCTACTACAGAAGGCAATTTCTGCATCAGCCATATAGTGTAAATGTTATGCATCATCATAATTAAAAAAAAAAGCCTATTAATTGAACATAAATGTATGCAGAGTATGTAATAATGATAATAACCGTCATTAAAATTATTTGATACTATGACTTTTTTTTTTTTTTTTACTAAAATTTGAACTGGTTCCTCACTTTCTTGTTAGCAGAAAACAAGGCTGAGCATAACCTGCTGATGAAGATGTGTGCAATATTTACACCATGAGGAACTTGACAACCAGAACACCAAAAGAATGCTGCATCCTGCCTCACATCTGAGGTGAGAGAAAAACAGCAGATTCAAGCAGGTGGAGATGTATAAAATTACAAAGAATGACAGAATGTGGTGGCCTGAGCATCAAAGTAACTGGAACAGCCACAAGAAAAGTGATGACAGCTCGTATTTAAACTAGTGTGTCAAATTCCTATAACCAAAGATGTCTCCGTCTGTGTGTGTGCGCGCATTGGTGCATATCTGTTTTTGTCACTCTACCTGATTCATGTTACTTATGAAATAATAAACGTTTTTAACATCGTTTTGTCGAGAAAATTCGGTTACGGTTCAAAATCGCTTAATCGAGCAGCCCTATATTGCATGATACTGTGTCAATAGCGTGAGGGTTTGCTTCGCATGGGAGTTCATCGTGAGCGAAAAATATAGCATAATGCATTGTTTGCATTCTTATATTCTGCCCGCGCCAATAGCTTTCCAGTAGGCTTTTTCTAGCCATGAGGAATAGTGACTACCGCCGCTGATGGTACAGAGGGGTAGTAAATGTCACGCATGTGCAGAATATAATGGTCAGCGACACTGTCTGTTGTTGCGGTGTATTTTTCAAGTGCGACATGCTAACAGTCGGCCCGACGCCGCTGGGGATAAGCGTCGGTCACAGCTGGCTGGCGTCGGATTGGTTTATCTAGGCCTTTACATGTAAAACAGGCAGGGCAGCAGCCCTCGAGGACCAGAGCTGGACATGCCTGTTGTACATTCACAGATGTCAGGCTGCTTGACCGGTATTTAGCGTTGTTTGTTTCCTCTGTTGCAAATTCGGTGGCAGGGGGTCATCTGTAGCTGCAGCTACTGAAGAAGAAGCATGGTGTACGTGTCCAGTGCCTCCAGTCTTTCGTGTCTTCTGGCACGGTCTTCAATCGTCATTCGTAGGTGTTTAGGCTCCTTGTGAGGAAATATGGTTGGCATTGCATTTGGTTTTGGTTTTTCGTTTATAGCCAGACACACCAGTGAGCTCTCGTGAGTTTAGGGTAATGAAAGACCTCAAATGTGTCTGGGCTCAAATAACGAGAGCACAACTATGGGTCTTTGGGCAGGTGGACTCTTGCAACCGCATCCTTCCACTGTTTTCTAACTTTCTTTGGGAAAGCTTTACATGACTTTGTTTATTCCCCTTTGATTGAAAATTAAATCCAAAAGCTGCTCAGTGTGGCATTTTGACTCCTTTTCAGTGATGCTAGCACTAGTTTGCAATTGTTTTGCTTTGCTTGGCAGCAATGTGGGCAACAACCATATCACAGAATGCATTGTGCACACAGAAACATGGCGGCCGCTGTGTATCCGATTATGTTGTAAACAAACTCGATTTTTTTTTTAACTTACAAGAATGAATATATATTCCTAACGTGTTTAATAGTGGAGGTCAGTGGTTGTATTTTAAGACTAATTTGTCATTATGGTAGGACTTTCTTTCAATTAATTGGGTGTAGCCTATGGAATGTTCCAGTACTACTATTTTAGATATTATTCACAGAATAAACCAGATCCAAGTGTTAATTATTATTGTTTAACATTGTGGGATTTATGGTGCTATTTCAGTATTTTTGTTTAAACTTTGATAAATGAATCTGTGCATCCTTGGCAAGGGTTTGTGGCTTCAATTTGCTACTTCAATGGGATCAAGAATTGCTTTTCTGTTCTTGGGTGTAGCACTCGAAGCAGTGGAACTCTTAACACTATCAGAACTGCAAATGGAAAAAAAAAACAGTGAATGTAATTTGTTGCAACTGCTTGAGATAAAACATCTGAAACTAAATACAACCTCAAAGCTCTTCTGACAATATTAGCAAGATCTGAAACAGTGAAGATATAGGCATGTTATTCCACAATCCATCCATCCATTATCTATACCGCTTAATCCTCAATCCACATGTTTGAAAAGATGTTTCCACCTGTACAAATTACGCCGAAAGTGTGCAACTTTACAGGTATTAATTAAGCAGCTGAGACAATGGACCAAACATTGACTCTTTAATATAATGGCGTGTGAACAACTTCTGCATTCATTGTTTTGAGGAGCAATGAGCTAGGAAAGTTGCAATTAAGAGACATGAGATGAGCCCAAAGTGTTGGAGGGAGCTGATTGGGTAACACAAGGACAATGCGCACAGGTGGGCACGACAATGTAACGAGACACTGGCCACTGGGAAAACATGATTAAACTTAATTCTAATTATAGCTGGGCCGTTATCGGCGGTAACGTGCAGAGTTAACACGAGACTCTCATCGCGCGACAAATAAAATATCGCCGTTAATCTAATTTGGTACCGGTGGGTGCGTTCTGCGCGCGGATTGGCTGTCGCTGACGACTCAGTCCGGGCCGGCCTCGCTAAAACTAAGGCTGTGTGCACCTTGTGCTAAGCAAAATTTGTTTAATGTTTAATGTAGAAGTCAGCGCGGTTGAATATGATGGACTTGCAATGGTTCTGCAGGCGGCCACAGGCGACCCATCGTACGAACTTCCCGCGAGGCGAACCATCGTGCGGAGAGCCGCTGAACTGCACGCAGCAGAGAAAAATTCCAAAGAGGAGAAATTAGCAGGGGCGACATATGTAGCACTAACCGGGAACTATTGGACATCTGGCAACAAACGACAACTACCTCGGAGTTACAGTACATTTCATCGATTGCAATTGGGAGCTTCACTCTTTCACCTTTGATACGTTGTGACTGTTTCTTCAACATATACAAAATAATCTAACGTTAGAGCTAAACCAGATAACATCAGTTATGTTTGATGTCTACAAGGATACGATGATTTTGTTTGTCACATAGTTACATGGTAAAACGTCTACATCAGTGAGATAAAGTGAAGTAAATCACCTTAGATGTGCAGGAATATGTCCAGAAATTGTGCATGTACTGAATGGCAACTTGGCAGGGTAAAAATAACATGATAAGGGGCCAGTGTATTAGGGGGAAGTTTGATTGTGTGTGTGTGAATGTGTATTTTAGAGAGTGGGTGTATGTGTTTGTCTGAAAGAGTGTGAGAATATAAGGGAAGATGTGCGTGTGTGAAAGATAAACAGGTGGAGTAAGGGAGATGGGCAAGTATTGTAAGTATAGAAAGAAGACGACTGCACACTGCAAAAGGTGAAATTCTTTATCGAGTTTATTTTTGCAAAAATTACCAAAGATTTCTTACAATGATAGGGATTTAAGCAATTTCACTTGGAATGACAATGCTTCCAAGACAAATGTACTTATTTCAAGGCAATTTAATGCAGAAATAAGAAAAAAATGTTTGTTTTATTGTCAGATTTTTTTAAAATTCATTTCCAGAAAATGTTAACAAGATGGTCTGCCTTAGTGATTGGTAGAAAAAGGATAAGTAAAGACTGTCCTGGAATAATAGACTGGTCTCATTGCCTCATGCCATGTCAGACAGATCTGGTTGATATTGTTGATTAGGCTGTTCATATACATTCTTGCCTATCTTTATCAGTGTTTAACAAAGTAAAAGACTTATTTTTCATCAGCAAGTTTCATTATTTCGGTAACACATGATGCTGTTGTCAAAATTTAAATGAACAATTATAATCTAGATTAATCTAGATTAACTCCCGTATTTGAGTGAGATTAATCTAGATTTTTTTTTTTAAATCTATGCCGAGCACTAATTCTAATCAAAACAAAATCAATAAAAACAGATCATGACAGATGCATTTCATTCGGCAAAGATGTGTGTGTTTATCATTGTGCACTCTAGTCCAGCATTTACACTCATGTGACAAGTTGTCTAGTGATGTGTTTAATTAACATGGAGGCCAGCAAGTTATTAAATGTACAGTACATGAAAAATAATGACGTTATCAAATCATAGATGAAATACTGACTTTACTACTGCAAAAGGCGTACATATGTGAAGTTCCCGCTAATAGACTTTTCAGACAGTATGTTGTCTTTTTCTCAGGTGGATAGTACTGATTAGTTGAAAATGAACAATGTGACTAGATAAACTCAAGTGAACCAATAATACTGTGTGAGTACAGACACACAGTTGAGAAGCAGGTATTGTGAACATTACAATCTGATAGAGTAAAAAAAAGATGAGGTTGGAAAAACACAAACCAATCTTAATTTGATGTTAAAGATTAAAAATAATGGTTCAAAAAGTGTCTTCACAGGAGACTTTGAGAAGATTCATAAAATATTCCACCAGCTAGTTAAAGCTGTGTTGCAGACACTAGCTTAGAAAAGACCAAGAAGTTGAAATGTC
This sequence comes from Filicampus tigris, assembly GCF_054856515.1. Lineage (NCBI taxonomy): Eukaryota > Metazoa > Chordata > Actinopteri > Syngnathiformes > Syngnathidae > Filicampus > Filicampus tigris. The sequence goes on from NC_141222.1 coordinate 8,322,759, forward strand.
AGGTTTGGGATGAACGTGCTTGGATTGCAATTCACCACTATCCCTTTTAATCACTGGCTCATGTAACCCAGCACGGAACATTGTAAAAGTGTGTACATGTGAGTGTGAGTGTGTGCTTTTGTGTGTATCATGATGAGAGAGACATACCTTTAATGGAACCCCACATCTTTTTCATCGCCGCTCCAGATTTAAATGAGACGTTTCCCCTTCTTGCCTTTTAGCAATGGGGTATATTAATAAGATGAGAAAATGTGATGAAAGGCGAGACAACCTTTTCCGCATGACATACGTGTGTGTGCGTGTGTGCACGCATATCTTTTCTGTTGTGCTGGGAGGCTTCAAATGTGTGTGTGCTACAGGGAAAAGTGCATCAGAGATGACACATTTCTGTAGATCAAAGACGGAGAGGTTAATCAAACATTAGTTAGGGGTTCATTTCAGTGACAACCTCATTCTACTTGTTGAGCAAAGTCATCTGGCCACAAAACTGTCCATCTTGACCAAGCTAGAACTGTTGGCCGCTCAACGGTCGATATGTTGTGAGAAAATATTGTACATGAAAATTAAAATTGGCTGTCACTTCTATCGCGCTTTTAGGAATTCAAAGCAGTCACAATGTACCTCATTTACCTGCTGATGACGCAGCATCAGGAGCAACTAGGGGTTCAGTATTTTCAACATAGTCACAATTGTCAGGGAACAAACCCCATACTCTGGGGTGGGAGACAACCACTCTACCACTGAGCCACGGCAATATCTCCTAATGAAATCTTTATGTTATGACAGGCCATGATGACAGTTATCAAGTATTCACATGAATTCTCAGCCTTAATTTAGAACATCAATGTCAGAATCAGAATCATCTTTGTAGGCCAAGTAAAGTTCATCATCTCTCCAGTCTTGAGGATGTTCAGCTCCAGCTTGTGTTGCCCACAACAGCTGACTCGTTTCCGTTGTTGGTGAAGCCCATAAATAACTGTTGTATCGTCTAACTTCTCTGCAATCTTCAGAAGTTTGACAGTTGTGTTCACGTGCAGTCATTTATGTGGCAGAGTAGCAGAGAATTGATACATCCTTGGAGGGCCCCAGCGCTGAGAGAGTGTGTGGATAAGGTGGTTATCTGCTGTGCTGTGCCCATCAGGAGGATGCTGGAAAGAGGCAGGAGAGATGTGAGCTGGAGGCGTTTGGAAGAGGGGAGTTCAGGGATGATAGTGTTGAACACATAGCTGAAGTTGAAGAAAAGGATCCTTGAGTAGGTCCCTCTGCCCTTGAGGTGTTCCCGGATGAAGTGCAGCCCCATACTGACTGCTTCATCCACCAAACTATTTGATCACTAAGCAAACTACAGGGCCCAGCAGGTCCTCCACACACCTTGGTTCTGTTAACAGTTCTTCCGAGAGTGGTTGGACTCTCTGCCACTCTGGAGTTGCCTATGGTGAGAGGCACAGAGTACGTGTGGGCTAACGTATTGCCCCCGGCTCGGATGTCCATATGTCCACTTGGCACCAAGACATGACCGCAAAGTTGATCATCGAACTGCAGGCTAGGGTGTCCTGCTGCCATCCTAGGGATCGGACTCGCACCCAAACTCCACGTTCTTTATTCGTTTGCCATTTAACAAGCGAATCCCAAATCAACATCAGTGGGTTACTCATTTCACTTTTGCAGAAAAACACATCATAGTCCCAAAAAATAAAACATCATGATGGTAAATGGGTCACTTATATAGTGCCTTATCTACACCATGAGCCCTCTCTTCGTACTTAGTACAAGCATGTCTAACTGTGCGCATGGGGGTGGGGGGGGGGTGTTGGTGTGTGTGTGTGTGTGGGGGGGGGGGTGTGGGGGGGGTATTGGGGGTTCTTTCATTTGTTATTTCCAGCGACTTTCCACCGGTAGAAAAGGGCATAAAGGTGCATTTGCGCTGTTGTGGTAGGGAACGTAGCCAACTCTCGGCCGATCCCCTTGCATTAAAATCAAGGCGGCCCAAGCGCATGTAGGGCTTGACATTGCGGAAGCTAAAATAGACTCACTGTGGTCCATGCATGACATGAAAGTGCGCAGAGCTGGGCACTTGACCATTTTTTGCCGGTCCGGCCGCGACCACCCACCCTTGACTTGGGTACCCTTCCGGCTGCGACCCTCCGGTCATATTCATAAACATTGTCGGACCCCGCCGCATTCCGCCCCCCGACCCCCAAATAAAAAAGCGTCCGTGATTGACGTTGCTGCGGGAGAGACGCTACCGGCAGAGGCTTTTTAAGGATCATTAGCTGGCTAATTTACTATTCAAACCCGCTGTGGAAACGCTTCAAACACGCTTCAAAATGCGCCACATAATACTGTAGCGTCTCCCAATAATACGCCATCAGTCGTAGTTCAATGACTGCGTTTTTATTCATTCAACCGGCCACAATCCCTATAGCACCGGTTGTCGCTCGCGCGGACTGGTAAAAGTAAGCCTTTCACCGAGTAGGCTGAGATTAATTTTGGCCACCTCGCGAGTAGTCACACGCACGTGGGCCGATAGTGGGCCGGACTAAAATACACCTCTGGCCGTGCTTAGTTAAGCCTTTTTTTCCAATCAAATTGTAGTGCTTTGTATTTCTTTTTAAATAACACCCTTTTTTCATTGTTCCTTTGATTGTAAAATATATGAACAATTCCTCAACCTCAGTTGGTTCCTTACACATTTTTTGCCATTTATTATGTCTCTGGAGGTAATATCTTTGTTGCAAATATTTGTAAAAATCTTTATTTGGCAGGTCAAATTCCTGTTGAAATTGTTCACATGATTTCATTATTTATCCCTTAAACACTTGGGAAATAACCATCAATCCAGTTCCTGTCTATTTTGCAAATCCTGCATCCCCAGTCGGTACAATTCTGGGGTTTTCGCTGTTCTAGTAACCCTGCTCACAGACATTCATAGTTTTATTTTTGTATTTTGTTTGTTTTATTTTGTATTGTTGACCACATTTTAGGAGTTCCCTTAATCCAGGGGTCAGCAACCTTTCACACTCAAAGAGCCATTTCGACCCAGAAAGTACTGGGAGACGCAAACACTTTTTGACATTAACCTCCAAAAAACGGCAGCTTGTTAGAGTTCCCAGGCTACGCTTCGTTCAAGTTGTATAATGCATTATGTTGCTATTGCACACTCACGCCCACATAGTACTACCTACAAAATACATTCGTATGTAATTTTTATGCAAGTTTATAGACCTATATAAAAATTACAGACAAAGTAGAGACGGACCATTAGATTAGAATCGATTTGTGATAAAAACGAATTTGACCATATTTCCGAGATTTTCGGCCGACAGTGACGATATCATTTTATTTTAATATTTCGAGGTCATAATAATCTTACTGGAGTTTTAACTTTATTAGCATTGCTCCTGATATGAATGGCAATTATGATAATCCATAACATAAGAGCTCTAGTTTGAGCTGCTCAATAATAATACCTTTTGTTAAATAAGAATCAGTCCTTTCAGTCCAGTCTTTGGGAGCTCGAAGTGCTTTGTATGTAATTCTTGGTTTCTTATTTTGCCATAAGAATCTGAAATGCACATGTTTAACATTTTGAACGTGGGACCAGGAATCCCAATTTGAAGATACTGAAATAGAAATAATAATCTTGGTAATATGTCCATTCTAATTTCTTCGACCCTCCAATAAGGTTTAAAGGCAAAATCTCCCACCTATCCAGATCCTTCTTGTCATTCATCATTTTCCCATAATTTGCATCATACAATTGTGTTCCATGTGGGGTAATAATCACCCCCAAATATCTAAACCCTTTAGCCGTCCATTTAAAATAAAATCATTCTCTCACCTCCCCTGAACAATTATCTGATATCATCATTTCTACTGATTTGCTCACATTAGTCAAATAACCAGAGACTCCTCCATATATTTTAAACTTCTCCAGCAGAGCTGATAACGAGAGGGTGGGATCTTTCGAAAGTATAAATAAATCATGGGCAAATTTCCTCCTATTTGATCATTTTTAATTGATTCAGCCAGTGATACTTGCAATACTTATTGCGAACAGCAGAGAACTCAGTCTCCTTGTTGGACTCCTCTTTTGAGACCGAAGTAGTCCAAGCAATAAATATGAACTCTAGCCTAGATTAAGGGTCTTTGTGAGTTATTTTTACCCATTCTTTAAATTCTTGAGAAAACCCAAAGCTATGGGAGTATGATGTAAAAAGCTCCATTTCACCCTATCAAAAGCTTTGTGTGCGTCCAAACTAAGCAACATAAAGCAGTTAGCTTTGTATTATGTACTCGAAATTACGTTTAATCTTCTTCTAAAGTTGTTTGCTCACTGTCTAACCGGAATGAACCCAGTTTGATCTACTCTAATCAAATCAGTTATACATTTCTGCATCCTTCTTGCTATTATGGTTTTAAGAATCTTTTAATCATTGCAGAGTAGACTCACCGGACTTCATTAACACAACATTGGATCCTTTCCATCTTAATGCAGGACTGACCTGATGGCTTCCGATCACGATGTGGGTAGGTCTCCACTTGATCGGGCATAGTTAAATGTGTTTTAAAGAATGGGTGTTAGTTCTTCCTTAAAGCGTTTATAGAACAACCACAGTGACCCGTTCATTCCAGGGGGCTTGTCAGTTTTTAGGGTTTTATAGCATCCATTATTTCCTGTTGAGAAATGGGCTGAATAATTTCTGCTTCTTTTTTTTTTTTTTTCTCAATAGAATTGGTAAATGTTTTTTTTTTTTTAACCCTTTTTGCATTCTGTCCTGAGGGACGGGACAGACGCCCATTTTGTGGACAGATGGACAGAGGACGAGAAGTCTTTTAAAAAGGACGGACTAAGCAAGGGACGGAAATGGGTTTTTGTCCGTCCCCCTAATCGTCCCTAACCGGGTCAAGTACCGACTAGGGCTGAACGATTTATTGCATTTGAAATATAATCTCGATTTGGCAAAATGCGATTATTGCTGCGGTTTAAATGGTCATTACTGGAGGGAGGGGAATTTACCAAAAGTTAAGCAAAAGCTGCCCCAGCTACAGCATGCCTGATCTGTTTCACCGCACATGGTCAAAACTTACCGCGTGGCGAAAAAACCTCACCGTGTACGTGTGTTGTCTATTTTGCGAGAGCGTGTGTGTGAGGAAGCGTCTGTCATGGCGTCATTGCGTGCCGCTGTTGACTTCGATTGACGTGTGTTCGAAGTTTGAGCAAACACACATAGACGTGAGTGTGTGGCTCCTTGAGCCTGGGCCAATACAAAACACATCCATGAAAAGTTGTCAAGCGGTCAAATATTAAGAGGATGAATTGAAAACTAAAAGACAGACAAAAAGCTGTTGAGATGCCGCCGAGAGGTAATGCCCGCTGGCATCATAAGTATCCAATCCAAGTATCCAAAGTTTATTTATATAGCACATTTTAAAAGCAATACTGTTACAAAGTGCTGTACATAGTATCTGTTTGTGAAATCACAACCAATGACTATATGAAGAAATAAAATAAATACACAAACAATGAAAATAAATGAATACATAAAATACAATTAAAACACACAGAGGAACACACAAACTCACATTTGTGTTTAAAAGCCAGAGCCGCATTTAGTTAAAAGCCAGAGAATAAAAGTGGGTCTTAAGACAAGACTTAAAACACGCGACTGAGGAGGCCGTTCTAATATGGAGGGGCAGAGCATTTCAGAGTCTGGGGGCAACCACCGCAAAAGCCCTGTCCCCCCGGGTTTTAAGGTTCGTCTTCGTCTCCACAAGAAGGTGCTGGCCCACTGACCTCATTGCGCGCACTGGACTGTAAATCTTGATGAGGTCATTAATAAAGTTTGGGGTCAGTCCAACAAAGATTTAAAAATAAATAATGAAATCTTAAAATCTATTCTAAAAGTAACTGGAAGCCAATGCAAAGAAGCAAGAATTGGTGTAATAAGTTCCAGTTTTTTGGCTCCAGTTACAAGGCGTGCAGCAGAGTTTTGGACTAACTGCAAGCGTGAAAGTAGGCATTAGGGGCGGAGCCAGAACATGGCTAATGGGTGGGCCTGGAAAAATAAGGGTGGGCCTGAATATTTCTCTCTGAGCGCAATCCTCCTGTTCCGACACATCGTATATTCAAATAAAATGACAGTGAATAATATGAAGTTCAGATCTTCCTTAAAAGACCACAATTATGCCTTTCTTAATATTCAATTAAAAAAAAATAACGAAACACAACGAAACACAAATTCAAAAATAATTTAATCATAATTTTCCTAAAATTGAAAAACATATATTTTTTCATGAATTTCTTAAGTGGGCAGTCTGTCAATCTGGGTGGGCCTGTGCACACGCAGGCCCACCCATGGCTCCGCCCCTGCTAGTTATTATCTTTTCCTACCGGGTGGCGTGTGTGATGTTACTAAATGGAGATCAGGTATGCTTTAATTTTATACATGTATGCTTTATTTATTTTTCCGTCTATATGTTAAATTGAGTGTTAAGTGCAGTCCCTGTTTACATATAACGTTTCATGAAATGAAGTGACGTGTAGTGGTAGAGCTAATTGATTATTATTTTTCGGTCTATATACTGTAAGAATTTGAGTGATGATTAAGAAGTGCAGTCCACATTTACAGCATGATATGTAGGAAGTGGTAAAACTCCTGATTTGTTTACGTGGATGTTGTAATTTGCTCTTGACTTTGTGTCTTTACAGTATAGTATCAGTATAGTTGTTAAGGCGCTGGGTGTGTGGAGGGGTCCAATTGCAGAGAGTGAGACTGGGTGGCAGAAAAGGTGATTGTTTTATTGAACCAAGCTGTAGCAGGAAGCAGTGGTCCAAAAGTCGGCAGTTCCAGGTCAGGGAATGGAATGGAATCCAGTTGTTTGCAGGGCACAGGTCTGGCAGGCAAGAAACAGAGCAAAAAACAATCTGAAAATGCAGGGAACAAGACAGAGTCAGGATTTGCACACGCAACCCCCCCCCCCCCGACACACACACACACACACACACACACACACATACACACACACACACACACAGGGAGGGGCTCAAGGCACAGAGCCAGGAAGGAGACCCAACAATAGTATATACATATATTTCCCAACACCTGTGTGGCAGAATTGTTGTCGTGATGAACGCTTATCAAACAGCACATCAAAATATTTAGTAACTATATACCTCTAATTGTAGTAGATGAAATTTCATATTAATTAATGCTTCATTTGCCTTTACCTGTAGTATTCTACAATGCATAGCGGATCTGATATTGTTTGTTGTAATAAAGATTAATTGATGAAAAATACATTAGAAAATACCTTGAAAAAAATTGCAATTACATTATTTTCCATAATTGTTCAGCCCTAGTACTGATTGACATGTTGTGTTGGGTTCTTTTTAAAAAAGGATGACTACTGTTCTCTTCTGTGATACCACAGAGCTTTAAGTGCCTTCACAACACTTTTGTTGTCCACGGATTGCATTCCTTGCAACAACCCTGTAACATTGCACAGGCATAGTGTGCCCTCTAGCTGTTCCACACATAATAATACCATGGATAACGCCACATGCAGGACGCCACACAGATGACTGACAGAAACACTCCTTCCTGTCTTTGGTGTGCAATCCGGGATAAGGTATTCATTGGGCGTAGGAAAAGGGTGGACAGCAATTTTGGTTCGTTAACTAACTGTTAATCTTTACATACACATCCCATTGCATGCAAAGTATGTCCTTATCTGAGACTGGAACATCTCTTGAGCGTAAAATCTCTGCCAGCGCTGCCACAATCCAGAAATGGAAGTCTCTCTTTTCCTTGTAAAATAACCTTGCATTATTTTGCAATAACTATTATATTGTGAAATAAAGCACTGAGGTGTTTGTATGAGTGAAAGAGAGATTGAAAAAAATTACTGGACATTGCACTGGCTTGCCATGGCTGTAGGCCATGTATGCAAAAATAAAACCAGATCACACTTCTAGTGTCATTCTTTTCAAGGAGGAGCTGAAGCTTCCTCACAGATGCAGGAGGCGTGCCACATGTACAGTGTGTATATGCCGATTGCTTCAGTAATTAAGAATATCGTTGGCTCTGTCTGCTTTCACTTCTCCAGGTTGCTTAAAAGTAGCGGGGATAAGTTGTTGGTGTTGAGCGGGATTCTTTTCTCTACCCATGTAACTGTATCGGGGTGATGTTAGCATTTTTGAAGTGTTACCTCCAACATACCGAACGGAGTTCCAACAATACCGACCCACAGTTCTTGTTTGCTCCAACGCCTTACAACTCCATCGCCGCCATACGGAAGCCGAAATGTTACCGGCTACAGTGCAGACGGCTCCTCTAGCTCCATGCTTTCTCCCGCACTCACCATTTTTCTTCTACATTTGATTTGATCTATTTCTTCGTAAAACAACAAATGTGGCGGTCGCTTGGTCGCTTGGTCTCAGGCATTGACTTCCCCCCCATCAGACGTAGCAGGACTGCGTGCGCCGAACCGTGAAGCCTGTACCGAGACGGTTCGGGACGAATAAAAAAAACGTTACACCCCTAATATATATATATATGTATGTATATGTGTGTATGAATATGTATGTATATGTGTGTATGAATATAAATATGTAATTGATTGTGAGTTAAACTTGTGAATAAAAATGCACAGCAAAAACAACCCAACCCCCCCCCCCCCCCCCCCCCCCTCCACCACCACCACTCCTGTTTTGGTGTAAAACTACCTTTATATCAGACAGGGGGATTTAATCACAGTCCCAGCAGTAAGCTAATAACATCAACCTTCTCTTAACTTGCTTTGGTCTCGTTCTCCCCAATTCTGTGACACACACTGTTGCCTCCAAGCAGTTTCTATATCCACAAAGCTTCCTGCTGAATGGAAATAATAAAAGTGTTCCAGCCCATTCCACCTTCCATCTTAGACTAATGCAGTAACCTTGTGAGAAGTACTTTTTATTTTATTATCACTTGAGTGCTCGGATTAACGTGTGTTTTGCTCTAAGTAAATGTATCCCCGCCCATTCCTACCCCCGCTCCCCCACCCTTCCTAAGAACAGAGCCATCAAATGTCACAGTATGATGTTTTCAAAGCCACCAAAAAAAGATGTCAGTCACAGTGGGACATCAGATTGGAGCAACGTCTCAGACGGTTCTGACCCACTCAATTCAAGTTTATTTATATAGCTCTTAATAAAAAAAAAAAAACAGTCTCAAAGGGCTTCACAAGCCCGCAGTTGACAAATGTTAACGACATCTCCTGACCTAAAACTCCACTTGGTGACAAAAGAAGAAACCTTGAGATAAGACCACGTACAGTATCCCCTTTTCAATGTTACCAATCTGAAATGGATGCTGAGTGGGCAACATTTAACATATAATATGGCTGTATACAATGTTAACCAAAACAGTATGAGAGCCCATTTAATGAGATGAAGCGCGGAAGATAGATGCTTTCAGGAAAGTGGTTGTTTTTTAGAACCTGTCCCGGTCAGTCGATGCAAATTCTTCCATAGCAACGTCTACGGGGACATGATCCACTTTGTCTCACTCGGTCGATGCAGAATCCAGATACCAACAGATGCTCTAATTTCCAGAGTACTGGAGCCCATACAGAGAATGCTCTAGAACCTCTGGACTTATTCTTAGAGCTCAGAATCTCCAAAAGACCAGTGTGTTGCTCCTGTAAAGTTTAATAATGCATTAAAACCCTGATGGGTGACAATGAACATTCGAATGTTGTGTGACCTGCATTCCTCTTGATTACGTTGTTTAATATTTTTAATTTGCAAATAAAATACAACCAACTTCGACTATGGTTAGCAAATACCCTTCCTACCTAAGAATTTGTCAACTCAATAAAAAGTAATGTGAAGAAATATACAGAGCTGGGCATTCCGTCTATTTGACGGACCGGTCGGTCTATCTGTCACCGATGGGCACCAGATATGCTGACGGTTGACGAATGACGGGAAAAAAAATAAAAATAGGTGGACTAAGCATCGACGGAAACCCCTTTTATTTAGTCTACAGTTCGTCATTAGTCTATTTTTCGCGGCGAGGCTTCGATGGCCATGGCAAGTGTGGCGAGGAAAATAGTGACTTGTTGTTGCTTGGGGGACAGATTTGAGTGAGGCACCAGGTTGTAAGCAGGCTTGCATATCCGAGTGAGTCACTATTTCTGTTCAAATATCGGCCAGTGGGGGATTTGAATTGGTTTGATTGGTAGTGTGAATATATATATATATATATATGAGGTGTTCCGATAGTTTTACGTGAATTAGAAAACAAGGAAAAGTAAAAAAGGAGAGAATGTATATACATATAGATATATATTTCTTTTGCTCGTTTCTAATTCACGTAAAACTATCGGAACACCTCATGGCCCAAGGGGCGAATGACAAGGACGCTGCATAGCCATATCTATCACATATCTGTCTATCTACCTGCCTATCTGCACACATAGACACATACGGTAGAGGTCCCTCTTAGCCAATGGGATGCCAGGAAGATGCTAGGCTAGCCAATGGCAGAGCAGCTATGAGTATGTTACGTTCAGGAAACTCCGGAGCTGCGAGTCGCAGCCCATACTGCGAGTAGAAGCCCATACTTTTACCTTTCGTATCCTGAAATTTCTTTCGTCACTAGAGGCATTATTGTCCTGTTGAGGGGTTTTGTAACTTGAATATTTCGTATGAAGAGACATTCGCAAGTAGAGATACCACTATATATATATATATATATATATATATATATATATATATATATATATATATAAGTTTTTTTTTTTTTTACCTATATCCCCCAGTGCTTTTTGCTGTTCTTTGAAGAAAAGATTAAAGAAATGGTATCAACTGGTGATAGAAATGCACATTCAATCATTGGCAGCCATAAATTCCCGTGATAATTTATGTTTTCAGAAATGTCATGTCATGCTTGGTGATGGACTGAGTGTGACAACTTCAGAGTGTGATAGTTGCCATGGTCAAAACTAACATTGATCCTCTGAAATGTCCAAACTCACGGGGAAAATCCCTGCAGTGATATACAACAAATGAGTACCTCAACAGTTCTCCTTGGAGTTAACCATGAGGCTGATGTTGACAGGTTACCAAAATATTTCCTCCATCCCATGATCTACTGTTGTAGTGATAATGTATCAGAGCAGAGATGATTAAAGGTGATAAATTGAGTTTCATCAGAGGCTCAACAGTGTCAGGTGCTGCTAACGTCTTCACTAATGTAATACATAAAAATCAGCCTAGCCTAAAAGTAATACATACTCTCTCAATTAAATGCGCTAAATATTTCATACATGTAATGACAGTGGATAAACATCATAATTGCTTCACTGTGCTTAAATACAGCATGTAATACATGCACTGACATGTCTAACATTTCCTATTACAATATGGCAGAGTTTTCGGTTGATTATCAGATTATACTTCAAGTACCGGTAATTCATTTTCAATCCTTCCACATGGTCTGAGGCCAGTTTGGTGCGCAACATCTTGTTTTGTAAATGCTGGAGAAAACGAAAAAGGTCTCCAGTATATCATTAATATTCAGTTGTACTGTTTGGAGTACGAACATCCTTTTACCAGTCAACCAAAACACAATGATTATCTCCATTACAAGAGATTATATAATATTTCCACTGCTTGGTACAGTTAAATTTATGGATTGAGAATGTTCCTGTGCTCTGCTTCCCCTTTCCTCTGTCCTCTTCCACAGGCAGAGCCTGTTTATCTGGAGGAAGATGAAAAGATGACTTTTTGCTCATTGATATAAATAAATGGAGCTAGAGAGAGGGATGAGATGATGCCATGTAGGAGGACAGATATCCTTGGGGCAACAGAACTAGTAGGAGAGAGAGATATGGACCTTGCACTGGAAAGAAAGGTGGAGAGTGAATGTTGTTAAAAGAGAAGAAAGAAATGGAGAGGGAGCAAAGCAGGGAAATACAGGGAAATGAAAACACCAAAAAACAAAGACAAAACCAACAGTCAAGTGTGGTGTTGCATATATATATATGCTTTATATGAAATTCACTGAAAATCCAAGCCTTTGCTCTATGTGCAGATACATAGATGTAGAGTATTTGTTAAAAGTTGATGTAGCTTGCCTACCATGCATATTTGAGTCTGCTCGAACTGTCCTTGTGCTTGTCTTTTATGAGCTTGTAGGCCAACTGAATCCACAAATGTGCAAATATTCTTGAAGTAATGTGTACACATAGTATGTGTACACAGTCTATATGCATTTCGAGGCTTCATCTCATCCACCTCTGCTTGTTGAAATACATTCATTTGAAACTCCAGTTAACCTTTCTTGCCTGTCTGGAGTCAATGCGTCATGGCATTTTATTAACTGTGGCAGGTGATGTATTACCACACTTCCCCTGCAAGATTACATTACATCTTAACTTTCTCCCCATATTCCTCTTCCCTACCACTCTCCCTTATCTCTGCTCTCCCTGACGTGCTCCCCCTACCCCTTGCTGGACTCTTACTACCTGTAATAACATTAAAGGATGGGGGAGGTGACAGACAGAGAGGAACAGAGAAGCAGCCAAACATGCTACAGAAGACGGTTCTCAATTTGAGAAGACGTCCAAAGACCAACCGAATTGTGAGTGACAGAAGAAAAGAGAACAGAATTGGCACAGTTTAGCTTGCAATGACATGTTCTTAAAGCAATCACTTTGCAGCCTGTGATGGATGCCGGGGTCTTGAAGAAAAAGGGCATTCAGAACAGAAGCTTCCAACACAACACACAATATGTAGTTGAGACTGTAAAAGGGAATGTTGCAGTAAAAGCTAAACAATGGGCTCTTTGCACGTAATCTCCCTCATTGCAGAAATATAACTTGGTCGTTACCAGTTTTGAATAATTGTGTTATTCTACATGCTGTGTTTATAGACTTGCCCATACCACCCATCACAGACATGCAGTACAACGTCTTTGTAAGTCCTCCTCCAAAGCACCGAGCAACAAATTAGAGAAGATGCCTCCGCTTGCATCCACAGATATGAAGGTATATGGCAATATTCCTCCTAACTTTGTGGTTTTGATAGATACCCTGGTTTTAGAGAATGGATGAGTTTTGCTGTAACCAATTGATAAAGTGGAGTCTGGAAATGTTCTTGAGATGAAAGAAAACTGACTTGCTAATAGATATGATGTGTGATTGGAAAAACAGGGTGTTATTCAAAACGCAGATGAAGACTCCAGGAGGTTGAAGAGGTAAAGATGACTCCATCACACTACTTGTAACATAACTATAAACAAGAAATCAAATAGACTAACCAAAAGCATTGCAACATATTTTATTTTGAGTACAAACAAATGGAAAACATAAAAGCAACATTTTTTTTGTTCCGGATTAGAAATTGTAAACATCAAGCACCAAAATGAATTTTCATGCATGCAGACCCTACCAAATTCACTTGAAATGACTAAGAACACTGATCTCTAACAGCAGACGTGCCAAGTTGCTTTGTTGAACAATTTTATGTAGGTATCACAAGATGAGTCGAGCAATTCCATAGGTATGATCTGGAATTACACCACCATGAACATGCATGGTGGAACATGTGGAAGGAAGACAGAATATTACTATAATTACCCTGAACTTTTGACACTGAGGCAGACGCTGACTTCACCTTGCCCTTCATTTAAGCCTTGTTCACATGACAGGATAATTAGCCGGATTTTAGCACCGAATCTCCCCTCCCGATAATCATAAAGACGCCCCGATTATCCTAATTCGCATGTGATGTGATGACTTTGCCGTGTGGCTGCACACCACTTCAAAACTTTTATACCCATGATTTATTCTAGTCATGTATGGGATCTCTCAGGTTTTGGAAGTCTGCCAACAATTTTAAAACCTTGCTGTGTGAACCAGGCTTTAGACCAATGATGGGCAATTGGCTATTCACACTCTGGCCACTCGATTAATCCCACACCGAATCCCATCCCGCACAAAAAATGTGTTCTTGTTTTTTTTTTTCATAGAAAAAGCATATTTGAGGTTCATCAGCATTTTTTAAAGATTTCTTATGAGTTTATTATTTGCAGGCCGGCGCGATCCTTTTTTTCTGCGAATAGTGGGGGTCCAAGGACGATAACAACAACAACTCTATAGTTTGATGTTGTAGTATCACCTCTCACCACTAAATGGCAGACATCGCTTAGTTGCGATTGCACCAGGTCTTATACTGCCCTATACTACAGCGTGCGTAACCTAATAATTTAGGGATTTGGAACGACATCAATGACAAACATAGTAACTGAATGAAAAGGGATGGACTGAGCAAGGGCGGAGGTGGATTTTAGTCCGGCCCACTAATCGTTCATCATGCGTGTGACGTGATCGCAAGGCAACCTACTAGGCGAATGGGCAAACGACAAATATTGCCTTTGAAAACTTCAAACGCACCACTAGTTATCCAACTGCGCAGGAGATTTTTCAACATGAGATTCAGCGCGAGTTCTACTAATACAACGGGTGCTGAGACTGAGTAGAGCGAGCTGCGTCAGAGCCAGCACAGCGGCGAGTGAAGCCAGCATGTAGCTTGACTGTCTGCTGCTGGAGGACTATGTAGCATTAGTAGTGCTAAAGCTAATGCAAACGAATAATGCTGTCTTAGTAAAGTTCAACAGCTGTAAAAACTAAAAGTAAAAACATACCAGGTACAACAAGCTGCTCGCTCACAGTTTTCCAAGCCAAAAAATCAACAACAGTAGTTGTAGTAGAAGTATTTGATTTTTTTTTATAATGTTAAAGGTTTTTACATTGTATTGTTTACTCTATTTTCACTTTCTGAATTTATTTTCAAAATATTGTGCAATGGTAGACATTATAGTTGTCAACGTGACATTGTTATATTTGTATTTTCGTTACATTGCTGCTTTTTATGGTTTGACTCTCTTGACTTTTGTTCTGAAACAGTTGTAGTAGAAGTTTTTTTTTTTTTATACTGTTAAAGTTTGCATTGTAGTAATTTAATAAAAATAAAACATTTTGATTATATATATATATATATATATATATATATATATATATATATATATATATATATATATATATATATATATACACATAATATACAAACTCAAAGGGGATGATAACATTTCCAAGCAAAAAGTATCGGTATCGGCCGCTACTACCCTGTATTTATTTTGTATCGCATCGATACCAAAATTCCCAGTACCGCCCACCCCTACTGTCCGGTCATTCATGTAAATGGGATATCTAGAATGCTTCAGAAATTGGAATTTTGACCGTAAACCGAATTTTGACTGCATGTACATTGTCACTATGGTGCTGGGGACAAAAGAAAAGAGGAAGAGGCATGGGCATCGTAAAGGCAAAACGTCGTAGGTCGCGTACGTCGTAATTCAAGGACTGCCTGTATTGCAATAGACACATAATCAAGATCAATAGAAAATATGTTTGATGAAATGTTCGGCAGAAAAAAAATCAGGAAGAAAATCCGGGCATTCTGCGTGCGGTAGGCAGAGGCTACAGTGTGGTGTTAGATTTGTACCATAGTTACAGGGAAGTAAGAGGAAAGAACCGATTTGTGAGCCTCGTCTACTGACTGCTCGCCTGCCGATAGGGTTGCCAGCTTTCCCGTATTAGCTGGGATGTTCCGTATTGGGCTAAATTCGTTTGTCCCATACAGGACCTCAAATGTCCCGTATATTGACTATCAACTCTTGCAAATACAGAGAAGGTCAATATACAGATTTGAAGATCAGATAAATGTCAAAATGTCAAATTAAGCATCAATCACTCCACCTGTCATCCAATGACAGGCATCGGGCATCATCACGTGGCCTGCCTGTGTAGGCCTGCCCTACACAGCTCAAATGCACCCAATCCTGCAAATATTGTAATGTGGTAATGTGTAGTGTTGTCCGGTCGGTTGTGCAAAGGGAAACCTGTTGGGAAGAAAAGACTGTGTAGTTACAACAGGCAATGGGAAGCCAAGAAGTCATGGGTTAATCCTGTAAGCAGTGACTCAACGAAAGCCTTCTGCACTTTATGCCGCCGGTAATTTTCAATAGTACACGGAGGTGAAAATGACCAAACTCAGCATGCTAGTACAGAAATACACAAGAAAGCTACGCTAGGGAAAAGTGCTGGCAATATTGATGCGTTCTTTGCTACATCTACAGCAGAAAGTGATAAAATTGCCGCCAGTGAGACCTCATATGTGTACCATACGGTAATACACGGACTCAGCTACAACAGCATGGCATGTCTTGTCAAGCTCAATGGTGCCTTATTAATGACTTAAATGTTGTGAAGACGATTCAGCTGGGAAGAACAAAAGCAGAGATGATTACAATGAATGTTTTAGGACCAAAGATTGTCCGGTATATTTTGGATGATCTGTTACCAACTGAAGATGAGCCAGTGTGTTTTTCCTTGGCCACGGATGCTTCAAACAAGGGAAACAGAAACATTTTTCCAGTTTGTGTTCGACATTTCTCTGTCTGAAGGAGTGCAGTGCAAGTTACTCGACTTTTATGAAGACATTTAAAAAGCTGTGAATGGCATACATCAAACTGATGAACTGTTTGGAAAAGCATCAGCTGGATATTAAAAACATCACAGCCTATGCGGCAGATAATGCAAATGTCAACTTCAGAAAACATCAATCCGTTTACTAGTCACTAAGCTGCACCAATAATCACATTCTGAAAGCTAATTGTCCAGCGCACTTAGTGCAGAACATCTGCAAGCGCTTCTCTGATCAGCTGTCAGTAGATCTTGAGACTATTGTTATGAAGGTCTACAGTCACTTTTCAGTATCTGCTTTTGTTGATGTTGAATGGCGTGAAATTCTGCGTCAAGTTTGCACATGATGGCTCTCACTTCATCCAGCTGTTGATTGTCTCCTCCATAACTGGCCAGCTCTGACGTCATACTTCAGGTCACTTGGGGATACTTGTTCTGTTGCACTGAGGAGTATTTTTGAGGATGAAGAAAAAACTGCTGCTGTTGAGATTTAGCTGTGCTTTTTTCACAACGTGGGGTGTCTTTTTGACAAATTGTAAAAAAAAACTGGAGGAAGACAAGCTCTGCATCACATGTATACAAGAAAGCCAGAAAGAAATGAAGATGCTTCAGCGGAAACGGAACAGTTTTTTTGGATACCAAACCAGGCAGCTGATGGACAAACAAGTGACAGCACAGAAGTCCAACCAGCAGGAGGACTTTGTGAAGTTGAAACTGAAAACTAAAAACCAATTGGCCTTTATGAGGAGCTCTCTTCCACTGACCTGGAGCACATAGTTACTGCCCTCAAACTGACAGAAACAGTCAACATAACACAAAATCAATAGAGGAGAAGTCGGCTGCAGTTTTCAAGAAAGCTGGAAAAGCAAACCTCATCAACATGTTCAGGATCATCTCATTTGTCCTCAGTGTGCCAAGTTCGAAATGCCTTTGTAGAGAGGATTTTCTCTCTGATGGCCATTAAATGGTCAGACTCAAGAAACAGATGCAGCACAGAGCTGATCAAAAATGGACTTCAAATATCAGAAAACTGTGGCTTGTCATGTAAGGACTTCTCTCTGGCTGCACAAAAGGACAGAAGACTGCTTGAGTCTGTCAAAAGCAGCCAAAATATCCATGGAAAAAATAAATGAGTGAGTGAGTCACACTCCTCTTTCACATTTCAGTTATCTTGCATTTGTTTTTTGATGTAAACAGCCAAATTGTGGTTACTTTGAGGTTTCATATGAGGTTACATACATATCAACGCTGTACTGTGAAAAACACTTTTGTCCATTTTTTTCATTTTTTCGTACTTTTATGTGAATGGGGTTTCCACGTTACAGACATCGCATTAATGGGTAAATTTGAAAAAATTCCCAAATTCATACATCATGCTCACACCACTGTGGCATTGTGCACCTGTCCCTTATTTAGGAGTGAGAAAGTTGGCAACCCCACCTGCCGACCTGAAGAAGCTGCCAAACCAAGGAAGAAGTGCTCACACGCACACATTTTTTGTGTGAGCCGTATGAGGCTTAGCGTTGTTCAAATAAATTACCGGTCGCCTCAGTGCAACTCTACGAATACAATTATGTTGTGCAAACTAACATGATGAAACACCGCAGATCGATACATGGTGTAGAAGTGCAGGAGTTCCCTGTCTTTGACGTGCTAGCTCCGGTGTTAGCCGGCTCAGACCCTAGCATCTGACTGAAGTCCCAATCAGGCCAGTAAAATAAATAAATGTACAATGGCAATAATAGAAGATTAAGTAGTCCTCAGATGGCTGGTCTACTGTAATGCATGTGCTCCAAGAGAATATTAATTCGCTACACTTGGATTGTATAAACAATGAATGAAGGTTAATATAACTGTATCAACTGTCCTGCTTTGGGGGAGTGTCTTCCGCAATTAAGCATTTACGGCACGATTAGAGAAGCATTGTTGTAATTAACATTACCAGAAATGGGTATTCCGTCAGACTGACCGGTCTAGCAGTCCCTCTCTGACGCCCGTTTACTGACAATTGATGAATGACGGGATACTTTTTGAATATGACAGACTAACCACTGACTGAAGTGGGTTTTCATCTGTCAGTGTAATCATCACTAACGACATTCGTCAATGACGGACCTCTCAGTCATATTACCGCATTACAATGTACCGGTACACAAAAACACTGTATATTCCTTGAAAATTAGTTTCACTACCAGATGATTTGAATGGTAGTTTTTCTCTGGGTAGTTATTTTATTTTAGCTTTAATCAATACAATTGTTTTTTTTTTTTTAATCAAATCAATAATTATAGATAAAGTGATGTGAAATACTTATATTGTGATACAGTTTCAGCCATATTGCTCTGCACTATTATATTTTTGGATTGTTTAAACGATTTGTTGTTGAAGGCTACATCTTTTATCATTGCACTGAGCATGAATTATATTAAGACTGTGATGCACATTGGTTCAATAAAAAAACAGATATGGGCACACAGGTTGTCCATATTTAAAATGGCATTTTTGTCATATATCCCATGAGGAAGTGTATGGTCCTGTGTGCCTCCCAGTAATGCTGGCTGCTGAAAAATTGTGGCCCCCTCCATCATTTAAATTGCTCATCCCTGACTTAGACATTGAATGGAAATTTGGTTATAAGCTCAGATGGGAAAAATGAACACGTAGACTACTAGAGATGTCCGTATTGTACAAGGTAGTATCTATCTATCTATTTATCCATCTCTCCATCTATCTATCTATCTATCCATCCATCTATCCATCTATCTATCTGTGAAATTATCTATAGCCTATGAATTGTATACATGCATGCCAGTTATTTTCATCTCGCAGTATTTGGGTTTCCATCTTACCTCCCCTGCAGCCTTGTCACTGTATTCTTGAGGAAGATGATTATCCTACAGTTGCTTTAGGTGCTTCATCATCAGTATGTGATTGCACTGTCTTTCTTATGAGAGTATCCATACAACGATTTTCTATACTGCTTATGCCCATAAGGGTTGCGAGTGAGCTGCAGCATATTTCAGGGAGGCAAGGTACTCCCTGAACTCATCGGCACCCAACCGCGGGCATACGGGCAAGCAATCATTTACACTCATTAACACAACTGGACAATTTAGAGTCTTTAATGAACCAAACAATTATTTTCTTGCAAAGATGGAGTGAGTCAAAGTACCTGGAGGACAGCATGCAAACGCTACACAGGTGGGCCAAGATTCAAACTCAGAAACTCAGAACTGTGAGGTAGATGTAACATATCTGCCAATTCCACTATGCTTCTCCTATGATAGTATATTCCATTCATCATTGTGTGACTGGTAGAATGAAGTGACAATGTAAAAAGCCCAGAGGTGGGTAGAGTAGCCAAAAATTGTACTCAAGTAAAAGTACTGTTACTTCAGAATATGACTCAAGTAGAAGTAAAAAGTAGTCATCCAAATAATTACTTGAATGAAATTAAAAAAGTACTTGGTGAAAAAACTACTCAAGTACTGAGTAACTGTAGCATCTCATTTGTTTTTTATTTTTTTTAAAACAACCATTTAATCAGACGAAAATAAAATAATCATCTTCAGGCAAATGAAAGTCAATCAAATCAATAAAATGAATTACATTTAATTAAAGAATAACTTAAAATAATCTTAAGGTAAATTCAACTACTTTAATAAACAATAAAATAATAGTATAAATAAAAAAAAAAAATTCCTCTGGCAGAACTTTGCCCACATCCCGGGCGTTAGCGGGGGACATCGAGTCCGAGTGGACCATGTTTCGTGCCTCAATTGTTGAGGCGGCCGATCGGAGCTGTGGCCACAAGGTGGTCGGTGCCTCTCATGGCAATCCCCGAACCCGCTGGTGGATACCAGCGTTAAGGGATGCTGTCCAGCTGAAGGAGTCCTATCGGAACTTTTTGGCCTGCGGGACTCCGGAGGCAGCTGACAGGTACCATCTGGCCAAGCCGAATGTAGCTCTTGCAGTTGCTGCGGCAAAAACTCAGGTGTGGGAGGAGTTCGGGGAGGCCATGGAAAATGACTTCTGGACGGCTTCGAGCAAATTCTGGTCCACCATCCAGCGTCTCAGGAGAGTAAAGCAGTGCACCATTAACACAGTTTATAGTGGAGATGGGGTGCTGCTGACCTCAACTCGGGACGTTGTGGGTCGGTGGGGAGAATACTTCGAAGACCTCCTTAATTCCACCGACACCCCTTCCACTGAGGAAGCAGAGCCTGGAGACTCTGAGATGGGCTCTCCTATCTCTGGGGTTGAAGTAACCGAGGTAGTCAAAAAGCTCCTCGTGGCAAAGCCCCGGGGGTGGATGAGATCCGGCCGGAGTTATTAAAGGCTCTGGATGTTGAGGGGCTGTCATGGTTGACACGCCTCTACAACATCGCGTGGACATCGGGGACAGTGCCGCTGGATTGGCAGACCGGGGTGGTGGTCCCCCTTTTTAAGAAGGGCTGTTCGGTCCCTGTACCACCGATGTCAGAGTTTGGTCCGCATTGCCGGCAGTAAGTCGGATTCGTTTCCGGTGAGAGTTGGACTCCGCCAAAGCTGCCCTTTGTCACCGATTCTGTTCATAACTTTTATGGACAGAATTTCTAGGCGCAGCCGAGGTGTCGAGGGGGTCCGGTTTGGGGGCTTCAGTATTGCATCCCTGCTTTTTGCAGATGATGTGGTACTGTTGGCTTCTTCAAGCCACGATCACCAACTCTTGCTGGAGCGGTTCGCAGCCGAGTGTGAGGCGGTCGGAATGAAAATCAGCATCCCCAAATCTGAGACCATTGTCCTCAGTCGGAAAAGGGTGGAGTGCCTTCTCCAGGTCGGGGATGGAATTCTGCCCCAAGTGGAGGATTTCAAGTATCTTGGGTCTTGTTCGCGAGTGAGGGTAGGATGGAACGGGAGATCGACAGGCGGATCGGTACAGCGTCTGCTGTGATGCAGACCCTGTATCGGTCTGACGTGGTGAAGAAGGAGCTCAGCTCTCAATTTACCGGTCGATCTACGTTCCTACTCTCACCTATGGTCATGAGCTGTGGGTCATGACCGAAAGAACAAGATCTTGGGTACAAGCGGCCGAAATGGGTTTCCTTCGCAGGGTGTCCGGGCTCTCCCTTGGAAAAAGGGTGAGAAGTTGGGCCATCCGGGAGGGACTCAGAGTCGAGCCGCTGCTCCTCCGCGTTGAGAGGAGCCAGTTGAGGTGGCTCGGGCATCTGATTGGGATGCCTCCCTGGTAAGGTAATCCGGGCATGTCCCACCGGCAGTAGACCCCGAGGACGACCCAGAACACGCTGGAGAGACTATGTCTCCCAGCTTGCCTGGGAACGCCTTAGGATCCCTCCGGAAGAGCTGATGAGAGAGAAGTCTGGGCCTTTCTGCTGAAGCTGCTGCCTTTGTGACCCGACTTCGGATAAGCGGAAGATAATGGATGGACGGATGGATGGATGGATAAATTAAGCACAAGTAGCACAAAATTTCAGCCCCGGTACTTTTTTTTTTAACAGGCTCCACAAGCAGAACAACAAAGTAGCCCATTAACTCGTATAAACTGTGTGTGTGTCTGTGTGTGTGTGTTTCAGTCGGTGTGTATGTAACAAAACATGCAAAAACAAACATTTTTCCCAAAGAACCTACTCTTCTGTGTCTGCATAGTCGGCATTGCTGCGTAACATTCTCCATCCGTTTCATCCGAAAACAACTTTCCCGCAGCTGAAGTTGTATATGATCATGTGATGAGACTGCAAGGCTATACGGCCATATGGCCATGTTTGATTGGTGAAACACAGTCACATGGTAGAGCCCGGCGCAGGTCTCTGACAAAATAAATGCACCTTTCTCTGAGAGAGAGAGAGAGAGAGAGGGGTAGAAAGAGATAGACGCGTACGTACGCAAAGGGAATTCAAGTAACGGGTTCAATATAGCCTAATGTAGCGAAGTAAGAATACAGTTTCTTCTTCACAAATCTACTAAATCACTTAAGTATAGTGATTTAAAACTACACCTAGAAGTACAAAATTTCCCAAAACTTACTCAAGTTAATGCAACGGAGTAAATGTAACTCGTTACTACCGACTTCCGAAAAAGCCTTTGAGTGTCTTGAATATAGAAAAGTGATCTACAAGTGAAGCCTATCTAGCATTTATGTCTGTCTCACACATTTCATTTGTCTTCTACAGTATATCTGCTCTGTGTAGTGTTTATGAATTTTCTTCTTCCCGCTCAAGATATATTGTCCTCTGAATCCTGTTTCATTATTCTGATCTCATAGTTATATTAATACAAGCCTCACAGAGGTTACTTCTACTTTTCTGTGAAAAGTCTGGTGTATTTTTTGTAAAGTCAGCCGGATATTAAATTAATATTAACAGTCTGCACAAGCCACCTCCCTACACAAAGCGTCCTCAGCAATCTTTGACTGACAGAAAGTTGGTGCACCAACAATTAACGCAGTTTGAAATTCATGCTTGTAACATTCTCACACAATGACAATATGGTAAGTGAATATAAATAACATTAACCTATACAATATGTATAAATTGTATTCTTGTTTTAGCTGACATCAATTCCTGGATTATCCATCCATCCATTTTCTGTACCGTTTATCCTCATTGGGGTCGGTCGGGAGTGTGCTGCAGCCTACGAAAACTGACTTTCGGCTGTAAGCGAGGTGCACCCTGAACTGGTCAACAGCCAATTGCAGGGCATCTAAAGACAAACAACCATCCACGCTCACACCTATGGACAATTTAGAGTGTTCAGTCAACCTACTATGCATGTTTTTGAAACGCGGAAGGACACCAAAGTATGCAGAGAAAACCCACGGAAGCACGAGAACATCCAAACTCCACAGAGTAAGGCCGGAGTCCAGATTCGAACCTAAGATGTTTGAACTGTAAGGCGAACCGGCTAACCAGTTTCCCTCCGTGCCGCTCTTCCTTGGTTATTGCTATAATATTTTTATGTTGTTCTGACTATTGGATGTTTAGAGTTTCAACCCGCAAAAAATATCCACTGTTTTGCCTTAACTTCTATTCAGAACTAGTTATGGTATTGGAGAAAACATTTGTGGCCCTTGCGGTCATCCTGAATTAGATGGTAACAAGATGAATACACTGTTTGAGATTAGATCTTTTCACTGTTTTAACTCTTGGGCCATTTTTTTCCCAGTTCTCAAAGAGACACCAGAGTGCAAGAATTTTTTTAAGGAGGTATCTCCCTGAGCGCGAATGCTTGCAAAGGTACCGGATGTTGGATTTGTCAACTTTTCTGATGAATGTTGATGAAAATCAGAGTGTCGTCTTTGTCATTAGAGACGTTTAGCAACTTTTAACAATGCTCATGCTACGGTCGAACTGAATGTGTGCTGACCATTTCTGGCAGCGCGTTTCCATATACAGTCAATTCAGTTTGTTGATCAGGCAAACCTGCATGCTGTGCGGCGCGTTTGAAATTAAAATATTGCATCTTCACCAATTTCGTCCGTGATAGGCTGAGTGAAGTTTTGGCGGCAACGCGGTGGCAACACACACAGTGTGGTGAAAGAAACACAATGTGCACCTGAAAGGTATATACAACACAACCAGCTTCCTTTACCAGCTGGGATCGTGGGCAATGTTGTGTTCTGAAAAATGGATTCCACTTACCAAAGTCTGTGGCTCATTGGTAGTCTGTCACTGTTGAGTTTGCTGACTTCCAATTAGGTAAACATTTTATTCCTCTCCATTTTTCTGTTGTTGTTCTGTTATCCTATTAAAGTCTCTCATGTTTTTTCATCCCCGCCTAGGCTATTTCTATGTTGAATACAGAGCTGGGCATTACCTAACCATCACAAAGTTCCCGTCTGCACATTTAGCCGACCCACGTGGTCGGTCCAAGTCAGCCAAGCGGCATCGAGAATGGACTTAACTAGTACAACTTCGCACACAGGTGCTGCACACCTGACACACAGCCAGATAAAGACAAATCAAAACGGTGTTGTACCTTTTGGTCCCACAGGCGCAATGGCATGCCCCATATTGTTTTTATTTCACTGATCACCACGCTGTGCGTGTGTGTGTCTGTTGTTTTTATTTTATTTTATTTCTTTATTTGGCGGCGTATCTGTTTGTGAGGTGCCTGCATGTGACGTGTAAATTAAGAGCTCGACGCCGATTGGCTGTCGCTGACGAGGGACGGACTGGGACCACGTGGGTCGGCTAAATGAGCACACAGAACTTCACGACAGTTAGGCGATGCCCGGCTCTGGTTGAATGATGTGAAGTGGAAATATTCTACAATTATTCCCACTCCCAAGAAGGGTCCCACCTTAAGTGACCTGAGGCCTGTGGCCTTGACCTCTCTGATAATGAAGGCGATGGAGAGGATTGTCAAGAACTCCATCACCCAGTCTATGGAACCCTTGATGGATCCGCTGCAGGGCCAGCAGGGGAGTGGACGATGCCAAGATATTCATCATGGAGACTATCCACACACATCTGGAGACCCCCAATACCATCGCCAGGCTCCTGTTTGCGGACTTCTCTTCTGCTTTTAACACCATGCAGCCACACATCCTTGCAGATAAGTTAAGAACCCACTTCAATTTGCCACCAACTCATCATGTAGATTATTGACTTTTTAACCAACCGGTCACAGAGGGTGCTTGTTAACGGATCTTTTTCCAACATCCTCCACACCTCCACCGGCTCCCCACAGGGCTGTGTCCTATCACCTCTGCTTTATATCCTCTATACCAATGACTGTAGGTCCACTCAGCCAAATTGTCATTTGGTAAAATCCGCTGACGACACAGCCCTGCTCTTTCTGCTCTCTGGCCCCAACCTTCATCATGGCTCTGCTCTGCAGGACTTCATTTCTTGGTGTGAGAGTGCCTTTTTCCAGCTGAATCCTACCAAGACTAAAGAGGTGATTGTAATATTCTCCAGCAAGCAGAGACAACTGGCAGAGGCTGCTACTACCAACATTCGGGGGGAGTCTGAGGAGGTGGTAGATGAGTACAAATACCTGGGTACCATCTCCTGAGGTTTTCCTCTAACATTGAGGAGATCATCAGGAAATGCCACCAGAGACAATATCTGCTCAGGAAGCTTACATTCTTTCGAGTAAAAAAAGACATTCTCAT
Organism: Filicampus tigris; assembly: GCF_054856515.1. Taxonomy (NCBI): domain Eukaryota; kingdom Metazoa; phylum Chordata; class Actinopteri; order Syngnathiformes; family Syngnathidae; genus Filicampus; species Filicampus tigris. The sequence goes on from NC_141222.1 coordinate 8,348,410, forward strand.
TACCTTCTATCACACTCTTATTGAGAGCGTCTTAACATTCTCATTCATCGCCTGGTTTTATTCCATCACTCTGCAAGATCGCACACGCCTACTCGCCATCACCAAAGTTTGCTCTAAAATCATTGGCCACCCTGTTAGAGCTTTACCTGCCTTTTGCGAACAACAAACCATCCGCCTTGCTCACTGGATTCTGCATAACACCTCACATTCACTCCACTCCGTGTTTGAGTGGCTCCCATCAGGGCGCAGGCTGCGATGCCCACGCTGCAGAACACAAAGGAGGAGGGCCATCCTTGTCCCCAGAGCAGTCCTGCTCCTGAACAATGACCCTGCCTTGTCCCAACCGGCACTTATGGACCGAACGCACACAGCACTTAGCATCAAGCACAGAGCACTTTTTATTTGGCAGTAGATGGATATATATTTTTTCATTTATTATTGTAAGCGATGTACGTTTTTTATGATGTGTTGTCCTACAATGCTGCTTGTTACACCTTTTAAATTGCCCCTCGGGGACAAATAAAGTGTTTTGATTGATTGATTGATTGATTGATTGATTGATTGATTGATTGAAAATTAGATACAGTACTATCAGAATTATTCTAAATAAGGCCATTGCGGGGGTCAGGGACCAAGTTTACAAAAAACCCACTGTAATGTTAAATTACACATGCACGCACCCCCCCACACACATATATATACATATATATATATATATATATATATATATATATGTATATGTATATATATGTATGTATATATGTATATATATGTGTATGTATATGTATGTATATGTATATATGTCTATGTATATGTATATATATATTACACAGCGGCAGCACCCAAAAGATGGGTAAAGAAATTTAAATTGGAATTCTAACCAATCAAACTTGCATACTTTTCAATTATGTACATACAGTATATGCTATACTGTGCCATATTGTAATTTTGTATTCATTTTAATACTAGCTTAACATAAGATTTCTAATGTATTGGAAAGTATATACAGTGGTACCTCTACTTACGAACGTCTCTTCATACGAAATTTTCGAGTTATGAAACGCTTCAACAGGAAAATATTGCCCCGTTACGAAAGAAATTTCAGGATACGAAAGGTAAAAATACAGTATGGGCTGCTACTCGCAGCTCCAGAGTTTCCTGAACGCAACATACTCATAGCTGCTCTTTATCTTTCATTACCTAGCATCTTCCTGGCATCCCATTGGCTAAGAGGGACCTCTACTGTATGTGTCTATGCGTGTAGTTAGACAAGTAGATAGATTTATTTGTGATAGATATGTCAATGCCGCGTCCTCGTCATTCGCCCCTCGGGCCATGAGGTGTTCCGATAGTTTTACGTGAATTAGAAACGAGGAAAAGAAAAAAAGAAGAAATTTGTTTTTTTTGTCCATACAAACAAAGCAAGAGATAATGGAAAAGTATGGAAAAAGGGATACGTTTGGTTGATCTCGCCAAAGAATATGACCGTAATGTATCAGAGAGAAAACATGAAGAGGGCAAAAAGCGATGAGGACAGCAATTAAAAGGTAAACGACCATTATTTTTATTCTTTACTCTATTCTTTGTTTTTTACATTATGCACAACTCTCATTTATTGTGAAATAATCTAATTGTAACATGTATTTGTTACATGTTTTGATGCAGTTTTATGCTTTATACAACATTTATGTCTGAATATTGCGGGGCTTGGCACGGATTAGGGCATTTACATGGAAAACGCGTCTCTACGTACAACATTTTCTACTTAAGAAATTTCTTCCAGAGCCAATTAATTTCGTAAGTAGAGGTAACACTGTAGTATAAATCAGTGTCGAATCAGGGCATTGACAAACAAACCTGTAATTTCCACTGCATTTCACAGATTCAAACTGTTCAGGTCATTTCTATTACTTTTTTTTTCTTTTCAAAATTTTAAAATAAATATCCAGGGATAAAATGTTGGGGTTTTCACCTCTAGGCACATTCGCCTCACAGTGCAGAGTCCCAGGGTTCCAATCTGGGCTCCAGTCTTCCTGTGTGGAGTTTACTTGTTCTCCCCGTGGCTGGATGCGTTTTCTCCATCATATTCATTTGAATTATTGGAGGAAAGAGTTAACACAGTGATTTACCTTATTATTATTTATTGTCCATAGGTACAAATTGTGATGTGTGAATCCTGAGCTCTAAAGCATGCTAGCTCATGGGTGAAACTCTTTAATTAGCACCCTTGAAGCGTGAAATCAGAAAACGTAATGTGTGTTATTAACAAATGAGTGACATTATTTAAGAAAAAGAATGGGGTGCGGATGAGGAGTTGGCAACCACTTAATGTAGCAAAACATGTGACTATGTAGTCACTGACTACTTTTTTATCAGTCATCCTCCGACCCCATAACATTAGTAGGAAGTGGGATTGAAATGTTTTATTCTTTTAAACTGTAACAACAGATACATTTTTTTGTACACAAAAGAAATGTTGGTTATCTGTATCGTTTTCGGTTTGGAGAAACAGAAAGTTATCGGTTATCGTGTGTCCGTAGATGAAAGGCAAAGTATTGTGGGGTTTTTAACCAGCAGATGTATTCAAATACACATGCAGTATATCGTCTATGACACTCGATGAAGCCTGGACTTCAAGAGAAAAGTGGAGTGACGTGTAGAGTGGCCGCCATCTTGGATGGGAGTCTCACTATGGTCCTGCCCCTCCACTTTATTCATTTCTATTGAGACTTTGGGAATAAGCACAAAAAAATCATACCTCATTGATATTCAAGGTGATTTTCATACACTTTGTTTTGTTGCAAATGTGTGAATGATGTGACCATGACGCAAAAAATCTGTGTTCACTGAAAATGTTCACTCAAAAACTTACTTTTAAGGAAATGCAGTTGGATGCATGAGACAAACATTATTGTACTTTAAACATTATATCAGTAAAATATCATAGGGCGGGCGGGTCGACTGGTTAGCAGGTCCACCTCACAGTTCAGAGGTTGTGGGTTCGATCCCGGCTCCGGCCTCCCTGTGTGGAGTTTGCATGTTCTCCCCGTGCCTGCATGGGTTTTCTCCAGGTACTCCGGTTTCCTCCTACATTCCAAAAACATGGAATCATAGTATATATAATATCATAGTATATATAATTTACAATAAGATAAAATAATATTCATGTAAATACAAAAGTAGAATGTGGCACATTATAGCATATTACGTAAGAAGAATCAAGTTTGATTGATTTGATTTCCACTCAAATCATGTTACTGTCAAATAACATGTTACATTGCACTAAAATTCATGAAATAGCACCGTTATACTAACCTTTTAACAAGTGCTGCCACTTTGTAATTGTAGTGATGTTAAATTCATGGAATAGCACCGTTATACTAACCTTTTAACAAGTGCTGCCACTTTGTAATTGTAGTGATGTTAGTTTTGAAATGTGGTGCAGTCAGATTTTCCTAAATGTGGACATGACCAAATACAACAACATATGGTGATTGTCAATACCATATTGTCTCTCTTCCCCCTGCAGAAGCACATCCTCAGTGACCACTCACGGACAATGCAACTAACAGCCAAGATCTTTAATGCTACGTTTAAACCAATAGCGGATGAAGCGTTACGCTTCGGTTCATTCGCTCACGTTTGACCGCGGGAAATTTGAAACCTTAATGCAGCAGCCGCTCATTCACGCACAGCGGAGAGGGGAGGGGAGGGGCTTCGCTTGGTAGTAGACGCCGACGCATTTTTCAACATCGCAACTATGCTAATGCAAACAATATTGCTGTCTTTATAAAGTTCAAGAACTGTAAAAAAAAAAATAAATAAATAAAAAACGCAGAGTGAACAGGACGCTGTGTGGTTGTGTGTGATGTAGTATGCCCGATACCGATTGGCTGCCGCGTAGCGGTATGGCAAAAAAGTTCATTTGTTTTATACGCGGCGAATGGATGGATTTTCGGTGCTTCGCTCCGCGTCCCACCACTTCAAAGATATCATTCGCGCCGCCACGCTAACAACCCGCATGAAATACATCGACTCCAATTGAAACGCGCCGCCAGAAACGCTCCCAACGGAATTGGTGTGAATGTAGCATAAAATGTGTGCAACCATTCACCACAGAATATTACCACGTCTTCATACCTTTCAGGTGCTTGACTGGTAACATTAAAGTAACATGGTATGGTGGCCTCCCAATTATAAAATTGCACACGTGTCATGTACCACAATTGCATGTGAAATGTTTGAAACAAGCCAATGAATTCAAAATCGGAAAATAATTCAGTGAATTAGGATTAATTTAAGAGCCAAACATAGTTACCTCAGTACAAAAGTACTGGGTCTCATCAGATTGAACAAGTGGTCTTAAAATGCGTCCGCATTCACACTCCAAGCTGCAATCAATTCAAAATGGACATCAGAAAAAAGTCTGGTTTTGTGGAGAAATACATTGCGTCATTCAGTGCACAAATTCTGTGCTAATTTATGTTTATGTATTTGTTGAAGTCTCACTTAACTGCTTTTCTTCCTGTATTATTTGTAGTTGTAAGTCCTTAACAAGCTGCAGGAATTCCTGTAAACAAGTGGCAACAGATCAGAAAGACTCTGGCCACAGTTGGTTTGCAAATGTAATATTTTAATGTGTGTTCTCACAACTTTTGGGGTGATATATGAAATGTGAATCTCTCCGTGCTACTTTGATTTATTCTCATTCTAACTCAAAAGCATTGCATCTGCTGCCTCCCACTATGTTTATTGGCTCACGGAGCAATGCAGTGAAGTCTGATAAGATCTGTAATGCAAGATGAATGTGGAGATGCATTTTAATAGCAGGTCTGAACATCCTCTCAAAGCAACTTCTGAGTACTGAGACTTTGCCTGGAAGACGTCGGCAGTCGTCTGTATTTGAATGTGTTTTCACCCCTTCTCTTTCAAGACAGAAAGTAAGGTGTCACAAGTGATGGAAAGTAGTGAAAGACATTATAGCCTTTTATCTGTTTATATTGCAGCATAAGGAGCCATGACACCTAACCCAGATAAATACTATCATTATCACTTCTGCCTCTCACAGCTCACCCGTCTGTCGATTGTCCGTCATATCCATCATGCACGTACTTTCAATCCTCCTACCAACACATACACAACCAGACACACATTTTTTTTTCTTTTTTAGTCAAATCTGTATCCATCATAGCTTGTGTTATCAATTCAAAGTGAGATTTAGTACCACGCCTGGGATGAGTAAGTGCACTGTGGGTGAGTTCATATTAAATTGTCGACTGATGTGGGCCAGATTGTGTTTGGCCAGTCACTCCATTCATCTACACTAATGCTCTGTTTGCGTCCATCCATTTAAAGTGCAGAGAGATGTAGAAAGAGAGGGCAGGGCTCTGCACAGGAAATGGGGGTGGTGGTGTGAGGGGGAGTACAAGAAGAAGCTGCGTGTAAATTATTTGTATACAGTGGAAAAGGTGCAGTTTAACTGGGAAAGGGCAAAATATAAAATCAAGGAGAATTATCTTGTGATTCTTTTGATAACTGTGGTTTAATCATTTGGTTCATTATGTATATCAAATGGATTTTTAGACAATTGAACAGTTCTTCAGGTGCGAATTATCCTTACAAAAGAACATTTTGGAATTATCTTCTATTCATGCACATTGCATGGTTACGAGCCCGAGGAAAAACAAATGAATGGACACAGATTAAAAAAAATATTGTTTAAGCAAACGGCATAATTTATAAGTAAACTTATTCAGTTATAAACAGTTGTAAGAGGCTGCACATAAATTATTCGCATGTGTACTGCAGTCTATTTACCATTCAAAACAATCAAACAAAAATCCCACTTTGTACCTCACAAAAAAACAAAAAACATTTGGTTTAATTTTTCTGTACAAAATAATTTGACTGTGGATCTATTTGCTACAAAGTATGAGATTAAACAGGTTACTCATCCGATACCAACCTTTTTCATCAATCATAAATGAAGAAAAACACATTTGTAATATGTGAGACTCAGTTGACAAGTGGAAATATAAAGGAATCAACTGGTATACTCACGATTTATATTGACAGCAAAGAATGTAAATATTCAGTTGTATAAGAAAATATTTTTTCTTCCTGATATAATTTGTTCCATCTCTGTTTGTGCAAGTAGGCTGTCACTTTCATTTCACTCCCTTTGTGTCACATAAACTGATCACTGTTATCTGTGTTTTGATTCGTAATTTCATGTATAGTACATTATGGATGCATGTTCAATGAATACAATGCCAAAGTACAGTAATTGGTTTTATGTAAAATGATTATACATAGCCCCTACTGTATATGGATGAATTCATACACTTAGTGTGATCATTGAACATACACTACCTGTTTGAGGTAGGTAATTATATTTGCATGGTTATTTGTCATTTCATTCATTCATTCATTATCCATACCGCTTCTCCTCACAAGGGTCGCGGGGCGTGCTGGAGCCTATCCCAGCTGTCTTTTGGGCAGTAGGCGGGGGACACCCTGAATTGGTTGCCAGCCAATCGCAGGGCACACAGAGACAGACATTCGCACTCACAATCACACCTAGGGGCAATTTAGACAGTCCAATCAACTTACCATGCATGTTTTTGGAATGTGGGAGGAAACCGGAGTACCCGGAGGAAACCCACGCAGGCACGGGGAGAACATGCAAACTCCACACAGGGAGGCCGGAGCCGGGATCGAACCCACGACCTCTGAACTGTGAGGCGGACGTGCTAACCAGTCGACCACCGTGCCGCCTATTTGTCATTTTGCATACATTAAATTGTATGTTTATGGCTATGATCAAAATGTTCTACCGTGAACATCGAATGTTATTCTTATGGTTATCATCTGCATGTACAACACCCATCAAAACAGAAAAAAAAAATGAAGTACTTGTCCTGTATAAACCACTTGAAAACGGAACTCTATTAACTGCTGTTCCCCTTAGACTCCCCTCCAAAAGTAACAGTGAAGCCAATTGATTTATTTTTACTACAGAAAACATTAGGCCTTGATGTGACAATATGAATATGAAACAAGAGCGTAACATTCCAGTATTTACAGTTACAGGCATAATTGTCATTAAAACCAGAGAGCTGTCTATGGCAATTGTGAAGTCAATTGTGGATGGAAAATCCTTCAAAGCTATTGCACAAGCATAGACCATCGTGAGCACAACCATTCCAATTGTAGTGAAGAAGAAAGAAACCACTTCTTTACAAAGTACAGCCATACAATTTTATCTGTGAAACAACAACAAAACACAGTCTTCGTAATCCAAACATCATCTGATACAAATAAACATCACAGCACTCAGCTGAAAACTGAAGAAGGCGGCAGTGAACGTCCAAACTAGTAAACGTAAATAAAAACCTTTATTGTCTTGAGAAAAGAAAAACAAATTGTTGGCACAGTCTTAGTAATGTCTTTTGGCTTGCATGGCTTCTTCTGGACAAAATTCCTGATTTATTGTGACGGCAGCTGAAAAATGACCTCAGAAGTCTACAGAAACATTTTACAAAGTAAAGAAAATGCAAGCATACTGATGGGGTGATCATTAATCAGGAAAAGACATAAAGACACCAAAAACCCTGCCAAAACAACCAAGGAGGAGGAACAGCGGCTTTTAGAATGGCCAGGTCAATCTCATGACTTAAATCCTAAATTGCATGAACTGGATTTTGCCTGCTGAAGAGGAGACTGAAAGGAGTTACCACCCGAAACAGACAAAAACTGAAGAGGCTGCAATGAAAATAATTCAAACGTGTCAATTGGTCACAGACTTCACACAGTTATAGCAAGCAATCATGGGTGTGCGGGGCTAGGCGCTATGGATGCCATTGCACCTGATTTCCCCTTGATGCAAAAACTGATCTTTTTTCGTTGTTGTTGTTTTTTTTTGCATATGCACAAGTGTGTTTAAGTCTGGGGCCTTTCAACAACAAAATGTAAGATCACAGAGTTGAAAAAAAACCATTAAGACGTACAGTGATCCGTCGACACTTTGCGGTTCGAGTTGCGCGGCCTCAGTGTATCGCTGGTTTTCAAAAAGTATTCATTCAAAAATAAAAATGAAAAATACAGCAATATTGCAGAAAGACATATTGTTTCAAAGAGATGAGCTGACTCGAAGCTTCGTACATATCCGCGGGCACTCATAAAAGGCGCGTGATTGGTTCTCAGCGCGAGACCAACCAACGAGAGCGCTAGTGTATTTATGCTGTGGTCTGATTGGGTGCACATCATCACAGCCTCTCGCTAGTCTCGTTCACGCTAACAAACGAACAGCACTTTTGAACAACATTTTGTTCGGAAACGTTGTTCTTTGTTCGGAAACGTTATGCAAATGTGCCGTTAGTCAGAGTCAAGCCAGATAAGAGGATAGTAAACAGCTGTGTTCATCAATTGTGAGCGGAGTGTGCTCAGCCAATCGGCAAACACGACGCGCTCAACACAAGGATGACGAAACATTGGCAAATAAAATGTTAAAGTGTTTGTTAGTTTTTTGCCTTAAAGGGACACTTGGGTGAGCTTAACATTGGCACTGATATAATAGGTTTGCATGTAAAAATGACATTAGTACTAAAATGCCCACCTCAAAAGACTCTGTTGTGATTTAAGGTCTTTTTTTTGTGGTTAGGTTTACGACAAATTTCCCCGCCCCAGAAAGGGGCGTGGCTTACGTTATGTTTTCGGTCTCAGCGGTCTACGTCACACGAGGAAGGCATGCTTGGTAATATTGCTCGCTTTGTCAGTTCTGTTGTCGAAAACAGTGACCGATCGCCACCAAAATGCAAATGCACATTACTACTCTTGTCCACTTCAACCTGCGAAAGTATAAAAGTGTTCCGCACAATAGTTTAGATTTATTGACATAAAACGTGATCTCATCATAATCACCTCCACAAAATTAAAAATACCGTGGCGATTGCTCCTCCACTTTCACAAGTTGAAGCGGACAAGAGCATGAATGCGCACACGAACCCCAACTGGTTATATTTTGGACACTTAGCGACGCTAAACTCGTGTCTCAGGAGGGAGAGAGATGGCGGCTTGCAGCAGCAGCAGGCAGATTGGAGCCCCCCGCTTCTCTCCCCAGCTAAAGGTAGGATTGGGACGGCTAACAGAGCGACTAGCTTCAGGCCGTTAAAACAAAAGGCGTAAGCACAACAACATTAGCCCCTTACTGTCCGCCCAGCGTGTGGAGGTGAAGATGAGCCTCTGTGTTCATGTTGCCTCGCAAGCAGTCGCGTGCAGTGTCCCTGCTTGCTTGCTTGCAGCCGCGGCCTGCCTGAGTGAAGCAGCGTGAGAGTGACGAAAGCCCAGCGAACAAAAAGTTTCGGCGTGGCTGACTGCACAGACAAGTGTAGCCGCACTGTAACGTGCCATTTCGGCTGTTACCTTCCAATTTGGACGGCGCGTTCTAAGTCGAAAAACTGGGTCCATTGCTCATCCAAATAAATGTGTACGTCCACTCATTCCCACTTCAGTCTCTGTAAATATCCTGACTGGTGTTTAATGCCTCGCCCGTTCTAACCGTGATCAGCAAAGAAGCAGTGTTTTGTTTTTGTTTTTTTAAGCAAAGAAGCAGTGTGCGCTCGTCCCAGCCTAAATCTATGTAGCTCTGCTGACTTCCACATTTCCTCATCCTCACATAAATCAACCACGGAGAGGTTAATCCTTTTGATATGTTGAAGTGGGCATTAGTCGAGATGTTCACATACATTTTGGTGCCAATTGATCGCCGTTTTTGGACGTTATAAGCAATAAAAGTACAACGATTTCCAATGGAGAGTTTGGAATCGGTTCCTCGCGTGACTCCGGCCGAACATGGATAGAACGCTAGGGGGTGCGGCCATTCTCCTCATTAACAATGGGCGTTATTCATGGAGTTACTTATTTACTAATTTCTCCAAAATGAATGGATAAAAGAGAAAATGGCAACTCTTTTCATTTTCCTGATCAAAAAATATATAAAATGAACTTGTTAGTGAATACATTGCCATCCCGGCCCCACTGTCCCTTTAAGTTTGTTTTAAAACAGCTTACCTTAATTAGAATCCCGCATTGCATTTCATCCAAAGGACCTTGTTGAGGTTATTGTGCAAAGAAAAACTTAAAGCAGCACTGGGAGAGAAATCGGCCGTAATAATTTTTTTTTTCCACAACTCTTTTGATGAAACATTGACTTACAAGTACAGTTGTATGGGACTTCATGCCCTGAGGGGGTCTGTATCATTTTTACTGGCACAAAGCAACTTTGAGGAGGATGGGATCAACCCTGGCACACAAAAAAATACAAAGGTCCTGAATTGCTTTACGGCATACTCATTTCCTCCTTTCGCTATATGGACGGCTCAGGATTTCACGACACAACGCGCTGTCATGCATGGGAAATGTGGTTGATTTTTGTCAAAACACTAACGTTTTGTGCACATGGCGCCGCCATAATCAACAACAACTGACATATGACAGAGTGTTGCTTTAAGCCATGTTTACTTCCGGCAACCGTGCTTCTTCATTTTAAAAGAAGAAGGGATTCTGGTCCACATTAATCGCGATAATTGAGGGATCACTGTAATTCATTAAGAAGTCATTATAATCATTTCAATAGCTAGTTTGTGCATGAGAGAGGGCCGGGCTATGATGACAGTTTCGAGTAACGAGTGAGATTTATGGGGCATGTTTCACCGAATGCACTTAAGTCATTTTTTAATGAGCTTGGCATGTGCACTTTCAAGGTGCAGTGATTCTCCCTTTCAGACTTCTAACACACTCACCATGCAACCAGGAAATTTGTGCGCAACCACCAAAGAGGCATGATTCGGTAAAGTCTTAAGGCTAAAGTCTAATTTCTGGAGCGTGGAGTTTTCATGAGACATCAATTACACAAATTCATCCATCCAACCATTATACGAAGCGCTTTATCCTCACGAGCGTCACGGGAGTGCTGGAGTCTATCCCTATCCTAGCTTTCTTCAGGCAGTAGGCGGGGTACTCCCTGAACTGGATGCCAGTCAATTGCACCGCACACAAAAGCGAGCAACGAGCCACACTCACAATAATAGAATAATATGGACAATATAGAGTGTTCAATTAACCTACCATGCATGTTTTTGGAATGTGGGAGGAAACCGGAGTACCCAGAGAAAACTCACGCAGGCACGGGGAGAACATGCAATCCCTACACAGGAAGGATTCTGTGAGTACTGTGAGGCGGACATGCTAACCAGTCGGACACAGTGTTACCCCTCCACAGAAATTCACAGAGCTGGGCACTTGACCCTTTTTTGCCGGTCCGGCCGAGACCCTCCACCCTTGACCTTGGTGCCCTTCCGACCACGACCCTCCGGCCATATTCATAAGAATTGTCGGCCCCCGCCCCATTCCGCCCCCCGACCCCCCCCAAAAAAGTGTCCGTGATTGACGTCGCTGCGGGTGAGATGCTAACGGCAGAGGCTTTTTAAAGATCATTAGCTGGCTAATTTAAAATTCGACCCCGATGTGGACACGCTTCAAATGCGCCAGTAGTACTTACCCAACTGCGTGTGCTCGTTGCATTGCGAGCCCCTGGGTTGGATTTGTCGTATCGTATGTATAATTATTTGGGTCCAACGGACGGCCAGAAGTCGCAGTCAACAAGTTACTTATTTTCCACACTTACCCTCCTTCACACTTCCCGACCTTCAAAAAAAAAGCATACTAGCAAACCACTGTACACAGCAGGTTTGCTACATCATATTTCCAGAAGTAGGGAAGACGAGACAGAAGAAGTGCATGAACTCCACCTTGATGTGCCGGCGTCATCCTTGAGTGCTGCGCGCAGCTTGACTATACTTGTTAACACAAGTTGTTTTCAAACAGTTACGTTCCATGTCGGGGGGTGTCGCTTCAAAAAGACAGCGACAACAATGGATATCGTGCCTGCTACAACCATAAAGGGACCGAGATGACTAGACGATTCATTTAATTTTATTGCGAAAACGATCTGGAAGGTGGCGGCTAAGGGGGAACGTGGGTGAGTAGCTTCTTTTTACACATACGTCGCTGCCAAACTAGTTTTCTTTGCAGCAGCAACGAGCTGCGTGGTGCATTCTCTCCTCCGGGTGGGAAACTGTATGTCATCGCAACATGTGACATAATGGACCGAGCAGCAACAATTCCTGATGTGTGCGTGGCATGTGTTGCAGACCTGTCCCCAACAGCAGAATGCATCGGTCATGTGAATCAATGCGGCAGTTGTCACTCTCGACGTTGCGGGAGTAGAAAGAAGCCTAAGAAGCCTTTCACCAAGTAGGCTGAGATGAAATTTGGCCGCCTCTCGAGCACGTCACACGCATGAGGGCCGATTAGTGGGCCGGACTAAAATCCACTTCCGGCCATGCTTTGTCCAGCCCTTTTTTAAAATTTGTCAGCCCCCACGACCCGCCCAAAAAATGGGCATCCGGCCGGGCCGGAGGGTCCGACCGGTCGGGCCCAGGGACGGACTGCCCAGCTATGGAAATTCATTTGGAAATATAATAATAATAATAATACATCAGGTATACTGCTAATCGCCAGTGACATTCGTAGCTCGTATACAGACTACTTTGACGGAGCATGTGTGTTTTTTTTTTGTTTTGTTTTTTTGCATTCATTTTTTAATGAATCCAACACAAATTATTGTATCATCGTTGCGGTGATTGCAGGGATGTGTTCGCGTTGTTTGAAAAGCAAGTGAGTGCTGATCAGCCATTGCCCAGCAACCTTCGGCTCAAGCCACACATGCGTGTTCACACACATCTGTTCATTTTAACAGATTTCAACCTGCATGATCAAATAAAACCAAATGATTGGGCAAATGATGCACTCATGGCACCACTACGACATCAATACAGCTGTTTGTGATCGCCGCTTTCAAACTTCAAATCCCCATCAGCAGGCGGGAATGATCCTCGCACATGAAAAAAAAGTGCTCTCACAGGGAATTATTCTTTCTTCACCCGTTAATATGATATAATGTCGCCGTCATGTTGGAGTGACGCATTACAGCTATTGGGCAGATGGTGAATGGATATGAGCCACTTCGGCACATCAGCAGGAGTCAGCCGAGCCGTCACCGGCCATCGAAGTGCAACTGAAATGACTCAAAACTTACAAAATGATGTTTTACCTTCACGTGGTGCTGGAGTTACTACAGCCTCTGGCGCGTGCATGAGGAAAGGTTCATAATATTTTACAAAATTATTTGACTTCACTGTTTATATTGGACTTTTAATTTTCTGTCCAGTTGTGATTTAGAGTAATTGTACTCTATATGTGAAATCTGTATGATCATAAAAAGTAATTGAGGGACGAGCTTTCATCTGACCTCCTGTCAGGTCTGCTGCCTCTGCACCCTGAGCCCCGCCTTCTTCATTGTGTGTGTGTGTGTTTTTGCAGATCGGTGGAGTTGCTCGGCAGCTGCAGCCCATCATTTAATCAACCGCTGCCCTTTTTAAGATGGGCTTAGATGTCACCACACTGCCAGAATCTACAACACTCAACGTCGACGCCTGCCTGTCTTTGTTTGCTGATCATCTGCTTCACACCTGACCGCCACCAACTTGACCTCATCGCTGGGCGCCCCTCCCCAGGATTGGATTGGACCCCAAGTGAGTGGGCAACATTTAACACATAATGCACAAGCATCTTGATGGGCAGGCACGGCCCCCTATGGCCCGCCTGTGGTGACGGGTCACGCGACTTGTGATGTATGATGGAATGCATTTCTGAAAGGCCATAGTTTTTGTGTGGCCATGACAATGAGCTTGTGAAGTTGATGTTAAGTTCTGACTGGAATTCCCAGTCTCTGAGATGTCAACCCTACCTAAAACAAAGGGGCGAAATGTATGCACAAGTCATGGTGTAAATTATGTTGCTGCATGTCTGTTATTGGCTGCATTTGTTTTTTTTTAGCATAGTTCAAGACAAAATGATAACATTGTTGGTTGCTAACGTTGTCCTTCCAAACCCAAAGGAATGTAATTAATTTGACAGAGAAAATTTGAAATGTATGCACCCTAAAGGATTTACATTCTTCTTCAAAAGTAATGAAACAGTAAGGCCAATTCATTTATTTTTGTACCGACTAAAAAAAATTAGGTTTGACAAAAATAGATATTAACATTCCAGGCACAGCATATACTGTACATCAAATTTGTTGATCTAGTACTCAGTTTAGATACTTCCAAAACATCCAATATGGCTGGGGCGTTAACGTACTCAAGAAGGCATCTTTGTATAATGTGTTGTAAATGTTAATGCTTGTGGTTGTTGCAAAGGGCGCCATTCAAGACTATTGACTGGGAGCGGCAGTGTTATGTGAATATACGGCGCAAAGTAAGTGCTGTCTGTATGGTATTAATAATAATTAGGCCGCCCCCCATGCATTTCATCTGCCCTCCTTAAGGATTTTTACACATGGAAAAACATGTCAAGTAAACACACACACTCACACAAAAAATACAATTAAAAAAAACATGATGGACACTGGCCCCAGTCCGCACTGCACAATCACCCCTAGGTCCAGTGGCTATAGTTCTCACATTGTTCACTACTGCATTTCTCTCAGTAACAATGTTCCAATTCAGCAAAATAAAGCAGAGCTAATAGGTTTTCAGTACGTTCATTGAAAGTGGGGGTTGATGTATTCCTCACTGTTATCTCTTTTGCTGATAATACTGTATACACAACCGCAAGGTGAATTATCACTTTTGAGACTTTTTTAGTCTGGGCTGTTTTGGGGATAATATGTTTAGCATGGCACTTTGGAAGATAAAGTCTCACTTGCAGACTGATCAAAGTTTACTTTTGTTTGCGGAACATATCTCATTGGAATCAAGTCAAGTTGGGTTTTTGTACTGCTCGGTGTTGTTAAGTACAATCGCTCTGTACAATCTGGCGTTTTTCTGCTAAGGCTATACAATGTTCCAAAATCTCCCAAGTTCCAGAATAAATCATTCGTTTGGGTCTATATCACAGAACCTTAAAAATGAGACTAACTAATTGCAGATTCTACATTTTCAAACGCTTGCTTGCTTCATGTTCCTAGACCAGTCCTTTATCCCTCTTCCACAATTTTTTTTTTCAATCATAATTTTATCCTCGTTCATCGCTTCCAACACTCTTCAAACTTGAAGAAATGAGACCCCAAGCCCCTGAACAGAAGAGCTAAGTCTGGGTGAACACCAGAAAGTTTCTGGCAAGCACAATCACCCCTAAGCTGATTGTGAATGTTTTAGAGGAGGCGGATCTCTTTTCTGTGGGGGATGAGAAAATTCTTGTTCCTGCCTGTCTACCGGGGATTTGGAATCAGACGAGAGGCAGCTACCTGTTCTTGCCCTCCCCTCTCATCTCCTCAAACTAATTAGAAGGAACTAGCTTTGAATCATTGTGGGGACACACATATTTTACCTTTATACATGCGTTTCATAACGTGTGTGTGAGAGGAGGCAGGAGAGTGGGGGCTGCACGTCACCAAGGAGGAGTGAGATTTCTTCACCTAACCGCTGCACACATGTTTTTTTCAAATTTCAAAGCTGAAACGGCCAATTAAAACTGATCAGACTCAATATGGGCTTTTGGGCTGTTAGAAAGAAGAACAATCCAACATCCAACATAAAAATCAATCAGTCATTCCTCCTGTTCCAGAGAAGCCGCATTACCCAGTCAGCCAGTGATGCCAGACGAGACTGAAACACACAGCCTGTCTAACAGCCTACAGCACATAGGTAGGAGTGGATTTTTGGGATAGTGAAAAGGAAACAACAGATTTGTTCGTCTGTAATCCTAGTTTTTTTTTCCTTTAAATGTTCTCACCACCCCCAACAACCCCATTTGCAAGGATCGAAGCCGAAAGCTTCAACAAATAGAAAAATAAAAATACATAACACAGAGGCACCCATCTGCAATTGAAATGACCTTTACAACATTCAATTAAAAAAAAAAAAAACGAAATAGACTTGTTTCTTTAGAAGTAAAATGACAACAGATATGTACTATTCAGCTCTATACTTTTAAATGTATCTGCCAATTGTCCTGGACAATTATCCCAGTTAACTTTTCATACGGATATTGACTTTCAATTTGAAGCAAGGAAAAAGCCCCTTCTCTAGCCAAAATACAATCGTAAGTATTTGCTGCTCTCTGCTGGACAACAATGAAATATATTGTTATAAATGAAACCATCCATTCTTGAGACACTTTCCACTAAATATCTGATGTTTTGGGTTATTGTTATTGGCTGTCTCGTAAAGGTTCTAGAATGTCCCGCAAGTTACACAAGAGCAGAATGTCAAAGTGATTGTTCCTGCATTAGGTGCCAAATTGATTATTAGATATAGATGTGTGTGTGAGTATCACGTGATGGTGTATACTATGAAGGGAAACAAGCTCATGACAATTTTGCTGTCATAGGTTTTGCCTTCATTAATTAACATAAATGGCTTGCTCCTTGCTCAATGCCAATGAGCAATTTCAACTATTATTCTGTAATCGGTGTGTGTGTGAGCACGTGTGGCATGTCTTAATGAGAGAGGTAGAGTGAGTGTTTTTGAATGGCTTATGCAATATAGCTATTAATTGACCCAGGGCTTTACCACACAGATCAACCCAGCTTTACATAACATTAATAGCTTCTTCTGAATAGATGGATTTTTTTAGGTAATTAAGGCTACTCATTGTTTACTATTGTGCCGTGTTTTCCGCTCCCTGGTCTCGTTGTGTAATTATGCGCACAGTAGAGGCATTTTAATGTTTACATCTGTTCGATATACAGTACTGTATTTGAATGAGACTTGATTCGGAAAATGGAGAACATTGTGTGTACAGTCAGTGCCTATGCCTCCAACTCCTCTGACTCCTCCTACTACTACTACTACTCCTACTAACATGGCAATTACCAATCACTGTTCAGTTCTTCATAGATTCACCGTATTTAGTCAACGCATACACACACATCAACTAACTAGCAACCTCGCGTAAAAAAAAAAAGTATATAAAGTATACAGTATATTGCTTCTAATGAAGAGGCAGCGCTGTTTACTTAAAGTAATTTAGTTTTCAGAGCTGGGCATTCTGTCTATGTGACGGACCGCTCCATCTATCAGTCACTGACGGGTGCCCATTTTCCTGACGATTGTCGGGTAAAATTTTAAAATAAACGGATTCAGCATAGTCGGAAGCATCTATACTTAATCCGTCATTTGTTTGTACTCCGTCATTAGTCTATTTTTCCCGGTGAGGCTTTGTTGGCCGCGGTGAGCAGGGCAAGGAAAATAGTGAGCTGTAGTTGCCTGGGGGACAGATTTGAGTGATGGAGCAGGGCTCTGAACAGTTTCCATGGCGCAATGAGTCACTCTTTCTGTTCAAATAATCGTCTATAGTCTATTTTTACGATGAGGCTTCAATGGCCGTGGCGAGGCTGTTTGTGTATAGAGAGATATGAGACAGTAGTGTGCGTTCAAGCGTGCCTGTATTTCTTCATTCTAACTTTGAGTCCACCGCCCCTCCCTCCTGCTGCTGGGGCATATTACAAGAGGGGAAGGGCAATACCACAATTCCTATAACAGAGGCTTTCGTTTCCCATTGGCCGTGGCCGAGGCTTGCAGCTTCAGGGTCCTAAAAGGAGACGACGCATTTAGACATTTGGACATGGAGCATGGAGGCTCCCATGCCGCAGTGAGTGAAGACCTCCATGTGGTGAGTCTTTTCATTTCGTTTTTAGTCGGAACCGCAAACACAAACCCGTTTAAAATTAGAGGCGGACCGGCCTATAGACTATTAGGCCTACCGGGTACTATTTTTTGATGGAAGGGTACCCTCGCTGCTGACGGATGACGAATGACGGACGCTCAATTTGTACTAAAATGCCCAGCTCTGGTAATTTTATTCATTTAACTTGTATATTTATGACAATTACATTTTGTAGTTTACAGTAAACATTGGGTAACTCTAATCTCTCACCAGTGTCACCAATATTTGAGCTCGAGTTATAGCATGTGTCTTGTCTGGGAAAGGCAAGACGGCTTTAGCTGCTGCTGCTGCTGTTTTTGCGACGACCATAGCTGCAGCAGAGCTAGATGAGCAGCTTATTGAAGCACAGAGCCGGGACACTTTAGATCTGGTTTTGCATGAGGGTGTTTTGTCCAACATGATGGCGTGGAGTATGAACCATCTCTTAAGACACTACCTCTTCTTCCATACTTTACTGCAGTGTTTCCCAACCAGGGGTACGTGTACGCCTATGGCAGGGATGGGCAACCTCAGTCCTCGTGGGCCACTATCCTGCATGCTAGATGTTTCCGTCATCAGGCTTCAACAGAGCTTGATGATGAAAACATTTAATCATTAATTTCCAAGGTGATAAGTAAATCTTGTCAGTCCTTTTATAAGCCCATCAATGAAGTCCCCGCAGAGACAATAACCAGTGGCGCAGACAAAATCAATCGGCAAAAAACAGCTGTATGTCCGCTCAAGTGTCTCATTAAAGCTCAGATGACTGATGAAAGGAAAGTAAAACCTTTGCTGACTAGGGGGGCAAGAGCCCATCACACGAACGGGCGACAACGGCCCATGGCCGGCAACCTCCAGCTCCTGAAGTACGCTGTAGACAACACCTGGATCGACAGACAGGCAACCGTCATTGCAGGAAGACTCGCGGCACCCCCGGCAAAGGTCAAACAGTTCATCGGAGGCTTCAACGAGGAAACCACCGTCCCTACATAGTAATGCAGGACATGCATGCGACAAGTAAAAGGTAGATGATGCGGACGCCTTACAGCAGCCCACTGGCGAACAGGTCCCGAAAAACACCCAGCACTAAAAAGATAGAGCGACAAGCTGAGGGAAGAAGGCGCGGTCGCCACCTGCACGGTAGACAGGAAATGGGAAGCTTCGGCTCAAATCCCCGTAATGTGCTATAATTCCCATGTGGGAAGCTGTTATGCAGCAGGCTGGGAGAGAGGACATTAGCATAGCCATCATCAACAAAAGGTACACAGTGAACATCAAGGCAAGTGTGTTGGCGAAACATGGCAGCTGATGTGCCAATGCTAAGAGAGGCGGAGGAAACAGTAAGTAAAAATAGTAAGCCACACAACAGCATAATATAGGAGAGGGCGTGTAAAAGCAACCATCGCTAGCAGAGGTTCATCAAGGCAAGCTGCAGGCAAAACCCGGTAGCGGCAGTCGCTACGAAGCAATGCCACACGCCACCAAGCTGGGGGAGGGCGCGCAGACTATCGTCACAGGCAAAGCGCACACTAAACAACAAAAGGCAACTCCGGCTGAGAAAACCCAGTGGCGGCAGAGTCCAATAGCAGGCAGGACAGCCGCTGACAGCCGCCAAGCCAAGCACAAACCAAGGTACATGGCATGCACGGTAAGCAACAAAGCAGATGAGCAAACAGAGGAATTTCACCTCATGCCGCACGTCCACACAGAGCTGCTAACAAACACAATGCCACCTCGGCAACCACAAGCAAAGCCGTCGCAGCCACAGGAGAGCAAAAAAACAAATCCGCGGCCCTGAGCAATATGGTCGTAAGGGTCCTAGCAACCGAAATCACTCTGAGAGACCGTGTTCCGTGTGTCACAGGCTCTTATACACACCTTGGGTCACCTGGGACTCCGGGAGTCACTAATGACCTATGATGGTTTGCATTTATGACCTGATGTGCGAAGGGACTATTCCGTGCTGCTAAGCACCACCCCTGCCAGTCAACAGGGGACAAAATAGAACTGCTGTGTGCGGTTGCAAAGCAGTGAGACTGTAGGGTGCTGCAAGAGCAAGGGAGCAGTCACACTTTTTGTTTTGTGTTGCTCTGTCACTGTGAACATAATTCCCCAGAGGAAACCACAGGCGGAGTCTGTTGTTATATTTTTTCTGCACTGAAGGGAAAAGGAGAATTAGAACCCATGTGTCTGGACACCGTGTGTGCATCAAGCACGTACTGATAACATCATTAAAGTAAGGCATATCGATGGTGAATTATTCCATTGATGGTTTTCACTTTGAATCTCAATTCTGCCCCCCAAGTTGCTGTGTTACTGCTATATTCCGTGTGTATTCGTAAGCTTTCAGGTGATGGATGAAAATACAAAATGAATACAGAATATGCAAGAACGGCTCCAATCTGAATCCGTATGTGTAAAGCCTCATCAAGCATGAATGGGGGTTTGGATGCCAATGTAACACTGTGCTGTCCTGGATTATACAGTATGCCACCACTGACCAAATATTTCCAATGTGTGTTGGTAATGAGAGATGCTCCAAAATGTTGTGGAAGGACTCTGGAGTTAATTACCTGAAATATATTTTCTCCTCTTCAGTCGAATTTTAAAAGTGTTTTCAGAATACAATGAAGCCTTTGAAGCTAAATCATTCTGCATCACTTCTGTGTTTCAGGTTGACTGGCCTGAAAATAAAAAAACTAGACAAAAGACTGAAAGGCTTTTATTTTTTTTTTTTTGCTTTTCTATGAACCAACTCAAGCATCTTAAAGTTGATCTGCCTGATCTGATCTGGCAAATAAATGTGAGGCTAATTTCAATAATTTGTATAAAAGAGCCAAGAAATAAGTGAGAGATGACTTCTCAGAGACCATCTTTAACTACAAAGTATTGAAACTTGGCTTCACGGCTGTTGTGTTATACAAGGAATATAGTGATTCTGTCCAGGTCTGCAACACCAAGCGATATTGATCCGGAAGGATTCTATGAGGAATATGTCATGGTGGTGGATATTCTTTGGTTCGCAGATATAGAGGGATGCCACAATGACGAACCGTATTTGAAAATGTGTTCTAAAGGAGGGGCTCCACATTTGTAAATATGGAAGGTCAGTGCTTGTATAATCTCCATCCCAGCATCAGCATGGAGAAATGAGAAGAACAGACTGTACGTGCAGAGGCAGAAGTGTAAATCTGTGTCAAATTCACAAATTGACTGCACATATATCCATTTTTGTTTCTTCTTGTCCTTTTTAAGGTTAGCTACTTAGGGTGAGAGGCTAAGGGTGGAAGGGTGGAAGCCAGTCAATCACAGGGCTCATGGACAAACATTAACGACCATTAACGCGCACATTTGCACTAATGGACAATTTTAGAGTCTTCGTTGAATCAAACATTAATGTTTTTTTTTTAATGTGGAAAGAAACCTGAGGCCCTAGTGCCCGGAGAAAACCCATACAAGCACAGGCATGCAAGCACTGTGAGGCCGACGTGCTAACCACTAGCACAGTGGTTCTCAAATGGGGGTACTAGTACCCCTCGGGGTACTTGAAGGCACTTCAGTGGGTACATGAGATTTTGAAATATGATTAAAAAGCTGCAATGCAAAAAAAAGAGCTTGATCACAGCAGCTTTCTCCTTGCCAAGAATGACAAAGATCCTCAGGAAAGCATAAGCCCAAGTGTCTCACTAAATGCAAAAAGACTCAGTTCACTGCAACAATGAAATGTTCAGTTCAGTTGACACTTGGTAATGCTTTCAGTCTTCTTTTTAATTTTTGAATACATTTTTTAAAAACCTGACAGAAGTGGAAAGGATCTGCAAGGAAGAATGGCAGAGGGTCCCCAAATCCAGGTGTGAAAAACCTGTTGCATCACTCTCAAGAAGACTCATGGCTGTACTTGCTCAAAAGGGTGCTTCTACTCAATTTCTACATTTCAGTTTTTTTCTGTTAAAATGGGGTTCTGAGTGTAGATTAATAAGAAATAAAATGAACTTTTTTTGATTTTGGCAAATGGCTGCAATGGCACAAAGTGAAAAATTTCAAGAGGTCTGAATACTTTCCGTATCCAGTGTTCTAGATATGACTCCAAATGGGGTTCCAAAGTTTAATAAATCAGACATTAATGGCATTGCAGGCTGTTTTTAGTCTTTTTGCTTTTTCGTCCTAAGATGCTTTGCGCTAGTTAGGGGGTACTTGGCTGAAAAAAATATTTCACAGGGGGCACAACAATGAAAAAATGTTGAGAACCACTGCACTAGGAAGCCGGCAAAGCACATCATCACCTGGCGAAGTGAGAAAAGATGCTAAACAGTGACTCAGTCAGACTGTGTGTTGTTTACCTCTAGTTCTTTTATGGCTTTCTAGACTGCCAGAGGCGGTGCTTAAAGCATGGAATAGTCCCTTCATGCATGCACAGGGCAAGAATGAACACCAACAAATGTCATTAGTGATGCCCCGGGTGACCTACAGTGTGTATAAGGCTGCTTTCAGACTGCAGGCATATCAATCAGATCCCTCCTCAAATGCAATTTTTAGGGCTAACTGTCCACATTGTCTTTAGCAAATGTCCAAATAGAATCTGGTCCTGTTCAGACTGGGCCACAATATTGAGCCATCTGACAGGTTGCTGTAGCAATGTCGTCAGAATGAAGGCATTGTCAAGCACGTATAGTGTTTGACGTCACCGCTCCGTATGCCTCCCCTCCTGTCGACAATTATGTTTGGTTGGTGACGGTCGCTGTTTGCACTGTCCACCCGCCCAAAAGCTCTACCCACGTTCGTGTCTTCTCTCCTCGCCTGTGGCATTACAGCTTCCCACGTGGAGTTTTTGCGCTTCCCCTTGCGTCTGCCATAAAGATGACGTTCGTGTGCCTGTCCATCGGCTTATCACTATGTATTTTTGTGGTAGGTGTCTTTCATCGCCTTTCGGTCATGTGCCGCTAGTGGGCTGCCGTCGTGCCGTCAGTGTGCCCTGCCTCCGGCTTAGCATGGCCTTTCCGATATTGAGGGTTCCCCCTGTTGTATTAACTGTGGTTCCCTTGTTGAGGCTGCAGATGACCAGGTTGACCGTTGCCGGGGGGCCACGAGTCTGCTCGCATTAAAGCTTGCCCGTCTGTCGGCCTGGGCGTTGTCTACGATGTGCCTCACGCTATGGAGGTTGAAGGTCAAGGGCTGTCGTCACCTGGTTCGGGTGGTGGGCCTCTACACTCCTTATCAGACGTTTTCACAACCCTGCTGGTGGTGCTCCTGTTGCTGCTCCCGGTCTTTCCAAGAAGAAATTCTCTGCAGAGTGGCAGTTTGCCTCGGAGGTCGATCATTTACATGCTAGTTGGAAGAGGTGAGGTCCCACTTTCAGGACCGTCTCCTTCTTGCTTCTACTGGTGTGTTGTATGCATCTGTCCTGCCTGTGCCGGTGCTTGCGGGATGATGCCGCCGTTTATCTGGCTGCCTCTGAGTCTTGTTTCAAGGGTTCGGGATTGGAGTTGGCCTCTGTTGTTTCGGAGTCTCCCCCGTCCTCTGCGAGGGAAGGCTTGATGCAGGCCATTTTGAGAAGTGCCTCGCAGTGCTGCTATTGGGCGTGCCTCAGCAGTCTCCATCGCCTCCTGAGAGTGCCTTCTTCCAGCGTGGATATCCTTCTGCCTTTTCTGTCTCTGCGTCAAGGGACTATTTGACAGAGCTCCATTCCTGCTGGGGTAATAATAGGACTTTCAGCCGGCTCTTGGGCAGACGGCCGGGCTTTGGTGGCTATGGACAATGCTGCTGCTGCTGGTTTAGATAGCCATGACCTCCCTCGTTGTGTTCCTGGAAGAGACTCTTCGGCAGGCTGTGCAGGCGAGGTTGTTTTGTTTTCAAACGGATCTAGTGTACTTCTAGCCACATAACGCCAACAGATGGCAGTGTCAGTGTGGAAACAGTGCAGTCCTGGAAATCTTAACTGCCATATGCATTTGAACTAAACTTCAGTCATATTCAAACATTTGAAGACCTTTTTGCGTATATTTTGACAAGTGTAGCGGCCTAAAAAGGACATCATCACGTGACTTCACAGGTGCTTATTTAATGGCCAAATTGATGTAACAAAGGAAGGACAGTCACATGCAGACACAAAGACAGTTGTTTATCTTTAATCTGCACTGTACTGTGTATTTATATTCTAGTGTAATAGACATGTCATTTATCCTGTATTCACAACTATCCACCACTATAGTGTGAAAACTTTGCTTATACAGGTGACCATGATGGATGTCAAAGTAAAGTTGGAAAGCGATGTCAAGGAGAACGAGTGGTATGGTAATCTTTAATTAAATTTTATATATATATATATATATAAACCTTCCCACTACCTTTTCAGGCCTCACAGAAAGCTGACGGAGCCAGGCACAAATCAGCTTCACTTGCTACAATTGACATCAGGAGTGGAGTGTAACATAGTAGAGGAGAACGGAATCATTCGTAACTATGAAACTCAAGTCCAACATTTTAAGCAGGTCTGCATATGTTCATATGAGGTTTTGGTCTTGAGTTAATTGCATACGTAATAATAGTGCATGCAATATATTGTTAGCTATCATGTTGTTTCAGAGAAGTCCTTAGACTTTCCATGTTAATCTTAATCATCCGTAATTTATTATTCATGTTGGAAGTTCTGTTTTTGCAAAACTATTTTCTAGACTGGGGATGTAAAATGTTTTCTGGCCTTTAACATCTGTATGTATAAATTGCTTAGAATGTGTATCAGTGTATTTTATGTATTTGAATAGGAGCGGATGCAGGTCACGGAGTTATGGCAGACAGCAGCACAGGAGCTTGACCATCTACAGGAGTTCTACCAGAAACTGTTTATGAATGGACTCAATGCCAATGCTACAGGACAACAGATTATACCAGTATTTTCAACCTAACTGTGCTGTTTTGATTCAGTTTTACGATTTACCCTAACAGAATGCGTATAAGAAATATGCCTTTTCTTATATGAATTTTGACTGTTGTTACGTTCGTCAGGTATCCTCCAAAAAAGATTTCACATAGAATATACGTCATCTACATAGTTTTTGAGGCTTTAGGATGAAGAAAAATGTACGCATGTGCTATATCGTGTGATGGAATGGCAAACAACTGTTATGCTATACTGTAATTTAAAATGTTGGCATTGCTTTCGAGGTGACTGCATAACACTTGATTGCACTTTGCCAACAATTATCAAACAAACACCAAGGGACAACTAAGGAACTACATACATTTGGAATGAATGTGTGACTGAACAGAACAAAACAGATGTAGCGTCAAGAGGGATTTTTTTTTTTTCACAGAGCTGAGTTGTAGCATAAAGTACATTTTGGAGTTCAACTACGGTCTTATACTGAGTAGTTCACAAAATCACTCACCACCACGATTACCTTGCAACCAGCCCAAGGTATACAGTAGTTGTCCTTTTTCACTCAGTCAGACGGCATAGGTTCTAGCCCCCTTGGGACTCTGAGCGACATATGCAATACAGAAAATTGATGGATACATTCAAATGTATGTTGGAAATCCTGCTACATGAATAGTAATCGTGTGTCTTTTGTCACTCACAGACCAACTGTAATTTCCTACAGACAATGACAGGACACAGTACAGAGTTGGAGGACCTACAAATCCAGCTAAGGTAATTCACTGTAGCATGTATTTCGAAAACTAAAATACCCTTTTTATGATGTGAACATACCCGGATTATTTTGTGTTGCCCGGCAATTGGCTGTCAACTAGTTCAGGTTGTACCCCGTCTCATGCCCAGAGTCAGCTGGGATTGGCTCCAAGTTACCCACAACCATAATGACAACTAGCAATATAGAGAACGGATGGATGATTACTGTTTCTCATCTAAAGGCAACATTATTTTCTGATAATGTCACATATTTGGACAGCACACTTGTTACTTGGCAGAAGTCATAGAGCATGAGCATTAGTGCTCCCTGATGATCATTTCTTTGGCTTATGCTAGCCACACCCGCAAGACTGTTTTTATAGCAAACAGTGTCATACCCCTGGACATGGAACAATCAAGAATTGGAAGTTGGATGACTTAAAAATAATCACCAAATAAGGCCTGACTGAATAGTAGGCTGTGTGTCTTGTGTTGTAGAACAACCAAAGCTGATCTGAGAACAGCCACAGGTAAAGTGGATGAGATGACCCGACAGCTCCAGTCTGTTCAACACCAGCTAAAGAGACAGGTGAAAAAAGAAATGCAGTACGGTATTATGAGTCGGATGGTTATGGAGAATTACACATTTCGGTAAAACAACATTGTCATAATTAGATTTGTATCCCCAGATAGCAAAATAGGTGTGGCCCAGCGATGGGCCACACAACCCACCTGCACTTGGCCCACATACCTCAATGAATGAAGGTCCATTAGTGGTCCACATTTGGGCCACATAAGGGCCATATCTCAGCCAAATCAAATATTTCCGGCCTGTATATTTAAACGACCCACATGGTCACAGTCGGTACGAGTCAGCCAGACAACGTCAAGAATGAAATTAACCTGTACCACGTCACACGTAGGTGCCGCGCTCCTGGCACACGGCCGAGTAAGGAAAAAATAAAAAATAAGTGTTGTGTACCTTGCTGTCCCACAGACGCAATGACATGGCATTACAGCTTCCCACGTGGAGTTTTCGCGCTTCCCCTTGCGTCTGACATAAAGATGACGTCCGTATGCCTGTCCCTCGGCTTATCACTATCTATTTTTGTGCTAGGTTTCTTTCATCGCCTGTCGGTCATGTGCCGCTAGTGGGCTGCCGTTGTGCCGTCAGTGTGCCCTGCCTTCGGCAGTGACGTGCACCAGATTGTTTTATCTCACCAATCACCACGCTGTGTGTGTATGTGTGTGTGTTGTTTTTGTTTGATATTTTTTCTCTGTTTGGCGGCGTGTCTGCTCGTGCGACACATGCTTGTGACGTGAAGATTACGTTCTAGATGCCGATTGGCTGACGCCGACGAGGGATGGACGGATATAATGCAAATATGCAGGACGGAACGCGGTGGCGGTTAAGCGATGCCCAGCTCTGCAAACCTAAATTCTTTCTCAACCCCGTTTCTCTTAAAAACTGCAATAGAGCCTTAAACTTAATCCCTTCTGTCCTCAGCACATTTTAAAGACTAAACACTACCACACACACCACTTTAATTAGTTTATAAAGTTTTTTCGACTTGTCCCGTTTATTGTATGTGTGTATATATGTATGTACAGTATTTATGTATGTATGTACCGGTATGTATTTATTTATTTTTAGGCACAAACACAATCATTCACACTCACATTTGTGGTCTATCAAGCGGGAAGTGAACCCATGCCAAAGCAGGTGACTGCACCAATACCTCAACCGGAGCCACAGAAGACCACATTTTTTTCATGTTTGAAAATGAAGTCAGACAATATATTAAAACACTTGTACACTCCACAAATAGGAAAGCACTCAAGACTTTGTATATATGTGAGCGTTTTACAGTAAGATTTTTGTAAAATAAATTCATTTTCCTGTTTGTTTGTCTCTACTTGGCTGTTATTTTGATGTGTTGAACTGTGTTCTTGAATAAAGAATTTTAAATAAATAAATAAATCGCTTTTGGCTGATATATAGGCCTTATGTTGCCCACGTGTGGATACCAGATGTGGACCACTAAAGGAACGTAATTCATTGAGGTATGTGGGCCAAGTGCAGGTGGGATTTGCTATTTATTTTGCGATTTGGGCTTCTTCCGCGGATGTCAGTCAACCTTTAACGTAACAATCATGGCACGTCGTAATGGTGTGCACGTGCACGCGTGTGTGTGAGTGTGATGATAAAATACAATTCTTACGGTTGTGATGTAAAGTAAAACTGCGTGGAAAAAAAATGAAACCGCATTTAAGGGTGGGAGAATATTGGCTATACATAGATGGCCCAGAGTTCTAAATTGATTTCTGAGCCAGATACTTCACTCAACAACTGGCCCATATCTTGTTTGCCAGAATCAAGACAGTGCCCCCTTTGCCGGTCCTGGGCCATGTTCAGTTCACATGCCGTATGCCAGTGCCGACTGAATACCACTGGTGCCAGCTTCATGCCAGATCTAGCACAAATGCCATTGCTATGTGTGTCCATATCAATAACAATACAGTTACTCCAACTCAATGTTTCTTTTTATTTTTATTATGTTTTGTTTTCCTTTTTTTTCCTTTTTTTTTTAAAGACAATAATATAGTAAGGTTCGCTGGATTACGTCAGCTTGTTTGTTTAATATACGGATCGATGAGATGCTTCGTTGCAAAAAGACCCTCCTCAATTGTGTGTCGTGGGGTAAGTGTTTCATTTTAACATGAGCTTTATAGACATTAGCAATGCGAAAAAAAAAAAAATCATTTCAGATGTCAAAAATGTTTGCTGCTCCTAGTGTTTTCTTTTCCGTGGAAAGCGGATCGAAATGGCTCTTTTGAGTGTTAAAGGTTGCCGACCCCTGAGTTTGATAATTGGATTGGGTCAGGACTAGGGGGTTTTGTTCAAACCCTAATTGATTGGTGAAGATCCACATAGTGTTTTGAAATTGAATCGCACTCGTCATAATGACTTCTGACTCTGTAACGTATACCAATATCATAATACTGTATGAAATCAATGTGAAGAATAAGCTCTACATAATTTGGCACCAAATCTGCTTTTCTGTAAATACCATGCATGTTTAGGAGGCGGATGAAGTAGAGGCCCAGAGTCGTGAGGAAGCAGCACAGAGACAAATCCAACACCTTCAGACAACCATCAGCCAGCAAGAAACCAGGTGATTATATATAAAATAAGGTTTTATCTGTTAGTATTTACTGTTCTTAGTTACGTTTTTAATTATTTATTATATATATGGGAAGGTCACTGTGGGATTTTCTCATCAGCTCTTGATGTTTACAATTGCTTAGGATAAAAGTTACATCTCAGGAGGCAGAGGCTGCACTCAAAGATCAATCTATGTGGGAGAATACAGCGGGGAACCTAAAGGCCCGTTGTGCTACTTTAGAACAGGAGACGTATGAGAGTCTGGACAAAGTGCGAGAGTGTGTTCAGATGGCTGAGGAAGCAACATTGCAGAAGGATGAGGTAGGCAAGGTATATATTTTCTCTCTTTTACCTTTCACCTGAACTTGATTTTCAATTAACATTATATACAGTAGATGCTGTTCAATTTGCATTGTTGTGAAGAGCCCCAGCAGATAACTGTTTTTTTTTTTTTTCATTTCATGTGTCTGAAGTGATAACAAAATAGTTTGAAGTAGCTTGCTTCATCTCATGATTGGTGTGAACGCAACGGGAGACCACATGTGGTTTTGTTTGCAATTTGTGTATTAAATAAATAAATAAATTACTTTCCCTATCAATATTGTTTAGGTATCACGATATTTGGCCTAGGTATTACTTGATATCGGACTGAATCCAAAGTCACTGGTCTCGACGATTCCTATAAGGCAAACATCTTCTGTCGCTGAAGTCAGCCTAAAGTCGTAAGGTTACGACCTAAATGTGGACGGGGCGTTAATTTGCTTAAAACTATCCATCCATACATTATCCAATCTGATTCTATGAGAAAACAAGCGTAAAATTACTATTGAATGTAATCTGGGGGATTTTTTTTTCTGCAGACATAAATAAAATGAAATAAGTGCCAATGTTGGCAGCATTAGCAATGACAGTTAAGATTGTTTATTCATTACAAATTAGACATAAATAGCAAATGTTATTTAATGAAGATTTGGAATGTGGGCTACCGGTCATGGACTATAAAAAACAAGACAAAACAAAGCATTGATGTCAATATCAAATATGTGGCGGTGGTTGATCTTGGGAATTTGAGTCTGACTTCCAATCATTGAAGCATAAACCCTGTAACCTACTGACCCTTCATTTATCCCCCTCAGGCTCAGTTAAGGGCAAAGCAGTTGACAGAAGAGCTTGAAAAGACAAAAAAAGCCTTCCAACAGTTGATCCAGGAGGCTAGTCTTTGCTCCAATAAAGAGGTACAGAATGTTGTATGTGCTTAGGAAGCAAGAACCGCTGGCAAGGCTTTCAACAGGTCTGGATATGAAAGTGTGCCAGTTTGAAAATGCGCCAGTTTGAAAATGCGCTTGTCAAGTTAAAATTGTAACAAGCTATCATCTAGATCAGGGTGCAAGACCGGAGATGGTTGAAAGATCCAAAATGGGCTTATAAATACATCAATCCATGTTCTTAGCAGAGCTGGGTATTTTACAAAAAATTGAGCGTACTGTTATTCGTCATCCGTCTGCAGCGTGGGTACCCTTCTGTCGTCTGTCATTTGCTTTTTTTTCCGAGGGTGAAATAAAAAGTAACCGTCTATAGGCCAGTCCGCCTCTAATTTTAAACGGCCGTCCGACTAGATTTTCACGAGCAAAACACCCCCCTGCGTTTTGTAACGTCCAATCCCAATACCCACACTTGCACCCTATAGTCTTCGCTGAAGTGCACATGTAGTCGAAATGCACGAGGGTTGGAGGGCGCAGGTTACAAGTGTACACAAATTGCAGAATTAGGACACTTTGGGTGATGTCATCGACGTATGCACCTGCATCAGCGAGCATGGCAGCACGGGTTGGCAATTTTGCTGTTTAAAATTATATTAAAACGTCAGTAAAGTAGTAGTAAAGTAAAACTCTGTCTCTGTCTTTCCGTCGATCGGAGCTATGGCTCCATTATTTGTACTATTTGCGGCTCCTGCACGATATGCAGCGCATGCGCAGAAGGTTGCTAAATACGGCACACGGGCAAAATAGGTAGGTAAATGGTGGATTTAAAACATCGATTGAAATTGCACATATACATATGATAAACTTTGTAATAATTGGATACTTACACTTGAAGAGACGCTTTTTTCGGGACGCCTACAGGAATTTCACCGAAGGTCGTCAGTTTCCTGCTATTTTGGTCAAATCCGCAATGAATTGTGGTTGATATGCTTCGGGTTAGGGGCCACGGATGTGGACTTCGCCGAAATGTGGAGCAAGGGCACAAAGGGGGCGGGGCGACAGAGCACTTTGCAGAATTGGGACACCCTATGTACTTGTACTCTCCGAGGCAACACGCAAGTGAAGACAAGGCAAGGCGAGGCAGTTTTATTTATATAGCACATTTCATACACAAGGCAACTCAATGTGCTTCATACAAGCAAAGACAACACCTACAAGCATTTACAAACACAACAGTTAACATGTCAAAAGCAAAGTAGAGAAAACAAAAGCAACCAACAAAACTACAACATTTAAGCACATTAGCAGAAAACTTTAAAAACATTTAAAAGTAAAGAAATAAAATTGGGTTTCTAAAATATATAAAAGAATTTTTTAAAAAATATTAAAATTGTCTAGAGGACCTTAATCAAAGGTATGAGAAAAAAACAACGTGTTTAACCTGGATTTTAAAAGCATTTACACTCGGGACTGACTTCTGTTGGCAGCTTATTCCATTCGTGCAGCGTAACAGCTAAATGCAGCTTCACCATGTTTACCTTGAACTCTCAGTTCCACTAATTGACCCAAGTCTGCAGATCTCAGAGCCCTACAGGGTTTATATTCAATCAGCATTTCATTCATGTATTCAGGACCCATTCTGTGATTTATAGACCAGTAGCAACGTTTTAAAATCTATTCTACACTTAATTGGGAGTCAGTGTAAAGCCTTTAGGACTGGAGTAATATGTTCCGATCTCTTTAGAAGTAGTACTAGTAAGAAGACCATTACAATAATCAAGTCTACTGTAGATGAAAGCATGGATAAGTTTCTCCTGGTCTGCTCGCAGCATGCAACCCTTCAGTCTGGATATATTTTTCAGCTGACAAAAGGCTGATTTAGTGATTGATTGAATATGGTTGCTGAAAGTCAGGTCTGAGGCTATCAGTACCCCAAGATTTTGGACTTGGTCTTTGGTTTCTAAATGCAGTGACTCCAGGTGTTTTCTAACAGCAATCCTCTTTCTTTATTGCTGAAAACAATTACCTCTGTTTTGTTTTGGGTTAGGTGAAGGAAATTTTGGTTCATCCAGTTGTTAATTTGCTCTAGACAGTGACACAATACGCTGATTGAACTGGTGTCATTTGGGGACATTGATATATATAGCTGTGTGTCATCTGCATAACTGTGATAGGCAACATTGGTGTTCTGAAGCATTTGACCCAAAGGTAACATAGACAGACTGAACAGAAAGGGCCCAAGGACTGAACCTTGAGGAACCCCACATGTCAAGGCCCTCCAATCTGATTCAAAACTTCCAATAGTCACAAGGTAACTTCTTTCCTCTAAGTAAGACCTAAACCATTTTAGGACTGTTCCATTTAATCCCACCCAAGTTTCCAACCTGTTCAACAGTATGTTATGATCAATTATATCAAATGCTGCACTGAGATCCAATAAGACTGGCACCGACACTTTCCCTGCGTTCAATCTTATGTCATTTACTACTTTGATAAGAGCGGTTTCTGTACTGTGATGAGGTCAGAATCCTGATTGGAATTTATCAAAAAGTCGGTTTGAGTTCAAGAATTTGCTAAGTTGAGTAAAAAACACTTTTTCAACAATCTTTGATAAGAAGGGAAGGTTTGAGATGGGTCTATAATTTACTAACAGGGAGTCATCCAGAGTTCTCTTTTTTAGAAGGGGCTTGACAGCAGCTACTTTTAGGGGTTTAGGAAACTTGCCTCACTGAAGTGAGCAGTTGATTATTCACTGCAATTCAGTTAAAACAGAATTCACAATAGTGTTGAAAAAGTCAGCCGGTAGTGGGTCAAGGCAACTACCGTATGTTCTGGACTATAAGTCGCGTTTTTTTTTTTTCATAGTTTGGCCGGGGGGGGGGGGGCGACATATACTCCGGAGCGATTTATGTGTGCAATTATTAACACATTATTATATTGTATCCCTTTCCTTTTCAAGGTCAGAAAACAATACACCAAACAACCACAGGAGGGCGTTCTAAGGCTGCATATAAACCTGCGTTACATATTGACTTTACAACGGGCAGAATAACCTGTAGTGCAGAGCAGGGCAGACCTGTAATATCATTTCACATAAAGACACATAAAGATAAATCATTAACGCTATTAAAATGTATGGATAACTTAAACAGTTAAATCATAATATTTTGTTAAATAAGTAATTAAAATATCCATCCATCCATCCATTATTTATACCGCTTATCCTCACAAGGATCGCGGGAGTGCTGGGGCCTGGTATGATAAAAAGGCAATTTGACTATCAATACATCTACTTGCTTTGCATGTGGTCTTACACACACGTACAATGCGGACCACGACAAAGAGATAATTACGACCAAATACATAAATACTTTTGGAGACTTGGAAACTTTCCATATGGTTGGCGATAAATAAAATACTTATTTAATCGATCTACGACCGTTTTGGTGAGTTTAAAGTTATCTTACCTTGTAGTGTTGTCCACAATTTAGAGAATTTACACTGGCTGTTTAGTTTTTCTGCACTTACGCTCCGCTTTCCTGCACTTTGATTTCAAAGTCATTACACCTGTAGTGCACCTCCAAGGTGTTTTAGGTTGCCATGAAATGGTCTTAGTTTGGAGAGGAGCAACAGCATCCAGGACATTTGAGATTTTCCAAGTAAATCTATCCAGAAGTTCATCAACAGTCTCTGCATTCACAGATGTTGAGGCAGCCATCATTTTCATAAACATATCGCTTGTGTCGTCGTTTATATATATTTTCTTAGTAGACACAATGGTTGACTCAACTTTTGGGATTACAGGTATTTGTACTTCAAAGAACACACAGAAATGATCTGAAATATCCTGATCTTTAACATCAATTGATGAGATGTCAACACCTTTCAAGATAATGAGATCAAGAATGTGACCTTGAGTATGTGTTGGACTTTTTATATGTTGTGAGAGACCAAAGGTATCAAATATAGTATAAAATTATTTGGCATTTTTATCCAAATTGTTGTCTACATGAATATTAAAGTCACCAGCTATTACCAGGTAGTCATAGTACAGATTACTGACAGCATTTCTTGAAATTCCTCCATAAATTTGCCTTTTTGTCTTGGAAGTCGATAAATGGTTACAAAAATAATCTTTGGACCTTTTCACTAAAAAACTGAGATATTCAAATGAATTAAAATCACCCAATACAATATCTTTACACTGAAATGATGATTTAAAAATGGCAGCAACTCCGCCGCCTTTTTCGCCACTGCGATATTTGTTCAGGAAACTAAAATTTATTGGTGTTGCCTCATTCATAATAGTGTTTTGGAAACCTTCTGTTAGACATGTTTCGCTGAGGAGAATTAAGTCAAGATCATAAGATGTAATGATGTCATTAATTAGTAGTGCTTTGTTAATTAGTGATCTAATATTAAATAGAGCTAATCTTGCAGTGATCATGGGGGACACTGGCTTGCTCAGAGTTCGACAAGATATCCTAGGTAAGTAGATCTAGACTTTTTTCTTCTCAGTTCTTTAGCTGACTTTCTGTCACTTGTAATCACAGCTATACCACAAGCTTCTCTAGTTTCATTGGGTCCTGAGGCTGCTGACTTATTCTGGAGACAAGCATTGTTCGTAGCGGATAGGCACAAGGGCACAAGGGTGCAAGTGTGGGTATTGAGATTAGGCCGAAGCCTCTTCTCAGCCTGGACCCTCATTCAAATCTGTCCCCCAAGCAACAAAAACTCACCATTGTCCTCCCTGCGCTCGCCACAACCATCGAAGCCTCGCCACGAAAAATAGACTAATGACGGACTGCAGACAGACGGCGGACTAAATAAAGCGTTTTTTCGTCAATGCTAAATCCGTCTATTTGAACATTTTTCCCGTCGTTCTCAACCGTCAGCAAAACGGGCGTCCATCAGCGACGGATAAACGGACCGGTCCGTCAGATAGACGGAACACCCAGTTCTGGTTCTTTGCAAGGATTCATGCACACAATCAGTGGTGTTACCAGGATGCCAGGTGTGGGTGGGCATTAGTCTTACCTGGGGGGGGCAAAAAAGTGCTACAATGCTCAAGTAGGTCAAAATCCAGCGTAGGGCTACTGCACCTTAAAACGTGTTTTGTTTTCTCCTTAATTGAGATTAACTGCTGTTGTGATTTGGGCTAAACAAATAAAAACGTTGATTTGATTTTGATTTTTTATTTCACATTCATCAGAACTACATCCAGTTTTCTTTGGGTGGGCGTAGTGTGTAGTGTGTCTGTGGGTGGACATTGAAGCCAGAGTACCCAAAGAAGAAATCCAAAGCAGATCCCAGAGCCTCTCTATGAGGCAGCCATGCTAACCACAACACCTCTGTGCTTTATTGTTTATTCTTGTTTGTGGTGTTCGTGACAATAGTCTGTTAAGACATATGCCACAGCTCATGATATACTGATTAACTAAATCTGTTGCACTGACAGAACTGTACTTTTTACTTCTTTAACAGCTGAATAATATGCGTCAGCAGTGCAACACAGAAATGCAAAGAATGGCTGAGGAATTGTCACTACTGCAAATGGCAAGTTTTTACACGGCTTCCTCTCAAAACCCTATTCATTCTAAACATTGTTTTCTAACACCTGGCTTGACCTGTATGTTGTTGTTCTCCCCTCCCTCTTTGTTACAGGAGTGTGTGGACAAACAGTCTCAGATTGAGAGGTCTAAACGAGAGAGAAAAGCTTTAGAAGAGGAACTGGCAAAGGTAGATGTTTAACTATAGTACAGGAAACAGCTCAGATCCAAAGTCTTTCTTATGTTTTATTAGGCACAACAGTGACATAATAATCTTATGCAATGTTAATTGGAAGTGTCTTTTTTTGTTTAAGATGTCCAAGTGCAAGGTAGAGCATGAGCTTAGGAAAATTGATGCCTTACACCAGAGGTGTCTAAAGGCAGAGCGGATGAAGGATGAAATAAGCATCACTTTGCAAAGCACCCAAAGCAAACTAAAAAAGTTGGAAATGGAGTAGGTGGAATAGTTCAATCAAAATTCACTGCTTTTAAAGCCAGTCAGTGAATACATCACGTTGTTATCAATTGAATCTATATGATCACCCAGAGCCCTTCAAAGATAGCAGAATGTACATTTGTATCTTTTATTTATCCATATTTCTATCTATAGCTACAGTGAGGAGTTATCTCGGTGCCAGGAGGAAGTGCAGCAACTCAAGGGCTGTTTGACTGCAGCAAGGGAGGACTGTGTCAGAATCAGTGATGAGCGGCTCCTGTTGCAACAGGAGAATGTTCAGTTCCGCAGAGAGATGGATGAGCTGCGCAAGGCTTCCTTGCAGGTCCAAAAGAAGGCCAAACAACAGGTATCCTACATTTAAAAGGGAAGTGAACCCTCCCCCCCAAAATTCTTCGCAATAATATGTTCTAGGCGCCTTCACTAGTCTAAACATGGCATTGTGATTAATATTGCATTTGTGGAATAGGAGCAAAATCCACCAATTTTTAGCCATCTCAATGGGCGGCCATTTTGTCATTTCTGTTGACTGAAAATGACATCACAGTTGCTCATTTTATTTGCTCTTTTACATTTACATGGATGCCTGGTCAACTTTAAGGACATTGGCAAGAGAGAAAATGGTAATACTATAAGAAATATTAACAAGATAATATTTACTGATCAAGATGCTACATTTTCCTAGATTATACAGATGGCGCAAGAGTACAGAATAAAGGAGAAGACACTAAAAGCACAGATGAGTGACCTGGAGGAGCACAGTTGCAATTCAAGTGCTGATCTGATGCGTCTTCTGACAGCACAGCAGAAAAGTATCCAGCGCTGGAAAGTGGAGGCCCCAAACATGGCCCAGGCTTTCGAATCCAGAATTAAAAATCTGACGTAAGAACTGAAAACGGCTGATTGAAAAGGATACAAATTTAAAGTGAAATGTCATTTGAGACTAGACATTTGCTTGTTAAGAGGGACAGGAAATACATCAATTTTGAGGACATTCTGATAACCAAAACTGTGCAATTTTAAAAAAGAGATATGTGAGTTATATTTCTTTGTGGGGTTATTTTTGTTTGTTTTCTCAGAGGAGAGCTGGATCTACACCAACAACGTTCTCATGAGTTTGAGATCCAGCAAAAAAACAACAATGATACTATTGTGGAGGTTTGTGAATGAGTGAACAAGTGAGGTGGAGGATAATGATCCACCCACATTCCAAAAAACATGAATGTTAAGACCCCAAATTTCTCCCAAACGTTAAAGTCAATAGTCAGTGTGAATTCTTTGTATGACTTTGTGACCTACAACTGGCTGGTGTCCAATCCAGTGTATCCTTCTCTCTCACACCAAGTCATTTGAGATAGGCACGATCTACTTTATGAACCTACTGTAAATATGAAAGTGGTATTGGTAATCCTTTAATAACTGCCAGTAATGCATGTGTACGATCATCATACAGGATCGTTGGAAATCCGCTGTCTTTGATGTTTCTCACATGCAGAGAAACCATAAATGTGTCAGGATGGTTACATAAAGTCTCCTTGTAGATAAAGTGTATACGTATTCTGTTTGTGCAGTATGAGAGACAGCTGGCTGAATTTCGAGAGAAAGCCAGTCGCCTCCAGAGACGACTCACTGAAGTTGAGCAACGCAAGACGACACCTTCCTAACAGGTACGGCTAATAATCAACACATTGTAGTGATATGATGAATGCGTTAATGTCTAATGCCCTACATGACAACAGCTTAGTAATACCGACGACCTTTATGAAGTATTTTACTCACAGTCAGAAAGATGTTTATTTAACTTTTCATCACTGGCGGTTAAAGCACAACTTAATTCAGAGTTGTGTTGTAAAATAACTTTTAAAGAAAGATAGGGAATACCTAATCATAACATTGTTTCTGGCCAAACAGGAACATGAGCATGGCGTGTACATGATCTGAAATAATCAAGTGTATATATACCGTTGCAAGAAAAAGTAAGTGAACCCTTTTGGGTCACAACGGGCAGTGCTTCTTGAATTCTTCTCATTAACTGGACTCTAGGTTAGCTGACATCTGTTCCTAATTAGCTCTTAGATAATTCCTGAGCCTAAGGGTTCAAATATTAAATTATTTCTATGTGATGTGTCCAAACAAGCATACGTGTAGGCAGACTGTGTTTGTTTTTTGTGACTTAAATGAAGATCACAGATCACATTTAAAGGCCAATTTATGCAAAAATCCAGGTAATGCCAAATGGTCCACACACTTTTTCTTGCAACTATTTATGTGCAATTTAAATTGATGTTGATTCTGTTCTTTTCCCGGCAGCTTGGTTTTGGCATCTCAGCGGGGGAAAAACACTCTTAAGCCCTCTGAACCTTTAACAGTCAATCTTTCATATTTAGAACATTCATAATAAACACTATAAAATACAAACACCAGACATGTGTTTAATGATTGACCACAAAATCTTTCTAAAGGACAAACAAACATCCCAAAATTAGAAATGAAATGAAAAGCATTATCACAGTCAAATTTAAAAAACAAACATGCCATCGATATTAATATCAATATAATATAAAAATCCAGCAAAGCATGGAATACATTTTGTTAGATTACATCACATGACTAAGTCAAAACGAACGGCACCAATTAACGAAAGACAAATTTCCATATTAGTGACGACAACACACACAGATGTACATACCGGTAGTTGAATGCAAGTACAGGACATGGATAAGGGAGAGGACAAATGAGTTCCTGAGTTGCTCAGGGTTTTCCCTTCCACAGATCAGACTCTGGCTGCACCCAGCCATCCCCCATGATGCTCTGCAGGTGGAAATTGTCAAAATACTTCAAGGCGTGGCTAAGAGGAAAAAGAAAGAACATAAAATTTAATGTACAATCTATACATACATGTAGCATAACCAATTTCAGAGCGTAAATGTTTACCAAGGTTGTAGGATCACGTCGAAATATTTCATATCTAGTTCCTAAAGTCGGAAAAAAAGAAAATGTTATATGCAGCCCCACTAAACACGGCATTGTGATTAATATTGCGTTTGTGGAATATGAGTTAAGCAGCAAAATCCATCCGTTTTTAACCATCTCAGGGAGCTACCATTTTGTCACTTCTTGTGGACTGAAAATAACATTGCAGTTGCTCAAGGCTCTGCTAATGACCAATCATGGCTCAGATTCAGAAAACAGGTGAGTCCTGATTGGTTGTTACCTGAGCAACTGTGATGTCATTTTCAGTCGACAGAAGTGACAAAATAGCCACCCCCAGAGATGGCTAAAAACGGGTGGATTTTGCTGCTTAACTCATATTCCACAAGCGCAATATGAATCAGAACGCCGTGTTTGGACTAGTTAAGGCGCATAGAACATTTTCTTGTAAAGAAAAGGGTTGACTTCCCCTTTAAAAACATAATGATGAATTCTTAGCAGCCAAGTAAGAATAGTCAACTTCTTTTGTGACCCCCCCCCCCCCTGTGATATATTATAGAACCCCTCCCCCACATATACTATGTATATTGATTTTGCAATTGTAATTCTGTTGTAACGCGGCATGGTGGCCAAATGGTTAGCACATCTGCCTGACAGTTCTTATATGGGCTCCAGCTCACCCGCAACCTCGAGTGAGTTAAGTGGTATCGGAAGCTGATATCCTAATTGTTTTGTGTCCTAATTAGCTGCAAAATAAAATAACGTTTTCTCATATCAAAACTATTATGTTAATGGATAATGGTATACTTACAAGTTCGGCTTTTGTCCTTCGACTATCTCTTCACTGGGGATGGGATAGAGTGCTTCGTATGTGCGCTTCACTCCAGAGCCATGAATAGCATAAGAGTTCATCTTGTTCACATTGGGAGGAAAGTAAATCCACGGAAGGAGAGCCTCACCCATCCATTTGTCTCCAACGAGTGTAGAATTAAAAACCATCGGCAGTTGTTGCTACAAGCGGATAGAAGGGAAATATTTTAAAACATGGCACAGCATATTAATAATCACAGCTAGGCATTCCGTCAAGCCGACCGACCGGTCCGTCTATCCGCCTATAACGGACGCCCATTTTGCCCGCGATAAACGATAAAAGGAAAATAAATGATAAAAAAAAGACTGATTAAGCATAAGCGGAAGTGGATTTTCGCCCTTCTATGTAATCGTCTATAACTGGACATGATGATTATTGATTTGTTGATGCAGGTAAGTTTGCTGCTTGATTCGTGTATTTTACATCAGGCATGTTTTTGGTCAGCTAATGGGTCCTAATAGCATGCCGTGTGACATCACATTGAGCAGGTCACAACATAGGCTTGGTTCACACCGCAGGCAAATGTGATCCAGATCAGATTTTTTTTTGCCCATATGCGACCTGTATCTGATTTTTTTATGCGGTCTGAACGGCTCAATTCCAATTTTACCAAATGCGACCCGGGCCACTTTCAGATATGGTCCTAGATCGGATACATATCCGATTTTTTGCAATGCGATCGCAGTCTGAATCGCCAGGATGTATATATTTGACAGTGACCTCATCCTCAGCCCAAAAATGTGCTCCAAGTGGGCGGAGGTAAAGTGCTGGCAGCGGGGAGATCAAATCTGCAAAGTTGTTTTGAGTACCAATATTGACTTTATATTTGATTTTCATTTAACCCCATAAAGTGGACATTGATGGTGATAGTAGTAATTCAGGTCGATTTATTTTTTACGCTCAGTTATGACGTAGCATCATCTTTAGTGACGTCTCCATGAAATGAGAAAAGCCTCACCTCATAATTTCCCCCAAATACAATTTTCTACCTCCTACCGAATCACTTCACTGTACAAATGCTTGGACCACATTTAATTCCATAAACACCACGTCATGAGTGAAGTCTCTTCTTCTGCGCATGCGGGTCACTTTGGAGACGCAGGTGTTCACAACACGAGAAAGACAGAGGTTGCATTTATAATGTATTATGAGCGCTTACACAAAAAAAATTGATTTCTTTTTTCCAAAAATTCAAATTGAGCATTAAGACCTGTCGTGTGAACCTAGCCTTAGACTGTAGGCAAATGTAGGTGCGCGCTCGCAGACAACTCCTGTTAGTGCTGCTTGTATTCTGCCGGTTTATCTCAGAAAGAAACATGCCGAGTAAACACTGCTGCTATGGAACTTGCAGAAATAACTCCAGACATTACGACCGTCCACATATGAAGGATGTATTCTTTGTTAATTTCCCGAAGCCAAAAACTCAAGAGGGATAAATTTGAATGATGGATCTTGTGCGGATGGCCAAGTTTAGCGCCAGCAAGGTGAAACATGTTACCTTCAAATGTAATAAACATTTCGTTGAGGGCCATATGGTGTTATAGATGACAATCTGGACGATTCCTTGCCAGTCACTACTTGCATCGAAGAGTAAGCCATTTCTGTCATTTTCTTTCTTTTTTGCTTGGTGTTTGGCCCTACTCCTCGTGCCTGATGTCAATGAACGACGAGGAAAAATGTAAACCAGACTGTTTTGTACTTCTGAGGTGCTCCAGTGAACTCCCCAAAATTACCATACAGTGCTAGCTCTCCGCAACAGTGTACAATGTGTTCGACTATGACGTTTTTTTAGGGGGGGGTTGGTTGACAGAAGCGCGTTTAAAATGATAGACGGACTGACCGATAAGACTATTACTATTTGGTCCGGCTGGACAAGTGGCGGATAAATGGACGGCGGAAGGGTACCCCGGCTGCAGGCGATAAACGGACCACGAATTTTTAGTAAAATGCCCAGCTCTGTTAATAACCCCATATGAACCCTTTGATTACTCCCATCACAGGTGCCTACCTGGAATGCTTGGCCGACCCCTGACAGCAGTAATACCAAGTGCTGACCATGTCTACATTTAAATCACAGGAAGTGATACACAATAAGGCGGAAATCTCAGTATCATGCATTCATTTATTAGATGTCCATTTAGGTGTCAAAATTTAAAGCAAGTTAAAATTTTATTTACGGACAAAATTTTACTTACGGACAAACCTCCACCTCTAGGTAATTGTCTGTAGTACTATCGAGAAAGAAGGCCTCAACAACTAAGAACATAAAGAGGAAATGTGTTCAGCACCAGGCTACTAAACACAATATAAATTCATGCATACTGTTTGAAACCTCATACTGTAGTCTGAGTTTTACCCACCTTCATAATCCCAGAGCCCTGGGAAAGGCTGGCCAGGTGGTCCTGCTGGGGCCTCTGGGTCATTGAAGAAGGGAGCAAAAGTCTTCATTTTTAGCCCTCCAACACCAGGAGAGAAGATGATCCTGATGGGGTCATGACTCACAGGATTGCTGTCCCAGGTGTGCAGGATCTCAAACTCTGCTTGCATATTCGGCCTGTAAGTAAATTGCATACATGGACTATGAGGTTCCATGTGGCCCCAGTACAAGAAATTAAGGACAGACTTACACAGAGTCACAACTGAGAGTCATGCAGATGACTGTCACAAACTGCAGTCCACGAACTAACCCCATGTTGTCCTTCCACCTCAATGAATACGCCTCGCTGTTAACTCCATTAAAGCCTGTACTTCAGCTTTTAACGCCCTCGCTGATAATTACTTTACGCAATGCGTTATCTAACGTATTCGCAGTTAATTACTCTGCGCAGTGCGTTATCATATTAGGTTAATGTTCAGCGCAGTTTTGATCATTCACATCTTATCATTAAACTCGTAAAACGAACGTGCTTAGGTAAGAAGCATAACCTACGTATGGTTTCGGTCAGACCTGTTCTGTTGCGAATGTCGAGTTTAGGAAATGACAATATGACATCACCACTCAATGTAGAATATACCAGTGAAAATGAACATTTCACACTATTTGCTGCGATTCATTGCATTTGAGTGCAATTGCGTGCTTGAAAGCAAACTGCAGTCAGCTTACTGTAGAAACCAGAACTGTTTTGTTTGGGAAGTTGTACACATCGGAACAATTATACAGTGCACAGCTTAGCTGTCATTGGCTGCTGTTTGTTGTCTTCAAAACGGACGGCGCACCTCTATTCAAGTAATGCGCTCATTTTTAATCATAATTGTTAAAAGCAGTTGTCAGACGTAAACTTAAAAGTGAATTAATACCCTTGTTCAACCAAAGAAAAGATATGTTATTTTAAATAGCTGACCCAGTGCTAGCTTCCTGTGTTTTCAGCTACTGTCAAAGAAGCAGCTAGCGCCAGTCCTCTCTCTTGGTCTAGGTACGCGTTTTTAAAATATTGGTACTTTGCAAGGCCAGCAATGTTTCCTATGTCAGTAACATAAGCAATGCTGATTTTGTTCCTGCGTCCCTTGCAAGCGTGATGTTTTGAATTTGCTTCCGTCTAGGGTGCATCACCAACATGGAAACAGAGGTCGAATTTCTTCGGGATCAAGGTAGGGAACCTGAAAATAAATTAAATACTGAGTTAAATCTAGCTTCAATTCGACACCATACCGTTGACCTATAAGATATCACC
This sequence comes from Filicampus tigris, assembly GCF_054856515.1. Classification (NCBI taxonomy): domain Eukaryota; kingdom Metazoa; phylum Chordata; class Actinopteri; order Syngnathiformes; family Syngnathidae; genus Filicampus; species Filicampus tigris. The sequence goes on from NC_141222.1 coordinate 8,391,656, forward strand.
CACCAAGAAGATTTACTCATTGCCAACATGTATAGAACGTGAAATGAATCTGCATGTTTTAAGAGGGCATAAATGAATCTGAGTGGGAAAAACTGCAAGTTTGTGTTCTCAGTCCGCAGGCTAAATTATTCTCTCAGCCAGTATCAGCGTGAGCAGCCTGCACGAAACAAACCATCTCAGGTACAAAAAAGAAGCTATTTTATACATTTCACTTGTAACACATTTATAAATTCTTTAGTGAACACTATAGTTGTCAACAGTTACATTGATCTCGTGAACAATATCGTCGTCTTAAGTTAGGGGCAAATTGATGTGTGGAGGAGGGATGTTATATTATGTTATGTTATGTTATGATTTGCTCATGTGCTTGAATTACCTGAATGATATTTGAGTATTATAGACTGTCTTCTTTTTGAGGTTGAAGATGAAAAGAAGACTGAGTTTGATGCTCCCTGGCTCTCAGATATGAGGTCTGACTCAACATAGTCACTTTCTCATTGTACATTGTTTTAGAAAAAAAGATGTAACAAAGCATTAAGATTTGTAAGTTGAGTTGTATCATGATGGCTTTGAATGTACTGTGCAGTTCAAGTAATAATTTAAGATATTTTTTTCTGTTTTACAGTATAATGGCTCCGCTGATAGCCGAGTATGATCGGCACATTGATGATATGTCTCAACAGCTGCAGAAATACCAGGTGAAAAACACAAGATTAACTAATTAATGGGGCACTCAAAGTTCTGAACGAAGTGTTAACTTACCTCTTTATTTATGTATTCAAATGAGGTCGTTTAAATTATAGCTGATTCAAGGATATTATGTTGTTATGTTACTGGAGCACCCACAAAGCGACAAAACTACATGTGATTACGTTCACTCATCTCTTATTTAGATTTGAGTGATCTGACACAAGAAGTCGAGTTTATCTGACGTTCGTTTTCAGACCATTTCTCAATTTTGTTCACATGATTATTTATCGGTCTGTTTCTACAGGTGCTTGAAACTCTCAATGTACTGCATGGGAATAGTCACTGCTTAAAAGTGATTTATTAGTCAAGATTTTATAAGTGTGTCAATATTTTATAAAGTCCCTGTACATGTGGAAACATTTTTATATATTTTTTGTCACTGCTCATTTAAAATCATTTTCTAGTTTGAGTATTCTTCATTGTTTTCATTTATGTACTTAGGCTTCATATACGTCAATTCATGTCTACAGGTGTCCATGATAGATGTCAAAGAAAAGTTGGAAACTGTTGTCCAGGAAAATGAAAGGTATGTGGGATCTGTTGGTGTCTGATACAATGCACCTGGAAAGTATTGTATTCACAGCGCTTCACTTTTTTCCATCTTTTAAAGTGCAAGTCAACCCAAACATATTTTTTTCATATTTTTTTTGTGATGTCATTTTTAGTCAACAGAAGACAAAATGACCGCCCTCAGAGATGGCTGAAATGAGTGCATTTTGCTGCTGAACTTATATTCCACAAACGAAAAATTAATCAGAATGCCGTGTTTCAACTAGTGGGCCTGCTGGGAACATATTCTTGAAAAAAATATGTTTGGGTTGACTTCTGCTTTAAGGTTGGATTATAGACATATAGATGTATAAGGGGTGTAATGGTACGCTAAATCACATTTCGGTTGTTTTTTTTGGAAACTTTGGTTCGGTATATTTTCGGTACAAAATCTTTTTATTTTTTTTTATGTTTCTTTGAAAAGATGACAAGTAAATGGTACATTTTTTTTAGAAGAAATAAGTAATAGTGAATCATTCGGGTGATATTCTAAGAAATTACACCAGAATAAAAAATACACTAACAATAAAGATCTCTTAATTTTGTAAATTATTAAGACAATGAAATCTTTCTTTAAACACTCAGCCACAATAGCCTAAGACACATCTAAGTATTCAAGTTAAAGCCAAGTTGTCATTACAGTACATACATACACTTTTTGTGATGGAAAAAAATACATACAATAACAGTTACAATTATTGCTAACTATATTAAAACATTTTTTTTAATGAAAAAAATACAGTAACTTTAAAAAGTCTATGAAATTGTATACACTTTTTAGGTATTGAAATCTTTGAATGTTCAACAGCATATTGTAACGAATTGGGTTATCTGTGTTGTGGTCGGTTTTGCGTGTTGCTGAGTTGTGATGTTTCCGAGGTTCATGAATGCATCGTAAGGCAAGCGAGTGGAGCAGCGGAGAAAGAAGAGCGCGAGCAGTTGTACTTGGATTAATAAAGACGTGATAATTAAACTACGTCTGACGGCGTGTTCCTGGAAGATGCTACAATATGATAAATTTCGTTATTTAAGTTGGATGTTTTTTGCCTCCTCGTCTAAGAAACATTCACAGTCGGATGATGCCGTGCATGTTAGACGTGCTACCTGCCGCCCATCTCATGTAGCAATGTCTGCACACAACTTTCGGACTTAACCACGTATCTTTCCCCATCTGCAGTTTTAACCGGACAGCCAGAACGTTCCCAAACAGGAGACATCAGTGGGGGGACCTTCGAGCTCTGGCTCTTTTCAGGCTCTCACTGTTGTGCCGCCACTCTCCTCTCCCGCATGCAACAGTCAATAGCGCCCCTGCATAAGCTCGCGCTAATAAGTGGACCGAACCAAACATGCCATACCGAAACGTATTAATACACCCACGTTTACCGTTAGACCCCTACTGATGAATGTTGTTTGACAGTGTTTACGTGACAATAGTCATACTGTATTTGATTATAAGTGGTTAGTGAATTTTTCAATATTTTCACCTCCCTGGCAGGCTGCATGCAGAACTCAGGGAATCGGTGGAGAAGCAACTTCAGTCACCCTCAAAGATCTCTGGAGTGGAGTTGAGCACTTTGGAGGAGGAAGCAGTGGTTAAAAATCTCCAAGAACAAGTCAAGCTTTCGGAACAGGTCTTCATACATACTTTCCTATGTGATTACTCCCCGTTTTGGCTAGTAGCAGATATGGTTTGCTTTGTGGCAACATCTAGCATTTTGATCAAATAAAAATATCCATGGTTTATGGTAATTCCTTATTAGCTGTAGCTCGTTAGGTGGACACCAATGGTGAGGGATGCTGCCAAGCTGGAGTAAGAGCAATCTCAGGCCGTTTTGGCGTGTCAGACTCCAGCGGCAGCTTGATGCAGCAGAATGTGGCTTTTGCGGTTTCCAAGGCAAAAACTCGGCCGTGGGAGGAGTCCAGTGAGGCCATGGAGAAAGACTTGCAAATGGCTTCTAAGAAATTCTCATCCACCATCCAGTGTTGTATAGGGGGAAGCAGAGCACCATCAACAGTGTGTATAGTGTGGATGGGGCTCTGCTGATTTCTACTCTGGACGTTGTGAATTGGTGCAAAGAATGATTCGAAGACATCCTCAATTCTACCAACACGCATGCCCACTGAGAAGTCTGGGGTCTTTTATGGTGGTATCTCACTGAGCGGCGAAGGCTTGCGATTGTTTACAAACATAGGAAATGTTTTTTCGTCAGGGTTCATTAAAGGTTGCAAAGGTGTTGGGCAGATGTTTTTTCTCTTTGTGAAAAGAAAAACTTTGCTACCTTGAAACTATTTGCCAACATCTGGTGAACGTCTTTGCAACCTTCAACGAACGCTGACAAAAAACGATTCGCTACGTATGCAAACACTCGCTCGGAGAGATACAAGCTTTAGGCGGGCTCTCCTATTATTGGAGTTGAAATCCCTGAGGTTATTAAAAGTTGGACGAGTGTTGTGGACTCTGTATTGGTCTGTCGTTGTGAAGAAGGAGCTGAGCCAAAAGGCAAAGCTCTTGATTTACCAGTTGAACTACGTTCCTACCCTCAACTATGGTCATGAGCTGTGAGTCAAGACCGAATGAACAAAATCACGGATTCAAGCGGCCATAATGACTTTACTCTGCAAGGTTTCCATAGTTTGAGAAGTTGTTACCCAGGAAGGGCTCAGAGTAGAGCCACTGGTCCTCCACATTGAAAGGAGTCAGCTGAAGTGGCTCAAGCTTCTGATCAGGATGCCACCGGGAGGAAACAGTGGTGAGACTGGAGAGACTATGTCTCTCAGTTGGCCTGGGAACACCTCGGGCCCCTCATGGAAGAGCTGGATGAAGTGGCTGTGGAGGGGGAAGTCTGGGCTTCCCTCCTTAAGCTGCTGACCACACGACTCGACCCCAGTTAAGCAGAAGATGGATGTATGGATGACGTGCCTTTATCATGGAAACTGACTGCAATTCAATTATTTATCATGCTGTTTGGTTGATGTATGACCCTTTCCCTTCACATGCTTCGTGTCTTTGAATGTGTTCTCTGTGTTTGAATAGGAGCGGATGCAGGCCATGGAGTTGTGGCAAACAGCAGCACTGGAGCTTGATCGTCTCCAGGAGTTCTACCAGAAGAGCCTCACTGATAGGCAGAGTGCTGATGCTAAGGAACAGCAGCTCAAGGTACTCCTCAAAGTACTTTCCTCCTTGAAGTAGTAGGAGTGAATATCATAGTACTAATTAAGAATAAGATAATTGAACGATTTTGACCTTGCCTGATTGAAATTATAAGGCAATTAATTGCAAACTGTTTTTCTATTTTACAGGATCAAATCGTAGTTACCCACCAGCACACACACCAACTCCAAGTGACCAATCAGGAGCTACAATTGGTAAGTAATTGGTAGAGCATGATAATTCTTAATACTCCCTCTGCATGTTTGATAGCTCTCACATGTATGAACCGGGACACAAACAGTGTACAGTAATACATATGGAGACTTGACTGGAGTCGCATGAAGAAGCGAGAGTAACATTATACCTCTGATGCATTTTTAATGAGAGGACAAAGCTAGGGCTCAAACTTTTACGATCTCATGCGAGAACAGTTGCAAAAGTAGCATTGATGTAAATTGATTTTGAATGTTTCCACAGTTTGTTTTGAGTCAAAGGGTACACCAAGAACAATGCTACATAAAAGGCAAACTTGTGTTTGTTGTCACACACAGACAAATCGGCAGCTGCTAAAAACGGTGACAGAACAGAGTACGGAGATGGAGGGGCTTCACAGCCAGCTCAGGTAAGTAAATAACCTTTGGATTTACAATAGGTGTCACAGAAGGTAATCCTCCATAATTATGTTCTGTCGGAGGTTGGTGGGTGCAGGATCCAGCAACACCAATGGTTATGTAATAGTTTACTAAATGGGGTAATGAGTCAGAAAAGTTACTATTGACTGAAATGTTCTATGGGCATTGTGTTGTAGAACGACCAAAGGTGATTTGGGGATGGCCACAACCAAAGTGGAAGAAATGAACAAACAGCTCCAGTTAGTTCAGCACCAGCTAAAGCGACAGGTGAACAAATAAATATTTTAGAATATGATATAACTGGTTCTTGAGCAGGATTGCTGAAACAACTGTTTTATTGTTATTTCACCTGATGTAGTATCATTAAGACTGTCATTTTACCCACGTTGAATGATTTACAGTTTTGAGCACATGTTTTTGACACTACACTCTAAAAACAGTTGGATTAAAAATAACACAATTTTGGTTCAAAAATGGACTGATTCACTAATTGGGTCAATTTGACCCACAATATGTTGTTTTATACAAAACAGCCCATTTTGGGGGGTCGTTTCAAAAGTACCCATTTTGGGGGTTTTCTGCAAAAACAACCCAGAAAGTTAGGTAAAATCAACCCAAGTAGTGGATCGGTCCATTTTTGACCCAAAATTGTGTTATTTTTAACCCAACTGTTTTTAGAGTGGTGCATACTTTGATATGCAGTATGCTCCTGTGTTGTCAAAGCTGAAGGAAAGGAGATTTTTTTTACCCTTATAGTGAGAATAACTTCCACTCTTATGGAGTGGCTTTCTACAATATTTTCCAGAGTTTGTCAATCAGCAATCACTTTAATTTTATTTTTAGCAGTTTATAGAAAAATGAAAATGACTCATTTTTGAACATGCTGGGACATTTGAGGGACATTGTCATTGCATGTGGTCCATCATGCAACCAGAGTCGAACTTTGTGGCAAAGTCATTTAAACGTGTGCTCTCTGAGCATTCTCTGGGAGGTGCTCCTTGAGTATTTGGTCCTTGTACAACCAGTGTCAAAGTTTGACCCGCAATTCCCGCGGTAAGTCAGATTTGTTGCCAGTGAGAGTTGGACTCACCAAGGCTGCCTGTTGTCTCCGACTCTGTTCTGTTCTATTCTGTTCTGAAGTACTGCAGACTATGAAGCAACTCTGATGAGAATCAGCACTTCTAAATCTGAGTCCATGGTCCAAGTATTTAGTTCACACTGCAGAGCTCAATTCAGATTTTTTTTTTTTTTTTTTTTTTTGCCCATATGCGATATGGTTGTCTTTCGTTTTTTTTTTGTTTTTTTTGTTTTTTCTCCCATGCAAGTGTGAACAGTACAATTCAGATTTTTTTTTCCCAGCTCTGACCTGGGCCTCTTTCCTATGTGGATAAAAATCGTATATATATATGCAATGCATCTGCAGTACAAACACTCTTCCGGACACATCCAACCTATAGGTCATCAAAAGTCCAATATGGGCTCCTCGCGGGCTGAAGAGTGCTTGGGAGGGAGACAACTGACATTAATCGTTGGTGAATCTGCATAACAGTGTTGACTTTACATTTGGACTTTAATATAATCCCACTTGAAGCATAAAGTTGACATTCTTAGTGATAGTATTATTAATTATATGCTGCAATAACGTGACGTCATATTTAGTAGACAGCTCCATGACGTGACATCATCTTGATGTCTCCATGAAATGGAGATCAAAGTGTCGTCTCAGTTCCTCTCAGCTCCCCAAAATATTTCTACCTCCTCTGACCTCGCTCCTCTGGCGATATGAGTTGATAAGATGATCCCCTACACGCTCGACCATATTTACTTCTGTGAACATGTGGTGTTGTTTTTTTTTAGCTTAACGTCGTGCATTGCGCAAATGCGTGTCACATCACGGATGTGTTGCACTTACATTAGAAGTCACATTGTTTCTTTAATGTGAACAGCTACATAAAAAGATCTGATTTAACAAAATCTGAATTGGGCATCACGTCCAGAACTGTGAATATAGCCTAGAGTAGGGGTGGCTAAATCCGGTCCTCAAGAGTCACAATCCAGCCTGGTTTACCCCTACGGCAACACACCTTTATTTGAATCAGGTGTGTTGCCGTAGGTATGAACCTAAAACAGGCTGGATTGTGGCTCTTGAGGACCGGACTTGGCCACCCCTGGCCGAGTTAGGGAAGATTGGAATGGGACTTCAACAGGTAAGTTGGTCTGTCGTGGTGAAGAAGAGCAGAGCCGAAAGGCAATTTTGTAACTTAAACACTAAGGCACACTGCACGATGCTTCCAAACCTGCCTTGGACCAGACCATTGCAAAAAGTAACATTTGGACACTCATCCCCAGTACATTGCACCATTTGATGTATGGACGCCCTACGATGTGATCTGTGCAAGCCTGTATTGCGTTTTGAGGCTCCCTATATAATATATTATAATGTATAACTTTTTTTTAATCCACAACATATAGTGTCAGTCAAGAAACACACAGGTTTCACACACAAAAAGAAGACATGGGTGACAAATACAAAAACTGGAATATATTGAAAGGCAGCGCTTGCTCCCATTCACTTGAATGAACCCAGGGAGGTGTGCAACGCTCGCGCATATATTTATGTATTTCATCCACAGGTAGATATGAAATTATAAATATGGTTAAGTATTGTTGATAAACACAATATATGTGTACTGTATTTCTATGTATCGGTGGCGCATGGCTGTGTCTCGCTCACTTAACTCATTCACCGCCAGACATTTTCAGACCCTCTTTTACCCTAACGTTTGAAAAAAATTGAAAAAAATACAAACAAATTCCTGGGATTGAATGGCTGGCCTGTGAAAAGACAAATTCGTCAGTGGCAGTGAATGAGTTAAAATCTAGAAATTGATTTCTCGCGTGTATGCGGCAGGAGAGAGAGACACACACATACACCCAAACGTGAGTCTCTCTTCCTCCATCCATCAGATGATTGTCATTGGCAGGCTTTAGCTGTGGATCAACGCCAAACATGAAAGGAGGTATGTAGTTGGTAGGACTGAGCTGTACATGCAGCGCGAGTTTGGAAAGTCCTCAGTTGACGGATATCGTTTTCATCGTCGATATCAGCCTCTTGAATGTTCATATCTAGATATCAATACAACAATGATATATTGCGCAGCCCAATGACTTAGCATTTTCCCAGAAGAGCTGGCGAAGGTTCCAGGGAGAGGAAACTCTGCTTTAGCGGTTGCCGTGCAACATAACCCCGGATAAGCGGAAGAACGTAGGTATACTATATAGTTGAGCTTGCTGCAATAAACCATGCACATATTGTATGTATTCAGGAGGAAGATCTCGTCGAGGCTCGTAGCCGAGAGGAAGCAGCAGAGAGACAAATTCAACAGCTTCAGTCAACCATCAGTCAGAAAGAGACCAGGTGAGTACAAATGACCTGTAGCTTCACTTGATAATGACCTGGCTCGTTCTATAGACTGACTTTATGGTTTCAGAATTTCTACAACAGCAGGGGTGCTCATTAAGTAGATTGTGAGCTATTAGCAGATCACAAAGGGAGTGCTCGTAGCTCTCATGGGATTAATCAATGCCAGGCCTCCCATTTTAATCCTATTCATATTGCTTCCTGTCAATGGCAGTGAATGAGTCAAAAAAAAAAAAAGTAGACTCCCACCTATCATCGGTTGTGAAATCTCTCACTTGATTACCATACACGGCAGCCAGTCATATGCCTTTGGCATGCCTCATCACGTATAGAGCATGTAAATGGGTTCATGCAGTTTTGCAAAGTACACCAATATGTATTGTACATATAAGGAATTCAACGTATATTTTTAAATAAATGAATTAATGCTGTCAAACTTAACGCGTTATCGGGCAGTAATTAAAGCGACCGTTGGGCCGGGATGGCCATGTTTTCACTAACAAGTTCATGTTATATTTTTTTTGTGCAGGAAATTGGAAAGGGTTGTCATTTTCTACTTTATCAATAAATTTGGGAGAAATGAGGAAATAAGTGACTCCATGAATAACGCCTCTTGTTAATGAGGAGAATGGCCGCGCCCCCTACCGTTCTATCCTTGTTCAGTTGGAGTCACTGGAGGAACCGATTACAAATTCTCCATTGGAAATCATTGTACTTTCATTGCTTGTAACTAGGGCGCGACTAGTCATTTAACGGTCTACGATTTATTAAACGTTTTGTATTTTACTAGTCGGTTAAATGCGGCATTAAGTATCACGCATCGTGTTCCGCACGCCTCTGCCTCGGCCTCTGTAAACATGCTGAGCACCAAGAGAGAGAATTGCTCCCCCCCCTTAACCGCCCCACCCCCGCATCCACACACACATAATAGGGGGCGGGGACACTAAGATTGCGGAAGAATATTTAGAAAAGTAAATTATGAAGATGTCGAAGCTACCACGAAAAAAAACTGCACCGTTTGGCAGTATTTTGATCCAGCATATGACAGTGGGCATGGCGGCGGGACCAGGCAGACGAGCATGAGAGCGTTTGTTCCAGCCATGCACTGCATGCACAGCAAGGATGACCCTACAAATTTGTGAAATGACTGCCCGCGATATGCTGTCGCTTTTTGTTGAAGGCAAAGGGTTTGCATGCTGTATATCGAGCCTGTGTACGCGGTGCCAAGTCGCAAAACAATCACGTCCCAACTCGAGAGTAGCCATAACCAAATAAAAGAGGAGATGCTACAAGCGTTTTGAGCGGGTCAACTACTGTATGTGGCCATAACGACAGACGGATGGACGTCCATAGCCACCAAATTTTACATGACTAGAACGTGTCATTATGTGGACGAAGGACATCTCCGCTGCTGTGTGCTTCAGACATGTGCCTTAGAGGAAAGACACAGCTGAAAACTTGGCTGCTCACCTGCGGAGTGTGATGGGTACGTGGGCGCTACAAAATAAAGTTGTCACCTGTGTGCATGATAATGCCACTAACATGGTGCTGGCGAATGAGACCCTGCTGGACTGGGAGTCGGTACCATTACTCATTACATTATTCATAATAAATGCCATGCATTGCATTGGAAAATGTATCAGAAATGTATTTCTATTTCAATTGTTCGCCTTTATTCAGTCACTTGTTGTTACATCAATAGAATTTAAATTAACAAACTGTCCTGAATGTTTGGGCTGAAATAGCCCCTAAATACACACAACAATTGCATTTTAAACTTTGAATTCAATATGTATTAAAATTCAAGTTTTCTTCCTTATACACTAGTCGACTAGTCGCAAATAAAATTTGAGACTAATCGGCGGGCAAATTAGTCAAAATTCCCATCCCTACTTATAACGTCCAAAAACGGTGATCAATTGGCACCAAAATGTATGGGGACATCTCTACTAATGACCACTTCAACATATCAAAAGGATTAACCTCTCTGTGGCTGATTTATATGAGAATGAGGAAATGTGGAAGTGAGCAGAGCTACATAGATTTATGCTGGGACGAGCGCACACTGCTTCTTTGCTATTAAAGTAAAGATCCACGCTTGCCTGATTGCTTGCCCACTGCCAGTCGCCGTCTGCCTCTCGAGAGTTGACACAAGTTTTTATTTGTGTGCGCATTCCTGCTCTTGTCTGCTTCAGCCTGTGCAAGTGGAGAAGCGATCGCCACAGTATTTTGGATTTTGTGGAGGTGATCATGATGAGATCATGTTTGAGGTCAATAAATCCAAACTATTGTGCAGAACACTTTTATACTTTCACAGGCTGAAGTGGACAAGAGTAGTAATATGCATTTGCATTTTGGTGGCGATCGGTCGCCGTTTTAGACAACAGAACTGACAAAGCGAGCAATATTACCACGCCTGGCTCCCTCCCGTGACGTGGACAGCTGAGACCGAAAACATAACATAAGCCACGCCCCCAAAAGTGGCGGGGCAATTTGCCGTAAACCTAATCACAAAAAAAGCCCTTAAATCATTACAGAGTCTTTTGAGGTGGGCATTTTAGTACTGATGTCATTTTTACATGCAAACCTATTATATAGGTGTCAATGTGACGCTCATCCAAGTGTTCATTTAATTTTATGATTGATTGCATCAAAATATTTGACGCATTTAACGCATGCGCAGAATGACCGCCCATGCATAATCCCACTCAAAGGTGCACAGTGAGCAGCAGAGCGGGAGTATAAAGAAGCATTTCGAAAGAAGGGGGCAGCTTTAAATCTCAGAAATGTGAATAAATTGGTTTGCCTCAGCCACTGAGGATGAGTAGAGAAGAGGGCTGTCTTGTGTTAATAAAGTCAGTTTAAAGGAGGAACACACGATGTACTGATACCACCTACGCTGGCAGGGGTGTCAAACTCCAGTCCTCGGGGGCCGCCCTCCTGAATATCGTAGAGGTTTCCTTGTCCAACACACCAGATTCAAATGATCAGGATCAAGATCAGGCTCCTGCAGAACTTGCTGATGAGCTTATCATTTGAAATAGGTGTGTTGCAGCAGGAAGAGATGGAAAACAGGCAGGAAAGCGGCCCTCGAGGACCGGAGTTCAGCATCCCTGACCTACAGCATAGCACAGCATAAAATGAGCCAATCACATTCGTGTGCACTTTCAGGGACCACTCGGAAAACATAAACTCTGAGAATATTACAATGGCCACATATAAATGTGTACATTACATACGCACACACACACACACACACACACACTTTGTTTGCACACATTTGAAATATTTCTCACTATTCTGGGGTCCTTTTGCGTTTTTGTTTTTGTAGTGAATAAAAATACTGTCTACTAAAGGAAGAATGTTAATCATTTTAATTTAAAAATTTTAATTTTCATCTCATGAGGATTTGTTGTTGTAATAAAAAAATACATTACATATGAACAGTATGTTGAATGTATATATCCGTCTTGTGTCTTTTATCTTTCCATTCCAACAACAATTTACAGAAAAAATTGGCATATTTTGGAATGAGTTCGAATTGCGATTAATTACGATCCATTATTTTTTAAGCTGTGATTAAATCGATTCAAATTTGTAATCATTTGACGGCCCTAAAATAAATACATACATACGTAAATAAGGACTGGTCACTGATAGTGTGGTGGAACACACGCCCGAGTTGTGTGCGGGCAGCGTGGGATCGATTCCCGCTCAGTGGCGGTGTCTGTGTGTGCCCTGCGACTGGCTGGCGACCGGTTCGGGGTGTAGTCTGCCTTCGCCCGTTGACGGCAGGCCGTAGGCTCCAGCACCTCCCCCCGACCCTGTATAGCATAAGCGGTTTGGAAGATGACACATGACGTAAATAAGGTAGATCATTTGGACTTGGTCATTTTATAAGTAGCTTGCATGCTGAAAAAGTGCGGGCACCCCTTCACTACAATATATACGCCCCTACCCAGCGTGTTTTGGATGTCTCCCAGCTCCAACACACCTGCTTCAAATGATAAGATCATCAGCAAGCTTTGCAGAAGCCTGAGAACAATCCTGATTGTATGAATCAGGTGTGTTGGAGGAGGGAGACATCTCAAACAGGCTGGATAGGAGCTCTTGAGGACCTGACTTGGGCATATCCATTGATTGTAGAGGTAATTTGTGCAGTTCACCATCAATGTCATTTTTTTTTCACATTTGCTGAGGCTCAAAACGACATCCCAGGAGGCAGATGATGTTCGAGGAGAACAAACTATGTGGGAGCAAATGTCAGGGAACCTTAAGGCCCGCTGCGCTACCTTAGAACAGGAGAAGTACGATGCTCTGGACAAAGTTCGAGAGAGTGTACAGATGGCAGAGGAGGCGGTACTGCAGAAGAATGAGGTAATTTGTACTCTTTCATCGCCTCTCAGAATGTTGACATTGTATGTCCAGTCCCCTTCAAAGTCAAAGAACTGCAGGTCAATCCCCTTTGTTAATGTTGTATACTGAAAACATTTGGGTTTCCGATGAGAAGATGAATATCAGACAAAAGTTCAGAATTCCAGTTTTTGTTTCATGGTATTTACATCTAGATGGGATAAATAGCTCAGGACAGAGCTCCTTTGCTCTGAAGCCACAAGAAAGCAACAGTCTGGTGAAGTCAATGGGTTGCAGGCTTGATGCAGTTACTGAAAGTAAAGGTTATGCCATTAAATATTAAATATTCAGTTTAAGTTCATTTAATAATATCTGTTCGATCCCGGCTCCGGCCTCCCTGTGTGGAGTTTGCATGTTCTCCCAGTGCTTGCGTGGGTTTTCGCCGGTTTCCTCTCACATTCCAAAAATATACTTGGTAGGTTCATTGGACACTCTCAATTGCCCCTGGGTGTGTTTGGGAGTGTGAATGTTTGTTTGTCTCTGTGTGCCCTGCGATTGGCTGGTAACCAAAACAGGGTTTCCCCCGCCTACTGTCCGTTGACAGCTGGGATAGGCTCCAGCACTCCCGTGACCCTTGTGAGGATAAGCAGTATAGATAATGGATGAATGTTCAAATGCTTTTGCTCACTTGAAAAGTGGGTGGCTTCAAACGAAAGGTCCTCTGCCATGACTTTTTTAACGCATCTAGATGTAAATACAGTAGGGATGTAATGATATCCAAACATTACAATACGATATCATCACAATATTAACCTCACGATACAATATTCATACGATTATCATGATATTGTAGGGAGGTTGGCAATATTAAAAGAAATCTGACAATACTGTATAAAAACTTACGATATTGGAAAAAAAAACATTTTATATTGAAAAAAGAGGCACAATGTTGTATTTTTGTACATAATAACAGCATTGAGAAAGAAATAGTCTTGGCCAGTCCTTTTGTTGTCATGTTACTATTGGCTCAGTGACGCAAAGTATCATGGTCTATGCAGTTCACAATAACATCATGACATAGCGACAACAATATTGTCGCAATTTTAATATTGCGATATCACAACATCATTGCATCAATAATATTCAGTGAAATAAAAGATGGAATTCTGAACCTAAAAGTAAATGTTTCGAAATCAGTCAATATTGAAAAGAAGTTAGTGCAGCAAATTATTATTGTTGCATCACGCCCGGAAAACCCTGGCAACCCACTGGATTCATCTTGTCACCTCAGAGATTTTCCATGAACACAGGAGTTGGTCCCCTTCTCTCCATTTCCATGTGTTCTGTGTGCTAGCTACTTAACCCATTAAAGCCTAAAGCGCCTGGCTCAACAGCTCCCCAAAACCTAAGGTCGTCTTTGGAGTTACCCTTGAAAACCTGACGTTTTCCCAGAAATTCAACACCTAAAAAATAATTAATATCTCAGCCCCTGTAGCAGATAGAAACACAATTCCTAAAGAATTTGAGAGCTTAGGCACGTGGCTTGCACACAGGCCTGAGTTTATTAGTTACTGTTTCAATCAAAGATGTAAAAATAAAGTGTCAGTGTAAGAGAAGCCCTATTTTTAATTTTAAAAATCGAGTGGTAATTACCATCCTTTATTTTGTTACAAAGACGTCGATATTGTCATTGTCTACAAACATATATCTTAACCATATATCACGTTCGACTGGTTCTACTGGTTCAAAGTCCACAAGCGCATCGTCTATGTCACTGCTCATTTCAAAGCTCCCGCGATTGATGGCGTCAGCCATTATGACTCGAAATAATTCCAGAACATCCTCTGCGGGCTCATGACACCGTCACATGTATATTCTGATGCATTTCATTGGTTAAAGAACAAAAATTGGATAAAAAAAAAAGAAAATGACGTATATGCTCTCCAGGCTTTAAGGGTAGAAAGACGGTTATGCACTCCCATCCTTGAAAATTTCCCCACTGTGGGATCAATAAAGGCATTCTCATCTTAATGGGTTAATATGCCATTGCTGTTGCTTTTTTTATGATATTCTTTGTGTATGACAAATAGTCATTTTATGATTGTAACTATGCAAAGTACAAAGCATAGCTATGTTTGTGTATCATTCCAAGTACATATATGCATGCATATATTTGGGTGGAAATTTATTCTAGCTATTTTAATCAAACTTAATGAGTGGATTTAGCATAATTTTCTCCAGCTCAATCTAGAAAAGACAGAAGTGATAGTTTTTGGCCCCCAAAAATGAAAGGTCCAAGATCAGCGCTCACTTTAACTCTGTCATTGAAAGCTACTAATCAAGCCGGACGTCTTGCTGTAATTAATGACTCAGACCTGAATTTTAACACTTAAAAGCTATTACTAAATATGCCTGTTACCATCTGAAAAACATAGCCCAAATTAAGAGTTTTCTGTGTTGATACACCAAAAAAAAATCATGTTTATGCTTTTATTTTCAGTATTCTCGATTACTGTAATGGTGTCTTTACCTGTCTTAATAAATAAATAAATAAAAAATCAATAAGGCGGCTGATCCAAAATGCTGCCGCCAGTCCCGAACAAACACCAGGATACTGGACCACATCACACATGTCCTCAAATCACGACACTGGCTTCCAGTGAGTCAAAACGTAGATTTTCAAATCTTGCTGCTGGTCTATAAATCTCTAAATGTTGTTGGACCAAAATACATGTAAAATTTATTAGTACCCTATGACGCATTCAGACCCCTAATTTTTCTGGGACAGGTCTATTGCGTGTTCCCAGTACCAGAACCAAACAAAGTGAAGCAGCATTTAAGTTACTATGCTCCTCAAGTGTGGAACAAACCCCCCAAATATCCGAGATCTGCTCAAACTGTCTCTTCATTTAAATCAGGGCTGAAAATAATCAATCAATCCATCAATCAAAATATGCCATACAAATAAACTTGCCTTGCCTAGGAAAGTTTCAAACAATCTTCACATCAATGCTGTATGCTTTTTGTCCTTAGGCTCTGTTAAGAGAAAAGCAGATGATGGAGGAGCTTGAGAAGACAAAGAAGGTCATTCCACAGCTGATTGAGGATGCTGCTGTTCGCACCAGAAAAGAGGTAAGGGTATTTCTGAATGGTCACTGAACAAGCAAAACTACAATAGGATTCTTTGTGCTGATATGGCAGGGTTTTAGATTGATTTCACTGATACCAAGATCACACTAAAAGGTTGGAATGTATATTCAGATCCAATGATAACAATTTGGTCAAGGTTGCAAGAAAAGGTTGATGTCACAATTATGCAGCTAACTCTGAAAAAAGTTTACACTGGGATCATAAATGCTCGCAATCGTAGTAACAGAAAGGTCATAATACTTAACATAGTGTTACGACTAGTGTTGTTCCGATACCGATACTGGTATCGGCAAGTATCCCGATACCGCATTAAAATGCTGCTATCGGCATCGGCGAGTACTAACAATTGAAGCGCCGATGCTGGCTATTGACACTGGTATCATTCTTTGAATGCAGCGCGCATATTTGAGAGCCGCACATGGGAGGGAAAGAGAAGAGCCTTATCCAAATGCACATGCATGTTAATATCTAGCCCATGTCGCAATCTCACCCGCACGAAGAATTATGGAAATAGGCTGTTTATTCAACACACATATTCTGTGTGTATATGTTACAACATAGGGCAGTGCAATCGAAATTCAATTACATTTTCGATTATTACACTCCACGATTACAAAATTGGCATAATCGTAAAAAAACGATTATTAATACTAATTTGGAGTTGTTTTTAGCCATGCGAACACCAGTTACTCCGCCGCGCCGCCCTCTCCAGCTTGCTAGCTAACTAGC
The DNA here is from genome assembly GCF_054856515.1 of Filicampus tigris. Lineage (NCBI taxonomy): Eukaryota > Metazoa > Chordata > Actinopteri > Syngnathiformes > Syngnathidae > Filicampus > Filicampus tigris. Next base: position 8,408,391 of record NC_141222.1, read on the forward strand.
CAGCCAGCCAGCCCGCACCCCGAAAGTCACACTGCATACGCTCCTACTCAACGTTTTAACAGAGTAACAGACCTAAAAATGGCATAAGACCCGCCACAGAAAGGACTTGTAAACAAGCAAGGCAAATCGAAATCGCTTATTTGGTTACATTTTGGGTTCGCCGTGGAAGACGGTGAGCAAAGGCGTATAAAATGCCAGTTGTCTCTGCAGCCACCGGCAACGCGACGAATCTATTCAACCATCGTTTGGTTTACGATGATGTTATGATACACCAAAACAAGAAAACACAGAGTTAGATTTGGCGTCGTCCGCAACGCAAATCTCAGTCGTTGAATCATATACTATATGCAACCCCCACCCATCAACACCGGAGGGACACGAAAAGATAACAGAATCTATTGCCCGGACAAGCGTTCCAAATGTTTAGGGCACAGACTCCATTTCGCAATCGGCACGAGGGATTTATTTTAAATAACATATCTTATGCAAATATACACTACTTTTACTAGCACAAAAATAGATGCCATGCTAAAAATTATTACTGTGACATTTAAGTTACATTTCTTGTGTAGTCTATAATATGAAGTAAACATTTTTGTGTTTGTTTTTGTTTCAAATGGCTTCAAATGCAATTTGCAAACATATTATTGGTCATTATATTGTAATACAGTTTTTTAATGACCTACGTACTATAATTTAGAGGTATTGTATAGATTACGTACTAGTATGTAACAGTCAACATTTAAGTTAGTTTGACCCAATCAGCATATTAAATTTATAATTTATCAATAGCAAATTACTTAAATATTACTTTAAAAACAAAACAAAAAAGGCTCCAGACAAAGGTCTAAATGTATAGACATATCTGTTATTTTGTCAAAATTGGCATTTTAGTCCAAGCAGTTCACTGCTTTGGCAATTTATAAGTGCATAGCAAGTTAACTCCAATTCTCTGTTTGTTTATACAAGGAAACCATACTTTAATCGATAAATTTGCACTTTTTACATTTTTTCAAATAATTAATTTAATAAATATTGTTAGGTCCAAAATAAACTGAAATTATTATAGTGTTTCAAAGAATTTTGTGTTTAAACCTGTTCTTGTTTTGTAGCAAAAAATAATCGTTTGAATAATCGTGATTTCAATTATGACCAAAATAATCGTGATTAATATTTTTTTCATAATTGAGCAGCCCTATTATCACAGATACTTCACAATTGATGATTTAAGTATGAATAATTCTACATTCAAGTGAGTATGCAATTCTTGAGAATTACAAGAAAAATAGCGCTTATATTTTGATTTTTCAAATGGCAATTTATCGGTGCAGTTTCAGCATCGGCCGATACTGCACAGCCAGGTAGCGGAATCGGTATCGGGGCCCAAAAAGTGGTATCGGAACAACACTAGTTACAACTGTATGTAGAATTTCAACCACTGTAGGAACGTTTTTCTTCTGTCTAGTTTCATTGTGTTCAATCTGAAGTCTGCCCTGAATTTGATAGGACATCCACACTTTGTAATTAGTACTCAAATTTTCTTTAGTTTAGAATATTTTTAGTAGAATTAGGTCACAAACTGTGATACATTTTGTACAATACGATTTACTGTCTGAACTCTGCCCTTGAATTACAATCGTTCAGTATAATGCTTTATTGGAGCTGCATGATACATTTTTCTTAAACAGGTGGATAATATACGCAAGCAGTGCAATGTTGAACTCCGTCGTATGGCTGAGGAGCTGTCTTTATTGCAACTGGTAAGTGTCCTTCTCACAAACAGAAATATACTTCCAACTCACCTTGAATCCCCATTCACTCTTTACTACTCTGCTTAACCTACTACCTGATTGTTTTTTTTTGTTACTCTCCACACCTGTTTGCAGGAATGTGCAGAAAAAGAATCTCAGAATGAGAGGTCTAAGCGAGAGAGAAAAGCTTTAGAGGAGGAACTGGCAAAGGTATATTTGTAGGGATGTAACGATATCCAAACGTCACGATACGATATTATCACAGTATGCACCTCGCGATCTGATAATTATCAGGGTATTGTGGGGAGGTTTGGCGAAAAAAGAAAAAAAAAAAAGCTCATGATACTGTATAAAAACTTACAGTATTTTTTTTTTTTTAAATCTCATGATATTGGGGGGTGAAGCACAGTATTGTGTTTTTGAACATAACAGCACTGACATAGAAACAGGCTTGGCCAGACATTTTGTCATGTGTTCCTATTGGCTCAGTGGCGCAAAGTATCATGTTGTTCAGCTGAGGCAGGCGAAAAGTAGTCTTTTGTTTTTTTTACGCAGATGTGCTGCTTTTAATATTGTAGTGTTATATCACCATTGTCTTTACATCCATATATATTTGCACTGAAGATCATATTAAAGTCAGCACCACATTTCTTACTGTGTTTAATTATGCTTGTTGCCTTCATGAGCCATCATCATCATCATCAACCATGAGGTTGATGTTATTGTTTTTTTGTTTGTTTATTTTGTGATATAGTTGGTTAAGGAGGGTCGGGCAGAACCAGAGCTTGGGAAATTTGATGTCCTTCACCAGAGGTGTCTCAATGCAGAGAGGATGAAAGATGAAATAAGCATCACGTTACAGAGTACACAAAGCAAACTAAAAAAAATGGAAATGGGGTAAGTGGAATGAATACCTGAACGCTTCAGGCATTTGATCACAATTGTTAATAACTTCCTGTAAATTGCAGATCAGTTACTCAGACAGGATCATTCTGACCATGTAGTTTAGGGGTCACCAACCTTTTTGAAGCAGAGATACTTCTTGGGTACTGATTAATGCGAAGGACTACCAGTTTGATACACACTGGTCAATCTGAGATGGCTTTGTGTCCCTAAACGTATTTTTGATGGTGATTAAAAAAAAAATCTATTTCTTTTTTCTAGCACATTAGGTTTTTAGACATTTCTTGTTTTTAAGTTTGACCTGTAAAAGCTTGCACAATATGGATTTTACCATGTGTTTTATTTTATAGCTATGACGTTTCAGAAAAAAAAATCTACCTGTTGCTGAACCTAACCCTTAATCTATGAATATTACTAAATATGTTATATATATTTCATATTATATTTAGGATTATGAAAACCTGATGTGCTAGGGAAAAAACAAGGGCAGATTCGATTGCATCTCTGATTGAAAACATTTTGTCAAAAATTGTTGACCAGTGTGATTAACTCATTCACTGCCATTGATGAATTTACTTTTTCACAGTTCAGTCATTCAATCTCTGCAAATTATTTATATATTTTTTCAATGTATTTTTTCAAACAGAGTAAAAGAGGGTCTGAAAATGTCTGGCAGTGAATGAGTTTATGGTATTAATTTACGTGAAGACACTGATCATGTTAATTAGCTCTCACAATAATTAGGAGACGGATAAATATCAGTATGCAACACTTTTTTCTTCTGTAAATCTCTGCCAGTGTTCACGTTTTCAATTGATCACTTCTACAACATTTCTCGGAAATGACACTGTCCCATCTCTGGCGAGTGTTTTTTTTTTTTTAGAACAGCTCTGCGGGCTACTCATGAGGTCCTTGGGGCTACCTGGTGCCCACAGGCACTACATTGGTGACCCCTAATGTAGTTGTACAACAACTCTGGCCAATTATTCTCCCACATCATTCCATATTTCTATCTATAGCTACAATGAAGAATTGTCCCGTAGTCAGGAAGAAGTGCAGCGGCTGAAGGCTTATTTGGCTGCAGCAAGAGAAGACTGTGTCAAAATCAGTGACGAGCGACTCCAACTACAGCAGGAGAACTTTCAGATACGCCGGGAAATGGATGAACTGCGCAAGGCCTCCATGCTTGTCCAAAAGAAGGCCAAACAACAAGTAAGGGGAAAAAAAGAAAAGGCGCATAGGTTACAACACCAGTGCGGCCAGTTGATCATGGCCGACTGGTAGACCGTGGACTGGCCCAAGTCAACCGCGAGGGGTGTAGGTGTTTTTGAATGTGTGTGCGCGTTGTTATTATTCTATATTTTGTCTTGGTGTACAGCACAGCCTATACTCCCTATCAGTCTCATTTTCCAAAAAGTTACTTAAAAAAAAGAAGAATGGAAAAAAATCAATCACCTTGAACTAGGGATGTCACAATATCCAAATGTCACGATGTGAACCTCACTGTACAATAATTATCACAATATTGTGGAGGGTTTGACGACATATAAAGCGCTTACGATACTGTATAAAATCTCACGATATTGTTAAGAAAAAGGAGCTTGAAAAACTGACAATATTCTGGTTTTGTACATTTAAAAAAAACGGGTTTTTTTTTAAACTAACGATAACTTGACGATATTCTACAAAAAAAAAAAAGAAAATCTGCACTTGCTTCACAGAACAATTATCGATATGCAGTGTTTGTAAACAACATTTCTTGTTTATATTTTAAAATTGCAGATTGTGGAAGCAACATTGACGATAATATCGAAGATGATATATATCGGCCACCGCTAGTACGATTAGTTACTGCAGGCTGGAAAAGCTGTGTGGGTTTGCGACGGTGACACGTCGATTGTGGGAGGTTGGCTGTTTGAAAAGTAGATGCTGGGACACCACTGGGCTACAAAAAAAAGTATGCCCTTGAATTGAGGGGAATAATGACATTTTGTACCCAACTTCTACTACTGCGCTGTCTTTTTCCAGGTGTCACAGATGGAACAAGAGTACAGCCTGAAACAGAAGACTCTCAGTGCACAGATGAGTGACCTGGAGGAGAGCAGTCGTAACTCAAGTGCTGATCTGATGCGCCTTCTCACTGCACAGAACAAAAGTATTCAGCGCTGGAAAGACGAGGGAAAGAACATGGCCCAAGCTTTTGAAATTAAAATGAAAAATCTGAAGTAAGAACTGATGATTGAAGTATTTTAAGGATCTTAGTACAGCTTCTCCATGCCAGGCGCTTTAATCAAAAACTGTAGAATTGAGGCCTGACTACTAATATAGATTCTAGTAGTTACATCTAGGGCTCTATAATATATACATATAAAAAAACAATACTTTTAATCATGATATTGCATATTGCAATGGCGTGCAATAAATTAATACTTGGAATATGGAATTGTATGCTTTTACCTGACTTTGACCAATCGGATGCAACCTTAATGCGTATCGCCATCAAATAAGAGAACAGTTACAGTATCAAGGGGTATTACCAACCATAAATAAATAATAAATAACATTAATTTTGCTGCGTGTAAAAATGAAAGTATTTCTGTCATTTTTTTTAGGTACTTCTGTGAGGTGTCTTGACAGCTTCTTTTGTCTTTCAGGGCGGAGCTGAATCAACACAAGCAGCGGTCACATGAGTTAGAGCTCCAGCTCGGAAATAATCTCAAAATTATTGGAGAGGTGTGTGCAACACACAAATAATGTTCATTTGGAGTCAAGAGTATCACGTCTTAGGATAGCCTTTAACTCACTCACTGCCATTGACGAATTTACTTGTTTTTTCACAGTCCAGCCATTCAATCCCAGGAATTTATTTTTTTTTCAAATTTTTTTAAACGTTCGGATAAAAGAGGCATCTCAAAATGTCTGGCAGTGAATGAGATAAACACAGTGTAATGTATGACTTTCATTTTTTTTTGCTGTCAACCATGGCTAAAACTATTTTAAGCATACTTTTATGACACCACCCACCCAGATTCCTAATTAGGCCCATAGCAACGCACTTAAGAACGAAAATGCAAATGTTCGGTAATCTCTGGTAATCTTCGGCGAGAGTTATTTCTTCATTTTTTATCTAATGTTTAATTACTTAGAGTTCATTTGCCATTGTCTGAAATTACTTCACAGTAGGTTTTTAAGTTGGTCCATCTTCAAGATTTTACTAGTTGTATGATATGCTCTCTGGCCTCAGGAATAACACGCATCCAGAAAGTATTCACAGCTGGCGCTGTTCCGATCTCTTTTCAAATGATCAGGGATGGGGGCAAAAAGATTGTTTTTCTACGTTCTCTGAAAATTTAGTCCGACCAAATAGTCCAAAACTATAAATGTTTTGTTAAATGGAGCAGTAATAACATGTTTTTTTTTTTGTTTTTTTTTTTCCGGGGGTTTGGGGGGTAGCAGTCAGAATGTCAGTAACAGCCATATACACACACACACGTTTTTATGAAGCGTCCAGCACATCCATATGTATGTATTGTGCTTAATGTTAACATTCAATTAGTATACATGTCATGGCTATAATTCATGTATTTGCTAATTATGCTAAAAACATATGAAGAGTTCTAGTACAAAAAAAACAATGACCTAAAATAGGTTGTCTGAGATTGACCAATACACATTTTGACTTGTTCACTATGTGTATCATCAAATTTAAAGATAGAAAAAGAAAATGGAACTCAATTTTATTTTGAGTCTTACAATTGCAACAAAAAAAGCAATTGGCACTGATTTGGTGGATTAAACCATGTCATATGAATATAAATAGTGTATATATAATTACATAACATATATATCTTTATCTATATACACATTTCTATATTATTTGAGACCGTTTTTATGTGTATTTATTTATTTTTTTTCATGTATTGCCAAGGTATCGTATCGAAAATCTGTATCGGTAGATCCTTAACACCAAAGACTTTAACTCAAACTCAGGTTTCAAAAAAGTGTGATCGGGAAATCCCTATTCAAGCATTTCACTTTTTGCACATTTTGTTGATACAGCCACATTCCAAAATTGAATAAATTCATTTGTTCCTCAAAATTCTACACACAACACCTGAGAAAGACAACATGGAAAAAAGTTTTGGGGAAATTTTTGCTAATGTATTTAGGAAAAAAAAAAAAAAAAAAAAGGCCACATGTACTATCAACAACGTTTGCCCAAAAAATTGGGCTCATGTGCATCATGTTTCCTCTGATCATCCTTGAGAGGTTTCTACAGCTTAATTAGAGTCCACCTGTGCTAAATTCAGTTGATTGGACATGATTTGGAAAGGCACATAGGCCTACGTGTCTACCGTGTATATGGTCACACTCATGACAGTACATGTCAGAGCACACACCAAGCATGAAGTCAAAGGTATTTTCTGTAAACCTCCAAAACAGGATTGTCCTGAGTCACAAATCTGGCGAAGGGTACAGAAAAAAAAAATTGGGACTTTGAAGGTTCCAATGAAGACATTGACCTCCATCTTATGTAAATGGAAGAAATTTAACTCTTGGTCATGAATGCCAGGCGTCATGTTCGGAGGAAACCAGGCACCGCTCATTACCGGACCAATACCATGTCTACAGTCAAGCATGGTGTTGGCAGCGTCATGCTGTGGCGATGTTTTTCAGCCGTAGCAACTGAGACTAACTAGTCATTACTGAAAGTTGAATGCAGCAATGTAATGCAACACCCTGGATGAAAACTTGCTCCAGAGTGCTTTGGACCTCAGACTGGTGCGAATATTTGACGTCCAACTGGATAACAGCGCACAGCCAAGGCAACAAAGGAGTGGCTTCAGGCTTCAGAATTTCTCTGGCGAGATCTGAAAATAGCTGTGCACCGACGCTCCCCATCCAACCTGATGGAGCTTGAGAGGTGCTGCTAATAGGAATGGGCAAAACTGCCTTTGCAAAGACTGCTGTGCCAAATTTATAGCATCATATTCAAAAAGATTTGAGGCTGTAATTACTCCCAAAAGTGTATCAACAAAAGTACCGAGCAAAGGCTGTGAATACCTATGCACATATGAAGTCTTATTATTTTTATTTTTAATAAATTGTAGGAATATTATAAAAAAAATATTTCACTTTGTCTTAATGGGGTGTTGTATGTAGGATTTGGGGGAGAACAAAAATCAATTCCATTTTGGGATAAGGCTGTAACAACAAAATGAGGAAAAAGTTCATGCTGTGAATATTTTCTGGATGCGCTCTGGGTACACTTATACAAATACAATCGAAGGAGGTCCAAGAGCAGGATACCAAATTTCCATTGTCTCCATGTAAATGTAGTGTGTTGTATTGTCTTTGTGTAGTATGAGAGACAGCTCGCAGAATATCAAGAGAAGGCCAGTCGCCTCCAGAGACGACTGACTGATGTTGAGCAACGTGCAACTACTGCTTCACAACAGGTACAATCAAGGGTGTAGCCAGAAATTTTTCAGTGGGGTGGCCAAGGTGGCACAACACTTCAGTCAGGGTGGCCTTGCGTGTGTGCGTGCAGCATTCTTTATGATACCATCCACAGTAAGGGTTTCATAAAAAAAATTCTCACACATCCAGAACAATGCCCATCACACTCCTAATCAAGCAGGAACACATCAAAATTAAAAGCAATGTTTTGCTGTGCTTAATTCACTAGAAAATGCCATTTTATTTGCAGTTGCTTTTTTTTATAGTCTACTTCAAGGCTCATTCATCCAAATGATCTAAAAATCAGAGGGACACAAAAATCGCAATATTCTTCACAATTCTTAATGATGCTTTTTGTTAAGGTTTGTTCCTGCTTGTATTATGAGTGTGTGTCCAAATGTGGTATATGTGTGTATTTTAATTCAGGAAATCATGACTGCGCCTGATAAACAAGGCCTTTGCAGCCATGTTTGCTTGCTGTGGTGTGAAAGTAATCATTTTGATTGACGCCGACCGTAAGAATTGAATGTCCTTAAAGAGGGAAGTCAATCCAAATACTTTTTTTTTTCCAGAATATGTTCTGTGCAGGCGCACTAGTTTAGACAAGGCATTCTGATTGATATTGCGTTTGTGGAATGAGAGTTAATCCACCCGCTTTTAGCCATCTCAGAGGGCTGCCATTTTGTCACTTCTGTCGACTGAAAATAACATCACGGTGTCTCAGTGGTCAGATAATGACCAATCAGGGCTCAGCTTCAGAAAACAGGTGAGCTGTGATTGGTCGTTGCTTGAGCCCTGAGACACTGTGATGTCATTTATTAGTTGACAGAAGTGACAAAATGGCCAGAGATGGCTAAAAACGGGTGGAATAACTCTCATTCCACAAACGCAATATTTATCAGAATACCTTGTTTCAGCTAGTGGGCCTGCATAGAACATATTCTTGAAAAAAAAAAAGTTTGGGTTCCCTTTAAGACATTCTAGAGTTTGCATTCAGATCAATTGCACATGTATTTTAATTTGCAGACAATATTTAAAAAAAACCAAAACATGTGGCAGAGTATCAAGGGGTGGAAGAATACTGCATACATGTGAAAATTGTAGAAAAATCACACATCCAAAATTTCCCCCAGATATAGCCTTGTGGGGTGGGTGGTAGGTTATGGGGCAGAGAGTGAGAAGGGTGGCCACCATGTAGCTCCGCCTCTTGGTACAACTAATGTTAAGCACACGGTAGTCATGGTGTCATAGTGTGGTACTCAAACCTTAGCCTCACCACTACTTCTTGAATACTGTGATTGTGCAGGTAAGAATGAATGGTGGCCTACATGTGTGTCCTTGTTTTTGATTCTGATGTGATTATGTACAAATAGTAACGGATTTTATCTGTTCCTCCCACAGATTACAGTTATGGCATCCAAGCAAAGAAAAACATACTTTTGTGAGCCAAAGCATGAGTAACGACACTTTAGATAGATTTATTGGATCCGAAGTAAAAATGTTGTTCTTCTCCTGATCCCAATCTTACACAAATAGTATGTGCAGTATGTCTTGACACAACATCAACATATGCACATCAATGGGTAATAGATAACACAACAGACACCAATTTATAATTCACGTGGTTTTTAATGAAGTTTATCATGTCTGTATACATACTGTAAATGTATTTTCGGGCATTCAAGCTTGCAATATGAAACAGTTCAGAGGGAAAAGTGTCTAAATGGCGCTGAGGTTGTGTTATTAGTTCTTTACATCTGTTTAATAGCAAGTCTGCTAGTTTTTATACAAACCTAATATTTTATATACAGTAATATAGTGTCAGTGGAAAACAAGATGCACTGGTTTATTTGTATCGAATGTTGTTGCCATTGTTGGGTCTGTTATTTCTTTGTGTGAGTGCGACTTTTTATCTGCAGTATTTATTTCCATGTATTAAATTGATGTTTTGTATTAATTTTTTCAGAAACGTTCTAATTAAACAATGGACAAAATGAACACATTCATAATGTCACTGAAATCCTCATTTTAGAATGGTCAGTATCTCTTTTTGGATGGGTGAAAGAAGTTTTATTTATTTCATCGAGATTGGATCAAGTTTGTTGACGAAGAGGATCAAAAACATTTAAATGGCCATCAATTATACGCAGATTTTTGCTCTTCACAAGTCGTCCCGGTTTCTATCCCCTGCGAATAGCAGGGGGTCCTCCGACTGTATATGTGCTTGAGTATTTATTTTTCTGACAACTATATACCTTTACTCCCTTCATTTGAAAACAGTTATCAGTACTGCATATTCCTTACTTTGTCAAAATAGGCTTGTTATTTCTTTCAGCCTCCCCAGATAATGTGATGTAAAAAATAAAAAAAAAAGACTCCCAGCAGCAATATGAGGCATCTTCACCGATCGCTCACATCCAATATGGTGGCAGTGATGCTGACACAATCCCGTCCATGTTTGTTGCTATTTACATATGAAGTTAATGATGGAAAAAAAAACAAGATATTCCCCATCCTCGGCTTGCACCAGTTTCTGGTGTAAAAAGGTTGTCCGACAATGTGATGGAATGGATTAAATTACTTGCTGTAATTACTGTAATTTTTATTTCTGTATTCATTTATTTTTAACTATAAGTACCATAACTCGAAGTACTGTACAGAGAGGGGGTATATTTTATGCATTTGGCAAAATGTCTTTACAAGTGGCCAAAGATTGGGAAGGGTCTCTTGCTCATATATTTATTACGGCCATTGTAAGGTTGTTTGTCTGCAATGCATGTTGGGAAAACCTTATGTTGCCAGGAGACTGGAAACGTGAGCTGCTGGTAAAACGCTGACGCGATACTTGACGATGTTATATACGTATTCTGGAATGTAAAGGTAGGCATGATTACTTATATAATGCCACGTACGATAAACAGTGCTCACAATAAGTTTGTGATTTAAATGTACATTTGTATGCCGTATGTTTATTGACATTGAAATTAATAAATCGTTGAACACTATTTTAAGTTCTTAATTTAAAAAAAAAAAAAAAACACCAACTCCTTGCCAATATAGCTTTGCGTCCCCCGCAAAAATATTTGTTTATATGTTTGACTATGGACATTTTCTCTAGTGGAAGCGTTTTATTTGTGACTTTCATGTCACCATGACAACAAATCATAAATAACGCATTTTGAATATTCCAAACTGCGACTCTTCACATGCAGGCATTAACTCATATAAAAAATAAACAAATAAACTGAAACCGTTGCTTGGCTTCAACTACGCAGTGGAAAGCTAAATTCGGCCACAGTCGTCAGAGGCTTCCACTCGCCAGCGTCCGCGTAACTTTCTTTTGTTTTAGGTCACTGGCGTGTTATCTGCGCGTGTAGCATTCCATGACTGATGTCAGTGTTATGTGCAACTCTGACGTATGCGCAATCCAACACTTGTGTGCACAATTTTGATATTGCACAACATTTGCGACGTGGTGGATTAATTATGAATTGAAAACAAAGAGCTATGTGAGTTACATAATGCTATCCTGCAATCAGTCAGTATTGCGTTAGGACTTTTTACCGAAGATGGCATCTACATCAAAATGTTCCTCGTCTGGACATAGCGGGGAGGATGATTGCATGGGTAACACACCGAAGTCTTTATTGGATGCACATGTGCATTTACTATAGATTCAGAACTGTGTTTATAGTTAGGCTTTTTCAAAGACAGTAAATTTCAATTTCGACCCTAGCAGAAAGGTATACATTTGCACAGTGTGGTTATTTGGTTCAGGGTTAGCATATCGGCATACCCCCTATGTAAAATGTCCACAATAACATATTGCTTAATGAATGCAACAACAAAAAAATAGATGATTATAGCGTTTTTCCCCCAATACAGCAACCTACTCATATTGCACATACTGTATGTGTACTTAATGAGAGTACAAGTGGGTTTTTTTAAACTGTGCTTTTAGTGTCATGTTGCTTGTCTTGACTGTGATTACATGACAAACAAGTAGGATTTCAGTATTTTCTGATTCTGACACTAAGCATCAATAATATATCTCATGCCCACTTGACATCTTATTCCAGAGCTTGAGCTCCCACAGCAGCAAAGCCCCATCATGTTACCTCCACTCCATGATAAAGGCACACAGGTATGAGCAAGCAGATATAATGAGTCAACTGAAACTAGATTAACATTTCCACTGAGCATTGATTCCATTTCATTCATTTCAATGATTGTAATGTTTATGGAGGCATGGTGGCCCGAGTGGTTTGCACATCTGCCTCAGAGGTTGCGGATTCAAATCTGGGCTCTCTTTGCTTTCCTCCCATATTTTAAAAACATGCATGAAGATTAATTGAAGACTCTAGTCTAAATTGTCCATGGGTATGAATATGACTGTAAATTGTGCCCCATGATGGTCTGGCAACCAGTCCATGATGTGTCCCGCCCCTTGCCCAAAGTCATCCGGGAGAAACTCCAGTTTACCCATGACTCTAGGGAGGATAAGCAGCACAGAGATGGATTGATTTAAATTTTATGTTGGTCCTGTCTCAGTCTTGCTGTTGTTATGCATATTATTGTTTGCTGATGTCTTTTTTTTTCTTCTTTCCCATAATCTAGGCTCTTTTGAAGAGACGTTTTAAACGGAAATTGCCAGTTGAAGAGCACCTAAGATCCCAAGAAAAGAGGTATTTCCCAGGCTGGCATACTCAGGCGCCGTTATCGCAAGAAAAGGAGCCACCGCAGAGGCGCAGCGTGCCAACGCATGTAAAACTGCCTCCACTGCAAACTCGCACCAAGGTCAGTGTGAGGTAGAAGATGATAAACAATCACATGAACCACTTGTGACAGAGATCCCTCAAAATTTCCGCATCAGAGTAAGAGTAGTAGATTTGGCATTGGTCCACCTTGGCCTTTTGCACTGGCTGATGTTGCTGCAACTACACTGTGAGCTTTCGCAACAATGAATTGTGTGAGAAAATATTTCCTGGTTTGCTTTCATCACTACAGGGTGGCAGAAATGAGGTTTAAGGTAAAACTTCACACACCTGTCCCAGTGTTGGCAACTTCCTTTACACAAAGGAATCATCCTGCCTGTTAATAGCTGCAATACTACTACTAATGGCAAATTCCATATCAGAGCCCATAAGAAATGCCAGGGTTTGCTACTTTTTTGGGGGTCTTATATTATTTAGAAAAAAGCTAAATTTATTAGAAGCTAAATAACACAAGTTAACCAGGGGTGCCAATAATAACAGAGGGAAATGTATGTGTTCTCTTCACTCTTCTAGCATCAGCCCTCCCTAAATGAAGCATCAGTCTCTTATCCTACAAAAAGACCTTTTTCCCTTAAGAACGACGCAAACCTGGAAACACCCTCTGAAGTCCGAATTTTTGAGCACAGCAAAGATGACTACACGATGGTTAGCAAAGACGGCGTATTGTCGACTTGTCGGGAAACCTTTGACTTTGTAAGCCTTGAGCGGTTTGAAGAGGAATATCAACTCCACCGCAAGCTGGTTCTCATCCCCTTCTTTGCTCGCTTCAAATTATTCAAACCTTTCTATATCTGGCATAAAAAAGTATGTGCCAAGAAGATACACGTGGCTCAAGAGGCTCTCAAAGAGAATTTGTTCTTGATCAATCCGGTAAGTTGAGAAAATCTCTCTTCTCTGCCTAGCTGGCTGGGAAAATTCAGTAGCAAGAAAAATAATGTGATCCTTTTTTAATTTAATGGCTCTTGATGAATACATTTGTCATAAATAGTGATTTGAGTATTTGGTTTATTATGTTTGTATTATTGTTAATGTTTCATCTCGTGTTCTGTAAAGTGCTTTGTCACAGCTGCAGCTGTTGAAAAAGCGCTATATAAATAAAGGTGAGTTGAATTGAGAAAATGACGGCAACAAAAACAAATCCCATTTTTCTTGTGGAAAAAGTAAATGAACCCTTGAGTTTATGCCATAAAATCAAAGCTAATTTGAGTCAAGTTTTACCATACATGGCGTGAGATTCACATTGTGGACGCCAGCTACTTAGACTGATAAAAAACCCACAAATGTTTAAAGTTTACTCTGATGAAGAAGAGCAGGCTTATGTAAGCCATGCATAGGTAAAAAAAAAAAAAAAAAAAAAACTTTCAGAGTATCTTAGGGCAAGAATTGCATCAAGTTGTCAAGGTTTCAGTCATTGCAAAGACTTGAAGGGAAATAAGGATAAGAATAAGAAGGCCTTTATTGATCACACAGTGGGGAAATTTTTATCGTTACAGCAGCAAAGGTATAGTTCACACAGAGACGGCGGCATAATGTAGCCGTAGAAAAGTCAACCCAAACATTTTCTTGACAATATGTCATTTGACTTCACTAGATTAAACATTGCATTCTGATTAATACTGTGTTTGTGGAATATGAGTTAAGCAGTGAAATCCACCCATTTTAAGCCATCTGAGGGGGCGGCCATTTTGCCACTTTCTGGAGACTGAAAATGACATCACAGTTGCACAGGGCTCTGGTTACGACTCATCACGGCGCACCTGTTTTCTGAAGCTGAACCATGATTGGACGTTATCTGAGCCCTGAGTATTGGTGATGTCATTTTCAGTTGATGGACAAATATGGGTGCATTTTACTGCTTAACTCATATTCCACAAACGTAAAAATAATCAGAAGGCCATGTTTCGACTAGTGGGGCTGCATAGAACCTAATATTGTAAAGACAATTTTCCGGTTGACTTCCACTTTAAGAAATTGATCATAATTTTTAAACAAGCTTTTCCACTAGCTCTATGAAAGATAAACCAGAAAAAAACTACCTAATTTTTTACACATTGTATTTGTCAATTGCTTTGGCTTACATGAACATCAGATCACAATGTATGACAAATCTATTCAGGAAACCATCAATCTTGTCACTCTATTCCAAGATGTTTAGAAATGTATTCTCTTTGGACTGGTTTTAAATAATATAGTGAAACTTTGTCCTGTGTCTCTTCAGGATCTAAGCACAGCACTGTCAGATGTTTGGAAAATGTGTTATCAAATCAGAACAACCAACTTGTGTCATATTGAGACAAAGTACACCTATACTCTGCAGGAATTTCATGAAGCTCAGAACACACAAGTAGAAGAGGTACAATTGCTTTTTTCCTAAAAACACCAATGTTGAAATCTTTAAATAGGAAGTCAAACCAAACATTTTTTTCAAGGTTATGTTCGATGCAAGCCCACTAGTTGAAATAAGGCATTCTGATAAATATTGTGTTTGTGGAATAAGAGTTAATCCACCTGTTTTTGCCATCTCAGGGGGCAGCCATTTTGTCACTTCTGTTGACTAAAAATGACATCACAGTGCCTCAGGGCTCAGGCAACAACCAATCACAGATCACCTGTTTTCCGAAGCTCAGCCATGATTGGTCGTTACCTGAGCCCTGAATAGTCGTGATGTCATTTTCAGTCGACAGAAGTGACAAAATGGCCGCCCACTGAGATGGCTAAAAACGGGGTGGAATTTGCTGCTTAACTCATATTCCTCAAACCCAATATTAATCAGAATGCCGTGTTCCAACGAGTGGGACTGCTGGGAACATATTCTTGAAAAAAATATGTCTGGGTTGATTTCCCTTCAGGTGACTAATATCATTTTTTGTTGTCTTTCACATTATCTTCGACCTTAATTGTTTGCTTTAATTAGGCACTGAGTGACCTGCAAAACTTCCAAGACCTGGTAAAGGAAGTGACACTGTGTTCCTGTAGCAGCTTCCTGTCAGATCGTGTGTGCATTTTTATTGTCTTGACATTTTTGTGCCCAAATTAATAGAGATGTTCTTTTAGCCATTTATCTGTTTGTTACAGATAGCGACAAGCTGAGTGAAATCCAAATTCTATTGGGGATTAACAAGGGCTTCTTCTGTCACCGCCTGAACTGGTAGGCTTTCTTGTTTCTCGATTTTGTTTCCCGTAAATGTTTCGCATGAACTCAGTCGCTCCCTCCTGCATCTCACACCCACACAGCTTCATCCGACTTGTTGACTATTTGGTGGTCAACACCCTGCACACATTGTTTGTGAGCGCAGTGGACAAGCTTCTGGCTGCGTTCAAAGAGCAGGTTAGTCAAACCCCCAGCCATGATATCATTCAAACCTGGGGCCAGCAGCTGGAGACTGACGCCAACCCGACTGAGGAAAAGGTGGATCGAAAGGTAGGCCGTTGCCTCTGTACCACGACTTCTTCTATTTTTTATTCTACATACCTTAGTAAAAGGTTTGCTACATGCGTGTCTTAACAGGCCACGGAGTCAGAATCTTCCCAGAGTAAACCAATGTTGATGAGTGAACTTGTGCTAGACACAACCGCCCTGTCCTACAGACCCTCTGAGCAGAACTTTCAGGTTAAAGAAAGATTGCTTCAGCAACCTTTTGATACCAGTTGAAACTAAACCAAACTTAGCACAGCAAATGTATTTTTTTTTTCATTTTTCCAATAGGAGACTGTTGCAGAGATCATTGGGAAGTTCCAGAAGACCGTGTTGTCCGTTGAAACACTAACAGCTGATCCAGATTTCATTTTACTGTTAAGTCACGAGTCTTTTCAGGTAGACAAATAACACTCGCTGTGTTTATTAGCTGTAATTACACTGTCTCTATTTTGTATGTATGATAGATACAAGTCTGTAATTTAATTTGTGTGTGATAACTTTAAGAGCCAGTATAGAGATGCTCCCAGTTTGGAATCGGTCATTGAAAACGATGGATACATTCAAAGTATCTGTCAAAAAATCAAGGTCAGTTCCACTTGCCATTAGTTCCTGTTGGAATTAACACTCCAGATGACACAATGTGTGTGTTTTCCCCGCAGGAGTCACTGCAGTTCACATTTGAAGCTGCACAAGTGTGCTCACGCATGTTTGAGCGTTTTCAGCTGTTTTACAAGGAGAACGAAAGTCTAGATTTAAATGCTCTTCGACAGCAAGATCACGGTACGGCCTTCCTATAAATCGTTGCTGTCCTGTGAAAAACACTTGCATCCATTTTTTTTCAATTTTCTTATTTTTACATAAATGTTGGTTCCGCATTACAGACATCGCATTAACGTGGAAATTAAAAACATTTCAAATTGGACATACCTGTAAGTGTTTTTCACAGGACAGTGACGATATAGTACATGATTATCCGTTGTCATAAGAAGTGATTAATGCTGGAGCCTGACACACGTTGAGAAGTTTAAATCTTAGGCTCAGACCTTTTCAAGACTTTCTTTTACTGTTCACTATACTTTGTTGAACAGGTTTGTATTGATGTAACGTAACAAAAAGTTTGTGATATTGCAATATTAAAACTGCCACAATATTGTCATCTCATCTCACGATATCAAAAGCAGCATATCTCTGTCAAAAACAAAACATTACCATTTGCCCGGTTCAGCATTGAGAGCTACATAGACAATGATACTTTGCTGAGCGAAAAGGAGCACCTGACAACTGGCCAAGACTATTTCATTTTGTTTTGTCGCTGCTGTTATTATGTCAAAAACACAAGCTTTGTTGAGTTTTTTTTTTTTTTTTTTTCCAATATCATAAGTTTTTTTTAATAAGATATCATGAGCTCACTAACCACCCCTCAATATCGTGATAATTATCGTATCATGAGGTTCACATCGTGATAATATTGTATCGTAATGTTTGGATATCGTTATTTCCCAAAAGGTTTGGAGTTTTTCAGAACATCGCTGGACTTGTACCACAATGAACATGAAGAAGCTGTTGCTCTCCAGCCACAGAGACATCTTGGCCTCCTCCTTGTGGACAAAACCGAGATGAAAGAGAAACTCATCTCTTCCCCCCTCCGCTGTCTCAAGGTCAGATCGGTGCACAATCACACTGAGCACGCAAACACAAGGAAAGTGCCCATGCAAGCGTACAATACTCCTTTAACTGTGGGTGAATAGGGCAATGGCGGAATAGTAACTTTCTGCTCTCTTTTATAGGTCATTAATGAGATACTGACACAGCAGGCTAAGCGGAAGCTCAAAGCTGTCATGGCGGAAGCTGGTGAAGCTCAATTTAAGCTAGAACTCAGCCCCACTACTACAACCGAGTTAGCCAGCTACCTCACTTTCCTAGATGAGATACCTGATAGGGTAAGATTTGTTCATGTGTAAATGTTAATTCATGTCTCACCGGAAAATAGAAACTTAAAGAGCTCTCTTGTCATATGCTTTACTTTTTCTGGACGCAGATGAAAGTGCTGGAGCAGGAACAGGAGACGGTGTGTCAGATGTACAATCTGATCAACATGTCCTCACTTCCCGTCACAGCTGACGATGTGGCCTTTGCCTCCATGGAGCCTTACATGAACTCATTACACAACATGATCAATGATGCAATGTTTGACAGGTACAAAATGATGGACAAGTTTTCCAAGTCTTTGCAGGTGGACATAAAAAATTTGAACCAAAAAGTCAAGAAAATCAAGGAAAAATCACAGGTATAGTGAGAAATTACAGATTGTCTTAAATTCTATAAACAAGAGTAAAGTTTCTATGAGTTGGTTGCCAAGTTGGGATAGGATTTCCTGATGCGTTTATGTCATGGATGTGCATGTAGGATCCACAAATCCTCGAAGTCACTGCTGATCTTCCCCAAGTGCGTCTTCTGCTTGGGGAGCTTCAGATTTCTATAGATGAGCTGCAAGCCGAGGCCTCAGCATATACTTCTTACCAGAAACAATTCAAGGTAATGCGCTCATTAAGGACAACATCTGAAAATAGTCATTTATTTTTTCCTCTGATCTAATGATTGTTTTTTAATACTTGACAAATGTTTGTCTTTTAAACATTTCCTGAATTTTTTTCTCTTGGGCTTTGAAATTTCCTTAGGCTCCGTCTTGGTACACCTTTTGATTTGAACCTTATTTTCCTGTCTCCTCTCCAATTGGCTGCCTAGCTTCCCTGGCTTTTTTTCCACATGCTCCTTTAGTGTCTCTGCGCCTTGTCCTCTTTATTCGGTCAATTTAGCATCATAGGCAAGACTCTAATTTATGGTAAACATATACTAATAATAATATTGCATCCAATTCGTATATCACTTTTCTTAATGCTCAATGACTACCTAGATCATTTTGAATTATTAGGTTAAATGAAGTTTTTGCATCACAAAGATGGTCCCACTTCACAGAGTAAATGTTCATGTCTGCCATTACAAAAAGTGTTTGGCCTTCACTAAAAGCAGTCTGCAGCAAATTAACTTCCATTAAAGGTTTTGGAAATTAAACTGAACAGCATTTTTGCTGCGGCTTGCCCAACACAAAATTGATGGATTAGATAATTAATTAAAATGTGTCTCACTAGTTTTGTTTGGGCGACTTTGGTTTTGCTCAAGCATAAACCCTATTACATGTCTTTGACACTCACTGAATAATAGAGTCTAATAACTGCTCAAGTCATGTCAGTAAATTCTAAGCAACCAACTCAATCCCATCGTTTCCCTGTGAATACTGTTTTGAATTTAGTTGGAGGTAACCAAATTTGATGACCTAGATGAATTAAAAGCAGAGTTTAGGCTGAAGAGGCTTCTTTGGGACTCTTTGGTGGAATGGGACTTATTACAAGAGGGATGGCGGCAGGTGAGTCACTCTCAAAACAACGTGCAGCATGATGAGGATAAGCTACGTCAAATGCTACTTAATTGTATTTCAATTCATCTTCATTTATTTGTCTGTTGGTTGCATCTTCAGAGCATGCTTGACAAACTGGACCTGGAACAGTTAAATTCACAAGTCAACAAGTATACCAAGTATATCAACCAAATGGAGAAAGGCTTGCCACGTAATAATGTAGTGCCATGTCTTAAAGAAAAGGTTGAACTTATGAAACAGAGGGTGGGTGTGTAGTAAATAACCATTTCATGAAACTATATCATTACCGTATGGGCTTCTTTTATAATGGAGTACTTCCTTCCCATTGATGATTTCTGTTCAGGTGCCTGTGCTCACAGATATGCGTAACCCATGTATGAAACCAGAACACTGGAGGACCCTGGAATCTGTTGTGGGGAGCTCATTGAGTGTGGAACTCACTGTGGCTGTTATGGAGGAATTCAACGTTTTCTCCTATGGCACAGAGATTCAGGAGGTCCCTACTAACTTCTCTTTATTGTTCAACGTTTTATCTTTCAGTCAGTTATAGGACATCTACATTATATC
Source organism: Filicampus tigris (assembly GCF_054856515.1). Classification (NCBI taxonomy): domain Eukaryota; kingdom Metazoa; phylum Chordata; class Actinopteri; order Syngnathiformes; family Syngnathidae; genus Filicampus; species Filicampus tigris. The sequence continues at coordinate 8,428,701 of NC_141222.1, forward strand.
TTGATATCTGAACTATCCCGACTAGACTGTATAAAAAGTGTATACCGCTACTGTATTTTACTACTGATATTTCAATGTTTGATATAACTGATGCAGACTGAAAAAGCACACTCTTTGACTTTTAGGTGTCAGCACAGGCTTCAGGCGAGGCATCAGTGGAGACGATCATTAATAAGGTTGGTGAAGAGAGGACTTCATGCATGTCTTTTTTTCTTCCTCTTAGATGTTTGTCACCGTTCTTCTTCTTTTGGCGCTTATTGACTTTTAAGCTCTAATTCCCTTTCAGTTTGCAGCTTAGGTGATGGTGTTTATTAGTGAATATTTTGGGGGTTATGCTTTTGATTAATTGGTCACTGAAAAGTGTCCCCTTGACATGAGTTGCATTTTGATTACGCTGCAGGTGGAGGATGTGTGGTGGACCACTACTTTCACTCTTTTGCAGCATGGTGACTCCAAAGAGGTTTTCATCTTGGGAGGCACAGATGATATCCAAGTAAACATGAAGCGCACATTGTTTGATAAATTACATATTGTATGGTTTTGATATTTTTTTTTAGTATTATTTTTTTTCTTGTTGAGGTACTCCTGGATGACAGCATTATCAATGTGGGCACAGCGGCATCTTCTCGTTATGTTGCTCCAATCAAAGCCAGGGTGGACAAACTCCTGATGAGACTGACCCGCTTCAACCAAACTCTGGTAAAGGCTTTGAGAAAAACTGAAGCAAAAGCAGTACTTTTTTTTTTGTCTGTCTTCATGAAGCTTAGAAAATATTAATCTTTCCGTGCACATACATACTTATTATATATGATATAATATATAATATTATTTTATATATTATATAATACATATATATATATTTTGTATTATTTCATATAATTTATGTTATTATTATATAATACGTATACAATATATTTATAATACACAATAATAATGCTTTCTATGACACTGATGCAATCTTAATACAAAGTAGCTGAACAATCTAGCCATTTTTGGTCTCTTGAAAAGTGTTACGAGAATTTCGCCTGACGCCAGTGATTTATGGTCTTTGAATGATCCATTGCATTGCATTAACAGGAAAAATGATACATTTTCAAATCCATTTGCAAAACAAGAGCACCTCTTCATATGTACCTTCTCTTCCTGCACAGGATGAGTGGCTTACGTGCCAACGAAACTGGTTGTATTTAGAAAGTATTTTCTTGGCCCCAGATATTAAGAGACAGCTTCCTGCTGAGTCCAAAATGTTTCTCAAAGTGGACAAGTCATGGAAGGCCATCATGACTAAGGTCAAAAAGATGCCCAATGCACTCAAAGCGGCCACACAGCCTGGTAGGTACCCACAGCTTAACACATGGGAAAAAAAATAGCGGTACCCATGTAAAAAATCTACGTTTTCACAATGTTACACCCTTAAAGTTTACATTATCCTACACAGACCTTTTGGAAACATTTCAAGAAAATAATGTTCTGTTGGACAAGATACAAAAGTGTCTTGAAGACTACTTAGAATCCAAGAGGGTTATATTCCCCAGGTATGCTCATTTTGTTTGATTTATTTTTTTTTAGTTAGAAAAAAATAACACTGTAATTAATAATACCATGTTCCATCTTTGTACTTAATGTACTATGATTTATGCATTAAAATGACCAATTTACCATTTACCAGAACGTCTGACGTGAATGTTGCTTACTTTGCAATGTTTCCTCTCTTCTTTCCAGATTCTACTTCTTATCCAATGATGAACTGCTTAAGATTTTGGCTCAGACAAGAAACCCCCAGGCAGTGCAACCTCACTTGAGAAAATGTTTTGATGCAATTACACACCTTGAGTTTGCCTTGGTGTCTGACCAGTCAACTACCGGTCCAGCTACACTGGAGCCTGGAGAACAAGAGAAGGTCTACACAAAGGACATCTTGAATATGGTTTCCCCCGAAGCAGAGAAGGTCAGCTGTGGTTACGTTGAAGCCTTGAACTCTATCAGTCTGTTTTAGTGATTTTAATGTTTAAGATCATCAAGCAAATTCCCAAGTTCCAATTTCAATAGACCGAGATACCACTAGTAAATGTAAAAAGTAGTTTTTAAATGAAATTTGTAACTTTTTTTGGGAGGTATGTGTCTTGTTACATCTGGCGTAAATATAACACGACATTCCAGTCAAACGGGGTGGTAGTGCGATGGTCTGGAGGCTTCTATACTACTTCAGGACCTGGATGACTCGCTGATGGAACCATGAAATCTTGAGGGGAAATGTTCGGCCACCAGTTTGTGACCTCAAGCTGAGGCGCACCTGGGTTCTGCATCACACCAACGATCCAAGTCAAATTCCTGCTTGGAATCTGATTGAAATGCCTTGGCATGACCATAAAAAGGCTGGTCATGCTTGTAAACCATACAGTATTACTGAATTAACACAATTCTGCAAAGAGTGGGCTAACAGATCTACACAGAGATGTGAAAGACTCATTGCCAGCTACAGAAAATACTTAATTTCAGTCGTTGCTGCTGCTCTACCAGTTATTAGCAGAGCTGGGCACTTGACCCTTTTTTACCAGTCCGTCCTCAGTCCGCGACCTTCTGTCCGTCTCTCTTATTCATAAAAATAATCATCCTCCGACCCCGTCCATCCTCAGCCTTTCAAAGCGCTTCCGTCCTTACATTCTGTCAATCTGACTGAATCGGTGGCCAGCCAATCGCAGAGCACACAGAGACAAAGAAACATTCGCACTCACAATCACAATCTAGGGGCAATTTAGAGTGTTCAATTAACCTGCCATGCATGTTTTTGGAATGTGGGAGGAAACCAGAGTACCCGGAGAAAACCCACGCAGGCACGGGGAGAACATGCAAATTCCACACAGGGAGGCCGGGGCCGGGATCAAACCCACGACCTCTGAACTGTGAGGCGGACGTGCTAACCGGTCGATCACCGTGCCGCCCTATTGCAAAATAAGACTAAAAAAGACTACGACTTCTGCATTGTTTAAATGTATATGGTGTTAGAGATTTTTACGGTCTAAAGATAGCCCACACAAGGACATACTTCGCATGCAAAGGGATAAGGTACTAAATGTGAACAGTTACTTAACAAAACAAAATTGCTAACCCGGATTACACACACAGTACGGATGAGCTGGGCGACAAGACGGATGGACTGGGCGTGTTTCTGTCAGTCAGTGAAATGGCGTCCTTGACTCCTGTAGCATTATCCATGGTATTACATGTGTTGAACCACAAGAGGGCAAAATATTCATGTGGAATGTGACTACATGAAAAGCGTTGTGCAAGTGCAGGCAATTAATCAAGACGGCTCTGTAGAAGAGAACATGCATTGGTCATGCTTTTTAACCCAACAAAACACGTTCAGTCTGTACTTGACCCGGTTAGGGGCGAATAGAGGAACGAATGACAACCCACTTCTATCGATGCTTAGTCCGTCCTTTTTAAAAAACTTCTCATCCTGCGCCGTCCGTGCACAAAATGGGCGTCTGCGACAAACGGACTGTTCCGTCCCTTGGACAGAATGCCCATCTCCGGTTATTAGGATTGGGGATCAAGTACATTTTCCACACAGATAGCTTTGAATATTGTGTTTACTTGATAAAATCACCATTCTAAACTGCATTTTGTTTATTTGGGTTATCTGTATTTGATATTTACATTTATTTGGTGATCTTGAAACATTACAGTGGGGAAACTATGCAAGAAAATAAGAATTTGAGAGTAAATACATTTTCACGGCACTGTAGTCAGAAGGCAATTTACCAGGTCCACATTGCACTATGTCAGACAGTGTGTATTGATTACCAGGGGCATCACCCGTGTAACCCTTTGAACACCTCAAGCAAGTATGTGCTGTATAAAATGGAAAGGTCTGATACATCACTGTTGTACCTGTTGATCTGGTTCTTTTGTGTGCAAGTGCAGGTGGGTTTAACAAAAGGTCTGAAGGCAAGAGGCAATGTGGAAGATTGGCTTTGCAAGGTAGAAGAGGCCATGTTCAACTCACTGCGACACCTCAGCAAGGCGTCCATAGCTGACTACCAAGTAACATCAAGGGAGGAATGGGTAGTGTCTGGGTATCCTTCTCAGGTAAATACGCACACACTGTCACACAAACTGCTCTTATAGTTACAGTGTTTCCATTATTACACTTTTTTTATACCCAAACTGGAGCCAGCTCACTGTGGCCTTCAGAAAAGTCAGACATTGATCAAGCATCTTGATGTGAAAAAAAGTGACCGATTGTTAGTACTTAGAGTGACCAGATCCAAACTCAGCAGATGTGGGACAGGGAGTATGCTGGTGGGGGAAAATGTGGGACGTAGCTGACGCTCGCGACGGACACCAAAAATGCATATGACACAGCTTGTCAACTGTTCAGTTACATATAATATAATAAACTGGAACAAAATAACAATAATAGATCTACAAATAAAAACGCAGAACACAGAATTGCAGTTGAAATTATCTGCAGTTACAAAAATACAACACAAACTGCTTGTAAAAATCTCTGAGACATTAATATCAATTGAATAGGAGCTCACAATAAAGGCTGAAATTAGTCGGTCTCATCATATCTTGAGGTAGATGCACTTTAACAATAGTCACACACACAATAAAACCTTGTCAAATCTCAAGTCAACATGTGGAGGATGAAGTGCAGTAACAATTTACTACAGTAACAAAGACAATCCAAACAAAGACAGGCTACTACAACTACTGCAATTCAAATTATTTTCAAATCAAACAGCCACAGCATAAAACGAAAATAAAACAAGAAGTATATCAATACTCGGGTTACAATACTGCAACTACAATCAATTCAGTTGTAAACAAATGTGTCCACCATAGCACTTCCAGAAGCAAGGAAAGCACTGATGAAACACTTTCGATTATGTCCATCACAACTCAAGTCTTTCACTTTTCTCCATAACAACAACAGGAGCCACAAAGTTCACACAGAAAGCTTTATCTGACTCGTCTTTCACTGGCTTCACCTACGGACATGTTGACATTTTCTTTGCAGTCTTCTTACTTTCCTTAGAGTCCTCCATTTTAATTAATTCATCACAAATTAATGGAACGCGTCGCTAAAATGCTTGTTTTTGTAGGCGTATCTTTATAAACAACTATTGCCTGCATGTGCGCCCGCCTGTTTGATTGACAGCATAGCCCTGCCTCTCACAGTCTCGCACGCAAACAGTCACACCCGCCTGAACACCATACCCCACCACACACACACAGCCCGAGACCCGCCCCCATAATAGCCTCCACTGTGTGTTGTCTGCTCTCAGCACACAGGCGATTTTAGACGCACATTTAAAAATTGGTGCCTCCCGATCAGACATGCGTGACAGCGAATCAATTTGCGAGACGCATCAAAAATCATTAAAATGCGGGAAAGTCCCGCGCAAATCGGGACATATGGTCACCCTAGTAATCCTCCAAATGTGGCGTTTTAGTCTTTTATCTGAATTATGAAGCTTTGTTTTCTGTGGTTGTTCACTTTCCTCTATTCCTGTAGTCCTCTTTGGTGTATCCTCTACAGTATTTAACTTGGGTACCCCATGATTTGCAGAGCCCACGCTCTCTGACACTTATTTACTGCATGCCCAATATTTATCTCGAGCGTATCAGTGTGTGTCCTTGGCAATGGCAATGCACTCCTCTGTCCTTGTCATCCTTTACTGCCTTTCATTTCTTAGCAAACGTTTTTTCTTTTTCTTTTCTTCCATCAGGTGGTGTTGACTATTTCGCAGATGATGTGGTGCAGGGATATGGAAGCTTGTTTGGAGGGAAATCATGACCACTTTGCTGCCTTGCAGAAATTTGAATACACCAACTTTGATGTAAACTATACTGAATTACTTTTTCCTGATTATTTAATAAATTGAAGACAAAATCTACTCATCCAGTATTGAGAATTCTTGTATTTTTCAGAGGTTAAATGCTCTCGCAGCTTTGGTCAGAGGCAAACTACCGGCTTTACACCGCAACATCATCACTGCCCTTATCACCATTGATGTGCATGCCCGTGATATTGTGACAGATTTAGTCGGACAGAAGGTGGAGTACTGTGGCAGATGCACACACACACACACACATACGGCCAAGCATCTTACTTTTTAGATTTGGCTTAAGGCACATTTCACTTTGGTCTGTGGCTCCTTTCATTCCTGAGGTGGCGCGCTAACTTGAGCCTTTCTTTCTTAGGTGGACTGCAGGAGTAACTTTGAATGGCAGAGACAATTACGCTACTACTGGGATCTTGACCTGGACAACTGTATAGCCTGCATGGCCCTATCCACTTACATTTATGGCTACGAGTACCTAGGAGCCTGTCCTAGGCTGGTCATCACTCCACTTACGGTAACATGGGCTATATAATGCATACATACATAATACATAGGAATAGATGCACAAGGTGAAGGGCAGATACAGGAGATCTGTTAGTCTGTTGAGCACGTAAATTACTCCACAGTGTCTATGGACATGTTAAAATGGCCAAGCTTAAATAATGATAAAATACAAGTTAAGTCGTTAAAATGGCTTAACTGCAAGCATTGTACCATCACGTTGTTCTAAATTGAGGTCAGAAATGTATAAGGAACATTCCACATAGAAATGAATTCCAGTGTGTCCACAAATTGTGTTTTGTTTTAATCGTTAACTTTCCTAGACATGAGCTGGCATTTTGGGAGCCTGAAAGCGAATATTTTTTAAACTGGATTCCGGAGTGGACAAGTCTTAAAACGCTGCCCTCGCCATTGCACGTGTACAACGCATACATAGATGCTGACAGGATGATGCAGTTGTCCCAGTTCTCGCATGACCGTGTGCAAACACAGCCAACATTAACAACAACAATGGTGGATTGCTGTCTTATATTCACACTGCAGAAACCCCATGAGCATGATAGGGTTTTTCCCAACAAAACCTTCACACAAATATCTCCTTTTTTTCCTCGATTTGCATTCACCGCCAATTTTGTGACTATGTTCACATGGCACAGCTTCTTAATCTCTGTTTTTGGTGAATTCCCGTGGCAGCGTTACCACATAGGCCTGACATGTATACTGCAGAGCTTCAGCTTTTTCGTGCGGATACACCCGTTTGTTTCTTGAAATGATTCCATGTTTAATGCGTCTGAATTTTCGTGTGGACATGGCCTTGTTAAGCATTAGCATAATTAAATGCAGTGTACATGGCAATCTCGACATGACAATAACAACCACATTTTACAACATGAAAACAATATTTCAGAGAAAAGATAAACTTCCCCTAGTGTTCGTCTGCATCCTTATCTCTAACCTGCGTGGTGGATGAGGCAGAAGGAAGGAATGTTTTGATTCCAGCTTTAATCCAATCTTGCAGCTGACTTTGTCTGTGGAGTTGGTTGTCTCCATATCTGCATGGGGTTCATTTCCTTTCAGCTTCACTGATCAATGTTGTGAAACAAGATCTGGATCCACTGCTTTTTAGGCTTGGGTTTAATGAACATAATTGATTTTGCCATATATTTTTTCTGTTTCCTTTCCTTTTTACACTTACCTACATGCACTATCATGCAGGATCGTTGCTACTTGTGTCTAATGGGAGCCCTCCAGTTGGACTTGGGAGGAGCTCCAGCTGGACCTGCAGGGACAGGCAAAACAGAGACTACGAAGGACTTGGCTAAAGCTTTGGCAATTCAGTGTGTGGTCTTCAACTGTTCAGATGGACTCGACTACAAGGTGCAATGTGGCTACAGTAATTGCATTTGGCTATCTTTCTAAAGTCTTTGTTTAAAATAAACATCCCTCAAATGTGATTTATTTTCATGTGAAAAGAATACACATTAACTTCACGTTAACAAAAGCAAACATTTAATGAAAATGATATTAGGGGAATTACTACATTCAAACGAATGATAAATAGTGGTCAGCACACCTGCCAGCAATTCGAGTGAACAACTACATTGCAGTTGTGAATACCAACTGGGATCAGACTGAAAGGTAGCCTACCGGTCATAGGAACGTTAAACACAATTTCCAAAGCACTGGAGACATGACATCATTCTTCAGTGGGGATTTAAAGAGGAGATTTGCAGTCACATGGTTTTGGAGCGCCTTTGCAAGTGGACAGCTCATCAAGTTAGCTCTATTCACTCTTGCAGGCTCACACTTATTGCATGTATTATATGCTGCTGTTAGATGGCACTGTTGCCAAAGCAATCAAGTCTCATTCCTTGCTCCATGTCATCATAGTGGACTATGAAATACTGTTGTCTATTTCAATTTTTTTCACACCAATTTTTCTCCCTTCTAGTTATCAGGACAACATCATCTTATGCTTTCATTTTGCGTTCATTTCTAAGTTTGTACAAATAATCAACATCAGTTCACACATACTCATTCAGATAATATTTCCATCACCACACTATTTTCCAAATTGTCCGGCGTATAACTGTTTTGATATTCCTAAACTGTCAGGGTGATTGACAGTAAACACATTTTTCATGATTTTTTATTATATTAGTATTAATGAAATCTGGATTTTATTGAACAAAAGCACCGCTATGACGACACAACTTTTTTTTGTCTTTTGCCAAATTTCTCAAAACAACATCAAATTTGTCATTACATTGCATCACTAAAATATCACCTTAAAGAAACAGATTGGTCAAAATTAAATTTTCCAGCATTCGATTAGTCAGTGTGGATAAGGAATAAAAGTGCAAGCATAAATGGGATCTGATTTCCTGTAAAAAAGGTTTAAGCCAATTAAGTATCAAAACAATGACATAAACTGTAAGGCGTAAAAGTAAAAAGTAGGCTGAAATAGTACTACTTCTACTCAAATATATATATATATATATATATACCCTAAAATTTATACTTAAGTAAAGTAACAAATTATTTTGACTTAGTTACTTGACACCTGTGATTCGGTCTGACATGTATCTTTATTAAAAGAAAATATGAACAATATGATGATGTCACTTAAGATTTCTTGAAATATCCTGTGTTTTTATTCCATTCACAAAGCACTTGACCTTTTCCTCACACAATTGATCATTTTTATTCTCATTATGGATAAAATTGAATTCTGGCTTAGTAAGGTGGAACAACATCCTTTAGTAATTTCCCTTTAGATTGGTTCAACTGGGAAAGTAATTATCAAACCTGCGATTAACTCGGTCATCTAAATGGTTAAATGTTTATTCAACTTCAATCATGCATGCATAATAATTTAGAACACAGTGTACAGTCCATCGATCCATCCATTATCGCTTACAATGTTCATGAAGACCAGGGTACACCTTGACAGGTCTGCAGCCAATCAAAGCACATGTAGTAGAAACAACCATTCACACCTATTGGCAATTTAGGTCTGTGTCCAAATGTACACCCTTATCCCCTAACCCCTCATTCAATGTAGAGTGCCGCACTATACATTGCACTATTTTGTACTAGTCTCCTCATTCTGTTTGGCGATTTGGACAGCCAGTTAACTACTTGCGCCTCATCGCATATCACGTGACCACCGTACCTGTTATGATGCACCGGCGCATTAAGATTTCTGACTATTTATTGTGAATAAAAAAATAAATATTTTTAACACAATTTTAATTCTTTGTTGTACATATTTTGAATTTAATAAAATGAATTGATTATTTCCGTGGCCTACAGTTATGTATCTCTTTGACATTCGTGCTTGCGACATGTTTTCCTGCTTGCAATGCATTGTGGTCTATATTAACCTGTCGAGTGAACATCGATGCTCACTACTTTTCCAAGTGCATTGTGGATAATTTTGAGTGACCTACATTTACACTTCCTGGACAATCGGACACCCCTACAAAATGGCATAACCCCTGAACATTTTTATTGTGCAGCAGACGTGCTAACCACATGCTCCTCTGTGCTTCCTCTTTCAATATGAAAATATAAATTATGATAATCCTCTAAAATAAGTGTTTATCTTTTTTTCTATCCTTTACTCAATATCTCTCCATCAGATGATGGGGCGTTTCTTCAGTGGACTTGCTCAGTCTGGCGCTTGGTGCTGTTTTGATGAGTTTAATCGAATCGATATTGAGGTGTTGTCAGTCATTGCACAGCAGCTCATAACCATACGGAATGCCAAAGCTGCTAAGGTATGTACAAACATTTAGAAATGCTACCACAGATATTATCGCTCCATGTAACATTTCAATAGAGTGTTTTAAAGTCTTACTGCATTACTTCTTAGATGACAAAGTTTCGATTTGAGGGCCGGGAGATCAAGCTGGTGATGACCTGTGCAGCATTTATTACCATGAACCCAGGCTATGCTGGAAGATCAGAGCTGCCTGATAATCTTAAATCTCTCTTTAGGCCCGTAGCTATGATGGTGCCAAACTATGCACTCATTGCTGAGGTAAACATTGAGCCACTAACGTGTTCACAACCTTACAGTAGAATACAAAAACATGTGTTTCGGCCATTTGCTGAACTGCATTTTGGTCTCTGGACCTGTTTGTACCTTAATCCCATTCTTTTTCCATGCAGGTGATTTTATACTCAGAGGGATTTGAGTCCAGTAAGACTTTAGCAAGGAAGATGACTCAAATGTACAAGCTGTGCTCTGAGCAACTGTCTCAGCAGGACCACTACGACTTTGGAATGAGAGCTGTCAAATCTGTTCTGGTCATGGCAGGGTCAGAGAATCACACATCGTCACCCTACTTAAACAATGGCCTATGGCCATATGTTGACTAGTGAGGCTGCATAGGGTATATTATTGTCAAGAAAATGTTTGGGTCGACTTCCGCTTTAAGGCAAAAAGATATAGATATATATTCTTTGTCAAAATATGAGTAGGCCATTATTTTCAGAGGCTGACAACATGTAGTACATATATAAAATCTCTTTTTCCGTCACAGAGGGCTTAAATATTTCTTTTTTTGGGGGGGGGGGCGAACACATAGCTCAAATTACATGAACGAAGGGATATTACTACTTAATACGGTAGCCAACCTGAGCAACTGTGATGTCTTTTTCAGCTGACAGAAGTGGAAAAATGGCCGCCCCCATAGATGGCTAAAAAGGGGTGGATTTGGCTGCTAAACTCATATTCCACAAACGAAATATTAACCAGAATGCTGTGTTTCAACTAATGGGCCTGCATGCAACATATTCTTATAAAAATATATGTTTGGGTGACTTTGCCTTTAAGGGTTGTTAGAAGAACTACTATAAGACAACCTACTAACATACATAACAATTGCTACAATAAGCGTTGAGCAGAGATGTGAAATCCAGGTCCAGAAAGTAAAAACCCTGCCACAGTTTGGCTTGAGCCACAGGTGCTTCTACCCAACCGGCAGGTCAACGAGTTCAGTTGATCCGAAGCACTTGTGGCTCAAGACAAACTGTGGCAGGGATTTTACTTTCTGGACCTGAATTTTCCATCTCTGGCGTTGAGCAGTAGCCACAATTGCTCTTGGTATGCATAAGTGCTTTAACACTAAGGCAGATGCTCAATGGATGCTCCTACACTGTTGGTTATTGGCTTATATTCAGGATACTCTAGCAAATGACACGATTCATTGCGTGTCTTTTCCTTATGCCCACATTCGGTCTCCTTGTTAGTTGGCCAATTCCAAATGTTTATTATCCACCACTTTAATGACTACGGTATATTGTCTTTGTTCCATTTTTAGATGGTGAAGTTGTTAGAATCAGATGCTCAATATCAAACCTCACTTTAGCTGAATGCATGCATCTTTATTGCATTTAAGACTATGCTGACTATTTTGTTACAACTGTGATAAAAGACTCAACCTTATTTATCTTCTCACAAAATCAATCCCTTTATAACAGAACAATCAGAATCAGAGTGCCTTTATTGTCATTGTATTGAAATATAACGAAATTGGAGGGATAGCCAAGTGAAGCAGGCTTTGGTAATCATCACCACACAGCAGTCCCGAACGTATTTGTTTTTGCAGATCCACCCCGTCCATTTTAATGAAGATCCCCAACAGTCTGTATTGTTAGATATATTGCCGTGAATGAATCAGTCTTTCGTCAAAAGGAAAATGTTATTGTGTAATTTTCTTCATTCATTTGTAATACTTCCATCTCGATAAATGTAAAAGAGTGTAGTGTAACATAACATAGTACAGTACAGTGCCATGCATGCTATAGAAACTAATCATGCTTATTGTTTGAGTGTGCATATCATCTGATTGTCTCTCTTCAGGTCTCTGAAGAGACAAAACCCTGACCTCATTGAGGATGTGGTTCTGATTAGAGCTCTGAGGGATTCCAACCTGCCAAAATTCCTAACAGATGATGCAGAACTGTTTGGGTAAGAGCGCTAGTTTTATGAGGAGCTATCAATTTGATCATTTTCTCTCTCGTTCCAATAAAACGTCATATTCTCTATTGCATAAAGGGTGTTTCTTTGCATTGCTATTATATACAGTGTTACCTGCGATTCACTTTTTCCACATTTCATTATGTTGCAGCCTTATTTAAAAAAGGGATTGCTGTATTTTGTATTCTACAAAATTCTACACACAACACTTTGTTGATACACCTTTGGCAGCAATGCCAGTCTCAAGTATTTTTTTGAATAAGATGCCGCACACCTAATTTGTCTTTGGGTAGATTTGCCAAGTCTTCTTTGCAACACCCCTCAAGCTCCATTAGGTTGAATTCAGGGAGCATTGGAGTTTAGCCTTTTTCAGTTCTCTAGGCTCTGACCCGGCCACTGAAGGACATTCACAGAGTTGTTCCAAGCCACTACTTTGTTGTCTTGGCTGTGTGCTTATGGTTGTTGTCCTGCTGAAAGAGGAACCGTCACCTCAGTCTGATTTCAAGAGCACCCTCGAGCAGGTTTTCATTGGGGTTGTATTTGGATAATTATCTTATCTGCTTGGCTATCAAGAACGCTTGTCTTTGTGCTGCAATTTGTCTCAACTATCACCCTAGCCTCCTCATGTATTTTCTTCCAAAAATTGAACCATGGAATCGGTCAGTTGGACTCTCGGCACAATCGACAACATTTTCTCAATGAGAAAAGCAGGCAGTGGGGAGCCTTTTTGCACCTCTGGGAAATTTGCTGCTGAATACACCCTAGATTCCTGACATAAGTGGAAAATGGTGTGCCTTTCAATTCTGTCCGTTGAGAATGTGGAGGACATATACATGATTGGAATTCTGAGAACTGGAATCCTGCTGTTTGAAGCTGGCAGTTTCCTGATCTATTGCAAAATTCAGTATTCGGGAGCAGCTCTATTGGAAGTGAACATCTTTGTGGATGGTGTGGGATGAGTGATCAACACTCAGGTTCAGGCGATGAGTGAAATCAATCACAAGTCGGATGCGACTCTTGAGTTACTTCACAGAATGACTACCGCCTTGGAAACGTTGGAGTCTCGCCATGAAGAATTGATTCCTAACTATGAGGCCAATTGATGCCCCCCTGAGAGTCATCGGCAAAGAGGCTGACCAAACTTGTTTTCGGCCTGCTCCCAAAACAATTGTGGTTTTTGGGGGACATTTCCACTGGATGAGGTCTACTGCATCTGGTTGCTAGTGTTCACTTATCCCGCCCCCCTGCCCCATTCCCTCCTGTGTTCCTGATTAGGATGGCCGTGGCTGTCTCCACTGCAACAAGACAATATGCTTGGCGTACCAGCTGGGACACTAACATGCACATTCAGTACATTCACAATAACGGGCTACACACAGAACCCTATTATCACCACTTTGTCTGCACCCACATTACATCCCCATATCCAATACCGCATAACCCCAGCCACCACCACCCATGTCTATTCAAACGAATTCAGCTCAGGTGGACCTACAATTATGCTGTAGAATCATTTCACGGATGATCACTGTTTTACATATGATCGTAAGCTGAATTTTGAGGCTGAGGGAATGCTCTTTTGATGCTTATGTACATATGATTTATTTGTTTGTTTTTCTTTTGATACATTTGCAAAAATCTAAAAATGTTGAAAGAAAAAAGTTCATTTCGGGAAAAGTCTGTAAAATAAAATGTGTAACATGTGAAGCACTTTGAATTATTTCTGGAAGAACTGTATTCAGTAACTATACAAATCATCTAGTGGCATCCTGTCTGACCTGTTCCCTGGTGTGTCCATCCCTGAGCATGACTATGGTGTACTGCACTCAACCATCGTGGATTCTATAGTGAACCGAAACCTGCAGCCTCTGGCCACCATGGTTAATAAGGTACAACTGACTAAGGGATTTATAATCGCTGGTTTCTTTATCAACCTGTATCGGAAATAAATAGTTATAATCAGATGGCAATGAAGAGTGATTAAACAGTATGGTTGTATGTATTGTATGAGCTGGCCCAAGCCTTTTCAATTCATAGTGTTTGATGGATAGTAATTGGCTGGTTTTAGGAAATGACTGAAGCCCCTGCCTCTTGAACACTAGGTTATCCAACTTTACGAGACCATGATCGTGCGTCACGGTGTCATGTTGGTTGGACCTACTGGTGGTGGAAAGACCACCGTTTACACCGTCTTGGCAGATACACTAGATACGCTTTATAACTCTGAGTACAAGGAGGACAACCCTTTCTTTCAGCCTGTAAAGACCTATGTGCTCAACCCCAAATCTATCACAATGGGAGAACTCTATGGAGAGGTACCACGAACACTGGGGATATACAGTACATACAGAATGGCATTTTGGCACATTCACTAAATTTCTGTTTTCTTTGAAATAAATTCTGCTTTAGGTTAACACACTGACTCTTGAATGGCGTGACGGATTAATGGCGCTGAGTGTCCGCGATGCGGTTGACAACCCCAGCGATGACCACAAGTGGGTTATTTGTGATGGACCAGTTGATGCCCTGTGGATTGAGAACATGAATACCGTGCTGGATGACAACAAGATGCTCTGTCTGGCGAACAGTGAACGTATCAAACTTTCACCATCCATACACATGGTGTTTGAGGTAACAGCTATTGCAGAACCATAATTTTACATGTGCACATCTTATACTGCATACTGCCAAAGATATTTTGGTTCTTCCCATCAGCATAACCTGAGAAATTTTAAAATAGCAGATTTTCTGTTTTTCAGGTTCAGGATTTGGCTGTGGCATCTCCAGCCACAGTCAGCCGCTGTGGGATGGTCTACATTGACCCAGATGAACTCAAGTGGATGCCCTATGTCCAGACATGGCTCAGTGGTCTGGGATCCAAGGTAGGATTGTGTCTAAAAGGTTTCTGGCAAATTTACATTTTACAATTTACAATTTTGGAATATTGCCAAACTAGTGTATAGTCAATGCTACTGTCCATAATACTCATGCTATGTTATGTTCCCCATGTGAGTTAAAAAAAAAAAAGAAAAGCTGTGTTTCCATTATGCACAGTTCATGTCAGTTTTCCATAGTATGATTTGGAACACAAAATCTGGGTTATGTTCCCACTGCAGGGTGTGTGGGCAGATTTGATACCAGCATTTACTTAACAGCATGATACTATACCAGTATATATATGAAAAAAAAAAAACTGTTGCATAGAGTGACATTTTTTTCCGGCCAAAAAAGTGACTACTGCTGTGTGTTTACCTTTAAGGTTATTCTTGATGTGTTAGGTTCATCTCACCCATACTTTGTGCTCCACTGTGGGGTGGAAAGTCTTTTCCCGGCCGATCCTAGCGGCATGCCTCATTTGCATTAAAATCAGGATGGTCGGAGACGGAGTACGCACGAGTACGCCGTGCTTGACATTGCAGAAACTGAAATGGGGTCCATTACATTGGCTGGTAAACTACTAGCTTTCCCCTTGCAGATTATGTAGTTGGCCGTGCATGACACATGGACAATTGGAGACCGCCTTGCACCCTCGATCATGCATCTGGGTGACAACCCCCACGCCCACAATAGTGATGGTGACAGGGTTGCTATTGTTTATCATATTTTTATGGTTCTACAATGATTTAGGGGGATTGTCCCCCACTGGTGTCATATTTATGAATGAAATCCCATGACGCCTACCAAACACATCCGCGGAGGGCCAAAATTGTCTGTCTGCGTCTTGATCAGATTGTGTTAGATCACCTGGTTTTTGCGAATTTAAAATCTAGTCTACTTTTTTTAACCAAATGCTGCGAGGGGCGAGCCAGAAACACCCAGTGAGGCGTAGCACGTCTATCAAATTCACAAACACGTTGAATGAACTGGACCATTGCCCTGGCACGAAAATGACAATGCGTCAGGTACCACCCTCAGTGCAGGCTACTTTCTGTTACCAAATAGTTGGACGAGACGGGGGCAAGGCAACTTGGTGTGCCGAAACGCCCAGATGGGGTGTAACACAGATGAGATTTGCACCGGCATGAAAAAGAAGTTGCGCCCGTTTTTACGCACGGGCGCCAGTCTACCAAAATAGGAACACGTAAAAGTTAATAGATACCGTAATTACCATGTTCAACATTTTAAGGAGACGCACTCTTGTTCAGTTATTCTCAGTCATTTGAGATTAAATCAAATATGTAGTGCTATTTAATTCCTTTACCAGTCGGATGGTTTGTTTCTCTGCCCAGCCAATGCAAATGAAATTTGCACGCATCTCTAACCTCACTGTACCCATGTTCTTTCACATCTTGCTGTCTTTCAAGCTTCCAGACCCGGTGAAGACATTATTGCTGGAGTTGTTTGAGCGTTATGTGGAGGAAGGGCTCAGATTTATATGGAAACATTGCATCCAAGCAATTCGCCAGGTGGACATAAGTAAAGTCTGCACTCTTTGTTCGCTGATGGAGTCGTTACTGCTCGGCAAAGACGGACCAGACTTTAATATGGTACTTGATACTTAGACAATCAATGACGGGATGAATCTGATGTAAATTGTTTCATTGTTTGTCCGATTACATTATCTTCTGACAACATATTTTGTGTGTGTTGGTGCACGGCAGGATTCCAAGCGCCTTACTGATGTGATAAGTCAGACATTCATATTTTGCTACTTGTGGGCAGTGGGGGGCAACCTGCCCAGTGGTCACTGGGATGATTTTGACAACTTTGTCAGAGAGCAATTTAAAGACAACAACAATGCAAAGGTACTGCACAACAGATGGACATGATCGTTGTAAACTGTCTTGTAGGTGAATTTGCTCAGTTAAAGGAATAGGAACGTATTGTTTATTGAGTACAGAATTCTGCTTGTTGTCAAAAAACACAGTGCAGACAAAAAGATCTTGTGTGCTCCTCAGCCTTAGAGCAAATGGAAATAAAGGGTAGCTCCCTTTTATCTGATAAAACAATATTAGCAATAAACAATATCGTAACACAACGACTCAATTTCTATAATTTGAGATTATCTGAGAATACACACTATGATGAATAATTGAGAAAAAAAAACAATACAATGTGATAGCACTTGCTTTAAGCGTTTATAAAAGAAAGCAACCTATTTGTTTAATTTAGAATATTTTGCCGTATTTGCAGGTGTTTTAGTGATTGCATTTTCATTTGGTCTTTTATAGCTTCCTACCAATGGAGCCCTGTGGGATGTATTCATCAACTTCACCAAAAATTCGTTTGTCCAGTGGGAAAAAATAATACCTCTATTTGCATACGACGCTGAACAAGCCTTCTTCGAGATGTTGGTCCCCACTGCAGACACCGTCCGCTATGGCTATTTGATGGAGAAATTGCTCTCAGTGCACCATTCTGTACTCTTCACTGGTTCCACAGGAGTGGGGAAGGCAAGTAGTAACAAAAAAGATAGACTTTTTCAGTGGTAGACCGGGTTCAAAAGTATGAGTATTTATGATTATTTTTTTATTATACTTGTATTAATATCCTAAATGTCTGTACATAAACCAGTGGACTACTGTACTATTGTAGCTACTGCTTTTTGCTATTTGTCAGAATTCTCCCAACTTTATAGTGCATGCAGAATGCAAAAATCAAAGAAATATGTGTACCGGTAATTTAAATCAACAGGGTTATGACAGAAAATCTCAAAATAAATGATTTTTTTTTTTAACTAATTTACGGAATGACTTATGGTAACATTGCACAATCATGATAGCGGAGCGATGTGGTTTTAGTCAGGACTAGGGATAAAAATGGGTCAAGGGTAAAAAAGTGAAGAGTATATAGGGTAGGACCCCTCTAGGGTCTCTGGTATACCTCCATAAAAATATGATTTTCTTATCGGATCTCCACGATTCACATAGTCACCTATTTTGTTTCAAAACTGCAAAACTCGCATAAAGGTGAGTGACTTTCATGCCTGATTGGGACTCTTAAGCGCAGATGTGCGCCAGTTATGTACTGTTGCAAGTTTGGACAATATGGCACATTCGGAACAAGTTGGTTTTAAATTGAATTTCAAATGAAACGAAAAAGCCTTGAATTTAATTTTCCCTAAGCCATAGGAACCCTAAACAAGGTTGTGTCTTTTTCAGTCAGTGATAGCTCGAGGCCTTCTCAACAGTATCCAGGAAAGTTGTGGCTACATTCCTATCTATATCAACTTCTCTGCTCAGACATCTTCTGCCCGCACACAAGAAATCATTGAGTCTAAGCTGGAGAAAAAGAGGAAGAACATGCTTGGTAAAAAGGACGGCCCCCTAATTCCCACACCACACTGTGATAAATTAAAAAAGAACATAACATTTTTTTATGACCACATAGTATGGTCTGTATGTCTATTCGCACAATCATTTGTTTATTTTCACTGCTGTAGCTGTACTACATCAAAACAGTTATGTTCCTTTTCACTGGTTTCATTGACCAAGTATCCTAATCCTGTTCCCTCTCACTCTGCGTAGGTGCACCCAAGGATAAGAGGGTAGTGGTGTTTGTGGACGATCTTAATATGCCCAAATTGGACAGTTATGGCTCTCAGCCCCCTATTGAACTTCTACGTCAGTTCCAGGACTTCTCTGGATTTTATGACAGGGAGCTTTTCTTCTGGAAGGAGATACAGGTAAAACTATTGTGCAAATAACATATAACTTAATATATAACTTTATAGAAATGATTGTGCCTGTAGGCATGTGCTAAATAATCAGCATTTTTAAAAAGAGTTTAAACCATATTGTATACATGACAAAAGGGTATCTTATCATTAATTTTAAAAAAGTTGCAAATAATTCATCAATCTTCGTAACTTCAAAACTTATATGCATACAAAATATCAATTGATAATGTGGCACTAACTAGAAGCTTGAGAATTGAAGAACCCCACCCTGTAAGAGGTCATGTTTCTATTCAACACAATTCCATACATTAATAATCAATTACTATTGCATATGAAACAATCCAGAGCCTTCTTCCCTGCCTTAGCTCTTCCTCACTCTCTTCTCCAGGACATGACTATCGCTGCCGCCTGTGCCCCACCAGGAGGAGGACGCAACCCTGTGACTCCGCGCTTCATTCGCCACTTCAGCATGCTTTGTCTGCCCACACCCTCAGAGCAAAGCCTAAAACAGATAATCATTGTCAGGATACACATCACATAAATATACTCATAAGGCATACTGTATGTACTGTACTGCATATCTGTTTTTTCTTCAACTTTCCTCCAGGCGATCTTGTCTGGTTTCCTCAAAGAGTTCCCGCAACCCGTGAAGGACTGCGCAAAACAGATTGTGGATTCAGCTGTGGAGATTTACAACCGCTTAAGTGTGGATCTGCTTCCCACTCCAGCCAAGTCTCACTATGTCTTCAATCTTAGGGACCTCTCCAAGTGTGTCCAGGGTGAGCATTGAGTATGCATACATACAGAGGTGGGCATTCCGCAGACTGACGGACCGGTCCGCCAGTCGTCACTGACGGATGCCCGTTTTGCTGATGATTGACGAATGACAGAGTAGGTTTTCATCCGTCAGTGTAATCGCGCCCTCACTGGCGGACACCCGTATTTCTGACTTTTTTTTTTTTTTTTGAGGGACTGACTGACGGACTATCGGACTTATGAGGGATTGTATGACGGTCTGACAGAGTGACGATTTCACTTCAGTTCGTCACAAAAAATGACAGACTGATGAGTGACGAACAGGTACCCTGGCCGCAGACGGATGACGAATGCTTAACCTCACAAAGGTAGCGGGCTTGCTGGAGCCTATCCCAGCTGTCTTCGAGCGGTAGGCAGAGTATACCCCGAATCGGTTTCCAGCCAATTGCAGGGCACACAGAGACAAATATTTGCACTCACAATCACACCTAGGGTGTATGTTTTTAGAATGTGGGAGCTACAAAACTTCTGTTGACAACACAGAGTGTGCAATAAGCCTAGACTTTTTTGTTTTTAGATGAAAATAATGACTGTACTACCAGCTTGAAAACGCAGATCTTTCTGACCCTTTCCTCCATGGCTGTTTATGAACACGCCACTAGTCCTTAAGTGGAAAACAATGATGTCACTCCCTCAGACAATATTCAGTGAATTTGAACACTCTCACAATGCCTTTCACTATGTGCAAGATATAAATACCAAAGGCTAGGTTCACACCGCAGGCAACTTCCCATATCGGATTTTTTTTGCCCATATGCGACCTGTATCTGATTTTTTCCTTTTTTTTTTTTTTTTATGACAGTCCGAACGCCTCAATTCCGAATTTTTCAAATGCGACCTGGGCCATTTAGCAAAGTAACTTCACGCATTATTTGAAAGGTAGCAGTCTGTCTATGTGACTAATTAAAGCACCGCGTTACATCGGCAGTTACTTTAAATTCACACTTTATGGAGTAATGCACTAAGTTGTAATGCGTTACTGGCATCACTGGTTACCACGGTTTCAGGCTGCTAGCACCTCTAATGTCAAGCAATGACCAAAATTCTCTTAACTAGTCATTTTATTTACAGCTGTTTTTTTTTTTACTGTATTCTTTAAATTATTTAGAATCAGGGGTGTCAAACTCAGTTCTGTTACGGGCCACATTGTAGTTATGGTTTCCCTTTGGAGGACCATTCTGACTCTGAACCCATATACCACAAATGTATGATTGCCTTATCACATACACAATACATTGATGGATAACTAATTTCAAAATTATAAGACAGTTTAATGGTGTGTGATTGACTGCTTTTTTTTAAAGGATGGTTGGTAACACAGAAATGCCTACAGTATCTCAATGTTATGCAAAGTGAAGACAATTAGCAATTTTTCATATATTATCAAGAAATTTGACGTCGGCACATGGGTTCCCTTGGTGGGTCACATAAAATGAGATGGCGAGCCGGGTCTGGCCCCCGGGCCTTGAGTTTGTCACCTGTGCCTTGAGATGAAATTCCCTCAGAGTCAAGTGCAGTGCCTTGTATTGAGATATTGGGATTTTCTTTTGGGGGGTTGGCTGGAATGGATTTCCTGGCATTGATGACAATTTAAGATTCATCACTTCAAATTCATTGTGATGCAGGAAATGAACACAGTCCCATGATTATTCCATATATTGCCTCTCCCTCCTCTAGTGCACTGATGCTGACTTACAAGGAGAAACATTAAACAAGCAGGACAGCAGAGGACAAAGGCTTCAACTTTTGCAAATTATTTAAGATGTTTGAGTAGATGACCTCCGCTGTCTGTTGACTGAGAAATTTCAGGTGAAAAACAAACAAACCAAAAAATAACGGTAAATAATAATAATGATAACGATATAAATTGCAAGGGCAATCAGAGTTTCGGCTTCATATTGAAAGTCTTTGGTGAAGCCAAGTGATCTTACTATCCTCGGATGTACGTATGGTTGGTGATTTTGCTTATATTCTCAACTTGTGCACAGAGTACGAACATTCCTACGCATTTATTAGTAAATGAGGGTCATTGTCTTTATTTCAAGGTATGCTGCAATGTGAACCCAGTCAAGTGAGAGATAAGACTCAGATCTTTCGTCTTTTCTGCCATGAATGTCAGCGGGTTTTCCATGATCGACTCATCAATGGCCAAGATAAAGAGTATTTCAACACCATCGTCTGTGAGACAGCCAGTAAGAACAGTCACACAACACAAATTGTCATTTGAAAAAAGCACATATCAAGATTTGGATCCTTGTTATTCTCATACTTGTTGCAGAGTACTCCACCTTTGACTCATGTCTCTTTTGTTCAGGCAAATATTTTGGTATTAACTTGGATCCTTCATACTTTGTGAATGAGCCCATCATATTTGGGGACTTCATCAAGGTATGATACTTCCCACACACTCCCAACATTCAGATTCAGTCTGTTTCAGAGGGCGTTTATTCACTCGATCAGTTCAGTTTTTGAAAAGAATTTCCATGAGAAAACTTTCACGTTGAACAGCTAATGTTTTAAATATTTATTCATTTTTTTAATAATTAAGTTTTAAATACAAATTAAAATAATTCAATGTAGAGCAAACTTTAGAAAAGAAGATAGAAAATAAATCTAGAGAAAAAAACTTAAAATTATAATCATAAAATTACCAACTGGGAAATCAGATGATTCCGAGTCACCTCTCCTGTCTTGCTCCGTTTTTGATAACATTTCTGCTAACATTTCAGACCCACCATTTAAGTACCATGTATTCATATGAGACAAAAGTGAAACTAAAACTAAACATGTTATTCCTTTAGGTGGGTGCAGAAAAGGAAGAACGTCAGTATGAAGACCTTACAGACCTTGATAAGATCCAAACTGTTCTTCTGGATTATTTGTGTGACTACAACATGACTTACTCCAAGGAGAGCAAGCTGGTTTTCTTCCAGGATGCCATTGAGCATGTTTCGAGGTAATTGTGAGCAAGCACTTCACTAACACTGATCTTGTTTTCTTGTTTGGGTCTGCTATCTCTCTCTCTCTCTCTCTCTCTCTCTCTGTCTCTCTCTCTCTCTCTCTCTCTCTCTCTCTCTCTCTCTCTCTCTCTCTCAAATACATTCACTTGGTATTCAAACAAAGCTACCCCATTGTTGTCCAAACGTGTTTTTGTCTACCTTTCAGTGCAAAAGTTCTCTTACCTCTGGTGCATTTTACTAGAAAGCCATTGACCGCTTTACTTGAAATCCAATCACCGAAACACTTAAATTTGAAACCATAAAGACCGCCGCTGTCCTGTCATGAAAATGATTTTTGCCGATCGCACTTTGTAGGATTGCTCGCATGGTTCGCCTGGAGCGAGGCAACGGCCTGCTGGTGGGAGTGGGGGGCACAGGCAAGCAGTCACTCACTCGATTAGCGTCCCACATTTGTGAATACCAATGCTTTGAGATTGAGCTGAGTCGAGGCTATAACTACGAAAGCTTCCACGAAGACTTGAGGAGGCTCTACAAGATGGCCGGGGTGGAAAGGAAGGATACTGTATTCCTCTTTACAGATACTCAGGTATGACTAAAATGAAAAAGCAAGAACCTATACACATCCTGAGCAGTGTGTCTCTTAACCTGCATGTTTAAGATTGTTGTGGAGGAGTTTTTGGAGGATGTCAACAATATGTTGAACTCTGGTGAAGTGCCCAACCTCTTTGAAAAAGATGAGCTGGAACATGTGCTAGCTGCAACCCGCCCAAAAGCCAAAGAAGCTGGAATCAGTGAGGAGAACAGAGATGAGGTAATCATGCACATATAGCATCACATAAATATCTCTACCATTCAGTAAGGAGGGATGCAATTTTTATACAAGCAATTCACTATATTTACATACAGTTGATTTCACATTCGCTGGGAAGGTGATTTTTAGCAAATTACTTTCTAGTTGAAATGAACTCTTGCACATAATGTACAGTAGTTCGTTAGCCTGTAATGAAGGACAGCATAATTATTTTTAGAGGCACCTTGGATGTCCCTATACCAGGGATCTCAAACCCCGGTCCTCGTTGGCCGCTTTCCTGCATGTTTTTGAGGTTTCCTTCTGCAACATCACCTGATTCAAATGATCGGGATCATTATCAGGCCCCTGCAAAGCTCGTTGATTAGCTGATCATATCATGATCATGCCAAACTAAGGCAATCTGGGTCACCGTGGCAATTATAGGGACAGTATTCTCGCTATATTCTTCAAGCGTATGCTTTTTTCACCTTGTTGTTTGAAGCAAAATCACACATTTGGACTTTTCAAAACTGGTGCCCGACGACAAGTAGCACCTTCTTTCTCTATCCAGAGATATATCAAAATGTCATTGCCGTTTCACGACAGGAAGACTTTAGCTCTAGGTACACACTGCTTTGTAAACAAAAAATGCATTCAGTCACATTATGGACATTATGATGACGACCTGCTTTGGAGCTGGGTTAGCGCTCAAGTGTTAAGACAAACAGGTGTTTGCAGGGTTTTGCTGAACCAGCATTGGCACCAGCTCAGTGTTGAATGGGACATGCATGCACATACAGGTTTAGTTTTCATTTCACAAAACAAGACCTTTTTTTAATTTGCTCTTCTGAGTAAAGTTAAGTATGTTTTTTTTTTTCCAAGAGAAAGAACTTTGAAACGCTGGCCAAACATTTGTTTTTAAATGGGCGCTCTGACTAAGAGTAGTCCGGTGATTCCCAAACAGAGTGCTGTGGTACATTAATGTGCCGTGAAAAATCATTAAGGCCTTTTCACACCACACTTAGCAATGTGTAGTGCACAGTCGACAAACCCATTCGTTGGATATTTGCTGTGAGAGCGCAAGGACGGAACGCCATGTCACGTCGCACCGCAACGTTCAAGGTGGGCATTTGCCACGACATGCCCTCAAGTTGAAAAAGTTCAACTCAAGACAGTGTCTAGGTGACATCAGAAGGTGCCTGACATAGGAGAAGTGTTCGTGGAATGATTTGAGGGTGTTAACAGCAATAAACCAACCAGTGGGAAAAGCATCTCTGTTAGTTCCTGATAGGCTGCTGCGCTCCCAGGAGAAACTGTCTATTTCATTAGACTGGCACCAGTGTACTCGGCGTAAAAACGTGCGTAACTTCATTTTTGTGCCAGTGCAAGTCTCATCTAGCGAGTTTGGGGCTGATATGCTGGCAATAAACTCATGTTCATATCCAGGGGTGGAACGACGAGTATTCAAGTAATTTGGGTACCTCGAATTAAAAAATTTAAGAAAATGCTTAAAAAAGAAGTCAACGCAAACCTTTTTTTTTTTTTTCAAGAATATGTTCTATGCAAGACCACTAGTTGAAACAAGGCATTCTGATAAATATTGCATTTGTGGAATAAGTGTTAATCTACTCGTTTTTAGCCATCTCTGTGGGTGGCCATTTTGTGTTCTGTCGACTGAAAATGACATCACAACTGCTCACAACGACCAATCACTGCTCAGATTCAGAAAACATGTCAGACGTGATTGGTCGTTGTGAGCAGTTGTGATGTCATTTTCAGTCGACAGAACACAAAATGGCCGCCCCCAGAGATGGCTAAAAACGAGTGCATTTTGCTGCTTAACTTATATTCCACAAACGCAAAATTAATCAGAATGCCATGTTTCAACTAGTGGGCCTGCTCGAAACATATTCTTGAAAAAAATATGCTTGGGTTGACTTCTCCTTTAAGGATTTTTTTATGCCTCTGCTAAACATTTATTTGGTTTGCACCACCAGAAAGGCAAGTCAAGCCAGCCGAGGCAACACTTCGCTGTAACACACTGCCAACGCACTGTGGAGGCCAACTTCAAATAAATCCTTCCAAATAATGCATGACTATCAATCCAGCAGCCTTTGTTTGCTTTTAGCTTGAAGTTGGCAGCACCTTCCTGTAATCATTGTTGCAGTTGACTTTTTCTCCGCGACTGCTAGTGGCTCGCAACGAGTGCTGTTGAACTGCTTTTCAAAGGCTGAATCTGCATGCTTACCTTTGATGCTGACAGCATCACAAAAGTTGAAGTTGCTACCAATCCATTTTAAACGCACCAGGTTTACTCAAATGTGCCGTTTTAGCAGGCAAAAGTGCTACTGAGATTATGAAGTCACTGTGTCCCATAGCCCAAACTCTCATCTACTCATGTTTCTAGTCAAGAAAATACATTTTGCTGCTATGCAGATTTTAATTTTAAAAAACAGTGTTGATATGTTGCTGGTATTCAGTTTAAATTTAAGAAAATATGTTGATTATCTAAAACAAGAAAACTATTTGGTTGTTTATTACAGGGTGACCCCTAATAAAATGGGCCCCAAAAGAAGATTTGGATTTGGAAATTTGAAATGGATTTCTGAAGAACAAAAGACTAATGACTATAATATTTTAATGTGATGTTATAAACACGATAAACTAGTTATACCTCAAGTTGCATTTGATTCCGTAAAAAGTTTTAGAAATGATGAAAGTTGGTGCACGTTTTTTTTTTTTTTTTTTTTTTTTTGGGTCACCCTGTTTTAGGTGAAATGTCCTATTTACTCTTCTGTATTCATAATTGGTCTTTAACCAAACAATAATATACTTTATCCAAATACTTAATTATTCCATACATTTGTAAGTAGAACGCTCGAATAATAAAATATTCGATAGCTGCAGCTTAGTCAAATCCATATTTGTTTTTTCCTGTTTTATTCCTGGTCAATTCCTGGCAATGTGAGTATGTGGAGTGGCACTTCAAGTTGCTTTTGGTTTATACGTGTCTCTCTTTAATGCCAATCTCGCCTATGACTTAAGCATATGCTTTTTTAAATTTATTTATTTTTTAATAACTTCTGCCTCATGTGCAGGCAGGGTCTTAGCCGCCGTTAGCAACCGTGCAACAGCAGCCTTTCATTTGAAACATTCTTAGTGCGTCCTGCTCCTTTACTTGTGGAAGCCACTCAACTATAATGGAGTCTGTTCTCTTCATGATTATATATTTTTTTAAATCCCACATTCCAGTCAAATCAGTTTCATACAGGTCATAAAAGAATAAAATAAAGAAAATAGAGACTGCAATACAACAGGTTAAGTCATGGTTTCCTGTGAGTAAATCGCTTTGTGTTAAAACAAAGGGGCCCACATTTCACACTTAGTTAATTGTGTTTTTAAACTTGAGACGAGATCATCATTATTTCAGTGTTGATAATTTCCCCCCCCATTTTTATTTAGTGGTGCACCGTGAGATTTTTCTAAAGTAAAATGGGTGCCTTACTCAGTTAACATAGTTACTCATTGGCTTCAATATTGTAAATAAAATGACTTGTTTTAATGGGGGAAAAAGTAGGATATTGTAATATGAAAGGTATATGGGGCCATAAAAATAGCATTTTAAACTTTATTTAAACGGATATAAAAAATATGAGTTGTTGTTGAGGTGAAAAACAACAACGGGCTATTATTGTTCTTCATTTCGTGTCGAGTTAACAGCTTTGGAACACATTACAATTTAATTACATCAGGTTAGACAGATGATTGAACAGGTGATTTGATACCATATCTGAAACTGTAACTATGTGGCTTTTTCAAACATGTTGTATGTTTGTGATTTTCAGGTGTTTCAGTATTTTATCTCTCGTGTACGGGAGAAGCTCCACATTGTGCTGTGTATGAGTCCAGTTGGTGATGCCTTCAGGTCCCGCTGTCGCATGTTTCCCTCGCTGGTCAACTGCTGCACCATTGACTGGTTTGTGGAGGTATGCTCAAGTCACTCTGCCATATATATATATATATATATATATATATATATATATATATATATATATATATATATATATATATATATATATATATATATATATATACATATTAGGGGTGTCGATTTAGCGCGTAATTTTCGAAGTTAATCCGACCACCTTTTGCCGCCGTCAATTTTTTGGATCGCGTGATTAAGGTTTCCATAGAAACCAGTGTCTGCATTGATAAAGGCTGCTGGTCACCATTATCTATACATGTTTCTTGAAAAAAAAAAAAAGCTTTAGAGTAGAGGAGGCGTTACATCTGCTTCAAAATATTGACGATGAGGATGAATTGCTCGGCAGACACGTGCGCGTGTTCCATCATTCCGGTTCACCCGGAACAGTTCAGATTTTAGAAGGTCGGTGCTAAGTTTCGATTCCTAGTTAGCCGCGCGGAAGAGCTACGAACAAAGTACGACCGATTAAAAAAAAAAAAAAAATGTGTGCACGCATGGTGCGCAGCTTCGGGCTCCTGCCGGCGAAGCTGCATAGCAATAGCACGTTAGCTCGGCTCCATTCGCGCTCAGCTCCTCGGCCCGCTTCGTCCCGGTCGGCAAGCGTGGGCAGCGGCGGCGGCCAATTCCCACAGATCTCCACAGCTGCGCGGCACCACGGTGGCAGCAGTCACCCTTCACGGGGTCGGTCATCCTGCCCGGGCCGGCTCATTCGGCCGACGCCTAGCCATAGAATGACGCGATGCGGCTCATGACCCAAAGTCAGAATCGGCTAAGTACGTCTAATTGCAACATTGAACCAACAAGTTCAACACACAAATGCACATATCGAGCTAATATTTAGCTTACATCATACGTAGCTGCAGCATATACATAAATACTGTACATACAGATACATCCTAAGGTTGCATGGACTGCTTAGATTAACTGCTTTCCTTGTTTGCCCTTAAAATGCAGCGTTGTGTTTGTCATTATATTTTCTCTCTAAAGCAAGACAAGATTAGCCAATCAATTGGTGTTCAGTAGCATGCTTTCAGTAACAGCTGAAAGTGTATGTGTGTGTGTTTGAAAAGGGCTGAGGGGCTGTTTGCGTGAGTTGAATCGAATGCTTGTTTTTTCAATTGAAGAGAAAGTCAACCCAAACATTTTTTTTTCTCAAGAATATGTTCTATGCAGGCCCCCTAGTTCAAACAAGGCATTCTGATTATTAATATTGTTTTTGTGGAACATGAGTTAAGTCGTAAAATACATCCATTTTTTACCATCTCAGGGGTCGGCCATTTTATTACTTCTGTCGACTGAAAATGACATCACTGACATCACATGTGCTTTACACTGTACCTCATCTATCTACTGATGACGGAGCATCAGAAGCAACTGGGGGTTCAGTATCTTGCTCAAGGATACTTCGACATGGTCACAATGGCCGGGGATCGATCCCACAACCTCCGGGTTGGGAAACGACCACTCTACCACTGAGCCATGCCGCCCATCAAAGTGCGGGGCGGCATGCTGGTCGACTGGTTAGCACGTCCGCCTCACAGTTCAGAGGTCGTGGGTTCCACCCCCCCGTGCCTGTGTGGGTTTTCTCCGGGTACTCCGGTTTCCTCCCACATTCCAAAAACATGCATTGTAAGTTGATTGGACACTCTAAAATTGCCCCTAGGTGTGATTGTGAGTGTGGATGTTTATTTGTCTCTGTGTGCCCTGCGATTGGCTGGCAACCAATTCAGGGTGTACCCTGCCTACTGCCCGATGACAGCTGGGATAGGCGCCAGCACGCCCGCGACCCTTGTGAGGATAAGCGGTATAGATATTAGATGGATGAATGGATGATCAAAGTGCACGGAGACTCTTTTCCCGCTTTTGTCGTCCTTTTTCATTCATAAATATGGCAACAGTGCGGGACAATAACTCTGAATTATTGTAGAAATAAAATAATTGAACACATTATTATCACCATCTCCATATTTTTTCCAAACAGTACCCCTGGCCGCAGCACAGCTATGAGTGTGGGTTTGTGTGTTTCTTTTTTGGGGAGGAGTGACACGGACATTGAACTGCTTCCAACACTGGGCAGTGGTTCTCTGTGTGCCATGGGAGGAATCATTCACAATAGTTGCGACTTCCTCCGGCCAATTTAACATAATCTGCCCATGGAGGGCTGCTTGTATTTCCGTAGCTGACGTACTTTGCGTGCTTTGACCACCTGAGCAAGCAAATCAATCTCCTCCTTGCTGAAGTTAGGGTTTCTTCCATCTTCCGCCGCATGTCTTGAATTTCTATTCGAGTCAGGTGTGCCACATTTAAAGGGATGGGAAGAAACCGCTTGACTGATTAGACCACGGACTTATGAATGAATGGGCCATCAATAGGCCCCAAAGGGCTGAAGCCAGAGGGCAGCCATCTTATGTTGTCACTGACAACTTCTGTTATTTTTTTTTTTTTTTTCAGAAAACACTTTTATAAATGAGTGGTTTAGGCTAGGATCCCTGTAATGAGTAATGAGAGCCTCTCAAAGAATCAACTTCACTGTTTGCATCAACCATTCAGGGTATATTACCTAAATAACGGTAATTGTTTACATTTTGCAGCAGTTTTTTTCCTGATGAGCTTTACTTTCATTTCATTATTGATACTGTAGACGGGCTAAGCAATTGGCGATGTAAGATGGCCGCCGGTGGCTTAACTCTTCCTGACGATGAGTAAGCGACATTGTTTGTCCATTCATATACAAGTCCATGGATTGGACACGGTTCGAGTCGGCTCTGTTGACGCCAAATGGTGCAGACAGCGGTTGTCTAACTGTGTCAAGCTGCATCGGTCTATGAAATTGCCAGAACTTCGTCTGGTTCTGCCCCTTGCACATTTATACGGCACCGTGCGCCAGACTTGCGCTTGGGACGAAAATAGGGCCCAAAATGTTTCTGGAGACTTCAGACTTCAATTTTGCTGCTGCTATCCTGTCTTACATTACAAGATTCATGAGCCCGCCCCAGAAGAAGCCGTGCAAGCCCAACCCATGACATTATCTCCGTTGGGTTTCACAGATTATCCTGGTTTGGTGTCAAAAGAGTAGAACATTTTTATCCCCCAACTTTTGCTTTGCCATAAGAGGTTAGACCTCTATTTGGAAATGTAACCTGCAGATGCAAAACCCGAATCTGCTGTCGTCTAAGTTGTGCGCCATATCCAGAAGGTCAATCCATGGAAATAAAAGCTGAAATATTTATAATGTAAAACGCTACTGTTTTCTATATATAAAATATATAATCAATACATAAAATAAATGAATTGGCCTCATTGTTCCAATACTTTTAGAAGGGGGATGGTCTGTAAACAGATGATGAATTGTGCCGTTCCCTCACCTGTTATCCATCTATTTTGTTTTTTTTTCAGTGGCCCCGTGAGGCCCTGCTCTCTGTCTCTCAGGCATTTTTCCAGAATGTGGACTTTGGTACGGAGGAACTCAAGCAGAGCTTCTCAGATTTGTGTGTGGAGACGCACATGAGCGTCTCTGTCATGGCTGAAAGATTCTACTCAGAGCTGAGACGTCGATATTATACCACGCCCACCTCCTACTTAGAACTTATCAACCTGTACCTGTCCATGCTAGACAACAAGAGGCAGCAGCTAGTGCTTGTAAGCCTAAGCCCAAAAATAAATGCAAAAATGTGTGTAGAAAATAGTGATTATTTGTCAGTCAAAGAGTTACTTTAATATAATACCAGTACAGTGAATTATCACACTGTCATGTCCATACATAGGCAAGGGATCGTGTGAAGAGTGGTCTGACTAAGCTCCTGGAGACCAATGAGCTTGTGGCCACAATGAAAGTGGAACTTTCTGCTCTGGAGCCACTTCTCAAACAGAAAAGCATTGATGTTGATGCTTTAATGGAAAAATTGTCTGTAGACCAAGAGAGTGCTGATGAGGTATTTTACTCTTTTATTATTAAGGTGCCATACAATCTATAAATTGCTGTAATAAATCCCAGGTTATTTGATGCACGCATCTTTTGAACCTTACAGACACGTAGGGTTGTGAAAGAAGAAGAGGCGATAGCAAAGGTCAAGGCTGAAGATACTCAGGCAATAGCTGATGATACCCAAAGAGACCTGAATGAGGCTCTGCCTGCCCTGGAGGGTGCGAACCAGGCTCTTAATTCTCTGGACAAGGCTGACATATCTGAGCTCAAAGTGTTCACCAAACCTCCTGACATGGTCATGACTGTCATGGAGGCTGTCTGCATCCTGCTCAACTGCAAGTCTGTATGATTTTCTCTCTCTTAAAAACAAGCACTAAACTCCAGTAAAAATATAATGACAAGAGAACCTAAACCAACCTTTTTTTTATAGAGTGACAAATGAAATGAAAAAACGATGAGACCCCTTTTTGTAAATTTTACAGTCAGTTTTTTTCTGTTGTAACAGTTTAGAAGGCCTTTTTTATAAAATATTGGAGAATCTGTTGGAATTTTTTGTCTGAAACATTAAGTACTAGGGCAGTGATCACTTAGGCCTGGCTCACCATCTTTGTACGAGTTCATCCCAAAGTTGTAAGCTTGAGTTCAGGGTTCTGTGCAAATTCTTCCATACCAAATTACAAAATCCAAGTGGGCCTTTATGAACCTTATTTTGTGCACTGGGGCACAATTAAACTGAAACAGAAAAGGGCCTGCTCCAAACCATTGGAAGCATGCAAATGAAGAATTAAGATTCAGGGGAAAGTAAGGGGTCTTCTAGTCCAATTCTAATTCATGAAGAAATGTCTGGATTGTTTTTTTATATTTCATATAATATTTAAGAAAAATTATTATAAGAATAAATGACAGTGTATAAACCTTTCAATACATATACATGAATTTGTGTATTTTTAGTTAGTATTCTAAATTTGCAGGAATATTTGCTGTAATCGAATGACCATTTAGATCATGTATGCTGTTTTTGTTTTTAATCCAAAGTGACAATAACGTCGCAATCATGAATATACAGTAGTACAAACGACAGGCCACTTCAATGTATTTGTCATAAAGTAACGTTAATTTGACCAGTATGTTTTGAATTGCATTTTGATTTTTTTTCCTCAAATAGACCGGATTGGCCCAATGCCAAAAAGTTGCTGGGTGATTCCAATTTCACCCGATTTCTGACTGACTACGATAAGGACAATATTAAGCCTCAAGTCCTGGCAAAGTTGCAGAAATACATTAACAACCCAGACTTCATACCCGAGAAGGTCTGTTTACATTTTAATTCAAAAACGATTTTGGGATTGTTTTGAGTGGGAGCTACTGGCTTTGATAAAATTTGCACTACACAGTGTCACAGATGGACTGAGGTTCTTTGATGGCTTCTAGGTTATATACGTGGCACTAAAATGTACAGTACGTTTACAAGTTTAGAGGGATTTCATCAGTCATTTATGCATGTATCTTTTTGTTGGACCTCAAGGTGGAGAAGGTCTCCAAAGCGTGCAAATCCATGTGTATGTGGGTTAGGGCTATGGACATATACTCCAGAATCCTCAAAGAAGTTGGTCCAAAGAGAGAAGCATTTGCCAAGGCACAGGTCAGTAATTTAGTATACAGTACAGACATGCCCAATCATAATGGAACAGTTTGCAATCAGTGACTACGTTCACATGCAGTCAAAAACCCTTTCAAAGTATTTACGTTCCGCTTTTCCTGAATACGCTCATATTCCGGTTTTAAAAAACATGAATAAGCCCCCTGGGTTACGACTTTTGTAACGTGACTATTTTGAAATATAAACATGTATCAAAATAGCTCAATTGAAAGAAACATTGGTTTGTGTTCTACACATGCTCTATCGGTAAAGAATCTTGGCCTTTTGAGTACAGGAACTACTTGTATGCACGGCGTCCACAGAATTAGATACGTTTAATGATCTAACATTTGACCCCGCACGGCTTATGTCTGATCACGCATGTAAACGGATTCTTTCGAATGTTTCAAAAATCTGAATTTTACCGAATAACCCGAATATTGATGGCATGTAACGTAGTCACTTAAAATAGTTTAGTTTCAACGTCCCTCACAGTCCACTGTTTCTTTATACTCCTTTATACCTACACATCCAATATAGGCAGAGCTGGAACTCACAATGGCAACACTGAGGGAAAAGCAACTACTGCTCCAGAGTGTGGAAGACAAGATCAGAGTTCTACAGGAATCTTATGACAGCAGTCTTAATGAAAAGCAGGAATTGGGTGATTGTCATGTCCTTTTTACCTGTTCCAAAGTAAAAGTCTTAAAGAGAAAGTCAACCCAAACGTTTTCTGGACAATAATTATTGTACAGTTCTATGGGCCTCCACTACTCTTAACACGGCATTCTGATTAATATTGAGTTTGTGGAATATGAGATAAGCAGCAAAATCCACCCATTGTTAGCCATATCAGGGGGCAGCCATTTTGCCACTTTCTGTCGACTAAAAATGACATCACAGTTGCTCAGGGCTCAGGTAACGAATAATCACAGATCACAGCTCATTTGTTTTATGAAGCTGAGCCGCGATTGGTCATTGCCTGAGCCCCGAGCAACTGTGATCTCATTCTCAGTTGACAGGATGCGGCAAAATGGCCCGCACCTTGAGATGGACAAACGTATGGATTTTACTGCTAAACTCATATTCCACAAACGCAGTATTAATCAGAATGCTGTGTTTAAGACTAGTGGGGCTGCATAGAACATATTAATATAAAGCAAATGTTTCCCTTTAAATATTAGCTATGCATTCATTCTTGAATGTACTGTATACCGAGAAGCAATTTTCCCTTGCCGTCTATTTGTTCAGAGCAAATTTCTCTCATTTTCTATGACACCTTTCTTTTTGCACAGTTAACACTATGGCAGTGACACAGGCTCGGTTGACCAGAGCAGGGAAGCTAACATCGGCATTAGGAGATGAGCAAGTGCGCTGGGAGCAAAGTGTTGCGACATTTGATCAACAGATCATTGATGTTGTAGGCAATGTCTTCATCGCTGCTGCTTGTGTGGCCTACTACGGAGCATTCACCTCTCACTATAGGAAACTGGTAGGAAGAATCTCCTGCTTCAGAGCATGTCAGAATGTTGTAACTTGCAATATGGGCAGCTGTGAAAACAAACACCACAGTTGCAGTTTTACACAATACACACTGTGCACATACTTACTTATGTATGTCTGTATGTTTGCACAGTACGTATGTTTGTATATGCGGAGGTGGGTAATTTTAATTTACAAAATTTTGCCGATACGTCATTCAACATTGGTCAAGGCCCGACGCCCCCTCCCCCAAAACAACCCGCCCATCCCAAAAAAACACATCATAGTCCAAAAGATGAAAAATCCATCCATCCATCCATTATCAGAGCCGCTTCTCCCCACGAGGGCCGCGGGATGAAAAATCCAATTTGATTAAAATGATAAATGGAGTGCACTATCTGTGTATCAACATCATACGGTGCTTACCCAAAGAGCTTTACACACAATTACACTCACATACATTTCACATACACTTATTTGCCAACCTTTTGAACTGTAAAAGTATAGTCAGTGAAAACACGCTGGTGGCTGCATTCAACTGTTTTAACTCCTAAAACACACCCAAAAAGTTTGAATATAAAGTTTAAAATGGCTTACATTAGCTAGACTACCGCTGTGCATTGTGGCCAAGGTTAAAATTTAATCCAAGTATCTTGTACTCCTACTCCTGTCTATAAATGCTCATCGTCATCTGCTTCTTCACCTTCTTATTCTTCTTCTTCTTCTTCTTGGTACATGGGCGGATTACAGCTATTTAGTGCATACCACCATCTATTGTATAGGAAGAGGAAAGCATTTCCATATGATGTCAATGGAAGCAATTTTGAGCCGTGCGAACAAACATTTGAGACAGGCGGGGTGTGTTTCTGTCAGTAGTCAGCAAAACGGGCGTCCATCAGTTACGGACTGAGAGGTCCGTCTGTACTTGATCCGGTTAGTTACGATTACATTAACCCATCTACATCAGTGCTTAGTCTGTCTTTTTTTTTTTTTTTTTTTTAAGTTTCCCGTCAATTGTCAGCAAAACGGGCGTCCGTCAGTGACGGACTACGGAATGATCTCCTCTGTGTATATGTTATGTATGTATGCACTGGATGTACAAACCCCAATTCCAGTAACGTTGGGACATTCTGTGTCGCATAAATAAAAAGAGAATACAATGATTTCCAAATACTTTTCAACTTATATTAAAGTGAAAACACTGCAAAGTTAAGATATTCAACATTTAAACTGATTAACTTGACTGTTTTTTTGCAAATATTAAATAAATATAGGTTGAAAAGGATTTGCAAATTATTGTATTCTGTTTTACATTTTGCGTAATGTTGCAACTCTGAGATGCTAGCGCAGTCTAGGCTATACCACACCCAGTGTGGGGTGAACGCATTACAAAAATAACGTGTTACAGTACTATATTACATTAAGGCGGTAACAGTCAATCATTACCTGTCTATCTGTCTGTCCGTCCGTCCGTCCGTCCGTCCATCCATCCATCCATCTGTCCATCCATCTATCATCTATCTATCTATCTATCTATCTATCTATCTATCTATCTATCTATCTATCTATCTATCTATCTATCTATCTATCTATCTATCTATCTATCTATCTATCTATCTATCTATCTATCTATCTATCTATCTGATCTCTTGTTAGACCAATTATCAGTTATACTTCATCTATCTATCAATTATTTGTTACACCAATTATCAATTATACTGTACTTTATTACATAAAAATACATTGTCTTATTGATAATAGGAACACACACTTGCAATATAAATATTTTTTTCGGATGTAAAGTATGTTGATAATTTTATTGATGGTGTACAGTCTGGGATTATTTATATATTGGACCAAATATCATTTCCAGTATTTATATTTAAAAACATATAAATATACATCTTGTTAGTGATATAAATTTAATCAAACGCAATGATCTCCCACCATAGTCGAAACATTTAACATTATACCCTGCACTACAAATTAACCTTACCAATTTAGAGTGTAAATTTTGCATTTTCCTTTTAAAATGTCGAACGCATTAATAAATCAATTAATAAATTAAATTAAATTGGTCCTTCGAGCCGGATCCCTATAAGCCGGAAGGTTTACAGCTGTCGAGTCAAACTCCAGGTAATGTCCGTGGCCACGGCTCTAAGACCCTTTCCAGGACTGGTCTTTGGCTCCACTTCTGGGAACTGAAGGTTGACGGGAAGCCGGAGGAGTGAAGACATCTCTCTGAACTGCTTCCCTAAACTGACAATCACAAACTCTGTTGCTGCGAAAACAACCTGGACAAGGAAGAACGATACAATTTACACAGTATTTGATCTTGATATTAGTTTGGTACCACAGCTTCAAATTACCAACCACAGAAGAAACCTAGGGTAGGTGGACAGAAAAATAAAGGGATTTTTTTTACAATAAATAAAATATGCGATTAACTACGAGCCAACTATGAAAAATGCGATTAACTATGATTAAATATTTTAATCGCTTGACAGCACTACTTGTGATACATAATAAGAAAAGGCTGCTGTCAAATGAAAGTCATGTATTCAAGTTTTCACATGTGCCATTTTTCCTCAGCTTGTTGATGAGTGGATAATACAGTGCCAGAACCTGAATATTCCCATAAGTTCCAGCTTCAGCCTTATCAATATTCTGGGTGACCCATATGTCATTCAAAAATGGAATAATGAAGGTCTGCCCCGGGACACGGTCTCCACAGAGAATGGAATACTGGTGAATGAGGGTCGCCGCTGGCCTCTTATGATTGACCCCCAGGATCAGGTGAACTATCTAATTAAGTGTTCTTAACTTACGGTGTACAGAATAGTTGACTGAATAGTGTCACTTTATTATGAGTCACCCCACAAAAAAAAAACAAATTATGCAAGTTTATACTGCAAATGATTTTAAAATGTCCACTAACACAATGAAGCATGAGGAAATCTCTTTGACTCAAATATTTTCGCAGGTTAGCAAATGATTCCATGTTCAAACAGCCGTTGTTAAAAAATGGCCCATTCTTTCTTCATTAGGCTAACCGATGGATACGCTCAAAGGAGGCCAAGAATGGTCTAAAAGTGATCAAGCTCACTGACCCAAACTTTCTTCATAAGCTAGAAAATGGCATCCGGATGGGCATGCCTGTTCTGCTGGAGGAGGTAAAAACACATTATGTTGAACTTTGCACATTTATGCCAGACTGAAACATCCTTTCTTAATCAAAAATACTGTACATGTTGCTTTAAAATTGCTGTGTTTTATTGATTCCAAAAGCAATTATAGCGGGACAAATTTGATTGAACACATTTACTACAATTCATGCAGAGTAACTAAAAAGCATAAAGTTAGATCCAGAAGTATTTTGGACAATGAAAGAGATGTGTTTTATAACTGGAATAAAATAATCACAATGAGAATGAAAACTTTGTTCAATTTCTATTTTAGAGGTTTAACAAACAGTGAGCTAAACTACCAGTATGTCAAAAGATCTGAAGATGATGACAGCTAAAGTGGATGATATTGGGAACCTTTCTTTGGTGATAACATTAACCAAGGGATACCTGTACTTGTATCAGAAGGATGGAAAAAGAAATGTACAATATGTCCAACATGGTGTGTTATGACATGGCATATATGACAGCTAGTCGAAAAGGTTCACTGGTGTTGACTGAAGATGTGTCTGCTGACAGAAAAATTGAAAAAAAAGAATTAAGGTGTCAAGGCTATACTCTCTCCTCTCAAAACTACTAAAAAAAACCTCTATCATTGTCAAAAATACTTCTGGATCATATTGTACATGTGCAAGGATTAACAAAGCACAACTGTCATCTGCTATCCAGAATACATGTCATATTTTACCTTTAATTCTCATTTTAAAAATGGCCTCTCCAAAGTGGAGTTATAAGCTACACGAACAGTTATACTTGACATGTCTACATTTGTGTTTCCTTCTGTTTATGTAGTTAAAAGAGACCCTGGATCCTGCTCTGGAGCCCGTCTTGCTGAAGCAAACGTTTGTGGCGGGTGGACGCACTTTGATCCGACTTGGAGACTCCGATATTGACTATGACAAAAATTTCCGGTTCTATATGACAACTAAAATGGCAAATCCGCATTACCTACCAGAGGTAGTGACAGCACCTATTGTCACAGTTTGACACATTTTCATGAATTTGAATAGTGTACATGCTGCCTTTCATGGAGCTTGCACAAGTTTGATTCCCACCAAGCCTTCAACGAGAGGGTCACTGTTGATTTTTTTTTAAACAAACAAACAAACAACTACAAAATCATAAAAGGCATATGTGAGCAATGTATCTGACAATGTTGTTGTTGAATTAATGTTTTCTGTTTTTACCTTTCAGGTGTGTATCAAAGTAACAATCATCAACTTCACTGTGACTAAGTCTGGCTTAGAGGACCAACTGCTTGGGTATTGCACGACACACACACAAAAAAGCTTTCCAGCTGGGAATCTCTTTTTTTTATAATAAGAATAAATAGTAGCCAGTGATGCCATCATATTCTCCCAAATTATTTGATCTCCCCGAACCGTTGTCTTCTCAGGGATGTGGTGTGCTTGGAAAGTCCACACCTAGAAGAGCAGAGAAACGACCTGGTTGTGCGCATCAATAATGACCGGATCCAGCTGAAGAACATTGAGGATCGCATTCTGAAGCTTCTCTTCACCTCTGAGGGAAACATACTTGACAATGAGGAGCTTGTTACCACTCTCCAGGAATCAAAGGTAAAATCTCAGTTGGAAAAAATGGTGATTGACTACCTTGGCGTTGAATTTGACATCAACTTCATAGAAAATTTCCAACTTGTATGGTTGCGTTGCTGCATCTTCTTACAACTTAATTTCCCTCCAGTATTATTGAAACAGTGAAGCCAAGTTTCATTTTTTTTTCTGCAGACTGAAAACATTTGGGTTTGAGTTCAAAAGCTACTTTTGCTCACTTATAAATGTGGTCTTTTATCACAAACAATGTTACAAATCTTGTGTTTGAGTTGTATCAAATTCTGAAATTATCTTTTGATGCCAAAACCAAATGTTTGAAATCACAGATATAAAGGAATCAGCCACACTTTTCTAATTTAGAGGGACGCACGGTTGTGTGTGCTTTTCCTGATGTCAGATGTTACTGTTTTATTATTCTGCTCCTTCATCTTATTTTTAATTTGTGTATTCCTACCTTCCTCAGGTGACATCAGCAGCTATAAAACAACGACTGGAGGAGGCAGAGGCCACCGAGCTGATGATCAATAATGCAAGAGAGGGTTACCGATCTGTAGCCACCCGAGGCTCTGTCCTGTTCTTTGTCGTCGCCAGTCTCTCTGAGATTGATCCAATGTACCAGTTCTCACTTAAATACTTTAAGCAAGTGAGAAAGGCTGCTGTTTATTGAAGCAATGAACAAATTCGGATTAGTATTTTGTGAGGAACAACATAAATTTGATATTAAATGTTTGTTGTTTTTTTTCTTTCTCTTGCCAACTGCAGCTCTTCAACTCCACCATTGAGACATCTGAAAAGAGCGACGTGTTGGCAGAGCGTCTCCAGATCCTATTGGACCAGATCTTACTCAACTCCTACATAAATGTTTCCCGGGGCCTGTTCGAGCAGCACAAACTCATCTACAGCTTCATGTTGTGTGTTGAGATCTTGAAGCACCGTGGTGACATCTCGGAGGCGGAGTGGCAGAATTTCATTAGGTCTTCTACAGGCATGGA
Organism: Filicampus tigris; assembly: GCF_054856515.1. Taxonomy (NCBI): domain Eukaryota; kingdom Metazoa; phylum Chordata; class Actinopteri; order Syngnathiformes; family Syngnathidae; genus Filicampus; species Filicampus tigris. The sequence goes on from NC_141222.1 coordinate 8,469,019, forward strand.
AAAGGTGGGCTGGGGAATGGCATTACGATTTAAATAACTTGTTGGAAAAACATCCTGCAATTTTGGGGCCTCGGATTAAAATAAAGGTGCTGAAACTGCTGTGTGCCAGTTGGCGACAAGAATGAAATAACGGTATTGCTAGTGAGGAAATAAATTGTATGGTAGTCTGTGCAACCATCTGCATGGATTGCAGTGATAACAACTCATTTCTCACTCTCATGAGTGTTTAATGAGAAAAGATATTTCATCCAATTTGGTTTCCAGATATTCTCATGATGAGAATAAAATAGGAAATTGTGTTGTTGTTTTTCTCAGTCCTCTTAATGACAAAAAAAAAAATCTTCATATCCTCCGATGCTAATACAGGGATGGATTTGATAGTTAAACATTCCATGCCACAAAACATCACTCATCTTCTCGGCCCTTGCTGGTAAATTGGTGAGAAATGCTCAAACTAATACAGAACAATAAAAAGGAGAAAGAATAAAAGTTGTATTATACAATGAAAAATACTAGTTCCCCTAGGTGAAATGCACACATAAGAAAATGAAATGAAATAAAATCTAAGATTTTATACGGTACTGAAGATAGTTTGATGATTTGACTCCCTTATGCTGTTCATGTCCTCTCCTGTTTCAGAGAGATTAACTGACATTTGACACAATTTCTCTGGAGTCCTAAATAAATGTTTTTAGTTCAATTATCTTGTTACATAAGATTAAAACACGGGAGATGGAGATGGTCTGGATATCATGGAGCTCTGCACCAGTGATCTCCCTAATTGCTAAGCATTCATGCAGCTGGAGAACCACACAGCCACCCAGTATATGCTATTAGTACACACTCCCAGTTGCACAACAGTCGAAAACGACTGCCGGCTTCTGAAATACATTTTCTCTCTTCACTTTTCTGAGGTGTAATATTTGTTACTGGGCCTTTCTGTTGACAAGTGCCTGTGTTTTTATTTTGGGATTTTTTTTTCCTCTATCACTGACTCACATTGAGGTGATCCGTTCCTCCTCATGCGGTATAGTGGGAGATGATTTCTCGGATCAGACTTCCAGAAGACTAAAATCATCTCCTGAGACTTTGTTCTGAGGTTCGGTGGAGTTTTCAAAGGAATAATGTACTGAGCACACGCAAGCTTAAGGGGGCCACAGTGCTGATAGTCAAAGTCAAAGAGCGACGTTCCCCAAACATTTCGTTTGTATAAAGTTCCAAATTCAGTTCTACAGTGAGGTATTGTTTAGAATCTTGAACTTTTCTTGGCGAGATTGTGTTGAAAGCTGAATTGTAGTCGATGAAGCATATGCGCATGATGTATATGTTTTGACCTCCAGGTTTTCCAAAGCAGTGTGGAGCAGTATTGCTGGTGCATCCTCTGTTGACTTATTTGTCCCCCTGGAAATCTGGTAACGGTGGCGTGTAGTTTGTGTGACAGTTTTAATTAATTGCATGATCTTGCAGTCCCTCCAATCTTTTACCTGGTTGAGTAAGAGCCTCAGGCCCATCGTCATTAAGGCTTGTGAGGTTGGTTAAGAATCGGTTAAAAATAAAAGTTAAAAGTACAAGCACAGTTTTTGGGAAACACACCCAGGTTTCTGTAGCTTTGGTTGGGTTGATATCCAGCTCGCAGAGTCTGACCTTGTGGGAATTTAGGATGGGTGTAGCATTATCAGATGATAGGAGCGGCATCTGGTCCTTATTGTCTGTCAAACTGGGAATAAAAAAGATTCAGCTCTTTGATGTGATGTCCATGGCACTACTGGATGTGGAGGGGGTGCATACTGCATAGTCCTTGTGTTGTCCAAATTGGCCCTTATTCCCTCACGTTTTTGTGTTGAAGTGATATTCCACATGCTGCCTTTAGCTTTTGTATATTTTATGCCTCTTGTCAGTCCTGTTCAGGCTCCGACGGTGGATAACAACAAATAAATATGTTATGCTAATGAGGAGAGATAGAGAGAACTTGAATTTACATGGAAATTGATTTGCTGTCACAAGTGCCAAGTATTCTGCTATCTGGAGAATTTTTCATGAATCTGATTAAAACTTCAGTTGAGAAAATTCCTTAACAAAAGTTGTCCTATATTTAAAAACATGTCTCGCCAAGGGTCTTAAAATGGATGCACACTTATTTTACAAGACATAGGCTATAGTTCTCACCCAGTAATGTTTTCATATTTCAGAAATCTTCTGCAACAATAAATGCAACAATAAATGCAAAAGCTCTCCTGTTAGTAGCCTCTGCGGCCACTCCTGGAATCCTAGAAGGTTGTGTTTCCAAGGTGATTTGGCCTCCCATTTAACCCAGACCATTATCTACTACGCAGCCAGCGAGTAGACCTAGAGAGAAACTTGTAAAAGGAGCTCTTTTGATGGTCAGGTTTGGACACAATAAAAACTGGCCCGGGAGGATTGCATTTGTGTGCCATTTCATTTTATGCAATGATAACAGGTCTGGGGATACAGGCTGCCTGGTGTCCTGATTGTCATTCTAATAGTGTCCTCCCTTCTGTGTTTCTCACTTTTGTGTGCCATTGTCTTTTACGAACATCCATCAACGTCACTTCGACTGCGAGATTTATGATGAAATTTTTTGTCAGCACGCCAAACACCCACCCACTCCTGTAATCAACCCTGGTCTTATATCTTATAGGAATTTGCTGAGCGGCCAGATGTCCCATGGCTAAGTGATTATTACTGGGAGACATGTTGCGAACTGGACGAGTCAGTGCCCTGCTTCAAGGGCATGTCCAAAGAAATCATTGCAACACACATCCATGTTCAGCTTGGTAAAGTTGCACCCCAGCCTCTGATCAGTAATTTGTTTCTCTTTGTTATGAAAACTTGTAGGGTTCTAGAGTATTAACTAGACCGTGTTACCTTCATTTAGGCCGTTTTGAGACATCTTTTAATCCAGAAAATTGGGAAGGCTATGTGTCACAGTTACCACCTCTTGATTTGTCAGAAGAGGGCAAGCAAAAAACTGGAATCCGAGGCTACTGGAATGAAAGGCTGACTTCTTTTCAAAAGTTGGTCCTTATCAAGAGCTTCATGGAAGAGAAGGTAGGTTAGGATCATCAATATGAAAGTATCATAAAAGTATATTTTATGTAAAGTGTCACCCGAGAGACGCTTTGTGAAGTGCTGTACTCCTATTGAGTAAATCCTGATGCAAGGTTGTTTTTTTTTATAAGCCATCACATCACAAGTCTGGCCCTTCAAATAAAACATAATCAGCGTTTTCAAGGGTACCTACTGTGCATCTTCTGCTACTATAATAAGACTTTAAAAACGTCCAGGAGAAATGTAAACACTATATTCTGTTTGTGGGATCCTTAATGATGCCATAAAATGTAACATCTTTAGAAACAATAAAACAGCAGTTTTTACTCTTACAAGAACAAGACTAGCCTTGTTTGAGAGCGGGCCATTTTGTGTTCTCATTCAATTTCTGTTGTTGCACACAATTAAGTTTTATCAACCAGTTAATGGACTGCAGTAGAGTTGAGTTCCACCTACCCTAGGTTTCTTCTGTGGTTGGTATTGAATTTGAAGCTGTGGTACCAAACTAATATCAAGATCAAATATTGTGTAAATTGTATCTTTCTCCTTTGTCCAGGTTCTTTTCGCAGCAACAGAGTTTGTGATTGTCAGTTTAGGGAAGCAGTTTGTGGAAAACCCTCCCATTGATTTGGCTAATCTCTACAATGACATGTCTCCATCTACGCCACTGGTCTTCATCCTGAGCACCGGATCAGACCCTATGGGTGCCTTCCAGCGTTTTGCAAAAGAGAGGGGTTGTCTTGACAGGTAAAACCATGTCAAAGGTGGAGCAATTGGATATGTAGATGACTCTGAAAATGACAATGTCACACATCAAAGCCAAAACGTGTTTGCTGCATTACAACTTAGGGCAGTTTAAAGTCCCTGTAAAGTGAAAATAAAATTATAAATTTGACGTTTATAACCAGAGGCGGGCATTCCGTCCGTCAGTCACTGACGGACGCCCGTTTTGCTGACGATTGACAGGATACTTTAAAAAAAATGACTAAACAATGACTGAAGTGAATTTTCGTCCGTCAGAATAATAGTCAGTAACCAAGTCAAGTACTGACAGACGCCCATTTTGCTGACATGTTTTTTTGGGGGTGGGGAGATTGACTGATGGACTTCTGATGGATTAATTGATGGACTGACCAACTGATGATTACAGTTCGATTTGGCTTGAAAAAATGACAGACTGGCGAATGATGGACGGGTACCCAGGCCGCTGACGGATGATGAATGACGGACCGACAAAATTTAGTAAAATTCCCACCTCTGTTTATTTTTTGGTGATGAAACGTTTTTATTAATGTTTTTCATTTTCATACAAAACACACAATGAAAAAAGTTAACAGAATACACACATATAATACATACAGATGTAAAATATCCCCTTCCCTAACCAGACCTTTGGGTCTCAACATTTCATGTCCTGCAATTTATAACAAATAAATACTTACAAATCCAAAAAAATAAAAAATGAAATCATGAAAAGCATTTTAAATCAAACACTTCTTCCAAGTGTCCACTGATAGTGTAGTGGCACACACGCCCGAGTTGTGTGCGGGCAGCGTGGGATCGATTCCCGCTCAGTGACGGTGTCTGTGTGTGCCCTGCGACTGGCTGGCAACCAGTTCGGGGTGTAGTCAAGATGACATGACATGACATGACATGACTTCTTCCAAGTCTTGCTCTAATTTACTCACATGCCATAATAAAAAATTACACATATATATATATATATATATATATATATATATATATATATATATATATATATATATATATATATACATACATACATATATGGTTAGCACATCTGCCTTACAGTACAGAGTTCCAGGGTTCTGTGTGTGCCCCCCGATTGGCAACCAGTTCAGGGTGTACACCGCCTCCGCTCCTGCTCACCCGCAACCCTCTTGAGATTAAGCAGCCTGGATGATGGATGGATGGAAGTATTTGAGGATTTAATGGGATAGTCTGTGCGATTTATAATGATGAATCAGAGGCAACCTGCTGCCAAATAATCGGTGACAGGTTTGCTGAATAAGATGATGATCCGGATTTCTCATTAGATATCATTACTCCAGTCAAAGTTGGGATCACAGTCTAATACTGTATTTCCCTACACCGAATCACATCAAATGCTAATGTTTTTTGTAATAAGAATTTTTTTAATAATATAGTTATATATAGCTGTGACTATGCCCGATGTCTTCAATTTATCGTTTAGCTCTATCAAAGGATGTACAGGTAACTTCACATCTTTTCAATAAAGCTGACTCCATCCTGTGGGAATCCCATGGGATCCCCGAAAAAACGTCTCCCTTTAGTAGAAACAAATAATAACTTTAAATGCCCTTTAAGAAATTCATTAATTAATTCACTATCTATAAATTGATGTAATAAAGATGGTTTTGATACTGTACAGCCATACTGTATATTAAAATAATCCTTTCTCTGTAACCATTAGGGTTGAATCCATTTCACTGGGTCAAGGACAGGGGCCCATAGCAGAGAAAATGATTAAATCAGCATTAGGGGACGGAGGCTGGGTTTTCTTGCAAAACTGTCATTTAGCAGTCTCTTGGATGCTTCCCATGGAAGAGATCATTAAGACCTTCGCAGAGCCTGGTAACACACACACTATCACACACACCCTCGTCAACTGATATTATTTGAACTTGCTGTCCATGTGGTCAATGTAAAATTGAACAGTCATCCTCTTTCCTTTTACAAAACACTTCTCTTAGCCATGGGATACAACAGCAGAACATTTGCCACATTTATTTTATTTATGTCGTAGTGTATGTTCTATATATTGAGTGAGGCATTCTTTTCCTACGCAGACACCATAATCCACGAGAACTTCCGTTTGTTTCTCAGTTCCATGCCTACTAAAGTGTTTCCAGTTACAGTGCTACAAAACTCTGTCAAGGTAAACATCGGCTTGAATATTAAGTGCCCTAGCCAGAAAATGTTCGTGTAATAACTGTACATTCACTTAATTTCATTCAGATTTAGGGGTGTCAATAGTTGCCACTCTTCTTTTTTGTGGTTACAATGCAATGACCTGACAAAACAATGAACTATTTGGAAAAAAAGATTCATTATGTAATTATTGATTCCCTTTGCCTGTGTTCGATTCTTCAAGGTGACAAATGAACCTCCTAAAGGCCTACGCGCCAACATTCGTCGAGCCTTCACAGAGATCTCCAACAATTTCTTTGAAGAGCACATACTGGGGCTGGACTGGAAGAGGATGGTCTTTGGAATCTGCTTTTTCCATGCAATCATTCAGGTTCAAAAGAAAAATACCAATTCACTATTTTGTCATTTTGCTTTCTTGTGTATTTATAGACTTTTAAACGTTTACCTTGTTTGTATGCACTTCAGGAGCGCAAAAAGTTTGGTCCTCTTGGCTGGAACATTCCATATGAGTTCAGTGACAGTGACAGGGAGTGTGCTCTGCTCAACCTCAACCTCTACTGCAAAGATGACACTATTCCCTGGGATGCTCTTACATACATCACTAGTAGGTGAACCTTAATACACGATGGTATCACAATTACTGTATTTAAAGATTTGACAATGAAATATTCACCTTGATGCTGCAATGTGATAAATGCTGGATTTATTTTCACATAGTTGTGTTCCACACGATCCACCCGTCAGTATAAACTGAATTAATCAAACAATTTCCAATTTAATAGAATCAAGTTTCATATTTCTGAAATAAGTCACTGACTTTTGTTGTTGTTCACTCACCTTACACAGTGTCGGTTCAGGTCCCATTTAATGATGAATGTGAATTGTCTGTCTCTGTACATTATTGACCGATGACCTGTCCAGGGTGCAGCTGGCTTTTCGCCTGAACACAGCTAGTCTCCAGCTCCCTGTGACCTTTAAGAAGTGGTATACAGTGTGGATGGATGAATTTGTGAAATAATGTGATATGATACTGAGTGCACCAATAGAAAGCTAATTGATGTTTTAAATTGTGTTAATTAATCCAGCGTGTTACCGATCCTTCTCTTGTGGAAGGAGCAACTTGGTCAAATGTGAGTGTGTATCCCCAGGTGAGATCACATATGGAGGCAGAGTGACAGATGTCTGGGACCAACGCTGCCTGAGAACAGTCCTGAAAGGCTTCTTTTCCCCTAAAACCCTGGGGCCTTGCTACACTTTCTCAGAATCCGGTACCTCTTAAATTTCCATTTGGCCCATGACCGTTCATGAACTTCACAGTTACTAAATTAACGATAATTGAACTCCATGCTGTTGCTATTTTGAACAAGACTTTCAATTAATTATTCAGTTGCACAGAATCAGGAGCGTGCATATAAAAAATGTTGGGTGTGTTGATTTTCTAAGACTCTACCAGACCTACTGCTAAATGATTTTGCCATGTAGTAACACAATTTATTCCATAACGGGGACTGATCTTGTCATGTTGGACTGTTGTTATTTTAACTGTATGTTCCTCTGATTTGATGGTTTCTCCTGTTCATTAGGTGTCTACTATGCCCCTGCGTTAGACACACTGGATTTATATATAGAGTACATTGAGAACCTTCCAATCATTGATGACCCAGAGGTCTTTGGTATGCATGAAAATGCCAACCTGGCCTTCCAGGTATGGAGTTTACAGCTATAAAACAAAAGACACAATTAGGAATTGTCAGCTTTCATCTCCCAGCCATTATGGAGTTATTCTGTCATGAGCACTTAATTTACCATTAACATTTTTGTATATAGTAGTTAATTTAGTATACATTTTCTGTTGAATGGAATTTGGAATAAATATCCATACTAATAGTAGCCTTGTAAATGAAAATACTGTAAAATAAATAAATAAATAAATAAATATGCGATTGAAATGTGATTTTATATTGAAAAAAAAAAAATCTTCAATTATGTCCTCCCTGTACTATACATATATTTGTCTCCGCAGCGCCAAGAAACCATGAATCTGATCAACACTATTCTAGATGTTAATCCTCGCTCTTCAGCCCAACTAGGAGCCAAAAGCAATGACGAGATTGTGTGTGAGCTTGCCGAAGCTATACTTGCTAAGCTACCCGGTACGAAAACACACAGCATTTTTTTGGTCATTGGAGACACCAGTTATTTATTTATCTTTATATGTATGTGTGCGTGTTTGTGTGTGCATGTGTGTGTGTGTGTGTGTGTGTGTGTGTGTAGACCGCATTGACATGGATGAGGCGCTTGAAAGTTTATTCGACAGAGACGATAACGGTCGTGTCAACTCCCTAACAACTGTGCTGGGCCAGGAGGCCGACAGATTCACCAAACTGATTCGCTTACTAAGGGTAATGATAAGAATGATTTCAGCAAATGACACCAGTATTTTGCTTGTGGCACTATTTTCACTAGCATTTGTAGAAGCAGTTCACAATTACTATAGATGCTGAGCAGTTCATGATGACTATTAGCAAGGCTTTTTAGCTCCCTGCAAATTTGCTATAGAGTCTGGAAACATTTTATTCCAAAGGGGGATAGATTTTGTTTATACTCGTCTGTCCACCGCAGCTGCAGAGGTTCCTTGTGCACAGAACACAGGTGACACTTTTATTTGGATCACTGTCAAATAGTTTGCATTTGTGACAGTAGCCTACTTGAGATCTCAATGTCGAATATGTTCTTTTTTTTGTCAGTAAACCCGTGTCTCACTGAGCGGCAAATGCTTGCAAAGGTAGCGAATGTTGGATGAATCAACTTTTCTGCCAAATGTTGGCAAAATTCAGGTGGTCGCCTCCGTCATTAGCAACGTCTATCAACTTTTAGCGATGCTTTGATTAGGGGTGTCAAAATAGTGCATTAATTGCGATCAATTAATTACAGTCACAGTTAAAGCGTTATTTTTTAAAATCACATTAATCAAATTTTTAATCTCTAACTTTACTGTTTTCCCTATGAGGATTAGATCCATTTTGATACATGCGGCTTGTGCTTGAGTTATTGGGGGTGTAAAAAACAATGGTTTTCTCTGTGCCCGTCTGTCAGACTGCACACAGAAGGTGGAAACGTGCGTTAAGTTAAATCCATCCTGTATAAATTAAATAAATATATATCCAAGTCTGGATGCATAATTTGCCACATTAACAGCCATCTAATTTAACTAGCACTATATCTTAATAGTGTCACATCCTGAAGTGGACACCGATTGGCTGTCATTGTGTTTGGCATAACCTGATGGGCTCCTATTGTAGGTGGGATGGCAAGTTCAGGAGCAGAGAGAAGACATGAAAATGGAGGAGCATGTGAGAGTTGTTGGTCCAATGATTGGTAAATTAAAAAAACGCCCTGATGGCACTACTGATAAAGCCAGAATGATATGCCGTCTTTTTAAAAAGAACTTTCCTTACCAAAGAAGCTGTTCAAGCCTACCACATCAATGCAAAACAACCAGCCGCGACTAAAGCTACAGCTAATGATAACAACAAAGACGCTAATGTAGCGAGCCATTGCAAAGCACTAAACTAAACTCGAGAACAGCCCGTGTAGGAGCAAGCCTGCGACCGACAGGGGTCGAATGTTCTTGCAAAGCGAATAGCAATGAACTGCAGGCCTATCAACATGGTTGAAAAAAAGGGATTAATTGAGGTGTTTCACACAGCATCCGATGAGCCATCATACAAGCCACCGTGCAGGACTGCTGCAATAACTAAAATCAGCAAGATGTATGACGGTGAAAAGAAAAGCAAGCTTGATGTTTTGGTGAAACCAGGGACTTGGCTGATAAATGCGAAAAACAGTTCCTCAAGGTGGCAAATGACTGGGTAATTGGAAAAAAAATATACACCATGAATACAGATACATACATCCAGACAATGGGGGTCTTTTCTCAGCAATTTTTAAGTGAGATTAAAAAATAGATTAACTAGATCAATTAATTACAGATCATAATTAAGGAGACACTTGGGTGAGCTTAACATTGGCACTTATATAATAGGTTTGCATGTAAAAAGGACATCAGTACTAAATTGCCCCCCCACCCAAAAGACTGTAGTGATTTAAGGGCTTTTTTTGTGATTAGATTTATGACAAATTGCCCTACCCCTTTCTGGGGCGTGTCTTATATTATGTTTTCGGTCTCAGCGGTCTACGTCACGGGAGGGAGCCAAGCGTGGTAATATCCCTTTGTCAGTTCTGTTGTCTAAAACGGCGACCGATTGCCACCAAAATGCAAATGCACATTACTACTCTTGTCCACTTCAACCTGTGAAAGTAGAAAAGTGTTCTGTACAATAGTTTGGATTTATTGACATAAAACGTGATGTCATCATGATTACCTCCACAAAATCAAAAATACCATGGCGATTGCTCCTCCACTTTCACAAGCTGGAGCGGACAAGAGCATGAATGCGCACACGAACCCCGACTGGTTATATTTCTGACATTTAGCGACGCTAAACTCGTGTCAACTCTCAGGAGGGAGACGGCGGCTTGCAGCAGCAGCAGGCAGATTGGAGCTTTACGCCCCCCTCTTCCCTCCCCGGCTAAAAGTAGGATAATAGGACGGCAAATAGCAACAACTAGCTTCAGGTCATTAAAACAATAGGTGTTAACACAACAACATTAGCTCCTTACTCTACGTTCAGCCTGCGTCAATCTTCATGTCGCAGGGTTGCCTCCCAAGCAGTCGCCAAGACACAGCTTGCAGCCGCCAGAGAGTTAAGCCCTCATCGAACAAGCGTCAATGTTCAGCGAACAAAAAGTTCCAGCGAGGCTGACTCCACAAACGAGTGTGGCCGCATTGGAACGTACTTTTTTGGTTGTTTACGTTCCAAATTGGATGGCGTGTTGTCAGTCAAAAAATTGGGGCCATTCCTCATCCAAATAAATGTGCACGTCTCATTTCCACTTCAGTCTCTGTAAATGACCTGACTGATGTTTAATGCCTCGCCCGTCCTAACCGTGATCAGCAAAGAAGTAGTGTTTTTTTAAATTTTTTTATTATTAAGCAAAGCAGCAGTGTGTGCTGGTCCCAGCCTAAATCTATGTAGCTGTGTTCACTTCCACATTTCCTCATTCTCATATAAATCAGCCATGGAGGGGTTAATTCTTTTGATATGTTGAAGTGGGCATTAGTAGAGATGTCCACATAAATTTTGGTGCCAATTGATCACTGTTTTTGGACGTTATAAGCAATGAAAGTACAATGATTTCCAATGGAGAGTTTGGAATCGGCTACTCCCATGACTCCGGCCGAACAAGGATAGAATGGTAGGGGGCGGGGCCATTCTCCTCATTAACAAGGGGCGTTATTCATGGAGTCACCTATTTCCTAATTTCTCCCAAATTTATTGATAAAATAGAAAATGACAACTCAATGGCACTGATAGTGTAGTGGTACACACGCCTGAGTTGTGTGCGGGCAGTGTGGGATCGGTTCCCGCTCAGTGACGGTGTCTGTGTGTGCCCTGCGACTGGCTGGCGACCAGTTCAGGGTGTAGTCTGCCTTTGCCCGTTGACAGCTGGCATAGGCTCCAGCACCTCCCCGCGACCCTGTATAGGATAAGCGGTTTGGAAGATGACATGACATGACAAAATGACAACTCTTGTCATTTTCCTAATCAAAAAATATTGTTTGTGAAAACATGGCCATCCCGGACCCACCGTCTCTTTAATTAATTTCTCTTTTTTTTTTTAATCTCTTGACATGCCTAGCTTCGATACAATGAGCAAATGTTTGGGAAAGTTTGCGAAAGACGTATGGTGACTAGGGGTGTAACGGTATACGTGGGTGTATTAATACGTTTCGGTACGGCATATTCGGTTCGGTCCACTTGCGAACTGTTTCTGATCAGTTTTTATTATTAGCACGGGCGTAGGCGCAAATAGGTGAGTTTTCACACGGTGTATTGAGTGTTGCACGTGTAGAAGAGTGGGGGCACAGATGAGGGGCCGGTACGCCAAAAGCCATGATAAATCATAAATGCATGGATAAATGGCATTATTATGGCAAACGCAAACAAGCCACAGCTCCCCCCGTACACTGCAGTCTCCTGTTTGGGAACATTTTGGCTTTCCTTTTAAAATCGCTGATGCGGTACGGTACGTGTATAAGTCCCAAAGTTGTGTGCCGACATTGCTACATGGAGATCGGCAACTATGTTGCAGGTAGCACGTCGAACATAATAATGCACTTAATACGGCATCATCCGACTGTGAATGTTTCTTCCAGGAGGAAGAAAGCAGTCTTTTTCGCCCAAAACTTCAAACTTAAATAGCGAGATTTATCATATGCTGTTTAACATTCAAACATTTCCATGCCTAAAAAGTGTATATAATTTCATAAAGACTTTTTAAAGTTACTGTATTCTTTTCATTATGAAAAGAGTTCTAATATAGTTAGCAATAATTGTAACTGTTATGTAGTTTTTTCATCACAAAAAGTGTATACATATACTGTAATGACAACTTGTCTTTAACTTGAATGCTTAGATGTGTCATAGGCTGCTGCTCCTGAGTGTTAATGATTTCTTAACAGTTTAGAAAATTAAGACATCTTTGTTTTATTATTATTCTATACTATTCTATCATTTTAGTGTAATTTTATAGAATATCACCTGAATGGTTCACTTTTATTTTCAAAATAAATATATTTAAAAAAAAAAAAAAAAAAACTTTTTTTGTACCGAAAAAATACCGAACTGAAGTTTCAAGAAACCTAACCGAAATGTTATTTTAGCGTACCGTTACACCCCAAATGGTGAATATTTGGAACAGTATTGCGAAGATTAGCCACTATTTCCCACACCTTTGCCACTTTTTGGGACCTTTTGCCAACTGCTGGAGTAGTAGGCGAATCAAATGGACCAAACCCAATGAAAAATTGTTGCAAACATTTCCCAGTATTCAATTTTCTACTGTCCAGCGCCAAAGGTGAATTTCGATAATATGTATATATGTACAGATTGGTGCAATATTTGCTTGAGCAACCACCAAAGCTGCGTTGTGCTTGCCAGCCGGTACCCATCAGCTGCCTCCGGAGTCCCACCGGCCCAAAAGGCCCAGTTGGACTCCTCCCTCAGCTGGACAGCATGCCTCACCGCTGGAGTCCACCAATGGGTTCGAGATTTGCCGCTACGTCAGGCACCGACCATCTTTCGGCCCCAGTTCCGGTCGGCCGCCTCAACAATGAAGGCGCGGAACATTGTCCACTAGGACTCAGTGTCCCCGCCTCCCCTGGGATGTAGGTGAAGTTCTGTGGCAGGTGGAAGTCAAAATTCCTGACTGGCGTCTGCCAGCCGTTTTTAGGAGACCCTCACAACACGGTTGAGTCTGCCGGGTCGGACTGGGATCTTCCACCAAAGAGCACCATAATGTTCAAATTTAGAAATGCATGATTTAAAACTCAATCAAATTTGTATTTATTTTCCAACGAAACAGAGAGCCACAACAGATGGATGAAAGAGCCAAATGAGGGTCTGGAACCAAAGGTTGCTAATAATAATAATAATAATGCATCAGCTTTATACAGCACTTTTCTGGGCACTCAGAGACGCTTCATAGTGGATACATTAGGCATGCACTCACACATTCACGCTCTGGTGGTGTTAAACTACGTTCTGCAGCCACAGCTGGCCAGTAGGGCAGGCTGACAGAAGCGTGGCATCAACGGCCGCTCCGACCACCACCAAACATTCATACCCAGCCGTACACCAGTGTGAGTGACACTGGAGGTAAGGTGGGTGAAGTGTCTTGAATGAGTGAATTTGAACAGCCAACCATTCAGTTACTGGACGCCCGCTTGATATAGAGAGATAAAGGAAAGGGAAACAGAGACAAAGAGAGGAAAAATAAAGGATTTGGGAAAAGTGATGGGAACTACGGAAAGTAATTACTGATACATCTCATGTAAACTATGTAAAATACTGCAGCTTTAAAGTGATGAAAGCAATTTTGTGTTTCCAGGTATCTCTCATAACTCTGCAGAAGGCCATTGGAGGTCTGGTGGTGATGTCCGAGGAGATGGACCGGATCTACACAAGCTTTGTTAACAACAATGTTCCTGCCCAATGGTCAAACTCCTCCTACCCATCTCTAAAAGGCTTAGCTTCTTGGGTCAAAGACCTTTACATCAGGATCTACTTTGTTGAGGTTTTTTTTTTTTTTATTATTATTTCATGTTTTCTTGATCGTCAGAGGATAAACTCTTAACTCATGTATACTCTTGTGTTTTGTTACAAGCACTACTCAAAATAGATTCTTTACACACTCATATACACCGGATTTTGTGGCATTGGAGAAGTGTCAGAGAGAAGCCATGCACAAGTGTCACACTTTGAAGCAGTTTATGAGGGAGGGTTGGCTGCCTTGCTAAAGGGCATTTTAGCAAAATTGAATTGAACCGTGTTGCAGTCAGAGCAACCAAATGTCTGTAGTTTGATTCCCCAACTGATCTCGAACCTGCAAACCTCCACTTGACAACAAATCTGTTGTTGCCTCTTTTTTGGTGACAGAAAACCTACGTGCAAAAAAAGAAAATAATAAAATAATGTAAGCAAACTTCATCTCGCTGACCATACAGTGATTCACTTCTTCTAGCTAGTGATAAGTTTGTATCAGACACTCTTATGTTCAATGAAGTCCTTCATTTTTATGTGCATCCAAGCACTTGTTTGTGCGCACGTGTACTTTACTCTTGAAATTTGAAAACTCTAATAACATAAGCACATCCTGGGTATCTTACGACTTTTGCAATGTACATCTCCCCCAACACAAAAATGTCTTTGATGAGACGGTCTCATTTGAAAATGTGTGCCCTCTCTTTCCGCACATATTCCAAACGAAGCCCCAAGGAAGAAGATAACGTCACAATTGTGAGTGGGGAAGTGAGTGGGGACGACTCGTTCTACACACTGTGCCAGTTGCACCACTCCTCTAATTTTCTTTCATATGCAATTAGATGGCTGAAATGCATGCACATTGCCTGAGTTATTTAAAAACAAGTTTAATTAGATTTATCTATTTTTTTGTTAATCTCCTTTTAGACTTGGATCACACGTGGCCACCCCAAATCTTTTTGGATATCTGGATTCTTCTTTCCTCAGGGATTTCTAACTGGTATGTCGTTGCTGCACTAAAAATGTTTCCTTGTCATGCTTTAATGGACCATAATGTTATGGACAATCTCTAAACTGCCAGTATATTGTTCTGAAGTTATGGCTATTGCATGGTAATTGATACCATATGTGTTGAGTTTGTTAAAAAGATCCTTTTTCACAGCTCGGAGTATTATAAGGCCAACAAGCGTGTTTGACGAAAAAACACTTTTTGAGGTAACACAGATATTCTCTCCTAACTGTTGACATGTAGCAGTCCTGCAGAATCACGCCCGGCAGTACAATTTGCCCATCGATGAGCTGAACTTCCGCTTCAACATGGTGCCTGTGTACAGGGACCAGACCGTTGTGGCCGAGGCTCTTCGCAATCTGAACAGCAACGCTGAACTTCCGATGGACTTGGAGGTACAGAGTCACCACATAATGATCATGCCTTTTTAGATGCTATTTATTTTTGAAATGTGTAAAAATCTGTCTTGTATAAAATACCTGAATGCAATACTTCATTCAAAGTACACGTATCCAAACAGAAGATAACTTTGGTTGAAGTTGAAGTCACCTTGTAGCAGGGCATCAACACTGCCACCATTACCCTCGCAACTGCTTCCATTTTCTCAGTGTGCTAGTAAAAATTTAATCTGGTTGCACAGTGCGCGTGAATGATTTAAATAAATATCCAAGTCTGGATGCATAATTTGCCACATTGACAGCCATATAATTTAACCAGCACTATTTGCTTCATCAAGGGCGGCTTTCCATTCCAATTCACTGAGGCACTCATGATTCACTCCACATTTTGGTAACAGAAAGTGTGTGTATTTTCAGTAGTGCATGTGTAATTATAAATACTGCTAGCTACTACTGTGGCAAAAAAGACAATATGTGTATGGGCAGTTGGGTCTTGAACTTTTAACTAAGCTTAAATCGCGGGAACAGATATATTGTGTGTGTTGCGGGCTGATCACTCGTGCCATGTAACGGGCAGAAACGACCGAATAGCTGTATTATTGTTTGTAATTCAGTGGACCCCAGTTTATTGCGGACCCACCTACAATGGTTACCAATCTGTGAGCAAAGCAGATGTGAATACCAATCAGAATGCTTCAACGCTTTCGGATATGACCTAAAAATTTGAACAATTGTTCAGAGGTTGCAGATCCTGGTATTTGTGAGTGCATTGTTGGATGAGTACAAAATACAACGCAATTACTGTCAGTGTTTCTTATTTGTGGTTGTAGTTGCCAATGCCTGAGAACGGTGTGCTCGTACACGGCATGTTCATGGATGCTAGTCGCTGGGATGATGACAATATGGTGATCGAGGATGCATTACCTCGAGTGATGAATGCCATTCTTCCAGTTGTTCACTTTGAGCCACAACAGAACTACGAGCCCGAGCCCGAGCTCTACCATGCGCCACTGTACAAGACTTCAGTTAGAGCAGGAACTCTTTCCACCACAGGTGCATACTTCATCCAGCACCCTCACATATGATGCCCAATGTTCATGTCAAAATTGAAGCATGACAAATTTCTTCCCCATTCTGCATTTTTCTCTCCCTCTAGGACACTCAACTAATTTTGTTGTGACTGTAATGCTTCCGTCAAACCGATCAAGCGACTATTGGATATCCAAAGCATCTGCTCTGTTGTGCCAGTTGAATGACTAAGTATTTTCCAATAGGTACACATTTTTTTAGAATTTAAAATAAATGGAAGATATACCACAATGTAGTGGCTTCAGTCATGGATTTCAGTCATCGTCTCTGTCATTGCACATATGTTAAGTTTGCTACCAAGTGAGCCATGAATGATCCCAAAACAGCTATGATCAGTTACACACACAGTTATAAAGTCAACACTTGCGAGGAGTGCATCACGAGCGTCACCCCACACACTGAATTAGTCTACTCAAGATATCCAGTCACTATTTGTGGAAAGTCACTGCATCTATGTGCTTACAAGATTTAGAGTAACATGTTTTGCCTCAGGCAATGAGAAAAAATAGAAATGGGAGTTCATAGAGCATCGATGTGTAAAGCAAGCTTGCTGAGCAGACGCAAAAAAATGTTCATGGTTAACAAGCAGGAGCACTGTATGGAGTGCTGGACATCGAATCGGGAAATGTTTCCGCCACAACCCCTATGTGCAGCAGCTTCCTATTTGTGTCTTTAGTGCATGCTGTGCAAACACACTGGGTATGTGCATCCGCCTCAGTGCTATGGCAGGGAGCTGACAAACACCATCTTTGTCTTATACACACTTGCATAGGCACACACACACAGTTCTCTATTTTATTCCATCCATCCATTATCTTTGCTTATCCGGGGTCGGGTCGCGGGGGCAGCATCTTGAACAGGGAAGCCAAGACTTCCCTCTCCTCAGCCACTTCGTCCAGCTCCACCGAGGGGATCCCGTGGTTTTCCCAGGCCAACCTGAAGACATAATTGCTCCAGCGTGTCTTGGGTCACCCCCGGAGCCTCCTCCCGGTGGGACTAGCCCGGAACACCTCACCAGGGAGGCGTACTGGAGGCATCCCGATCAACTTCATCTGGCTCCTTTCAATCCAGAGAAGCTGAGCTAGGATTGGTCGTTATCTGAGCCCTGAACAACTGTGATGTAATTTTCAAGTGACAAAATGGCCACCCCATGAGATGACTAAAACGTGTGGATTTTTCCTGCTTAACTCATATACAGCAACGGTGATATTAATCAGAATGCCTTGTTTCAACTAGTGGGCCTGCATAGAAGATATTCTTGAAAAAAATATCTGGGTTGAATTCTCTTTATAGAGTGAGAAATGTATTTACATCCCAGCTGCCTCGTTCCACTCATTCGGATTTTGTGTGCTGTGCGCGTGTGCAAAGCAAATGATCTTTGAGGGGCAGGTGTGTGACCTTCCTTATTACACTTAGTCAACTGAACAAAGTCCACTGAGATTTCTTCCATCTGACCAGGCACCAACTGTCCCACCAAATGGAACCAACAGTAATAACCAGGACTGTGTTTGGTATATTCCAATTCCTGACTCTATAAAATGTAACTTTTGACTCAAAGACTAATTAACTCAAAATGCACTTCTGATACTGTCAGTTGTCCGTTTGTCCATCTGTCTCTATCTACAGCATCTTCTGTGACATGGAATTAGCAATCTAGCTACAGTGGATATAAAAACTCTACACATCCCATTAGAATGTGAGTTTTTTTTTATTATTTAAAAAACTGAGACCAAGACATAATTTCAAAACATTTTATCACCATTAATGTGTCCACTAATACAGATGCATGGAACTACCAATGTGGAGTGAACATGTTTGATTGGGCTATGCTGTTTGAACGTACTGCAAAGTCATTCACACCAGCTTGTAAAGTCGTTGGAATGTCCTGAAAGGTCATTAGAATGTATTGACAGTCTCTCGAACGGATTGGTAGAATGTAGGCTAAATGGTAAAAACATTGCATTTTTTCCCATTAATGGATTTCCACATGCGCCAGTCTGCGCATTTAAGCGCATGCGAGGGAGTGAGTGTTGCTTGAAACATGTCCCATACCAGATTCAGCGCAATAAAATAACGTTTTTTTTAAACCTTTTATTTGATTATTATTATTAATAACTTTTTGCTCAAGATTTGTAGCATAATTGCTAACTTAACATGTTTTCCCAGACTGTGTTTGGGGGGTTGTTTATTGCTGTCACAAACTATTGTTTCCGACGAAAATACGTCCTGAAATAATGTTCAACTGCTAACTAAGAACGCTAAAAAAAATTTTAAAAAAAAAAAAAAAGAAAAAAAAGGCTTGTGCACCACTGTATTGCCCAGAACTAGCAGGGCTACTAGCGCTAGATGCGCTATAGGGCTAGCAGGGCTGTCAGCGTTAAGTGAATAGACCTAATGACTCTGCACACTTTTAATGCTCGCAGCCTGACACCATTACCATTCCTTCTGATCACTTTTTAATAAACCAGGCTTAATTAAGTATGTCAAAATTGCTACTGTGGTTCTGGAATCACTTCGTCTCAAACGACCAAAATTTATAGGGAAAGATTTATCTAAATTCTGACAAATGTTTCTAGAGAGGAAAATAGTGTACAGCTGTGAAGTTTAAATTAAAGTATAACATGTTGATTATCTAAAAATTAAAACCAGCTGGCCATTTATTATTAAGTGGGAATATGTTGTTTTGTCTTCTGTATCTTTAACCAAATAATCTGAACACCCGATTATTCAAATTTTCAATCGAATATCTGAATAGCAATATATTCGATAGCTGCAGCCCTACGTGAAATACAACATCTCATCATCAGTATTGGGGTGGCATATTCTTATGAATATATTTAAATTAAAAAAACTGAAAGGAGCAACTATTGATTTCCAACATATCAATCTCTCTCACAGTCCACCTTAGACGAAATAGTACTAAATAGGAACATGGATGTTTAAATAAGTGTGACTGATCAAATGTGCATCTGACTGTAAGCGTGGAGACAAGTTGAAGCTGTGAGTCACCGCCAGTGACTTTTCATAGGTTTGATTACCTCTGATAAATTGTCACAAAATGTGTTGTACACAACAACAAAAAGACAATGTTAATCAAAACCTTAAAAAATGTCAAACCCCCCAAAATTGGATTGCATGTTCACGTGGGGGTGGGGGGATATCTGGATGTATTCCCTAGAAAAACAATCCATTAGTATACGGGTTTGTTTTTGTGAATAATCCAGATCTTCATTGCTTCATCACTTAATTTCTTGTTTCATATGGTAATACTGTATAGAACCTATACAGTATTATCAAACAAGAAATTACCAGAGTATTCAACGCTTAAAAGCAAGGTGGCGTGGTGTTATAATTCTGTATCGGTGGGGTTAAATTAAGAAACGGCAAGATAGTGCTCTCTTAAGTTTCCACATAACTGCAAATAAATAAATGGAAACAGATGAAGGGTCTGCACTCAAGTATGGAAGTGACACTTGTAGATCTTGTAGGGCCCCAAAGAGTTGGAAGCATGGAAGGGAGCAGTTTCTGAATGTTTAAGCTTTTCCACTCTTTTCTCTTTAGAGCATAATGATCAGCTTCATGTGAAGTCCTTGGACACCGCCTCAATGAAATTGGGAGCCGACATGAGGATGGTGAAAGTGCAGATGATGGAGAAGAGAGAAAAGGCCACCAGGCATAAGCGATCCACCACTGCCGCTGCAAACTTCCATTCGCTGCAGATGGCCTGGGCCTCATCTTGCTCTCGGAAGCGCCTGGCGATATACTGCACTTCCTCCAGGATCCGGGACATTTCCGGGAGTTGCTCCAGCAGCAAAGTCCGCGTTTGCTCCAAGTGGATGTCACCTGGGGATGAACCAGTGGGGCGTCTGTCACCGCCTCCACCGCCGCTACCACACATCAGCACACTTGGATCAGTGCTGGGTGGGAAAGAAGGGCTCTCTGTTCCCATGGAATGGTATCCCAGGTACAGGTTAATGTTCCCATTAGTGTTAGTTGATTGGGTGGAGGTCTGGCCTGGTATAGTGCTCATGTGAATGCTGTTGGTGCTGGTGTGGTGAGGAGGGGCGTGGGGATACCTGTAGGCTGAGCAAATGCCAGACTGACCACTTGTTTTTCTTTCCTCTCCAGGCTTCTTCATGCGCAGGAACCAAGCACACCAATGGAGAAGAATAACCCGAACCTGGATGTAGAGACGAGGAAAAAAAGATGTGGAAAAATAAATAAATCATGATTATACCGTATTTTCATGTACATTTACGGTTCGTAATCGTTCTGTAAATGCAGTAAATATAAAAGTTTTCAAAAATACATAGGTGCGGCTTATATAACGGTGCGGCTTGTAGCCCGGAAAATACGGGTAACTAAAAAGGGGTACACGTATATTAGGGCCGAATCCAACCACCGCCTGGAAAGCCCAACTTGAACAACTCAGAAAACCGTTGGGGCCGACAATCCCTCCTGTTAAAAACCTGTTCAGTAATTACAATCAAAAATTCTAACGTGTGGTCAACATGAAGCTCAGCTGTGTCACAGACGATAGCCAGTAGGAAGCGATTTGAAGCTTGCATTGCTGCCAGATACAAATAGAGGAGCAACTGGTTGTGTTGAGTGTTTGTATAATACGTATATCTCCTATATTAGTCATCTCATGAAGATGTCAAGGAGAGTCTTAGCAACCCCAATGTAGGGACCAGATACACTAACAGACAACAAACAATCTTCACCTACCCATTTAGGCATCTTCCCTCCTTGAGGGTCATGGTGGTGGAACTGGAGAACCAGAACTGTCACCACCACTGATAAGCCCACAATCATCATTGTGCTGGCAAAGTACTGAGCTGAAAAAGAGGAAACAGATAAAAAAAAAATAGGTGAAAATAAAGATTAAAATACTTTGTTAAAATACATTGTTAAACAAATTTAATTTTTCAATTTCAACAATTCAAATTTCCATTGTTATCCAGTCACCTTGTGTCACTGAGGAAGTTATCCAACCAAAAGAATACATTTTCGTGTCAAAAATACTGCTTTATAAAAGCCTGTCAGAGTGAAGGCTGCGGAGCATTTTGTTTTCTTTCAAAGCTGTCAGTTCAGCTCTACGTGGGTTGCATCAACATGTCTGCTCGTAGAGCAGGAGTAGTGCTAATAGATTTTTTTTCTCACTGAGCTCCAAAGCGATATGCTTGACATTTAAGTGACAAACATTTTTTTTTCAAGAATATGTTCATCAAGCGCTTCCACTAGTCTAGACACGACATTCTCATTAATATTGCGTGCAATATGAGTTAAACAGCAAAATCCACCTGTTTTCAGCCATCTCAGGGGGCAGCCATTTTGTCGCTTCTGTCGACTGAAAATTACCTCACAGTTGCTCAGGGCTCAGATAAAGAGCAATCATGTCTCAGGTTCAGAAAAACTGAGCTGCCACTGGGGTAGTTGTTTTTGCGACAACATTGTTGTAATAGCTAATTGGCTTGACATCTTTCCTCTTGTGAATTTGTTGTGGCTTCATAAACAATTTAAATCACCACAGATGTTGCTTTCAGTTGTTATAAATGATTCCACATAACATCTCTACAGCAAATGTTCTGGGACATTTTAGCAGTAACTTAGGGACTGTCCTTATAAATATGGCATGACACAAACTCTCTCAAGGAGAAATAAAACTTTTAGCATCTATTTCATATTGTTGAAAGAGACACGGAGGAAACAATTGGTTCCTAAACAGAAATTCACATTTTTGTATGTTGTGGACATTTTAAATTGGAGAGTACAAATCTGGTTCAAAATGACTTGATAAATGCTCACTGTTCAAAAATGTTCTGTTGACTGTTTGACCAAATAAAATGCAATTGGGAAAACCTGCTATGCTAAAAAATCTGAATATGTTCAGACAGTTTTTTTAGTACAGTATATTGTCTTGCTAAAAATAATACTATTAGTCAAGCAGAAACACTACTTACCAATCAGAGGAACAGAGTCTGATGTAGCAGGCATTATCTCTGCCACCAGTAACATAAACACAGTTAGAGAAAGCAGCACAGTGATGCCTGGAAAGGAGGGAGAATATACATCTGTCACTGGGACCCTAAAAGTTGAGTACTCAAAATGAGTGATAAGAATTGAAGATTTATTTTGGAATAGATGCCCACAAGGGGATTGTCCATTATTTTAAGTCTGTTCCACTGAGTGAGTGACATTTGTAACACAATCTGCATTTTATGTCTTAATTCATGCTCGATCTTATAGTAATTAGTTGATTCTTAAAATCAAGCATGAATGCAAATGCATTGCCACACTGTCAGTATCAGCATATAACAGTGGTGTGCATCATCAAAATGTGCAACAATAATCAGGAGCCCTGACCTTCATTAATAACCAGATTCTAATATTTGTTCCATGAATCTGTCCTAATTAATTTCCAACAGGCTATTTTCTTTATTTTGTAATATATATATATATATATATATATATATATATATATATATATATATATATATATAGAGAGAGAGAGAGAGAGAGAGAGAGAGAGAGAGAGAGAGAGAGAGAGATAGATATATAGATATAGATAGATAGATATATAGATATAGATACAGATATGTATAGATATATATGTTTGTGTGTATATATATATATATATATATATATATATATATATATATATATATATATATATATATATATATATATATATATATATATATACATGATTTCAAGACAGCGTTGTGTTGGCGTTGGTAGCAAGCGTTAAAACTGCCGATACGTCGAAAATGGAAGTCAATTTAGCCGTTACGCCACCACGCGGGCCAACTTCAAAGTAAACATTAACTAAGGCTATTGCATTGGCATTAATGACTTCATGTATTATTTGGTAAGATTTATTTTGAAGTTAGTGATCTTCAGGGTATTCAACTTACTCTCCTGAATGCGGACTAATCACGTTGCCTTATTAAAAAAAAAACTCACAGCTTGTCCGCTGTACTGTACATGTTTTAGGAAAAAAAATCCCTTTATTCAACACTGTGACCTATACAGCACTCCTCGTGGTGGTACTTGGGGGCCAAGCATTTTTTTTTAGGTGGTACTTGGTGTAGAGTGTTTGAAGAACTATTGTATTAGTGAAAACACGGGTTAGCAACAGGGCCATAGCATGATGGACTACGATCACAATGATAACGAAGCATGATGCATCTGTCAAGTTTTGTGTTTCCTGATGAATTTAAAAATCATTGTTTTGTTCAGTGAATGTGTTTTTGTGTATTTGGGGTCGCACCCAGTGAGATCTTCTCTCCCGAGTCTGCAGGGAGCAGGAAGACCAGCAGGGCCAGACCAGAGATGAGCACACAGGGTATAAGTAGGTTGAGGCCATAGTAAAGTGTTCGACGGCGCATGGTGACAGTGAATGTCACATCAGGATAGGGTTCTTTGCAGCAGTCGTAGTACAGCTCATTCCGCTTGGCTGGCACACCTACAAGTTAATGACGTAAAGAGGTACAAAGTCACGTTACATATTTGTAACTTTTCATTTTGAAGAATGATTATTGTTGTAAAAGACATTCTTACTGTTATGATTGGCTGATTTCAATAATAGTGCCTTTTGATGTGTCGCTAAGTACATGCATGCATTCTGTATCAATAGATAAACAACCAGCTTTAAAATTATTTTGATGGTACAGTCATCTAATAACAACAGTGGACCAGTCTGAATTTTTGGTAAGGCCCATATTCATTAACTTCAACAAAGCACGTTTTTATTAACTGGACCAAACCAATAAACAATAAATTAGCAAACCCCTTTCAACCTATAGAGTACTCAGTTCCTCCACATTCTCTGACTGTTTTGATGACATTATGGACCGTGGATGAAATCCCTAAATCCCTTGCAAGGGTATGCTAAAAACAGGGTTTTTTTTGGCACCAGCCTTTCAAAAACTCAGATGGCAACCATCTGAGAATTACAATCGGTCTTATCTCCTGGGATAAAACACTCCAATTGTAAATAAAATATATATACATTGTTTAGGTCACCTGCAATATTAAAAGGATCACAGTAAATTTCAATGTCATCATTAAACTCGGTAGGAACATTGGTTGAAATCTTTTTCTTATTTAGGAGCTGGTTGATGACTCCACACGTGATTTTGTTGTTAATTGAGGCCCCCCGTTGTTCAGACTGCCTGCCAAAATTTGATTTTTAGCCCATCCATACTGAAACTGGATGCCTTTTTTGTAGTCTGAACAGTCACAAAGCACATGAAATCCGATTTTTGCAAGACCGATTGAAGCCACATTCGGGAGCTAGTTTGGGTGCTGTTGAATTTTGCAGTCGGAATTGCTGACGGGAGCCTGTTTAAAATCAGAGGTGGACTGGCCTATAGGCGGGTACTATTACAGCTTCAAATAAGAAAGCTTCCCAGCTTAAAGGGATCATCCAGGTGGGATGGTCCATTTTTCATTAACAAGCTCAATTTATTTATCTATTTATTCATTTTCAGGAAAACGATAGTAGCTTGCATTTTCAGTTATATCAATTTGTTTTGGAGAAATCAATACAAAAGTAAGATCTTTAAAAACGCCTCCTGGAAATGAGCAATATGGCCACGCCCCCTCCCTTACCTCCATGTCTTGGTGGAAACCACTCAAGGGACCAATCACAATTTGTCCATTCAAAATTATCGTAAATACATCGCTATTATGTCAAAAATGACGGGGCTCGATCACCCTCAAAATGTATGTGGACATCTCTCCTAAGGCCCACCTCAACCTCTGATAACATCACAAAACGATGAGCCTATCCATGGCTCACTTAAAAGAGCATGAAATGAACAGCCTACAGGCAGCTTAGGTCAGTTTCTGTCAAGTATGTCGTTTTCTTTCATAAATCACCAGCCCCATATCTAGACGATAAGAAGCTGAGATGGTTCTGCGAACCTTGACTGGCTAGAAATTGAAAGCCAATTCTGCCTCGACAAGTCACGCGAGCTAGCGTGAGCTAACAGCCATGGCTGCCTGCCTGTCTGCCTCTGGAGATATAAAATAAGTTTAGCATCGCTAAATGTCAAAAAATTCCACCAATCGCCACCAAAATTCATATGCACATTCCTACCACTGTCCACTCCAACCTGTAAAAAAAAAAAAAAAAAAAGATCAGCCCAATCATTTTGGTTTTGCGGAGGTGATAGTAGTTTTTTTCTAATAGGAGCTGACAGTTGATGTCATTAAATCCAAAACATTATGCAGCTCACTTTTATATTTTCACAGGTTGAAGTACAACAAGAGTAGGAATGTGCATATGAATTTTGGTGGCAATTAATCACTGTTTCAGACACTAGGTGACAACACAACATGACAGCCAGGAGACAGCACGTATGTATTACAATGCTTGCCTCCCTTTTGTGACATAGATAGCATGAGATGGAAAAAGAACCCAAACTACGCACCAAAAGGGGGTTTGCGAATCTGCGGCTTTAGTCATCACAAAAAAGCCATTTTGTGGGCGGGGATTTTAGAGCTGACATCATTTCTACCTACATACCTATTATATAAGTGCCAATGTTCAGGTCAATGTTAAGCTGTTCTCCCATGACTCGACCCCTGGATAGGCTAAAAAGAAAATGGATGGATGGTAGTATTTTCAAGTCACGTCTTATTGATTACTACAGCAGACGGAAGGAAGACTCTAGCAATAAAACAGAGGCAATTCCTTCATCTCATTCCTTTGACAGCAGCATGATACTCTAAATCTGATTAGCATCAGAAGTGTGCACAGTTATGCAAGGTGATGATAATATAATGATGGATATAGTGATAATGTACAAGAGATGTGCAAAATTATGTCTGGTTTCAATGCTGCAAGGATGCATACAAAAGAAATGTGCAAAATTCTGGCCATGTGTCAAGGTGAACTTAAGAATCAATTATTTCAAACATTAGTGGCAAGAAGAAAGAGTCTGTTGGCATATAAGGTGGTTTTGGTGTGCAGTTTTTTAGAATCTACTGGAGGAAGAAGTCAGACAAGGTGGTGTACATGGTGGGATGAACCCAAGAGAATTTTGCCTGCTCGCTTTTTAGTCCTTGAAGTGTGAAGGCTCCTCAAAATGGGGACAATTTTTTCTGTAGTCTTAAATGTACAATCTGGCAATTGCAATTTGGTACATCTGTCTCAACAGCTCCTGTGTCAGGCTGTGCTACTTTTAACTGAACTTCACCACCTTCATGTTTTATGCCTTCTGCAATCCATTAATAATCCATTTTGCCTTAAAACCCCAAATTCAGGATGTAGACCACGCTGGTCATAATGGAAGCTCCATTGTCAACATAATCATCTTTACCCCACTAATCTGTCTTTATGGCATCCACTCCAATACAAAATTCAAAATCACCTTCAAGAGGTGAAAGTCATAAAGGGGTGTGTGCGGGTGTGTGTGTGGATGCGGGCATGTATACATGCTCAACTTCAAATATTAGTGTGAAATGCATTCCGTAACAGTAGGCCTTGGACCAGTGATTGCAATGTCTGATAGATTTCCTGTGCATAATGGGTGGACTGCATGTGAAATTATTGTTTTCCTTTGCATCTGCTTTTTGGGGAGTTATCTGTTAATACTCAGCTTGGTTAAAACTGCATGTTAAAAAAAGTTTGTAGTCCAATCAAAGCACTCTCACACACTCTTCAACATTTGGCTTTGATTCAGAGACGAACATTGTGCTTCACTGGCAGCAACACACTGCTAACCTAGAATAGGCTGATTGCAGCCATATATATATATATATATATATATATACATATATATATATATATATATATATATATATATATATATATATATATATATATATATATATATATATATATATAGAGAGAGAGAGAGAGAGAGAGAGAGAGAGAGAGAGAGAGAGAGAGAGAGAGAGAGAGAGAGGCTTCTGCCATGTAGACCGTGTGCGCTGAATTTAAAGGGAATGAGAGGAGCGACTTCTATTTGATGGGAATCAAGTCGACTATGTTCGCTCCCACAACAGCGCAAATCCCCATTTCTAACTGCGCCCATCTATGAAAATACCACAAGAAAGAAAACTCCACCCATGTGCACATTTAGATTGCACTTTGTGCTAGACTTGCGCTGGGCAAGAAAATCTGTCCTCTTAAGTACATCTAGTGCCGTATTTTCCGGACTATAAGTCGCTATGGAGTACAAGTCGTCCCAGCCATAAAATGCATAATAAAGTGGAAAAAAAACATATATATGTCACACTGGAGTATAAGTCGCATTTTGGGGGGAAATTGAGGAATAAGTCGCATCCCCAGCCAAAGTATGAAAAAAAAAAAAATCGACTTATAGTCCGGAAAATACGGTACGGTGGGCCTTGGGGAAAAAAAGAGCACCAAGCAACAACCACTGGTGCTCCTTTGGGAAACAAACCAAAAGTGTTAGTTTCCACCCCTGACTATATTCAGCAACTGAAACTTGCTGCAGTGAAGGCCCAGAATCCTCTGGAGTCTATATGTCTGGTCATCTGTTTGCAGTTAGACTACTATATTGGAATGTAGTGACTCAATTAAAAACGGCAAACGAGGCATCTTTTTATTATCTTCTTACCGACAAGATCCCACTCTCCATTGGGTATGTAATTGGATATGTCCACGTCCATCATCTGGAGGTCTAGCAACCAGCCGTTGTGCGTCCAAGACCCAAATTTTAGGTCACACTTCTGCACGTCGAATGGGAACCAGCGTACATCGATGTAGCAGGTACTCTTTAGGATGCCTGGATAGAGGTGTGGTTTTTTTTTTAGCCATAAAATGTGTTTGATGATTGATGTAAACTCAGTCAGAGAAGAAAAAAGGAGGTTATGAAAAAGTAAGTATGTTCCTATATAACAAGAATAAGAGAGCATGATGACATTTAAGTTGTCATAGTGTATACTGATGCATTTACATGAGTAGGTCATCAGTGGAGTGAGTGCGTCATTGTCTCACCTGGTGGTATATACTGGCAGGAACCTGTAGCATTGACCAATACATTTGTATGGAACGTTGCATCAAATCTCTCATCAGCACTGCAAAGGAGTTAGATGGAATTTAAAACCAGCAAGGGAAGACATCACGTTAGAATTAATTTTATCACATTAACAACAAATTGATGGAAAACTAGTTTTGAAATCAGAAGCCAGTAAATAGTGTGTTCAATTATTTGTCATTATATGTAAAGGAGGGATTTGTTGCTTTTTTTTATTTGATGCTTGCAATATGTCATACGTTGTGTTAACAGTGAAGAACATTTCAAAGAAATATGTCAAGTCAACAAACATGACTTGCCTTTGCGGGCCACATAAAATGGCTGGATCTGGCCCCCGTTTGACACATATGCTCTAATCGCTCAACTGGAGAAAAGAAGTCATTCTTTCTGCTACCGACAGTGATTGTAAACGAATCAGTTGTGTGAAAGAAGACGGGCATGATGACCATCAAATCTTTGACGTGACCACTTTACACCATCAAAACACGCAAGGATAGGCTCTGATCACTTTACATCAGGTACTTTTTTTCTTTTTCATGTGTGGTGGGTTTTAAGTTTAACTTTTGATTGTAAATTCGAGGCAGAGGTGGTGCTTACCTGTTTGCATATGTGAAGCCTTATCCATTGTTAATGTTATCGATCATTGGTCTACTTATGTCTACTTTCATGAAAAAGGTTCCTATTATTGGACACTTGTCCATTACATCGAACCATTGAAACCTGTCGTTCGACCTCGATATGTAGAAAAACTAAAGTTGGTTAGAGAGAAAGCTGATGGAAAAACCCAGACTCCTCGGATTAACTTTCAAATACGGACATTTCTTTTTCACGTATAATCGTGTTAAAATTATGAACGAGTGTGTGTCAAGAAAGAAAAAGGCAATTAAAATGAAAAAGTTGGTCTCGTGTCTCTAATGCGACGAAAAAAGAGGAATGTAGAACATGATGAGGTGGAATAAGGAGATTGTTCAGTGGTTTCAGTATTCAATCAATCAAATGTGCTGTGCAAGAGATTATCTTTTATAATAAAGTCATAGTAGATGAAACGGTACAAAAATGTCATCAAGGTCACAGAGCCCTATTTTCGTGCAGTCTAACTGTGTGCATGGGTGGAGTTTTATTTCTTTTGTTATTTTCGTAGACATGTACAGGTAGACATGGGCGTTTGCACTGTTAAGGAGGTTAACACAGCTGGCTTGTTTCCCGAACAATCAAAGCGGCTCCCCTCATTCTCTTGAAATTCAGCGCAGGAGAGTCACATGATCTACTTGGTGAAAGTGGCTTGCTGGAGTCCATGCTGGAGATTTCCGTTGCGAAGTACATTTACCGGTAAAAGGGACTGAAAAATCTCAACTTGAAACTGATGTAATGTTGTCCACTATGAAGTGGGCACTTCAAGACTTTCTTCCCCCCCCCAATCGTTTGTCTGTGAGTGACAAAACTACCACTCATCCCACAATAGTTGTGCCGCGGTCAGGGGCGTGCTTTTAAAACTATATTAAAGGGATTAATAATAATAACTTGTTCAATGAATTAATTTCTACACTGATTCTGAGGGATGGATGCACACTGTTGTTATATTTATAAATACAATACGATTTTTACAATAATACAATACGCCCGTTTTTTATGCCAAACGTACGTGTGGCAGACTACGAAAGCTGAGCCCATAGTGACCAAAATGATCGCGTTCATCATAACACTACCACCCGCATAAATTTAAACAAACAAAAACTATTTTCATTTTAAACAGAAAAAAATCTAATTTGAAATCTTATGATTCCTATGTACTTTTTGTCCATTACAAATTGTAAACAGCAAGAACTCAAATTAAATTTCATGCATGGGTGACCATTTAAGTTTGTTTTTTTCCTGCATTCTCTGCATATATCCATCCATTCATTCTCTGTATTACTTATACTCACTATGGTTGCGGGTATATAGACAAACACAGTATTCACACCTCCAGACAATTTCAAGTCCTCAATTAACCTACCATGCATGTTTTGGGAATGTGGGAGAAAACCGGAGTATCTTTGCATATAGAATAATCATATCAATTTTAATGGAACAAAGTGCATCTTTTCATAATAAATGAAATGGGCCCTTGATATGGCCCCAAGTCCTCTCTGGTCGATGAAAAAATATCATCATCTGTAAACCATAAACCATTTCATCCCTACGACAAAGGTACAAAATGAAAATCTTTCGCGACATATTGAACATTTTGAGTGGGGCATAATAGAATATAGGCAATACACTGTTTTTGGTAAGATGTTAGTAATAACTACTATTACTACTATTAGTACAACAGTATTTCCCATAATTAGTTATTTCCCACTGCACGGTATTACGCAATTCCAGAAGAAATCACGTCACAAAACAAGGCTGTTGAAAAATTCACACAATGTGCAAGGTGACTGTCAGAAGTCTCAAGACACATCTGTATGTAATACTTGTCCATTGTATAGGCAGTGTGATACAGAAAATATGTGACTGTGCACTCTGACTCCAAAGAAGATGCTGTTTAAAATATGCCCAATGTGCTACTATATCTCCATTCAACAGCTCAATAAGATTCATTCACACCAACATTTGTTTTCTTCATATGCTTGTTAATGTGATTGTAGTTTGCAGAGGTATGGAACAACAATGTATTTAACTGAGAGCTCTAACATTTTGGGTTTTGAATTTAAAGTGTCATTTAAAATCCCAACCTGTTGTAGAGGAGAATATCTGGGGCCCATATCAAATTGGAAGGGAATCGCAGGTTTTGAACACCAGGGTAGCTCTCGGTATCCCATGTAAGGTATGTGTCCGTCCACTGCTGGAAGAAACAGACAAAAAGAATGGTAAGACGAGGGAATTTTCAAGTAAGCGGAGTTAATTTGAAATTCAAACCCATTAAAAGTCGATCAGGCTCTTGGTTTGATGGATTGCGGTTTGCTTCCGAGCATTCATTTTATTCATAACTGACATGGACCCTGCAATATTTTGTGTCTTTTGTGGAGTAAGTCTCTACAAATGCCAGATTAGAACTTGAAAAATTAGATCAAAACATTTATTTTTCATTGCCAGGGTAAGTCCGTCAGCTCGTCAAAAAATGTTTGTTGTGATCACTTCTGTTATTATAAATCCAATTTAAATTCATGCGTATAGAGATTAGTTGTTTTTAGGGGTGGGCGATACTGGGAATTTTTGGTATCGATCCGATACCAAGTAAATACTGGGTAGTGTCGTCTTTTGAACGGAAACAATACTAGCTTGCTGTGGCATCGATATTACCCATACCAAAACAACAGCGCTTTGCCAACGTCTGCTCCTAATGGTCTGCTGCTCCCGCACACACTGCCAAAGTCTGCCCCGTGCGCCCTTCCCTCCCTGCTCTGCCGAGTGCAGACTGCTCGTCGACTCCCTAGTTATGGGAGATCCAGTCATCTGCGGTCAAAGCAAATTTGTTCGAATCCCCCACCAAAACATCAAGCTTGCTTTTCTTTTCACCGTCATACATCTTGCTGATTTTAGTCATCACTGCAGTCCTGCACGGTGGCTTGTATGATGGGTCATTGGACGCTGTTTGAAACACCTCAGTGAATCCCTTGTCTTATATGTTGCAGTTCGTTGCTATTTGCTTTGCAAGAACATTTGTCAGCCCGTTGGTCGCAACTTGCACATACGCGGGCTGTTCTCGAGTTTAGTTTGGCGAAGATCTTTGCAATGGCTCGCTACATTAGCGTCTTTGTTGTTATCATTAGCTGTGCCTTTAGTCGTGGCTGGTTACTTTGCATTCATGTGGCAGGCTTGAACTGCTTCGGTGGTAAGCAAAGTCCTTCTTACAAAGAAGGCATATCACTCTGCCTTTATTAATAGTGCCGTCAGGGCGTTTTTTAAATTTACCATTCATCAGACCAACAACTCCCACATAATCCACATGCATTTTCACATCTTCTCTCTGCTACTGAATTTGCCCTCCCACCTACAATAGGAGCCCATTAGGTTATGCCAAACAATGACAGCCAATCCTTGTCCACTTAAGGGTGTGACATTAACCATTGTTTTTTTTACACCCGCAACAACTCAAGCACAAGCCCCCCCCCCCCTGCATCAAAACGGATCCCATCATCATCATACATAAACAGTAAAGTTAGAGATTAAAAATTAGATTAATGCGATTAAAAAACATAACGCTTTATGTGACCGTAATTAATTGATTGCAATTAATGCGCTATTTTGACAACCTGATTATTGTTATTATTAATAATATTGTATGAGCCATTTCTGTTATGTGCATTTATTTTGGTATATTCAACCTCCCACCACTCGGGGGAGCAGTGGACTCAATTTGCCACTTCCACGGGTCTATATAATTAAGGCAGTGACGAGACCCAGGTGTTGCGAGTGTGGAAGGGCAAACGGTTTTGGACCGTGGTGGCGTGGTAGTGTGGTGATGACACTTATATAGTTTCATTATTTAAAAAGAGGAAAGGACAAAGGCGTAAGTTTGGTCCCGACTTAACAAAATGGTAAGAAAATAAATCTTTATGTGGACATTTTGGTAATTTAACCATGATCTAACCACAAGTCAAACCAAGCCGTCAGCAACCACCGTGGCAATTTTGATTGGCAAAAGGGTAACAACAAATATTATGATTACTACTACTACTACTACAAAAATACAGATGGTAAACCAAAGTGCTCAGCGAGATCACAAAGTCACATTAGTTTTATTTACACTAGTATATAGCGGCAATTCATC
Source organism: Filicampus tigris (assembly GCF_054856515.1). Taxonomy (NCBI): domain Eukaryota; kingdom Metazoa; phylum Chordata; class Actinopteri; order Syngnathiformes; family Syngnathidae; genus Filicampus; species Filicampus tigris. Next base: position 8,502,435 of record NC_141222.1, read on the forward strand.
AAAGAAGTTATCAAATTTGAGCATCATTTGTTAACATTTTACCTTCATTAGTTATTAATTCATTCTATTTTGAACAGTAATATGTTTTGACTTCCTAATAGCACTGTCGCTAACAGTTTTCACCAGTTTCCACAACTGAGCCATCCGTGGCCATGCTGAGATGGTGAAGTAAAAATAAATGCATGACCCAAGGTAATTTTTTGTTATTTTGGGGATTTTTTTTTTTTAACAGAGATTCCAATGTAGGTTTGGGGCACAGCAAAAACTATACCATTCTTATGTGTGGACATACACGATCTTTTTGGAGGCCCTTAAACAGCACAATTCAAAGATGATAAAACTTCCACTTCACATGTGGGATGTTCCATTTCCTGATGAACCCGTAATCCTCAAAGGTGCACATGTTGTCTGTCTGCCGTCATTCTGTCTGTGAGCTAGGGCTTGTAGTTCTCAGGTCTCCTGGAGATCTGCATCTGCAAAGCCTCTTACAGGCATGATTTCTGCGTGGATGCCGTGTTAAAGAGGTGACTTCCTGAATAACTGAATCATTCATAACATGTGAGCCAGTCAGCAGCTGACTCAGACAACCTGGATGTAGACCGTGACATTCTTAATGTTCTAGTCTTGATGGGGGTGGGGGATAACAAGGATGTGCCTTCCTGACTAGCCTGACGTCACATTAACAATTAACTAACAACTAAGACATCCTGCAAAAAGCCTTCTGTTAAGTATGTGCACGTCTATGAAATTGGAGAGTGCAGCCCATTTTCGCATTACTTATAAAGGACAAACCTTCTGAGGCGTTCAAGGTTTTGCTTTATTAAAGGTTTGGGTGTTCTGGGCTAAAAACAATTTCCAAAGGAACTAAATGATATTGAGGCTGCCTGGTGGGCATTGTTGTTTGTTCATCTGCCTTACAGCCAGGGGTTCGGAGTGCCAATCTCAGTACAGAACTTTCTGTGTGGATTGCAAGGGTTTTCTCTAGGTGTCCCGAAGGCCAGATTAGAGGCTCTTGATGGGGCCAGTCCGATGGCCGTCACAGCCACACAGGGACTGAGGCAGCCTCAGGCCTTGCGCCGCTGTAGCAGAATCTGAAGGAGGCCGCATAGCTTGCGCTGTTGTAGCAGAATCCGAGGGCAGCTGTAGAGCTTGCAGTGCCGGAGTAGAGTCAGAGGTGAGCCGAAGCCCTTGTGCCGTCGTAGCAGAATCGGAAGGAGGCGGCCGAGCTTGCGCTGCAGTAGCAGAGTCAGAGGGCAGCAAAAGGCCTTGCGCCGCCGTAGCAGAATTGGAAGGAGGCCGCAGAGCTTGCACCGCCGTAACAGAATCCAAGGGAAGCCGCAGAGCTTGCGCTGCCGGGACGGGGGCCTGCATTTGCTGAGGCGCCGGGAAGGGGGCCTGGCACTGCCAAGGCACTGGGACGGGGGCCTGCATTTGCTGAGGAGCCGGCATGGGGGCCTGCAGCTGCCGAAGTGCTGGCACTGGGCCCTGCCTCATCAGTCTGCCACCATAGAGGTTGGGAAGCACAAGAGATATGAGGGGTTGGGAGTACAGATAGTGAGGAAGGTAAACTAGAAGAAACGGGATGAACGGGACTAGGTGAAGAAGTACGCAGTGAACGAGGTGCAGAAAAAGGCGGGGAGTGAAGTAGCTTGGGTATAGGTTCATAATGACGTGATTTGGAAAAGGCTAAATTACGGGATGAACCAGAATCTCTACTCGGGCGCCTACGTTGGGGAATGGACCAGGAAAACCAAAATCAATGTCAAAATCTGAATCGGAATCAGAAAGGAGATTATCCAAATTGTCGCCATCTTCACAGTCAGAAAAATATGAATCTAAAAACAAAACATTGGGGGTTAAACTAGAAGGGGAACGTGCAAAACTAGGAAAAGGACATGGCAAAGATGAGAGAGATGTGGAAGAAAAGACAGAGCTTTACACGAAGGGTGTGGGTGTGGTCGGCAGGCTGAGGGCGGTTGGAGGCAGACCGGGACTTGCGACGGCCTGGGCAATCCATCGTGCAGGAGCGACACGAGAATGTCCCAATGAAAAGGCAAAGCAGCACCCGGTGAGACAGTCACTCCCTGATTGGAGATGGAGAGATGGTTAGGAGCAGGTGGTTACGTCCTCGGCTTGATGGATTGTGTCTGAGTCGGCTGGGTCCACGACGGGTCAGTACATTTTGTCACGTGAGGATCGGGATTTGGCCCCATACACAGACATGACACGGAAGTTGTCGAGTAAAAAGTCTTTATCCACGAAAATACAAAGTAACAACAGAGAGCTGAACAGGAAGAGAGTTTGCATCCTACCTCGAAGAAGGTTTAACGTACTGACATGTCACTGAGTAACTCAAACTTATAAATTGTCCGAATCAGGCCTATATGACATAACAAAGGACAAAGCGTAAAAGGATCATAGACAAGTGTATAGCAACTGATACATCACGTAATAACCAGTCATAACACAGAATTTGTAATTCATTTTTCACTTGTCAGATTTGATAGGAGACATTCAACTAGACTAGACCCGAGATTTGATTTGTAACACATCCATTGTAATCTTATGCCTAAATTGCTGGTTTGGATTTGTCAGTTTGTCACAGGAGACCCCAGTGAGTCAATGAAATGTGTTAATATTGTTCATATTTTTAAAATCAATGTTGCAAATATGAGCGGCAGAACCTTCCCAAGATATACTAAATGACAGTTAATGTGCAGTGATCGTACAAAAGTACTCAAAGAGGAGACATACCAGCTGAAGCCACGCATTTGTGATCAAAACTTGGTTCTTCTCATCCTAGAAGAGAGAGAAGCAATGTCAGATAACTAAGTCGATGTTTGATACAGATAAAAAAAGACAATTTATTTACCGGCATTTATGTATTTAAATGACATTGTTACAATGTATGTCATGATGATTGGACAAGGGTTTTCTAATATCCTTGAGCCTTCTGGTGCAATGGGCACACCTTGTAACTTTAGAACACTGGCGTGATAGTTGCTGGAAATCGGCCTCTATACACCTATGTTGATATTGCACCAAAAAACAGACATTTGCAGCTAGAATTGTCATTTACCATATTAATAATGTATAGAGTGTATATTCCTGATTGGTTCAAAGTAGGGCTGCTCGATTAAGCGATTTTGAACCGAAACCGAAATTTCTGGATAAAACGATGTTAAAAACGTTCAAATCGGCACGTTTGATTTTTTATTTTAGGGATATCTAAGCCACCGTAGTTTCCTCTGTATTTCCGCTTCCTTCCATGAGCGCGCTGTCTGGAAAAACTACAACAACACCGGCGATTCTGCTATTTGCTCAGGCAACTGAGCGTTTAGTTAATAAATCGGGCAAATATAGACCTGTAGTGTAGTGTGTGCCCCACATGTACAATATAACCCGTGAGCAAGTAACTCAATGTCTGAAAGGCGTCACATTTTTTCTCCTCTACAACGGACCTCTGGTCATTACTATGCATGTGTACTGAAGCTTGACAGTGCATTGTAATATTGAGTGATAGTTTTAAACTAATCATGTATTCATGTTTAAATAAGACCAGGGAGAAAGGTGAAAGGCTGGTCACTAGCTGGTTGGCAAAGTGACTTGCTGACAGACTGTTTGGTTTACAGACTTGTCTACCTTCTCTCATGTTGATGATTTCGTTTCAGATGGTATATGCACTTTCTTCTTTCATTATTGGTTTACTTAAGAACAGATCTGAAATCTATTGTGTAAGTAAAGTGCTGTTAATCCCAATTGATTGTTCTGTGTGAATTAAGTTAAATTGACTGGCATTTTGAGTCCAAAGAAAGAGAAATTCAGTTTAAATAAAAGCCATTCAAAATACTTCATTTTTCATTATTTTTTTTCAGATTTCATTTTGAGCTATTTGAGACCACTTCAATGATCATCATGCCAAGTCTCTCCATAACTGGTGATGAAGCCAGTGGCTGGCATCAAGCTCCTCTTGTTCCCTTATTAAAGAGCTACCCAGAACCAGATGGAAGAATCATAGGCCATGTTGCACAATGCACACACACATATGCACACACACAAGAACATGAACCAACACACATGCTCGCGTTTGATTATTTACGACTTTCTAGGAGGCATTAATTCACAGAGTCTTGTTATCTAATAAATTATATAGGGAAAAAGTTAATAATTGTTACAGCTGTGGCAGGGTTGAGGATGCAAGGTAGTGATGGGTCAAACCTCCCATTTTTGACAACACACTGAGTACATCTCTTCAAGATAACACACGTCATATGCCGTATGCCGTGAAAAATGTTACAAGTAGTAACTGCAAGGTGCAACTCCACATTACTCATGTTAACACATTTTATAATTTATTACTAGACTAAGAAACTTTTTTTAACATTCAAATTCTATGTTTTTGTTGTTCTGACCTCATTTTTTAAGCTGTTGTATTTTTTCTTAAGTGACAAACAGTTTAGATTAAAAAGTTCAGTCACACCTAAACAGACCCATTGGCAAAGTTGTTTATTATTAAGTGTAGTCAGGCAAATGTGCAAATACCCAAACTAATCGAGGAAGGAAAAAAAATGTGTGTTTTTTTATTTTTTTATTTAAATAAACAGCATTAAAAAAACACAATGTTACAATCTTTTGTTAAACACCAACTTGAACAGAAACATAGCATGTGTACCCTTGGACTGTTTTGGATGATGATGATTCATTTCTATCAGGTGTTGTAAATTCCTCATTGCTGCTGTGTTTACACATGCATTGGTTTGCTGTTTGGTTCGTGTGCTTTGCACCAGGCACATTTTCGGGCAGCTAATGGGTCCCTTTGTTTACGTTAATTTAGGTCGGGCATAATGTTGGACAGCTAATGTAGCCACAAGAGGACACAAGCCAGTGTCTTATTGTGCCAGTCCCAAGCCCGGATAAATACAGAGGGCATCCGGCGTAAAACCTTGGCCAAATCAAAGATGCGAATCAAACATATGACTTCCATACCGGATCGGTCGAGGCCCAGGTTAACAACGACCGCCATTGGCGCTGTTGACCTACAGGGCGCTGGTGGAAATTGGACTACTGTTGGTCGAAGAAGGAGAGGAGGAAAATGTGTTCGTAGGAAGAGAGAGAAGAGGAGCGCTAAGAGTATAAGGACTGAGAGTAGGGTCATTGAATCTTGGAACTATGGCAGGAAAAGGTAGAGAATTGGTGGACATGATGCAGAGGAGGAAGGTAGACATACTGTGTGTCCAGGAGACCAGGTGGAAAGGTAGAAAGGCGAGATGTTTAGGAGCAGGGTTCAAGTTGTTCTATCATGGTGTAGATGGGAAGAGAAATGGAGTAGGAGTTATCTTGAAGGAGGAGTTTGTTAGGAATGGCCTGGAGGTAAAAAGATAAAAAGAATGTCAGATAGAGTGATGAGTCTGAAGCTAGAAATCGAAGGTGTGATGTTTAATGTTGTTAGTGGATATGCTCCCCTGGTAGGATGTGAGCTGGAGGAGAAGGAGAAATTCTGGTTGGACTTTGATGAAGTGATGCAGAGCATACCTAGAAGTGAGAGCATCATTGGTGCGGACTTCAATGGACATGTTGGTGCAGGAAACAGAGGGGATGAGGAGGTGATGGGCAGGTTTGGTATCCAGGAGAGTAACGCGGAAGGACAGATGGTAGTTGACTTTGCAAAAAGGATGGAAATGGCTATAGTGAATACTTTCTGCCATAAGAGGCAGGAACATAGGGTGACCTATAAGAGTGGTGGTAGGAGCACACAGGTAGACTACATCTTGTGTAGACGGTGTAACCTGAAAGAGATCAGTGACTGCAAAGTAGTGGTAGGCGGGAGTGTAGCCAAACAGCATAGGATGGTGGTGTGTAGGGTGACTCTGGTGGTGAGGAAGAGGAAGAGGGCAAAGGCAGAGGAGAAGACGAAATGGTGGACGCTGAAAAAGGGAGGGTGTTGCATGACTTTTAGAAAGGAGTTAAAACAGGCTCTGGGTGGCCAGGAGGTGCTTCCAGATGACTGGAAAACTACAGCTAATGTAATCAGGGAGACAGGTAGGAGAGTACTTGGTGTGTCATCTGGAAGGAAAGTCGATAAGGAGACTTCTTGGTGGAATGAGGAGGCACAGGAGTGTATACAGAGAAAGAGGTTAGCTAAGAAGAAGTGGGACACTGAGAGAACTGAGGAGAGTAGACAGGAGTACAAGGAGATGCAGCGTAAGGTGAAGGTAAAGGTAGCAAAGGCCAAACAAGGAGCTTATGACGACTTGTATGCTCGGTTGGACAGTAAGGAGGGGGAAGCTGATCTATACCGGTTGGCGAGACAGAGATGGGAAGGACGTGCAGCAGGTTAGGGTGATTAAGGATAGGGACGGCAGTCTATTGACAGGTACCAGTAGTGTGATGGGAAGATGGAAACCTGTATGAGGACTGTAAGACAGTGGTGAGGTGTGCCAGTAGGTGAGACAGAGGAGTTCAAGGTGGAGGTGGGACTTCATCAGGGATCAGCTCTGAGTCCCTTCTTGTTTGCTATGGTGATGGACAGGCTGACAGACGAGGTCAGATAGGAATCTCCACGGACTATGATGTTAGCAGATGACATTGTGATCTGCAGTGAGAGCAGGGAACAGGTAGATGAGAAGCTAGAGAAGTGGAGGTTTGTCCTGGAAAGGAGAGGAATGAAGGTTAGCCGCAGTAAGACAGAATACATGTGTGTGAATGAGAGGGACCCAAGTGGAAGAGTGAGGTTACAGGGAGAAGAGATCAAGAAGGTGGGGGATTTTAAGTACTTCAGTCAACAGTCCAGAGCAATGGAGGGTGTGGATAAGAGGTGATGAAGCGTGTACAGGCTGGTTAGAACAGATGGAGAAAAGTGTCAGGTGTGATGTGTGATAGAAGAGTTTCAGCTAAAATGAAAGGAAGGGTGTACAAAACTGTGGTGAGACCAGCGATGTTGTTTGGTCTTGAGACAGTGTCACTGAGGAAAAGACAGGAGTCAGAGCTCGAGGTGGCAGAGATGAAGATGCTGAGGTTCTCTCTGGGAGTGACCAGGAAGGATAGGATCAGGAATGAGTACATCAAAGGGACAGCACATTAGAGGTTTTGGAGATAAGGTCAGAGAGGCCAGACTGAGATGGTTTGGACATGTCCAGAGGAGAGATCGCAAATATATTGGTAGAAGGATGCTGAGTTTTGAATTGCCAGGCAGGAGGCCTAGGGGAAGACCAAGGAGGAGGTTTATGGATTTAATGAGGGAGGACATGAAGGTAGTTGGTGTGAGAGAAGAGGACGCAGAGGACAGGGTTAGATGGCGGCAATTGATTTGCTGTGGCGACCCCTGAAGGGAAAAGAAGAAGATATTGTTGGACAGCTAGGGGGTCCTATCGAGTCCGTGGTCTGTTAGCCGTTAGCAGTTAGCGGCAGATTGGCGCCGTTTTTGGTCGTGTGTATGCGCCGTGATGAGAAAGCTGTTGTGTTCTGTGAAGTGGATTGAAGTGCGATTAAAGCCAAGTTGTTCTCAGTCATCGTGTCCGGCCACATTTTTGATTCGACTGTTTGGATGACGTGCTCCGGTGAATCCCCCTAGATTCACATACAGTCCTAGCTCTCCGCAACATCAGTGGTCCCCAGACTACGGCCCATCTTCACATTTTGTCAGGCCCCCTGAACAATGCCAGAGACGCATTATGATGTTCTTTTTCAGTCTGGCCACATGATCGAGACTAATACACGCATAGAACGTGCCATTCTGTTCCACCATCTCGTTCAGATTTTCGAATGTCAGTACTAAATTTTGATTTCTAGTTAGCCACACGGAAGAAGCACAAACAAAGTAGGACGGATAGATATGTGTGCAGCCTCTCCTGCCGCAGAACCTGCGGCACGGTTGCACGCCAGAGCAGCTCGTCCTCACTGGCTGTTCCTCTCGGTTAGCCGTTCCGCTGCAATCCGCGGCGGCAACTCTGGACTTTTGCCGGTCCCTTCCCGCTGTCCTCTCCAGCTGCGGCGGCCACCGGGACCCGGTGGCAGCGGTCGCCCTTTGCGTTGTCAGTGATACTGCCTGAGCCTGCCCGGCTGGCTGCCTCGGCCGGCGCCTACCCTTAAAACTGCTCTGAAGTCAGAATCGGCTAAGTCCGTCTAATACCAACATTGAGCCACCAAGTTCAAGTGGAACTAAAAGAGTGAGTGAATAGACAAATGCACATATTCAGCTAATATTTAATTAAAGTGGAAGTCAACCCAATCATTTTTTTAAGAATACATTCTATGCAGACCCACCAGTTGAAACAAGGCAATCTGATTAATATTGCTTTTAATCCACCCGTTTTTAGGCATCTCAGGGGGTGGCCATTTTGTCACTTCTGTCGACTGAAAATGACATTACAGTTGCTCAGATAACGACCAATCATGGTTCAGCTTCAGAAAACAGATGAGCTGGCAAAATGGCCGCTCCCTGAGATGCCTAAAAACGGGTGTATTTTGCTGCTTAAGTCATATTCCACAAACACAATGTTAATCGCAGAATGCTTTATTTCAACTAGTGGGACTGCATAGAACATATTCTTGAAAGAAATACAAAAAGTTTGGAATGACTTCCACTTTAATAGCATATAGACAGCTGCAGTATATGCATTAAAGCATACATATATACATACAGCATGTTGTCTGCTTGGATTAGATACATTTTCCTTGCTTGCCCTTAAAATGCAGCGTCGTGTTTATATATATATATATATATATATATATATATATATACTTTTTTTTTCTTTCTAAAGAAAAAAACATTAGGTGAGCCCATCAATCGGTGTTCAGTAGCATATCTTTAAGTAACTGCTGCATTGTATTTTCTTGAGGTTCTCAAAAGTAACGTGAAAAATAATATGAAAATATACAAATTAATATAGTAAAAATAATTGAAAATAAAAATAGCCGTTTGAGCGGCACGGTGGTCGACGGGTTAGCACGTCCGCCTCACAGTTCAAGGGGTCGTGGGTTCGATCCCGGCTCCGGCCTCCCTGTGTGGAGTTTGTATGTTCTACCCGTGCCGCCGTGGGTTTTCTCCGGGCACTCCGGTTTCCTCCCACATTCCAAAACCATGCATGGTAAGTTGATTGGACTCTCTAAATTGCCCCTAGGCGTTATTGTGAGTGCGGATGTTTGTCTTTGTGTGCCCTGCGATTGGCTGGCAACCAATTCAGGGTGTCCCCCGCCTACTGCCCGAAGACAGCTGGGATAGGCTCCAGCACGCCCCGCGACCCTTGTGCGGATAAGCGGTATCGATAATGGATGGATGGATAGCCGTTTGAGTAACTCATATTAAAGTTCACAAGGAGTAAACAGTTTATGAAATTAAACAACAGAGAAATTCATACGATTTGTTCAAAACTAAGACCTTTTTTTGTTGTTGTTTTTTAGTAGAATCACAATCAAGAATCGTTAGGGACCGGAATTGAATCAAAGAACCGGAATAGGAATCATCCAAATTTAAATGATGTCCAAACCTTGTAACTATTTATTTAATAGTGATATTGTACAGTATATTTCCTCCTCACTTAATATTTTTATGTGAAGAACCCAGAGAAGATTACTTACGTAGGCACCCTTGCGATCTTCAAACTTTTTCTGTTACTAACTGACCCCAACCCCCCATTGGAGAAGGGACAAGTTATGTGGCCCCCACAGGAAAAAAATTGGGGCTCCCTGATCTATATTATCAGATAAGATGAAGATGGAATGAATAATGTGAATTTTTTTATCATTCATTCTCATTGGATCACAATATGATAGTGAAGTAGGAAATGTGGCAAGAACTTCCATATAAATGAGGGAATTGGTTTGCACAAACAATGTTCCAACAAAACACCCACTTTCAACAACAAGTCAGGGTGTTGTTTTTTTTTTTAATAACGAAACATTTCATGTGAGGCTTGAGGGGAACAATAAGCCTGAAATTCATATTTGACAAGTTTGGAACAAGATGAGGTAAAGAGAGCCATAACACAAAATGAGATGTGACAGATAATCCTCCTAAAGCTTATACATGTCAAAAGGAAGAGCAGAGCTTTGAATGAAGGTGTGAACCCCTGTTGGCTGTTTTTTTACGGGAGAAACATGAGGGAACAGTGAAAGTAGGAAATTAAGAAACATCTTTCAGTGTTTTAGATTTGCTTTGGACTACTCAGTTTTTAAAACCCTTGAGTTTCTGCTTAAACTGTGATCACATTTGTGATCACATCGTGCGCCGTGGACAAAAATGGCCAACTCCTAAGGCGGCCACCACATATACCCCACCTCCCAGACCATGTGCTCCGGGCCAGACTGTAATAGAATGCAACACGCTGTATCAAGCCTATCAACCACCACGCACCAGGACGTGCCATGACTGAATGGAACAAAACGGCTCCCACATAACCTTACTTGTAACATTTTCAAACAAGAGAGTGCTATCGATTTTAGCTTTAGTCTCAGCAAGAATGCAATTAGCAGACTCTATGGTGGAGACAATTTAAAGAACAGTTATCACAGTAGAAAAAGGTCAGTGGCAAGTAAATAAATGAAAGGCCAGAAATAGGCAAAGATAAATATTCTCATCAATTCGGGTTTTTAAACCGGTGGATTACGTTTTTATTTTCAGCAAAACGAGCATAAGTGCAATTAGTCAAGTGCATACACAAAGGCTGAAAAGTGAAAACATATTGATTACTTAAAGGTTGCTCACCAAACCTGACAAAGTTGAACCTCTAAAGTCGAATGCTCCTCAAGCTGTACAATATGGACTTCAACCAATGCACTTGTAAAGATGCATAAGGGAGGATCATCATAAAATGTAAAATGAATCAATTATAAATGTGACAGTTTCACCCAGGAAAGCATGTTCTTTCACCTCCATTCATTCCTTTCGGAACACCCTCCAAATATATATGCATTCATACTGTAGGTTGAATTGAGAGGTTCCACTATACATCTTCACCTCTTTAATTGTCTAAAACGAATGACACCAATCTTTCCCTTCTGCTGTCACTCACTCAAAACACACTCACCACATCAATGATCTGTAGCAAAGTGAGACCAAGTTCCACCAGGATTGGTGCAGAGTCGTTTTGGACTGGACGTTCTAGTCGATTATAGTTGACCATCAAGTCCCGATACAACTTCCTCTGATATACTCCACCATGGCAGCCTACAACAGCAAAGAACTTGATTAATATAATGGCATTTGAAACATTATTGATGCAAAGATAACAAGTAAAATGCACTTTAATCCACCCATTTTCTATGCCGCTTATCCTGTTTAGGATTGTCCATGCAAGGAAAAAGCAAGACTACAATTTGGACTAGTCGTTAGTTAATCACATACAGCTGCATTGTAGTTGGACAATGTAAATTAAGAAAAAAGTACATTTATCAAGTGTCACCCAAAATGTTCAGTTCCTCATACATCAGGAATAAGATGCTAAAACATGGATTCAGCCATTTGGTGTGGTATGTCTTCTAATTTACAGTTTTTCTCCATTGTTGACTCCTTTCTTAGAACAGAAACGACTTTCTGAAAACTCTCAAATAATTTGGCAAAGTAGTCTTACCATTCAGCACAACACCGATGCTCATTGCCAAAGATCATTTCTCTTGTATACAGTATCATATCTCTTGTCTCTCCTCAAAACAGCTCACTCAAAAATAAATTCCTTTCTCGTGTAAAAAGTCAGTGCCCCCGAAATGTGCCCTCATTTTGGCATTGTATGTCAGTTTGTATCCATTGATTTGGCTCATTTCTTGAAGCAGAATATACAGTGTCATGAAAAAATACTTGCCTTCTTCTCAAAAACTATTCAAAGGTACCGACCAAGCTCTGTATGAAAAAGTTGTATTCACATTTGTTTAAGAAAAATTAAGATTAAATAAAAGCCATTAAAATACCTCATTTTTCATTATTTTTTATTTTACAAAGAAATTGTAATCGTAAAATCGAGTTTGAGAGAAAATAATCGGGATTTTCTTGTTAGGCAAAATCGAACAGCCCTAACTGAGATAATTCCTTTTTAGACCACAGGGTCACCATATTCTGTAAAACAAAGGTAATCTTGGGTCAGCTGTCATTTGAGGGCTGTAATGTGACCCAAGCAAGTGGAAGAACACCACCGTCATATAGTTAACTCTTATGCTACATCATGTGTTTAATTCACCTAACGCCTGCCACGGAATACTTGTTTTAAAAAAGTCAGCAAATGTGAGACATAAAATCATGTAAGAATGCATATAATGCAATCCATAATTGTCTGAATATTCTGTCAAACACCTCTCAGTTTGTTTGTGTAATTAATTATTTGGTCCTGGTGGACCAAATGGCACCTATTGAGTACCACCACATAAAAGATAATATCACTTATGAAAATGAGAAAATACAGTTTAAATAATTATTCCATATGTGGCCTTTATCAGCATAATAATAGATAGTGGCAGTGTGTGCTGAACGGTCACCAGCAAAGAAGGAATCCTATCACTTTTTACCTGAGGAGCACAGCAGTGATAAAAAATGTCCTTGGGCAGCCTGAATCACAAACAGATGGCCAGCAGGTAATTCATAAAAACTTTTGTTGGTTAGTTGGGATGTCTGGTGTGTCCCAAGGCAGCTTGTCTCATTTATTAAAGGTGCCTTTCATTTTATCAATTGTGCTCCTACAAGCTACTTTATCCATTCAATTAGTATACAGTGTTATATGTACCGTCGTTTTGGTGTTGATTTGTATCCCACCCCAGAAGGGACATAGGGCAGGTTTCATTAAATGTGCATTGGACCTCAAAATCATTTAACATTGGAATTGGCATCAAATATAAAAAACGTCATCAGAAAAAAAAAAAAAAAGGCAACTTAAATCCAGATTGTTGCTGCCCGCTTTAATATTAATAACATTTTGTACAAAACATACTTTTCTGAGTTACAGAAAAATAAATCTTATAGCCCTGATAATTTTGTGGGAGCCAGGAGCTGCATTAAAGACATGTTTTGTTTGATTTAAATTGTCTTAAGTATGGCAATTGGAACTACCAGCCTATCCTGTTAAAACATAGTTAAAACTTGGCATAACACCCTGAGAAACTGCATTGGGAATTGGTACGAATTGCACAGTACCCATGCAGATGCAGGACATCACAGAGTTGAAAGGACTTTTGTTTATCTTGTTTTGTTTTGTTTGGTAATTCACATTGCCCATGCTAAATGAATCTATTTGCGCATGTACACCTTCAAGAACGTGCAAAGTGAACCGCAAACTCTCAGTGGAGACAATTACAAATGTAGAGGAAACATTTTGTTGCATGTGAGCCAATGGTGGCCCAGACAGATTAAAAGCACACACACACGCACACACACACAAAAATGTAATACCAAAGACCAAAACTGGGTTTCCCCTCTGTCTGCACCATATTGTGGCTTTCGAGTGCCAGACGAAGGCAGGCCCCCTAACAGCTTGTTCCTTACAGCAACATTGACTTCCCACTAAGAGGGACCTCTTAAGGAAAGACCTTAAGAGGCAGTTGAAGTTACTGAAAATGGCAAAACTGCACACAATAGAGAACAATAAAGGCAAAATATAGTTCGGAGCTTTGCAAACACAAAGGATCAATGCCACTGCAACAAAGAGAATCCGTATTAATATTTACAGCAAGTGCGACACAAAAAAACATTACGTGCCCTTCTTTCAGAAATCCAGAGTTTAATCTAGATTTGCACACAGATTATATGTTATCTTTGTCCTTGATGGGTGATCCTTTCATTGTATTTTTCCCTATGTTGCATGTGAAAATCATATATCCTTTAGTACATTATGTGATTACACATGATCATACACCTTCAATTATATGTATATTTTTCTTTCATGAGTCAAATAAACAGAGAACCGCCACAATTTATTAGCCTCATCCGATAAAGAAACTGCATACCGTGGAATTTAGGAACAGAAAAGGGCAACTGTTCTACAAGGTGACAGATTAAATTGTTAATATAAGTGTCCTTGAGCACAGTTAAATCACATTAAACTATCTTTTTCACACATTTTTGAGTAAAATCTAGGAAAGAATAATCCCACTTGGACCACTTTATTCTCCAAAAGAGTTTCACCCATACAGTATACTGTATTGTCTAGTTTTGACAATCATATCTATGGTTGCATTTCATTTGGGTACAGGTATTTTTTTCTTACAATGCACATAACTTTAAGAACGTTCGCACGAAAACCAAATTCTGCCAAATTTTTCCGATATCCATTCATCCATCGATTTTCTGTACGCTTGTCCTCATTCGGGTCGCATTATTATTCCAGTTGATTTTGGGCATGTCAATCACAGTCCACACACACTGTATACACAAACATTTACATTCAATTTCACATCCATGCAAAATTTAAAGCCTTTAATTAAGATGGGGTACGTTAGGGACAAAAAGGCTTCTTTAAACCCAGAACTTGTCCACTGTGAGGCAGAAAGTGTACCCACTACCTCACATGCTGCCCCTGAAGATAGATTGGTGGAAACATTTTATTTGTAAGTCAGACAAGACAAGTAAAGAGAAAAGAGATGACCTACATCAACAAAGCTCTCCTGTTTAGAGCCAGCTAATAATGCTGCACTTATTCATATATCGATTGCCATTGAGTTTTACAATTTTAAAACCATATCTCGTTGAGTGGAGAATGTTACATATGTGAATGTTGATTTTTCATCAGGATTCATTTAAGGTCGCAAAGACATTTGAAACAGCTTTAACAGTTGCAAACAGTTTTTTGAACGTTTGACGTCTCTGCGACCGTTTGCGACCTTGATGAAAAAATCAACATTCGCTACCTTTGCAAACACTTTCAAACCTTCGCCGCTCAGTGGAATAAGGGCTTTAGGTTACAACTTTTGAGTGACAAGGTTGTTTTTTTTAAAATTGAAATTTCCAGTGAGTCTATTCCAAGTGCATGAATAATTTTGGGTAGTGTAGTGTGACTGGAACAAGATATCACTATCATTTTTTTAAAAATCAGTTCTTAAAGGGGTACTCACATCCAAATGTTTTTTTTTTTTTTTGCTGTTAAATCATATAAACGTGTGTCTGCTGTCTACATGTCCTGGTCATATTTTTACCATCTTCAGATTAAACACTGAAAATTTGGCTTTCTGTCCTCTGATTGGACTAGCAGGGAATCCCGACATCACTTCCGGAATCGTACCGTAGTCGCTCTGCCACCATGGGGTATACAAGCGGCTCAGTCTCATATACGCCTCCGTAGCGAGTAGGAATAGTAGTGTTTGTGAAAATCTTTGTATACATTAGGTTAGTGATTTATTAGCATAGCATTTGAGTAGTTTATTTAGCATAGCTTATCAATTATTTAGGTCATAGTTTAGTATTGTTTAGTGAGACCACGCCTAACCCTCTCCCTCCTCACGAGCGCAATAGTCCTCCAGGCAACTTTGAGCGCCATTTTCAAACATTAGTGAGGGGGGGAGCAAGGGTCTAGTAGTGGGGTTAGTACCACTTTAATGTATTGAAACTAGCCCAGCAATTGACTGGTGAGCAGTACAGGATTTAGCTCAGCTCTCACCAAATGTCAGCTGGCATTCCAGTGCACCCTCAACGCTAATGAGGGTAAGCAGTATAGAAAATGCATGGATGGATGGATGTCTAAAAACTAGGTATGGTAATTAACTCATGAACATCCACTCAAAAGTCATGCAATTTAATAGAACCTGCTGTGACAAAACACTTAACCCTAACTCAACTGATAAGTGAAGAAAGATAAAAAATTAAAAAAAGGGGTGTGTTACTTAATAGTACAAGTACAACAGTGTCCAGATATCACAAATACTGAAACCATGGATTCAAACATGTTAAAAGAGCTTTAACACTTCATCTGATGGTCTTTCTGCTCCACTAATCATGCATTTAATTTTGACTACAGATTACTCTGAAGGGATGAACAGTCCCAACGGGCTTCGTGCATCATTGCTGGTATGCCCTCCTTTTTTTTTTTTTCTGAGCCAGATGTTGTTGGTCTAAAGAGCAAGACTCACACAAACACACTGACCCACACTTGCACTCCAGGCACACTGGAATATGTTCAACTGGAGTGATGTGATGGAATTCCTAAACATGCTAGAGTATTACACATACTCCCAGTCACGTCAGGGAATATGTCTGCGTCTGCGTCATTGATGGTCAGAAGCAAATATAATAAAATAAAAAAGCTAAAGTGTATGGTTATTTGGACAAATTGGCGAGTCATTCAGTGACCTACCTTGAAAGCTCAAAGTCGCCCAAAGGTAAAATCCTACCAGTATTGATTTACTAGTCCTCCGTGACTCCATCACAGCGATGTTGTAGGTCTCCTTTTTAGCCCACGGAAGGTGTCAAACTTGGTGAGCTTCATCAGAACCTCTCTCTCTCTCTCTCTCTCTCTCTCTCTCTCTCTCTCTCGCTCACTCTCTCTCTCTCTTCCTCTCTCTCTCTCTCTACTTTTTCCTCTTGCTTTCTCTGCTTTTCCCTCTTGCTCTCTCTCACTCCGCTCTCTCTCACTCTTTCACTATCTCACCCTTTCTCTCTCCTTGTCTGTCTCTCTATCTCTCTATTTATCCATCTATCTATCTATCTATCTATCTATCTATCTATCTATCTATCTATCTATCTATCTATCTATCTATCTATCTATCTATCTCAATTTCCATTCCCTCTTGCTCTCTCTCCGCTCTCTCTCACTCTCTCACAATTTCGCCATCTGTCACTCTCCCGGGTCTGCCTCTCTCTCTCTCTCTCTGTCTCTCTCTTGCTATTCACACCATACACACACACACACCAGCCCACCCCCTTTTGTCTCTTGCTAAAAACAAACATTGCGCCCGTGAGCTTGTATGCAGGTTTCAACAGCCACCTGCCTGCTTCGGTCAACTTCCCCAAACTTTGTCCAAGATGAGGAGTGCTCTTTTTCGAAAGCAGTTTTTCCCAACCTTTATTAAGCCAAGGCACTCATTTCCCGTTAGAAATATCTCAAGGCACACCCCGAAACAAAAATTTGTAGAAAAAGTAGGAATTCTGAAATGATCACACACTTTTCTCAATTTACTCGCAGATACATTTTGACCGAGTTGTGTGTGGTAGAGAGCGGCTCCTAACCCTGAAGTAGTTGAATCTGTGTGCAGAATAGGTTGTTTGAGGTCAGCGAATCCAAGAATTGGGGTACTTTTCGGTGTCTGTGTCCACTTTAACGTGTGTCTTTTTCTGCAGGGATGGACATCCAGCGGCAAGTTAGTACCTAAAAACCTGTCCGAGATAAAAGAAGCAACAATTTCAATATCTCTCTGCTATAACTGTTTTTGGTTAAAGTGTGATCGTATGTTCCATTTCTGAGAACATCTGGTGGGCAAAGTGAGAGCTCAGATGGCAGAATTTCTGGTGTATATGTGACAAGTAAACCACCTGGTAGGGAGGTTGATGTCGGTGCCTCGACTGTCATCCATTTTCCCCGTATCTGGCGTTCGTCATACCAGTTCACTCATCCTTGTGTTCCTCACGTTTGTTTTTTTAGTAATAATCTGACCTTTTGGGGAGAAAAGACAACCCTTATGCTTGGGTATGACATAAGGCACGTTTACTTTTGTTGGGACACTTTATCTTGAATTTGGCTCCACTTCGTCCCCGAACTGTGGCCAGATCTAAATGTTCATATTCTGCAGCATCTACTTGTCCCATGTCATTTGTTTGTGTTTTAATTGCTTTCACTTCATGAGAGATTAGTTAAGATCATTTTTGCATTGGGGTTTCGTATGTCCATCTTCCTCACACTTATAGCAGTACCAGGGTTTTTGATGATTGCGCATGAATTTCCAAGTTCCACACGGTGGGTGTGTCAGAGCCCTAGATGGGAGAATCGCCGTTCCTTGAAAGTGCGCAAGAAAGGTGTGGAAAGAATTGACTTAAGCGCGAACAGTAGAATATGTCCCTATACCTGGCTCATGAGCCCCAAAAAATAAATTCAAATAAAGAGTCTGTTACTGCAGCAGCGTGGTATTCATGAATAAAGTGGAATAGAGGTAGAAGTTGTGTAATTTTTCCCAGTAATTCAATTTGAAGTAATATATGAAATGATGAATGACGAATTACAAGGATGCAGCCATGATGAGGCAAAAAGAACCCGAATGTGGCAAAACTCCTTTCACCTCGAGTCCTGGAGTAAGCAGATAACCTGAGGGGGGGATTTACTAAACAATAAATGAGTGATTTGAGCACATTTGTTCTAATAATGAGAAAGTGTCACCCAGCATGCATAAAAGGTGTGCAAATGTTTGATTAAGTATCATAGCTTAGGTGGTGACACCTGCAACAAAGTAAAAGGCACTCAGTGGAATGTAGACCTCAATCACAATCTTAATTTGGATCATAACCAGCTGGTAAACATTCATTGCTACCCGCCACCCATATTCTTGAAAGATTCAGGCATTATTCACTGAGAAATTGGGGGAAATGTCATTTCTATCAAAGAAACGAGCAAACATGGAGGGTAAGAACAACATTATCAAAACATTGCCTTCACCTCATTTACTTATCTGTTAATCACACAGGATTGTTACTTAATTTATAGGGCATTTCATAAATATTACATATTATATTCATTCAAATTAGTGGGCTTGAAAAAAGCACCTAATGTTTAAAAACATGGCATCATTGCTGTTAACATGCAGTGACTTCATCAACAGTATGTTTCCATTTGGTCTTATTCCCCTCCTTTAAAGAGGAAGTCAAGCCAAATATATTTTTTTTAAGAATATGTTCTATGCAAGCCCACTAGTTGAAACAAGGCATTCTGATAAAATATTGCGTTTGTGGAATAAGTGTTAATCCACCCGTTTTTAGGCATCTCTGGGGGCGACCATTTTGTCACTTCTGTCGACTGAAAATGACAGCTTTAGAAAACATGCGAGCTGTGATTGGTCGTTACCTGAGCAGTTGTGATGTCATTTTCAGTCGACAGAAGTGATAAAATGGCCGCCCCTTGAGATGGCTAAAACTGCTGGATTTTGCTGCTTAATTTATATTCCACAAACGCAATATTAAAAAAAAAAAAAGGAAAAAAAATGTGGTTCAACTAGTGGGCCTGCTGGGAACATATTCTTGAAAAAAATACATTTGGATTGATTTCCGCTTTAAAGCTACCCCTTGGTTGGTGCAAAATTACACCAAGAAATCTGACGTACAGTATCTACACCACAGAATAAGCTCTTCCACCTTTGTGCACGTGACTCACGATTCGAGGTTTGAAGTTATACGACAGTTAATACCCATACCATCTTCATGCATACCAACAGTGGTCAAATGATCACTTTATACCTGGTATAATCTATTCTTACGCTATTCCACTTTCATGCATACGGGCCGTACTGTATAAGTCATCCATGTTGTCATCACTTTTGCTAAATGTTCTCCTTTGATTCTATTTTCCTTCATTGTCACTTCTTCCATGTTTCTCTTCAGTCCTCTCTGTCCTTCAACCGTCTGCCTTCCATCTGTTTCCATGCTGTATGTTTACTTTCTCCCACCTCTCCATTCTGTTCTTGGGCTGAATTGTCAATGTGCAGCAGATGCAGCAGTGTCCTAAGACCATTAGAAGAAGCGCCCGCAGCGTTTCTTTAACTCTCGCTATTTATCACCCCTCCTTTCACTTGCTTTAGTCTTTATACATACAGCCCCCACCCTCCTATTCTCATCTCCCTTTTTGCAGGTCTACTTCCGGCTTTGGTCTGGGCACTGTGTCCTATATGTATGCTGACTGCCATCAGCTTACATTAAGAAATGGCTTTTCAGCTTAGCCTGCAGAGATGGGACTCTTGCCTGAATGTGTAAGCTTGGTTATGTTGCTGTGTACTGTAGTTCTGTTCATGCACTCTATACTTCATATCGATTTCATCACACATCGGTAGATACTTTACAACCATTAACAATATCAATTACTTCTTTTTCTTCAACAGGTTTAAGACACATTCTACTTAGATTTCTTTCAATTAAGTCAGTATAAGTATTGTTAGCTGTGTCAGGATTGGGATTTTCTTTTTTTTTTGCCAGGTTTGGTCCAACGATGACAAAAAATTCAGTTGAATTTATTCACAACCTCATCCATATTGTTAATGTGTATTTCATTTTCTATAAAATAAGGTGGATAGTTGTCCTTTCTATGACCATTTCTCATTACATTGTTTAAAATATCCCAGATTCCTTCAATATTCTAATTATTATTTTCTAATAGTTTGGTATAATATTCTTTTTTACATCTTTTCAAAATACGGATTAACTTTTAGATTTCTTATATTTGTTTTCTTTTTCTTTAGTTTTATATTTCATAAATTCCCTATGTAGGGTGCTTTTCTTTTTGCAAGCATTTATTAGCCCTTTTAGTTATCCACTGATTGTCATTATGCTTTGGTTTTATTTTGTATTGTTTGATTGGGCAGTTAATATCATATAATTGCTTAAATTTTTTAAGAAAGTATCTTGGTTGTTTTTGCTGTATTTACAGTCATAAATTATAAATACTGGTAAGTGGTCACTAATGTCATTTATCAGTAGTCCACTCACCATATTGTTATCCATATTAGTAAAGATGTTTTCTATTTATGTTGCACAATGGGTAGGGATTCTGCTGGGCCTAGTAATACTTGGATAGAGTTTGAGGCTATATACTGTATGAATAAACCCTTCTGTCATTTTGTGTTGGTTCGGATTGAGAAGACCAATATTTTAGTCACCACTTGTGAACAATGTTTTTTGTTTGTTTGTTTCCGTGTAGACTTTCTCCATCCAGCTTTTAGAACCTGGTGTTCTATATGCCTATTTAAGTATATGCAACTTACGTACGCATTTGTTTTCTTTTTTTCCATTTTGACTGTGACACATTCTACCATACAGTCCACCACCTGTGACATTCTTCCTAAACATAAATTCCTGTCTATATATAAAGCCACCCCACCTCCATTCCTGTTTTCTCTATTCATACAAACCATTTTATATCCATCTATTTCCAAGTACATGCTTCTTTCTTTGTTAATCCATTTTCTGATACTGAAATTATGCTAAAGGGTTGTGTGAACTGTCTTAGATAAGATTTGATATTGTGAAAATTGGCATACAGCCTTCTGCTATTAAATTGGATCATTGATCGGTTTGAGCAGAGTCAATTGTGTTATATTGTTCATCTGTGTAGTACTTGCAGGTATTGTTGAAGATATGAAAAATGTTATTTTCTGGGTCAATATTTTTTTTGTACGTCCTGTGAGTGATTCTCAGTATATTGAAAAGTGTTTAATTCCAGTTAATTGTATGGAGCAATTCTTAGTGTTAATTGGGTGTCACCGATACGGGAATATGATACGTTTGTCATCATCCAGAGAGTGGGTCACTAATGTAGTCCTTAAGCAGTACCTGGTTAGTTTCCATTAAGTGATTTAAATTTACAAATGAATGTGCAAACAAGATTACGATCTGTGTTTATTTGAACAAGTATGAGAACATAAAGAGTTAATATAGACAAAAGGCCAAACG
This sequence comes from Filicampus tigris, assembly GCF_054856515.1. NCBI lineage: Eukaryota > Metazoa > Chordata > Actinopteri > Syngnathiformes > Syngnathidae > Filicampus > Filicampus tigris. The sequence continues at coordinate 8,523,985 of NC_141222.1, forward strand.
CAACCAATAGGCATGTAACACACGGCTGACAAATTTTAAAAACGAGCTGGACTAAGCATGGCCGGAAGTGGATTTTTGTCTGGCCCACTAATTGGCTCTCATGCGTGTGGCGTGCTCGCGAGGCGGCCAAATTTCATCTCAGCCTACTCGGTGAAAGGCTTCTTAGGCTTCTTTCTACTCCCACAACGGCGAGAGCAACAACTGCCGCATTGATTCACATGCTCGACACATTGTGCTGTCGGCGACAGGTCTGCAACACATGCGACGCAGCCATCAGGAATTGTTGCTGCTCTGATCGGTCCATTATGTCACATGCGATGACATACAGTTTCCCACCCGGAGGAGAGAATGCATAAAATGCAGCTCATTGCTGCTGCAAAGCAAACTAGTTTGGCAGCGGCGTATGTGTAAAAAGAAGGTACTCACCCACGTTCCCCCTTAGCCGCCACCTTCCAGATCATTTTCGCAATAAATTTAAATGCATCGTCTAGTCATCTCGGTCCCATTACGGTTGTAGCAAGCATGATATCCATTGTTATCACAGTCTTTTTGAAGCGACGCCCCCCGACTTGGAACGTAACTGTTTCAAAACAACTTGTGTCCACGAGTATAGTCAAACTGCGCGCAGCACTCAAGGATGACGCCGGCACATCAAGGTGGAGTTCATGCACTTCTTCTGTCTCGTCTTCCCTACTTCCGGAAATACGGCGTAGCAAACCTGCTGTGTATAGTGGTTTGCTGGTATGCTTTTATTTTGAAGGCCGTGAAGGAGGAGAAGTGTGCAAAATAAATAAATAACTAGTTGACTGCGACTTCTGGCCGTCTGTTGGACCCAAATGATTATACTGTACATACAATACTACAAATCCAACCCCGGGGCTTGCAATGCAAGTGAGCACACGCAGTTGGGAAAGTACTACTGCCGCATTTGAAGTCCACAGCGAGTTTGAATTGTAAATTAGCCAGCTAATGACCTTTAAAAAGCTTCTGCCGTTAGTATCTCTCCTGTGGCGACGTCAATCACGGACGCTTTGTTTTTTTTTTTGGGGGGGGGGGGGGGGGTTCGAGGGGCGGAATGGGGCGGGGGCCAACAATGTTTATGAATATGGCCAGAGGGTTGCGGGCGGAAGGGTACCCAGGTCAAGGGTGGAGGGTCGCGGCCGTACGGCAAAAAAGGGTCAAGTGCCTAGCTCTGCTTAAGGCCCTTAAGACCCTAACCCTAAGGCACATTTACCAAACACTGTTAAACCAGATTGAGGCAACTAACATTGCACTTCCTGTTAATAGTGTTATTTTGGAACCTGTTCAAACCACTTCTGGTGCATACTTAGCCGATTGACGCTAACGTTCTGACAGCAACGGCAAGTGAGGGGCTTTTCCTGTCATGCTTTGTTGTCATTAAGTAACACTTGTGACAATGTTATGCCTCTTTTTGTACAGGCATTGTACATTTGTAAATTTTTTCTACTTTTGGTATAGAATTATTGCGACTTGGTGACAACCTTAATAACAAAGGTTGGCAGAGCTGTGTATAATACAATGGCCAAATCCCTAGAATTGAACCAAGTTTATTTTCCTGTTTTCAAACTGGATCCGCAGGCCGGAAGGAACAAATAGGCGGGCTGGAGTAGCGCCCCTAACAATGTTTATCAGGGACGGGCTCTTTGGCTCTTTGATTAACTTTTGATTAAAAAAAAAAAATGTACTAACTCAAAAAAAACATCTTCAAAGAACAACAAAACGGGGGGAAATGAGGGAAACAATTCCCGGAAAAATCGGAAAATACCTAGAAGTTAAGTCAAGTATCCCATCCCTAGTGTATAGCAGCCCAGCCCAGCGGGGGATTCACCAGAGGCCTGGACAGAACCTAAAAAACATGCTGTGCCCTTCCCAAAAATTGTCAATGGTGCGCTTGAACAAGCATACATTCCTAAATCTTTCCCTCCGAGTCCCATCAGAAGTAGACTGTTCAAGTAGACTGAGGTGCTACAACAGGGCAGGCAATCCAGGCAATCACCTTGGGCCCTGAGCCGAAGGAAGGAAGATGTGCTGGTCTTGGGGGAGAGGGAAGAGATTGGAGCAGGATCCAGCAAGAACCAGACAATTAGAGATGTGTGACAGGCTGCTGAACTGTAGACAGTATACTACAAAAACGGCGAGGAGAAACAAAATGTCCTTCCAACTTTCGGGCCCAGTTGCAGTTGATGTAAAAAGGCTTGGCTGTTTGAAAAGAATTAAATCAACTAAAGAGCCTTCCGTCCATTATATACAACAGGTGCCCTTTGACAAGAAATGTAATTTAGGAATCCCTGACTGCTGCTTATCAGACCGGAGCTGTAATTAGAAACGTGCATAAAATCTGTAGTTCATATTTTATTGGTAATAAAGATATCTTGTCTGTGTCAGTTAATGCAATAAGAATGTATTTGCTGCCGTTTAGTGGTTATTCAATGTCATTACAGTCAGGCGTAATCATCATCAGTTATTTTTAACTCTTGAGTTAATGAACATTTTTAGTAATGACATGACACATTTTTATTAAAAAGTTTATTATAATTGCAGAGTATTGAGTGCAATCACCTTGTCAAGCATGCTCTATTGGACACAAAACAATTTATTTGAATTAATAATAGTGGTTGTGTGGTTTTCAGCAAGACAGCACGTTACTACATTTAAATGGCTGTCTAAAAACCATTCATGCAACGATTACCTGCCGATTGCTCTTTGTCCCCCCACTTTTGTGCATGACACTTACTAAAGTATTGTCGTTACAAGTTTGTGGTTTGAGCATATGTTAAAGGAAAAAGAATATTAAACTTTGCACTCTGGAAAAAAATCTATTCTAGAAGAAGAGTTGAAGGTATGTGCATGTTAAGGTGAGCTGAGGTACATCTGCAAGGCCGGTGTGAAGATGAGGACTGTTCCCAATATTGACACAGTGAGGAAGGCCCACAGGAAAATCCTGTCCAACACCTGAGCCACAAACTTCCAGTCTTGTACAACCTGTATGAATAGGAAGACCCAATTAAACCGTAAACATTTCTGTGAATATTGCTATCAACATTCGAGATGATGACGGCAAGTGAAACCAGGCTCAATATGCCGCATTGTATCCCTCAGAAGCCACACACCTCACGGATGAAGTGCTCCTTTCTGATGTGATGACTGATGTAGCGAACGGAAAGTGTAGCCTTCTCTAGCATGGCAAGCCAGGCCTGATTCTCCTCTTCTTTCCCTCTCTGCTGTCCAGGAGCCCCCTTTCTTCCGATACCACGACGAGGCTTCAGCTCAGGGCTACTTATCTCAGGATCCGAGTAGTGGTATCTACAAGTACAAGTAATGTCATCATAATTACATCCAATTGTATGCATGTCAACATAACTTAAGAGGATTGATTTTGTGTTACCTGTCCGTGTGCCCCCGCATACACAACAGCCTGGGCAGTCTCTGAAGGAAGAGGGTCTTCACCCAGGGGGCCATGGGGTGGTAGGTTGCAGAGGAGCGGTGATGGACGTTAATGACGAAAACGGTTACAATAATGGAGAAGGTGACAAAGATCATAATAAATAGCAAGTATTCTCCAATTAATGGGATCACCTGTGGTAAGGAAAGACAAAAAAATATGTATCAAGGAATATTCTGCAAATATCATCACCTTTAGTCAGTATTTAATTACGGGAAAGGATGAAACATGTAAATTACTACGTTATGTAACAATTGGTACGGTACTATGCAAAAAACTCAATTAGATTTGTTGCTGCAATGACCATACTGTGTATAGATAGTCATGAAGCACAGCACAGATGGCCGGTTATTTTTGGGGGGGATTTTTTGTGATAAACACATAATGGAGGGTTATCAGTGTAGGTTTTGTACTTACAAAAATGTACTTCTTTCATTAGATAATAAAAATGTAATTTCCTTTGGTACATGAGAAATATCGCAATAATATCGACGATAGCGCTACAGGCAACAACCATATTGCACATCGCATGTTTCGTCAATACAGCCCTAATATGTATCAATCTAAGTCCTCAAGGCAGTCTACCTTTGAGGATGATGGGATGATTTCCTCTATTACCAGGAGGAAGACAGTGAGTGACACCAACACAGATGTGGAAAGTGACAGTTTCTCCCCTTCATCTGATGGTAAATAGAAGACCAGCACAGTAAGAAAGGACAGACCGAGGCACGGGATGATGAGGAAGAGGGTGTAGAACAAGGGCAACCTCTTGAGGATGAAGGAGTAAGTTACAAAGGGATACCAGTACACGCTGTCCCTCCTACTCCCCTTCATTCCTGTTGCATTGAGGATTTCCCACTCGCCATTGTCAAAAAAGTCTTTGCGGTCAACATAATTATCCACCAGAACCAAATCAACCATGTTTCCATCATAAGTCCAGGAGCCAAACTTCATGGAGCAGTTTTGGCGGTCAAAAGGAAAGAAGGTGACATCCATGGTGCAAGAGGACTTGTAACTGGCCGGCGGGGTCCATGTTATTGTCCCATCCCACCGAACAATGGCTTTAGTCATCAGGGAACCCTCAAAACGACCATCCGCGCTAGTAATTGATGGGAAAGGGATAAAACGAAACATATCATTAAGACAGGATGAAGGGAAAAAAAGAGAATATCGTGTCACTCACTTTTCATAGAGGACAATGTCTGGCAGCCATATTGTCTCTGAAGGTACTCGGATGGATGTAATACCGCCATATTCATCTGGATTCCACTTCATCTTGACATCGACCCATTCCTTAATAAAAGTCATGAATACAGGCAATGTGTGCGTGATAAATTGACATTTCCACCGCATCAAAACAGGATTGAATCTGGATTGTGTCTCAGTACCTTGGAACTGGCCGGAAATTAACATTTCATGTTACATACATGGGTGGTGATCCGAATGTCTTCACTGATGTACAGTGGTGTTGGTTAACTTATTTACGAGGGGTGTAACGAAAAACGTTTTGAATTGGAAAATCGGTTTTGATTTAAATGATGTCAGTGCATCGGTGCACGAACATGCTGGAAACAGTCAAAAACGATAAAAAAATATAAATCGGATTGAAGTTGCTAATGATTTGGTGCTTCCTGGAATTTACTTAACTGGAGAGCTTTTACATGTCACATGTGAACAAGACAAAAGCTATAAATACACCTCTCCGTCTTTGATAAATCTCTTTGAAGGAAATGGCCACATTTGCAGTACTCACAAGTTGATTCATATTGTAAAATGATCAAACGAAAACTCATTACATCACACCCTTTCCAACTGAGCCATACTTTATCGAATCGAATCGTAATCCCATTGAATCGAACCAATCGTTCCACTTTCAAATGTACCACCCTTGAATCGGATCGCACCCCATGTATGGAGATACATATCTAATTGTCTTTTATTGGCGAAATGCACACCCCTAACATTGACAATGCCCCGCCCTCTTCGTTACCAGCTCTTCCTAAACGTTGAGTACGATTTCATCAACAAATTATGCATTGAAAACACAGTTTCAGAAAAGTTATAATATTTCTGCATGAAGCATAGAGCTTATTTGTACCTGCCAAAGCCACACATTTGTAGTCATCAGTTGGTTCTTCTCATCCTGTTGGAACAAAGGCAATGTTTGTTTTTTTTATTAACAAATGCAAATTTTATGAGGAGGTGAGAGCCAAAGTAACACTGAATTTGTTTAAATGACCTATTTGTGGGGTAAAGTAGCTTTGCTTCTCTTGCATGTATGCATCACTACACCTTGCTTGAGGGTATACTAATGAGCAGTAACTAAAAAAAAAAAAGAAGAAAGTATGAGAACAGTGTCACCGGAAGCTGGAGCCTTATTAGTACCACGAAAGGAAAACAAGTCAACTCAGAAGTGTGATAGAAGTAACAAATTCAGTGGCGGTTCTGGGAGGGAGAGGAGGGAGGGAGGTATCAGGGGAGCCTGCACCACCTTAACTCTGACCCTCCTCCCCTGCCTCACACAGAGTAGATACTAACCAGTGCCTTTGTAAGGCATCACACTCACCTGATGTACCGTGACGATGTAGAGTGGCATTACATTAAGGCAAGTAATAAGAGGCTGGATGGCTCAGGGGGTAACACTGCTGACTGCGCATACGGGACCGGGGACCTGCTCAGGGTGAACGATAACATCCGATTCCCAGCCACTGCCGATCCAGCCCATATAAAAATGGGTGGGTTACGTCAGGAAGGGCATCCGGTGTAAAAACTGTGCCAAGCACATCATGTGAGTGACATGCTGCGGTAAACCCTGACAGGGAAATGCTGAGTCACTTCTTTTAATAAATCTGTATGTGTGCGTTTGGTGTGTGTTTTAGACTGCGCTCCTCTAACAAAACCCCAGGACCCCCATTAAAAATGGTCTAAAAGCCAATGAACAAATGAAGGGAAGTCTGAATTTTTGGGAAAGCTAGTTTTATATGATAGCTTGTATGACAGTTTATCATAAATACATATAAAAAAAAATAAAATAAATAAATATAAACTTAAAGCGGGAGTCAACCCAAACATATTTTTTCTCCAAGAATATGTTCCTAGCAGGCCCACTACTTGAAACAAATTGCGTTTGTAGAATATGTGTTAATCCACTTGTTTTTAGCCACCTGTGGGGGCAGCCATTTTGTCTTCTGTCGGCTGAAAATTACATCACAACTGCTCACGACATATTTAGCTCAGATTTAGAAAACAGGTCAGCCGTGATTGGTCGTTGTGAGCAGTTGTGATGTCATTTTCAGTCATCAGAAGACAAAATGGCCACCCCCAGAGATGGCTAAAAACTAGTGCATTTTGCTGCTTAATTTATATTCCACAAATGCTATATTCAGCACAATGCCGTGTTTCAACTAGTGGGCCTGCTGGGAACATATTCTTGAAAAAAATATGTTTGGGTTGACATCCGCTTTAAGTACACTATATCTTAGTTCTGAACTCAAATCGTTCTGTGACTCTGTTCGTAACTCAAAACCTTTGTTAATTGAAGTAAATTTTCCCACTGAAATGAATGAAAATGTAATAATCCATTCCAGCCCCCAAATTGTGTTCGATTCTTCTAATTTTAATGTGTGTGGTTGAAAATAAATATTGTACTTATTGCGTTTTAATTTTAAGTGAGGAGGGGAGAAGGACAACAGCTCCTCCATTGAAAAAGAGCCTCCTTCCAAAATAACAATCTGATTCAGATGTTTTCTCCTTTGGTCTGTCTAAATGTTGTTGTTCTTTTGATACACACACAAACAAAAGATTGAGAGAAACTTGTCTTTTTTGCCACATTCATCAGAAATTTAGGCAGCCGCTGTTGGAATGTTTGGAAGAAGCACACAACAGCTTTCTATCTGCTGTAAAGAAGAAGGCATCAACGTTTGGGTTTTTGGGGTGTTTACAACCAACAGTAACCTTTAAGTCATTCTGTGTAAAAAAACAGCACAACTATTGCGGTAAAAACACACAGAGCCAATGATGGTTAAAAAGGGCAAGAAGCACAACACAAATCCATTTGCTAATCCATGCTGATAAGGTTTGCACAACGAACATTTACACAACTAAAGGAAGCTTCGCAACAAAAAGTTCGTTCATAACTCGGGGTTTCACCGAATGTGTGTATGCATGTGCGTGTGTGTGTATGTAGTCTATAGTTTGGGTTTTGTGGTTGTGACTCATTTTACTGTATGTACCGGTATGTGTTTCTGCCTTTCAAAGCACTTTCTAAATACAGCATGTGTTTTTATGCTGTATTTTAAGAAAGTTATTCTAGTTATTATTATTACTTAACTATTGTACAATTGTACAAGAGTTTAGAATCAAACATATGGTTGTAATAGGCTATCTTGTTGCATGAAATATCGAGTTAAAGGTGATTTCAGTATAAATTTGTCTTCAAAATTAAAAGAAAGATTTTCTTTTGTTTTTATTGTCTGATGGTGTAAAAGAGTGAGGTCACAAATTGGTTATTATTCACTGTTATTCCATTGTTAAAATGAATTAACTGCTTTCAGGTAAATATTTTATACACTGTTTTGACCTCAGTACTCACACTTGAATAACAATAAGGACAGTAAGCCTTTTCATATTAAGGAAAAATGAGTGCTGAACTAATACTGCCTTGTGTCAAGCTACATTGCAGTTGCATGTGTTGAGTCCTCACCACATCCACCAGTTGTGAGATCTTAAGTCCAAAGCGCACAGTAATGGTGTCATTGGCATGCTCCACAGGCCGAACCCACTTCTGATAACCTCGGAAGAGGTTCTTCAGCAAGGAATCCTCCAACTCGGCCAGCGAGACAAAGTCATCTTGAGCTGGAAGCAGAGAACAAACACCAAAACTAAAGCAAAATAACTAATCCCTTATGTATTGCACATGTGGCTGGAATGTTGACCTCAGCCATCCTAGCCAGCCATCAACTCTGCGTTTAGGCCTACTGTACATTTATACAGAGGTGGGCATTTTACAAAGTTTTGCTGCTGCGTTCATCATCCGTCAGCGGCCAGGGTACCCGTCTGTCATTCGTCAGTCCGTCATTTTTCGTGATGAACTCAATTGTAATCGGTAGTCGGTCAGCTAAGTCCGTCAGTTAGTCCTTCAGAAGTCCATTGGTCCGTCAGCAAAATGGGCGTCCGTCAGTCTGATGGACTGCCCACCTCTGCATTTATATAACAATATATTCACAAAGAAGAAACAACAACCAAAAAACAGCAACAACAAAGGAAGTTTGGTGACTTGTACTTAACCGTTACAGCAGAGGTCGCCAAGGTTTTTGAATCAAGGAGCTACTTCTTGGGTACTGATTAATGTAGAGGGCCACCAGTTTAATGCACACCTCTAAAAATTACACATTTGCTTAAATTATTTGGGGCTAAATCATGTCCTCATCATAGCCGCGCCCGCTAGCTTGTCTCCACGAACGCTATGATTGGGTCGTGTAGTACAATACTAACCTTTGAAGTATTAGTATTTTTTTTAATTGTCATTTCTAAATTTGTCGTGGGTTCAATCCCGGCTCCGGCCTCCCTGTGTGGAGTTTGCATGTTCTCCCCGTGCCTGCGTGGGTTTTCTCCGGGTACTCCGGTTTCCTCCCACATTCCAAAAACATGCATGGTAAGTTGATTGGATACTCTAAATTGCCCCTAGGTGTGATTGTGAGTGCGGATGTTTGTCTCTGTGTGCCCTGCGATTGGCTGGCAACCAATTCAGGGTGTCCCCCGCCTACTGCCCAAAGACAGCTGGGATAGGCTCCAGCACGCTCCGCGACCCTTGTGAGGAGAAGCGGTACAGATAATGGATGGATGGATGGATTTCTAAATTTACACTAAAACAAGTGTGAACTCCAAAAATAGCAACACAAAAAAGTTGACACATCTCACTGGTGAACTATTTTTCGAATGTAATGCTTGGGGGTTGCCTGCATGCTCTACAGCAACTACAACCCTGAGTCAAATGCTGTGAGGTACCACAACTATGAAGGGACTACAGCTCATTTACTTAAGGCGGAAACCAACCCAAACATATTTTTTTCCAGAATGTGTTCCCACTAATTGAAACACGACATTCTGTTTAATATTGCGTTTGTGGAATATGAGTTAAGCAGCAAAACCCGCCCCTTTTTAGCCATCTCATGGGGCGACCATTTTGCCAGCTCAGCTTGAGAAAACAGGTCAGCCGTGATTGGTCGTTACCCGAGGCCTGAGCAGTTGTGATGTCATTTTCAGTCGACAGAAGTGACTCTAATTAACTCTTAACTCTTATTCCACACACACAATATTTATCAGAATGCCTTGTTTTAACTAGTGGGCTTGCATAGAACATATTCTTGGGAAAAATATGTTTGGGTTGACTTCCACGTTAAAGCACTAGATAGGGCCTTACTTTCTTCCTTATATGCCATTTCACAAATTACACCCAAAACACTTTACACACAAAACAAAACACATCAACCTGCACACAATGAACATAAAGTGTCTCTCAAGAGTCGCACAAGCAAAGGAAAGACGTGGCGAGGAAGTGCCAGTGCTAGGCAAACGCAGCCAAACTGTCAACTCTGACAGCTGTTCACGGCCAAGTGGAGGCGTCTTAGCTCCCAAGGCTGACAAAATGATCATGCTGACATGATCACGGCAGACAGAAGCATTGCCAGGAGAGAAGAGTCGAGTTGCTCAGTGAAGTCAGGCACGAGACATAACAGTCAGCTGAACAAGAGACAGCCGGTAAAGGAAGACTGCCTCCTCTTTCGAAATCTTAGAAATGTCAGCTCCCTCAGGTCAACAGACAAAATCGCATGGTGGTGGTGTCCTTTTTTAAATACAGAGAGGCTGATGGAGGGAGACACAATGGCTGACTGGTTAGCACATCCGCCTCACAGTTCAGTAGTTGGGGAAATCCGGGATGCCCATGACCCTAAACGATAATTAGTGGTATAGAGAATGGATAGATGGATGGATGGAGACTGGTTCGTAGTGTCCAAATGACATGAGTTGTTTTGCACATTTTTTCATTTCCATTCCATTTAATCATTTTCTGTAGTGCTTGTTGAGGACAAGTGTCGCGAATAAATTGAGCCTAGCCTAGCTAACCTTGGTGGGAGGCGTGGTACACTGTGGATTAGCCACCTGATTAATCGCCAGGCACACACAAACAACAATTCACACTCACATTCAAAACTGTGGGCAATTCAGTTAGTTGAACATGCATGTTTTTGAAATGTGGGAGGAAGCCACAGTACCCAAAGAAATTCCACGCAGACATGGAAAGAAACAAGCACAGGAAAACCCAAGGCAAGTGTTGAACGCAGAACCTCTTGACTGTGACTATGTTTATATACAGTCAATAACCCCTTCAAAACCTGAATATTGGCATATTTTGATCCAATATTTTGAAAGGCCACGTATACGTGCCCAAACCCGAATATGCTCATGTTTGTTTTTTTGAAAACACAAATAAGAATAACTCAAATATCTGGGTTATATATATAAATACACACATATATGAGCCATTCTACTGAATTGGTTGAAATTGCTGTCCCACAATGAAAATAAAATTTTAAAAAACAATGAAGTGTTCAGACATTGCATTTTTAGTCATATCTTCTTATGATCTATTTTACCACAAGGCATTAATTGAGATACTATTAAACTGAATGTATAAAAAGTCATCTTTTCTATGTCACTCCCTATTGGGAGGTGGCTGTCCCAATCTCTAACTCCTGAATTTCAATTCATGAAAAAAAAATGTAGAAGATTTTTGGCAATTTACAAAATACTTTAATAGAACATTTCGGTTTCTTTTAAATGTATTGTGAAAGATTTACATTGATTTTGTAGATTTTTTTCAAATTATTAAATTCTTATGTAAAAAAAACCTGTCCCAACTTTTCATGACACTAGCGAAACGCAAAGAGTTTGTAGTCTGTAGGCAGGGCTTGATTTTAGCCACATCCCCAGAAATTTCACTCGTAAGAGACATTACCTTCATGTTTATCACTGGCCACATGGCAAGTAATTAGTTGACAGCATTATTAAGTTATGTGCACTCCAAAGTCTGAAAATCAGCAATGTGGTTTTTAGGACTGTCACTACCGAACACCTCATTTCGGCAATAAAATGAGCACTTTAGATTTTAATGCTAAATGTACTGTTTTCTAACTTTGTACACATGCTCAAAACTGTCTGTGGTAGCCACGTTGTGCCTAGCATTGCTGAGTATTGTCAACAACTATCATAAAACGTCACTACCGAAACGGTCACTACCAAAACGTTTCGGTAGTGACATAATGGTTTCAGTAGTGAAAATATGATGTTTCTTTTTGAAGTTTTAAATAATATAACACATTGATACGTATATCATGTATAGATCTTTCTGACTTTAACAATATTCTATTCCATATTTTATCTTGATTTGAAGGGAAGAATAAAACCGAAACAGTCACTACTGAAACATACAGAACGCTTTCGGTTGTTACATAATGGTTTTTTTTATGACAATATGATGTTTATTTTTGAATAAAGTAAGTTTTACATAATATAGTACATAGACACATAAGCCTATGTCATGCATGGATCCGTCTGATAGAATATTCTATTTCATATTTTATCTTAATTTGAGGGAAAAATCAAACCGAAACAGCCACTACGGAAACATACAGAAAGTTTTCGGTAGTGACAATGTGATGTTTATTTTTTAATAAAGTAAGTTTGAAATAATATAATACATAGATACATAGGTCATACATAGATCTTTCTGATTTTAACAATATTCTCTTTCATATTTTATCTTAATTTGAAGGGAAGAACACCAAAATGCCAAAAAGCCTAGCAGAGACAGAGTACAGGCGAAGGGTTACAATGACCCAGTGAAATCCAAAGAATATCTAATAAAGAAAAGAGAAAGAAATAAGAGATGGAAGGAAAGCAAACATAGGTAAGTGATTACAATGCTACCCTCACACAAAGTATTACTGCAACAGCAGCAACAATATGGTCACTTTTGAAATTTTGCAGTCAGTACCGAAAAAACTGATGTTTTAACAAAAATAAAAAGTATTGAATTGTCAACCAACAATTTTTGATAATGTTTGTTTAGGGGTATGTTTGTTTTAATTAATGATGACTTTTAAAGTCAATATGATCAACTTTCTACATTTTACAATGAAAACTAGCATATACATTTTGATTTATTTCGGAAAAACTAATATTAAATTCTGTTAAAATTTCATTTAGATTGATTTTGATGTCAAAACCGTATATATTAATTTATAAAAATACTCTGTATAAGGGGGAATGCAAAATATATGAATCGGCTAGTAGAATTATTTTTTTTCTTCTGTAATTGTGTGTTTCGGTAGTGACACATTTTAGGGACAGGCAAGATATTTGGGAAAAGCTAGAAAATACTATTTGAAAATTGACTGTACTTTTACTATATTTGTGCCCCTTAGATATGGTGCAACATGAATACAATAAAAGTTTTTCTGAAATAAAATACAAATTTCACACATTTTCCAACTCTGAATTTGAAGCAATTCAGTAGAATGGCCCATATAAATGTGATAGGAATACTTCCTTTGAAAGGAATATTGGTTTGTGTTCTGAACATGATCTAGCTGCAAGGAATCTTCATCTTTTCAGTACAGGAAGTACTTGTATACACGGCGATGTCACTTACTCGCCACAGCAAGAAGTGAAGCCACTGGTGGCCATCTTACGTCGCCGCTCGCTAAACAAGCCAAACTTTAAGACATTGATTTGTCCGCTGTGTTTTCATATTATTTTCTGTCTCTGTGGCGAAAATGACACAGTGCATATGCACATATATGTGTGCAGCTCAATTCCTTTTTTTGGGCTTGTGATACGTTTATCTGAGTTTTTTCATGCAGTGTGAACAGTACAATAGGAATTTTTCTTTTTAAATGGGAGCAGGGCCTATTTCGTGTGTGGATAGAAATTGGATTTGTATGCGATGCGTCTGCAGTATGAACGCTCATCTGCACCCATCCGATTTATAAGTAATCAAAAAACCCAGTGGATGCTCCGCCCGGGCAGGAAAGAGTGCTCGACATTGTCCGGGAATCTTAAAGTTGTTTTGAGTAACAGTTGTTGTCTTTACATTTGACTTTAATTTAATCCTACTCGAAACATGAAGCATAAAGCGAACATTTGTGGTGATAGTAGTAATTTAGCCACAAAGACGGTTCATTAGTTACGTGCGGCAATGATGTGACATCATCTTAGTAGACGTCTCCATTAAATGAGGTGATCGAGGGCCGTTGCCTCATATCCCCCAAATATTTCTACCTCCTCCCACCTCACTACTCTGGCAATAGGAGATGATAAAATGAGCCCCTACTTGAGGAACCATATTTACTTCCACAAACACTGCGCCATGTCACAGCTTTTTTTTTTGGGGTGCATATCACTCTATGTCATGCTTTGTGTGCACGTGTGTCACATAGTGGACGTGTTGCTTTCACATTAGAAGTAGCATTCATTTTTGTAATGTGAACAGGTACATAAAAAGATCGGATTTAACAATGAATCCAAATTGGGCACACCCTGCAGTGCGAACGAAGCCTTAGTCCGTGCGTCTGGCATGCAACTCGCCAAAAATACACAAGCAGAGATAAACAAACATGGCAAAATTCACCAGCGTAGCACACAACCACACTTTTGGAGTGAAAAGGAATCCAACTTCTTTATTACTGTGGTGGTTGACATGAATATAATGTGTTTTAGTGACGGGAGAAAGTAAGAAGCGAAAATGACGTCAATTTGCACCGTGACCTTATCCTTACGTCACAATTTAGATCGGTATATGCCAATTGATCACAATTAACGTATGTGTGACTAATTCTGTACACTCACGCATGAAAACGGGTTTTACCGAATGATTCGGAAACCACAAGCTTTCTTCTTTTTTTTTTTTTTAAAGTGAGCATTTCTGTACTTCCGGGTCAGTTTGGCTACTGTATCCTGGAATGCATGGCTTTTAAAATAAATAAATAAATACATAAATAAATAAATAAAACAGCAGTTTGTCTGAGACAGAAAGAGTCATGGAAGAGGACTTTGAACGGTTATTGAGGTCAAGAAATGCCCCTCATGTGGACATTACACACATGAAAAGGGAGTGATCCATAGTTGATGCTTTTGTTAACCCGAAAGATGACCTGGAAGTACATAACGCATATTTTTAATTAATTTCCGTTAATCACAGTCATTGCGACGGAATTTTTTTTTCTTCCATGTCACCTTAGGGGCTCCATACGGATACAAATACAACTATAATTGCATATTGTGAAGCTATGACAGTGTCAAGCAAAACTGACCATTACGATTCTTGAAAGTAGTTTTTATTTTAAACAGCTGTTCCGTCGATGTAATTACTGTATATTGTCCATATGTCCAATTGTGATTGGTTAGTGTAGCTTATCTTGTTGTTTTGTTGGTTAGATCATTGGGCCTATTATGGCTAACATCTCCACTGTTACTCCCAAGCAGATGACATTGGGATTCACTGGACACTAGCAGCACTACACAGTAATTGTCCTGAAGTTGCACGACACAGGACGCCACAGTAAATCAGCAGTAAACCAAGAGCTCTGAATATTCAGCAGGCATAACTCAATTGTGCTTCATACTGCATCACAGTGACAAAGACGCATCAACAAATGAGGAGTGGAGTGAGCCGATAAACAAAGAGTGAGACGGTTTGACCTATGGCAAACTCCCGGTGGTGTCAGAGAGCGACAAGGGGAAGACATTGCTTTGGAAAAGGAGGGCTAGCCTAGTTACAGCTATAACTAGCAATTATATTAATAATCAAGTAATCTGTCTTTTTCTTTATTAAATATCCATGCATCAGATTTTTTTTTTGATAATGATAATAATTTCCATCCCTTCAATCAAAAACACGTCACGTCAAATCACATTGAAGGGGAGAATAATACAAAAACATAAGTTGATTACGATTCAGTTACTTGTTCAGTCAGTAACATGTCAGATAATGGGCAAAAATGCGGATTATTCTTTTCTAAAGTAATAGCAGCTGTTTGCAAATGTCTGATTTTGAAACAACACAACAAATGCTTTCATGGAGGATGAGAGAAATCTTATAATAGTTACTTTTTAGATGCTAAAATTCAGAGGATTTGGGCAATTTTTAAGTTAACCATGGTCTCTAAATGATTATCAAAATAGTTGTCGATTAATTTGATAATTGATGAGGTAGATTTATTAGTTAAATACGACAAGTTACAGTTATTAGTTAAATAATAACCAAGCATCGACTAAGCTAATTCAGCATCAATAAATTGATTAATTGTAGCATCTACTATGATAAAGACAAAGGGCTAAAGGTCCAGTCCAACTTGTGACTGTATCCAAATGATCTGTTATCTCATCCCAAAATTATAGTTTGCATTCAACGCTGTCTCCCCGTATGTTTGTGTGTCTGATATTAAATAAATGCTGATTTCAACCTCAGATGGATTTCACCCCATTCCATCAGATGTTGCATCACACACATAATTCAAGACCTGCAGAACTTTCTGTCATTTGAACGCTTCTACCTCCGGATGCAGTCTCAAAAACCTCAGTTCACAAGGGCACAAAAAAAAAACACATTTGGTTGCAAAAGCTTCCTCCCTCACCTGGATCTATTTGACTATGTGCACGTGTGATTGGGCACAGAGGTGATGGTCAGCATATTGATTGGACCACAGCGGGCGTTAACTGAGGGGGAAAAATCATGACACATTGGTTTGTTTTGGTCTTTGTTTGTTCATGGTACTGTGTATGTAGGACAACAGCACTCCTCGGTATTCAACCCACCCCGGGTCGTAAATGCCAAACAGTCATTTCACCTTTGACAATGCCACCATCTGCTATTTGTGGAGACACAGTGGGCTGTACCACTGAGGGGGGAAATGGGATGCAAGGGAACACAGAGGTGAGCCCTTTTTCCTTTCATTATAGATTAAGATGTTCTTACAAAGACTGTTTCATATTGGTGTTGTCCTTTTTTATCTTGTTAAGACTGTGCTTTTCAAATTTGCTCATAATGTCTATTTGATTTTGCATGGATTTGTTTACCCATAATCCACTGACACTGATTTTTTGCAATGGTTAACCTTATCAATTTCAAACATTCAGTTTAAAACATTCAAAATTGATCTGAAAATGAACATGCGTAAAACTGTGCATGGCCACATATGGGCTATATGGGCTTTGATTGTCCTAATGGGAGAGCAAAGCTATCAAAAAACAGTGACCACATAAATACAAATGGAACCTTATTTCTAGAAACACACCAATCCTCTCTTACAGAGACTAATTAAGTGTCCCACTTCTTGTATTACCTGTAAAGTAGGGTAGTGATGACATAGTGGAGACTGGAGCCCAGTGACACAAATTAACGTCCCTTTGACTGTGCTGTATAAGAAATTAATTTTACTATATTTATGAACACATTGTCCTATCAAAGAGTGATCTGTGATTGCATATGGCGGTAAAAACAGCTATGTCATGCTCCTGCTACTTGTCATTGAATCAATTTGTCAAGGAACACACATACAGACATAAATTGTACACAATATACTGAATGTACAACACACAAAACTGTAATTAAAACGTGCTTCGAATCTCAAGGTCATTGAGGTGGAAATATATGTTGGTAAAAGCCTAAAGGTAACATATTGATGCAATTCATATGAATGTTACTTAATAAAAATATGTTTGGGTCGTTGTCTACAGTTGTGACTGTATTGAAAAACAAGTATGCATATATTTCTCAATAGTTAAAAAAAAAAACGTTTAAAAAGTACATGAATATGTAACGTGATGAGAAATGCCAGAGCGGTTGTCAAGCCTACAAATGCACATTCTTACCTTGTCCAGCATTCAGGAGCGACCACAACACGACCAGCACAAACTTCATCGTGCAAACATTCGAGTTTGTGAGTCAGCCTATTTCAAACCATATTTCTGCAGCAAGCAGGCGTACTGCTACCTTGACCTTCTGTTTAAAATCTACTAACGGGCGCCGCGAGCACCGCACGTCTTCGCTCCCTTGCTGTCAAGACGCTCTGTGCCGCTGTTCTGTCACCAAACCCGGCGTCTCTTTGCGAGTGAGTCCCGGTGAAGAGACCGCTGCTGTCGAAGGAGGAGGCGGTGGAGGTGGGAGAGGAAGAAGGGGGGGGGGGGGCCCGTTAAAGGATGGAGAAGGACCACTGTGTCAAGTAGAAAAATAAAATATGAATACTTGTACACGTCCTCCCCCGGTGGAGTTGTATGAAATTATGATGATACTTTTTCACTCATTGCGCATGTACGCGACGAGAATTAGAGTGCTAATGCAAAACACGGTACAAGAAAACTTATTTTACATCAGATCAACTGTCAAAATTACATACTCTGACGTGAATGCATAGAAAAATGTGCATTCACGTCAGGGTCCGTTCAAGGTCGCAAATATTTACCAAATGATCGCCAGACGTTCGCCGTACGTTCCTCCCACATTCCAAAAACATGCATGGTAAATTGATTGGACACTCTAAATTGCCCCTAGGTGTAAGTGTGAGTGTGGATGTTTTTTTGTCTCTGTGTGCCCTGCGATTGGGTGGCAACCAATTCAGGGTGTCCCCCGCCTACTGCCCGAAGACAGCTGGTACAGGCTCCAGCACGCCCGCGGCCCTTGTGAGGAGAAGCGGTATGGATAATGGATGGATGGATTATGGATTATACTACAACCCAAAATGACCATGAAAGTTCCACGACGATACCAGGAGCCAACAAAAAGATGTACAAAGAAGACGTTTGATGAATTTACTGACTGTAAGTACATAAATATTATCAATGAAAAATATGTTGTTTAACTTGCAAGAAAAGTAAAATAATTTATGCAACAATTTCAGGATAAGATCTGTCCGAAGATGAGCTTTCAGGAGTTAAGAAAAACATTAGTGAGTAAATACACATTACTTGAATGTACTGGAAATCTGATTTCTAATAGGTGTGAGTGTGTGTATGTGCGTGCGTGCGTCTGTGTGTGTGAGAGCGTGTGCATGTACTGTATGTCAAAAGGATACCAAACCTATTTCGCCATTTTCAACGGTATAAAATTAATATTGTCTATAGTAAATTTGCTTTTTCATCTACAATTAACACCTTTAAAAATGCATTTTGCCATTTGCTGTCTACTGAGAATGACATTGCATGTACTCAGGGCTCAGGTAACGACTAAACACTGCTCAGCTTTCGAACATCACACGAGCCGTGATTGGTTGTTACCTGAGCCCTGAGCACATGTGGTGTCATTTTTAGCCAGAGCAGTTTTCGTAAGTAAAACCTAAAACAAAAACAAAAGCCCCAAACAACAAACAAGTACAATCTAACCTTTAAGAAATCAACATAAAAGGCAACACCTGAGCAACAACAAACACCCAAATGGGTACAATACTTTTGTTCACTTGAAAACTGGGTGGGTTCAAACAAAAGATGCTTGAGTTGAGTCTTGAGTTGTTGAACACATCTAGATGTAAATACCATGAAATAAAAGCTGGACTTATGAACTTTTGTCTCACATTCATTTTTTGATCTGAAAAAGGGAAAGGACAGAAAAAAGAAAGGAATTGACCCTGTCGTTCGAATATTTATGGAGGGGAATGTGTAGTAAATAATATAACTGCAAAGATCGGATGATATGGATATCAAACTAATAAATGTAATGGTGTCTTGTATCATCAACTTGTCTGAACAGAGAGTTCCATAATGTATTGTTGTTTGCAGGTTATCTGCTCTTTAAACATGAAACTATATCTGGGAGACTGCAGTGGAGAGTGAAGCTTGGTGGGAATGTATGCACATCCAAGGGGCCAACAGCCTGAACGACACACAGCAGCAGTCCTACATGTCGTTTGTTTAACCCATTAAGGCCTAAAGCGCCTTTCTCAACAGCTCCCCAAAACCTAAGGTCGGCTTTGGAATTACCCTTGAAAACCTGAAGTTCTCCCAGAAATTCAACACTTACAAAATGATTAATATCTCAGCCCCTGTAGCAGACAGAAACATAATTCCAAAAGAATTAAAGAGTTTAGACATGTGGCTTTCACACAGGCAGAATTTATTATTATTATAGTTTCAATCGAAGATATAAAAATAACGTGTCAGTGCAAGGGAAACCCTATTTTAATTCAAAAAAAAAAATCGAGTGGTAATTACCATCCTCTATTCTGTTACAAAGACGTCAATATCGTAATTGTCTACAAACCATATCATATCACGTTCCACTGGTTCCACTGGTCGTGCACGTCGTCTATATATCACTGCCGTTACTTACTTTAATCAGAGCTCCCGGCGATCGACGCCGTCTGCCATTAGCCTACCTACGGCTCAAAAAAATTCCACGACATCCTCCGCGCTCTCACAGATAAACCGTCACGTGTATATTCTGATGCATTAAGTTGGCTAAGAGACGGAGAATTGGATTGATAGGTAGAAAGACGCAACAGCGCTCCTGGCTCTAGTGGTAGAAATGCGGTTATGCGCTCCAGGGCTTAATGGGTTAGGCAATCAAATAAGCAGTTGGCTGACTCATAAACAAGTCATGTTGAGCTCTAGAGGGAGATGGACTCTTGCTTTTTCCTAATTAAGTTTGATCTTACAGCAGCTGGAAGAGAAACCTTAAGGTGAATCATTCCACTACAATTCACACACACTTACACACGCACGCACACACACACACATTGTGTTTTGTCATGTCAGCTTCCAAACCGCTTATCCTGCTCAGGGTCGCACGAGGGTGCTGGAGCCTACCCTAGCTGACAATGGGCGAAAGGCAGACTACACCCTGAACTGGTCGCCAGCCAGTCGCAGGGGACACACAGACACCATCACTGAGCGGGAACCGATCCCACGCTGCCTACACACAACTCAGGCGTGTGTACCACTACACCATCAGTGACACATTGTGTTTTGTTTTTAATCAAACAACCTTCTCCTATTTTACACTCCATGTGTTTTCAGTGACCTTTTTAAATCCAAACACAAATGGGAATGAAGGCAAAGACTGAAACTAAATCACTTGTCTGTGCTTTTGTGCGTGCCATATTCTTATGCTACGTGTGACCGGTTGGGGGTGCTAGGCCAACCGCCGTGTACCCATTTGCCCCAACGAATGACACGCGTCAATAGAATACAGAGGATCAGCAATCTGCTTCTTTTATTTATTTTAGCCCAAGGTGAAAATGTCTAGTAACACCAGTCTTTTGAATAGAAGGCACTGTTGGGCGCCGTGGGAGTCGCTTGCCGGCTCTTGAAGGCCACCTCCATCCCCCCACTCAATTCTTTAGGGTCCTGATCAGTCCAGCTGCCACCCTTGCCCAGTGCCACTTTGGTCCAGAGCCTGCGGTTAGGACTTCACAGCAACGTCGACATTAAAACTCATCACACCACAAAAGTGATAAAAAGAGTTCAAGGGAGGGACAATTTGCTATCTATGTCCACAGAAGGCAGGCAATTAGATCAAGGAATGGCAGGTGGGCAGTAGTTCAGGGGAGGGGGAGATAGTTCGAACCAGCAGGTCGGCAAGAAGTCCATCACTGGAAATGGGCAAGAAGGGAAATTTCCCTCCAAGTTTACTTATCTCGTCGAGGGCTTCGTGCACAGTCCAAAAATCACACTCCTCTGTTGACCGTGCAGTGCAGTGCAGTGTGCAGTCCGCGTCCCACTGCACCAAACGTATCACCCGCGCCGCGCTGCCCCACACGCAACCGCGCCCGCTGGCACGAACTATATTGGCTTCAATTGAAACGCACCACCAGAAACGCTCACAACAGATTTGGTGTGAATGCAGCATTATAATTTTCCACACATCAAAAGCATGCATGCTTAAAAATGGATGGATGGCGAAGACTAAGAATAAGTTCAAAGTGTACCCCACCTCTCAACAACCGGATGTAGGTTCTTGTTCAACCATGAACCTAAACAGGATAAGCACTAAAAATGGATGGATGGCAATATGCTAGTGTTGTAATTCAACATTTCTGAAAACGAAGAATAGATTTCCTTTATCAGTGTCCCGGTTTATCTGCTGAAACCTGAGGTCTTGAAATTTCATTAAATTGTTGTTTTGTTGTCCCTCTCACACTGATGATTACATTTTTGGTAAATGTGAATGGACAGGTAGATTAAAAGGTGTGAAATAGTTGTACCAGCCCACAGAATAAGCCTTCTTTCAACCTGTACCAATCTGTTCATGACGAATTACAGTTTTTGTGATTTTGCCTTGTCAAATGTCAGTGAGTTTGAGATTAGGCAATCAACAGAGAAAATCATGCTTGACTAGGTTAACATCAGGTCATTGAGCATGTCTTCTTCAATCACATCGTAAGTATCCATTTGTCCATCTTCTATTCTAGGTTCTCAAGTGTGCTGGAGCCTACCCAAGATCAGTTCAGGTAGCGTACACCCTGAACTTGTCGCCAGCCAATGGTAGGGCACATACAGAAACCATTCATACGCATCTGAGGAACATTGAGTCTTCAATGAACCTACCGGTACCTTGGAATATAAAGCCGGATTAAAAAAAACTCAACCTTTAGAACTTTGAGGTGAACATGCTAACCACTTACGAGTCATGCTGATGCCTACATCACAATTATTCATTTAAACCATATTGTTGCAGTGTACAAAGGGGGAAAAAATTAAAACCTTCTTTACCCTCCAAATACTGTATTGGGATATTAAAGTAATGTATTCACATAAGAAGATTTCGGAAATCCCTCCTGAAAGAGTTTAAGATGTGGATTTAGGCTTTGTGAGCATCTGTCAGTTGTTATACCAATGTTGTGTCACATTTGTATTCTTCTTCATTTTAACAGTGCCTCTCTTATTCTTAGCTTCTTATTTAGCTCAGCTTACAAGCCGCGGCTGTCTGGACCAAACTTCCGAAATGTTGTCTTCTCCAACTGAATCATCACAGAAAAAGTACAATTTGATATTAGTGTGTTTAATGTGTTTCTACAGTTTGATTCCTTATGAAATTACACAGATATCAGGATGTAATGCAGGTGATTTTCTTCTGCTATATCCATTAATGTATTATTGTTCCGTTGTGTTATTATTGTCATTGAGGAAATGCTGTGATAAAATCTCATTGCAAGTTAATCTGCAACTTCCACCTCTGGTCATTAGCAAGTAGCAACTCTTAGGAAAATTAACCTTTCAACAAAGATTCAAATATTTTGGGAGGCGGGGAGAGGTGTGGGGAGCGGGGGCTACGATCATTTATCCGGATTATGACAAAGAGATGAGTCTGATTTTCTGCCCCAGTTGCTCTGGTGGCCAGAAGCAGCTGCAGTGGAAAGGTAGTATTCGCTTTGCACAGGGTTGCATCAGGAAGGACAGGCTTTGAACTTTGCCGCACAATTATGATTGATATGATTGTTTATCTTAAGTAAGAGATAAGAATGTCTTACTCCTGTCTGTAAAACCAGTGTCAGTGCGAGTGATAAGGCTGAAACCTGAAATCGAGGGTGTTGTGTTTAATGTAATTAAACACACAAGCGCACAAAGGTCGGACTAAATGTGCCTCCTTTTAGGATCTTTTTGGACCTTTGATTACCTTTTAAGACCTCAGCCCCGGCCAACAGGAAACGGAAGCCACACCGCGGCCATTGAAGCCTCACCGCAAAAATAGATGATAAAGATTACATAGACGGAAAAAATGGGCTTCCGACTATGCTTAGTCCGACAATTTTTTTAAGTTTCCCGTCCATCCGTCATTGGCAGATAGACGGACCGGTCCGTCACATTGGCAGGATGCCCAGCTCTGCTGTTTAATGTTGGCATTAAACATTAAGTAGTTAAAATAGTGTTACTATAATTGACCTGAGGAAATGCAACACGCATACACGCGCACCCCGACACACACACACACACACACGCCCACACACACACACACACACCCACACACACAACCAGAGACAGGTGACCAAATTGAGAATTAATTAATGCAAAAAACTAAAGGAACCCCAACATAAGATGTCTACAGAAAATACAGTACATACTGCATAGGGGGGAAAAAATGAAAATGTGATAGGCAGAAGCCAAAATAAGTCAGTCCCCAGACCTCACCCCCACTGGAAACCTATGGAGTGAGCTTAGGGGGAGAGTGCGCTCTAAAAACAGTTGGGTTCAAAACAACACAATTCTGGGTCAAAAATGGACCGATCCACAACCTGGGTTGTTTTTGCAGAAAACAACTCCAAAAATTGGTAGTTTTGTACAAAACAACCCAGAAAAATTAGCCGTTTTGTACAAAACAATGCAAGAAAGTTTGTCAAATTGACCCAATTTGTGTCTCGGTCCATTTTTGACCCAAAATTGTGTTATTTTTAACCCAACTGTTTTTAGAGTGGTCCCTGATAGTGTAGTGGTACACACGCCTGAGTTGTGTGCGGGCAGCGTGGGATCGATTCCCGCTCAGTGACAGTGTCTATGTGTGCCCTGCGACTGGCTGGCGACCAGTTCGGGGTGTAGTCTGCCTTCGCCCATTGACGGCTGGGATAGGCTCCAGCAACTCCCCGCGACCCTGTATAGGATAAGCGGTTTGGAAGATGACAAGATGTTTTTAGAGTGTGCAGAGGAGAGGACCCAGGTTACTGGACTATTTAGAGAGACTGTACAAAGGGGAACGGTCGAAGATTCCTCTTGCTGTATTCTCTCATATTGTGAAACATTATAGGCGATTTGTTGGCAAAAGGGGGGTTTACAAAGTGATAATATCAGTGGTGCTAATAATTGTGGCATAAATGATTTGATTTAAAAGAATTACTTCTTAATGTGTTAACGTACTGACTAATTGCGCTTGAATTAAAGGTTGGAGCTTCCTCTTGTTTTTAAAATTGTTTTTGTATTTTTTGTTTTTATATTATTTAGAGAAAAAAAATGAATTTAGTACAGGCGAAAGAACACATCTTAACCAAGAGTGCTAATAATTATGGAGGGCATATGCTGCATGGCCTCACCTCATGTGCCCAAGTTTTTGCCTCAGCGACCACCAAAGCTACATTCCGTTTGGCTCACATTTTTCAATTACAAGGTCAGCCTTAATCAGAATTGGACTTTTAAACTGTTCACGACATCTTAAAAGATTTGAATATCACAGAACACAGTGGTTACAACATTTGAGCAATTTATTACATTAACGATTCCATGAGCGACACCCTTCTGTGTTAGGCCATAATATTAATCGAGAATATTCTGAGATCAAATTCAATAGGATACATTTTGTTGTGAAATCACAAAGTAATGCCAGAGAGAAATGTTCCCTCTGCATTGTCCTCCCACTGTTCCGTTAAACGTGGGCCTGGGAGAAACAATGCATGTAAAATATGATTGTTCTCTATCTCTGCTAGCTATCAAAGAAAACACCTCCCTGCTGCTATGGACTGCATCTCTGGCTTTCTTCTTTTCCTACCTCTTCCTCCCCCAGTATCCCTCAAACAAATTGATATCTCAGCAAGGGAAAATCAGCACCGCCCCCATATAAGCAAAAGAGTGAAGAGAATGTTGGACAAATGTTTGTCTATACTGTAGAATAACCTTTACACAGGATTTGTTGGAGTTCATGATTTCATTTACTGTATATCCTATTATTTTGGGGGCATAAAACAAGTGGTTTACAAGAGCCACTGAAAGCTGCATTCCTTTACAGGCCCACCAGATTTCTTTGTACAATTTTGTTTTTCAAAAGGAAGCACGATGTCTTTCTCACACCTCTGGGGTCTAGTATTCAAATGTTGGCTGTAGCCTTCCAATTTGGAGTTTGCATGTCTTTGCGCTTGCATGGATTTTCTCTGGCTTCTGCTGAGATTTCAAAAACGTGTGTTTTGGGTTCATTGAAGAATAAAAATAGTCTATAAGCAGTGTTGGGAAAATTCTTTTTTGCACCAAGTAGTTCAAAGTTCATTTAGCTCGCAAATTTGTAAAATGAACTAGTTTAGTTCATAGTTTTGTTTTTAAGAAAATTAATCATTCCAAAAATGTTATAGTTATTTTTTTTTCTCCCATTCTGGCTCCCACACTAGTATCCAGGTGCAGCTATCACCATACCATCTATAAAAAAGTAGGAAAAACGTATTTCTCGAATTGTCCTTTTTTACAAACATTATCTGCTCACGGAACCAGGCTGAGGTAGGAACTATCTCTCTATCTTCCATCTGCAGCTGGAAGGTGAAAATGGAGCCGCTACGCCATCAATGTTTTTATTGGTAGGAAATGATCTGTTTCGATTCGTTATTGCCATTTGTTTTTATTTTTGTTTGTTTTTGTCACCTGCAGATACTTTGAAAGGCTATCGGGGTACTTCAAATCACTGTGGAGTTTCAGGTTTGTTGTTGATACAGATAACAGAAGCCCATATTTGCTTTTTGATACTGGATGGACAAAGCTTATACAAAAATGTCAGATTTCTTTCCTCTTGAATCCTCACTGACCTTCTCATAAAATGACTGAATATTATTATAAAAGGATTCCTTATCGTTTGCCAAGACAAAGAGGGACTGCTCATTGCAGTGCTGTGAGTTACATCTAAGTTAATATATTTTCTTTATCTCTATTTTTTGTAAATTTTTCAATCCTCCAAGTACGTCTGGGTCATCTCACTTAGATAGGATAGGGCATTTCCTAGGGCAAAAATGAGAATTCAAAAATTCCCCAGGATTCCTTGTGGATAGAGCATGCGCAGAACACAAACCAATGAACCTTTCAACGGAGGTATTCCAATTGTGTTTGTATGACCAAATATTCGGGTTCGAAAAGGAGTAACCAACAGGTCTTATTCTGTTTTTTAAAAACCAGAATCGCCAGTATTCTGGTTTTTGCACGTTTACATAGATTTTTAAAACCTGAATATTGCCAATATTCGGGTGTGATATGTTTTATACTGCTACCTGGTAGCAAACACACTCACGCCAGAATAAGCAACACGAAGCCCATTGAATAATCATGATGTTTTTGTAATTTTATACATTCTATTAAATTCTATGTACCGTATGTTATTTGTTAAGTAAAATGCTGTAGACTGCCATTGTTCTTCAAATCTAATCATAAATATTAATAACAATAATATAAAATATAAAACACTTCACAGTAGTGATGGGCATGACAGTTATTTTAATTGAACTGAATCATTAAAATTAGATCATCAAAAAGAACCGTTCAAAAGATTCCTTAATCGAATTGTCCACCGCTGATTCCTTTGTGTACGCCAATAGCGTCGCAGTATGTTCAGTAAAATCCCTCCTCCATCTGACGCTGGCTACTGATTGGTCGTTCGCAAAGATTAACAACATGTGCATGGCTGAGCTTAAATGAACTGAAAAAAGAATGAAGCACTTGAGGAAAAACGATTTATTCACTCACATTCACTGGAAAGATTCATTCTTTTTTAACGAATTGTTCGCGAACGACCCAACTGTACAGACATTTTTACTGTGTTTTTTTGCGACACTGGGATAGATTAATGGTGTTTTCATTCATTTCAATGGGGAAATTTGATTTGAGATACACGTGAATTGTGAGCACGGTGACAGAACTTAACTCATAATTCACAGCACCACAGTACTTACCATTCTCATTTATGTAGAATGGGAGGTAGAACCTTAAGCTATCAGGTTGTAGTGGAAACATCTTCCTGAAACAATCCAAACGGCAGATATGCTCTCTCTATTCAAGAGTAAACTTAAAACGTAACTTTTTTATTAGGCTTATCATCAGGGATGACTCAAGCTTGTCCTGGCCCCCTTTCCTCTTCCAAGAACTACGGGGCCAAGGTTCTGGTGGGGAAAAAATGACATTAACCAGTTAAAATAAATATTTTAATTGGCTATTGTTTTCCAAATATATATTTCATATTATTAAGTGAAATACTCCTTTTTCATTCAAGTTGACAGCTGACTGCATGCTCCACATAAAATGATAAAATGATGACGGAACACAGAAGCAGACGGCTTTTTTTGATTTCCAGTCTCGGTTCACTAGAGGTGGATCATTTTAGAGTGGCTTTAATTTCTTGAACACGAGGAGGACTCAAACAGAGACTGACTTATTCATTTGAAAGTAGGCTTCAACTAAGCCTTCAATTTTCAGAGTGCATTAACAGTAGTAGAGTAACATTTTTGTGTAGCAGTTAATTGATTTTATTAATGCAACACACTATAGGTACATGTAAAAACAATATATGCATTTTAGTGTGACTTTAGATGTCAAAAGGGTTTTGTGGCTCCAAATAACTCTGATTATTTGAGTTTGCTGAACCCTTTTACAGTATATGGTTCTGGTTTGGCATGCTTGGGACAACAATTTACCAGCTACGCCAAATACCTCCTTGAACTACCTGGTTTGCCAACCGAAAACACCAAGTACAGATTGGTGAGTACCTACTGTGCAGTGGAATTGTGGCTGAATGCTCACTCGGTTAGCATATTGTACTTACTCAACTACTCGTTTTTTTCTTCGTCATAACCATCTGCTTTCCTATATTGCACTTAAAGAAGTCAAGTCCAAAAAAACGTATTTTCAATAATACGTTCTATGTGGCCCCGCTCGACTAAACACGGTATTCATACTGCGTATGCGGAATATGAATTAGAAAAAAAATCCACTTTTTTTATCATCTCGTGATGCCATTTTGCCTTGTACTGCCACTTGTTGTCGGCTGATAATGACATCACAGCGCATACCTAAGGGCTGAGCTTGCGGATATCACATGGCCAAATCCTGAAATCAGGTGAGCCATATCAGTCATAAACACAATATTAATCAGAATGCTGTGTTTCGACAAGTGATGCACATAGAAATTATTATTGTAAAGATTGTTTTTTAATGGGCTTCCCTTTTAAGATGAGAGAAGTATGTCTCCCAATAAGTCATATACGTGCTGAACAAGTCATGTATCATATCAGTGCATTTTTTTCTTACCTTGCATCTTGTATTGAAATTGTTTTTGAACAATTGTAAGTGTCAGGATTTTAATTTAAGTTATTAATGCTAAGCATGGGTAATTAATTATTCCTGATAAATGCTTACTTTCAATAAATGCCTAGACTAAATCAACACCACCACCCTTGTATGTTGTACAGATGAACAAGACAGTACAGTACAATACAGTATCACAATAAAAGAATATTACATTTATTTGTATTTCAGAGTCAACTCATTAAAAAAGCAAATAACATTTTATAAACCCTTCATACAATGTATCAAAAAGGCCCAATTAAATTGAATGAATCCCTGCAGTCAGAACTGCACATTTCATTACAATACATTAATGACAATCCTAAATGCTGCCTCTCACAGAGCATTAAAGTACATAATCAAAAGTGGCAAGAAAAACAAGAATTAATACCCACTGAATTAGAAAGAATTCCTTGATGATTAAATGCAATGCTATTTTGGGAGCAACCAACCAAGTACATTGGATTTAATATTTTCTGGGCCAAACCAATTAACATCTGAAATGTTAATCATAGTGAATATTTCAAAACACATGGATTCTAATTACAAAAGAAAAACAGCCTGCCCTTATTCATTAATTGCTTGTACACGTCACAAATCTGACTTCAATATGAAAATGACTCCAAGAGGCGGTGAGAGTGTGAATGATTGTCTTTGACTTCAGGCAGCTTAATGAATCAGACTCAGTATGATGTGGTCCAATCAAAGTCACCAAGAGAGAGAGAAGCGTGGTTGCTATAAGGTAGCATTCACTGGGAGGAAATCAGTTAAAGTCTGTTTTTCAACATAGCTACCGGTACTTTGTCTACAGAAAATAGGTTGTGCAACCCAAAATGATCACATCCAGTTTTTTTTTATTTTGTAATTATTGGAATCTGTTTCATCATGTAAAGTAAAACGCTACGCCTCTATAAAGACTAGAGAAAACAACACACGAGATCTTCATGTATGTTAACTTAGTGATGGTTAGCAAGACCCGTCACCCGCAACTCATCTGCCTCCATCCTTAACTTGTGTGTTTTCCTCTTGTCTGTCTATTGCTGCTTTTAGCTCTACTAAAAATGACTATTATTTTGTTTTCATCTCATTCCTTTGGCAAATGCAGGTAGTAGAAGTAAACATACATTGTGTCCCCGGCAAAAGGGGACACTCAGTATAGCTGAGTCAGCGTAAGCACTCAAGCATTATGTAGCAACAAGTACAGCGGCCCGAAGGCCACTAGTGCCAAAAGATTGTTGTAAAATGTGAATCAAATCAGTGAGTTTTTAGTAATGTGTGGGGTGGCTTTTGTTCATGACCTTGGAACTGTAGGGTCATTAATCAAGTGCTTGGTAGTTGGACAGATGCTAGTCTGCTTCCTGACTACTGTCAAGGTAGCCTTGAGCAAGGCACTGAACCCATCCGCTAGCTCAAGAAGTGCAGCACGGCTTGCACTCTGACATCTCTCTTTGCATGCCTGCAGGTGTGTGATACGGTTATGTGTGATATGGAACAACAAATATACAGCAGTGTAAAGTGAATTCCCCCTTGAGGAATTCTAAACGGTTTCATATAATAAGTTAAATTGAGAATTAAAATACAAACATGATCAGCAGAGCAAGTGGGGACAAGTAATTTGAAGTGAACACAGGCGCCAGCCTAAAACAAATTTATACAGCAAATTAGCACTAACGTTTTGCCCTGTGGGAACTTTTAAATGGCATTAGCTTTTGTAACGAGCAGTTCTACCATATATCTTACACTCTTCAATAAGGTTCCTTTTTAACAAGTAAGTGGGCGCAAGTGACTGCAAGAGTAGTTTTTGAAAGCAGAATATTGGAGAAGGGCAGCAATAGCAAGAACATCTCACATAATTGCTGCTTCATTAATGAGTTGCAGAGTTGAATAGAATAATTGCCTTGTTTGGAAAGTATTTATAAAACGTTTATGAGGATGCCTTCTTATGCCATGCTATTAATTTGGGGGTAGTTGGGGTAAAATAATATGCAGCGTTAAGAGGCATAAAATTAAGGCATTAAAAATGTGTGCTGCTCTCTGCAAAAGGCAAAACGAGCTGATCAACAAGTGCTTTTTGAGTAATTTTTTTTTTTTCGTCATCAAATGGATCATTTGTTCAGAATTGTCCAATCAGGGAAACAGTAAACCCTGATTGGTGAGGGGTTATGAAACGAATCCAAAAAGCGGTTGGAGGAATAGGCCCACTGTCCCCAGGACACACACAGTCACAAACACCCATAAGAAGATTCTGTCGATCACCATGGCAACGTACTTCCAGTCATCTTCCACCTGTGAGTGAAAGAAGGGGCAAACCAAAATGACAGAAACGATTTCAGTCGTAGTTTTAAAAATAACCCTTAAGCATTGAAGGAGTTAAACAATTATTGGTGTTTCACCGAAAATTGACAGCTTAATAGACACTGCTACGGTGAAAATCAGAGTGTCAATAGAAGTGCTTTGGCACAGCTGTTATGATTTTGCATACCATTTTGCATACCAGAGGTTTACTCTCCTGTGAGGGATTTTCAGCTGCTGCATTTTTAAGTGACAGAGTGAGTTGGGAAAGCGATTCAATTCCAAGTAGTGTGTTTATAAATAATACTATTGTTGTGTTTTGGGACAGGCGGTGATCTGCAACATTTGTGTTCTGATATCAAGCAGAACTCTCCATGGTGTGCTTTTGCATTCATGCATTATGTATGGGGTTTGTGTGCCACACTGTATATATTTTCCCGATAAAACAATGCAGGATTTTATCAAGGCCAAACACTGGAATCATGTATTTCCTATTAGATTTCATTCTAAAATTCTGACAATTATTTTGCCTAGAATGCTAAAGCCGACCAAAAGATGTACAAAACTGTGAAATGTTTTAAGTCCCCTCCAGCATTTTTGTTGTTAGAATTGTCATTGGGACATTTAGCCACCTTCCTTAAAATTCTCAACTATACAGTACAGTAGTTACGCCAAACAGGAATGTGAACTCAACATGAACTAGTTTTTCTCTCTATCGAAAATATATGGGGACGTTTTTTCAACATGAAGAAAAATTCTTCAAATTGTAAACAAACAATGATAATATTCATATATGTTATTTGTCCGAAAGACTCTTGTCATTTGAGGAAATAGCAATCTAATTACGACAAACCTTAGAAACTGGTGGTTGGTTCAGCATTTTGTACTTGGACTGACCGGTCCCCCAATATGTTTAGCTATTCTAAAGCAACTTTGCGCCACTGACTGTTTTCTTTTCCTTCGCCTGCCATTGCTTTTGGGGCCTGCCTCTCTGTCCACTTTAAAAACCCGGTTGAAGACACATTTGTATTCTCTGGCTTTTGATCCGGCCTGAAATCTTCCTCTGTATTGTATTGAACAATTGTGACATTTGTCCTCTTTTGATGACGTATAGGTCGGATGAACGTAAGCTGAGTGTGCAGGCTGCAATTGCATAAGAAACATATCCGATTTACGTATATCCACCTACGAAAGAGCCCAAGTATGAATATGGCTTTAGTCAAATTTGACAAAGTGCAAAAAAATGACCCAGTCGGGGAAAATGTATGGTTTTAAAGTGGTGTCAACCCAAACATTTTTTTTTCAAGAATATGTTCTATGCAGGCCCACTGGTTGAAACAAGGCATTCTGATAAATATTGCGTTTGTGGAATAAAAGTTCCCGGGGGGGGGGCAATTTTGTCACTTCTGTCGACTGAAAATGACATCACCGTTGCTCAGGGCTCAGTTAAAGACCAGTCAAAGCTCACCTGGTTTCTGAAGCTGAGCCATGATTGGTCATTAGCTGAGCTCTGAGCATCGGTGATCAGTCAAGAGACGTGATGGCCGCCCCTAGAGATGGCTAAAAACGGGTGGATTTTGCTGCTTAACTCATATTTCACAAACACAATATTAATCAGAATGCCGTGTTCCAACTAGTGGGCCTGCTGGGACCATATTCTTGAAAAAAATATGTTTGGGTTGACTTCCACTCTAAGGTGCAGTCTTAGAATGTCTTTCTATGTTTTGGCTTTCAGCATTGGTTTCCTATTTCGTTTTTCGGTTTTGGCCAACAATTTTCATTTTCGCGCATCCCTAAATTTAAGCACATTTGACATGCAAATCTCTATCGACATGACATTTGTCACTTTGTGTAAACCACAAAGGACAACAACTGACCTCCTTGGCTTTGTTTCGGCTCCTCATGTTCTCAGCGATGTACTTGACGCTCTCGATGGCCTGCTTAATCTCGGGTGACACAACAGAGAAGGCCACGACTGAATTTATGCTCTGTGGACTCCTCTGACATGTCGTTTTTACAGTTGTTGTCGATTCAGGACTTTCCTTCTCATGCTGGCAGGGACAAGAGCATTTTTTCCCAGCGCAGCCTTCCATGGAGGACAACGTAGTGTCCCCAAACTCCAGACAATTTAGGGAACCCCCGCCAGCCTGCTGAAGAGCAAAAATAAAAACAAAAGTTCTGTCTCTTGATAATCATCTGAGATACATCTCAAAGAGCACCATAATGTACTCTATGCTTTTAAAAAGAAACTTCTTTTCAACAATGTGGTTGATGAAGTTTTGTTCCCTCTGTTATTGCTGTAGACAGAAATAAATTATGTAAATTAAACCAACAAAATCAATAACAAGCCAGTATTTGATTAATACAGTATTTCAGAGCACTGTGAGAAGACTGAAGAATTTATGTATAGCCAGAATGCTATAAAATGCTCAGCTTGAGTGTGCAGTTCTGAGAAGACCAAATGCAAACAAAAAATATTGATATTAACTGCTTTATGACTGCATGCACCACTAAGCTCTTCGAAGTTAGCTCCCACATCAGAGATAAATCACATTTATGACATTATTTGACATCAACCAGACGTCTGTGTAACAATTTGACAAACCAGAGGTTTTATGTCTATAGGGATGCAAATCTACTTCTCAGTCAGCTCCGCAGACGTGTGTGGTCGGATGTCATGGGAATGTGGGAGTAAGCACTGTGTTTAGAGTAGAAAATAGAATTTTAGAAAAACACACACACAAGTCACTAGAAGAGTGTACTGTAGTTTAGAAGTGTCAGTAGAAGCGTACTGTAATTTTTCCTTGAATGTAGCGCACTTTAGTTTACTCATTTGGTAGAGGTGGCTCTGTTCGACAAATTGTGACATGACATTCACGTTTATCCACAAAAGGATGAAGGAACTCTTGCCTGCGTCAAGTTATTCTTCCTCTTCTTGGCTCCTCCGCCTCCTCCTCCCCCTCCAGCTCCTCCTGCCTCCCCACTGTTGTCCAACCCTCCAGCCTTGCCGTCTTCATCGGTCGGTCTCCGCATCAACATAATCCTCGGCAGCACTTTCAGAAACACTGAGCGCACCCATCCGGGCATGGTGTGCGTCATGGGGGTGCGGTAGTGCACGTTCAACACGAAAACCGTAATGACAATGCTGAGTGTGACGAAGATCATGGTGAAGAGCAGATACTCTCCAATCAGCGGGATGACCAGAGATGTGGAGGGGATGGTCTCGGTGATAACGAGTAGAAATACAGTGAGGGAGAGCAGGACGGAGATACAGAGCGTGACCTTCTCTCCACAGTCGGACGGGAGGTAGAAAACCAGCACTGTGAGGAAAGAGATGAGGAGGCAGGGGATGATGAGGTTGATGGTGTAGAAGAGTGGCAGTCGACGGATGTAGAAGGAGTAAGTGATGTCCGGGTAGATTTCCTCGCAGCAGTTGTACTTGATGTCATGCTTGTAGCCTGGAGCATCAATGATCTCCCACTCACCGCTCTCCCAGAAGTCTTTGAGGTTGACCTAAATGATGCATACAAAGCTGTAGTTGCACAATCAATTAAGAGATCCGCCCATCTGAACAATCCAAATTTGGCTCTGCGCCAATTAATATACTTTCCGAGACCTCTCATTTAGGCCTACACTTTTGTCCCAACGGCGCATGCATTCTTTACTGAAAATTGAAAGTGAATATGGTATCACTTTACTATAAGGGTTCCCCTATGAATGTATATACAGTATGAATGTTTCATCATTGATAAACTATTGAGAAAATTGACATTGATTGATGGCAAGCACGGACTACATACACACTTCAGACAAAGTATCTTTGCATCTCTAATGTTAACCTTTTCATCCTGTAGTCATTATTAACTACTTTTGTATAACGGCAAGGGAAGCCTTACTGTAAAGTGAAATACATATTGTTTTGCAATTTGCAACCGATACCTTTAAATACAAAAGGCCCTAAAGCTCAAGCATTTAAATGTGAGCTTACTTTTATCTTATTTCTTTTTTTTAACCACCATACATGAAAAGTAAAACCCTACCTTGTGAAGTAATACCAAATGTAATTTTAAAGGCTTTTTGCAAAATTCTTACAAAAAGTAAATGTTTTTTTTTTTTTCTGTTACTTTAACTAAATCGACACCAGAATTATTGATTGCTTTTCTTCTACAAAGTTTCCTATAAATCGGTTTAGTTCTTGGCATACACGGGCACCACAGTCCTGCATACATACAAACGTTCACATTTTTTGTTACCACTACAGTGTGCTCAACTCGTACGACGGTCTCGCAATTCCTTCTTGCTAAGGTGATATACTTGGGAGCAGCCACCCACTTGAATTTAAATGAAACGAGAACAGAAACAACTGCAAACTTTAAAGTGGAGGTCAACAGAAACATATTTCATTTGTAGAATAAGAGTTATTCCACCCGTTTTTAGCCCTCTCTGGCGGTGGCCATTTTGTCACTTCTGTCGACTGAAAATGACATCACAGTTGCTCAGGGCCCAGGTAACGACCAATCACGGCTCACCTGTTGTTTTCTGAAGCTGAGCCGTGATTGGTCGTTACCTGAGCCCTGAGCCTTTGTGATGTCATTTTCATTCGACAGAAGTGACAAAATGGCCGCCCCCGGAGATCGCTAAAAACGGATGGATTAACTCTTATGCCACAAACACAATATTTATCAGAATGCCTTGTTTCAACTAGTGGGCTTGCATGGAACATATTCTTGGAAAAAAAAATATGTTTGGGTTGATTTCCGCTTTAAGACAGTGGCAATCAAGTAGGCTATGCGCATACTGCAGGTCAAATCCTGTTCTTTTTTTTTTTTTTTTTTGCCCACATGATATGTATCAGATTTTTCTTTTTCATGCAATGTAATCAGTACAATTCAGCATTTATTTATTTATTAATTTATTTATTTTATTTATTTTATTTATTTTATTTATTTTATTATTATTATTATTATTATTATTATTATTATTATTTATTTTATTTTTAATTTTTTTTCAAAAACTTGCTACAGGGTCTGGATACTTGCCAGCCTAGCACACTGTAGATTTCATTTCTGTGTTACTCCATAATGGATGTGACTAGTAGAACATTCATCCAGTCAAATTACAAGATATATTTGATTGACAAAAATATTGCTGAAGTCATGTTAGCTGACAGTCTTGTTAAGTAAATTAGGCATCTCAAATTCACAAGATACCTTAATGACAACATTAGATGTTTTGAAAGATTTCATCACTTAATTAGTGTCCAAGGGCTTCAGAATAAAAAGATTCATTTCAATAAACTCAAATATATTGTGTGGTGCAAAAGTACGTATTCAGTTATAATTGAAAAAAAACCAACTCACTTAACTGATATGATATTACTGTCGACCTAATTTTGCACCCCACTTGTATAGTCCCTAACACTGACCTTAGATCCAATAAGTACCAGGTCAATCTTGGCTTTGTCATAAGTCCATGAGCCAAACTTCATTGAGCAGTTCTGATAGTCGAAGGGGAAGTAGGTGATGTCCATAGGGCAGGAGGATTTGAAAATTGCAGGAGGAATCCAGGTGATGGTACCATCAAACTTCAGCAGTGCCTTGGTTTTATCCTCCACCAGGAAATCCCCAACAGCGCTGTATATGAAGTGCATGTGCATGTGTATGTGTGTTGCAACATCAGCGTTGACATGGTAACGAAAGACAAACGCGCATGTGGATTTGAAAAGGACACACAGGTTAAAGGATGACATGTTAAATATTGAGGGAGGAAATAAAAACAAGGAACACAAGATAAAATAGGTGATGTTCAGAAAAAAAAAAGAAAGAAATCAACCGTGAGGTTTGAAGATTTCAGCCTCACCATTTGGACCAATAATAGAAGAATACATAGAGAAAACAGGCGGTTTGGGCACACAAGATAAATCAATGTTTAAAGGTGAATCAATCCAAACACATTTTTTCAAGAATATGTTCCTAGCAGGCCCACTAGTTGAAACACAGCATTCTGATTAATATTGCATTTGTGGAATATGAGTCAAGCAGCAAAATCCACCACTTTTTTAGCCATCTCAGGGGGCAGCCATTTTGTCACTTCAGTCGACTGAAAATGATATCACAGTGTCTCAAGGCTCAGATAACGACCAATCACGGCTCAGCTTCAGAAAACAGGTCAGCCATGATTGGTCGTTACCTGAGCCCTGAGAAATTCTGATGTCATTTTCAGTCAACAGAAGTTACAAAATGGCTGGCCCCAGAGATGGCTGAAAATGTGTTGATTAACCTAATCATTATTAACCATTACCGATACTGCTTATCCTCACAAGGGTCGTGGGGCATGCTGGAGCCTATCCCAGCTGTCTTCTGGCAGTAGGCGGCGGACACCCTGAATTGGTTGCCAGCCAATCGCAGGGCACACAGAGACAAACATCCACACCTAGGGGCAATTTAGAGTGATCAATCAACCTGCCATGCATGTTTTCGGAATGTGGCAGGAAACCGGAGTACCCAGAGAAAGCCCACACAGGCACGGGGAGAACATGCAAACTCCACACAGGGAGGCTGGAGCCGGGATCAAACCCACAACCTCTGAACTGTGAGGCAGACGTGCTAACCAGTCGACCACCGTGCCACCTGCATAGAACATATTCTTGAAAAATGTGTTTGGGTTGACTTCCCCTTTAACTGAATTTGCACTCGACTGAACATATAGTAAAACGGTCATTTCTAGCATATTTCTAGTTCTGTATCCGATCATAAAAATAAGACATAGAGATATATTCTTAGTCTGTTTGTTCAAGTGTCATTTATATGCACTGGCGGAGCTAAAACGTGGAGCTTCAGGGACACTGCCCCCGAAATATGCTTGGACCCCCCCAGGTGTCAGACCATATAATTGACTTTTGGGTATTTTGCGATTTTTATTTTCTGAGATTTTTTTCCGCATTTCCCCCCCATCACCAGTAGAAAACATATAATGATTTTTTATCAGCATAGGCTGAACATTTTGAGTTTATAAAACAAGTTTTTGCTGTGCGGACCCCTTGAGATATGATTGGCCAAACAATGGCCTCCCAAGGAAAAAAAAATCGTAGCTCCACCAGTGTTTGTATGCAGTTAATTTGAATATCCAGTCCGACAGTAAATGTTCTTTTTGGAGAAATGTACAGAATGTAGCACCACAAGCTGAATAAACAATCTTGTTATCCAATGAACGTAGCCATTCAATACACAATGCTTGCCAGCGTGCTGACAAAGGGACAGTAAAGGGCTCACTTGTTGTAGAGAACAATGTCGGGTCTCCAAATCTTGTTTGATGGGACTCGAATGAACTCAATTCCATCAAAATCGTCGGGCATCCATCGCAGCTTGTAATCATTCCAAATCTGAAAACAACAAAAGAGGTCATGATCAGTCTGTTTTTGCTGTGCTGGCCCCTCAAGACACCACCCCTCACGGGAAATCCTTAAATGACAGATTCATATTGCACATACAGTATATTCTTTTGAGGTTTTACTGTGTTGTTTCTTCTGTCAGAAAATGAATACCTACAGACAGAAACAAATAATTGCATGGCAGGGTTTTAATGCTTTATTGCCTACTTATAGCACAGACAGCGTAAAAGTGAGCGGAAAATAACATTTACCAGGTACTGTACGGTCAGTCTGTATTGAAGACCAGGTGAATAAAGAAGAAGTTGTGTGAGTATCTCATCAACAGAGAGAGAGAGCGAGGATTCACTTGCTATTCTGTCAACATACATGAAGGTAACGTTTCATGAGCCGTGGATCCATTAGTCTTGGCCATTTGCATGCCATTCAAGATGAAGTCTTTCATTATCAAGGCGGATTAATGCCCAGTAACAACCTGAGCGCTGTTTAATTAACCACTTCACGCTACACTGGCTTTTCCATTTATCTGGGATTATGTTTAGCTGGAGATGAAATTCCTGGTAGGGTGAGCTGGATGCCTTATCGTTTCTAAAATGCCACCGATTCCACACTGGCGCAAACATAGAAGCGCTTCAAATCGGTTGATGTACACAACATTTTGTATCAAACAAAATACATCACTAGCAAGGAGGTTGTGAAAAGACATTAAGCACGAAACACATTTGACAGGGTTAACATCAACGTATGAAGCATCAGCATGAAAATTACGTTTTTAAAGAATGAGTTGAAGACACCTAAAAACAGGCGTATTAGTGGAATCCCCCAGAGAGTTGCTACCCTGGCGTTAATCTTCTATAATGATATTCGTAAAAATAGACAGCTGAGACACTACGAACAAAAGTAACCTCTACAGACAATTTCATGCATTTTAAGTGGAGCAAGAGATCGCAACAACAGCCAGTGTTCTGTTGAATGGTGTCAGCATCAAACAGACATCTACACACTTGAAAATTGTGACTCTGATGTAATGCTTTGATTTTGCTCCTATCAAAAGCACTTTAATGCATACAGGCCATGATTGCAAATATGGCGATTGAATGAGTAGGTGAGTCAAGAGGTCAGCATATGTGGCTAAGGAGCTGCAGACTGCAGAGAGGTAATGCGTGACTAGACATGCTAATGTTAGCGCTGATCGTTTCATCCATCTGAAATCTCTTCGTTTTCCTGGTACAACCTCGACTGATGTGTTTAACATTTCGGTAACAACTGGAAATGGCACGGTGGCATGTATGGAGTGAGGCGCAAGAATTAATAGTGGCATTTCACACTGATTAATATGTATATGTATATATGTAGAGCTTCGGCTCTCTTTCTGTGGGCCCTCATGAGTAAAAGGGCAAGCACACATTTGACAAGTTTGTCTTTACCACAAACCTTGACAGCCCATCTTTAACGTCCTGATCCACAAGGGAAAATAGAATGATGTTACCTAATAGTGTGTGTGTGTGCGTGTGCAGGTGTGTGTACTTACATGCCTGAGCCACAAATTTGTTTCCATGATCTGATTGACCTCATCCTGCAAAGAAGCAGAGAAGGTTGTGACCTTGTGTGCAACTTTTTTTTTCAGTCAGTCCAATATTGTATATGAATTTAAAGGGAGAAAGGGGGACAATGTCCCAGTACATTTGCTTGGGTGTAAAATGTTTTGTGTTTTTGTTTTCACAGTCATGCTTTGTTTGATAAATTAATTCATTATTTCATATAGCACTTCATTTTTTTTTTATTATTATTATTTTTATTTTTAACTGCAGGTTTTCCCTATCCATGTTCAGCAGCAGAGTCGACATTGCCTAATTGACAAAAAAAAAAAATGTAATTTGTAATGACCTGAATTTTTGCATAAATTTGTCATCAATTGTGACCGTATTTGCATCAAATTCACAACACTACACAAACACTATTTTTAAAACTAATACTACACAAATGATCGTTTTCATGCTTTTACTGAACACACCATATAAACGTCACATTGAAAGCTGATGAAATGAAGTGGTTGGGCATCCTTGGGCAGCAATGACCTCAACCGACTGTTTCGTGTCCGGCAGTTGCAGATCAGACCTGCATAACTGTCAAGAGGGATTTTGGACCCTTTCTCTTTACAAAACTGAGACAGCTCAGCAGTATTGTTGAGATGTCTGGTGTGGATCACTCTCTTGAGGTCATGCCACAGCATCTCAATTGAGTCGGTCAGGACTCTGACTGGGCCACTTCAGAAGGCTTTGATTGGCAGAGGGATGTTTGTGGCTTCAGTTCTCCAACAAAATTTTTTGAATACGTACCTTGGAAATAAATGTTTCCATCACTGATGCAATGCATTCCAGACCTGAGGTAGTAAAGTAAAACCAAACCATGATGCCCGCTCAACTATACTTCACAGCTTTTTCCCCACACATAGCACTGTGCGCTTTCCAAACAATTTCATTTTTGTTTCATGAGCCCACACAACATTTTGCCACTATTGCGTTGAAACCCCAAGACACTCGTCTACAAACATAAACCTGCAGCAACGTTTTTTTTCAAACCACAGTGGCTACCTCTGAGGTGTTGGTGTGTGCTTTTTGTAGGGCAGGGCAGCGTTAACCAACATCGGTTAGCTGACTCCTGGCCCAGAGTAGCTCTTGGAAAACATTATTAGCCAAGGGATTCACCCTATGAATTGAATGTTTACATTGTGTGTTCAATGAAAACATGAACAATTGTTTGTGTGGTATTTATTCGAGCAGGCTGTTTCCCAAGTGTAGTGTTGGGTTGAAGATCATGTGTATATGTGCTGTCTATGTTATAACATACATTTTCTTGCAATTGTATGACAATTACTTAAAGGTCTTTGGGAAAATAAGTGATTGTACCCCATGAAACTTGCCTATAGCAACAGGCAACCATGAAAGGGTGAAGTGACCAGGCAAAGAATCTGAGCAATTCTGTTGGTCTTTGCATTTGCTGGCCCAGCTAGTCAGTTGGTGCGAAATTAGAGGTGTCAAAATGAATTGATTAATTGACAACTACTCGATTATCAAATTAATCAATAACTATTTTAATAATCGAAGAATCATTTAGAGCCATTGTTTAACTTAAAATTGTTTTATGATTCTAGCCTCTCAAAAGAGATTACTCTCTGATTGCTGTAGTCCTTCACGAAAGCAGACTGATTACACAGACATGGCTTTACAAGTACCTAAATGTATTTTTGACGCTGATTTTTTTTCCCCCAGGTTTTTGAGATATTTTCATTTTTGGGTTTTAAGTTTGACCTCTTAAAGCTTTCGCAATACAAATTTTACCATGCATTGTAATTTATGGCTATGATGTTTCAGAAAAAAATGATACTCCTAACCCTTACTTAATACATAATGCTAAATGTATTGCTATATTACATATAATATTATTCTTATATTATCGTTATATGATGATGATGATGATGATGATGATGATGATGATGATGATGATAATAATTATCATTATTATTATGAAAACCTGATGTGATCGACAAAAAAAAATCAGGGCAGATTTGGAATCAGTACCAAAAAAAATCATAAAAATTTACTTGCATCTCTGATTGAAAAATATTGTCTAAAATTGTTGACCAGTGTTATCTTTTGGGTTTAGTCATAATAAAACATTTGCAAACATCTGCTTTTACTTTGGAAAACAA
This sequence comes from Filicampus tigris, assembly GCF_054856515.1. NCBI lineage: Eukaryota > Metazoa > Chordata > Actinopteri > Syngnathiformes > Syngnathidae > Filicampus > Filicampus tigris. The sequence continues at coordinate 8,565,901 of NC_141222.1, forward strand.
TGACCGAAAGACACACTGTATCAATTTCAAAGAGGGTGGTGAGTACAATAGCAACCCCTTTCGTGTGCTATTGCTTGATTGTTATTTAGTTGCTGTTTTTTTGTATCATTAAACAATGACGAAAAAACAACATTAGCTGGTTATATGGTTTTGAAATTGTGAAATAATTCAATTGATAGATAAAGATATTCAATAGTGATAGCCCTATAGAAATCCTTTATGACTTAAATAAATCCTGCATGTATACGTATAATATGACTACATAATCAAATGATATTATAAAACTGTAAATCTGAATTGATTTTGTCAACATAAAACTAATTTATAACCTTTAAATGTGTTTTATATATATATTTAATTGTCTTTATTTATAATGATAGAATGAACCATTAGATACTGTATGTACTTTTACCTACCTCGTTATTATGTGCTACAAATCACAGCACCACAGATGTGAAAGGAATGTTAAATGAGATTATAATGCACATAGTTATGGGAAATTGTTCCATTACTGACTGATACGGGTGGCAGGTAAGATGAGGACAATTCATAAATCAACACAAAAAGAGGCTATTTATTCCAGTCAACCTCTTTTGAGGAGGATTCTTAAACACAGGATATACTCAGAGCATCTTTGCTTACAAGTCTATTAACTCCCCTTTAGCGTAATGTCACCTTGAAGAGATAAAGCCACATATCAGTCTAGTCTCAAAAATGCCTCAGCAGGCAATTTTCTTCCCCTTATCTGTGGCTTTCCTTTCGGAGCCAAACAGATGACTTCTCTAAGGGATATTCAGCAATGTTTTGGACTTAATGTATTCGCTTTACTTGAAGAGCTGTAACATCTGAATCTGTACAATTGCACGAACTTAAAAAAAGACTACGGGTATTTACACCTACTGTACTACAGTATTTTTTCCTGCAGGTTGTCTTTCACATTACCAAGGCCGTAAACACCTTCCGAGGTGAGATCACAGAATCAAATGCTCTACCTTGCATGCCATTCATACTGTCTGTGTGAGATTAGCTTACAACTTTGACCAGCTGTGAGATGGAGACTTCAAACTCCACCGTGACGGGGTCCGAGACGTTCTCCACTGGTCTGATGAACTGGTTGTACCTCCTGAAAAGCTTTCGGAAGAGGCGGTCTTCTGCTTTAGATGCAAGGCAGTCTGAAGGTGCAGTGAGAAAAGAGAGAGACAAGCCAAGAGCAGGTATGCTTGATAAAACCGCATCTGAATTTGGAAATGATAAGTCGGGATGTTAATGAGTAACATAATCACAGGCAGACATCACAACAGCCGTTCAAGTGAATGTAATTGCTTCAAGACATGTGAAAAAATGTTTTGACTGTAATTGATGTTGATCAACTACCTGAGGATCTTCACATCATACGTTTACTTAAATCATCAGAGGTTTAACTCTGCATTTTATACATTGGGTTTCAAATTATGAAGAAATAAATTGTTACATACTGATAGTCAGCTGTTTCTGCCCCTGTTAAATCATTTTTGACAATCATTGTGAGAAATCATTAACGTGTTCAATCTCTTCACATTGACTGATTTCATTCATGATTAGTACTATGTAATCAAGGTAATGTGATTAAATTTCAGAAATGAGTATCAAACTAACTCTCTGTTTCAAAAATCTATATGAATCTAGATTTTAGTGAACAAAAGTTGCAGTTTGGAATTAAAGTAGATCTTCCTATTAAGGATTTTTTTGAATATTTATCACCAGAGATGGGCATCGCCTAACTGTAAAAAAAAAAACTGTAAATATGGAGACGGAAACTCTGTGATGGTTAGGCGATGCCCAGGTCTGTTTATCACACTTAAACGTGTCGGATCATCAAGTCCACTTTAATCTCACGAAGAAAAGAAAAGTAAATACAAAATGCAGTTTCTTTGTAATGTTTTTATTAAGTAAGGTGAAAGAATTCAAACCTGGCCCCTTTTGAAAAACTGACCGACATTCACTGAGCTGCAACAGAGAACATCTGATTCCTTTAGCCACTTATCAACTTATCCGGAAAACCATCCTTCCAGATACAGTAATTCCGTCAAGTTAGGTAGTCTTATGTCTTTTCATACTGAATTTTTCTCCAGTGATTTAAGCTTTAGGTCTTTTGTCCATGTGTCTTCACGCCTGTATTTTTTTGCTAACTGCTGTCCCAGTTCTCATCAGTGTGCCTGTTACTCCATTCAGCCTTCCTTCTGACACCGTCAATTGTAGCGAACTTCTCCTGTCCCTTCCTTCCTCGGTTCGACTTGCTTTCTGTTTCAAGAGCTTTGTCCTGTTCAGTAAACGGCTGAAAACGGGAGTCTCCTGCATCCTTTGGATCAGCTCGTTTTTCTGGCCTTAGCATTGTGAAATCTATCAGTCTGTAAAATGTCACGAAGCCATTACCAAGGCTTCAAGACTCAAAATAACCACTGTCAGGACTGTACCAACGAAAGGAGAAAACTGGAAGAGTGGTGATCCTTCCCATGGTAAGCACACCACTGTGAAGCAGACATGCTAACCAAGAAGTCACATGCTGCCCAAACAAAAGCTCCAATATTAATTTGGTTTAAGTCATACACGCATCATTTAATTCAAAATCATCTTAATTGTGTGGGCCGTTGGGGAGGTTGTACCTACAGTATATCATCTCACAATGTTGGTTCCATTATATAGTGACAATATACATTAAAATGTCAGGGGAAAATTACATTTGAGATCTGTGGGCTCCACATTGACCTTTTACCCTGACCTGAATCACATGACGGCAGAGAGTCTCACAGCTTCCATCTATTTCAATTCATTTGAAAGCCACCAGCTGGTCTACTGAGCCAGGATCCCCAGCAGTCTTACTCCTACTTAGAACAATTTCCCAGCAATTCACACTTGCACCAGTGATGACAAACAAAGTGAGCCAATATCTGTACAAAGTTATTTTGTTTTTGTAAAACTACTGTGACCATATGCTTTCTTCTCATGGCCTGGCAATTTGTGAGTCGAGAGGGTCCATCATGGATCGCTATACAATTTTTACTATAATTTACCTTCATAATTGTTATCTTGATCCGTATATACTCTTATCTATTCACGGTTTTGCACATGTATGGAGAGAGAGAATGAGTAAACAATTGAGGTATGACCTTTTAAACTGGCAAAACTGTAATGAATGATAACGAGGTATAAGATTTTTGGCACTGCCACTGATCTGAACTGTGACTTTGGAAATATTACAGTAAACAGAGGTACAATATACATAATAATACAACTACAACACCACTACTGTACTATACTACTAACAACAACCACGATTAATTATTATTATTATTATTATTATTATGTCATGTCATGTCATCTTCCAAACCGCTTATCCTATATAGGGTCGCGGGGAGTTGCTGGAGCCTATCCCAGCCGTCAATGGGCGAAGGCAGACTACACCCCGAACTGGTCGCCAGCCAGTCGCAGGGCACACATAGACACTGTCACTGAGCGGGAATCGATCCCACGCTGCCCGCACACAACTCAGACGTGTGTACCACTACACTATCAGCGGACTATTATTATTATTATTATTATTATTATTATTATTATTATTATTATTATTATTATTATTATTATTATTATTATTATTATTATTATCATTAATCACAATGGTTGGTATGTGCAATAGAAAACATTATTTTACTGCTCTTTTGAAATGCAGTAAAATAACATTTCAATACCCATTAGGACTTTATCTTTACAATCATAGTTTTGAATTAGATTATTTAGATGATGAAGCAAAACATCTCACCCTAAATAAAAACCAGGTATGAAATGAACATAAAGGAAAACCAGGAGAAAGTTTCCCCACACAGTTTGTTGTCTTTCAACAAGTGAGTCATAAAAGGGACCAAATCTGTTGTTTGTGTAATCTCCCCATTCTTCCTCCTACAATCCCTATGCTCAGTGAAACCACACACAAAAAAACCTCACTGTCTTTCCCTTCCTATTAATATCTAGATCAATATCACATATACATCAGCAAGATGGCATCAAAGGATGAAAAATGAGAGGTAGCGAAGTAAGAATGCAAAATATAAAAAACTGAAGGAAGTAAGACTTGAAAAGATATGAAATGGTGTGAAATACAGGTGTATAGAAAACATCAAATGAATTGCATCAAAAAGACCCACGCAATTCAACTGAAAATATCTCCTGAAACTCCTTTAACAAATACTTCAACTCTTTTTATTTGACTAAAATTTAAAACTTTAAAATGCACTGTCCATGTTATCCCAAACTATCAGTTTGTATGTACACTTAGTAGCCACTTAAGTATCTGTGCTATCTCATTTAATTTAAGAGGAATAAAAGTAGAATTTGTCCTGATCCTATAATATAATCCTCCTGGAAAAACATGCAGAATTTTTCCTATTGGATTATAAGAGATTAACTACGTTAAGTCTCCTGATGAAAGGTACATTGATTCATATGCAAAAGTGAATTTGACCAAATAAAACGTAAAATAAATATAAGATGTGTGTGTAAACATTAAGGGAGGTAAGTCAAACTGGAGTATCATAAAGTGAAATTTGATGGACATTGATGTTTGTGCATCATGGTACATAAAAACTGTATGAGCATGTATGAAGTTGATTTTAAAAGCTTGACATCAATCAGCATGGCGGTATGAAGTAAAATGTTTTTTGTGCCGCTAAAGTACATGACATCTGCCCTTCGACTTGGTTCTCTTATGTGGGACCAAATATGGTCGGTCACTCCTCACTTATGTAGATTACAGACCAGGAAAACTACTCTAGCTATTGTTGTTAACTGTTTTGTTGATTTTTTTTTAAGGCCAGCTACTTGTACAAAGTATTTACAGGCGCTATTGATGTTTTATTTGAATTGCACAGTGAGATATTTGTATTAAAACTACCAAATCACCGTTGTAAAAGCTACAAAAGAAAAAAAAACATTAAAAAATGAATGTTCCGTTCATTTTAAATAATTAATGAGTACAAGCATCAGTCACTTAAATTAAATGTATAATGTATTCATGCAGGTATAATAATTTCTAACAGTTTTTTTTGTTTGCTTGTCATAAAAAAATAATAATAAAATAAAATCCTGGGCAGAAGAGGTGCATTTTCACAATCCAGCCCCAATTTCATCACAGTTGCTTGTCCCTGTTTTTTATGGTTGACTGAAGTGTATTTGCATGTTCTTTTCTAGTTTACACTTCATGATTTTTTCCACCACCTTTTAACAGTTACTCCCAAATGACTGACTGCGACAGCTCCAGCATGTTGTTGACCACAGTCTGTCGCAATGTCTGATAAAAGACAAAACATATCAAACCATCTCAATGCTCAGTTTGGGCTGATGTTGATATTGATATTTATTTAAGGGGTTTTGACTTATTTCATTATATTAGTGGCAGATTTTTTTCATGTACTGTACAGGACGTCTAAGGGAGCTTACTAATAACTCAGCGGTTCCCAATAAAATGTCCAGTAAATGTCAATGTTAAATTTTCTGTGACTTTATAGGCCTACACATCTAAAAATACATATTTTATGATACAATACTATATGAAAATAGACACCTTTATCCACTGGTTGAATAATGGGCTACATTTGCTCCCCCCTCTCCGTGATATTATCTGGTACATCTCAAAATGCCAGCAGGGCTTATGTTGGAATTAGTTGAAAGCATCTGTGATGACCTGGATGCTTATTGAACAGACACACATGGACACGCATGGCATATAATCTGACATGTTTTTGTCAATTGCAAAACACAATTATGAAAAAAAATAAGACGGATTATGTTAAAATACTACAGAGACGAGAATAGAAGACATCCTGAAGTGCAAAGGATGTTCCTTTTATGTCCTAAAATGCACAATATGAATTATTCAACATAATGTGCCGAAGCTGTCAAAACTTGGAGCACAAGTTTCTTGAAGTGTAGCTCTCATGAGGGATATTTAACGCAGCCAAGCATTGAGGATTGGCGGTCAACTTGGATCGTGAGAAGAAAAATGGCTGCGGATGAGTGTCATTCAGGACGATGATGGGGAGGGAATAGGAGGGAATGGAAGCAGGGAGGAGAGACGCGCTGATGAAGTAGATGAGTCCTTGCTGTGTGAAAGCCTTTTTGGCTTGATTAACTCTTGAGTGTTTGAAGGCTTTTAAATGCGAGAGAAAGTTGAGTTTCGGTGCATTGGATGAGTCAACTTTCAATGTCCTTAACATTAAATGCAGTGTGAGTGACAACTTTACCAGTGGGATAGGATGACATTGTCTCAAGCAGGGCTACACCAGCATTTAGAGTGGCTAAAGACTGGCTTTCTCACCCATCTCTTTCCAATTAGCTAATTACCATATTTTCCGGACTATAAGCCGCTACTTTTTTCCTATCTTTTGAACCATGCAGTTTATATAAATGTGCGGCTATTCTGTGGATTTTTCTTCCACTGCTAGGGGCGCTCTAACCGGAATTAGAATCAAAACTAAGAAAAACTCAATGCGAGGAAGAATACGCTACTTTTTTCTTTAGCAGATAGAACACGGACAACAAATTACAAACAGTCAATTATTTTCAAATCCTTGCCCCTTCATCATGTAACCCACACGAAGAAGTTTGTATGATGCAAGTTCTAAGTTGAAGGCAATCGATCTTGCTATCTGGGAAAGGAAACCGCGCTGCTGCATGCAAGCTTAGCATCAATGAATCTATGGTGGCAGCAGCAGGAAGTGAAATGAAGATAAGTACTGGTTATTTCCTCTTTGTTAAATTCCGTTTTAATCAGCAAAGTTGCTGCCCAATCGAAAAGAATTTGTTCAGGTACATACATGTACATTTACAGTTCAAAATCATTCTGTAAATGCAGTAAATATTTAATTGTTCAACATAGAAGATGACTACATGGGTTTCAGAGAAGATGATTAAAGTGATTTCAAATACAGGAGAAATATACAAACGTGCAGCTTATAGTCTAGAAAATACGGTAATTGTTTTATGCTTTCAACATGAGCAGGTGAAAAAGAAATTGCACAAATTTCCCTTGAGGAACACTCGTGCCAAAAGTGAGTTCTTTCAACGACGTGACAATCATTCCAACCTATAAAATTAAAAATTGTTCCACTGTTCTGCAAATGATTTGCTTGCTAAATGAGAGCATGTTGAAGGTCTTATTGTTCTCTCTGGGGTTTTAGAACATGACTTTGACCTTAAAACATTAGAATGAGACTTCAGTAGTAATATTTGGTTGGAAAATGTCATATCAGGTGTAAATATGTTGAAATGGCATATTATCCAAGTTAAATATAGTGTTAATAAAATGGTCTGGTAATGACAGCTGTTTATGAGGTATTTTCGACACATTTGTCTGTGATTCATTTGGTGCTTAGCCATGCCCCTTCTGTTCTGTGTTCTGCTCTATAAATGTTCTGGTGATATAATCCTTGTTAGCGCACAACTACATACACCACATGCACACGCATGCACACAAACACACACCATACCATTGTTGTATTGCACAGTTCACTGACTGGCTCGTCAGTCATGCATTTAAATACTGGACAAAACAGGGCCTCGTCTGCATGTGTTAAAACTAAAGTGGAGTTCAAATGACACATTTGAAGAGACACATTTTGCAACTTTTACACCGTATGTATAATATTACATTTAAAATCAAATAGATCATCACATAGCCTTTCATTTCACTAGAATGTCCCTAGACCAGGGGGTCTCAAACTCCAGTCCTCGAGCGCCGCTTTTTCCTTTATGTTTAATAAGATTGCCACCTGCAACCCACCTGATTCAACTGATCGGCTCATCAACAAGTTCTGCAAGGGCCTGATAACGATCCCGAACATTTGAATCAGGTGTGTTGAGGAAACTTAAAAAAAAAAAATGCAGGAAAGCGGCCCTCGAGGACCCCTCCCCTAGACTGTGCCCTGACAAATTGAATTATTACTCAGTGACTGTAAATGTGAGTGTGAAATGTTGTCTGTCTATGATTGACTGGCTACCGGTCCAGGGTTTAGTTTCCATTCTGCCCAAAGCATCTTCCCGTGACGCTGAACAGTATAGGCACCAGAGGTGGGCATTTTACTAAATTTTCCTGGTCCATCATTCGTCATCCGTCAGCGGCCTGGGTACCCGTCCGTCATTCGTCACTCCGCCATATCCCCTTTAAGTCCATCAGAAGTCCGTTGGTCCATCAGTCGGTCCCCGCAAAAAATGTCAGAAGAACGGGCGACGGAGCATCAGTGACGGACGCGGTTAGTGATGATTAGACTGACGGATGAAAACCCACTTCCGTCATTCGTCAATACGTCATTGTTAAACGATGTCCAGTCATTCATCAATTGTCAGCAAAACGGGTGTCCATCAGTGACGGACAGACGGACCGGTCCATCAGTCTGACGGAATGCTCACCTCTGATAAGCAGTATACAAAATGGATGAACAGATCGATTACCACAGAGTAGAAAAAAGAGTTTTATTAACATTTATTGATGTCCAAATTGGCTATCACAAAATAAACCAAGCTATACTCATTTTGTCAATAGGAGATCGTTGACAGAGCCTAACCCAGAACTTGTCATTTTTATTTATTTATTTTTTTTTTATCTAGGATACTTTATTATTCAATGTGAATGTTCAATATCTTTAAGAATTTAAAGATAATTGCACTTAAAAAGGATGTACTTGTTACTTAACATCATCACTAGATGATGCATTAAAAAAAAGCAACAACAATGATAATAATAATAATAATACATTTTATTTGTATAGCGCTTTTCATATCACTCAAAGACGCTTCACAGCAAAAATAAGTGAGTAAAATAAAACCTGCTGTTAAAACAAAGACAGTTAAAACCAACAGAAGAAGAAAAAAATAACAAAGATTCAGTGATGTTAAAAAGCATTGGCGGAATAGGTGAGTATTGGGGAGTGTTTTGAAGGATATGAGGTCTGTGCAGTTACGAATGTGTTCTGGAAGGAAGTTCCAGAGGGTGGGGCCGGCAACAGAGAAAGCTCGGTCCCCCCAGGTTTTGTACTTGGTCGGGGGATGGCAAGGAAGTTCGCATTTGAGGAGCGGAGGGTGCGGGAAGGGGTGTATGAGTGGAGAAGATCGGAGAGGTAGAAGGGGGCCTGGTTGTGAAGGGCTTTGTAGGTGAGTAGGAGGAGTTTAAATTGGATGCGGTGGGGAACGGGGAGCCAGTGGAGGTTTGTAAAGATGGTAGTGATATGATCACGGGAACGGGTGTGAGTGAGAAGGCGGCCGGCAGCATTCTGGATGTATTGTAATTTATTGAGGAGTTTGGAGCTTGTGCCGTAGAGGATGCTATTATAGTAGTCAAGGCAGGAGGTGATAAAGGCATGGATGAGGGTCTGAGCAGCAGTAAAGGAAAGTGAGGGCCGGAGGCAAGAAATGTTCCTGAGGTGAAAGAAAGCGGTTTTGGTGATTTGGGTAATGTGTTGATCAAAAGAAAGATTATTGTCAAAGAGGACACCAAGGTTCCGGCAGTGAGAGGAGGCAGACAGAGTGGAGTTGTCAAGAGTAAGGTTGAAGTTGGAGGCAGTCTGTGTGAGGGAGTTAGGACCAATTATCAGCAGGTGGGATTTGGAGCAGTTGAGGAAAAGAAAGTTTGTTTGCATCCCGGATTTGATATCAGAAAGGCAGTTGGACAGAGTGGAGTAGGTAGTAGAGGTGATGGATTTAGTGGAGATGTACAATTGGACGTCATCGGCGTAGCAGTGAAAGCGGAGACCGTGGTGACGGATAATTTGACCGAGGGGGAGAAGGTAGAGGATGAAGAGAAGAGGACCAAGCACAGAACCCTGGGGGACACCATGGAACAAGGGGGCAGTGGATGAGGAGCAGTTGTTGATGTGGATGAATTGTTTCCTGTGTGTGAAGTAGGAGTGAAGCCAGGTGAGGACTTTGTCGGTAATATTGACAGATTGCAGGCGAGAGAGTCGGATGGAGTGGTTGATGGTGTCAAAGGCGGCGGTGAGGTCGAGGAGGATGAGAATGGAGAGTTGGCCGGAGTCAGAGGAGGAGAGGAGGTCGTTGGTGATTTTGAGGAGGGCGGTTTCAGTGCTGTGTTGTGTGCGGAATCCAGATTGAAATTGTTCAAAGAGTTGGTTATTGTCGAGGTGGGCTTTGATTTGGGATGCGACATCACGTTCTTTAATTTTGGACAGGAAGGGGAGATTGGAGATGGTTCGGAAGTTCCTCAAGATGTCAGGGTTGAATCCAGGTTTTTTGATGATGGGGGTAACAGCAGCAAGTTTGAGTGAGGAGGGAACAGAGGAAGATTTGAGGAAGGAGTTAACTATGGTGGTGATGAGGTGAGAGATGGTGGGAAAGCAGTGCTTGAACGAGGGATGATGGAATGGGATCCGGTATGCAGGTTGACGATTTCATTGTAGAGATGATTTTGGTGAGATCGGTAGAGGAAGGGCGGAGTGGTAGGAGGGATAGAGGCAGGTAGGAAGAGAGGGGAGGAGGGAGTGGTGGTTAATGAGGAGTGGAGATATCGACTTTAGTTTGACAGAAGGATAAGAATGAATTGCATTTTTCAGTGTTGAAAGAGGTAGAAATGTTCTCACAGGGTTTGAGGAGTTTGTTGACCGTGGGGAAGAGTGCCTTTTGGTTATTGGAATCGGTGCGAATAAGGTTGGAGTAGTAGGCGGAACGGGTGGAGTTGAGGGCTGTCTTGTAAAGCTGAAGGTGATCAGTGTAGGCAATGTGATGGACCGTTAAATTTGTTTTGTTGCAAAGTCTTTCAAGCTGGCGCTTGCGGATTTTTAGTATGCGGAGTTCCGGAGTGAACCAGGGGGCTGAGTGAGTGAAGGAGACAAATTTGGTTTTGACAGGGGCGATTTGATTCAGACAGGTGGAGAGAGTGCTGTTGTAGTAGTTAGTAAGGACAGTGGGGTCGTGGGGTAGAGGAGGAGGTGAGGTGGACAGGTGGGTAAGGATGGAGGTAGTGAAGCCAAGTGGGGAGATGGATTTAAGGTTTCTGAATAATATAGTGCGCTTTTCCTTGGGGAGGGGAGAGGGGAGGTGGAGGTCCATAGTGATAGCCAGGTGGTCAGAAATGTTGAGGTTGGTGCTGGAGGGATTTTGAATGCTGAGACCGGTAGAGCAGACCAAGTCCAGAGTATGGCCATGGTTGTGGGTGGGGAAGTTGACATGTTGAGTGAAGTTAAGGCAATCCAGAAGGTCCAGCGGGGAGAGCGGCCCGTGCCTCTTCCGCTGTGAGGGACAGTTGACCAGGACTCAGGCCCTTGTGGGGTGGAGCTGGCCATGGACCTGGGCTTAACACCCAGCCGCTTGCAGGTGTCGTCCGGATCGGCGAGCGGCGAGTGGACTGCAGCAGCCGGGTCCGCACCGGTGACGTCATCAGCCAACGGACAAGCAAGCTGAGCAGCAGTTGAGTCGGTGGACGATGGAGACTCTGGTTGAGCAGGACCGAAGGTGATTGTGTCCATCTGCAGCTCAGCTTCGCCGATGTAGTGGAGTGTGGAGATCCTCTGTTCAAGCTCAGAGATCCTCTCAGCGAGGCAGGCGCAGCCGGCACAGCCGGCGCAGCCGGACGGAGAAATAGAAGGAGGCATGGGTGGAATGTGGCACGGATAGAGTCTGTCGATGTTAGTACTACTGTGCCGATGATTTTCAACGGGATCTGGGTAGTTCGTTGCGGTTAGCGAGCTAGCCGGCTGGGATGGTTAGTGTGCTAGCCAATGGTGCGCTGGCGCGGCTAGCGGCTAAATCAGCACGTCAGCGTTTTTTGTTTTTTTGTTGTTTTAGTATCAATACTTCAAATTAAGTACTTTTGCCATATCTGTTGAGTAGTAGACAGTAAAAACGTAAAAGTACAAGCCAAGCATTCAGAGCAATTTGTGCATTTTTGGCACTGACGTTTTAAGTCTCGCGAGAGCTGAATTTGGGTGATATTATCATTTATCGTGATATACGTATATCATCCGGAAAAATGTGTTATGCAGACCTACCCAAAGGATTAACAACTTTTGGAGTGCCAAAATGGATCAAATCGGTATAGGATTGTTATCGGCCGATCCTCGAGGTTACAGGATTGGTACAGTATCGGATATGAAAAAGTGGTATCGAGCCATCCCTACTCTGTACTGATCCGGTTAGTAATGATTTGGGAGATGGCTGAAAGCCAACTTCTGTCGGGGCTTAGTCCACCATGTGTCATTTACCAGCAAACCGTCAGTCTCTCACTAACGGACTGACGGACCTTCAATCAGTACTGATCGAATGCAGTTGCACATATATTAAGATGGATCCAAACAGCCAGAAACTGGAAGAACAGCAGGGATAATCTAACCCGCACTACCTGCACCAAAGTCAGGCAAATGTACCACTGCACCATTAGTGACAATTACTGATTTAATTTAAAAAGAAATTATTCATGAAAACTTGGATGTCTATGATTACTATAATCAGAGGTGGGAATTTTACTAAAGTTTGCCGGTCCGTCATTCGTCATCTGTCAGCGGGCCTGGGTACCTGTCCATCATCGTCAAGCTGTCTTTTTTTTCTCAAGCCGAACCAAACTGTAATCGTCTATCGGTCAGTCCGTCATGTTATTTTAACCGAGGCTCCATCAGTAAACATCACAAAGGTAATCCAGCCGTCAATCCGGGGGAAAAAAAAAGCTCCAACATATGAAAAATCCATCTATCAATCCATCCATTATCTGAACCGATTTGATTAAAATGGAATGTCATACATCATATTGTCGGCTTGCTGCGCAAACAGATTTTCACGCACATACATCTGACGGAGCCTGCTGCCGCTTTAACTAATAAAATCCCATGTCACATTGTTGCCATAGGTACAATCCTGTTGGGTTAAAATGTGTTCTAGTCCTTGTGCAAACCGAAATAAAGTAGCCATTACAATAAATGAATGTTTTTTTCCCCAAATTCGTCTTTTTCTTCAACTTCTGTCTTTTAGCAGTCGGCAAACAACCTTTGGTTTATTATTACCATCTTCTGAAATTGAGTGTGGGGGGCTTCAAAATACCGTTTCACAACATCCTAACCATATTCTTTCCAAAAATTAAAACTAGAAACCTTAACTAACAAGTTCTGTCTGTAAAACTGTCACTTTATTCAAAGCTACTTTTTTACCTCTTAGCACGTAGTTAGTTCTTGCACTACAGCCAGCCTAACTCATGAGTCTCTCTTTGGTGTATACCCCCGCCTACTGTGCATATTCAGTCAATGCAGTCTACTCCAGGAAGGATGCCTTCAAAACAACACACGCGGGGCAGGCGGGTTGTATTCCTCTCTCTCGTCTAGTGTCAGCAAAACGGGCGTCCGTCAGTGACGGACAGACGGACCGGTCCGTCAGTCATCCACCTCTGATTATAATATGATGTTGATGGAGAGCAAATGAAAGCCACACCTTCCATCCCAACTGGGTACTGTATATTGAATAAAGAATTATGTGCAGAGGCTGATAATTTAGAAAAGTTCCATGTGTCGCATGACATAGATGAGATACTGTACCTGATGCCATTGTATCAGTGCCCTTGCAGCCAAATGTTTGCATTAATGCTTTGAAATGCCACCACATAATTACCCTTTCTGTGAAAATTTACATGTCAGATGCGGACTGTCAGCCTCAATAACAGCACAGATAACTAAAAATATCCCCTCACACAATTGCAAACATCAGAACATAAATTCCAAAACAAGACAAGAAGGTCATATTGGAACAAGCCCACCGACCGCCAGCTACCCTCCCTCATTAGCTGCAAAGAGGAAATTAGATCCAGTAATCTGGATGTTGTTTCCTGAAATCATGACTCACGTCTCCAAAACAACATTTGCATTCATCAAAATTCATTTGCCTTCAGTGCATTTCATTTTGATGGCCTAGTTAACAACAATCATTATCCTCTCTCCAGAAAAGAATAATGTATGTGTTGTCTACAGCTTGCAAATTAGTAATTGGCTACTTACACTCATATATGCAGTATACCGTACTTTAATGGACCTTTCTTCTGACTTCTTGCGACTTAAAGAGAACTCATGCCATCTAGTCATCTGTAACTCTATAGGTGTCTAACGCACATGGACAACTGGCAAATCCTACTTACAACTCTATAGGCAAATCCTACTTACCTTGTGTCACCAAACCTCCAAGAAGAAGTAGCCAAGTCCATTTTACAGCTGGATGCATCTCTCATCTGTTGTTGTTTTTTTTTTTTTATGCCGCTGTCCTTCACCTTTCTGTGGGAATCGCTGGAGTTCAATGTGATTTGAGAAGACAAGTGGCACTGTGCTCGCGTCTCTCAACCAGTGCCGTCGGTGTGAATTTGCCGGGTCGCTCTTTACTGATCCAAACTTGACTGAGCTCGTCCCTCCTCCTCCTCCTCCTCCTCCCCCTCCTCCTCGGGTCTGCTGCATCCCTACGACTCACTCCATGCACGCACACACATGCAAACATGTGCAAGGGGAAAAAAACCTTAATACTATAACCCAGTGGAATTATAATAACGATATTAATGATTAAATAGTTCCCACGCTTCAATGTACAAAGAAAAAAATTCCAAACATGAATTGTTGTGACATTCATTAAATAAGAGTAGGTTGTGTCCTCAATGTAACTTTGTGCTTTTTTGTAATATATACATAATACGGTATATACTTTTTTAAAATCATGTTAAGCTTAGATCTTATTTTGTACCACAACAAAATGAAGTATGAGAACTGTATGAAAAGGTCTGATGAAACAAAAGTGGAGGTTTTTTTTTTTTGACACTGCTACACTACATATGTATAACTAATAGAAATATGCATATTGGTTATAGTTTGCAGTGGTGTGCAAATGCACTGCATCTTAGGGATGTTTCTATTGTTTGGACCCTAGTAGTCAGTTGACTCTCCCCTATATTTGGGGGGAAGTTGAACAAGGAGGCGTGCACCTGGGATTTCTTTTATTGTAATCAGTTCTCAGTTGTATGCTCTGCAACAACACCATAAAAACGCCAAATCATTCCTTTGTCTTTGCAGTTGGCTGTGCTGGATTTTTTTAATGCCCGTGTTGGATGTAGCTCCTGGTGACACCAGTAATAGCGCGTAGACGTTTGAATCGACTTCCGTCCTTATAGCGAAAGGAGGAAGTGAGTATGCCGTAAAGCAATTCAGGACATTTGTATTTTTTGTGTGTGCCAGGGTTGCTTCCATCCTTCAAAGTTGCTTAGTGCCAGTAAAAACGATACAGACCACTCCAGGGCATGACAAAAGTCCCATTCAACTACTTGTAAGTCAATGTTTCATCAAAAGAGTTGTGGGAAAAAAATATTAAGGTCGAATTCTTGCCCACTGCTGCTTTAAAGTTTTAATTAATATCCTAGAATTGGCTTACTGTAACTAGAATCCTGCGGTGCATTTTAGCCAAAGGTACAATCCTGGTGGATTAATGCACTTTTAAACCCTTGTTGTGGTTGTGCAAAGCAAAAGTTAGTGTCATTACTTCTGCTCTTTTTGCTGCTGCTGCTTCTTCTTGCCTTATTTTTTTTTTCTTCTTCTTGATGCTTGGTGAGGCTGCGATGATGCGCAGCAAATCAGATCACGGGATAAATCCACTCATGCTCTCATTGGTCAATCTCCCACCAGGAACCAATCATGCACCTTGTTTGAGTGCCCGTGGGAATGTGCAATGTGTGTGTGTATTTATTTTGTCAAACTGAAAATGTGCCTTCATATTGCGGTCGCGGTTACCTTTTGCAGTTCCATTAGACGTGCCGTTCTTCACTACTGCAAACTTAAGTAGTGAGAGGATTAGAGAGAATATAGACCGAAAGTGGAGAATGAGACAGGATAGTGCCGATCGTGTGGTAGGTGAATTTATTCGCACTCCATATTGAATCCAGGTAAAGTCGATCAAACTTCCAGTGAGCATGTTAGTTGGATCACAACAATATCTATCATAGACAAAACCATCCATCAGTTTCCTCACTTCCTTTTTAGTGCAACCTGTCAGTGTTTCACGATCGAGTCTAATTCCCGCACACAATCACAACAAGGGACACAATGAAAAGATGTAATGTGGTTTTGTTGTTGCTGGTGATGCCATCGGACCTTGGTGCGAAGCGTTGTCATATGCTTCCCTTTGCCCGTCTTATTAGTGAGGACGTTTCAAGGAAGAACTAGATGCGAGTCAGTGTTTCTGCCAGGATTGTTTAGTCTGACGCACCCGAGCTTGGCCCTCTGCTCTGCCTCCAGACATGTTTAATTCATGCTTCTTTTTTGTAAAGGCTGGCTGCACACACTCCAAAAGCCATTAAGATCACATTTTCTTCACTCCCTAGTGTCACAGTAACTCTTCAGTTCACCTCATCCAACAATCTCTCCTTGTCATTCATTAAATATCTCTTTTTTTATTTCATACGTCTTTCACCCTTCGTGCCATCCTTCCTTCTCCTTTCACCTCACGTGAAGAGGCTTTCTCCCCTTTGCACCTGCTCTCGTTCATCCAACGTACACTAGTGCCATCTTTCTGCCTCAAGTGAAACATAACACATAACAATATCTGCTTCCCCCGCAAGAACTTTTAGACTCTCTTGAATTATTCACACACACATATCTGCAGCATATTCCTGACCCCAAGATAAGTGCTTTTATTCTCAATCCCACATAATAAAATCTGAATGTCCTTTTTTTACACTTCTTGGCCACATCGCCTCACTGAGGTGGATTTAGTAGAACACAGATGATCAGCAGATTCTATCCAGACGATTCTACAAAGCATGGAGGTGGATACACTGTCGATCCATTGCTGCTGAGTCTAGGAAATCATATCAACTAACCTTTTGCTGTACGGTCCATTTCATTACTGGCTGCCCTTTCCAATGCAATTCAAAGGAACTATACCATGCTCAGTCATTTCAAACATTGCAGTAGATTAAATGTGACACCGTATGAAATAGTAATGCCCAAGAATCATTACGGCTGCCAATCATTGTCATTCCTTTGAAAAAGACCCTTTTTATGAAACAACAAAGGGGGAAAATAAAATGTATCATATCATGTTTTAACACAGGGGTCCCCAACCACCGAGCTGCACAGATGAAAGGAAAAAGAAAAACGTACCATACTTATCTATTATCAGAGGCTGAAAAATATTTTAGTTTGACTCGAATTCTCTCCGTTACTCATGAATCTCCTGAAAAAATATATACTTTTACATCTATAGTAAATTGTGTTTCGTTTTGTTTTTTATTGTATTGAATATGCGAATGTTTGTTTGTCTCTGTGTGCCCTGCGATTGGCTGGCAACCAATTCAGGGTGTCCCCTGCCTACTGCCCAAAGTCAGCTGGGATAGGCTCCAGCACACCCGTGACCCTTGTGAGGAGAAGCGGTATGGATAATGAATGGATGGATGGAATTTATTGCTTTCACTGTCTTTGTTGTTTTATTGCTATTTTGTTCATGTAAAGTGCTTTGTTACAGCTGTAGCTGCTAGGAAATGCGCCATATAAATAAATTTGTATTGTATTGTATTACTGGTTTATTACTGTAGTTTTTAACACACACCAATGTGGAAAAAAAACACAACCACGATATTAGTGTTTTTGAATAAGGAAAGCCCTAATCTGTCTCGAGCAATGTGTACATTTTATTCTGCATGGACTGTGTGTTCTGCACACCTGTGCCGGTTGTAGACCTATATACAGGGCCAATGATTTACAATCTGCTTCAGGTGCCGTACTTTAAAACATGCAGAGTACACAGAAAGTACACAAGCTGATTTTATAAAAGAATCTCCCCAGGGGTACTGAGGGTCATGTGGTTTGGTGCATGTAGCCCAAATGGGTTTTCTTACAGTATGCTGACGTCTGCTCCAAGAATACAATTTACCACCTTTATTTTTGCTCCAAATTAAATATAAAAATACTAGCTCACCAGTTTGCACAAGTCCATTGTGTGGTTTAGTATTAAAGTACAGTACAGGACACACACACACTTGCAAGTCATGCAAATCAGCATTTAGCAGGTCTCAATTTGCATCAGAGATCACTCCTCAGTGAATAAAAACTTACGGCTATAAATGATGAATAAAACTGGAATTTAGTCTGACAACACTGATTGGTACTTTTCATGAAATGAGACGGATGGAGTGTCTGACACTTTCACAGTCTGAAGCCACAGGCAAATTAATTACTTAAACAAGCTGAAAACCGCCATTAGTACATCATAAGTGCTGTCTAAGAGCATCCCACTCATTAAAGTCAAGTGCTGGATAGTTTCATTATTGATGAAGCAGTAAAAGGATAGGGCATTGAAATTAGAGCAACAGTCAACACAAGTTGTGACCCTCTCACATGCCTTAGTTACAAATCACATTAAATCAACTCAGAATGCCAAATGAGACATTCCCCCAAAGCAAGTGTGTATGAATGTGGTACATTTTTGATGTATTGAATGTTAACTCTTGTTTTATTTCACACTCAAGACAAGTTGGATATTTTGGTTTTCATGACTCTTGAATCTATTTGACAAGGCAGGTCGTTCAAGTTTTGCCACCCATGCATGTGCACACAAGGTGACGCACCGGAGATCACATGCTGTGGGCTGCTCATAGCTGTGTATCTAAAATGACAACCTGACTCGAACCATCAAACTTTGCATGCAATTTTAAAACACAAATAGAAGTGGCAGTTTTATACTGCAGAACTGTAACTGAAGATTTTTTTTTCTTAAGAACGAATCTTCATTTTTATTACCCGGCCCCTGATTGGATGGATCTAAAAACGCTGGCCCTTGCTTTCGAGTGTGGACAGCACATACACATAGTTTCCTGGACTGATGAATAGTTGTCACCATTCCTGAAGCACACCGCTTCAAAATAGTGCCTTGGAGCTTGTATTGTTCTAATATCACGTAACCGATTACGTTCAAAATGTCATACGTCACAACGCGTTTTGACTGCTCGAAACCGCTTGGTGGCTGTGAATAGTTTGACAGGTTGTTTCGGCACTAACTTGTGTAATAACCACTAAACTATTGAACAATCGGAGGGTTTTTTTTGTGCGTGTTAGCAATGGTGACCTGTGAAATGCGACGTACAAAAGTTTGGGATCGTTTCGATCTTATACCATTTGTGGGAAGTGGCTTGCAAATGCGTGTCTTCCAGTATCATCAGTGTCATATGAACAAATTATCAAAAGGTAGGAAAACCGTGAGCGTGAAGAGGAGCTGCCTAAAACCTATTGTGGAGTGTGAGAAATTATTTTGGAATAAAAACTTTTAAATACATTCCTGTGTTCTTTTGTTGGTTATATCCACAAGTACTCACATTATAATAAACCGGCACACATGTCCAACATATTTATTTTATGAAAAAGGATTGTTCATAGGAATGGACTTACAATTGTATCATAAAAGACTTGATGATCTTATATGGAACAAACGAGACTGCACTCCACCATTTATGTCAGAGTTACGGCTCCAAACTGAATCTCAATTGAAATGGAGGTCTTTCTCTTTTTCAAGTCTATGTTGAACCGATGATCAGTTCATGGCAACTAGTTCTTGAAGAGGAAGTCAACCCAAACATATTTTTTCAAGAATAGGATACCAGCAGGCCCACTAGTTGAAACACGGCATTCTGATTAATTTTGCGTTTGTGGAATATAAGTTAAGCAGCAAAATGCACTCGTTTTTAGCCATCTCGCGGGGCGGCCATTTTGTCTTCTGTCGACTGAAAATGACATCACGACGACCAATCATGGCTGACCTGTTTTCTGAATGAGAAAGGTGAATACAAACTCAGGGACACATGAAATAGCCTAAGGATTTCAAATCTAGCAAACAACCAAAAAGGACAAGACTAATGGTTGGTGCTATGAAAAATATTCAAGAACAGACACTAAAATTACGTATGGTGCCACAGTGAAAAACCTGTAAAGTATCAAAAATCTCGGCCAAAAACACACAAACAAAAATTCTAACGTACTTGCAGTTAGCAGGAAAGACAAAACAGTCAACAGACAGGACAAGAAACCGCAAGCACCGAAAGAAAACAGAGACCAGTTAAACAATACTGAACACATGGAGGTAAGAAATGCAAAAGTCCAACACTAGCAAACTGCCACAGATGCCCCTAAAAGGCTACTGATTGTGGTCTGAAACAGGTGTGTCTCCAAGGCACCACCCACCATGCTCACCAAGCACTGAAGCAGAAAAACACAACTGAAAACAGACATGACAGTCCAGGGTGTACCCTCCTCTTAAGAAAACTGATAGAACAGGATAGGCTCAATAGAAGATGGATAGATGATACCAAGAATGTAATGATTAGGCTGTACAGTCAAAAAAAGAATAGTGAGAAAAGCCAAAGAAAAGACCACTGACACAAAAATGTTGTTGGTAAAGTTGTGTGAGAGCCAAGGAGGCAAACACAAAGTAGAAGAAGTGCTATGTATACTTTAGTCGTTACCATGCAGCTGGAAAAGAAGGACTAGTAGTTTACAAGCCCTAAAAAGCGTATCAGACCTTAACATAATGATTTCATGTTTTAGGCATGCACGTGTCACTTTTTTAAAAAAAAGATTACATTCACATTAGCATTTTACAGAGTAATGTTCACTGTGGGTGCAAGGCACAGAGGTACAAACGGTGACAAGGAGTTTACTAAACTGTAAAAGTAAAATGCCAAGGGTACCCAGTGTGTCTTTGAGAGTACCAACCCAGCTACATATCATTGTACATCAGGTACGACAAGGATGCACTTTTTTTTAGATTTTTAGATGATGTGCACAGCTGAAGTGACCACCTGGGACTAACCGGATCAGAATGAGCACTGAGGCAGGGATATACTTTCACTTGTCTTTCTAATGTGATTATGGTCTACAATAATGTCAATAACTGAGCATAGCCTGGCCTTGTGATTAATGCCTCGTTATTTGCTAACAGCAGCAGGTAGCTGTAATGTTGGATCTCACACACAAGCAAATGGAATCAATTTGGACATGTAGTGTGAAAAAGGACCCATAATTGGGTTTAAAGCATGGAACATTTGTAGCTTCTGTTCCAGTGTAATGCTGAGTTTACTGCAGTGTTAGAAGGAAGAGAAAAAAGGGAGGAAAGGGGCAAGAGAGATGGCACTTGTTCCATCTCTGGTGTCAGGGTTTGACTGAGTGTTAATGATGGGGTAGTTGTGCTTTCTCTCCCGCTGGCGTAGAGATTGTAAGTCCTCTGGACAACTGCACGGCTGTCTGACGCACTCTGCTTATATAGGAGCGTACCTCAGGAAACTCAAGCAGAAAGCCACACTAGTCACCATGATGCAAAGCACTGTTCATTCACACAAGGCGTGAGAATGGAAATCAGCATTGTTAAGTGCAACCTGAGGCATTTTAATAAGATAAAAGCAAGATGAGACTGTTTACTATTGTATATATACAGGTCCTTCTAAAAAAATTAGCATATTGTCATAAAGTTCATTATTTTCCATAAAAATTAAACTTTCATATATTTTAGATTCATTGCACACCAACTGAAGTAGTTCAAGCCTTTTATTGTTTTAATATTGATGATTTTTGCAAAAAAAGTAAATTAAAACCAAAAATCCCTCTCTGGCACCTTGATTTCCGAATGACATTTATGACATGATAAATTTGCTTTTATCCGAAAAAAGTACTTTGGACCACTGAGCAGCAGTCCAGTGCTGCTTCACTGTAGCCCATGTCAGGCGCTTCTGCCGCTGTTTCTGGTTCAAAAGTGGCTAGACCTGGGGAATGCGGCACCTGTAGCCCACTTCCTGCACACGCCTGTGCACGGTGGCTCTGGATGCTTCTACTCCAGACTCAGTCCACTGCTTCCAAAGCTCCCCCAAGGTCTGGAATCGGCCCTTCTCCACAATCTTCCTCAGGGTCCGGTCACCTCTTCTGGTTGTGCAGCGTTTTCTGCCACACTTTTTCCTTGATACAGCACTCTGGGAACAGCCTATCCGATCAGAGATTTCTTTCTGTATCTTACCCTCTTGCTTGAGGGTGTCAATGATGGCCTTCTGGACAGCAGTCAGGTCGGCAGTCTCACCCATGATTGTGGTTTTGAGTAATGAATCAGGCTGGGAGTTTTTAAAAGCGTCAAGAATCGTTTGCAGGTGTTTCGAGTTAATTCGTTGATTCAGATGAATAGGTTAATAGCACGTTTAGAGTGCCTTTTCATGATATGCAAATTTTTGGGGATTTTTGGTTTTGCTTTATTTTTTTGCCAAAATCATCAATATTAAAACAATAAAAGGCTTGAACTACTTCAGTCGGTGTGCAATGAATCTAAAATATATGAACGTTTTATTTTTATCATTACATTATGGAAAATAATGAACTTTATCACAATATGCAAATTTTTTTAGAAGGACCTGTATATATAAGTGTTGTACCAATACTGGTATCGGGATGGATCACGATACGGCATTCAAATGCTGTTATTGTCATCGGCGAGCACTAACAAATGAAGCGCCGATGCCGGTTATTGATGCTGGTATAATTCAGTGCGCATATTTGAGAGACGCTCCCATAAGGAAAATAGGAAGTGAAACCTTATTCATTGTTAGTGTTATTGGTCATTAGTCTAGTTTGGTGAAAAGGGCCCCTTTTAGGACACCTGTCCACACGTTGCCAGATTGGAGGCAGTTGCTTGGGGGGACTTTGATGCAGACATGAGCCTGGAGTCTTGCAATTACTTTGTGTTCCGATGGGGAAAGCATGTTGGCAAAGGTATGTATGTTGTTTGTGTCTGGATAAACTCATTTTTTTGTGTGCCGCTGAAACCTTTCAAGCTAGCGCTAGCTTGCTAAGTGCTAACAGAGAGATGCGTTTGATTAGTTGTGATTGAGTGAAAAACTGAAGAAATGTTCTATAATGTTCCATCAATGTATAAAATTTGCACACCTCATAATTAACAGATTGTTGAACGACAATGCGAACTAAAACTTGAATGGGTATGCAAACAGGTAAGCATCACGTCTGCCCTGAATATACAATCAAAGGTTAATCTTGTGACCCACTGCAGATGAAAACAGCAACTGATATGAAGTGATCAGAGCATATCCTTGTATGTTGTGATGGTGTTAAGGGGTCACGTTGAAGATTTGACAGCCATTTCAAACAACTTCTTTGTTATGAATCTCCGGTTTTGAATCACTGCCAGTATCACAAAATAAAATCTCTAGTTGACGGAGTAGAGCAACCATAAACATAAACATTCGTTCATATCACACGTGATTTTTGTGCGACTTCTGGAGTGTACTTTTCATGAAAAATGTGCAGGAAAAGCAGGAAATTGAAATCATCCATTGGTTGGATGAATGTTTTCATTAATTCTTAGACAAAACAGATGAACAAATGATTAAGGAAACATCATTGTCCAAACACATACATGAATTTTATTCAACATACTGTCATTGATTACAGCCTTTTCATTACCTGCTGGAAGAAGCAGCATACTTCAAAATACCTGCATCTGCAGATTTTCTGTGCACTGCCACAAAGTAAAGTTTTGTGTTAATTGGTTTTGTGATTCTTGTGTTATGCTATCTGTCCTACTATTTAGTGGTTTACAATGTCAAAATGAATGCACTCTTAGGGGCTGAGTACAAAACAAAGGTTGTCGTGGCCACGATTTTGCACAGTATATTTTAGAACATTTAGTGCAATTTGTACAACAACCGACCTCGCAATTTATGCTTATTTTCAAGCTTGTATATCAAAGTCTTGTGATGGAATATGAAGTAAACTGTAAAATCATACATTTTTCACAACAGTAGTACCACAGAAAACATACACCTCATTAAATTGACTGAGTTTGTTAAACCGAATTTCCAGAGCTGGGCAGTCCGTCCCTGGGCCGGGCTGGTCCGGCCGGATGTCCATTTTTGGGGCGGGAGGTAGGGGCTGTAAAGTTTTTTAAAATGGCTGGACTAAGCAATGCCAGAAGTGGATTTTAGTCCGGCCCACTAATCGGCCCTCATGCGTTTGATGTGGTCGCGAGGCGGCCAAATTTCATCTCAGCCTACTCTGTGAAAGGCTTCTTTTTAGGCTTCTTTCTACTCCCGCAACGGCGCGAGCGACAACTGCCGCATTGATTCACATGACCGACGCATTGTGCTGTTGGCGACAGGTCTGCGACACATACCACGCACACTTCAGGAATTGTTGCTGCTCTGATCGGTCCATTATGTCACATGTTGCGATGACATACAGTTTCCCACACGGGGAGGAGAGAGAGGATGCAGCACACAGCTCGTAGCTGCTGCAAAGCACACTAGTTTGGCAATGAAATTAAATGCATCGTTGAGTCATCTCGGTCCCTTCCTAGTTGTAGCAGGCACGATATCCATTGTTATCGCTGTCTTTTTGAAGCGACGCCGACCGACTTGGAACTCAACTGTTTCAAAACAACTTGTGTCCACGAGTATATTCAAGCTGCGAGCAGCACTCAAGGATGACGCTAGCGCATCAAGGTGGAGTTCATACACTTCTTCTGGCGTCTTCCCTACTTCCGGAAATACTCTATAGCAATCCTGCTGTGTATAGTGGTTTTATTTTGAAGGCCGTGAAGGAGGGGAAGTGTGCAAAATAAATAAGTAACTTGTTGTTGACTGCGACTTCTGGCCAGCTGTTGGACCCAAATAATTATACAATACGACAAAACCAACCCCGAACCTCCCAATGGAAGTAAGCACACACAGTTGTGCAAGTAGTAAAGTACTAGTGCCGCATTTTGAAGCGTGTTTGAAGCGTGTCCACAGCGGGTTTGAATAGTAAATTAGCCAGCTAATGATCCTTAAAAAGCCTCTGCCATTAGCATCTCTCCCACGGCGGCGTCAATCACGGACACTTATTTTTTTGGGTTTTTTTGGGGTAGGGGGTGGGGGGGTTAACAGGGCGGGGGGTGATAATTTTTATGAATAAGGGTGGGGGTCGCGGCCGTAAGGGTACCCAGGTCAAGGGTGGAGGGTCGCGGCCGGAACGGCAAAAAAGGGTTAAGTGCCCAGCTCTGCTAATTTCATAGTAGCAATGAAGTGCTTTCTGAACTAAACTTCTATAGTTTAACATTTTGTCTCTACATTGTGAATGTAAACATCTGTTTCGAAAGACTACAATTAGATTGCGTTTAAAACAGAACAACAGTACAACAGAAGAACAGTTCGAGTCATTAAGCCTGTTAGCAGAGCTCAAATCAAAAGGCATGCCAAAAGACTTTCCCCATCATAGTTTCTACCTTGAAGCCTTCAAGATAGAAAATATGATGCAACATTTTAATTGTTGTAAAATATGACATATAATTAAACATCTGTAGTATGTACAGTATGTGCAGCAACGGTCAACAACGTGGTGCCCAAGGACCACAATAGTAGCCCATGGACCTGTTCTCAAAATAGTTCACTAGTGATGGAACATTGTGATTTCCTCAGAATGATGTAGCAGTTACCATTTGAAAAGTGTTGCATATTGATATTTCCTAATTATTGATAGAAATCATTATAATGATCAGTGTTTTAACATATATGAATATCATTAAAGATAACATGTAATTTAGGCAAATAATTAAAAGTAATTTGAGCAAATTTCTTTTCAGAAAAAAAATGGTAGCCCTTAATTCGCATTAATCAGTACCCAAAAGGTAGCTCTGAGTTGCAAAAAGGTTGGTGACCCCTGATGTGTAGTATAGCATGTATGTATGTACGTACAGTACATGGCTTTGGTGGAGAAAACTCCATCAGATGCCACTGCTTGAAGGTACATTGCACACTAGACCTTAATGTTTACTTCCCACCAACAGTGATGGATCAGGTATGGATACTGGCATAGTATGGCAGCTCTGGTTAATGAAAGACAATTTTATTCTCACATCCTAGAAATCTCCATACCTATGGAAAGAAAAACACAACAAGGTGAGTCGGAATCGCAGAATTTGTATGATTATTGTACTATAGCAGCAAGAATACTATTAAACTGAACTGATTGCTTCCTAGCTGAGGCCAAATTTTTATTGTATATTATTCCAAAGTTCATCCAAATCATGCCTGATAATGTCTGTATTCTTAATAGTTGCTTTCAGCGGATGTTCCTCACTGCTAATCACCGGGACAGAGCTACGTGGTGGCCTGGTCACTCTCAGGCCACCCGGCATCGTTTCCTTTCCTGCTACTTTCACGTGGACGCAGTTCACATTATAGCGCGCAAACAACATGACTGAGAAGTCAATGTTTATCGTACCATTCACATTCATGGTTTCATGAAATAAAATGCACACATATACCAGTCTTGCCCAACACACTCATATTAGGAGCAGGAACACACCCAAGCCAAAATCCCTGTTTAGAATTGGGAAGAATAAAGAGATTTTTCTTTCATTGTGCTTTTTAGATTTGAATGAATGGGCCATCAATCGAAGTATGCAAAATGTTGTCGGCCGTCGGTGACAATTGATCACTCTATTAGCACAGCGAATCAGTGCGTAAGATAGTAGACTATGAGATTGACAAAAGCAAAGAAACTGCAAATAAAATGCCATTATCTAGTAAATTAATCTCATCAAAATGTTGCTTTTTACTTAGACTTGATGCATTTTATATTATGAGTGTGTTGAGCAAGGTTCTGGAAATGCGTGTATTCCATGAAAGCCTGACTGTGGATGGTATGATAATGACCTCTCGGTTACAGAGGGGGTTACCAGCATATGAATGTATGCGTGCGCTTATGGCCACACCTCAGTGAGACCCCACTGAAAATCTTTGGGCGATGCCCCTACTAATCACCAATCACTTGTCAGGGATAGATTATTCATTTTCTGCAGCCTCATAACCCAGATGTCAGCAAGTTCTAACTTAATGGTGAGTTGTATGATTATAGGTCTTGAAATTGTCAATTCTACAGAACACAAAAAGGGGCAGCCATCATGAATTGGGTGGATGTGTGGAACCTTCAGGCTGAAGGTTGTTTCTGCTCTACTGCTCGCTCCATGAAGTAGGTTGAATCAATATTTTACATTGTAAATGGATCACCTGACTAAATGTGGCGATGAACTCAAAGAAAAGATTGTGTCTGCACTGTTCCTCTTTTCATGTAGCATTTTAACATGGCTTAACAACCTTTTTTGGAGTCATTTTGCCTTGACAAGGCATCGAAAGACCACGTTATACACTAAAAGCCACGAAAATACTAACATCAATTTGGAATTACTAACATTGCTAATGTTCCTGGCTTAGCAACATTAAACTTCATGAAACTGGATTTTTCTGTTGCCGATAACTTGTACAACTCAAATGACCTTCTTATAACTGAAATGTGGCTGTGTTCAGAATTAACCAATAACATTCGAACTCAAGTTAAATGTGAGTCGGCACACACCATTTAAAGTGCCTCTGATTAGCTTGCAAATAATATGATTTGTTCGAGTAGGCTTTTCCTGACTTTATTTTTTAAAGTTCATAATTCGCTCCAAGGCAAAGCATGGTATTCTTTGGGTGAAGTTTTGCGCTAAAAATACCTTTGGGAATTATAGCTAAAAAGTCTCACCTTTGTTTCATTGGACCTTAAAACATTTTCCCACAATGTGTTTGGAAAAATTATTTTAGTCATTTATTTTTATTTCCCCTCTCGAAAAGATTTTAGTTCTATTAAATTTTAGTTTATGGTTACATGAATAAATGATTTGTCTTCGTCTCATTTTTTTCTCATCACAAAAACTTGGCATTTGAACAGGGGTATGTAGACTTTATAAGCACTGTACTTCACTGTTGTCTTTTCCCATTTAAACGCTTTGAAAATGGGCCGCTTAAAAAAACATCCAAATATTTCATATTTATCTAATCCATTAGTATTGAGCACTGAGACGCTTTTGACATTCAGGGCCATAGTAGACTCAAAACTAAATAAATACTGTATTGACTTTAATATTTTCTTAACCTATTCCCAGCAGTTATATAGTGTTAGCTATTTAAGTACACAAAATGTTTCAAGCGGACATAACGTTTTTTGTGTTAATACTAGGCTTTATGCGATCAGGATTTTGGGGGTCAACCAGCGGGTTTAGAAAAAACAATATGAATCTCCGAATCAACCAGAAGATAATGCAATACGTCTATTTAAACCAGTGATTCCCAACTAGTTTCTTCTAAATTACCCAATTAATGTGTTATGAAAGATCATCAGGTGAACCGCTGGAAATTATCATTTGAATCCCCCAAATTATTTTTAAAAAAAATGCTGAGTAAACATTAAATACAACATGCAAAGTTTTAATGTTTACATCATCTCTTTGTCAGACATGAATGTAATTATGTAATTAAAGTAAATCAAGTGGCCAAGGGTTTTTCTCTAACAATTGCTTTGTTGGTTCAACTGCTGTAAAGAAATCCATACACTTACTTCCCAGCTACTCCACATAGCCTACACCTGCTCCTTTTTGGCTCATATTGGAAGCTGGTTGTGTTGTACAAGTCCCGGCGCCCACAGACCGCAATGATTATTTTGTCCTACATTATTTGTCCATGTTTTGCCTGCCGTGTGTGTGTCGTGTATGTGAAAAAATTAGCACATTCTCAAAGCCGTTTGGCTCCGCTGTAGCTGTACAGATTCTGCCCTATCTACATAACTCAATTTACGTTTGGTGTGACAGCATTATATCTCGTTTCCTCATATAGGAAAGTTGTGTGCGTATGTCAGCAACGGAGCTATTTCTCTGTTTGTTCAAACAACACAAAGCTGTTTTGAATTAATGAGATGTTAAAATTAGATAAATAACACACATACTGTAGCTAGTTCTTTTTTTTTTTAACGTAAATAAAACAGTTTTCCGACTTTTTACCTGTCTGAAAAGAAATTAACTACATGAGCGCTATTAATTCGTGATTGGATGATCAAGGGTGTGGAGGCCGAACTTCTGCCTCCCGAACTTCTGCAAAGGATTTAAGAATAAGAATAAGAATGCCTTTATTGATGCGCTTGCATGACACGTGACAAGGATGAAAACAAATTCGCTTTCAGGCCACAAATGTGTACAGTATTATGACAGCACAGGATGACCCCAGAGTAAACCAGTTTGCTGTAATGTATTATTTTGCTGATCCAATCGATGATGTCAGTGATACATCACGCAATTTATGACATTACAGTCGGTCAGTGATTTTCCATAAAATGTTTAATATTGACCGATCTCGATCAATCAGATCAGATCGGTGTAAAGTCTAGTTAATCCATAAATGTGTTAGTCAATTTGTTAAAAATATTGAACTACAATAACAATGACTAGAGACCCATGCCAATGCCAAACAATACTGTTTATTTTTACAACTAAAACCCTTTTTTATTCTTTGGTTTTCAATTCGGCATGACACTGTGCACTTATTTGAGTGTTTTTACTCTTTTTATTGTCTCAAACCTGTTTGATTTTCATTGTTTTATGTTGTATTATTTTCATACCTTATGTTTGATTTTTCAATTATGTACAATGCTTTTTGTTTCAACAATATGGAATAAGGTCATTGCAGTCTATTTTGTTTTTTTAAACTCATGTCCACTTGTGGTGCACCTCTGTGTGACGTAGTAAGTATGTTCTTGACACCGGTTGGCTGTCATTGCCGCCGGACGTATGGACTGAAATAATGACCGTATGATGACTGACGGACTGACTTTTGACCCACACTTCCGAAAATGTTGTTATGGCTGGTGTCTTCACACAAAAGATATAAACACGAACTAATCTTGAACATATTGTTGGGTATTATCATCTTTAGTAGTTATTGAAGACATCTTATGCAAAGCACAAGACACTCCAGACATTTAAAGTTCCTGCAGGTGCTTTGTCCCGGGATCCTGCAGTAGGGTTCCACCCGAGCCTGAATGAAGTGTTTCATTCTTTTTTGCCACTTAAGCAAGTTGTTTGTGGACCTACCGGATTAATCGATCTGCACACTTATCTCGATCTGCATCCAAATGTACAGATGCTTCTTTGGGACATGCAAGATCCCTCTATAAAGTTTATGACCAACTAGCTAAAGTACCTAACTTCAACCAATACATAAACCATGTATAAATCATACGCAAGGTAAAAATACATTTTCCTGAATGGGCTGTAATTGGTTTTTCCATCTGTGTTAACAGGATTAAGGGAATTGCTGCATGTAGAATCAGGGATCCATCCCTGGTGGTTTGTTCTATTTGAGTGCTTTCTAGTCAAGATGTTTTCTTTGAGCTCTTCTCATGCATTTAAAGACATGTATGTATGTTTCATAAATGTCCAACAAACATCTAAAACAACTATAACAGGGAACTTTAAAGTCTTTGCGGTATGGAGTTTGGCGTTCAGAATTTGATTGTGTTCCAGGATGTGTTCATGACTCACTCAGCATCATCAGCAGTTGGTGTGTTGTAGCTTTGGAACAGTGGCTGCATGAAGAGCCCCAGTGTTCCTACCACACAAACCAGGATGAAGATCCACAAAAACAAACGGTCTATCACCATGGCTACGTACTTCCAGTCCTCTATTATCTGAAAGATAACACAGACAATAACCCAATGTTTTGGGTGTTTTAGGGTGTTGAAGCTGAAACGAGTGGAAAGGCTTGTGTATTATTAATGGCTGCTGGGATTGTGACTGCACCAGCACACCAAATGCGTATGATCCACTAAACTAACGCGCAATTAAGATTCTGTAATATTTATTAAGCAAGGGAGCTTTGTGAAAGTTTTAGAATCTAAAGTTTCGCATTTAGGGCTTTCGTTGACTGCGCATGTGCACTCTGGCATAAAAGCAGGTGGATCTTTATTTTCGTGCAAGTGCCAGCCTCCTTTAGCGTGTTTGGGAATTTGGCGGACTGTGCTGCACCATGCTGGATGGAGGATGTTTTCATTTAGACACTTCTGGCTCACCTAAAAATTTGGTGGCAGAAAGTAAACTAATATTTAGACTGGCTAAAAGCAGGTCTAAGTTGTGGTGCAGGTGCTTTAACAAGATTTTGGTGAATTTGATCGAGGTGCAGTCAGGCAGATTCTGAGATCCATGGACGTGTGTGGTGGATGTCATGACAAAAGCGTGAAAAGAACGCTCTCAATTATTTTCGAAATAATTTCATCGAATGCATTATTATTAATATTGCTAGTAGTAGTAGCAGTAGTAGTAGTAGTAGTAGTAGTAGTAATAGTAGTAGTATCTTTAACAAATTTTCAAAAATCAGCTTCCTAAGCCATGGCACACCTATGTGGGGGTGTGGGTAGATGG
This sequence comes from Filicampus tigris, assembly GCF_054856515.1. NCBI lineage: Eukaryota > Metazoa > Chordata > Actinopteri > Syngnathiformes > Syngnathidae > Filicampus > Filicampus tigris. Next base: position 8,597,191 of record NC_141222.1, read on the forward strand.
ACACGAACGATTGGGTTTGAAGGTGGTGTTCAAATGTCAACTTCACAGCATTGATCTGTGCTCATCATGGCCAACTAGACATCATCCACTCGTGGAGGTCTGTTTGCAGTTCCCTGTCAACATACTTTGCACGCTTCGATCTTTTTCAAAGACGCCCCTGTAGAGCACTGACTTTAAAAGTAAACGAGAGGAGCCGCTTCCATTAGATGGACATTTCTAACTGCACGCATCTACGAAAATACCAATAGAAAGGAAACTCCACCCATGTGCACAGTAAGACTGCCCTTTGCGTGAGACTTGCACTGGCCACAAAAACAGGGCCCTTGGTCTTCATCAACAGTCAGTGTGTATCCATGCCCTCATGATTTTGATTCCAATTAGGAATGCCAGCACAGATCATTTAGAATTTATTAAACATCCGTGGTGGCAAATAACAAAGTACAAATTCTTCAACACTGTACTGGTTTTCAGGTATCTGTACTTTACACTTTATTTGCCAACAAGTTTTTAATCTTTTCCCCTACATTAGAAAACAGATATCTGTACTGTCTACTCCTTACGAAGTCAAAATAGAAAACAACTGAATGAAGGGACTTTAAATGTTCCAACTGACACGAAAAGTTAGAGAATTGTTTAAAAAAGGTAGCCGTATGCAGGCACAAGCTAGTGAAAAGCGGGTTCATACGCATAAATAGAAGAGGAAAGCACAAAGCCTGGAATTGAGAGTGTGAACTTTAACTTCTTGAGATCATGACGGAAAAAGCTCGGGAGTCGGTGAACAATGGGCCCTATTTTCGGCCGAGCACAACTTGAGCGTAAAGTGCAGTCTGATAGGTGGAGTTTTCTTCTTTAGGTAGAGAGTGGTCGGACCGTTTGTACCGTTGTGGGAGGGAACACAGCCGACTCCGGGCCAATCAAAGCGGCCCTCCTCATTTGCGCAGAGAGCCGCGCAATCTTCCTGGCATGTAGATGCAGGAGATTGGCGCACACAAAGTACATTTTAAAGGAACTGCAACAACATGCAAATGATGTGAGGTTGGCCGCTGTGGATGGACACTTGGAGCCCGCCTTTCACCCCGGTCCTCGAGTCTTAGAGTCTAAGGGGCACATTCTTGCATTTGCTTAAAGTGGAAGTCAACCCAAACATATATTTTTCAAGAATATGTTCTATGCAGGCCAACTAGTTGAAACAAGGCATTCTGATTAATATTGCATTTGTGGAACATGAGTTAAGCAGCAAAATCCACCTGTTTTTAGTCATCTCTGGGGACACCCATTTTGTCACTAAATATGACATCACAGATGCTCAGGACTCAGATAACGACCAATCATGGCTATTGGTTGGCAACCAGTTCAGGGTGTACCCCGCCTACTGCCCAAAGACAGCTGGGATAGGCTCCAGCACGCCCGCGACCGTTGTGAGGATAAGCGGATTGGATAATGGATGGATGGATTTATTTCCTTACCCCTTCATCATCATCTTCTGTCTTCATGTGCTCAGCGATGTATTTCACACCTTCCACCGCCTCCTCAAGGTCTGCATCCCATTGAGAGCGCAAAGGCCTCGGGATGTCTGAACATCCACCACCTGCATCTGGGATGTCTCCGACCCTCCAACAATACTTGTGGGCCCAGTCTGCATTCACATAGAATGAGTCAGAATTCGTTTGAATCCCACCAAGTTTTATATTTGACAACCGATGTTTATCAGTTGCAGTCTGAGAAGGACTTTTTCTGGCGGTGTTCCGGTCACCATACTTCCGCCTGAGCTTGTCACGGGCATTATTTGCGCCTGGTCGCTTCATGAGAAGAAAAGTGGGAAGTTGTACTAAGAAGAGGCGGTTCACCCATTCAGGCATATGGTGAGTGGATGGGGAGCGGTGATGGACGTTCAGAACGCACACGGTGGTCACAATGGAGAACGTGACTAGCACCATGGTGAACATCAGGTATTTGCCTAAGGAGAAAAGGGAGAAAAAGTTGTAACCAACAAATTATATTTACTAATAATTCACAAAACAGTTTGAAAGATCTCGTTTTTTTTTCCCTATTTCACTTTAAAAGTCATTCGTTGAGAACAAATGAATGAAGTCTCTACATTGGAACTAGCTCTGCATTAGTGGTCCCTTTCATTTTCAAGCAGCCAAGTTGTAGTGTACGTATTTTATAACCTGAATTCCTGTGAGACCACTGACTTTTAAATACTTGATGACGTCTTAATCGATTCACTGTTACATTGAATATCTACTTTAAATGGAATTGTTGTACAATGCTACAAAAATGAAGGGTACACTTACACACATTGCAAATCCCAATGAATGAATACTACCATTTGAAATGTTTTACTAATTACATAGTGCAGTCACATTCATTGAGAACAAAATAACATGTAATCAATGAACCCAGATCTATAATTTAATGAGAATTGCATTCTGAATCAGATTCAAAATCACGTGCTTCGACTATGCCCATTGAGGGGCATATTGTCCCGTTGGCACTTAAGTCAATTGACCTTATGATCTAATGCACGATTCTTGTGCACTTTCAAAACGCAACAATTATCCCATCCAGGCTTCTAACACACCCACCATGCTTCACCAGTAAATATGGACGCAATCACAGAGGCTTGATTCGGTCAAGTCTGGGGGTGGCCCCAATTTCTGGATGGTGGGATTTTCATGAGACACGAGAATTCCATAGATCATCTATTTGGAAAATATTATTTACGTTGTGGATCTGGAAGTCATCGCCAGTGACATGCATGACTCATCTACAGGCTACTTTGAATGTATGTGTGTTTTTGCATTCACTTAAACTAAATCAAATCGGATGCCATTCAAATGTAGTAGTCGATACAGTCGCTGGGCAGTCAGTAAGCATATTTGGGTAGGAGTGCCCCACGCACCCTGTCTACGTCAGCACGAATCAGCACGAGTCGACCCGTGACAGGCATCACTTGCTGTCAGCAGCTGTGAAATGACTCAAAGCGTACATTGTGATGTTTTTGTCTTCGAGAGGCTGTAGACCAGGGGTGGGAAAATCCGGTCCTCGAGGGCCGGTATTCTGGATGTTTTATATGTCTCCCTGCTTCAACACACCTCATTCAAATGTTCAGGATCTTTATCCGGCTTCTACACAGCTTGCTGACGAGCTGATCATTTGAATCAGGTGTGTTTAAGCAGGGAGACATATAAAACATCACAGGATCTCAAGGACCGGAATTGCCCACCCCTGTGCGTGACCGTAGTACAGCCTCCGGAGTGTGCCTACCAAACTTTTGCTTTGACCAATCTCGGCATGAAAATGAAAATGTTGTTACCGGCAGGTGCCTGTTTTGACCAGCTGAGTCCTGTTATCTTGATTATTGTTTCATGAGGTAGTTTAATTGCACACTCTAATTTGCCCCTAGGTGTGACTGTGAGTGCAAATGTTTGTTTGTCTGTGTTGGCTGGCAACCAGTTTAGGGTGTACACCGCCTACTGCCCAAAGACAGCTGGAATAGGGCCTGTGACCCTTGTGAAGATAAGCGGTTAGGATTATGGATGGATGGATGTTGTTTCATGAATCCAGTATAATTCCGAATGATGATGGCTCGACATCCCTAATTGTGCTCATTTGAACAAAAATAGATAGAACTCACCAATGAGTGGTACTGCCAGGGAGGTGGGTGGTACAATCTTTGAAATAAGTAACAGGAACACAGTGAGTGCCAGCAGCACTGAGATACACAACGTCATCTTCTCGCCACAATCCGATGGCAGGTAAAACACCAGAATAGCCAGAGAGGTGATCAGCACACAGGGGATGATCATATTAATGGTATAAAACAACGGCTTCCTCTTGATAACAAAATCATAGGTGATATCGAGGTAAGTGATGTCATTCGGGTCCTCATTTTTCCGTCCCGGGAGCGAGACGATATCCCACTCTCCACTGGGTGTGAAGTCGTCACGGCTAGCAAAGTCACTTGTGAGAATCAGGTCAACTTCTGTGTGATCGTACGTCCAGGAGCGGAACTTGAGAGTGCAGTTCTGTTGGTCGAAGGGGAAGTTCTGCACCTCAATGGCGCAGGCTGATTTGTAGATGGCCGGGGGGAGCCAAACGATGTCCCCCGTGTTGGAGACCACAGTGTTGCAATAGAAGGACACTTCATACACACCATCAGCACTGTGACCACATGTTGAGGAGTAGAAAGTACGGATCAGTCACACAGAGGTAGGACAAAAAATATAATCAATTAACAAACACAAATTCAGTTGATTGTTGAGTGTTTATGACATGCGCATTTCTTACACAGTTTTGGGGATGCTCAAACTCCCCGAAACTGAATCTCAGCACCACTAAAATTTCATTATGTGATTAAAGATTATTTGGTTATTTTTCTTCACGTATGTCTTTTCAAACAAGCTAACAAAGTGTGCTAAAATAAGGTACTTTGTTGAAACAAAGTATTAACAACAAAATAATAGCAACCCCCACCTCTAAAATGTTTTTTCCACCCAATCACTCCCATCGGGCTCCGAGCATACAGAGGGTACAGTCATGGTGTAAGTACATGTAGCAAATCTCTATCTTAGGATATGTAGAACATTTCTTACCTTCTACCTCAGTACCTTACCAACAGTCTATCATTACCAGTCCTCATTGTTGTGGAATTTAATTGTAGCTCACTCTTTATGTTGTTGGGTAGGAGTCAGCGTTTTCTAGCTAGGAAATGTTTCAGGTGGTTAGAGACAGCACCACTGTCCTCTGTTTGAATTGGAACTGCAGAAGCTAGCTGTTTGTCCTGTGTGTGTGTGTTAATATAAAAGCCAAGATGCTAGTAACAAGATAACTGATTGGATGTCCGTGACCAAAATGGATTACGCTTCTCTTTCATAAATTTGGGAATCGAATTGCATTAAAATGTACAAAATGGTTACATTCATCTTGCCTGGCCGGGAGCTCAGCACCCCTAAACCGCTGACCCTAGAATCACCCCTGGTTTATGATATATTTGCAGATTGGTGTACTGTAGATGGTTATGACGTTATGCGTATCCCATAAAAGTTGCGTAACAAAACAATTCTCTACCAAAATGTAATGGGTTCTTCTTTGGCACTTGACTACTTGAATTTTTTTTTTTGTAATAGGTAACGATCAACCATTTACTATACTGTTTGTCCTCATTAAGGTTAGCTGAAGCCTATCCCAGCTGACACTCGGCGAGAGTTGGAATACGCATCACAGGGAACATATAGGCAAACAGCCATTCACACCTATGAGCATTTTGAGTCTTCAGTGAACCTAACATGATTTTGGAACGAGGGAGGAAGCAGCAGTGCCCGGAGAAAACCTATGCTAGCTCAGAGAGAACATGCAAACTTCACACATAAGGCCAAAACGGATAAGTGAAGCCTGAACCATGGAAATGTGGGGCGAAGGCGTTAGCGATGAGGCCACCATTCTGTCCTATGTTCAACTTGAAAACAAAAATGAAAATATAAGCTCCTTGCACTCACTTGTTGTACAGCACAATGTCAGGAAGCCAGAGGAGTTTGGAGGGGATTCGAAGTTTTTTAATGCCTTCGTACTTCTCTGGGTCCCATCTCAGCCTATAATCATTCCACTCCTGTGGAAAGATGTGTTGGTTAACCAAATAAAATGACATCCATTTTATATGATGAAATAGTGAGCATCATTTACCTGAGACAGCCACAAGTTGGTCGTCATTATTTGCTCTCGCTCATTCTGCAAGAGAACAACTATCCCACATTACCACCTTCTCAGTGATATGTAGTTGTTATTTTATATTCAATATTCTCACCCCCTATTTCGACCGTGAGATGCTGGGATCTCTGGCTACCAAAATCCACTACCATCTCCTTGGTCTTAGCTCTATTCAACACCAGCCCATGGTAAGGCACAGCAAGGCAGTTTTATTTGCATAGTTTAATTTCAGCTAACAGCTAACGACATTCAGAAGCAAAGCAGAGAAAACAAAAGTATCTTACCAAAAAGAACGTACATTGTCAACATTTAAACACATTGATAGAAGTCAAAAACATTTAAAAGTGAAGTATAGAAATAAAAGTAGGTTTTTAAAATCACTAAAACCCCGTACTGTGAAATTGATTTTAAAATGTTTAAAAGACCTAAATCAAAGGTATGGGGGGAAAAAAGCAACATTTTTAACCTGGATTTAAAAGCATTCCAACTCAGAGCTGACTTTATATCTGTCGGCATCTTATTCCATTTGCATGCAGCATAACAGCTAAATGCCGCTTCACCATGTTTACTTTGAACTCTGGGGTCCACTAATTGACTAATTGATTAAAGTCTGCAGATCTTCAAGTGATATTGGATTTATAGTCAATGGGCATTTCTTTATTCAGGGACCAAACCATTTAGTGATTTTATTTATAGACCAGAAGCAGAATTTTCAAATGTGGATGTTTGTTGTGGCTAAACTATACGGAGCACATTTTTTGCCATCTGGTGAAACAGAGAAGAGTAGTTGTATTAAGTTCATTTTGTCTTCCTTGTTATCTATATTTTGGTTGGTTCATATATAACAGACAATTGATTGTCTGTTTTGTATGAACCAACCAAAATATAGAAACAGGGAAGAGATCTACTTTACGTGTGGTCTTTGAAATGCCTCTCTTTCTCTCTCTCTCTCTCTTTCTGTAATGCCACACATTGTTGGATTGTATTTTTCTACATATCTTGTTTTGTAATTTTGCAACGTGATAGTAGTGGTATTAAGGTGTGGATTAGGTCAAATTAGTCCTCACTAAAGGCCCAGGTTAAAAATCCTGGGTTAAAATAACAAAACATTTTGATGGCTTCCACTCTTCTCGGGCTATAAAACAGCTACCATATCAGAAGATAATAAAATAAAGTTCATAAACTCATTTGACTCTTTAGCAATCCAGTTATTCTGTACGCTGGCCTGTAGTAAAATGTATCAAATGATGCTTAACCACTGGCCTCTCACCCTTGAAAAGTTTATGTTAAAACCAACATGAGTAAGACAATGATAATGTTGATGAAAATACTCACCACACTGATGAGCTGAGACAGTGACACCCGAATAGAGATGGTGACCTGCTGGCTCTTATTGACAGCCGGTCTGATTAGTTTGTTGTAGCGTTCAGGACCTAACAAAAAATTGACCAGTCGCTCCTCTGCGCTCTCTGCCCTGCTGCCTGGAGAGCCACACCACAGAGGAACAACACATTTCATAGTCATTCATTCGGTTTTTTTCCCTTTTTATTCCCGCTTATCATCTTCAAGGTCATGGGTAAGTCTGAGTGGTGTAAGAGTGCATTGCATCAAACTGATGGATATCATTAGACTCATTGGACGATAGACAATTACATAGACGGAAAAAATTGGCTTCCAACTATGCTTAGTCCGACCATTTTTTTTAAAGTTTCCCATCTATCATTTATTGCCTACAAAATGGGCATCCGTCATAGGCGGATAGGCGGACTGGTCTGTCACATAGATGGAATGACCAGCTCTTAATGTAAGAAATGCCCACCCAATGTTATGACTGACAAACAATAAACTATAGTTGTGGTTCAAATAAAACATTGCTTTTTTTTTTTTTTTAATTAACATTCAATCCCCACAAAGGAAGAGCCCAACCCGAGAGATTCTAAAGCAGGAGCTCAACTTTTGCCTATGCAAAATGTGTCATGCAGTGTGAATACAGAGATGGGCATCCGCCTATGTGACCAACTGGTCCACCTATCTGCCTTTGACAGATGGCCATTTTGTAGGCGGTAAACAATAGACGCTGGACGATATTTGAAACGAAAGAATCACCGTGGCATGGAAGCCTCACCGCGGCCGGACTAAATGCGTCTCCTTTAAATGCGGCAAGGCTTCCGAGGTCATGAAAGGCACAAAAAGGTCAAAAAAGTTTAGAAGGTGCTAAAAGGAGACACATTTAGTCCAGCCACTGTGAGGCTTCCATGCCGCGGTGACTGTTTCGTTTCAAATATCGCCCAGCGGAGGGGGATTGTGCTAGTGGTAGTTTGACGAAGTTGGCAGTCCGAAATACTAACGGAAGCCCTTCTAATTATAGTCGAACCGGCCGTTACAGTAGGTGATTAATATTTGGTCCAGCCAACAAAACGGACGGCGGAAGGGTACCCTGGCTGTAGCCGGAAGGCGATAAACGGGATGCAAATTTTTAGTAAAATGCCCAGCTCTGTGTAAATGCATCCCGATATTAACTGTTGCCCTTAAAACTCAAATAAAGGTAGTTTATATGATGAAATGCATCCGATGTGTTCATTGTAAATGTTTTGAAATTGTCTGCCTTAAAATGACAAGTTTTGTACTTGTGGGTTCGTCCACTGTGCCACTACACATCCAAAACAACATGCTGAAAGACACAAACATGGATTCCATCATTTAAATAATTGAGACCCTGACTTGAGGGTATCTCTATCTTGAGTACAATACGTTACTCTGTTTTCTGTCATACAACATCTTTGTCAGATGAATTGCTCTGGAGTAGATGTCAATTTATGTGGTTTCAACCAAAATAACTTATTTAGGTAAAAAAATGTGAAAATAAACCAAGTCGGTCGTCCTTTCGTCAGATCGGATTTCTGCTTCCTTGATTATGGTTGAAAGAGCCATTGGTAAATTATTAAGTGCGCCCATCTGCCTCTAGGTAGAGATATTTTAAGTTAATGGACACCACATACAACCAGGTCAATGCAGTTGGCTACTGAGAAAACAGAGGAAATTGAGGAAATACCGCACAGCATTTATGTACACACTCACTGGACTTTTCATTAGTTTACCTGCAACATCCAACAAGATTTAATATAAACACTGCAGCCCAAACTCTTCCTCATCAAAGACAATATTGCAGTGCTGGGCGTTATTTCTAATAGTGGTTCATGCTGATGTTGCTGAAGAAGGAAACGAACAAATACTGTAACTATTCTACTGTAAATGTCTCTCAGTATGATGCCGTGCAGTTGTAAAGTACTTCAGATTACAACCGCAGTAATAATCATATCCATTTATTATTATTATTATTATTATTATTATTATTATTATTATTATTATTATTATTATTATTATTATTCCAGCATACTGTTCTGGTAATTACATGTAGGCCTACACATCTTTGACAGTGTCATTCAAAGTTGAGCATTGCTATTCTTGCTTTTGTTCCTGTATTGCTCTCGTTAGATATAGTTTTGGAGGGAAAGTGATCTCTGCGTAATATGGTCCCTGTATTAAATAATACACAATGGAGGACATTTATGCTGGATGACTGCATAAGTGTTTCTTTGACAGAATTGCTTCTATTGTTGTTTGCCAACTCCAAACATCTCATCTGAAAATAACCCATGCAGAGAAGAAGAAATAAGAAAGAGCCCGAGAACGACCTGGATCATTTGAATAGGTGTGTTGGAGGAGGGAAACATCTAAAACAAGATGGATAGGGGCTCTCGAGGACCGGACCCCTGGATTAAAACAACCACATTGACGCACTGCGCATGCAATTGTGCGTGCGAATACCATGTACAGCAACACGAGCAAAAACTAAAATTCTCATATATCTGGTGGAGAAAATATAGAATGTAAACCATCTTACTTGTAAGACAGAGTGTAGAGAGCAGTAGAACGGCGTTGATTCTCATCCTTATCCTGTAAATAAAACTTGAGATGTATAGACACTGTTAAAAAATAATAAATTTAAAATAATTTTTTTAAAAGAAGATGAGTTAAGAAAAAAAAAGTCCTTCTTGGTACGTTCGTACAACTTTCGAACCGCTCCAGTTATTTGCGGCAGCAATGCGCCTCGCAATCACAGGCACACAAACTTAAGTTCTGTCATTTCTTGTATTTTACAGCATGTTCGCCAAAATATGTCACAACGCGTACTTTCGTTCGTCTTACGTTCGGTTACGAAACTGTCAGTGCTCACCTTAAACTTAGATCCTTTTCTCCTTGGATAAATCGCAAAGTGGTCTAATTGCTGTGTTTTGGAGATCCGTCTTCTGAGGGCGCGCACGCACCTCCCCACTTGAAACACCTCGACATATGTGGTCCGCGAAAATCACCGTACTGGAGCTCCGCGGAGGGTAAAAAGGAAAAGGAAGTGTGCGTGCGTGTGTGTGTGTGTGTGTGTGTGTGTGTGTTGGGGGTGATGGAGTTGTGTGTGTGTGGGGGGGGGGCATACACTTCGAGTCAATGTTCAGTTTGTGCTCCGCTGACCTTTCTCGTGCTTGTGAATTGAAAGCAATGAAATGTCAAACAGCGAATCACTTTGATAATAAGAAGGATAAAATGATAAGCCATGCATAATATATTCAACACATGAACACCCTCCAAAATGGGGTGCCAAACTCACATTTGTCACAGCCCAGTCACATGCAGTTATGGTTTCACTTACAGGGCGGTTATGACTACGAAAACCGTATATAGCCTACACAACTGTCTCAGAAATTGATTGCTATACAGGCCTAATGTCTATTGTTAGCAAGCTGAATTTGAAATCAGAAGTCATGGAAATATTTAACTGTGTAGGTGTGTCCTGCGATGCTGGCAACAAGTTCAGGGTGAACCCCAAGACGGCCTGGATAGGCTCCAGCACGCCCACGACACTTGTGAGGATAAGCAGCTTGCATGGATTGATGGATGGGTACAAGGTGTGCCAGAGTTTTGGGTTTGAGTTTTGAAAAGAGAATAAAAATCATGTGGCAGCAGATTGGATGAGTAGGAACGTTGCTCCAGCTCAGCGGTGTGCTTCTTGGCCAGGTACTGTCAGATGTTCAGAGCAGGTGCATTTTCATTGAGAAGCAACAATGAGTTGTCCTGCCTGCTGGTTGATAATTTGGCCAATACTGAAGGGGAAACTTAAAGAGTTAGGGTTTGAAATATATTTTCTGACACACCTCATACAGAACAACTACTGTTTAATTGATGTTAACAAGGAATTTGGTGGGGGTAAAATGCTCGTAATAGCTGTTAATTGTGAAGAGAAATTGCCATTTTGACACAGCTTTTCTGCTAGAGTTGACTTTTTTGCTTTAGGGACCCACACAACGTGATATGGTGGGCCGGTTGAGGCCCCCGGTCCTTCGGTTTGACAACAATACTCTAAATCTATTTAAGGTGTCCTAATTTTCAAAATCACAAAGCGTCTGTGCCACGCCCCAAAACGTGTTTCCTTTTTTCTTTTCTTTTGATGAGCATTTATCACTGCTTCTGCTTTCATACCATTGACTTATGCAATGGGGTTGTTGGCCCTGGAAAAGTATCAAGTCTGTCTGTGTGACTTATAGCATATGGCAATAAGTAGGCAGAAGAGATTGCTAATGTACCGCAACTGCATTTCTGACATAATGGGGGCCAAATTGAACTGAGTTCATCCATCCATCCATCCATTATCAATCTTTTACAATTTATATTTCTCCAAAGGCAACTCTTTAGAAATGCTCAAGGCATTCATACAGAATTTTTTTTCTTCTGCTTCTAATTCCTGTGTTCAGAATCTTATCGAACTGTTGTTTGTCGGATGTTTTATACAGCCAATGTGCAGTAGAAGAGCTCCATTTAGCATCCTGAGAAGCAGCTTATACTGTGCAGTACAGTATGTTTGGCCACTCCCACCGAACATTGAGAATATTGTCACTTTGCTGCACGTTTTCCACTTGTGTGAGAGCTACAGCCAAACTATTTTTAACAGTACAACTGAGTGCATACAGCTTTTGCTCTCATAATAAAAGGAGATTTGTGTCACAGTCCACTCTAATGCAGAGGGAAGATGCTTGAAACCTTATCGGGTCATGCATGGAAGCAATAAAGAAAATACATGAACTTACTGCAGATTTTGAAGACATTTACTTGTTACTCATGAATAATCCATTTTAACTTTGTGTTTGGAAGGGATTAATCGCATTGGCCATGAGCGTGCATTGTGCTATATTTCGGGCAGTGTTACTCTACAGAGCCACGTGAGGACATCCTGTGTCTAAAGCAAACTAGAGCGAGAATGAGTTACAATGTTAATACAGTCTACTGGTACATTACACTGCTCATCAGCAAATTATAGCTTTATGCATCCCTAAACGCTGATTTAAAAAAATGTCTTTACTTTTTCTAGCACATCAGGTTTTTGAGATATTTTTATTTTGTTTGTAAGTTTGACCTATAAAAGTGTTTGCAATATGGATTCTATCGTGCACAATGGTAATTTATAGCCATTATGTTTCAGAAAAAAATCCACCTGTTGCTGAACCAACCCTTAATTCATAAACATTACTAATTTGTAAATATATTACTATACACTGTATAGTATACTATAATACTGTATAGTATACAGTATTTCTTATATTACGGGGGCGGCGCCAAGGTGTCCTGTGTGGAATTTGCATGTTCTCTCCGCGCCTGTGTGGGTTCTCTCCGGTTTCCTCCCACATTCCAAAAAACAAGCATGCAAGATTAATTGAACACTCTAAATCCCTGTTATCAAACTCAAGGCCTGGGGGCCAGATCTGGCCCACCACATCATTTTATGTGGCCCGCGAAAGCAAATCATGTGTGTCGCCTTCTGTGATCCATGCTAAAAATGTCAAATTGTCATGTGTAATAAATATATTTTATTTTGCAAGAACTTTTTATTACCCTTTTTACAGTAACTTGAACAAAACCATTATCATTGATTTCTGATTCCAGAACTAGAAAGCCATCAGAGGCGCAGCCAGAACGTGGCTAATGAGTGGGCCTGGAAAAATCAGGGTGGGCCTGAATATTTCTCTCATTGACCACAAGCCTCCTATCCCGACACATCTTATATTCAAATAAAATGATCAACTGAATAATATGAATAAAAGTTCAGATCTTCCTTAGACAACCACAATTATGCCATTCTTTATATTCAATAAAATAAAAAACACAAATTCAAAAATAATTCAATAATGTAACTAAAAATTGAAAAGTATATAACTTTTTCATGATGATGATAGAATCCATATTGCCCCTAGGTGTGATTGTGAGTGCGGATGTTTGTCTTTGTGTGCTCTGCGATTGGCTGGCAACCAATTCAGGGTGTCCCCCGCCTACTGCCCGAAGACAGCTGGGATAGGCTCCAGCACGCCCGCGGCCCTTGTGAGGATAAGCGGTTCAGATGAATGAATGGATTATTATTAAAACCAAAAGTGCTAGAGAAAAAAAACAAGGGCAGATTCGGGATTCAGCGCAAAAAAAGTTGACTTGCACCTGATTAAAACTAATACTATATATAAAAATGTGTTAATGGGTATAATTAGTATCTCCTAAACACATATGTGTGTGCTCTTCAATACTACCCCTGGCAAAAATTATGGAAGCACCAGTCTCGGAGTCGAATGATGTTGTTGTCAGTTATTACGTTTAAAAAAATGTTTGTCATTTCAAATGGCAGTTTTGTGGCTTGAATAAACACTGCAAAAAATCAAGAGTGAATGTGATCGTCAGTAAGTTACTTTAGACCAAGCAGAGAGAAAAAAATATGCACTCACTCCATTCTGTAGAAAAAACTATAGAATCATGAAAAAAAAAAAGAACACTTCCATACACCGCTAGTACTTTGTTGCACCAACTCTGGCTTTTATAACAGCTTGCCGTCTCAGAGGCATGGACTCAAGTGATAAACAGGATTCTTCATCAATCTGGCTCCAACTTTCTCTTTTTGCCAAATCAGCTTCGCCAGCTGGAATCTTATCATGGACCATCTTCTTCAACTTCCACCAGAGACTTTAAACTGGATTGGGATGCGGACTACTTGCAGGTCATGGCAACGATGACCTTGTGTGTCTTTCTTCAATGAATTTCCAGTTCATTCTTTATGGCTTGTTGCATTTCCATCGTGATGAATTATTTCAACATCCCCAGATGTCTTTTCAATTGATGGGATAGAAGTGTCCAAAATGTCAGCGTGCATTTATTGATGATGTAACGGCAACCATCTCCCCCATGCCTTTACCTGACATGCTGCCCTATAGCGTCAATGTGGAAATTTGCATGTTTTCTTCAGTCATCTTCATAAATCTCATTGGAAGGGCGCCAAGCAAAAGTTCCTGCACCATCACCTTGCCCGATGCAAATTCGCCATTCATCACTGAGTATGACTTTCATCCATTCATCCACGGTCCACGATTGCTTTTCCACCACCCCCCTCTACACAAAAATTCCCTAGTTTTCAAACAGGAAACTATGTGCCAGCAGCAACCTTGCCCCAACCCATCGACAAAAATTTATGGAGGCCCAGATTTTGGTGTTTACAACCCTGACAGTACAGTCAACAATATCTCTGCCTATCACACTTAAAATGGTTTTATATGTCCCTTACAGGATTTAGAAAAAGTCTTAAAACAGTATTCTGCATGAAACCACTCACAGTGATATCCATGGATGTGGAGCATAATGTGGCTCACTGGAGCTTTTCATCTGCAGTGAGTGCACTCGCGTGTCCATCCATCCATTTCTATACCACATATGCTGTTCTGGGTAGCCGCAGCCTATCCCAGATGACAAGGTAAAAGGCAGAATGCACGCTGGTCTGGCGTAAAAGAATGCAAAGAGTCAGGAAATTAAACCACTATTCAAGCGGCCCACATATGTTCGACTGTTTGCCCCTGTAAAATGTTCAAGTTTGAGCTAATACTTACCACTGACTGCTCCATTGGGACTTCAAGTTCCATGGTGACTTTTTTTTTTTACAGAACAACTCTCTAAAATCAGACAACTTCTTTCATAAAACTGTAAGATACATACAAAACACAGTGCAGTGGTGACTATGCTGTGACTCACATACACCACCAGGTGGCACTAAAACCCACATGATTCTGAAAACAATCCATGTTGTACTTCAATAGCGAACTGTGTGCAGTGATTGTGTGTTTATTTAGAGATGTAAAAGGATTATTGGAAATTAATGACTGTAAATGACATAAGTATTTTAAGATTTTTTTTTTATTAATTTGCTGACAAGATCATTTTTGCCTGTAAGAATGTGGGCATTCTCTTTCTGACATTTTTCATTTGCAGGTCATATAACTAACTATTGCGAACTGAAAAAATGTGTATACATTTATTTTTTTAGATAAGGTACATTGACCACAGGTACAGCTTCAAGATAAGTCTTTTCCCACTACACAATCTCCTCAGTTTTACATTTTTTCATAGCTGAAGAGAACAGAATATTGAAGGAAGAGCAACAAAAACACATCAGTGGTCACTGTAAAGGTGACCTTGAAACTTAACCTTTAAATATGTTTTCTTTCTGTAGAATCATAAAGATTATCCATGTCCATTGTATTACATCCTATTTGGAGCTACTTCCTGGCCGAGGGTCTCCTGGATTGCCTTTGCCCTCAGCGCCTTTGACCACGCTGAGGGGCTTGTGTAAGGATGAGCTCGCCTTGTGGGTCACATCATGTTCAATCTTGTTCCTGATGGCAACTTCCAGCCCCTTTTGGGAAGACAGCAAAAGTCTGATAAGCTTCAGAGTATTCACTATTCATTTCATCAGTTAAAATAAAAAATGGTGCATTGGACTTATTAAAACTGTACAAAGGGCAAAACCAAACAATCAGGACGTAAGCATAAAGATGCACCTGCAATAAGTGGTAGGTCGGATACTGCTGCTAGCTACAGTAACAAAGGAACATTACTTTTATCTTTTCACGCTGGATTTACAATGCATGGGTGACATTGTTTTGAATGTGTGGCAAATGGCACAGTGCCGAAACTGCAGCCTTGATGTAATCGGTGAGGTGGGACGGTGAAGTCGCAGCCACCGTTACACAATCATGCGTCTTAGCCAAACATATTCATTTTATTGTTAGTTAGAAACGACAACATTAGAAGGTGCAAGGTAACTTTCATATAGCCTGACTCAAACGAAAACTAATTTGAATAATTTCTCCAGGACCAGTAACAGAACCGTTAAGGGTGGACCTTATCGATACTGCAGTTTTTAACTCATTCACTGCCAGGCATTTTCACACGCTCTCTTACCCTAACGTTTGAAAACTTTGAAACACGTTTTTAAACTTCCTGGGATTGAATGGCTGGACTGGACTGTGAAAAGACAAATACATTTGTCAATGGCAGTGAATGAGTTAAAAATTCAGCCCTGGAGCCAGTTTAGTACCGGTGTTCTAAAATTCCTCCCTACCCATTGAAACGTCCTACCTGCCCAGTGCGCTTGCGCACGTATGCATGCACACAACGCCAATAAGTGTTTTCGTGGGAATTTTGGAACTTTTTGTCCTACCTGCTGTACGTTTGGTTAAAAGCGTTGAGTCTTATTTGACTTTTTCAATGCCTCAAAAATACTTTTGGCGTGTGATTTCCGTCATAGCTTTTAAGCATTTTGTGTTTTATACTAGCTTTTGAGCATAGTGTTGATCTGTTGACCACTTTCATCACGCAGTGTATGTATACTACACTTAATTGTCAGGACGTACTACCTGCTTTCACCTCTGTGTATTTTCTTAAGGGATTTTTTAAAGTTCTACATACCAGTCTGCATCTAAACATAAGATGAAAGTGCGCGGTAGTATTTTGGCTGTCAAATTAGCCTTCGGTAGGAAATGTCACAAAGCGTAGGACATTTGGGCAAAACAGGCTGTCAAATCAGCTTTCGGTAGGAGGTTTCGACGGGGTAGGACTATTCGGCAGACACCGGACCGGGTCTCTGTACCAAATACCATCCCTAGTTTGACTAGGGCTGCCAATATTAGTCGACTAATAACAATGACGTCGACGATCAAAATCGACGTTGTTTATGTATTTATTTATTTGGCGCATTAGTTTTCTCTCGAAACTGCCGCATCTCACTCTTCTCCCGCTGGCTGTTTTCCTGTCTGCAACGCACATGTGCAGTAGTGGTAATCCGGGTCATATGTGATGTAAACAGAAGCTTTGTGGGTAAAGTTGAGTAAGGGCTAATTCGTGTTGGCAAGGAAGTCCAAAACTTATGGCGCATTTCACCAAATATACAATACAATGCAAACCTGCCTGTCATGGCAGCACAATGGGGATTCCCAATCATTTAAAAAAAGGAAGCAAGTTGTGGCTTATTACTGATTTCATTTCTGACGTAGGCACAGTCGTGTTTATAAGATAGCAGTACTTATCATATACACATTACGGTGTGGGTTTGACGTAATGTTGTAACACAATGTCCTATTTGGTACGCTAACATATTTTAGCCTCTACTATGGATTAAGCAACTATTAGGCAGTGAACTCGCGCTTATTAACAACCAAAACTGTGTGTGTTTTTGTCTGTGGTGGACATCGAAGCAGGAAGTGCATGCTTGCTCTCTTTTGCCAATGGAGTGATACGTTCATAAACTGGGAAATATCAGCACTCAACACAAAAATGAAATATTTGCCACGCATCGGCATCACGTAACAATCAAACTCATAATTAAGTTTGTTGCAATACACTACATTATAGTGAAAAAAAAAAGGTCCTAATTTTTTTTCCAGGTGCATACCACATTTTGACTGTGTATATGAATTTACTACTTTTCCATTATGCTTACTAGTGAAGAAAAAGAAAGCCTTTTGGATAAAGGTTCAATTAAGACAAAATTAAAAATCAATACAAGTGTTTATTTTAGTTTTCTCTAGCACAATGCATTTTCACAATTTACTCCTCTGATTTCACTACCTTCTGTTAAAAAAAAGCCTTGGTGCCCAAGCAGAGTGAAATATGTATACAAGTATTGCTTATTGTATTTATAGATAATTTCACTTATTAGTGCAACTCTGCATAATGTATAGTTTTGGTTCCATTTTAAAATGCACTAAAGAATTACAGCTAAAAATGTTAAGGCCAGCGTATCGCCATCAATTTAAGTTGCTCCCTCATTTATAAACATGTATGTAGAATGATGGCTTAAGTTGCAAAGTTTAATACGAATTGAATGTGCTATCATCTTAATTGTCTTTGTGATTAGATTGAATTTCAGCTGTCAGCAAATGATGGTTATAATAAGAGCTGCACCTTGCTGCTGCGATTTATATATTATCCGATTACGGTAGTTCCCTAATCGCGATTGCTGTTGGTGATTAGTCGACTAGCAGAATAATTGTTTGTGGTCGCCCTACTTTTGACATTTGAATATTTCTTGTTCCCACGGAGCAGGGGCAATAGATTCCTGCCAATATTGTTTTTTGTTTTGTTTGCATGTGCTGCTGCTCCATGTGTGTCAAAGTAGCAGCTGTTTGTAGGTTTACAACTACCGTACCATATGCTAATTCCCCTTGTACAGTACATTAGCATTACGCTAGCGTACTTGAATGCGTTTAAAGAATGTGGGAGGGGTGAATCCTGAATGGATCCCACATACAACAGCAACCTATACCGAATTAGTACTTTAATCTGAATGCGCGGTTGCTAGGCTCTGAATTGTAACACAGTTATAAAATGCTATTCCCAGTAAATGTTTGTATGAAAATCACTTTGGGCCATAACTGTAAAACAAATGAAAAACTGTAAGTACAGTGTTAAGTGAGCATGTCAAGCAATTCATATCTTTGATACAGTACTCTAGTCTCAGGTCGGTTATTAATGAAAGCTCAGTTGCTTTGGTGAAAAAGCTTACCTTCTTGAGCTTCTGTTGTTGAATCACTTGAGCCTTCTTGGGCGCAATGATCCTCCCTTTAAGAAAAAAGGAACAAATTATTCTTTTTTTTCCCCTGAACTGTAGTCACCATTTTTTTGTACAGCCCTGGAAAAAACAACAACTTTGGACCATACAATCTGCAAAGCTTGTGTTTTTGGTGAGAAAAAAAAAAAAAAAAAAAAAAATCAAGGCAACGAAGTTTCCTTCATTCTCTATTCCTCCATTAGCCCACAAAAGGCAGTAATAGCCCTAATTATTTATTTAAAATAACTAAACATCTAATCGTGTGTTGACAGTCGCAAAAATAAAATCGTTGAGTATGCACCAAATTTGGTGACATTTTTCATACAGGCACCTCAGTAAATAAAATAGCATTTCTTACTCACCTTTCACTAAAGTGAGTTTTTGGATTCCAACACAACGAAATGAAGGCTGATCTAGCTAGGTCTTTTCCCAATTACCGATACATGAAAATTGGGGTTAGAGGGATTCCTTTGCGCATACATCGAAACATATTTTGCAAGGCCGGAGTATCCCTGTCACTCGGCCAAAGACGTGATCCAGCAGTTGGAAGCTATATGGCGGCCGCCGAATGGACAGATTCTAACGTACGTAACACTACCCACTATAATAACCCATACATGTCTTTTCAAAGGCAAATCAAGTTTTGTAATGTTTGGACAAATCGTTCAAACGGAGGGTGTAAACAGACGCACATGTGCGTCACATGAGGGTATTATTCAACCACTGATTGTTTCACGTTTTGTCTCTCGTGTTAGCTGTTAAATGGTCAATTCTAACATTCTTACCTCCTTTCTTTGGACCCTTCTGTTTGTTTTGTTGCTTTTTCGTGGCTCCGGGTCGTTGAGCTTTAAACTTCTGTGAACCTTGCGCCATGTTGGGGAACCGGAAGACAAAACGGCAGAGGTCTTCTGCTGTTATGTTCGTCGTCTACTTTTCAAAAGACCGCCACCTATTGGTTGAATTACTATATTAACATCGTGCGACCATGACACAAAAACAAATGATTTCACCGTGGTTTATTTTTTTCACATGTGAAAAGACTGTACCTGATGGCATTGTAGCCATATAGTACATGTATTAAAAACGACAACAACAACAAAAAAACAGTCAACTATTTCCACATCACGAAATTAAACAATGATCAAGTGGTTTTCAATAACAACATACTGATTACACTACTCCATAAATGGGCCCTCTGAACTCATGTAAACTCGTCCTTCCCATGTAACAGGTGACACTAATAAAGATCATGCTAAAATTTTGGCACCTAATCTGCTGTTGGAACAATACAGTTTTTGTTTTTTGCTTAATTTGTTGTATTCAAACATTCTAATTTTATTATACAAATCCCTGAAGGGAAACCCAATATAAAATTCTGAACCTAAGCTACATGAAAAACGGAATGTTTCAACAAAATATTTGTGTCACTTTGAGTTCTACATAGAGCACCATGATTGAAAAGATGTAGATGACATCTATCAGAATTGTTCGGCAGTTCTGTTTGATCCACTGTGTGACAGTGTACCTGTTAAGTCCTTGTGTCCGTGCTTGTCAAAGTTTTTAGTCAGTGAGGTAGTGTACATGGTTTAGCAGGCCTTTCCAGTCAAGAGAAGCAAAGGCCTTTCGTCAGTTGAATTACGGTATCATGCAAAAATACTGCACTGGAAATCATTGTGGTGTACATCAACATTTCAGAGTGCTTATCAATGTTCAAGGACAAAGGAAAATAAATAGTATACTAAGTATGACAACCATAACGCTGCAACATACTGTATGTCTGAGTCTGTACTCTACAATACAATACAAATGCAAGTAGACAGGTCCATGTATGCCAGACAGGAACATTGTGGAGGAAACACCATTTTTAAAACTACAATAAGATAAATATAAAAGCAATGGGTTGATGATTTAAGCAGAATAGAAGCAAAATCACTGATAAAACAAAAAGTATAAGTATATAGTAATTACCTCTCAAACATAGTCCTGACAGGACTATGTGTACAAATAGTCCTCTGATTATTTTATACTGGCCGTTTTGTATGTTTCAAGGGCTCTATAGCTCAAGTTGCGGTTTTGTGTCTAATTAATCAACGGAACACTTTAGTTTTATGGTGAGGACATCATGTGGATGAATGAATCCAGCATACACCTCATTAACACTATGGCACCATTCTTCACATGTTCATTTTAATACACAAATAATGGTAGGCCCAGTGTTGTATCCAATTAAAAAACAAAACAAACAACAGATAGGCTGTCTACGATCACCCTAGAAGAACTGCTATTGCAAATCGTCTGCTTGGGCTTGATGAAAACATTTACCAGAGTGTAAGAAGGGTAGAGAGGCTGGTACACTGTACTGCTGCTGGGCAACAAGGCATTCAATACATAGATGTATCGCAATAAATTAGGGGATTGTAGAAAAGTTCATTCATTTTGCATATGAATTCAATAAACACGTGAAAAGGCCAATATGTACCGAATTTCTATAGTAAAAATATTTGTTTTTCATGTAATAGAATTTTTCAGTATTTTGACTTTAGGATTTTTGCTAGTAAGCAATGATCATAAAAGAAAAACCATGAAATATTTCTCTGTGAAGTGAATTTTGCTTTTTTTTTTTTTTTTTTTATTGAACTAATGAGAAACCAAAAAAGTTTATCACAATATTGTAATTGATGGAGATGCACCTGTACAATAAATATAGTTCATCCAGTAGAGCAACAATATACAGTAGGGACGGGTTCACAAAGCATTTTGAAATAACACTTGTCGTTGATCCAGTAGAATAAAGGACAAACAACAGCCATATTGTAATGTTTTAAAATGAGTTGAATGGGTACATGAAGGAATACTGCCAGATCACATGACCTGTTAGTTATTTCACTGCAAATGAAAACACCCCAATATCGCAAACCAAAGCAACACACTCACTATTGTTTCATAGAAAGAAATTGCAGATAATTGGGAAAAATTTAGATGAAGCACAAATGTATTATTTCGCCTTAAAATCCCTCTACACTTATTAAAAAAAGAAAGGAAAAAAATGCAATTTCACTGAGAATAAATCAGAATTTAAAAAAATAACATTTTATGGCAGGTTTATGGTAAAACAAATATTAGATTGGAATCTGACGGTATTAGGAATTTAAAAAAAATCTTGAGTTATAACATTTTTTTATTATTATTGTCTCGTCTTCACTTAGCCTTCTTCAGCGAAACCAATATGCAATAAAGTGTTCACCCAATCTTCCAGTCAGTCGCCACATTACATTTCTGTCTGACTCCTAAATTATCGCAATTATTGTTTTCGTGTAAAATCACACACCGTACTCCTTGACCAGACACACACCTTGCAATATTAGCTCCTGATCGTGGTGACGTGGTGATAATTTAAAGATTCAAATATTTCACTTATGTAGATGAGAGCAGTTTTCAGTACAAGTGAGCAGAACCTCTGTGGGTTTGGAGCTACAAAAAATACAATAAAATAAACACCTTCCAGAGTATACAGTATGTACTCTAGTTCTATTTTTGGTCAATCAATCAAGCATTCGGTTTCATTTTTACAGTTTCTGAAAGTAATTTACAGCCATCTTGTGTTCAGTGGACAGCAAGAAGGAACATGAGTATAACTCAGCCGCGTTAAAAGAAAAAAATACAAACTGACCAATTCACACTTGAATGTCAAACTTTTATTTTGTGATGGTCTATCCCTCGCTGTGTATAGATGAGACTTCACGGCAAAAGTTGTTTTGGTGATACTCTTCACCTTTTCTAAATTCTTTATTCTAAAGAGTGGAGTGTACGATGAACATTGTGAAAATGGTTTTGAAAGAAGCATGGCTACATGTATACTGGAAGTGGATAAGATAAAGTAAGCATGTACAGTATATGATTAGTAAGTACTGTATAAATATAGCTATGTGTTGTCTTCGGGGCCTATCAAGATACTCCACTTTTTCAAAATTTTTCCACGCAGGCTTAAAATTGAAATGATTGTTTCATATTACAGCTATAAATTTGGATGACACTCCTACTAAAGTATCTACACAAAGACAAAAACTTAAATGTTAATATAACATTTTGATGCCACCGTGCGTCATTTTAACTTACTAAATCAGCAGTAGCAGTGGATTTGATTTCTACATTATGTACATGCTACCAGCAAGGACACATATGTATTTACACAAGTGGACAGCAGCACTTTCAGAAACCATAGCTGATCGGAATATTAACTTTTATATGAAAATCAGTTTGATCATCGATGTTATTGTTTCTAGTTGCCCTGAAAATTTCCCCCAGTTAAGACTCAAAATTTGTCGCCAAACACAGTTGAAAGTTTAGTCATCGTATAGCACTTACAGAAGCTTTTTGAAAAGGGAAAAAAAGCTTCCAAAAATTAGCAGCATGACAGCTGCGATATTTGAGTAATTAAAGTAAAATATGGAAAGGGATGGGGGTAACTGCTTGCATGTCGATTTGACTCCCTGCAGTGTGTTTCAGCTTGCGCATGAGAGTGTTTGTGTGTGTGCGTAAGAAAGAGAGGGAAAGTAAAAAACATTTCCTTCCACTGACATGTGACCACGTTTTTTT
Source organism: Filicampus tigris (assembly GCF_054856515.1). NCBI lineage: Eukaryota > Metazoa > Chordata > Actinopteri > Syngnathiformes > Syngnathidae > Filicampus > Filicampus tigris. Next base: position 8,620,457 of record NC_141222.1, read on the forward strand.
AACCAAAATTTAATAACATCAACGACAGTGTGTGTGTGTATTATGACGAAATTAGAACGTCAGTGTCTGAAAGTAAGGTGCAGTGGCGACAACGTGCCAGCAGGTGGGGCTCTAGAGGGCAGTGAGGCGGCCAGTGAGGGCTGCCTGGAGCTCTGAGGGGAGGAAGACCCCCAGCTCTGTGATGATGCCTCCTGTGATGAGCTGGTGGGGAGTCACGTCAAACGCCGGGTTCCACACCTCAATACCTGCAGGTTCATAGCAGACGTACAGACCGGAGATTATTTGAAGAAAAGGGCAAAAATTCAATAAAATATTATGCATCATACTATCGGAAGTTCGAAACACATTGTTTTGACAGCATATAAGTTGATCCAACTCTAGTTAGCTATTAAACAATGACATGAGACATGAAAGATGATTTCTTTCTTGTCCTTCTTCGTAAAAACACTATGCAAGTTATTTTGTGTCCAGCTTGCAAGAGTTTTTTTTCTCCATTGTGCCAAGTTATCAACAATTTTATTGTCTATTATTGACAGTAAAAATGCATTCATTTATATCTTGCATTGGTCTCATGTACCCAATGATGACTCAGGCAAATGCAACACATTTATTACATCTTATTTCATGCAAAACTAAGAACTTAGGTGTTGACATGTGGACAGAGGAAGAGGTTCTGTCCATCCCACAATAGAATGACAGCAGAAAAGACATGTGTAGATTAAAATTGCACATCCTCTTCTCCAAGGACCCTCCAAGTGCCCATTAAATGAGTGTTCTCTAATTACTGTGGAGCACCTCTCTGCAGTACAAATGCAATTATAGATCAATGACTCAGTCCAGCACTAACAGAATCAACTTAAACGCACACACATCCACTATTTACAGACTGAATTCACAAGTGCACAAGCTAGGAAACCTACAAGTGCCATTTAAACTATGGTAATTATGTTGAACATCAAAGCAACACCATTAATCAATTGGAACTTAAAATAATTTGACATAAAATAGTTTTGCAATCATTCTTGTACTGTCTATACAATGTTGTGAAGTGAAGGGCATCTCTGCTGTTTCCATGGTGACCCGGGACCACATACAGCATTGGTCTGTAATATTGGTGGACCAGCTGCGACACCTGTCATGTTGTGTTAGCGCTAGTGTGCATGCTAGCATTATTGTTCAGGAGAGTGAGCCATCTTTGCTATTATGGGTGTCCCGATTCGATCTTGACATAGGTCAGGAATATCAGGAAAAAAAATGGTATTGGATTATATTGGTCAACATCCGAAATCTCTGATAATAGCACTCATATACTCAGTCCTTCCTGGGCTTCATTCCTGGTCTTGTATCCAGCAGCGTCTGGATCTAACATGCAGAGCCCACGTAATAGCTAATGAAGATGTTGGGCATGTGGGAGTCCGGGCTCTATGGTGCGCCCAATTTTCATAATGTGGCGACTGAAAAGAATTATAGGTTGTACGCATACAACCAGCCGAAGTCTCCCCGACTCTTTAAAAAAAAAAAATTAAAAAAAAGAAACAGCACTGCTGGCATTCACTTGAATGACAGTCGTAGTCAAGGCTCCCTCGGAGGTACCCCGCACGACGGTCATGGCCCCCCACCGTAGGGCTCGAACGCGGGAGTGTGATGACGACCAAGCCATTTATTTTTTTGTTTAACTGTACTTTTATATTTGCTGCTGGATACTATAATCGTGTGGACTTAATCGATATTGGATTACAGTACAAACTGACGGGCTCTAGTGACTTTTCACTGCACTTTCAACATCCCAGACGAGAAAGCGTGACCAGCGGGGTCTCCGTGGATTGTGGATTGTCTGGCAGGCTCCTTAAGCGGCTCAGCTAAAAGCTAGCTACACAAGCCTCCGCTGTCGAGTGTGCTAACGAAAACGTAATACATCATAGAATAACCACTGCCATGACACTTCACGCCACCTGTGTTTTTAACTGTCGTAAAGTTGTCGGAATACACCAGCTCATTGAAGCGTAGAATGGTGAGTGATATTTTAAATCATTTTTTTTTATTTGTTTGTGTATCGGTCTCCTGTGGCACTAAAAAGTTTGGGGATCGCTGCCTTTATTAAACAAAATGTGTATGTGCTTGTGTGTATGTACATTGTTGGAATGTCAGTGTTAAGTAAACATTTTAATAATTTTATGATTGATTTATTATTTGAAGTATTAATATTAAATAGTGAAATTGTGCAATGCCTTCATTTAGTGCAGTTAACTCAAATAGTGGGGTGGGCCCCCCTTGGGGGGGGCGCAGTGCGATGCTGATGTGCGTGTGACCCTGGGGAACATGCTTTTTTTCCGCCGTACTACAATAAAGTGTCATTGCACATCCGCTCCAGTAGTTGGCAGTGGCGCTCTAATTGACCATTGTGCACAGCGAGAATTAACTCTACGGTGTAGGTTTGTTTTGCAATGAGCTGGCGATGTGAAGTGCAGTAAACAAACCCTTAGACAAAATGAACACATTTTTAGTGGTTGGTGGGGTGGAGGGCGCGAATCGTTTTATTCTTGCTGGGGGGGCGTAACAGAAAATAATTGAGAAGCACTGATTTGTGTGTGGTGTGTGTATACATGTGTGTGTGTGTGTGTGTGTGTGTGTGTGTGTGTGTGTGTGTTGCTGACTATTGTTCTTTGTAAAATGTCATATCGGGACACCCTTTTTTGCTATATGCTAAAATGACCTATGTCCCTTTCAAGACAGGTTCTTACAGCAGGGGGCATTTCTTAATAAGAATGTGATGTGCTGTATATTCATTTCAACTTATTTTGTTTCTTTCGGCTTTCTTGGAAAAAATAAAAAAAGGAATTTTCAACGTTGGAAGCTTTCCATGGGATTTAAGGGGATTTTTTTATTTAATAAACAAGAATAAAAGAATTCACAAAAATGATGACTGGCTCTAATATATTTGATAATTTAACATAATCCTGACTCTAATCACCTGATTTAATGCCAGCACAGTGGTACCTTGACTTACGGACCGTGGCTTGGTTCATCTTTTTGCTGTATGTAGTAAGGTTCAGATGTCAACACTCAAATGAAAGACTAACCCTAAATCTAAGCCTAACTAGCAGCTTTGATTCATAAGACACAAAAAAAAGGCACTGAACCTGAATTGGAAGGAATTGCTTCATTTTGTTTTGCTGCTGTCAACAACATAAAAAAAATCTTACCATATCCTTTAATGAGACGTACGTACATTGGGTACGCCACTTAAAACCACAGCTCAAATTTTAATATTCTACCTAAACTACATGAGCATGCAAACACACAAACACATGCATGGATGCAGTTTTTACATACCTGCAGCAGCGATGGGGACTCCATTTATACTGGTCAGTTCCTCAGGCGGGCGAACTTCAATTATGATGTCCCTGCCACTTTCCAGGCTTAAGTCACATGAAGTGCTGGGAGCAGCCACATAGAAAGGAATCCCATGATGCTTAGCAGAAATGGCTAGCTGGTATGTTCCGACTTTGTTGGCCGTGTCGCCATTGGCAACCACCCTGTCTGCTCCCACCACCACAGCTATGAGCGAAAGCCGACGGACAAACGGGGTTAAGACGAGATGGATGTGAAATGAGGAGAAATGAAGAGGGAGACCCAAACCTGTGATGTTCATTTCTCTCATAGTGAGGGCCGCCATGCTGTCTGTGATTAGCGTAGCGGGGATTCCCTCTGCTACGGCTTCGTACGCCGTGAGTCGAGACCCCTGGTTGTACGGCCTCGTCTCCGTGCAGTAGACACGTTTCAGCCTGCCCAGCGTGTGGAGGCTTCGCACCACTCCTACACATCCAGACTCATGCTTAGGTACACTTACAGCTGTACGGTCCAAACAGCCACCCCTCACGTTTAAGTCTTACCCAGTGCGGTCCCGTATCCAGCCGTGGCAAGTGAACCAGTGTTGCAGTGTGTGAGGATGGTCACAGAGTCCCTCGGGACGCCCGAAAGGATGTGCTGGGCGCCAAAGTTTCCAATCTTCTTGTTGTCATTGACATCTCGCTCCAGCATGTCTTCAATCCATGCTATTACACTGTGGGGGGCACAAGAGGTTAGACTCCCACTGAGCACTTAACGGATACATAGTATACAGTTCAGTTTAAGAGCATACATGCACATGGACAAAATTGCTAGTGCAATTGTTTGTAGACTTGGCACACGCAAAATTGTTGGTAGCCGGAAAGAAACCCTCACAATGGTCACTGAATAACTACAACGTAGAACCTGACAAGAACGGAACTTCCCAAAACGTTGACAAACCACATAACTTCTGAGAGAATGTCTTCTGGATAGACGAGACAAAGCTGGAACTTTTTGGCAAGCCACATCAGCTCTGTGTTTACAGATACAAAAATGAAGCATATAAAATAGAACAACACTCTACCTACTGTGAAGCATAAGGAAAGCTTGCTTATGTTTTGAGGCAGCTTTGCTTCATTTGCGTTTGTGAAATAAGAATCAATCCACCCGTTTTGAGCCATCTCAGGGGGCGGCCGTTTTTTCTCACTTCTGTCGAACGAAAATGACATTACAACTGCTCAGGGCTCAGGTAACGACCAATCACGGCTCAGCTTCAGATAACAGGTCAGCCGTGATTGGTCGTTACCTGAGGCCTGAGCAGTTGTGATGTCATTTTCAGTCGACAGAAGTGACAAAATGGCCACCCCTTAGATGGCTAAAAAGGGGTAGATTATTAGAATTACATTGCATTGCATTGCTGTCTGTGTCTGACCAAACGTGGAGATGACAAACCACTTCTAAATTGAGGAATCGAGGTAAGTTGCAGATGTTTTGATTGTTGTTTTAGTTGTTGGTTTTTAAGACAACATTATCCCTATTTTATGCTAATAAATTTTTTTTTAATGTGCATCTTTGGGTACATGCTGAGGTCGTGCTGTCTCTTACACACACCAACAATGATTGTAGTGATAGTACTATATAAGTTAAACACTAAAAAGCATATTCTTTTTTGTAATAAATGTGGTCAACGAGAAGCTTCTCCATTTAGTCATTTCAGTGAATAAAGTAAATAATGTTTCTGTAAGGCCCTGTGCTACTGTTGTTGTTTTTTGGCACTTGAAATGGTGGCTGCCTGGCAGGTGTGTGCGGACAGCCATTTAGCATGAGTTTGAATGTGAATCGGTTATGTCTGAACACAGCTACATCCCAGGTATAAAGAGGGTGTGCACACTTGTGCAGCCACATTTTAGTTGTTTAATTTGATCATCTCTCAAAAAAAAATTTCCCCAAAATTTAATTGTAAACGTTACAGGTCACATTAATGGTGGAAAAAGTTTTAAAATTATTCATCTTGGTGTAAGTTTTTTTTTATATGGCATTTGAACAAGGGTGTGACTTTTCTACTCTACTCTAGCCTTGGTCCTGTTTTTGTAAACTCTGCCTGGTGTGCCCACTGTGTTGTTGAAAAAGTGGAAACAATAGTACAAGACAATGTCTTGGAGCTGAATATTCCTTAATGTATGGTATCTAAAATTTGACTTACCATTCATTATTTTATAAATACTTTTTTAATGATTTTTTTAGATTAAGAGGTATTGTTTTGCAAGAGGTGACTTTGCAAATTCAGATACAGTATATATTTTTTTGTAATTTATTGGACATTCATCATCTGATTTAAGAATAAATCAGAAGTTACTCACCAGTAAAGTTACAGTACATTTTTTGGGCTTCTCCACCAACCTTTGGTAACTGTACATAAAAAAAATCCTGTGCAGTTACAGACACACAGACAGGCTGAATAGCCATTATGATAAATTATATACTGTATGTTATGTGTAGCCATAATTTAGGTATATTGCGATTCCCATTCATTACCAACTACCGGTAAGAACATTTGCAGAATTTTACAACCCCAGTGACACCACAGCTGTCTATCCACCATCAAAAAATTACTTAGATGTGAGTTCACTATCAGTGAATAACCATTTCAAAGCAGATACATAAAATGGATTTGAAAGATTAAATTCAGACCTGCTTGGAAGGTTTTCTCCAATCATCTTTAACTTTAATTAACTAATTCGAAAAGCATTTCTTTCTATCTACTGTATATAGCCGTTGCATCTCATGCATGCAAACATCAGCTTTGGTGTTTCTTCTTGACACTGAATGTTAAATCTTCTATTAGACATTCAGAGAGAAGGCTTCCCACTTTTCACATTCTTTCATCTGCTAATGTTCGTGTAGCTTCTGGGATACAGATGTGTTGTGACAGCTGCTATCCCGGTGCGAAAGAAAAACCCAAGTTAGATTATTTAGAATCATATTGCTGGCCTTTACTGATGACAGAAGGTAAAGGCAGGTGTAAACAGAGGAAGTGAGGCAAAAATGCCAACAATACCTTTACCTCTGTGAACCATTGCAATTAATTCAAAATAAAGCATAATTATACTGTAATTAAACAGAATTTGGCAGTCATCTGATCACCAAGGTTCATAAAGTGATTAGATTGCCCATGTAGACTTTCCCCCTCAGTCACAGGACATTAAGGGTACTAAGGGGATTCCAAGTTTTGAAAAACATTTAGTAGCTGTCCATGGAATCACTTAAAATATTTGCCCAGGCAAGAGAAAGGGAATATTATTAGGCTTTAAAAAATATAGATATATCAAGACAGATGGCATTAACTGTAGGAGTTGCCAAATATCCAATCTGCTACATTGTTAAGAAGAAAGTATGCACTGGTAGCCACAGCAGCAGCCAACATTTTCAACCACCACAAATGGCCAACTTTATAGGATAGTAGCAACATCTAGTCCTTGAAGAGATTGGCGTATCACCATTAAAGAAAGTGTCCGACGTGTCAGTAAACGAACAATTGTTGACTCAACCCTGAGACTTTCACTTCGAAAGTAACCTTGAGCAAAACAACTGTATGTCTGTTTGCATCCCTACTGCTACAGTCACATCAATGTGTCAAAGCGAGTGCATGAACAGAGGCAATTTAAGTTCAGCCCATTACCATAGATTTCACACCGCTGGTTAGAATTAAAAAGCACTAAGGACAGATTAGACAATATGAAAAGGAATTTTCTGGACAATGGAATTAAGATGTACTTGTAGTACAATGCTGCGAATAGAAGAGTGTGATTAAAAGCACCACAGCAACCGTCGATCATTGCTGAGGCAGCATTATCACCGGTGGAACTGGGTCACCTGAGTGTATTGATGGTGTAGCTTCTAATAGAAGGAGCAAGACAAATTTTGATGTGTGACAGAGCTGCATGGTAAAGGTTTATAATGACACAAAAAGAAAGAAGAGCAAGAGTGCTCATGTGACCTGCTACAACCTGAAGCGTCTCAAACGAGAACCAATGGAAGACATGCTGCTCAGGTCAAGTAAAGCTTATTAGGTCAGGAATATTTTATGACATTCCAGACAGCATTTGTTGGAGGGGGTGAAAAAAAAATCAAATAATCAATAAATCATTTTCATTTGTCTAAAAACGACCTTTTCATGAGACTGTTTGTGCTGTTGATCCATCATATCAACAAAACCATTCATGAGTAGGTGTGGCTAAAACAAAAACAGACAAAAAACATCTTCAGCAGCCAATGTGATGTTACAATGAACCTTCATTTATCCCGGTGGATACGATCCAGACAATCCACAAAAGGTGAAAATTCAGAACCAAGGAACTATGCTAATCCATTAAGGCCTAAAAAGCGCCTAGCCCAAGAGCTCCCCAAAACCTAAGGTCATCTTTGGAATTACCTTTGAAAACCTGAAGTTCTCCCAGAAATTCAACACCTACAAAATAATATCTCAGCCCATGTAGCAGAAAGAAACATAATTCTAAAAGAATTTGAGAGCTTAGACATGTGGCTTTCACACAGACCCGAGTCTATTCATCTTTACTGTTTCAATCAAAGAGGTAAAAATAAAATGTCAGTGCAAGAGAAGCACTACTTTAAATTAAAAAAAAAAAAATCGAGTGGTAATTACCATCCTCTAATCTGTTACAAAGACGTCGATATTGTCATTGTCTACAAACATATATCTTAACTATATACCACGTTCAACTGGTTCAAAGTGCACAATCCCATCGTCTATATTACTGCCGTTACTTATTTCAGAGGTGCCGCGACTGCGGCGTCCGCCATTATGACTTGGAGGAATTCCAGAACATCCTCCACGACATAGTCACATGTATATTCTGATGCATTTCATTGGTTAAGAGACCGACAATTAAATAATAATTAGAAAATGACGTATATGCTCTCCCGGCTTTAAGGGTAGAAAGACGCAACAGCGCTCCCGGCTCTAGTGGTAGAAACGCGGTTATGCGCTCCCGCCCTTAATGGGTTAAAGCGATGTGAGGAGACTCATTTAGACAAAAGTAGTGCGTTGCCACCATCTTCTGACATCCATAGGCAGGAAGCTGTGAGCGGTGGCGTACTCACAGATTTTCTCTAGTTGGGGAACACTGTGTAAGTTTATACTGTATGAGGGTACAACTGGACAAAAATAAATAATACCTGGACTGGACAAATTAGCAGTGTAGTTTACATGTAAACACTGCAAGAGAATCATCAAGAATGTACTTACCACTTGGCGTACCCCCAAAAATCTACACACAGCGTCCTCTACAAATAGCATGGAGTAAAAATGTGGGACAAAATATTCAGAGCCGAATTCACGAGGATTGAGTGTCTTTTGCGTGGCGCTTAAAATAGAGGAAACAGCTAGCGTCTAATTCACAAAGCACACGCAGATGGTGAAATGCTTCACTAATTATGATGCCAATCAGAATGCATCTCAGTGTGCCGATGGTATTTGTGTGTATTTAAATGAGGTAATATGCATATACTTGACAGAGAAATTAGCCACCTCTATGAAAATGAGCCCCTTTGATAAACAACGTCTAATTCGCTAACACCAGTGCACACAGTTTCAGTGAAGTAAATAAGGTCTATAGAAAGCTGGTGTAAAATTACGCGTTTGCGCGAGGGGGCACATTATAACCTCAGGTATCTGAACAATATGAGGGAATGCTGCGACATGTACAAGAGATGAAATACAGGGGTTAGAGGGGCCTAAAACAAAAGCTTGCATGGTGCAGGGCGGCTATGATGCCAGGCGAATGAGCGAATATTTTGAAGGAGAAGCCGTTGCATTGCTTGCCTGGAGTTCAGAGGAATGGGTTTGGCCGTGAAAGTCTAAAATGCTGGATGGAAAAAAATGCAACGTCGGTTAATGTCAGAAAACTACGACCAGTCGTTATGCAAATTCATGTGCGCATCTCTACGCATGCCCTTATAAAACTCTGAATATAACAATATGATTGCACCAATATTTTAAATTTCATGGACATTAAATGAATGAATGAATATGTCATCTTCCTCTCCATCGGCGCTCATCACATCTTAATGTCGCTTAATGACAAAAATGCTTATGTCCATTAACTCCAAAATATTGAGGCAATTATTTTGATATTTTGTGAGATTTATGTCAACATTAGTAGAGATTTCCACGTCAATGTACATGTTGGGTAAAGTTTGATAACGGTCTTCTGACAGTCCCGTTACACCTCCTCAGTCAGGAGCTCAAGCGTTCTGATTTAATTTAATCTTTCTCTTCCAAACTGCCATTGTTCTTCTCCGGCGCAAATCTGATGTTTATACTTTGCCATGTGTGGCAATCAGGGGAAAACAGGTGCAAACTGCACTTAGGTGTCTAACTTTGTGGGTGTGTTTGCATTGGTATGTCATTAGTACAATGTGCTTTGTGAACAGGACATTAAGACGGAGCAAACGGCGGGTGCAAATGAAGTGCAATTAAAGGTGCTATCAAGCGACCGCAGTTCATTCTTTGTGGATTCGGCCCTTATTGCGGTCTGTGGTGTACACCACAGTCAGCTTCCAATATCGGCTGGGACAGAGCCAAAAAGGAGCAGGCCTGGAGAAAGGTAAGCCTATCTGGTAAGCGTATTTACTTTTTTACAGCCGTTGAACTGTGAAGCCATATATCAATAGCATTAGCAAAAGTTGTACTACAACCACCGGTCGTTTGTGTTTGGAGGTGGCTGCGCGCTGCCTACAATATGAACAGTTTGGGGTTTGCTTGTTTTAAAAAAAAAAAATCTCTTGAACATTTTATCGAATGAATTTTTCTATTGATATCGATCTCGTGTCTATTGCGATAAATAATAATATTGAATTATCGTCCAGCCCTAGTATTAAGTTTATAAAAGCAGGTGATGTTTTTCTTTATTACACCTATATGATTTTCTCACTTTCAGTTCCCAAACTACTCTGCAACGTATATGATTTTCAAATGGCACCATAGCAAATAATAGCAAGTGTGCTGGCACCTGCTTAAAGTGAATGTCAACCCCCAAAAATGTCTTTACAATAATATGTTGTATGCGCCTTCATTAGTCTAAACACACCATTGTGATTAATATTGCGTTTGTGGAGTATGAGTTAAGCAGCAAAGTCCACCCAATTTTAGCCATCTAAGGGGCGGCCATTTTGCCTCTTTCTGTCAACACATCACAGTTGCTCAGAGTTCAGTTAACGACCAATCACGGCTCACATGTTTTCTGAAGCTGAGCCATGATTGGTTGTTACCTGAGCAACTATGATGTCATTTTCAGTCGACAACAAATGGCAAAATGGCCACCCCCACCGAGATGATTAAAAAGCGGGTGGAATTTAAAGCTTAACTCATCCACATTCCACAAATGCAATATCAATCAGAATGCCGTGTTTAAACTCATGGGGCTGCGTTTTTTGAAGAGAACATGTTTTGGTTGACTTCCCTTTTAACAATTCATATCAAACTTGCACACACCTTTCTCTCAGCTGCTCGGCGTTCTTCTCCATGCTCTCGTTCTCGGCAAACTCCATCAGTTCGCGGGCGGCACGGCCCATGTTGACAGCGGTGGGCCTCGCTGACGTCAGGTGACACAAAGATTCACGGATGAACGTCACGGGGTCATCGCCACCGGCGCCAGATCGTAACTCCACAGCCAAGCTGAGGCAACCTACGATGGCGATGGCTGGGGCACCGCGTACCTGGTTAAAAGAGGAGGGCATGTTCAGCGCAATGGACATCAAATCACATTGTTTCTTTGCAAATTACAGTGGTACTTTGACTTATGAGTTTTATTTGTTCCATCACCAAGCTCTGGACTTAATATAATATAGTATAATAAATAAAATCAATATTTCCCAGTCAAATGAAATAAAATGTATAGTTCAATTTATCCGTCACAGCCCCCAAAAACCACTAAGGGGTCTTGTGAGTCACATCAGGAGCACCTCACACCACAAAGCAATGAATCAATAAATAAACACATAATGATTTTACCAAACCATGGCTTGTAATATAAAAAGCTTGTAAGTTGGCACAGTCAAGTCAAAACTGTATTGTTTCTATATCAATTTGTCCCTGAGTGTGAGCAAAGTTTGGCATCACTGCTCTGAAATTCCAGAAACAGTTAGTCATTTCTCTCTCTCCCTTTTGACTATATCATCATGACATCACCCATCTGCTTATAGCACAATTCTACATGCTGACACAGCCACATCACACTTGTAAGTGCTGCACATTTGTGTAACTGGGAGGAAGAAAGAGGGTCAGAAACATCTGTGAATGTGCCAACAGCTGCTAAAGAAGTCCAACGGCATGCAAGTGTAGATCTCATCTTCGCTCCTGGCCTTCAAGTGTGCAGTGATAAATGGAGTGGGGGTGTCACTGAGTGCAGCACAAGACCAAAAATGCGAACAAAAACCCCGGCAAGGGGCATTAATAATTCATCAATAAGCCCTCCCAGAGAAAGGAGGGGTCCGCTTGATGAGTGACTGAATATAAGCACATTGTCTAGCCCGCAGTACTAAGTAATCTATACATTACGGATTTTGATTTGTTTGCTCGTGTGTGTGGGCGGGTCGGTGTGGGGTGGAGTGGGTCTACTGTGCCCCAAAACAAAAATCCAGGCCGAGTGCAAGCGCGAGCAGGGCCACACATGCGTGCACCGGCAGTGGCGGGAGCACAAAGGAGTCGACGGCAGAGGCACGCATGGGCGACGGGAGGAGATGCACATGCAGCCGGCGTGCACGGACGGGGGTGATGATGAGAGTCTTACCTTCATGGACTTGATGGCCTCGTAGGCGTCCTGCACCGAGCGGATGTCATCGTAGACCGTCTGGTGAGGCAGCAGCAGCTGGTTGAGGATCTGCAGAGACCCGGCACGGTAGCGGATCGCTTCCAGCGTCATGACCGACACAACGAGGCGGGATGTTGGGGAGGATAACGCGGACGGGCGGGTAGCTGGCACGCACACATACAATAGCGCACACGCACACCTTAGCTCTTCACTCCTCCCTTGAACCGGTGAGCGCGGCCTGGCTGGCAGTCGGCTGGTATTAACACGAAGAAAGTTGACGAGAGAAGGAGGAAGATGAGAGGAAGGAGGAAGATGAGGAGAAAAGGGAGAGGAGGGTTGGAGAGCTTCACCTACATTGACAGTCAGACAGACACGGAACCACGTGTCCACCAAACCGGAAGTCCTCGCCTAGTTAGCCGCGCCCACCTCAATCTCTCTCCAATGTGATCGCTCCTCCTCGCTGTACCCCTGCCCCATCCCCCCTTCTCTCTCCTTCAGCCCCTTTGTCAGGGGAAATTTCACATTCAAAGCTGATATTAGCATAACACCAAAGCCCCCCGTTTCCCCCGACAATTGCAAGCATTTTCTATCAACAATGCTTCTATTTTTGCTACATTCAGTCGCACTGTTTACACTTACTGTTGTGTGCAATGAGCTTCCTCGTTGTTTTCGTGACAGAATTACACTGAGAATGGGAGAAAATTGTCACCTCTTGTGTACATGTACTATAGTGCAAAGTGCAGTGTTTCCCAACCTTTCTTGAACCAAGGCAAACACCGTTCTACATTATAAAACGGCACACCACCAAGCAAAAATGTTACCAAAAAGTGGACACACGGGTTAATTCCCATCTAGGGTGGTGTTTCCCAGTCTTAATTAATTGAGCCATCAACGAACAAACTTTACACTAGAAAAAAATCTCACAGGACACCACCAACCTAAATGTCACAAAAAGTGAATGCAGTACATTGGTTAGTTATGAACCAGTTATGACGGAATGTAAGGACGGAAGCGCTTTAAAAGGACAAGGACGGACAGTGTCGGAGGACGCTTCTTTTTTATGAATAAGGACAGTGGGACGATGACGGAAGGGTACCCAGGTCGCGAACGGAGGACGGACCTACAAAATAAGGTAAAGCGCCCATCTCTGATTATTTGTCATAAATACATAATTTTCTGGCCAATTAAGCGAAATGTCCTATGGCACACCCAATTATTTCTCACACCACACTAGTTGGTAATCACTGCTACTAATTGTTACTAATTTAATCATTTTTATTGCTTGCATTTTACCTCAAATAGCAGCTGCCTTGGAAGCATATATTGACGCATATACACTCACCACTGACGATACGCTGCAGGGCGCTCACCGCTCCCAATATGGCCGTAATACATTTTCGCGCCTTTCAGAGGTCAGGTGACTAGAAACTTCTATGTTTTATTAAATTACATGTTTTCCTTTATTTATGAGGGGACAATGTGGGACCATATTTATAGATTCTATTGAGACTTAATTATGCTTAAAATGACCTGTGTGCTAAAATAAAAGTAAACTATGGATGATTTTATTCGTGTCGCAAATCTCAATGATATGTTCTATTTTGATAGGGTTTTTTCATTTTTATGTCACATATCTACATTGTATAACATGTTCTCATCTCAGGTTTTGGACAGATGTGATACTGGTTGGCCGGCGTGTGCATGTCCGATGTTGCTCACCACGGTCCAAGACGAATGGAACATGAGAGTGAACATTGCTTGAGTCTCAAGATTTCATTGTACCTTGCACAGATTCTAGACACTCTGTGCCAGATTGAGCAAAGTAGCCTCAGAACACAACTGAGCCTCCTCCATATTCCACAGCCGGGACAGTGTTTTGCATCTGTGAACATAAAGAGCTGATGTGCCATGCCAAAAATTTCCAGTTTAGTCTCATCTGTCCATAAGACATTCTCATAAGCTCTCATAAGCTTTCTAGCATGTCAGCGTGCATATTGTGCTTTTATTATTTATTTTCAACAGCGGTGCCCTCCCTGGACATCTCCCACTTTCGCTTAAGCAACAATGGATGGTGCAATTTATGTACCTTGACCTTGGAACTCAAGCTGCTCAACCATAAGTCTGAAGGTTTTGTGGCAAGACTGACTACGATTTTGAACTGTTCATAATTCCTTACCCCTTTCCTCAGGAGTCAGGCCCCAGTTAAAGCAGAAGAAAAGCAGCCCCAAAGCATGGCGCTACCATGAACATGCTTCCATGCAGTATGGTGTTCTTTTGGTAATGAGCTGTGTTGTGTTTGCGCCAAAAATACAGTATATTTTGGAATTACAGCTAACAAGTTCGTTTAATAGGACTCTAATACATTTTCCCATGTTTGGGAGATTTCAAATTCAAGCAAGGAAGACAGTGGGCTGCCTAAATAGCAGTACACAGTCTGTTAGTTTAAATTGCATTCAATGATCATGTTTAGATGAGCTAATGTAAGTGTACCATAGATACATTAAAGGGCAGTGGCGTAGCTAGGCTGTATTCCACATGGGTTTTGAGGTCAAAGGGTCCCGACATTGCATACGCGAATAGAGGACAGAAAAAAGTCCCAAAAAGTAAGGAATAAGTCAGTCAGGAATAAACCATGGCAGTGATTAGAATTGCAATAGCTGCCTTGTTTGCCATCCACTCCCACCCTTTCCCCAGACCCTTATGCAAACAGGAAAATACCATACATGACCACCATAACATAAATAACACGCAAATAACATAACTAATTTGACCCCCTTATGCTTCAAAACTCACCAACTTTTGCACGCACATCAGGCATGGGTGAAATTGCGATACCATTAAAAAATGAAACCCCAGAACACAAAATTGCGCTCTAGTGCCCCCCAAGAAAAAAACGGACAAAACTGCCTATTACTCCCTGTAGGAATGTCATAGACACATGCAAAAAATACCTAAATGTAGGTCTAGACCTACATTTCATACATTGACAATTCCCAGCAAAATTCAACCGGAAGTTTGCAATTCCGGCTTCAAAGTAAAAGTTAGGTCAAAAAGGTTTTTTCAAACATTATCTCCTCCGAGGGCGTTTGTCATATCGGCTTTAAACAAGCACAGGAGAGAGAGTGAACCCATCCATCAATCCATCCATTATCCAAACCGCTTATCCCCAAGAAAATCTTAACTGTCCCAGTTTGGATTTTATGAGGCAGACAGTGCTTGTTTACCTGCTGTGGCTGCGCTGCTGCTCGGACCCGTGTCGACCCAAGCCTGGCTGCTCCCACCACGACCTAAGGTCTGTCAGTTTTGTGCATTTGGCTGCATCCTCAATTAACTTTTTTTTTTTGTCCTCCGTTTATCTGCACCACACATCGCCTTTTCTGGGGCCCATGGGTTTACAAATCCTACCAACACTACATCAGCTACGCCAGTGTTAAAGAGTTGAATCCATACCATAGTAGTATTTTTACTTTCCCGCTTGTAAAAAGAAAACAATCGAGTTGTACAGGTTACAGGTCACATTAATGGTGGAAAGTTTTTGACATGATTTCTCTAGGTCTGTTATATCACAAAAACCTAGCATTTGAACTGAATGTGTTTGTTAAAAGCTATTTGGGATCTGTGTGTTATACAAACGCTTTCACTTTATACACTGTGTACTCTTTTATACACATACAGTACATTATAAATCTATAACTAAAAATATTTGTGAGTGTAATCTGATTATGGCCTTTGAAGAATCTTGTTGCCCTTAACACACCACTGCGAAATTATGTGATTAACTAGTGTATCAACAGTGTAGAGACACAAACTCATAGAGTTAACCATTTATTCATATTAAAACAAACCCTGTACATAAGATAACAGCCTTGATTCATTCCCGCTTTGAGTTGCACAAATCATGACACACACTTGAAAATAGAGCATTAAATGCAGTTCTTCTGTATACAGTATATAAATAGTATGATTCTGATTGCCCTTGCATGAAAGAACAGAATAAAAAAGTGAATTGTTCAAGAAGACCAAGCCAAGACGGATGCAGAAGACCAAGCCAAGACGGATGCATACACTGCTGCAGACCAAGACAAAATAAAAACAAAGAATAACGCACACCGTTTTCCTGTAAACTCATTCTTCCAATGGAGTGTAGCCTCATTACAAATTGTATATATATATATATATATATATATATATATATATATATACGCACACAGTATGTGTATGTGTGCATGTGAGAAAGTCATTTGGCAGATGAGCAAAGTTTTGCAATATGTCCTTCTGCCCAACTCGAACCATCCTAAATCCACACTGAATTCTGATGAGCTTGTCACCATGACAACAAGACAGCCTCTTACTCAAAGAGCGGGTAATGTGTCAGGTTGTGTTTGTGTGTTTTGAGGTGATGTAAAAAGCTTGTGAGATCAGGCGACATAGGTAAAATACATTCATACTACTTGAAGTCCATTTGCATGGTTGGAGCTAATTTACTGATGCAAAAAACTGTTTTACAGAATGATTGGTCAATTAATTGGGTGAAAAGTAATAACGATATGGCGCTTCAGCACCATCAGTAAATTGTTTTTTTTTTTTTCAAAATTGTTGTCATATCTAATCTGTCAATCTGTCTGACTTTAAAGTAACTGAAAGTGGCATTTTAATCATTTTGTTTTTTACATTTCATGCTGAGGAATATAACATTAGTCATCAAAGTTCACCATCATTCACATAGATTATTTTCTGTCTGCTCCATAAAGAAAAAACAAAACAAACAACACTAAGCAGGATTTGGGCAAAAACTGCGACCAAAGCAGAGCCAATGTAAAGATTTTCCTAATGTGAACCTATACAACAGCTGACATTTAGACTGTCAGAGAGGGCACAGGCGTGAACTGACATGAATGATTGCTCACATGCGTAAATACTGCAGGTCACTGGTATGATTTAACAACTGAATTGAAAGCTCCCCACCACCCTCAACAGGATAAGCATTCGAAAATGGTTAGATGGAAGGTAACATATTTGTCCTACCATTGCAAACAAATATAAGTAATTAAGGGCGCCCAAAATTTAAATTTGACAGAGAAACAGATAATATATTTGTCTGAACTATGTGAGACATTTGTGTAAAATGTGCGAAGGACCTGATTAAGTCACCTTTCTCCAGAATTATTTGAGAGGCAAATATAAACAAAAAGGCTCATTTTAAGTTGCCGGCTGCGGATTTGTATGAATGAATCCAAAGTAAAAGCCGTAGCAGCTGTTAATTATTTTCTAGTAGACGGCACGGAGGACTTAATTCTGTTTCAGATTTGGAAGAAAATCCAAATGGAGCCGCGTGTAACTCTGAGTAATCCCTGAATGTAAGTGAAGGAATTAGTGTGAAGACAGACAAGGTGAAGGAGGCGACAAAGAGCAAGTGGCTGATGAAGAAGGCAGATTTTAGCCGCTACCAAATTCACGGCACACTGTTAACACTTCCCCCTTCTGCAACCCCAAAGGCGACTTTATGTCTGATCTAGTTGTCTCCTTGGTGACACAAACACTAATCCCTTATTATGGGATGTAGGCTGTGGTGCCCCAAAGCCTCATTTTTTTACTCCCGTATCACACCAGTGCAAATGCAGTAGATTACTGTAATCTGGGAACATTGGAGCAGACAGATTAGATTAAGATACATTACGGTCATAAAATAAGGACGAAAGGTGTTCCAACACATCAGAGTATTGGTCAAGCTCATACACATTTTGTTTACGTGTGCTGGAAGCTAGACATGACAAGCGAGGGAATTTTTGTAGGTTTTCTGTAGTGTTTGTCCTTTTTAGAGCAATTGCCTCTTGTCTTTACTTTAGTATAAAACTATTATATCTGTTTCCCTTATATGTGTTATTTTTTTCCAACAAAATATAAATTGACAAAGCACTGGTGGCTCCGTGCATTTGTCTTGGATGTGTGGCATAGAACCACGTCAAAGGTTTGAGAGGAGAGTGCTTGAGTGTTTGTAGCTGTATGTATGCGTGCGTGAAAATAGAAAGAACAGTGCTCCAGCCAGTCTTTTGCCAAACTAGTCTCCCCTCATCCAGCACGTTTCCTTTTCAGTGACTCCAGCTGATGAATGAAAACAAAAAAGATCAACCCTTTCCACATGCACTCATCAAAAGATGGCACACACATGTAATAGCAATACTCTGCACCAGAAAGCCTTACCTCAGTTTCTACCATCTTCAGCCTGCTCAGAGCATCCTTGGCAGCATCCTATAGATGAATTCACATGAAGATAGACTCTAAGTAATTGACGGACATCATATTTGAATAGCAGTCAACCCCAACCCCGCATTCACCCTATTGCCTTGACTTGAGAATTTCTTCACAGAGTCAGCGAGTCCTTGGGTGAAGCGCCGCAGCACATTTTCATACTCTGATTATAGAGAAGGAAAAAGTCAGTTATATTTATATGCTGTTTTTATAGAAATCAGATGTTTGTGGGTTACCTGAGAGCAGAGCAGGAGAGGCTCGCTCCAGCTGCGCTTTTTGCCACTGCAGCCTGTGTGTGATCTCTTTGTGCTGATGAATGACATCAGATGGGGGATCCCGCCGACTCTTTTTGTATTCTACAATCTGAGAGAGAATGGCACGGTGACTGACAGGACCTTAAAGAAATTCAATGCAAAATTATACACAGTTTAACACATGCACAAAAGTACCTTTCTCTCTAATCGTTCCTTGTCATAGTTGAGGAGGCTGAAGCTGTGCAGCTTGTACTGGGGAGGAGAGCTGCTGGAGTGACTGCTCCTGTTGCCCGGCTCATTTTTAGGTTTAGATCGAGGAGATGGAGCCTGCCTCATTAAAACATACACAAAGTTGTTGAAATGATAAAATATTAGTATTCTTATGATTCTGCATTAATCCAAAATGGCTAAGGAAATCTTCTAACAAAAACAAAAATGCACAATTTTGGATCCTCATTTGAACGATGCTCTTCAGCACTGAGTCCATGACAATGATGAATGAATTGAAATTAATGGCAGAATCTTGGATCAATGAGCAGTAAGGGAGTACTCAAGAAGAAGTACTTGCGAATGTCAGCCTGAGCTAACTTTTCCACTTGGACACCAATACAGGTCGTTGACTCACCCGTTCTTTTTCTGTCTCTGGAGGTGAAAGAGGGGAGACTGGTTCAAGGATTACCCACTTTTCTGTTGTAGGCTGGAGTTCTACCCCAGATATGGGCTCTCTGATCTTCACCCTCACCTCTAACTTGCCCCCTGTGGCTTTACGTCCATCCATCACCTAAGAGAAACAAACATCTCAATCTAATTTGCATATGTAAGCATATGCATATCTGTATCTGCATTTAAACCATGGCCGACATGGTATAAATGTCTTCGGAAACAAATAATGGAGAAAGGAATCGACCACTGCGGGCAGTATCACTTGTACTTCCGCCTGTACTCTGGGGAAGAGACACCTGGCATTAATGGAATACCAAAAATTCTCAAGAAATTCCATTCGAGCCAATTGTCAGAAGCATCCACTCCACCACATACATCATTGCCAAACATCTAGCCAACATTCTAACTCCATTGGTTGGAAAGACCCGGCACACCATATCCACAACTCCACTGACTGTACAAACAGGGTAATCCTTAGAGGAAGTAAGTCCAGCCGATGCTTCAGTATATTACAAAGCTAAAAGTTATTTACAGGACACTCCGTGGACTGCGACATCGGCTTCACTCGGGAAGACATCAAAGAGAACACATTACCGTTCATGGACTATGAAGTGTAGGTAGGTAAAGACAGCAACATGAGGCAGGTAAAGACAGCAACATTAAAAGGGAAAGTCAACCCAAACATTTTTTTCAAGAATATGTTCTATGCAAGCCCACTAGTTGAAACAAGGCATTCAGATAAATATTGCATTTGTAGAATAAGAGTTAATCCACCCGTTTTCAGCCATCTCTGGGGGCGACCATTTTTTCACTTCTCTCAACTGAAAATGACATCACAACTACTCAGGGCTCTGGGAACGACTAATCACGGTTGACCTGTTTTCTGAAGCTGAGCCATGATTTGTCGTTACCTGAGCCCTGAGCAACTGTGATGTCATTTTCAGTCGATAGAACAAACAAAATGGCCGCCCCCTGATATGGGGTAGATTTTGCTGTTTAACTCATATTCCACAAACGCAATATTCACAATGTTTCAACTAGTGGGCCTGCTGGAAACATATTTTTGAAAAAAATATGTTTGGGTTGCTTTCCGCTTTAACACTGAGGTCAACTAAGACCTACCTGCACAGACCAATACCTGCTCTTTGACTCACATCAAATACAAGAACACAACAAAGGTTATCAGAAGCTATGGCTGGAATAATAATTCAATCAATATGTATCATGATTGACACATGATTGATATCAGTAGAAAATGTCTTTGGCAAAAGGTTCGATATAAAAAAATCTGAAAAAAACCCGATCGCGGCATGGTGCATGATGTTGGTGGCGCGCATCCGCCTCCAAACACGAAGAAGTTGTTAAACCAACGAAGAAGCCGTTAAATCAGGGTTGGGCAATTCCGGCCCTCCTGCCTGCTTTCCCATCTGTCCCTGCTGCAACACACCTGATTCAAATGATCATATCATCAGCAAGGTCTTCAGAAGCTGGATAATAATCCCGATCATTTGAATCAGGTGGGTTGCAGTGTGACATATCAAACATGCAGGATACCGGCCCTCGAGGGCCGGAATTGCCCAACCCTGCGCTAAACCAACGAAGAAGCTGCTGCTAACCCAACGGAGCATACGTGCTGTCTCGGTGGCCTTGCGCCATACTCGCATCGAGCGAGCGGCAAAACTTAGTTCAAATAAATGACCAGTTGACTCAGTACAACTCTTACAATAAATTGATATCATGCACGATGACCCAATTAAACACCTCCGGATGGAGACGTGGTGTAGAAGTTAAGGAGTTCCCGGTCTTTGGCATGCTAGCGCCAGTTAGCCATATCCGACCGTTGGCATCGCACTTAAGTTAAAATCAAGCAAGTAAAATTCGAATGAACTATGGCAATGAGTCCCTTAAAAAGATAAAGTAGTCCTAAGACGGTTGATCAACAATAATGTACACCCAGCAAGAGAGTGTTAGTTCACTTCCATTGTATGAACATTGAATGAAGGCTAATGTATGTGTATCACAATACTGATTTGGGGTAGCACCGAATGCAAATAAGCATTTACAATGCACAGGTGGAGGGGAAACTGCACATTACGCTACATAACGATGTACACAAAAACAGTTAACCCTTTTATTCTTTTTTTAAATAGGTTGAAAAAAAAAATCATTATCAATATTGACTGGTAGGAAATACTTAGATTGTGACAGTTTTTCAGACATATCTCCCAGCCCTACTAAGCACATTACATTTAAAATTGAGTTTATTTAATCTTTATATTGACCAGTTATGTTAAATTAAAATAACCAAACCTTTTTAAACAGTGGGCCTGCCTAGAACATTTTCTTGAAAAAAAAATGTTTGGGTTGACTTACCTTTAAAAAAAAAAAACTCTGTCATTATGGGGTGTTGTGCATAGAATTTTAAAGAGAACATTACAAAGTGTGGAAAAAGTTAAAGGCTATGAATACTTTTCGGATGCACTGTGCATAGCTGGTTTGTCAGAGAAAGTCAGAAGGATTATCTCCAAACTTAAACATACCAATGCACTTCAAACCAAGCAACACCCACAGGCAAAAGACGGCTCACAATCCCGAGATGCAAATGCAGCGGTGGTGTTTATGCGGTGCAGCATAGTGAGGAGTGCAATGACCGCTACATTGGAGAACCCAAGCAACCCCCACATAAACGCATGGCACAACATAGGAGGGCTGGCTGGCTTTTTGAGTCCAGAGTCAAAAGTTTCTATGCACCGAAAAAATAAAGGACATGTCTTCATGGATAACAATGTCCAAATTCTACACAGAAGGGACCGCTAGTAAAGGAAAATCATCCTCAACAACCAGAGTCTAGTTGCACTCAATTGAACTTTTGTGGATGATAAAAATGTATTTATTTACATTATACTGCAATTCAGATCCTTTTTTCTTTTATTCATCAAACCAACTCACCTCTATAATCTCTCTGATGTCACA
Organism: Filicampus tigris; assembly: GCF_054856515.1. Classification (NCBI taxonomy): domain Eukaryota; kingdom Metazoa; phylum Chordata; class Actinopteri; order Syngnathiformes; family Syngnathidae; genus Filicampus; species Filicampus tigris. Next base: position 8,642,757 of record NC_141222.1, read on the forward strand.
GTGGTTTTCTAGACCTTCAAGCTTCAGTTGAGCTGTGCCTACAACCTTGTCTGTTTTAAAGAGGCCTCTGTAAACATGCATAAGATCATTTCAAAGCGATCATTCGGGCATCGACATCAAAGCAGTTCTGATTTGTACCCCTTGTGGATGATTTCAAATTTGAAGCCTTTGGACTGGATGACTCGTTTCAATCCTCTGTGCGCTCTGTTGATGTTGAGTTTGAACTGCTCTTTAAACTCTGGACTGCTAGTACTTTTTATTGTGCTGGTTTTGTCCCTCTGTGCCTCCTCCTAAACATACAGAAAGGGAAAATATTAAACAACACCATCTCTCGCTTTTTTTCTCTCTTGATGTGACAGTTGCCCTTACCACACTGGGAAAAGGAAACTCAAACTTCACACTGGCATCCAGATCATTCGGCGAGACACCTGAAGGCAGAGCGGAGGTGTAAATTCACACACATTTCATTTGTAGCAGACTGGCAGGAAATCTTCCTACCAGAGGGAACTGGTAGGTTGATGCCTCTGATGATGTACAGTATCATGTCATTTGGAGTCAGTTTGGGGTAGTTCCTACAGAGACAGACAGATGTCTTGAGCCCAGTATGAGTGACAGATATCAGTCAACATCACTGTTATGAAAACAAGTCGGATTGTTAAATGAGTCATTGAGCTACCAGCTTGGTGGGTTACCAAAGCCCAAGAAAAATCTGTCACAGTGAGTCACTGTGAATCAACAACTTCCATCCATCCATCCATCCATCCATCCATCCATTATCCTAACCACCACTGGAGCCTATCCCAGCTGTCTTCGGGCAGTAGGCGGGGTACACCCTGAACTGGTTGCCAGCCAATCGCAGGGCACACAGAGACAAACAAACATTCACACTCACAAACACACCTAGGGGCAATTTAGAGTGTCCAATTAACCTACCATGCATGTTTTTGGAATGTGGGAGGAAACCAGAGTACCTGGAGAAAACCCAAACAGGCACGGGGAGAAATATGCAAAAATTGAATCAACAACATGAAAACATTTATTAAAGGTGTCTTACAGCAAGATTAATATTCAGTTGATAAACAAATACCTGTACTAGCATGGATAAACTACTAAATCGGAATACAACGACCCAAAGATGTATTGTAATATATAAATGATAAATGAAATAGTGCATGTCTTGTCTAAACAGGTAATAAACAATTTGTATTGAATTTGAATGTTTGCTAGGAGTTTGCTACTGACTTGACAACACTGAAGGTCTTCTCCACCGTGTGACACTTGGGCACTGGCTGGCCCTTGGTGTAGGAATTCTTCAATATCTCTATATTTTTGAATGAGTCTTCTACAAGCTTTTCGCATCTGTAGAGAAACAGACACAGCCTTAAAGCACAGATACCCTCTGAAAACATGCATATATTATTTTCTCAAAGGTTGTTTGTTATACAATATTGCCAAAAGCAATTTACCCACAATGACATCCTCCTGCCAGAGACTGAGCTGCACTGTATTTATTTACAGAGTAAACTTGGGGCTAAAACGTGAAGCAGTCACTCATAATCAAAAAAAGAATAAAATTTTTTACTAGTTGTCCTCGACGCATTGTACTATTTGCTTGTTTATGCCATTGGCTTTTGTATGCTGTGGCAATCACAAGCAGGAATACAGTCTTGGTATTAAGCAGAGGCATTGCCAGACCCCTTTTACTGGGTCTCAGTATTAATTCGCTGTGCCCCAGTATCAGGTGTGGACTGCCATCGGACTGATCGGTACACTGAAGTGAGAGTGAAAAAAAATATATATTTTTTTTTTGCTACGCGTTGTTAATATGTCACAGACAGCCGCAGTGTTTCCCAACATTTATTAATTTGCGATCTGCTTGTGACGGACGCTCTCTCCTTTCCCTACCCCGCTTATTATTGTGTCAAGCGGCGCTAGCAGGTGGGCCCCACCTCCGACGAAAACTTGATATATCAACAACACAACTCTAAAAAGTCATTGCAATGGCACATTGGGCTTTGGAGAGTCCCCTAACAGCAACTTGCTGAAAATACGTCTATAGCACATCAAAATGCAGCTAATTTATTGACCAGGGAACGTAAAAGAATGAAAAAAGAGATTAAAAAAAGAGGAAAAGAACGAAGAGGTGGTGGTAAGTGTTCTATTTGTTACATGAGAGTAGTGCTACCAGTTTGTCCCAGCCTCACCAAACAAAATCACAAAGTTGACTGCGCATTACTAGTTACATTAAGCAGAAGACTTGCAGATGAGACAAAACAATAGAAACAGTTTGTTTGAATTTGTTTACACGAAACAAACAGCTATTTGCCATTATTAGCCATGCTGCAAGAAGTTCATCCTGTTCTGACAATGATCACTTCTCCTATTAGCAGAATAATGCATTTGCTGTGTAATGCTAAAATTGATACCAACATTATTTTTTCTGTCTGCTTGGCCAGCCCAAACTGGTAATTTCAGCTTGGGGTAGAAAGATATTATATATCTCATGTAATTTTCTGTTAGAGGCTACTGTTTCATAAAATAAAATATAAACATGAAGCATTGGAGTTGTTACTTCAAATGGCTGTTCATTCATTATTCCGTACAGATAAATATTACTTTAATGTGTGTCCACTAATCGTATGTTTTGGCCAATTAAACTAAAATGAGGTTTAACAAAATTTTACAATAAAATTGGCTTCGTTTGCACATAATACAATTGCTTGTATGCATCTATGTAAGAGAAATTTCCGCTTTAAGATAACATGTATTGTAATATTTAAGAAAGAAAGAAAGAAAGAAAGAAAGAAAGAAAGAAGGAAAGAAAGGAAGAAAGAAAGATAGGAAGAAAGAAAGAAAGAAAGAAAGAAGGAAAGAGAGAAAGAAAGAAAGAAAGAAAGAGAGAAAGAAAGAAAAGAAAAGACATATTCATGTTGTTCTTACGAACATTTCAAATGTTTTAATATGTTCTTACTTGAGAGCCTCGCCAATATTGCCCATGAGTATGAACTGCTGCCTGTGACTCAGACATTTCTGGAGATCAAGTTGGGGAGAGAAACAGATGTAGTGGAAAAGACTGTAGTCACAATTAGATCATTCAACATCTTGTACAAAATTGTTGGTCTGTTAATGAAAGAAAAACCTACCAAGAATTTTGTCCACATGTTTATGTATAAATGCTTGCGCTGCTATAGAGTGAAACAAAATGTGAACACCAACCTCATGCTGCTTTCGCAAAAGATCCATGAGGCCGTGGTACTGCTCACTGGTACGAGGAGAAAGAGGAGATGTACGGGAACGAGTCAGCACAAAGTCCTCCTCACTGACTGGACTGTTGGGTATCTGAGATGAGTACAAATAGGGTGAAATGATAAAAAAGAGAGTTTTATACATTTTAGACATGAAACGCAATACAAGTCACACAACATCTGACAACTGACCATCGTGCCAAAAGCCCCCAACTCCAACCCCCCCCCCCCCCCCCCCCCACAAAAATACTTAAAACCTCGTTTGTGATGAAGAACAGTGAAAAGAAATATCAGGTACACGCACCCGTCATATCAACTTTCCACTTTCTATTACAGATTATGAATACTAGAAGCAAACTAACAGAGGCACAGGAATAATATTCTTATTCATAATTACATTGTGACTCAGAGTCAGAGAGGAACCTGTGTGTTATACGAAACAAAACGTGAGACCAAACCAAATGAAAGCAGTCATGTGGGATATTCAGACGACATGCAGGAAATACAGTAGATCTCACACATGCATTCACGCACACGCACACACACACACACACACACACACACACACACACACACACAATGGATTTCGATACACCAACCACATTCAATTACTCTTGTGACAATCCCAAACAAATTGTGGCACAAACCAAAGACTTCCATAGTATGTTGTCTTTCATTAGTTTGAATGCATAAATTTAGAACCTTGGTGATATCAACAGGGAGGCCCGACTTTGCGGCTTCAATCATGGGATCGAGTCCTTTGGCATGTCTGAGGTTCTGCGCTGCTGCCGTCATATCCTACAAGATAAGATCAAGACTTTTTTTTAAAGGACGATTGTGGTTTTAAGTCATACATAAACACAAAAATGTCAGCGACTCAATCTACCAGAGAAAAGCAAGTCTGTGGAATACCTTCATCTTCTTTGAGTGCAGTGCTGCGCGCAAAAAAGCCTGTCGCCGTAGTAACAGGAAATCCACTTGCTGTTGGGCTAAAATGATCATTAAAAAAATAAGTGATGCCCTATGTGGCAGTCAAAGCATGGACATGCAGGCATGGCTTGGAGTTACACAGCCAACACACCCTTGGCTCCCAGTTTTAGTGTTGTGAAACCGCCAGGGGCTTGCACTGGAGATTTCGCTTTCTGGGCAGGTGGACGCACGGAGGGCTACGGAGAAATAACTATCTTTAAAAAGGATCCAAGTAGAGATGATAATGAGAATACTAACTGGCATCTTATAAATATACATACGTGATAATAAATAATATCAAATGAACAGAAATACATACCTGATTACGTTATGGAGTTGCAATAAACTAGAAAAAAATGTCAGGATTCAATGCATATGAGTAAATACAACAGACGGTACTTCTGCCGGAAGTCTAAAGGCAACCCAATCAAAATAACTGGCTGTATATCAATTAGAGCACCTGGCAGCATAACTATTAGGTTTTTTTTTGGTGTGTTTTTTACCTTGGCAGACTCTCTTGGACTGTCCTCTTCTTCTTCTGCGTCTGGATCCCGATTAGCTATTTTCATAGCTGTTTCCAGGACACCCATAAAGTTTTGCGGATCCCCCTCTGAGCCCTGTAATGGTGGACACCCTAGAAAAGAGATACACATATTACACAGTATAAAATATCTGCACGCTATACACAACTTAAAACAAACTGTAAATGTATGACAACAGAAATATACCTGGTGGTATAGGTAGATCGGACAAGTTGACAGGTCGACCAGCTTTGTGTGATTTAATGGAATCTTGGTATTGCTGTTAAAAGATGATGTGATGAGTCTGCCATCATTTTTTAAAAGACATCATTCTTGTCTTGATTTTATTGTGATGAAAACAAAGAGAAGACTGTCAGACTGACCCTCAAGACATTTAAAGATGTGAGTTTAAGATTCCCTCTATGTACTGTAAATAAACAAAATGCTTATTAGAGTGAATGTATTATGTCTACTCTATTATAAGAGTTCAAAGATGGGAAGTACTCGCATCGGTAGTAGAAGTACAATTGTGTACAGTAGGAGGAAAATCTATATGAACCCTGTCTGCATAAATTGGTCATAAAATGTGGTCTGATCTTCAGCAAAATCACAACAATAAGCAAACATTTGGTTAAACTAAAACCACACAAACAATTATACTGTATGTTTCCACACAGTAGTTTTACTGCTAATAACATGTAAACATTCACAAAACAGGGAGGAAAAAGTAAGTGCTCCCTTGCATTTAATAACTGGTTGGGCCTCCTTTGGGAGCAATAACCTACAACCAAACATGCCCTGAAGTTGCAGATAGTTGCAAATTGTGCACATATCTCAAGATGAATTTTGGACTATTCCTCTTTACAAAATCGTTGCAGTTCAGCAATTTTTGCTGAGATGTCTGCTGTGGCTCTCTTGAGTGAATGCCACAGCATCTCAATTGAGCGGGCGTCAGGACTTTGTAAAGAAACTTGTATAAAGCTGGAAAAAATGTACATACATATCTCTAAAAGTCTTGATGTTCACCAGTTCATGGTTAGACAAAATGTCTTTAAACAGAGAAAGTTCAGCTCTGTTGCTTTCTTCCAAGGAGTAGACATCCTCTAAAGGTTAATGCAAGAGCACAGCACGGAATGCTCAATGAGCTAATTATCCTTATCTCATCATCCCAAACTGTGAAGCATGGCAGAGACAGTATTATGGTATGGGCGTGCCTTGCTTACTCAGGGCCTGGACAGCTTGCTCTCATTGAAGGAAAACATGAATTTACAAGTTTATCAATATATTTTGCAAAAGACTGAGGCTATCTGTTCAAAAGTTCAAGCTAAAAAGGGATGGAAGAAGAAAATACAAGTTCTGGAATGGCCAGTCAAAGTCCTGACCTCAACTCGGTTGAGATGCTGTGGCAAGACCTCAAGAGAATTACTCACACCAGACATCCAAGGAATTTTGCTGAACTGGAAAAGGTTTATAGGTCTCAAACTCGGGTCCTTGAGGGCCGCTTTCCTGCATGTTTCCTTCTCTGCCTGCTGCAACACACCTGATTGACATGATCAGCTCATTAGCAGCCTCGGAAGGAGCCTTATAATGATCCCGATCATTTGAATCAGGTGTGTTGCAGCAGGGAGAGATGGGAAAACATGCAGAATAACGGCCCTCAAGGACTGGAGTTTGACAACTGTCGTAAAGGGGATTGGTCCAACATTCATCCTAATCGTAGAGTACATCTGATTTGCAACTACGTTTGGCTGAGGTTATTGCTGTCAAAGGATGTGAGACCAGTTAGTAAATCCAAGGGAACACTTACTTTTTACTCCCAGTAGTATGAATCTTTGAATACTAATGTAAATAAAAAGATGAAAAGATGGCTCCCCCTGCTGTTACGAAATGTAACTTACATTGCCTGATCATTTCAACATAAAGCCAACTTTGTACATAGAAGCATTTCAATCTTACATTACACAGACTATAACCAATGTAATTGATCCCAGGTTAACATGGCAATGATAATGGCATTATTGGACTTATTAAAAGGTGGCACGGTGTGCTATATAAATTATTTTGAAGCAGTTATTCTAAGGATGAAGGACTCCTGTCAAATTTGACCTGAATGGCGCGTACCTTTACAATGCGCTGATGCATGCGTGCTTTACGGTCGTCTCCTTTGCTCTTAGCTCCATCTGCTGCTGATTTGTAAATGTCCATCCTTTGCTGCAAGGCTTCTGCCATATTGCTGGGAGCAGGAAGGCCTTTGAAAGGCACACACACACACCCATTTAAACATTCTGCGTCACCGTCATCACACAATGCTACACAGTCAGAATGAAGAATCGGGGTAACTTGCCAGCGGTTGGTTCCTGTGTGGTTGTTGGAGCGGCAGGTGCCTGCTGTTTAGGGGGAGGTGGTGCATGTCTCTCGTCTACTACGTCTCCTGTGAATCATTACACAACGGGTTGAATCAAACAGCACGCCATGATTGAATGGAAATAGACGCGTGATAAATGCAGTAAAATAACAATACGTACAAGTAATTATGAATAGGGATGTCCCAATCCAATTAATCGGCCCTGCCTTCCGATCCGGTTTTTAGCTGATCCGGTATCAGATGAAAAAGATCGGTTTTATTCATTTTTTGGAACATTTAAAGGTCAAAAAGCTACAACGTAAAATTTTATATTGCTCAACGATACCTTTGTTTGTTTTTTTTTTCTTAGTAGCGGTGTAGTTAGTGACAATAACAGACACGGACAGGTCTCCTCCCCTCCGCTCATCAGCTCTCCTGCAGGCGGAGGCAAAGCTGCGGGTTTGTTTTAGATTGTTTGGAGGGAAAGACAAGCCGAAAGATACAAGTCTGCCTTGCCTGATAGAAAGAAGCCACCGTGCTAAATGGCAAGAGGTGAGAGCACGACAGACAGGTAAGCAATTGTGAGACATCCAAATGAGCTATTTGGTGACAAGCAAGAAACGTATAAAAATATAGAACTTTGGGTTTATTTTGAAACTGATCAAATATAGCGCTTAAAAAAAGGAACAAATGTAGAATTTTGAGTTTATTTTGAGACTGTTACAAAAGATATTGACCTGATTTGGTGGAATGGTCCATATGTCCGTATGTTGATGTGTATATACACATAGTTACTGCTTATATTTACATAGGTTTGATTCTGAATGTTTGCCGTTAATGTTATACATTAACAACTACATTATGCCGCCGTCTCTGTGTGACCTATATCTTTGCTGCTGTAACACTGAAAATTTCCCCAATGTAGGATCAATCAGTATAAACATGAATATATATATAACAACATATAAAATATTGGATTCGCATTGATGCATATATGCACATCTGTCTGTCTGTATATGTCTATATTAATTTGAGAAAAATCGGATGCACACTTTTTTTCTTAATGCATTGCTGAGGTATTAGATCGGGACAGATATTTAAAACCAAAGACTCAGACTTGGGCACCAAAAAAGCGTGATCGGGACATCCCTAGTAATTATAGATTCAACTGAAAGCTCAGTACTCTATAAAAAAAAGAGAGTAAAAACAAATGAAAAGAGAATTTGGGGTTTTTGTTTTTTTTGGAGGATTTTGCTGAAGTCGTCACACTTACCGGGGGTTGGAGGAAGCGAGCTCAGGTCTATTGGTTCACTCCTATCTATGGCCTCCACCACTGAGTCCAGATTCTGCATAATAAGAGCCCATCTTCATCAGCTTGCGTTTCAAAAATCTTTTAACAGTAAACTACACATGCCAATAAGATGTGGCTTTTAGTCATGTTACCTTGGCAGTGACATAGTGCTGTTTGGCCAGGTCAATGTTACCACTCTGTTTGGCTTGTATGGCCGCTAGCTTGTACTCTCTCTGTCGGGACAACACTGCTTGTTTAAGCTCTATAGGAATAGAAGAAAAACATTGACATGAGTCTTCACAAAGGTACTTCAAGTCACTATCCTGTGAAGAACACTCATGTCCACTTTTGGATAAAAAAAAAAAATTACACGTTAATGCGATGTCTGTAACGCGGAAACATAATTCACGTAAAAATACGAAAATTTAAAAAAATGGACTTAAGTTTTTTTCACAGAACAGCGACGTTATGAAATTGTCCTGAACATTACTTGAGAAACACAAAGAGCGAGACATTTGAGAGCAGTATGTTATCATGTGACCTGAGTGTTGTGTGCCGGGCTGACAGGGTGTCAGTGGAGAGATCAACGGGGTTCCCGGAGTGATGGCAGCAGCTGGATTGTGGGGTGGCGCTAAATGGAGTGGCTTGGAATTAGGAGACAATGGTGGAATTGTCTCCCGTGAAGGTTTTTGATTGACTGCAGGGTAGGGAATTAACACAGGCTCTGGCATTTGTTGCTCTTTTGTGGATTCAGACTCAGCTGCAGCACTAGTTTTTCCGCCTACAGCAACAGGAGGTGGCATCTCCTCCTCGTTGACTGGATTTCCTTTCCTGACCGATGCAAGCATGGACTGCAATGTCTGAGGATGGCAAGTACAGGAACTGTGAGCATAACTTACATCATCAACACATCATGTTGCGATATGAAATAATGTTTGAAATGAAGACAGTTTTCAAAACCTTTAATCCACGGTCATATCGTCGAACTTTGCTTGTCTCCCCAGATGCAGTTGCATTGGAGATGGCAGCCTTGTACATCTCCATACGCTCCAAAACACGGCTTTCCAATCCAGCTGCACCAGTGGAATTTGCAGGAGCAAAAGAACGGGATGGAACGCTACCTCTCGGAGCCTGCGGGGTCTGAGCAGGACTGTTTTCCTCGTCATCCTCCAGAACTTCATTCAGTTCTGCCTGTGAACAAACACAGATGTATTGTACATGTAGTTTGGGGGGGGAATTAATATATGGCAATGATGAACATCTAAACATCAATAATGAGTGAGCACTCGCTATATCGTGGTCCATTGTTGGCCCCGCTAAATCACAGATTTTTAAGTGATCAATGTTTCAAGGGCTTTACATTATACTACAGCCAAGTCCGAATTCGGTTCAGTATCACGTTATGCCGCAACATGTTGGGCAGCACTGAGGTCTACTACCAGAAATGTAACATAAGAGGAAGAAGAGAGTACCCCTTCAGTGTAATAAAGTGCCACATTTTGTTGTTTTAATATTCACTGTTCCCACATAGCAGAGAGAATATATGCCTGTGAGTATCATTGTATGATTGAACGTGTCACTGCTCTGTGTGTGTTAACGTAGCAAGTGTTTGAGGATGTACAGTGACTGTAACGTAGCAAGTGTATCCAAGATGTATAGTGAACTGCAAATTTCAGTTAGTCCATCTATGGCATTTCATATTAGTCTGCCCTTGTACCAGGCAAAAGTTTGAAAATACCCTCTAATTAATTGTTTTTTCCTTATTTATAAATTACCTGAATTGTAGATTAATAGTTAAAGTCATCAATATTCAGAAATTTTGATGGAATTATTTGTTCAAAATAAAGTGAATCAAAACAGAATACTGTATGTTTTAAAATTTAGATTCTTCAAAGTAAGCACCTTTTGCCCAGAACAGCTTTAGACATCTTAGTATTTTTTCAGTCAGCTTTATGATGTGGATGATGCTTTATGACCTGGATTGGCGTTCAGTTCACAGCTGTGGTTTTTCAAGCATTAACAGCTTGAATTTCTCAACCTCTTGTGTTTGAAACCGTTTGAATTTGAAGGTGTTTCCAAACTTTTGACTGTTATTGTATGTCAGGGTGCCAAACTCATTTCTTGTTGCAGGCCACATTGTAGTTTGGATTTCCCTTGGAGGGGCATTGGCACGGTGAATGGGATCAGCAAGTTCAATCCCTTTGTTTTTGTTGTATACTGAAGACATTTGGGTTTCAAAGCAAACGAATATAAGACAAAAGTTCAGCATTTTAGCTTTTATTTCATAGTGTTTAGATCTAGATGTGTTTAATAACTCAGGACAGAGCACCTTTGGTTTGAAGCCACCCACTTTTCAAGTGAATAAAAGTATTGAAAATGACGTTATTAAATTAATTTAAAGTAAATAATATTTAATATTTGATTGAATAAAGTTCATTCTGTCCCTTATTTGTAATTGAAATGGTTGGTTCTTTTATTTCATACCAGTTATGAGTCTGCTGAGTCACACACGATCATGTTACACTCCGCCAAAACATGTCAGATAAATGACAACCTAATAACCTGTCTGAGATACAAGAACCAGCAATTTAATATTTGGTTTCATAAGCCTTTCTTTCAATCAGGCGTGTCGTGGCCATTGGGAATTTCGAGAAAATGTGTGAATTTTCCAGGTCCAGGTGCCATCACGGCTGCCAGCTTACGTCACAAAACACTAAATCAGCACCAATGATTTGCCCTTGTGGGCCACACATCTAGCCCCTGGGCCTTGAGTTTGACACCACTGGTGTATGTTAGCAGACTTTTCTTAGATGAAATGTTTCATTTACTTTCATTTTATGTGTCAGGTTTTCAGTAAACTTCTCAGATTTTCTATATAGATCTGGAACATATCTCTCGCGATAAAAGGGCTTAATTGTTTTCAAGTGCATTCAAAGACACTTGGAATGCAAAAGCCAAACATTTCAGTATCAACAAATATCTTACAATTGGAGTTGAAATATTACTCCTTCATGCAACCGAGATGATGCTGTGTTTTTTCACAGCGCAGTTGATCGGCTTATCTGCAATATGTAGGTGAAATATAAGCCATAGAATATGGGAGCATAGATAGAACACGTATTATTTGTTTACCAGCAGATCTTCATCAGCCAAATCCTCATCATCCACGTCCTCCTCATCCAGGTCTTTCATGCAGAGAGCTGCCATTCGCTCAATATCAGCCATTCCAACAGGAACTACACAGACACACCAGAAAAGTTTAAAGCACCAGTACAATGAAACACAAGTAAATATTAATGTACATGTGGGGGCAATCGAGTGGTCATTGCACCTTTATTTTCACGTTTTTTCCTTTGTGGTCCTCCTCCTCCTCCCATCAAATTGTGTAGCTCAGCCTCAAGATCCTCATCGTTGCCGTCATCATCCATCGCCCCATCCGGGGTCAGGTCAAGGAGCAGCCCCATCTGAATCACAAAGAATTGACACAGCTCGATGGTCAGACAGGTGCTTAAGAATGGGCATCTCGTTCAAGACCTGAGACAAGTTTACCTGTTTGGCGCGCGCAGCCCCTTGACCCCGGGGAGGTGGGTTCCGACTTCGACTCATCGACTGTTTCCTATAATAAACGTGGCTTCCAAATAATTGTGTAAACGACAACGAGACCGGTGATGGATCTTTTGACCTTCGCTAGAAAGAACCATTTAAAATTTAGTCAACAGCGTTGGCCGAGTCATGCAAGTCATCGCAGTTTTTGTTAGGCTAATGCCTTTTGGAAGTAGTGTTTACCTTGTTACTTTTCACGCACAGCTGATCCAAGAAAGAATGTAATATAAAGACAGCTGTCGAATATTGCTCCGAAATAAATGGTAAAATACTATAGTAACAGTTTAGTGTTAACAGATGTCGAGCTGTCAAAACAAGCTCGACACGCAGTGGAATTACTTCCTATATTTCGTCTCCTATGGCAACAAGCAAAGTGCTTTACGGCTGACCGCAATACAACCATTCCTGACGTAAAACGTTTCAAGAGAGCTCTGGTTTAGGTTCAGGTGGGTGCTTAAAGTTAAGTGAAGTTTAACTTCATTTTATCGCTATCCATCAGAAAATAAATACAGAAGGCACATTAAGTTACATAATATTTATGAGTCTTAAGTAATTTTAGTAAGTATCCAAACATTCAACCTGATAGTAATTAGCTCTTCATTAGCACAAGGAAACCATAAATGTGATGTGTGTGTTATGTTAGCTTCATGCTATCCCAAATCATGCAAATGTGACACCATTCCTTCTAGAAGCTTTGTAAAAATATAAATCTATGTTTATCTTTTTATTCATTTAACTTATTCGGAAAGGTAAAATTTGAAAGATGACCGAAGCAAGTGCAAAGATCCAGAACCAAGGTAAAGCTGATGCTAATACATCACAACACTATTTTTTTGTTGCATCAAATTTTGAACTATGTAACAGTTAATAGTTTTGTACTGTATATCCTATGGTGCTGTGATTACTGTTTTTGATTCATACAAATTACACTTTATTTTTCAAGGCAGCTCAGATCCACCTCAGCTTTCGTCCCTCAGGACAACAAAAAGGCCATATGACAAGCTTTCCTCTACGGACGTTGACCATACTTTTAAACAACAGGTAATCAAGTCTTTTTTTTTTTTAAAGACACCTTCATTCTAATAAAATCAACATAATTCCAGGATACTGGAGATAATAATGTAGCAAGTCATGCTGCACTTCTGTGTCCACTATGCAGGTGTCTGTTGTCATTTCTGTGCATGATCAGGCAGCAGCACAGTCCTCTCTGACCAAACCTGATGTCATACCTGAGAAAACGGTTGATGAATCCGGTGTGAATGATACTGTTAAAAAGCAACAGGAGGCAACAGTTGCACAACCCATCAATGATACTCAACTAGATATTTCTACTGTGAGGGAAGATAGCAAGAGCGGAAAGAACAAGGAAGAAGAAAAAATGGCAGAGAAATGTGACCGGACACTGCCTCAAACGTGCAATGATCAAGACCAGGTCTTTTCATTGACTACTGAAAAAGCAGCTCAGTCACGTTCAACTGCTTTAGAAGATCAACAGAGAACAAAGAATGACCTCCAATGTGATTTAGTAAAAAAACAAGAAGTGAACCAAGGTGCACATAGCAATGAGCGCATGGGTGACAGCAAAGATGACAAAGCTGAAGTAGTGCCAGGAGAGCCAGCCAAAAAGAGGAAAAGGATGGGTATGTGTGGTCTGACAGAGAAGGAGCGAAGTCATTTTTTACAAATAAGTAAGAATGTAAATGGACAGAACAGCAGACAGAAAGTTGATCAGCAGATATCCATCAATCAAGTTGACATTGAATCACCGCTCTTAACACCATCACTGCTCCCAACCTGTGTGGCCAGCTTTGCAGAACCGAGAGAGGAAGAGGAACTTTGCTCCAGTCAGGATAGTGCGGCGGACAGGTGAGTTACGATGTCTTGTTTTTATGAACAACTAAAGGTTTTCAAGTAAAAATAAAATTGTTAAGAGGTTTATTGAGCTCAGGTTTTCAAAAGTATGATGGTTCCAACCACACATGTACTGTGGGGGTTACACACAAATTGAGTACAATCCGAAGCTGGAAAATTCCAAATGAAGTGGAAAATTACAATAATATGATTCCTTCTTCTTCGATTAAAGAAAAATGTGTTCTAACAAATAAGATAAAGTGCAATGATGATACAGATAAGCAACATGTTAAGTTGGTTTCATTTGCTTTGTTAAAACACAGGCCAGAAACAGTCCACATTCCTGACACTCCCTCTGATGGGTGTGACATTGTATGCAAGCCGAGTTGTTTGTACGGCAAAAGTCAGGCCCAGGAAGAGGGCTCAGTTCTTGCTCTGGATCCAACTAAAGACAGCAAGTCAGACCCACCTGCAATGGAAAAGGAATATTGTTTGGAGAACCCAAATTTCCAAGAAGTGCACTGTGGATCATCAAGCATAAGTTCTGGTGACGTGGAGGTGCAGTGTGTTGCCAAAACAACTGATGAGAAGAGGCATGACTTTTGTGGTGATGCTGTGGACTGTGATCAAGACAAAGCAGACGCGTTGTCTCCAAACACCCAGGAAGGGGACTGCAGTGTCAAACTCTGTGAAGCTGCGCCCTCTGGCGTCTCAGAGACGAATGACATGGTGAGTAGTTTACCCAGTTGTCCTGTAGGGAAAGCCGTATGAGCTTTGAGGCACATGCACTGATACTGTACAACCCACATTCACATCAGTTCCCCCCAAAAGGCTTTTGATATCTGACGGGCATTTATTTGAGCGACAATTGAGAAAACTTGAGGCCCTCGCTGATCCGCGGTGCACATAAGCCTCCGCCTTGCCCTCCCTCCTCCACTGACTTCTTTAGCAGTGCCGAACGCAAGCCACCAGGCCAATTCACTCCAGAATGCTGGTCTCTTCTGACCTGCAGCATCAGACGGACAGGTAATGACAATGTTCAATCCCTGACATTTCTTGGAGGAAAAAACCCTAAGACTTAACATTATAGCACTGCAAACAAACATTACGTGGCTACTGGGCCGATATGTTTCATAAGTACACACAAAAAAGGGGGGTTGGTGTTTAGGAGGAGTGTAACAAAAAACGGTTTGAATCGGGAAAGCGTTTTTTTATTTAAAAAGTGCGAGTGCATCAAATCAAATTGTTCCACTTTGAAATGTATCGCAAACGTATTGAATCATCTTTTATTGGAGAGAGATATTTTAGAAGGAAATAGCACATATACAGTGCTGACAACTTAATTCAAAGGTGTGTAAAATGACAACAAAAAGGTCTTTGTATCATACCCTCTCGAACTGACCATATCGAATCGTAGTCACACACACACACTCCTAGTATTTAGGCATCACACCCACTGGAAACGTTTGCCTTTTAATGTAAAGACACACATGCCTACACGTTAAATATATTTCACATAACATAATTTCATAGCCTTTTCCAGCTGTTTATTGACATTTTAAAGAGGTCAAACAGCTGCCGTGCAGACTTTGTTTTAGTTTTACTGTCTTACTTTTTAGACAAGTTCAGTAGTTTCATTTCATTTAAAATCTTTATTTTAAATAAAGCATGATTCCAAACATGTCGGCTGAGGCATGATTGTGATTGTGACTGTGGTCAATTAGGATGCGATCTGAAATTTGCGCTGTTGCGGGACATACGGTATTGTAAAACCTTTTTGAGAATAATTTTATTTGTGCTTATTTTTGTTGCACAGCCTGGTCATGATGAGCGTTGTTCTGGCGCTGCGAACACAGAGCACCCACAAACCATTAACCCCGCTGACTTCCTTGGATCTGGGTGCTTGGATTTTGTCTCGGACTCGCAGCTGAACAACATCCAGTTGATGTAAGCAGATTTTCACTGTTAGAAATAGGAATATAGTATGAGTCCATTTACTTCCAAGTTTTTGAATGCACAGTCCTCACCGATGAACCTCACGTTGAATTATTCAAGGCTTTTCAAGGTCCTGTAACTGTTTGCACCATTCCAATGTATGTTCTCTCCAGTTAGTGGCTGCCAGTGCATTTAATACCTGGACCTTCAGTGGTGATTTACCCAATTTAATCCACCCCACAGGGTTGTGCCAACGATGAGCGTGCGACAAATGACTGACACCTCGTAAGTCGTGCCTTCTGACTGATTGGTTGTTTTTCTGCAGGCACGGCGGGTTTTTGTATATCACATTAGAGGCGTGAGATGGGACCAGAGATAATCTGTTGTCAAGTCAAAGCAACTGTGTTAACAAAGATTAAAAAAAGTGTATTTTTTTAAAAATGGAAACTCCCTCCTTCGGTTATTCTTCTGCCTGTCACCAGAGCTGGGCATCTCCCAACCGCCGCCGAGCTCCCGTCTAGATTTTTAAACAACCCACGTGGTCCCAGTCGGTCCGAGTCAGCCAAACGGCGTCGAGATTTAACCTGTACCTGCACACACAGGTGCCGCACTCCTGACACGCGGCCGAGTAAGGAAAAAAAAAAACAGTGTGGTGTATCCTGCGGTCCCACAGACGCAATGACTTGTGCCCCAAATTGTTTTTATTTCACCCATCACCCATCACCACGCCGTGTGTGTGTCAGTTGTTTTTGATACGTTTCTTTGTTTGTCTGCTCGTGCGGCGCCTGCCCGTGACGTGAAGATTACGTTCTCGACGCCGATTGGCTGTCGCCAACGAGGGACGGACTGGGACCACGTGGGTCGTTTAAATATGTAAACGGGAACTCGGTGGCGGTTAGGCGATGCCCAGCTCTGCCTGTCAGTATAGGTTGCTGGAATGGATATCCATCCATCCATTATCTATACCGCTTATACTCACGAGGGTCGCAGGGGTGCTGGAGCCTATCCCAGCTGTCAATGGGCAGTGGGCGGGGAACACCCTGAACTGGTTGTCAGCCAATCGCAGCTGGCATGGATAGATTTAACAAAATACTCTTTTGTCGTAAATGATCATTTTCTGACCAATTAAGTGAAATTGTTGGATTTGTCAAGACATGCCTGATGTTCTTTTACAACACATAGAAGTTGGAAATCACTCTGCTCAAATGCAGGATATAATATGACAGTGTAAGGAGAGTAGAGATCAAATCTGCTGAGCAAACATAAAAGTCGGTGAGTTGTGCTCAAGTTTACATACCCTTTGCTTTTATGTTGGTGGTTAGTGAATCCATTCGTTATCACTTAATTTGTGTGTGGCCATTTTAAATCATGATGACAAGCAGAGTTGGAAAATGTACTCCCATTCCGTACTTGATTAGAGAAGTACAATTACTTGTGTAAAAATTGACTTTGGTAAAAGTAACTCATTCAAATAATTACTGAAGTAAAAGTTAAAAAGTACAAGCTCTGAAATTTACTTGAAGGGTAAAAGTTAAACGTATTTTTAGTAAATGATTTCTCCTCACTTCATATAACTTAAAGGCTATTAAAGTTGAAAGACAACAATCCCTTAAATCTGGCTCAGCATTGGTTTCCAAACTGTGATGAATCATGCATGTAGACCCATTCTTGGAATCAAGTATAAAAGTACAAATTAAAAATCTGCGCTTTTACAAACTCACTCACTGCACTCAGTAAACATTAACGATGAAGTACATTTTATGTCCATGCCAGCAGCTCAATGCAAATTATATTCAGGCACGTTCTGAATAGCCTGAGATAGCACTGGCCAACCTAAGTTCCTCTGTGTTGTACCTGAGTTGAGAGGTCATTAATATAAACTAAATTATGCTTCATGTTCATGATGAGATTCCGATGTGTGCTGGTGGCTACACAGATAGACTGAATAGAAGACTAGAGATGCCAGCGCGCTTTAGCATTGAGATTAAGTTGTAATTTGCCCATTCTTCAACTGATTTTCATGAGGTTTAATTTTTTTGTGAATGCAAATTATTTTCCGATCAACATATGGCATTTGAAGAAAAGGCTTACATTTTTCTTCTTTTTTTTACCTGTTAAAAGGTCACTCTCAGTTCCCTTGTCGTAATTGTACGGTGTTGGACACAAGCGCACATTGTAGCAGCATCCTTGGTCATCTGGTTTTCTTACCGACCACACACGAAATGCACTCATGACTTTGACCCTCCTAGCTTAGTGTCATTGGGGCGGCATGGCTCATTGATAGAGTGGTTGTTTCCCAACCCGGACGTTGTGGGTTCGATCCCTGGCCATTGTGACCATGTTGAAGTATCCTTGAGAGCAAGATATTGAACCCCCATTTGCCCTTGATGCTGTGTCATCAGTACAATTTAATTGTATTCATATAGCGCATTTCACAACAGCTACAGCTGTAACAAAGCACTTTACATACAACAACAAAATAGCCATAATGCAACAAGTGAAATCAATAATTGAACACAAAACACTATCTATAATAGACACCAGAAAAACAGCCGAAAATGTGTCAGTAGGTAGATGAGGTACAGTGTGAAGCGCTTTGAGTTGAAAGGGGCGTGTCAGTTGAAAGGGGCGTGTCACATCTACTGACACACGTGGACAACATTTTTGGAAAGCTTCTGTTGAAATAAGAAAATAATAATGAAAGAAAAATAATTGTAATGATACATTTTTAAAAAATAATGAAAATTTAAATCGTAATAATACATTTTAAAAAATAATGATAATTAACCAATGAAAATAAGACACTGCTTATAAATCGGTGTTCAACATAATTATATATATTTAAAAAAATTAACTCATGAAACAAAAATGGACAAAAATGATGGCACCACTCGAAAAGATAAGGTGTGTCCTCTGATTAGCATCACAGGTGTCTTCAAGCTTGTATGCAGTCAGCCGGCCTATTTAAGGATCAGGTTCCAAAGATTTTTCAGAGTCTGTTCAAATTCATCTTCTCATTGGTTTACATTTTTTTCAAGATACTTAGTATGTATCAATTTAGTTCACTAAATTAATTAGAAGCTAATTAGTATGTATAAATTAATTTCACGTAATTATTAAATGTAAATCATTGTAATCCAAATATTGAGTAAATATTTTTTTTTTCAGGATAATTAGTATGTATGAATTAATTTGAACAAATTCATTAGAATCTAATCAGTACCTAATTATTAAATCTAAATTAATGTCATCCAAATATTTGGTACCGGCAAATAGAAATTGTATTTTTTTTTTCAAGCCAATTAGTATGTATGAATTAAATTCATCAAATATATTAGAAGCTGATTAGTATGTATAAATTAATTTCAACTAATTATTAAATCCAAATCAATGTAATCCACATATTTAGTAAATAGAAATCAATGTCTTCAAGATAATTAGTATTTATAAATTAATTTACCCAATTAGTAAATATAAATCACTATCAAATATTAAAATATTTCATAAATATACATTAATTCCACCAGATGAATGAGAAAATGTAAATCCAAAAGCCTCAAATGTTTAGTATAACACATAGTCAATTTTTGTTAATTTTCCACATTAAGTTTATTTGGATTCACTCAGCATGTGTGTATGATCACTTAATCCAAAATATTTCAACCACTGATTACATTCCTTTGTATGCAATAGTTTTGTTTGAATATACTTAATTAAATCAGTGGTTATTAATCAAAGTTGAACTAAAATGTATTCCGTTATATAATTGTCACTTTGCCTCCTTAATTTTCTTATGTAGACAATGGTCACACTTTTCTGAGTGCATGCCTCTTATTTGAATTCCTCCAAGGTCTTTTCTTGCATGCCCTCAATGTACTAAGGCAGGGATGTCAAACTCATTTTTGTTGCGGGCCATATTGGACTTCCAACTTCCCTTGGAGAGACATTATGAATGTGAAACCTTGTAAAGATTTCGTCACCTCCTAATATTATGACATATACAGTAGACAACAAATTGATTGATACTAGTTTTGATAGTTTGTTGAACTATTGTTCAAGTTACTGTAATAATATAACAAGAACATCCTTGAAATAACAACATTACTATTTGACACATATGACAATTTTAACTTTGGCTACAGATTTTAGGAAGCATCATGGAAGTTAACATGCTTGATATGCTTTCGCGGGCCACATAAAAAAAATTATGCGGTGGGCCATATCTGGCCCCCGGCGCCTTGAGTTTGACACCAGTGTATTAAGGTTTTTTTTTTTTTTCATTTGTTTGGATGGTTTCTTTGTATCTGAATATGAAGATGCACAATGGGGTTAACACAATACGATTTTCTGATCTCCGTTGCGCAGTTGCTTCCAACGTTACTGCTTATGTTATTGTATTGTTTTGTTGTGTATGTGCAATTAAAATGCCTCAAATAATACCTGGCTAACTAGCAAGCTAACTGCCTGGCAAAGGGAAAGATGGCAAGCTCAAACGTGAACACAGCGGGCATTGTGAACAACTTTCAACTTTCATTAATTGAGTCAGTGAATGGCCAAGAAAACAAACAGAAAAAGGTGTTTCTGTGTATGTTTCAATGAGAACAGCAAAATGGCTAGCTACGTTGTTGGTTCAACATTCCAAGGAGCCTTGAGATGGAAGATATAGACAATGTGGATTATATACATAGTGTGCACAAAATCATTTATTTACTTTGCCAAGAGGATAAGTTCTAACCCAAAATCGAATATACATTTTTCCACACTTGGGTAGCTAAAACAACTGAGCGTTTTAGTGTGTACCTCTTTGTTTGTACTCGGTCTAGATTTTAGACACTCGTGACTCGCAACGACAAACGTCTTTTGTAACATTCCATGATGTTTTCCCTTCTTGAAGAAGTTTCATAATTCAATTCTTTGTTTCAACTGACCTCTTTTCTTGAAGCCACGATTCATGTCAATTTGGTCCAACTCTTCAAGGTGTGAATACTCGTATTTAACTGCTGACTAAATAACAGATTCAATCTGATGCAGGTATTTGTTTTAGAACTGAAAATTACAAGTTGATTCCACTTTTTTTCCTCAGAATTAAGTGAGTCCACATTTTTTCCACTGGTTGCTAAAAAAAAGTGAATGAAAGTGATTTTTGGTCCAAAAATAAAAATTCCAAATGATCAATCACCGGTCATTCAATTTCTTTGGCCAGGTGTTTAACACACTCTTCATGTAAACCTGAGTTCTGAATTCATACTATTTAATAGGTAACAAGTTAATTTTCATTATACAGTCAAGTTCAACACAATTTTATCGACACATTTCTCATCTACAAATTAAATGAACTAAATTGAATTGAAAATGTTTAAAAAACATCAAAATATACTTTATTCTTGTTTTATAATTAAGTTAATAAATAGTAAATAGCTTATTCAAATAATGCACCACATCCAATTCACCAATAATCCAAAATAATAAGAACAACATATAGAATGAAGACAAATAGTTTATTTTATCAATTAAATATTTATAGCAATATTTTTACATTGCATTTGTCTCATGCAAGTAATTATGAAGCAATTTTACTAAATAATGTAATGCTTACTGTAAATGTATTTTTAGTTTTTATATACAATAATTAACCAATAACTAAATCCATCTATAAAATGAAAAAATGAATATGAATTGATACATGAAAACATGCAATCGTTTATTTTATTCTTTACTAACACGTTATATATATATATATATATATATATATATATATATATATATATATATATATATATATATTATTTTATTTCAAATTATTGGTTAGTCAAATAAAACTGATTATACATATATTATCTCATTTATATTCAACCAATAGTAAGTTGTGATGAGAGAAATGAATACAAAATATATAAAACTGAGACGCACAAACCCCCGTTAGAAAATGTGCGCTTGTTCGTATTGTCGTTCATAATATTTCTTGTGTTTTCCTTGCTCAGTATTAAATGCGTTAACAATAGGCGACACATTATGTCTCCTCCAGTGAGGACCAGACAGCAACGGAGAAAGTTGTTCAACCCTGCGGCCGTGAAGAAGATGCCTCGGTATTGATGTGCGGCCTCATCAAGGAACTCTCCTTCCTCAAGTTGGTCAATCGCCCCTTATATTATTAGGGCGATGTGTAGATTTTGTTGATGATTCCGAATGCATTGTCTGTCTTCCAGTCGAACCGTTATGAGCGCTCACCGAGAGATTGAGAACATGCGGCGTGGCAGTAAGAATTCAAGAAACTTACACCGCTGAGACGTCGTCCGACTGAGATCCCAAGTTGATGGCCAATGGAAACGTTGGTTCTTTGTTGCGCCATTTTACATTTTAGAGTTTGACTGTGTAGCACAAATTACCTTTTAATTAATGTTCACTTCTATTCACTTTACTGCGAAGTAAAGCTGGGTTTAATGGTTTCATCTGTTACCTCTTATTGAGAAGTGTTTAAATGATAATTCTTTCACATCAGAACCAAAACAAAGAATTCAAAGTGTGGTTTTAAAGTTATAATTCGGTTGTAAAAGAATACACACACTCTTACTCCACAAACGGAGAGGAACATTAAAAATATGTCAATGTCACATGCACAATACTGAAAATAACAAGCTTCAACAACGGGCATTTGCACACCATATAACACTAATGAGTCATTAAATCAGGAAAAAAACGATGAGTAAGTTATCCTCCTCGAACAAAAGCGAGCCGACCACTTTTTAAAATATTTAAAAGTTCCCAAGCAGTACCTGGCAGTAGTTGTCTGATAGTAAAACAGCATGCAGAAAACACCTTACAAACACGCACATGCATGTCCAACACGAGCACGAACAAACGCGCGCAAACGCACGCAGACGCGTGTTGAACCAGTTGCCAGCCAATTCCAATTAAATGTTAGCATTCCGTGGCGCGTGTGGGTGAAAGCCGCCAAGTTGAGCTTCGGCGTTTGGACGGATGTAAACCGAGGTGTAGACGCTGTCAACCTTTGGACAGAACCGCTTGGTGTGAGCTTGGGCGCCGGTGGCACCACACAGAGGACACACGTATTGGCGCAGATACGGGCACAGAACTTCTCCAGTGTGATTCTTCAACCAGTGAGAATTGTAGACCAATTCAGTCTCTCCGTTCTGTTTGCAAAAACTGCACCTCATGCTGATAAAGTCCGCAGGTGGAAGCCTGGGTGCCTGCTGCTGACGCGCAGTCTCCCTGCGATGCTGCGCACCGCTTGTCCTTCCTTCCCAGCCAGCATTGACTGGCGGACGAGCAGAAGCAGTCAACAGGTCCCTCTGGCCGTCAGAGGGCTGTCGCGTGGAGAATCCTCGGGTTGGACATCCAACACGAACAGCTGGAACAAGAGTGGCCTCGGGGTAGCTTCTTTTTGCGGATGCGTTACCGCGCAGAGAGCCCAAAGCGTCGTATTCTGTGTGCCGAACTTCAGCGGCCACAGAGCGAGACTGCATGGAAGTATTCCGAGCGAGAGTTCCTCGGATTAGATCCGACAGACCCATGTAGTCTTTCCAAAGCTGAAAACTTTCGCCGTTCGATTCCATGAAGGAAAGCTCCCGCACCATGGAGTCCATTTTTCAGACTGAACTGCCCCCTCGTCGGTCGCGTGGCTGTTAATTTTGCCCCCAAGTAGGAGAAGGGTATGCACGGCGTGTGGCGACCTCGACACTCACTGGGGACCACGATGAGCGGAAGCTGTCGAAAGTGCCAGGAGGAGCCGTGTTTATTTTGCAGCATATGAATATGAAATCACAGCCCAATTACGATATTCAAGGGTATCTGCAAGAGTAGACTATAAATCGCGTTATTCTGCAAACGTGCATTTGCAAATGTAGACTTTAGATAATATTTGTTTACGTGGGCTAGTAGCCACGTTCGCCCTATTAATCAAACACATGCTTGGTTGCTGATTTATATTTTTCAGCACCTACATATTGTGGAATAAGAAAGACATTGTAGACACAGACAAAAAACGTTATTTAATCTCTATTATTTATGAATAACATAAATTTGGTTGTCAGTTTTATTTCAAATGGTTTATTTTAACACATCAAGAATTCATCTTGATATAATTTTAAATGCAATCGTTATTATGTCGTTTAGAAGTTTGGCAGGGTACAACCCAGTCTATATTTTTTCTTATTTACTGACCAAAGCAAATTTGAAGTAGGTGAGATTTGAATCTCTCTAAAATACAGTATAGCATTGTTACAGAAAGATGTTGCTTATTTGATTATTTGATTGTAAACTGGATAAAGATTTGGAATTTGCTAACAATAGATTTGATTAAATAATAAAGAGAAATACGTGTCATTTAAAATAATGCATATGTATTATCCTTGCAAGTTTTTTCTTTTTTTCTAGCAACGTGTCAAAATAGACATTGATACCGAGCGTTGTTTTGTTAGGGATTACCCATTTTCTGCTAAATTATGACAAATATTTCCTTATATATATATATATATATATATGTATCCCCTTTGCATTGCTTTTACATATTTGAAAATTAAGTCATATATAGTATAATACATTTATGGTTGTGGCTTTTTTAAAGTCTTATTCATGTTTTAAGGTACACATGCAGCAAAGCAGCAAGTACTGCAATATGACCAGAGATAAGTGGTGAACAATACTAAATTATAATGTCTACATGTCTCACATGTATGTCTTTCAGAATATATTAGTAAGTATATTAAAAAGAGAATTAAAAGGCCAAGGTTATTTGACAGACTCCCTTTGGCCTACATTAAGAAGTTAAAGCAAGCATCTTATTCATTGCTGTAACTACAAAACAAAAACCCCCAAAAAGATGGCGACGCGGTGTCTTGTGCCGGGCTTTGATTGTTAATTGGGTGCACGTGGCGGCGCGTGCACACCAGCTTCAGACACCAGCTGCCTTGGCCCCGCCCACTCGAAGTGCCTTTTTTTTTTTTTACTGGTCACAGCATTGTATATGCAGTAGGATTTACAGCCCCGTGAGATCAAATGTTATGAGCATCTTGGTGTGATGTGTGTCATCAATGATCTTTGAGACTGCTATTTTTCTGATGAAGAATACTGTTTTTCAGTGGTTAAGTCCATGCCTCAGAGACTGCATACAAACGCCAGAAGTGGTGCAACAAGGCACTTGTCGTACTGTCTTATTTTAAGGGAAGGGGCGTCATGATTCTGTATTTTCTTCTTCGGAATTGAACGATTCCAAATTTGTTTCCTCAACTTGCTCTATGTCACTGACTACAAAAAAAAACCTTTCTTGCTTTTTTTTAGTGTTTATTAAAGCTAGAAAGGTGGCATTTTGGATAATAAGTTTTGTGCCGCATACAGATGATTTCTCCCAAATTACATATTGAAATGGTCATCGTTCAGGGGCGGTGATTCCATATTTTTTGCCAAAGATTTTAAGGTGAACTTGGGTGACATGAAGGCGCTTCTAAATAAAATGAATTACTGATATATTTGAGACATCACTTAAATCGTTCAGTTTAGTCATTTTGTGGAGCAACGTTTTGCAGGTTTATTCGCGGGACAGGTTTTATTAAACAATACAATATAACAGAGAGATTGAATACAGCTGTTGAATATTTCAGCATTCAAGTATCCTACTGGAAATTCTGTAAAATAATATTGTTTCTGATAAACTGTACTTTTACTTAATAATGGACAGCTGTTTTCCTTTTTTATAGAATCAACATTTTATACTTCTTAAATTCACTTTGTGCATAGTCGCAAACTATTTTATTGTCTAGAAACATTTTCAGTGGGGCAGTGAATTTGAAAATAATACCTTCAAAGGACTTGAATTTTGTTATCCTGGACTTAAATTGTATGCTTCATGTAACTTCACCATGTCCCAATCAAAGCGTGATTTGTAATTTTGATTTGAAAAAAAATATTGCCTAAATAACAGAGGTGGGCATTTTACTAAAGTTCACCCGTTCGTTATTCGTCATCCGTCAGCAGCCTGGATAACTGTCTGTCATCCAGCAATCCATCTTTTTTTGAAGCTGAACCAAACTGTAATTGTCTGTCGGTCATTCCGTCGTGTTATTTTAACCGCGCTTCGGTCAGTAAAAATCAAAGGTCCGCCAGTCCTTCAATCATCAATCCGGAAAAAAAAGGTCCAACAGATGAAAAATCCATCCCTCCATCCATTTTCTCAACCAATTTGATTAAAATGGAGTGCACTATGTACATCAGAGGTGTCCAAACTCGGACCTCAAGGGCCGGTGTCCTACCTGTTTTCCATCTTTCCCAGCTGCAACGCACCCGTTTCAAGAGATCATGATCGTTATCAAGCTCTTTGATAATTAAAATCAGGTGTGTTGCCGCAAGGAGAATTGGAAAACGGGCAGGAAAGCCCCTTGAGGGCCGGAGCTGGATAACCCCTGATCTACATCATGTTTCGGCTTTACAGCTTTACTCTCACATACATTTGACATTTCGCATAGCCTACATTTATTTGCCAATCTATTCAACTGTTAAGTGGGAGCGTGCTGCCGCTTTAACTTTTAACACTTAAACACTTTTGCTTACCTTAACCAGAATCCCGTGTCACATTGTTGCCAAATGTACAATCCTGGTGGATTCATATGCTTCCTAGCCCTTGTGCAACCCTTTTCTCTGACTTGACGTCTTTTTCTTCATCTTCTTTTAGAGATTGGCAAACAAATTTTGGTGCATTACTGCCACCTTCTGACCTAGAGTGTGGGGCTTCAAAATACCAGTTCACCACCTCCTAACCCTGCTCTTTCCAAAAATACAAATAGAAATGTAAAACTCAACTCACAACTTCTCTGTATTCAAAACTATTTTATATTACCTCTTTGCTCATAAGATGTTGTACTCTGAGCCTGACAAACTCATGATTCTCTCTTTAGTGCATACAGCCACGTGCTGTACATATACTGTACAATGCAGTCTGTGTCGCATTTCCGTCTCTCGTCAGCAAAACGGGCGCCCATCTATGATGGACTGTGAGGTCCATTCGGACTTGACCAGGTTAGTCATGATTACACAGATCCAGAAAATCCACTTCTGTCTGTGCTTAGTCCATCTTTTTCATTCTTTCCAAATGTTATTTCCAAATACATCTGTTTATTTTACTCATTTGCTAGCCTGTGCATTTTATATTAGGGCTGCGCGACGGAGGCAACTTGACATGTGTTAAGAGTCAGTCATAGATGGATGTAATGGAATGAATCTGGTCACTTTTCAAAATAAAATGTTTTGCCTCAGATAAATAAACCGGAAGTACTATACCTTTTTTTCCCTTTCATCTGTGTGGCCCGGTACCGGTCCGCGGCCCGGTGATTGGGGACCCCTGCCTTAATGGGAGGTAGGGAACAAACTCCCATTTACATCGCCGGTGTTTTTCAATCTGCCTTTTTAAGCCAGCCAGCTGCTCAGGAGCCTGAAGAGGCAGCAGCGAAAGGCAGCCAGCAAGCTGCTAATGTAAACAAAGCGACAGCAGCTGACACTGGCCAGCTAGCTGCTAGTGCTGCTGCCCCCTCCACACCAGCCCAGTTACGATCTCGAGTGGATCCGCGCACATCGGTCCAGAGCAACCACGAAAGCGGATGTTGTGAACTCTGCACAGCATTGCTAAACACCATTCCTACAATGGCAATGACAGAGAGTCAAACTTCTGAGACTTACTGTAGATTTTTCACACCTCTACTTGGGCTGTTATCTGTGTCTGTCTGCGCCGGTGTAGCGCGAGTGGCCTACTCACTATGCTGCATTCTTAAATCTTGCAGATTTCAACATTTCCAAGTTCAAGAAATAAATTATCACACACTGCACACACTGCTCAGTGCGCAGCAGCGCAGCCCTGGCACGGAGGCAACCTGGTTGATCCTTATGCCATGCAAGTCCAAGTACTAGGTCTGGAAATAAGTCAGATATGTGCAAGTCACAAGTTGTAACCTTCAAGTCTCAAGCCAGTCCCAAGTCGTTGTGGAAAAAGAAATTTAAAACAAAAACAAAAAAATAAAAATCAAGAAAGTCAATTCATTACTTGGTTCAACCACGTCATAATTCGTAAAATATTGCTGTCACAACATCAGTGATACATTTTTTATTTCACTGATCATACAACAAAAAGTACATTCTCTCTAAAAATTAAATGAATGTCTACACTTAAATTATTAAGATTATTTTTTTTCATACTAATGTTTATGAGTGTACTGTATGGTGATAAATACTGAAATATGCTGAATGTGGGGGTAAACATGTATAATCAACTTTAAAAACTACATATGGATCATTCCAGAATTGGAGGACATTGGGGCTTTGAAATCATTGAAAAGTAAACGTTCACTGTGCTGCTTTTCTGGTACATACAGGATTCAACAATAATAATGCTACAAATAAAAAAAAATACAAAAGAGTTTCTAAAGTCTGAGTAAACTGGAGGAGATGCAACCCTGTTAATGTATTGCAACTGTCACTCTAATCACAGCAACGGGGTTGCGAATCTGGCATCTTTTTTTAATAAGAAAAAAAATTCTTATTCTGAACATATGTATAACAGGGTTGCATGAGGCAGAGTGAGACATTCTATCAAGGCAATGTTTTAAAAATGAAAAATAGAAGAGAGGACATACCTTTTCTCTACCCATTCTTTTGGAAAACTGATGTCAAGTCCAGCATATTATGTGATTCACTGCTTTCTTCTACCATGCTAAAAAGGTTATGGTAACGGGGTTGCAATAATTATTTGAAAGATTGATGAAAAGAAATGTTCCTGCAAGAGACAGAAATGAAACAAATCTCCCCCCCAAAAAATGAAATTGAAATGTCATTTTAACTGTTTTAATTGAGATTCAATTTATTCATTAGTGGGGTGTGCCAAGAGAAAAATAGCATTTTAGGGGGTACCCCAGACTTATTTTTAAAACTATGTTCAAGAATTCTTTTCTGAGGTTTTTTTTTTTTTTTTTTTTTTTTTTTTAGATTTGGTCTCACGACAAGAAACTCAGAAACGGCAGGTTTTTGTATTTTACAGTATATGCGGATTATTTAAAATTTGATGCATGGGATGTAAAATGTCCTCCAATTCTGGAATGACCCATGTGTTGTTTCTGACGTCAATCAGTTACCCAAATCTGATTAGTGTGTGAACAGGTGAATGAAAATCATTCCGTTTGTGCACTTTGTAAGTTATTTAGTTGTACACTCGCTTGAGTTGTGTGCAGGTAGCATGGATCGGTTCCCACTCTGTGACTGGGTTTGTGTGTGCCCAGTGACTGGCTAGCGACCAGTAGAGAGTGTAGTCGATTCGTCATAATCAGCTACGTATCACAGGTAACTGACGTGACTTCATTCGCTCGCTATTACACAGCAGGACGCTGGGCGTCAACTGCTTCATTGTTGAAGCGTAGAGTGGGTTGTTCCACTCGCAATACTGGATGATCATTGGATAAATGCTGGGCTTTATCCCGCCCACCGGACGCTCAGCGGCCGTGAGATCTCCTAACCCTTAGGCCACATTTCCTTCATCTTTGTTGGATTACATCTTTATTTAACCATATACATGGTGTCTGTTTTGATGCATGATAAAAGTGAAACGTTAAACTTTTTTTTTTCGAAATTAATGCAAGGAAAAAAAAATACTTGGCTTTTATTATTTTAAGAAAAAAATGTTTTAAAATGGCCTCGGAATTCATTTGCCTCAAAACGACTGATCTAAAGGTGCAGCTGGGTTTGCGTAAATCCCGTCTGTCCCACCAGGCCATCTCTCTGAGTAGTTTGCTCCCTCTTCGGCTCTGGAGACAGCAAGCACATCAGGTGGATTTTACAGACATGGAATCATGATTGAACAACATTGTTTTATAAGAGATGTATTTTGTTTTTATTTTTTGTATTGGTATGTCTAGAATATTTTGGTCTTGTCAACTTCATATGTCATTGCCATCCTGTGAAAAACATGTCCAATTTTGGAATTTTTTTAAACTTTTCACATTAATGCGATGCCTGTAACGCGGAAAACCCATTCCCGTAAAATAAGAAACGTGGGGGAAAAAAATGGAAATTCGTTTTTCACAGGACATCGTCGATATTCTTTCATGTGATTTCTTTAATATGTCCGTATACCTGAACTTGGATTTAAGTGGTTGGACTTGAGTTGGAGACAGGTAGACAGCTGCTTGTGTAAGGTCTAATTGCTGACAAAGCAGAAAGAAAAAATACAGTATAAAAAGTAGGGGCGTAACCTACACTCGGGTGTAATAAGGTATGGCATGTTCGGTTCGGTCCACTTGCGTTTGGTTCGGTCCACTTATTAGCGCGACATTACGCACGGACCCTGACTGTTGCGTGCGGGAGACGAGAGTGGCCGCACAAAAGAGATAGCCAGAGCCCGAAGGTCCCCGCTGTTGCAGATACTGTAGCACGTCTAACATGCACGGCATCATCCGACTGAATGTTTCTTAGACGAGGGAGCAAAAACGTTCAATTTAAACGAGATTTATCATATTGTAGCGTCTTCCAGGAACACGCCGCAAAACGTAGTTTAATAATCACGTTTTTATTAATCCAAGTACAACTGCTCGTGCTCTTCTTTCTCCGCTGCCCCACTCGCTTGCTGTACGGTGCATTCATGAATCTCGGAAACATCACCACTCAGCAACACACAAATCCGACCACAACAGATAACCCAAGTCGTTACAATATGCTGTTGAACATTCAAAGATTTCTATGCCTAAAAAGTGTATACAATTTCATAAAAACTTTTTAAAGTTACTATATTTTTTCATTATAAATAGATTTTTAATATAGTTAGCAATAATTGTAACTGTTATTATATGTCTTTTTTTTTAATCACAAAAAGTGTATACATGTATAGTAGTGACAACTTGTGTTTAACTTGAATACCGGTACTTAGGTGTGTCATAGGCTATTGCTGCTGAGTGTTTAAAGATGTCATTGTCATAATAATTAAAAAAAGAGACCTTTATTGGTAGTGTATTTTTTATTCTAGTGTAATTTCTGAGAATATCACCCGAATGGTTCGCTATTACTTATTTTTTCTAAATGTACCATTTACTTGCCATCTTTTCAAAAAACATATAAAAAAAGAAAATCTGTTTTTTTTTGTACCGAAAATATACCGACCCGAAGTTTCCACCCGAACCGAACCGAAATGTGATTTAGCGTACCGGTACACCCCTAAGAAAAGATTGCGGAAGAGCTTCCACAAGGAAATTCGCCTCTTTTTTTTCCTTTTTTTTTTTTTTTATTTGCCCATAATTTAATTCTAAATCCAACTTCTACTATTAATTTACCTGAAGCTGGCTTTTATTTAGCAAGTTCAGTGTACTGTTTTTAATTTTATTATATTTTGCACATATGCAACCAAAACAATACAGCCAACATTATAGAAAGAGATCATGCAGGTGAGATAAAAAAAACTCCAGCTCCAGTTTGTCAACTGTGTGTGTGCAGGTGTGCTTGTGGAAATCTGTGTATATTGCGAGGGAGGCAGGTTTTATGTTGTATTTTGATGTTTTCATTGTACAGCACTTTGAGTTGTTGATTTATACAACAACCCACCTACAACGAGTCAGGGAGCCACTGCAAGCATTAACAAAGATATACTTGACTGACCTGTGGTTGTATGGCAAACTGAGGGCAGCATAGAGCTCTGGAGTACTGGGTGTTGCAACTCTGACTCTTCCCTGATGACACCCTGAAACAGTCACGGGGCTGGATTCGGTGGAAGATGGAGAAAGGGGAACACAGCCAGATAGGCTAGCAGGGCCCATACCTGAGAACTCTAGAGTCAAAAACAGTGGCTTTTTACCCCCACTTTGTTACCAAACACATTAAAAAATGGGGTGCGTAGTTAAGGACTAGCAGTGTCTTGAATATATATATATATATATATATTTTTTAAAGTTATATATCACACCGCTTTCTACTTACTAAGGGGGGTGCAGTCAGTTTTGTCACTTGCTCCTCTTTTACTACACAAATGAGAATCATGTAAATACTGCTGCTTCAAGAGAGAGCCCTTCTGATTCTCAAAGTCCCGACGCTGTTGAGACAAAAAATTTGCATTTTCAGACAAATAGACAGCCTTTTATGTAGAATTAGAACATTCTTACTTCACGACTTAAGCGTATGGCGGCCTCAGTGAAGGACTGTCTCTCCCTTTCAAAAGTCAGTTTCTGATGTTTGAAGTCTGCCCAATGCACTTGGAGACGCCCCCACTCTTCCAAAAAGTAAGAATCAGTCAGCTCAGATGGGATGGGTGATAGAAGGCTGTCCTGAAAAAAGAATACCATTAAGAGGTGTCCACGTCAAAACAGTTATGGATATGTGTCAGAGTCTACGTGATTGAGAACAACACCTGCAGCATTTGTTGTTGTAATGTGACAATTAGTTGACTCTCTTTCAGTTCCATTTCAAGCTGAGCCAAGAGTTTGTCATGGTCAGTGCCATCGCCTCTGTGGCCTGCACACAAACATGATGGCAATGAGAATAAGGTTTCTCATAAATGATGCCTGGAAGCAGCTACACTTATTTTAGTCAATTTTTGGTCTTATCAAGCAAGAGAACACAATTAAGTCACATTAAAGATTCTTCAGTGTTTTCACCCTCATGTCGAAGGTCAACCAGCCTCTGCTGCACACATTTCCAACTCTGAACCACACCTCCTGTCACATGGTCACCAAGTGCTGCCTCAGCTTGAGTTAACCTTTTGTCTCCATTTGGGGATCCGTCCACAACATCCTCAGAGTTTGACAAGGTCTATAAAGGGAACAACTGACAGGATTACGATAACATCATTTTAAGTCTCTAAAAACAGATTTTGGAGGGAGATTCTGGTTAATGTAAGCCATTTTAAAACTTTGGGGCGTTTTAAGAGTTAAAACAGCTGCAGGCAGCCACCAGCATGCTCCTCTGTACTTAAAGAGGAAGTCAACCCAAACATATTTTTTCAAGAATATGTTCTATGCAAGCCCACTAGTTGAATCAAGCCATTCTGATAAATATTGCGTTTGTGATCAACCGTTTTTAGCAATATCTAGGGGTGGCCATTTTGTCGCTTTTGTTGACTGACAATGACATCACAGATGCTCAGGGCTCAGGTAATGACCAATCACGGCTCAGCTTCAGAAAACAAGTCAGCCGTGATTGGTTGTTACCTGAGCCCTGGGTAGTTGTGATGTAATTTTCAATCGACAGAAGTGACAAAATGGCCGCCCCCCTGAGATGGCTAAAAAAGGGTGGATTTTGCTGCTTAACTCATATTCCACAAACACAATATTAATCAGAATGTCGTGTTTCAACTAGTGGGCCTGCTGGGAACATATTGTTGAAAAAAAAAAAGTGTTTGGGTTGACTTCCGCTTTAAAAGTTTAATAGATAAGTTCAAATAAGTCTTTGCTAAATGTATGTGACTGTAAAGCTCTTAGGGCAGTCACCGTATGATATAGATACATTGATAGATGGTGCGTTGTAATCACGTTGGGTTATTCAATTGCTGGACGATGACATTTAATTTTTTAGGGGTGGACTGACGACAGACCGACTGGCAAACCAGTGAACTTTATCAACGGGCGTACGGTTAAAATAACATGACGGACTGACTGAATGATGACTACAGTTAGGTTTGGCTTGGAAAAAGAATGACGGACTGACAATGACGGATGAGTGCCCAGGCTGCTGACGGATGATGGACCGGCAAAGTCTTGTAAATTGCCCGCCTTTGGTAAGAACACACTAGGTGATTTTTTTCCCCTCATCATGTCTCTCACATTTTATTAATCGGTTAAGATGTTAAAAATCGCCGTGTGTGTTCTCTGCAGTCATGATCACTCGAGTGTATGATGCTAATACGCACGGGGTCATATCGGCATTGCTCTGTGCGCTGAGTCTTGTTGATCACAAGTTTTCACTTTCAGTCGTTTGATCAAGAGGAACTAATAGTTCAAGAAAAAGGATGGCCTCTTTTTCCTCACTTGCTCCATGTCAACTCTGATGGCATGTAGTAAGGTGGTGAGGCTGTGTCGCAGCTTCATTGCTTCCCGGAGCTCCGCTTCTCTGCGCTCCAGCATCAGACGCAGTGCTGCTTCCTCTTGTCTTGTCAAAGAAAGAAAGATACGTACAACACATTTTAAAGCCATTTCATACTAAACACTACAAGCTATCAGAGTAAACTTTACTTTGCAGTGGACTTGGATGACCTGATTGACGTCACATTTTTGTCTCGAGCCCCCGGTAGAAAGTTCAGCACCTCAGTGGCTTCAGAGAAAATGATAAGAATATTTCACATACAGCCCACACGCTGCAATTGGATTCTGATCATCTCACAGGGTCCTTTCTCCTTGTTTCTATCGGACAACTGAGTAAGTCGTTCTTTCATTCTGTTGCTTTGCTGCTCTCTGCGTCTCAGCTCTGCTTCATGCTGGTTGACCCTCAGTTGCAAACGGGTACTCTGCCAAAAAAAAAAATGGAGTAAAAGGAGAAGTCAGAATAAGACTTCGTTCATCTCACAGTGGGAAAATTCATTGGGTACAGTAGCAATAGCTCAACGGAACTGAGAATGTTCAGTGGTTCTCAAACATGCACCTTACTTTTGCCCGTTCACACTTCAGCATGTCTTGAAGTCTGGCCACATGCTCATCCATCTCTTTCAGTTGCTCCTACAGGAGAAGATTTTGCTGATTAAGTTAGAAACCCTTCACCATAACCAATTGTGTCAATTTACTCACCCTGAGGGAATCTGCTTGATCATGGTATTGCCATGATGGGATGCTGTGAGTGATTTTATTCCAAGGGCTGCGGTCCCTCAACGAAGAGCCTGAAGAAATGCCAGATAATGACAATGGTAACTTTCCATTACATAGGTATCATATACAATAGGTATTTGGATCCAAGAATACCACATTTGAGGTTACGACTGGCATGTGATCAATCAACTACCTGCATAGCAGTGTAAAAATATATCTTAATGTGGAAACATAGGCCGTTATACAGGGTGCAGCTGCCAGCCTGATGATCTCGGCCGCTTGTATCCGAGATCTTGTTCTTTCGGTCATGACCCACAGCTCATGGCCATAGGTGAGAGTAGGAACGTAGATCGACCGGTAAATTGAGAGCTTTGCCTTTTGGCTGAGCTCCTTCTTCACCACGACAGACCGATACAGGCTCCGCATCACAGCAGACGCTGCACCGATCCGCCTGTCGATCTCCCGTTCCATCTTACCCTCACTCGTGAACAAGACCCCACTTGGAGCAGAATCCCATCCCTGACCTGGAGAGGGCACACCACCCTTTTCCGACAGAGGACCATGGTCTCAGATTTGGAGGTGCTGATTTTCATTCCGACCGCTTCACACTCGGCTGCGAACCGCTCCAGCGAGAGTTGGAGATCGCGGCTTGAAGAAGCCAACAGTACCACATCTGCAAAAAGCAGAGTTGCAATACTGAGGCCACCAAACCGGACCCCCTCGACACCTCGGCGCAGAAAAATTATGAACGGAATCGGTGACAAAGGGCAGCCTTGGCGGAGTCAGACCTTCACTGGAAACGAATCCGACTTACTGCCGGCAATGCGGACCAAACTCTGACATTGGTGGTACAGGGACCGGACAGCCCTTATCAGGGGGCTCGGTACCCCGTACTCCCAAAGCACCCCCCACAGAACTCCCCAAGGGACACGGTCGAACGCCTTCTCCAAGTCCACAAAACACATGTAGACTGGTTGGGCGAACTCCCATGCACCCTCGAGGACCCTGCTGAGGGTGTAGAGCTGGTCCACTGTTCCACGGCCGGGACGAAAACCACATTGCTCCTCCTGAATCCGAGATTCGGCCTCCTCTCCAGCACCCCTGAATAGACCTTACCGGGGAGGCTGAGGAGTGTGATCCCTCTGTAATTGGAGCACACCCTCCGGTCCCACTTCCTAAAAAGGGGGATCACCATCCCGGTCTGCCAATCCAGAGGCACTGTCCCTAATGTCCACGCGATGTTGTAGGGACGTGTCAACCATGACAGCCCGTCAACATCCAAAGCCTTTCTGAACTCCGGGCCGATCTCATCCACCCCCGGGGCTTTGCCACCGAGGAGCTTTTTGACTACCTCAGTTACTTCAAGGAGAGCCCACCTCAGAGTCTCCAGGCTCTGCTTCCTCAGTGGAAGGCTTGTCGGTGGAATTGAGGAGGTCTTCGAAGTATTCTCCCCACGACCCACAATGTCCCGAGTTGAGGTCAGCAGCACCCCATCTCCACTATAAACAGTGTTAATGGTGCATTGCTTCCCTCTCCTGAGACGCCGGATGTTGGACCAGAATTTCCTCGAAGCCGTCCGGAAGTCATTTTCCATGGCCTCCCCAAACTCCTCCCAGTTTTTGCCTCAGCAACCCCCAGAGCTGCATTCTGCTTGGCCAGCCGGTACCTGTCAGTATATTATATTACAATATATTGTAAGGTCTTCCAAGATTCATGGTAGATGTTAGACGGTAAACTCATGTCTATTTACAAAGTACAGCTACTGTATGGAATAATGACAAACTGAAACAGCGCACTTGCTCTCTCTCTCTCGAACAGTGTGTCATCTTCACAAACGTGTAACTAGAAGTACTAACAGAACAGTTCTACTGTCACAATCCCTCCAACCCACAGCAACACATAACATATCCATAACCCAGTTCAGAATCATCACAATAAAGTATTATGTTACAGTGCTAGAAAAAAAAATCCTTCTAATCTTAAAGCGGAAGTCAACCCAAACATGTCTTTTTCAAGAATATGTTCAATGCAGGCACACTAGTTGAAAAAAGGCACTCTGATAATAATTGTGGAATAAGAGTTAATCCACCCGTTTTGAGCCATCTCTGGGGGCGGCCATTTTGTCACTTCTGTCGACTGAAAATGACATCACAACTACTCAGGGCTCAGGTAACCAATCATGGCTCACCTGTTTTCTGCAGCCGAGCCATGATTGGTCATTACCTGACGCATTTGTGATGTCATTTTCAGTCGATAGAAGTGACAAAATGGCCACTCCCTGAGATGGCTAAAAAAGGGGTGGATTTTGCTGCTTAACTCATATTCCACAAATGCAATGTTAATCAGAATGCCGTGTTTCAACTAGTGGGCCTACATAGACACATATTCTTAAAAAAATATGTTTGGGTTGATTTCCACTTTAATGTTTGTTTTTGTTTTCCTTTTCATTGGTCAAGTTAACGCTTTTAAATTACACATACTTGTGAAGCAACGCAAAAGGTTAAGGATAAAGGTTACATAAACACACAAAAAAACAATGATTATTTTTGTTTTTCTTTACTGCTATGTTCCATTATTAGTCAGGCTGCAAGAAGTTAGTCTTGTTCATGATCATTTCCTATTACCAG
This sequence comes from Filicampus tigris, assembly GCF_054856515.1. NCBI lineage: Eukaryota > Metazoa > Chordata > Actinopteri > Syngnathiformes > Syngnathidae > Filicampus > Filicampus tigris. The sequence continues at coordinate 8,679,910 of NC_141222.1, forward strand.
AATTATGCATTTACTGTCAAATGCTAGAATTGGTACCAACCCCAATTTTCATATCAGCTTGGTCTGTCCAACTGGTACTAATTTGTCTTTCGGTTAGAAAGATATCTATACTTTATAAATCTCTGATTATATTAAACAAAATGTTAAGCATTGGAGTTGTTATTAGAAACGGCTGTTCATTATTTCATACAGAGCTCTATGCTTTACTTAACATATTAAAGAAAGCTGACTTAATATAGCATCCTCTTTTCTCATTTCTTCAACGTGCTATAAAGTTTTTTGACAACAGCAACAACCCTCTTCATATCAAAGTAGGACTTCGTTAAAGTGCGTGGGACACGAAAAAAGTTACCCTAAAAACCTTTTTCAGAAGGAGAACAAGTACAAATAAGATTCCAATGATTACTGTGGTGAAAAAGCAATAAAAATGCCTAAAAAGGTTGCAGAAAACGCGATACTTTCATCAGATGGGAACGCCCACTTGCCACACGGGCGAGTTTAACCCAGTGCGTGCTGATGTCACTGGTCCACCGTAGTCAGCGCAAAGCAATTACGAGCTCTCGGAAAGTACAGTACAGTACAGTACAGTAATGTATTGGTCGCTCAGTTTTTATTTTAATGAAAGGAGTCCCAACGTACACAATAGCCAGACATAGTATTGTGTCATACTGCCATATAGTGGAGAGATGTTAACCATTTTCTAACATGTTTTATTGCCATCTTCCTCATGATTGTGTGATAGTATTTTTTTTATGAAGTAGTGTTATATATAGATGTATAAAACTGATGTAAATAAATACGATTTCTTTTTTTTTTTATTACAAATAATGTGTTATATATTCGTGCAATTTACTACTCTTGATTTTGTCAAGTGTTTTCATTGTATGTTGTGATTAGACTTTTCTCGCAGCTCTGTTCCTGCGGTGGCCTATCGGTACCCGAGTCGGATGGTCCAGCTGAGGGCATGTACTCATTGTTCATGGCTGTCACCACTGCATGTCCATCCCCATCTCCGACTCTGTGGCCACTTCTGAAAATACAATTACTTGGAAAAATAAATAATTACTATAAGTATATTGTTTGAGATGATAGTAACATATAATTAGATTATTAAAATAACATTTAAATATAGCTCTGAATAAAAAACGAATCATAAGTATTGTTGGCTGCAAATACGCAGAGAAAAGAAACTAAATTAGTGTTTTGTTGCTTTATAGTAGAAAATAAAACAAGTATTTCAAAAAACAAAGATGTTTAAATGCAGTAATATTTAAAAAATAAAATACAGGCCCTACAAAGGTGCCTTCTGAAATTTTATTCTTAAAAATGTACCTGGCAAATTACATGTGACAAATTTGACCAGGTGGAGGGCTAATTCTTTTTCACAAATCTGTTATTCCTTCAATACAGAAATATTGACGGTTAATGAAAACAGTTCGGTACACTTCAGTATTTTAAACTGGTTCTTTTTCATTGACTGTCAGACAGTAGCCTTTATTAATTTTGCATCAGCAGTTATTTGCTTACATGCACTGTATACGTTCTCTCTTGGATGATGGCAGCTGTGAGTGGACGACTGTGTGTATGTTACTACTAGGTATGAGTTGTTACCCCTTTTCTGAATGGCTTTCGATCGATGGTTGTCTTAAAGTGCTTTAGAAATAAAGCTGTGTTGGGTTATGCTGCGAAGCTTCTGCCAAGCAAGTGCAATGACGTCTCCCTCTTTTCCCTGTAAAACTGCATCTTTGGGGAACCAAAACCGTCCTCCCGTAGGTTCAAACAAAAGCCAGCAACACTACGTTGCAGCATAATCCATCCAAGTGAAACTAAAAACGAAAGTAATCAGAAAATAAAACATGACGAGCACACTTCACAGCCGCCAGCCAGCAAGTCAGACATGTCTCTAGGTGACATCATAAGCACCTTGCCTCGATTTCGTAGTGAAGACACTGAAACCAGGAAGTGTCTGAAAGCATAACGCTGAATCCATTAAATACTCTTAATGTGTACCAATTTGAAAAAGCAGTAATTTCAAGATGTATATTTTGTTTGATACAACATATTAAAATGTGTTCAATTCCTGTCCCACGCACTTTAAGTTTGTATACATAAAAGTTGCCATCAAGCTAGTACTGCGACTGTATCCTCACACAACTTACCTGGGGTGTGGAACACTGAGTGCACAATGCAATTTGAGGTCTGCTACCGGCTGACCAGTTTTCTGAGCCTGAGCCCTGATTGATCGTTGTGAGCAGTTGTGATGTCATTTTCAGTCGACAGAAGACAAAATGGCCGCCCCCAGAGATGGCTAAAAACGAGTGCATTTTGCTGCTTTACTTATATTCCACAAACGCAAAATTAATGAGAATGCCGTGTTTCAACTAGTGGCTCTGCTGAACATATTCTTGAAAAAAAATATCTTTGGCTTGACTTCCTATTTAAGCTTTCACGTGAGAAAATGTTTGAAAATATAAAGTATCTGTACAAATGGGTTTGTTTTTTGTGTGGGGACAGCAACAGCTCTAAAATGCTATGTTTGCCTCGTTTTAGACACTCAACAGCCAAAAATCCCTGTTCACAACATAACAGTAAGATGGGGCGGCTGTGGCCAAGCGGCTCGGATAATCGCCTGCCACCATGGGGACCCCAGCTCAAGACCAGCTACACCAAACAGCCAACGGACACACAGCTGTTCATCAACTGACCTTAACACAACAATTTTAGCCTTAAACTAGCCAGCATCCCATTTGTGCCAGGTGTTATGTGGGAAAACAACCTTACTATGAAATTTCTCAAAACATTATATGGATGAGATATAATAAAGTGGGTTATGTTGAAATATTCAAAATACTGAAATAAACAAAACTAAACAATAAACAGTAAAATACATTTAAATAATTTTTTAAAATACTGAAATAAAAGTCACCGTTATTTAATTATGTATTTATTTAATTTTGGCACTCTTGGTTTCTGCTACATAAAAACAGCACCATTACCTGGAAACTCCTGCTTCTTTCCAGCTCTTGTCTGAGCAAACCTTGAAGCCATATAGGAGCCACGCTGTAGAAAGTTAAAACCCACTCACGTTTTTAGGACAAAATGACTCCTAACAAACATATTAATAAAAAAAAAATGACAGTTATAACTACAATTAATTGGGGTCCCTTGAAATGTATTATCTTATCTTGAGATGTGCAATGTCCTCTGGTGGATGTAGCCACTCGGGTGTTAGCAGTTGTACTAATTAGCAGGCAACAACAAACAAGCTGTCAAGTATTAGAATTCTGTCAAGTAGAGTCAGGCAAGACAACAACTGATTAATGAGGTGAGGGGGCAGAAAGTGTTTTTGAATACGAAAGACACTTTACAGAGAAGTTTCTGTGAGTTAAGTTTTAAATTTCTATTTTTATTTTTGGATAGAATAGGGTTAAATAGGAGGTTGTGATAAGATTATCCAGACCCACACTCCATTTCGGCTGCAGTAATGCACCAAAAATAGTTTGCCAACCGCCATAAAATAGGAGAAGAACAAGCTGTCATATGGGAAGAGGGGAGGATATGGCAGAGCTGGGATGAAGAAATAATTTTCCAGGAAACCTGGGAAGGATGCTTGTTAGCCTGCTGTTATGACTGAGGTCGTGAGAGTTTTTAGTGTCTGTGCAGGTGTTTCCATCTCTGGTGGAAACGAGGGTTGACTGGTGTCTGATCATTCGGCTCCCCTGATTGGTGGTGTCACAGGCTTAAGGCAAGGCAAAGCAAGTTTGTTTGTATAGCACATTTAGTGCACAAGACAATTCAAAGTGCTTTACATAAAACATCAAAATGATTACTGAAAGAGAAATAAAACATTAAAAAATACTTTTTGCAGCATACCAGCAAAATACTGCTTCCCCACTTTAGTCTGACCTCCCTCTGGACTAGCTGACCTTAGTCCTTGGATCTGAGAACCCTGCTGGGTTTATATACTTTGAACATATCATAGATGTATTCTGGGCCTAAACCTCTCTGGGATTTGTAAACAATCAGTAGAGTTTTAAAAACTATTCTGTAAGTGACAGGAAGCCAGTGTAGAGACTGTAAAACTGGTGTGATGTGTTCAGATCTCTTAGCCCTGGTTAAAACTCTAGCAGCAGCATTCTGGATGAGCTGTAGCTGTTTAAGGCTCTTTTTAAAAGTAGACCTGTTAACACAACACCCATCTCTCTTTCTCTCTCCTTAGATAAATGTTTATAAGATATGCACTGATTGAGTAGGTAGATATGATAAGTCTACTATTTAGTATACTTTTTATGACTAAATTTGCAGATGCGATGGGGAGCGAGGCAGAAATGCCCGGTAAAGCGTAGCATATCTACCAAATTCACAAACACGCTGAATTAGTCCATTGCCCCGACACAAAAATGATGAAGCGCCCGTATTTACGTTGAGATCAGACTGCTTTCTTTTACCAAATTGTCAGAAGCCTCTGGGGGGAGGCAACTATGTGCGTTGAAACTAAACACCCAAATGGGCGCAACATGGGCGCAACATGGCCCCAAAGATGCTACACTAGACTTGCGCTGGCACAAAAATTAAGTTGAGCCGATTTTTATGCTGAGCGCACAGCCGCCAGCCTACCAAAATAGGTCCCCAAATGTTTAACTTTAAGCTAGTATTATTACAGTATTATCTCACTCAGTGGCGAGTGTTTGTGCAGGCCTGAAAGTTGATTTTTTGAAAATGGTTTGTTCAAGGTCGAAAAAAGTCGCAAAGATGTTCGCCACCAGATATAAGGGTTGCAAACTGTTTTCCAGAGCTTGGCAGTCCGTCCCTGGGCCGGACCGGTCGGACCCTCCGGCCCGGCCGGATGCCCATTTTTGGGGTGGGTGGTGGGGGCTGACAAATTTTTAAAAAGGGCTGGACTAAGCATGGCCGGAAGTGGATTTTAGTCCAGCCCACTAATCGGCCCTCATGCGTGTAATGTGCTCGCGAGGCCAAGGGGGTACCCGGACTTGAACCACCCCCTTCCCCTTTCTTCTGTTGAAGTTGTCAATACAAAAAAAATAGTCCTTGCCATAAAGTCATAAATGGATGTGTCCACTAAAATCTAGATTTGCAAAGAACAGTTCAAGGGGGTACCCAGACTTGAACCAGAGACCTCTTGATCTGCAGTCAAATGGTCTACCACTGAGCGACAACCCCTGATAGAGGCTTCTTTTTCTGTTTAAGTTGTCAATACCCCAAAAATTGTCCTTGCCATGCACTCGAGTGGATGTGTCCAATAATGTCTAGAACTCCGAAGAACAGTTCAAGAGGGTACCCAGACCTGAACCGAGGACCTCTTGATCTGCAATCAAATGCTCTGCCACTGAGCTACATGCCCTTTGCAGGACTTTTCTTTTGTTGAAGGTGTTAATACAAACAAATGGTTCCTGCCTGAAGTTTTCCACTAAAATTATACAGAAAAAAATAACAGGTAAAGGGGGTACCCCGATTTGAATTGCAGTCAAATGCTCTGCCACTGAGCTAGGACCCCTTATAGAGTCTTCTTTTACTGTTTAAGGTGTCAATACAAAAAAAAAATCCTTGCCATAGAGTCAGGAGTGAATGTGTCCACTAAAGCCTACAACTGCAAAAAAAGGTTGAAGGGGGTACCCAGACCTGAAGCGGGGACCTCTTGATCTGGAATCAAATGCACTACCACTGAGCTACACCCACTTATGGTCAGATTTTTTTGTTTAAGGTGTAAACACAAAATAAATAGTCCTAGCCATATAAGTGGATGTGTCCACACATGTCTTGAACTTCAAGTAACTGTTGAAGGGGGTATCCAGACTTGAACTGGGGACCTCTTGATCTGCAGTCAAATGCTCTACCACTGAGCTACACCCCCTTCCGAAGTGCATTCTTCTTTTGAAGTTGTCAATACAAAATATAGTCCCTGCCAAGCGAATGTGTCCACTAAAGTCTAGAACTGCAAAGAACAGTTCAAGGGGGTACCCAGACCTGAAGCGGGGACCTATTGATCCGCAATCAAATGCACTACCACAGAGCTACACCCCGTTATGGTCTGATTTTTCTGTTTAAGGTGTAAATAAAAAAGAAATAGTTCTAGCCATATAAGTGGATGCCTACACTCATGTCTTGAACTTCAAATGATTGTTCAAGGGGGTACCCAGGTTTGAACTAGGGACCTCTTGATCTGCAGTCAAATGCTCTACCACTGAGCTACACCCCCTGCCCAGGTAGTTTTTTCTTTTGAAGTTGTCGAAACAAAAAAAATAGTCCTTGCGATACAGGAGTGGATGTGTCCACTCAAGTCTTGAACTTCATATAACAGTTCAAGGGGGTACCCAGACTTGAAGTGGAGACCTCTTGATCTTCAGTCAAACGCTCTACCGCTGAGCTACACCCCCGGATAGAGTAATCTTTTTCTGTTTGATCTGTCAAAACAAAACAATAGTCCTTGCCATACAGTCAGAAGTGGATGTGACCACTCAAGACTTGAACTTCATATAACAGTTCGAAGGGGTACCCAGACTTGAAGTGGTGACCTCTCAACCTGCAGTCAAATGCTGTGCCACTGAGCTACACCCCCGGACAGAGTCTTCTTTTTCTGTTAAAACTGTCAAGACAAAAAAATAGCCCTTGCCATACAGTCAGAAGTGGGTGTGTCCACTCAAGTCTTGAACTTCAAGTAATGGTTCAAGGGGGTACCCAGACTTGAACTGGGGACCTCTTGATCTGCAGTCAAATGCTCTACCACTGAGCTACACCCCCGGACAGAGTCTTCTTTTTCTGTTTAAACTGTCAAGACAAAAAATAGTCCTTGCCAAATTCATGTGGATGTAACCACTGAAGTCCAGAACTGCAAGGAACAGTTCAAGGGGGTACCCAGACCTGAAGCGGGGACCTCTTGATCTGCAATGAAATGCACTGCCACTGAGCTACACCCCCTTATGTTCTGATTTTTCTGTTTAAGGTGTAATTGCAAAAGAAATAGTCCTTGCCACAAGTGGATGCATCCACTCATGTCTTGAACTTCAAGTAACGTTTCAAGAGGGTACCCAGACTTGAACTAGCGACCTCTTGATCTGCAGTCAAATGCTCTACCACTGAGCTACACCCCCTTATGTTCTGATTTTTCTGTTTAAGGTGTAATTGCAAAAGAAATAGTCCTTGCCACAAGTGGATGCATCCACTCATGTCTTGAACTTCAAGTAACGTTTCAAGAGGGTACCCAGACTTGAACTAGCGACCTCTTGATCTGCAGTCAAATGCTCTACCACTGAGCTACACCCCCGGATAAAGTATTATTTTTCTGTTTGAACTGTCAAGACAAAACAATAGTCCTTGCCATACAGTCAGAAGTGGATGTGTCCACTCAAGACTTGAACTTCATATATCAGTTCTAAGGGTACCAAGACTTGAAGTGGAGACCTCTCAATCTGCAGTCAAATGCTCTACCACTGAGCTACACCCCCCTATAGATTCCTATTTTTCAGTGTAATTTGTCAAGACAAAAAATAGTCCTTGCCAAATTCATGTGGATGTAACCACTAAAGTCCAGAACTGCAAGGAACAGTTCAAGGGGGTACCCAGACCTGAAGCGGGGACCTCTTGATCTGCAGTCAAATGCTCTCCCACTGAGCTACACCCTCTTTTCAGGTTCTTTCTTCTTTTGAAGTCAATACAAAAATAGTCTTTGCCCTAGAGTCAGATGTGGATGTGTCCACTCATGTCTTGAACTTCAAATGACAGTTCAAAGGGATACCCAGACTTGAACTGGGGACCTCTTGATCTGCAGTCAAATGCTCTACCACTGAGCTACACCCCCGGATAGAGTCTTCTTGTTCTGTTTAAACTGTCAAGACAAAAAATAGTCCTTGCCATAAATTCATGAGTAGATGTGTCCGCTAAAGTCTAGAACTGCAAAGAACAGTTCAAGGGGGTACCCAGACCTGAAGGAGGGACCTCTTGATCTGCAATCAAATGCACTACCACTGAGCTACACCCCCTTACGGTCAGATTTTTTTTCTTTAAGGTGTAAATACAAAAGAAACAGTCCTAGCCATATAAGTGGATGTGTCCACTCATGTCTTGAACTTCAAAACACAGTTCAAGGGGGTACCCAGACTTGAACTGGGGACCTTGATCTGCAGTCAAATGCTCTACCACTGAGCTACACCCCCGTATGGAGTCTTCTTTTTCTGTTCAAGTTGTCAATTAAAAGAATTACCCTTGCCAACCAGTGGAAATGTCCACTCAAATTTTGAAGTGCAAACAAGAATTCAAGGGGGTACCCAGACCTGAAGCAGGGACCTCTTGATCTGCAGTCAGATGCACTACCACTGAGCTACACCGCTTTATGGTCAGATTTTTTGGTAGGTGTCAATACAAAAAAAAGAGTCCTTGCCATAGAGTCAGAAGTGGATTTGTCCACTCATGTTTTGAACTTCAGGTAACAATTCAAGGGGGTACCCAGACTTGAGCTGGGGACCTCTTGATCTGCAGTCAAATGCACTACCACTGAGCTACACCCCCTTACCCCCTTATGGTCAGGTTTTTCTTTTTAAGGTGTAAATACAAAAGAAATAGTCCTAGCCATCTAAGTGGATGTGTCCACTCATGCCTTGAACTTCAAATAACAGTTCAAGGGGGTACCCAGACTTGAACTGAGGACCTCTTGATCTGCAGTCAAATGCTCTACCACTGAGCTACACCCCCATATAGAGTCATCTTTTTCTGTTCAAGTTGTCAATTAAAAGAATTATCCTTGCCAACCAGTGGATTTGTCCACTCAAATTTTGAAGTGCAAACAAGAGTTCAAGGGGGTACCCAGACCTGAAGCAGGGACCTCTTGATCTGCAGTCAAATGCACTACCACTGAGCTACACCGCTTTATGGTCAGATTCTTTGGTAGGTGTCAATACAAAAAAAATCGTCATTGCCATAGAGTCAGAGGTGGATGTGTCCACTCATGTTTTGAGCTTCAGTTGATGGTTCAGGGGGGTACCCAGACTTGAACTGGGGACCTCTTGATCTGCAGTCAAATGCTCTACCACTCAGTTACACCCCCCTACAGATTCCTATTATTCAGTTTAAGTTGTCAAGACAAAAAATAGTCCTTGCCATAAATTCATGAGTGGATGTGTCCGCTAAAGTCTAGAACTGCAAAGAACAGTTCAAGGGGGTACCCAGACCTGAAGGAGGGAACTCTTGATCTGCAATCAAATGCACTACCACTGAGCTACACCCCCTTATGGTCAGATTTTTTTTTTTTTAAGGTGTAAATACAAAAGAAACAGTCCTAGCCATATAAGTGGATGTGTCCACTCATGTCTTGAACTTCAAAACACAGTTCAAGGGGGTACCCAGACTTGAACTGGGGACCTCTTGATCTGCAGTCAAATGCTCTACCACTGAGCTACACCCCCGTATTGAGTCTTCTTTTTCTGTTCAAGTTGTCAATTAAAAGAATTACCCTTGCCAACCAGTGGAAGTGTCCACTCAAATTTTGAAGTGCAAACAAGAGTTCAAGGGGGTACCCAGACCTGAAGCAGGGACCTCTTGATCTGCAGTCAGATGCACTACCACTGAGCTACACCGCTTTATGGTCAGATTTTTTGGTAGGTGTCAATACAAAAAAAAGAGTCCTTGCCAGAGAGTCAGAAGTGGATTTGTCCACTCATGTTTTGAACTTCAGGTAACAGTTCAAGGGGGTACCCAGACTTGAGCTGGGGACCTCTTGATCTGCAGTCAAATGCACTACCACTGAGCTACACCCCCTTATGGTCAGGTTTTTCTTTTTAAGGTATAAATACAAAAGAAATAGTCCTAGCCATATAAGTGGATGTGTCCACTCATGTCTTGAACTTCAAATAACAGTTCAAGGGGGTACCCAGACTTGAACTGGGGACCTCTTGATCTGCAGTCAAATGCTCTACCACTGAGCTACACCCCCGTATAGGGTCTTCTTTTTCTGTTCAAGTTGTCAATTAAAAGAATTCTCCTTGCCAACCAGTGGATGTGTCCACTCAAATTTTGAAGTGCAAACAAGAGTTCAAGGGGGTACCCAGACCTGAAGCAGGGACCTCTTGATCTGCAGTCAAATGCACTACCACTGAGCTACACCGCTTTATGGTCAGATTCTTTGGTAGGTGTCAATACAAAAAAAATAGTCCTTGCCATAGAGTCAGAGGTGGATGTGTCCACTCATGTTTTGAGCTTCAGTTGATGGTTCAGGGGGGTACCCAGACTTGAACTGGGGACCTCTTGATCTGCAGTCAAATGCTCTACCACTCAGTTACACCCCCCTATAGATTCCTATTTTTCAGTTTAAGTTGTCAAGACAAAAAATAGTCCTTGCCATAAATTCATGAGTGGATGTGTCCGCTAAAGTCTAGAACTGCAAAGAACAGTTCAAGGGGGTACCCAGACCTGAAGGAGGGACCTCTTGATCTGCAATCAAATGCACTACCACTGAGCTACACCCCCTTATGGTCAGATTTTTCTGTTTAAGGTGTAAATACAAAAGAAGTAGTCCTAGCCATATAAGTGGATGTGTCCACTCATGTCTTGAACTTCAAAAAACAGTTCAAGGGGGTACCCAGACTTGAACTGGGGACCTCTTGATCTGCAGTCAAATGCTCTACCACTGAGCTACACCCCCATATAGAGTCTTTTTTTTCTGTTTAAGTTCTCAATTAAAAAAATTATCCTTGCCAACGATATGTTCACTCAAGTTTTGAAATGCAAACAAGGGTTCAAGGAGGTACCCAGACCTGAAGCAGGGTCCTCTTGATCTGCAATCAAATGCACTGCCACTGAGCTACACCCCCTTATGTTCTGATTTTTCTGTTTAAGGTGTAATTGCAAAAGAAATAGTCCTTGCCACAAGTGGATGCATCCACTCATGTCTTGAACTTCAAGTAACGTTTCAAGAGGGTACCCAGACTTGACCTGGGGACCTCTTGATCTGCAGTTAAATGCTCTACCACTGAGCTACACCCTCTTCCCAGGGGGTTTCTTCTTCTGAAGTTGTCAATACAAAAATAGTCCTTGCCATGAGTCAAGTGGATGTGTCCACTCATGTCTTGAACTTCAAATAACAGTTCAAGTGGGTACCCAGACTTGAACTGGAGACCTCTTGATCTGCAGTCAAATGCTCTACCACTGGTCTACACCTTCTTCTCGGGAAGGTTCTTCTTCTGAAGTTGTCAATACAAAAATAGTCCTTTTCATAGAGTCAGAGGTGGATGTGTCCACTCATGTCTTGACCTTCAAATTACAGTTCAAAGGGATACCCAGACTTGAACTGCGGACCTCATGATCTGCAGTCAAATGCTCTACCACTGAGCTACACACCCCCTATAGATTCTTGTTTTTCAGTTTAAGTTGTCAAGACAAAAATTAAGTCCTTGCCAACCAGTGTATGTGTCCACTCAAGTTTTGAAGTTCAAACAAGAGTTCAAGGGGGTACCCAGGTCTGAAGCAGGGACCTCTTGATCTGCAATCAAATGCACTACCACTGAGCTACACCCCTTTATGTTCTGATTTTTCTGTTTAAGGTTTAAATGCAGAAAAAATAGTCCTTTCCAAGTGGATGTGTCCACTCATGTCATGTCATCTTCCAAACCGCTTATCCTCTACAGGGTCGCGGGGAGTTGCTGGAGCCTATCCCAGCCGTCAATGGGCGAAGACAGACTACACCCCAAACTGGTCGCCAGCCAGTTGCAGGGCACACATAGACACTGAGCGGGAATTGACCCCACGCTGCCCGCACACAATTCAGGTGTGTGTACCACTACACTATCAGGGACCTTTCACTCATGTCTTGAACTTCAAATAACAGTTCAAGGGGATACCTAGACTTGATCTGCAGTCAAATGCACTACCACTGAGCTACACCCCCTTATGGTCAGGTTTTTCTTTTTAAGGTGTAAATACAAAAGAAATAGTCTTAGCCATATAAGTGGATGTGTCCACTCACGTCTTGAACTTCAAATAACAGTTCAAGGGGGTACCCAGACTTGAACTGGGGACCTCTTGATCTGCAGTCAAATGCTCTACCACTGAGCTACACCCCCGTATAGGGTCTTCTTTTTCTGTTCAAGTTGTCAATTAAAAGAATTATCCTTGCCAACCAGTGGATGTGTCCACTCAAATTTTGAAGTGCAAACAAGAGTTCAAGGGGGTACCCAGACCTGAAGCAGGGACCTCTTGATCTGCAGTCAAATGCACTACCACTGAGCTACACCGCTTTATGGTCAGATTCTTTGGTAGGTGTCAATACAAAAAAAATAGTCCTTGCCATAGAGTCAGAGGTGGATGTGTCCACTCATGTTTTGAGCTTCAGTTGACGGTTCAGGGGGGTACCCAGACTTGAACTGGGGACCTCATGATCTGCAGTCAAATGCTCTACCACTCAGTTACACCCCCCTATAGATTCCTATTTTTCAGTTTAAGTTGTCAAGACAAAAAATAGTCCTTGCCAAATCATGAGTGGATGTGTCCGCTAAAGTCTAGAACTGCAAAGAACAGTTCAAGGGGGTACCCAGACCTGAAGCGGGGACCGCTTGATCTGCAATCAAATGTACTACCACTGAGCTACACCCCCTTATGGACAGATATTTCTGTTTAAGGTGTAAATACAAAAGAAATTGTCCTTGCCACAAGGATGTGTCCACCCCTAGTCTTGAACTTCAAGTAACAGTTCAAGAGGTTACCCAGGCTTGAGCTGGGGACCTCTCGATCTGCAGTCAAATGCTCTACCTCTGTGCTCCACCCCCCTATAGATTCCTATTTTTCAGTTTAAGTTGTCAAGACAAAAAATAGTCCTTGCCAACCAGTGGATGTATCCAGTCAAGTTTTGAAGTTTAAACAAGACTTCAAGGGAGTACCCAGGTCTGAAGCAGGGACCGCTTGATCTGCAATCAAATGCACTACCACTGAGCTACACCCCCTTATGGTCAGATTTTTCTGTTTAAGGTGTAAATACAAAAGAAATTGTCCTTGCCACAAGTGGATGTGTCCACCCATGTCTTGAACTTCAAGTAGCAGTTCAAGAGGTTACCCAGGCTTGAGCTGGGGACCTCTCGATCTGCAGTCAAATGCTCTACCTCTGTGCTCCACCCCCCTATAGATTCCTATTTTTCATCTTAAGTTGGCAAGACAAAAAATAGTCCTTGCCAACCAGTGGATGTATCCACTCAAGTTTTGAAGTTTAAACAAGAGTTCAAAGGAGTACCCAGGTCTGAAGCAGGGACCTCTTAATCTCCAATCAAATGCACTACCATTGAGCTACACTCTCTTATGGTCATGATGTTTCTGTTTAAGGTGTAAATACAAAAGAAATAGTCCTTCGCACGTCCACTCATGTCTTGAACTTCAAATAACAGTTCAAAGGGGTACCCAGACTTGAACTGGGGACCTCTTGATCTGCAGTCAAACGCACTACCACTGAATGGTCAGATTTTTTAGTAGGTGTCAATACAAAAAGAATTGTCCTTGCCTTACAATCAGAGGTGGATGTGTCCACCCTAGTCTTGAGCTTTGTGTGATGGTTTGCAGGGTACCCAGGCTTGAGCTGGGGACCTCTTGATCTGCAGTCAAATGCTCTACTACTGAGTTAAACCCCCCTATGGATTTCTATTTTTCTGTTTAAGTTGTCAAAACAAAAAATAGTCCTTGCCAAATTCATGAGTGGATGTGTCGACCAAAGTCTTGAACTTCAAATAACAGTTCAAGGGGGTACCCAGACTTGAACTGGGGACCTCTTGATCTGCAGTCAAATGCTCTACCACTGAGCTACACCCCCATATCGAGCCTTCTTTTTCTGTTTAAGTTGTCAATTAAAAAAATTATCCTTGCCAACTGGATTTGTCCACTCAAGTTTTGAAGTGAAACAAGAGTTCAAGGGGGTACCCAGAACTGAAGCAGGGACCTCTTGATCTGCAGTCAAATGCACTACCACTGAGCTACAGCATTTTATGGTCTGATTTTTCTGTTTAAGGTGTAAATACAAAAGAAATGGTCCTTGCCATAAGGATGTGTCCACTCATGTCTTGAACTTCAAATAACAGCTCAAAGGGGTACCCTCACTTGAACTGGGACCTCTTGATCAGCAGTCAAATGCACTACCACTGAGTTACACCACCTTACGGTCAGATTTTTTGGTAGGTGTCAATACAAAAAAAATAGTCCTTGCCATACAGTCAAGTGGATGTTTCCACTCAAGTCTTGAACTTCATAAAAAAGTTCAAGGGGGTACCCAGACTTGAACTGGGGACCTCTTGATCTGCAGTCAAATGCTCTACCGCTGAGCTACACCACTTTATGGTCTGGTTTTTCTGTTTAAGGTGCAAATACAAAAGAAATAGTCCTTCCCACGTCCACTCATGTCTTGAACTTCAAATTACAGTTCAAAGAGGTACCCAGACTTGAACTGGGGACCTCTTGATCTGCAGTCAAACGCACTGCCACTGAATGGTCAGATTTTTTGGTAGGTGTCAATACAAAAAAATTGTCCTTGCCTTACAATCAGAGGTGGATGTGTCCACTAGTCTTGAGCTTTGTGTGATGGTTTGCAGGGTACCCAGGCTTGAGCTGCGGACTGCTTGATCTGCAGTCAAATGCTCTACTACTGTGCTAAACCCCCCTATGGACTTCTGTTTTTCTGTTTAAGTTGTCAAAACAGAAAATAGTCCTTGCCATAAATTCATGAGTGGTTGTGTCGACCAAAGTCTAGAACTGCATAGAACAGTTCAAGGGGGTACTCAGACCTGAAGCAGGGACCTCTTGATCTGCAACCAAATGCACTACCACTGAGCTACACCCCCTTATGGTCAGATTTTTATGTTTAAGGTGTAAATACAAAAGAAGTAGTCCTAGCCATATAAGTGAATGTGATCACTCATGTCTTGAACTTCAAATAACAGTTCAAGGGGGTACCCAGACTTGAACTGGGGACCTCTTGATCTGCAGTCAAATGCTCTACCACTGAGCTACACCCCCATATAGAGCCTTCTTTTTCTGTTTAAGTTGTCAATTAAAAAAATTATCCTTGCCAACTGGATTTGTCCACTCAAGTTTTGAAGTGCAAACAAGAGTTCAAGGGGGTACCCAGAACTGAAGCAGGGACCTCTTGATATGCAGTCAAATGCACTACCACTGAGCTACAGCACTTTATGGTCTGATTTTTCTGTTTAAGGTGTAAATACAAAAGAAATGGTCCTTGCCATAAGGATGTGTCCACTCATGTCTTGAACTTCAAATAACAGCTCAAAGGGGTACCCTCACTTGAACTGGGGACCTCTTGATCAGCAGTCAAATGCACTACCACTGAGCTACATCCCCTTCCCTGGTGCTTTCTTCTTTTGAAGTTGTCAATACAAAAAATAGTCCTTGCCATACAGTCAGAAGTGGATGTGTCCACACAAGTCTTGAACTTCATATAACAGTTCAAGGGGGTACGCAGACTTGAACTGGAGACCTCTTGATCTGCAGTCAAATGCTCTAGCACTGAGCTACACCCCCGTATAGAGTCTTCTTTTTCTGTTTAAGTTGTCAATTAAAAAAATTACCCTTGCCAACGGTTTGTCCACTCAAGTTTTGAAGTGCAAACAAGAGTTCAAGGGGGTACGCAGAACTGAAGCAGGGACCTCTTGATATGCAGTCAAATGCACTACCACTGAGCTACAGCACTTTATGGTCTGATTTTTCTGTTTAAGGTGTAAATACAAAAGAAATAGTCCTTGGCATAAATGGATGCTTCCACTCATGTCTTGAACTTCAACTAACAGCTCAAAGGGGTACCCAGACTTGAACTGGGGACCTCTTGATCTGCAGTCAAATGCACTACCACTGAGCTACACCACTTTATGGTCTGACTTTTCTGTTTAAGGTGTAAATACAAAAGAAATAGTCCTTGTCAAGTGGATGTCTCACTCAAGTCTTGAACTTCATAAAAAAGTTCAAGGGGGTACCCAGACTTGAACTGGGGACCTGTTGATCTGCAGTCAAATGCTCTACCACTGAGCTACACCCCCCTATAGATTTAAGGCTCATTGATTGCTTATGGGGAACATAAACTCCTTTATTGACCATGCCAATGAAATCCTGAAAAAAAATATTAGCTTCATGCAACACAATATGAAAAGTCAACTTAATGACAAACAACATAGTGGGGCAGCAAGAAAAGAAGGAAACAAGTTGTAGACCAAACAAACGGCCCTTCTTATCAGCTGAAAAGAGCAGAGACTCAGAGAGTTTGAGTATTGGGAAGGAAAAAAAAAAGACAAGTTTGGCTTAGAAGCCACACACTAGTTGCGTGACCTTGCATGTACAGCATAACCAGTCACACACACTCCTCTCACTAAGACTCCCTTTCAAAAGCTTTCACCCATTAATTCACTCACTGCCATTGACACATTTATTTGTCTGTTCACAGTCCAGCCAATCAATCCCAGGAATTTATTGATATTTTTTTTTTCAAAGGTTAGGGTAAAAGAGGGTCTGAAAATGTCTGGCAGTGAATGAGTTAAAAGTACAGCCATTCATGTTTACACCGCCATCTGCTTTAAACTCTGCTAGATTTTAACGTAATTTGTTTTTTTCCCCGTTACCGTAACACTGGGATGTTCCCCCGTGATAAATGAAACAGATTATTTTCATCTAACCATCCCTGCGTCTAACAGCAATGCCCCCTCATTTTATTTCCTTTCTCCTTTTATCACTCCTCCTTTTTTCCAGCTGTCTCGAACACACAACAGTCAAGCTCATAGCATCGCCGCAATGTAGACCAAACATTTCAAGTTTACAAACAAGCTTACAATTATTGACAAAAGCGTATCATTTTCAAACACTTGATTAAATGTTGATTATAAATGGCGACTCGGACAATCCCCGATTGCCCTATCTCGTGAACTCTGCATATACGTCACAAGCCTTCGCTGTGGGGTCACTCGCACACGCTGCTAATCAGCTGTGCCTCCCTCAGAGGCCCTCAGCGGCACTCTGGTGCCCTCGGCACTGGGCTCCCAGGCCCTCATGGTGGCTACCGCTGGCCGCTGGCCTACAGCAATCACACCAACAAGTGATAACAGCACAACGACACATTTAGAGCACTTTACACAACACTGCTTAAGTAAATAACGTCAATAACAACACACAAGCAACAAAATATCAACCAATGCACAGCAATAAATTCCTGCATTTCAGAGCATTTATCTAATACTATTTTCGGCCACGCTCTTCAACTCCACAATATGATAGAAACACCATCGGGAGATTTTGTGTAAACAGGCACTCCCTTACCTTTTATTTTTGCTGGCGCCAGTCTCAAGAATATTGTAGAGTTAAGAGCAAGCCACGGAATCTCCAATGGACATCCTCCTTGGAAGATCACGTCAGGGTCATCAAATTGTTGGAAAATTTCATCAGGTCACTCACGTGGGATGTAAGCTCAATTGTTAGTTCACAAACCACAACCATTTTCCAATGCGTGTTCGTTTCATCTTTCAAGAAAGCATCCAATGTAAATCAAGACTCACGCAAGTTGGTTGAATTTGCTCGTCCATTTCTTTCAATCTCTGAAATAATCAATCAGACAAAGTCAGATCTGGGCTTCTTTTCTTACCTCGCGAACACACACACCCATGGGGGCGAAGTGAGAAAAGGCCGCTGTCTAAGACGCAACCCCCACATATATCGTGTTTGTGCTTGTCATATAGCCTAAGTTCCGATCAAAAACGTTGGTTCTGATCTTCCCATCTGTGGTTAATCACTTCAAGGAGCAGGTCGTCTGGCCTGGAAACATCCTTGGTCACAAGGACTTCTAGCTCCGTCAGATATCTCTCAAAGCCACATTCCATTACATTAGACAAAGTTGTTACGTGAAAGCCTGTTGGTGTGTGTCTGTTATACAAGACGCAAATTGTTTTATTTCTTCCCTTTCTATTGATTATGACTGCTAATGTGTAAGGACATTTAGAGGTTTGCGTGTGATGACCAAAAATGTGTAATGCAATTATCGTCTGATCAACATATGGCTAATATTCAGCCATCTATCTATAGTCAGTAGTTACCAGCCCGATGCTAATACTGAACAAATACTTCAAAGGTATTAGTGGATGTGTCCTCTAATGTATTAAACTGCAAACAACAGATCAAGCAGGTACCCAGAGTTGAACTGGGGACCTCCTGACATGCAGTCAAATGCTCTACCACTGAGATACACCCACTTACAGCCTTCTTCTTCTGAAGGTATTAATACAAACAAATGGTTCCTGCCCAAGCGCATAGAACATTTTAAGGGGCTACCCAGTTTTGATAATGGAACCCCTGAGCTGCAGTTAAATGTATTACCACTAAGCTACACCCCCTTTCACATGATATCTCTGTACTTGACCGCATTCATCTTTCCTTCAGTTGCAACCAGTGGTCCTGTCCCTGCAGCTGAAAAACACCCCACAACATGATGCTCCCACCCCCATGTTTCACTGTAGGGATTGTGTTGGGCAGGTGATGAGCAGTGCCTGGGTTTCTCCACACATACCTCATAGAATTAACACCAAAAATTTCAATCTTGGTCTCATCAGACCATTGAATATTATTTCTCATAGTCTGAGAGACCTTCATGTGTTTTTCGGCAAACTCTTTGCGGGCTTTCATGTGTGCTTAACTGTGGAGGGGCTTCCATCGGGCCACTCTGCAATAAAGCCCCGACTGGTGAGGGCTGCAGTGATAGATGACTTTGTGGAACTTTCTCCCATCTCCCAACAGCATATCTGGAGCTCGGCCACAGTGATCTTTGGGTTCTTCTTTACCTCTCTCACCAAGGCTCTTCTCCAATGATTGCTCGGTTTGGGTGGACAGCCAGGTCTAGGTATGGTTGTAGTCGTCCCAAGCTTCTTCCATTTAAGGTTCAGGAGCAGAAGTCTCATTAACCAGGTAAAATAAATATTCAGGCAGTTATTTTTCAAATATTTATTTTCATTGTTCGGTGAAAGAGTGCTCTTTTTTCCATTGTATTTTTAAATTCAGGTCGAGGCTACACCGTCAAGCCCAAAGGATGGCGGCTCACAGCATTTTTGTTTGCTAGATGGAGCATTTAAGTTCATCTTTTTAATTCATTTGAAAGAGACCTTCAACTGCAATGCTTTTTTAAGAGTTCAAAATGTGTTCATTTAATAAATGAAATTTAATTTTCTGAAACATGGATGGACTCACTGCATTGATTTCATAAGCAACACATTATTTTACAAGTGTAAAGATATTGTATAGGCTAACAACTTCATTTCAGATATCAAAAAGTGTTTGCGTCTCCCAGTGTTTTGTTTTCCATGGAAACCGGGTCGAAATGGCTCTTTGAGTGTTAAAGATTGCCGACCCCTGATCTAGAAGTTCACTTGTATTCCTAAGTAAACAATTTTGTAAACATTGACCAAAGTGATCTTTTTTTGTTGGTTTACATAAACCACTGGAATTGTCATACTAGTCTAAACACTGAAACCCGGACCACCCCCTCCAGGGCACCCTAACAGCACTCCACAGCACCTTCAGTGACAGACTGTTACACCCTCGCTGTGCAAAGGAGAGATTCCGCCGTTCCTTCTTGCCTGCTGCTGTCAGACTCTTTAACAAGAACATTGTGTAGTCTCTACAAACTGGCGGTCATTAGTGCAATTGTGCAGTCCTGCACCTGAGCTCGTATCGTGCAATACCCAATATTCCCCACTACTGTAATACCGTGCAATACTCAACATTCCCCACTACTGTTAGTCTAGTTTTATTTTTATCCAATGCTGTTCCTTACATTTCACTACAGCACTGCAGCACTGTCACTTAGAGTATTTTTTCCTCTGTACTATGTACAGGCCGAAATGAGTGTTCCTCATATTTTTTATGTAGATGTAGGTTGGTGTGTATACACATGTGTATATACACATGTTACTGCGTATATCTACATAGGTTTGATTCTAAATGTTTGCCGTCAATGTTATACATTAATGGCCACATTATGCCGCCGCCCCTGTGTGACCTATATCTTTGCTACTGTAACAATGAAAATTTCCCCACTGTGGGATCAATAAAGGCATTCTTATTATTATTCTTATTAAAAAGTGATATTTCTCAAGGGAAGGAATGACATGCGCATGTGCAAGTACGTCACACCCATTTATGAATGGCCAACCGAGCACATGACTGTTGCTGTGTGCGTGTGAATAGAATTAGCTTTTCTAAGGTTCCCCCAGGGAAAAGTACACACTCACCAGCAACTGACACAATACTACCATCGCTCATATTTTCAACTCATATACTCAGAGTAGAATATTAAAAATACACTTTGGGTTAGGAAAAGCAGACAGTGCATGCACGTGATTTAAACCGTTTCTGTAAATGAGTCTTCAGCCATTTTGGCACCTGCATAGGGATAGTTTTCAAGACATCTGATCTGAGCCATCTCTATTTATCAAAAAGAAGGTGATTCAAGACAAATCTGTGAATTCAAGGCAGTAAATGAATGGTAAAAGTCAACACAAGAGAACATTTTGATCAAAGGGTGATTTGGTTTCCACCCTCCGCAATGTCAAAATAAACGTTTCAGATGTCAAACCCAAAGAAAGCATCTTCTTACATACCACATTCGTAAGGGTCTTTTTGTAGCAATGGCAATCACAACAATGGTTCCAAATGATGCTTGCAAACCCATAAAAAACAACTTGTCAGTGTATGAAAAAGAAATTTAATTTCTAAAAATGTTGCTCACAGTAGCAAAGACAAGGAAAACATAGGGTACCAGTAGTAAAAGATTTGGTTGCATGGCATATAATACCATTGTGGAAAACAGGTCACGCAACAGGTCACTTCAGCAAGATTCATTAGCATGTTTTCAAAATAGCTGCTATTTGGCTATTTGCGTATATAAAGTGATGTACAGTAAGTCACTACTCAAATAGTGTAAGGCATGTTCTTTTAAGATGGTAACAGTACAAGTAAATAATGCAACACCAGCAAGCTATTAAAAAAAAGAAAAAATTAAGTCTGTACCATGTCGTAGTGTCTCAATAGTGAGAACACTAACTATAAATATCTGAAAAGTGAATCACACCTCATAAATATTCTGATGTCCACGAGTTAAATTCTATGCCTGTCTTTAGTGTTTGAGTAAAGTATCCTGTATGACACAACAGCGCTGGGTTTTAAATTAATATATGTTTTTATCTGCTGCACTGAACATAAAATAATAATATAAATTGGGGCAACAAATATCTAGAAAAACAAAGACATACTTACTCTCTCAGCTCTATTTATTTATACTCTATTAGCAATGTTCGTGTGATTTCTTGACCATTGTTGGACTCCACATGTTTGATGCAGCATGAATGTTACTGATGAATTGTTTTGGCAAACAAATGGACCGATCCTCCTCCTGAAATCATCCATCCTGACGTCGAGGACGGAGCTGCTGGTAGATCTACAGCAACATTAATTAAAATTGAAGACAGCCTTAGTTGTATGGATTGAGAAATTCTTCATTGCTCTTGCCAAGCTAAAAGGGGGGGGAAGGAAAAAAGTTGAAAATGTCAGTTTCCTATACGTGTACTGTATTGCCTCTTTGCTTTCCTGCACAAGTTGACTATGGTCACTTTGGAAATGGGATGTTTAAAGGCCTACATACACCAATCGGAGGTCGTGACGCGTCGTGGCGTCTGATTGGTGTAGTAACCACCGTCGTAGCCTCGTAATCAGTCAGGAAGAGTCTGGTGGGCATTTACGCATGTTGAATCGGCGTCGCCAGTCATAACATTTGGTCACTGATTGGCTGTTAGCTAGCAAATCAGCGCTCGGAGCACCAACGGGAAATGCGGATAAACAGTGCGCACGCCGTTGTTGCCTTAATGTTCTTACAAGTACAAGAGCGAGGGTTGACAATTTAAGTATTAAGAATTAAGACATTTTTGCGTCATTGTGCTTTTTTGATACGATTTGAATAGATGGGCCATCAATTGCAGTATGCAAAATGGTGTCTGTCCGTCTGACAATTTCTCATTATGATTGGTTGTTAGCTAGCAAATGCAAATAAGTGCATGAGATAGAAGTAGACTAAGTGATAGTAAACAAAAATCAAGCAACAGCAAATAAAATTGCTCTATGTAATAAATTAATCTCAACAAAATGTTACGTTTTATTTAGACTTGATCCTGCTTGTATTATGAGGGTGTTGAGCAAGTTTCTGAATATGTGTGCATTTATCACATGCCACCCATCTACAGCCCATGAGATGATGCATCACACTGGCCACTCCACTGAAAAATTTCTGGCCGTGCCCCTGCCGATCACTAGGCACACCAGCACATTCTATCCAACTTATTCATGAGGGCTCTAATGTAGAAACAATTATGCACGCAACTGCTTGCAAGACACCATAAGTAGCAGGGAATCATTTGTTACAGCAACTTTCATTTCTAAGACCGGTTTATTTGAAAGGTTTTTTTCTCCCCCTTTTCCTTTTCTAAACAATGTAGCATTTAAAATGTCTTGCACATCTTTGTTTGTTTGTCACAGTTTGTTTAAAAATTAAAAATAAATAGTGCAACATAAATCAAACAAACGTCTTAAATATGACACACATTCAACTATTCAAACACATATATGACAAGGATTCATGTATTTATAACTTCACCAAAGGGACGGCGGGGCCGGGATGGCCATGTTTTCACTAGGGTCATACTGCTATATAAATTCAGGTTACACCTCTGTAGCAATGTCAATTTAAAAGTGAGCATTATCATGTTTGATTTTTGACAACTCTTATGTTGAATCTCATTAGATTCTGCAGGCAAAACTCAAATTGTGTGTAATTCGTGCATGACGTGCCATGTCATGAGTTTCCCACTGCGCCGATACCTCAGAACAGGGAGCAGGACTTTGGTGGTCTAAAGGGATTATCGCTGGAGGGCACACCGACCAGGAGCGGGTCCTTGGAGGCATTTTGGAGACAGAAGTTCCTCAACTCTGCAGCAGCCTGAGACACCTGCGAGCCATACACGACGTTAGCATGGTGGGGCGCAAACACAGACGTCATGTCAACCGCAAAAAAATCCACACAACAGGCCTGACTGTTATTTGCACACGATTTGCAAGCAACGGCGAAACAGTGCGTGTACTGTTGCGTGTCAGCGACACTGCGTGCTTACACAAACGTCTGTTTTCACGTGATTAGGACGTTTTCGTCACGTACGCAAAGTAACTTTGCCACACAGTACAACTTGCGTCAACGCGGAACTTGCCAGTTCAAAGTTTTCACGCTCAGTGGTAAAGTAGAAGAGCGCGACAACGTGTAGTTTGCCAAAGCCCAATATTTTTGCTCTCCTCTGTGTAAAAGTCAAATGCGGACGCGTGTTTATTCCCTGGACATTCAGTTTGTCTCCGCCATTCAGCAGTCGCTTAGCTTGTTGCTCTCTCGGCGAATGTGTGTCCGCGTCGGCCGCTGGTACCTTGATCCTCCGGATGCTGGCCTCCAAGCGGAGCTGCTTTACAGCCCTCTGGGCGATGATTAAGTTGTTGCTGGCGTTGTTATTGGACATGACGACCGTTGTGAGTGAGAAAAGTCAAGCACTCTTTAGAAGTAGGACACGTCTACCAGCGAGAGGAAATTGGTCCAAAGACGCGAAAGCCCTTCGCCGAATGGGATCCCGTGGCTGCTACGTTGTCCCTCCCAGCAGGCCATTGTAATTGGTTTTCTGCATGTCAATCAAACGCCCCTGTAGAACACGAATACGTACAACAGTGCAGAAAGACAGTAAGCATATTGATTTGTGGCGTACGTGTGTGAAAGGACAGTAAATGGTACTGTCCATTATTATTGTGAGGACAGGCCAGGGGCGTTTCTAGACCCCAGGGGGCCCTAGGCTAGAATGACCATGCACCAAAAGAGATGGGAAAAGTACTGATATTCTGTACTTGAGTAAAAGTACAATTGCTCGTAAAAAAAATAACTTTGGTAAAAGAACTCATTGAATTAATTACTTAAGTAAAAGTAAAAAAAAGGACAGGCTCTAAAATGTACTTCGTTAGTAAAAGTAAAAGGCTGTTTCCTTCTCATGTCATATAATTTGAAGGCTATTAAATTTGAAAGGTCGTCACTTAAACGCTTTAAACTGACTGGATTGTTTTATTTTAGTTCTAATAGTTCATAATTTCAAGTCTTTCTGAAAGCAAACAAATTGAACCAAATGGTCTACCACGCTAATACCGCTTATGCTAAACTAACGTCATTAACCAGGGCCAAGCTAACAAAAGTGTAATAAACAGTTTTACCTCGACATGTTTTCTCAGATTGGGATTCTTGTAGGCGGCAAGCTCATGAACTTTAGGTTTACACAGGAGGACATAATGCTTTTGCCAAGAATTGTTAGTCGACACACTCCACATCGATCATGTTACTTCTCACCTTCCATTAAATTATCTTCTGTTTGTGGGTAGCAGAGCGTCTTCTGGGGTGATGTCATAGCTTGAGAAAGATCCAATCACAAGCTGGGACGTCCGGGACCAGGTGTAACCCTTTATATGATTGGCGGAGCCACAAACATTGGTCTAATTTATTTTTTCATCATCACGCATCAGGTAAAACAAAAGTAATGACACTGTTTTGAATATGAATGGATCAAAAAGTACAGATATTGGTGTTAAAAAGTAACGTATAAAGGCCTAGATACACCAATCCGATGTCGGATGTCTTTAAGCGTTGTGGTGTCATATTGCGCCATCTGATTGATATAGCGAACACCATTGTAACATCGGACCCCGTCAGGAAGCGTCTGGTGGGCGTTTCAGCATGTTGAATCGGCATGGGGAGTCATGAAATTTGGTCACTCTGATTGGCTGTTAGCTAGCGAATCAGCGCACGGGGTAAAAACAGCAAGTGACAAATATGGATAAACAGTGAGCACGCCATTGCTGCCTTAATCTTACAAGTACAAGAGCAAGGGTTGACAATGTATTTTACGATACTTTGTCAAGAGCGTGAGTGTTTGCTTCGTGTGGGTGTTCATCATGAGCAAAAAATATAGCTGAATGCATTGTTTACGTTTTTATAATCTGCCACTGGCCAATAGCTTTCCGGTTGGCTTTTTCTAACCACGAACAATAGTGACTTTCGCCACCGATGGTTTGGAGGAGTACTACATCTCACGCATGCGCAGAAAGTACTTTAATGGTCAGCTTTGCAGTGCATTTTTCCATCGTGACGTGCCGACAGTCAGCCAGACGCCACGGGGGGTAGATGTCGTCAGAGTTCGCCAACGTCGGATTGGTCTATCTAGGCCGTAAAATGTAAAAAGTATTCTATAAAATAAATACTCTGTGAATTACAAAGTACTGGAAAAAACTACTTAAGTCCAGTAATGAAATATTTGTACTTCATTACTTCCCATTTCTGTGCACCAAGGTCCCCTGGCCCCACACAACAAAAAAACAGGACGATGGGTGAGCAAAAATGTCTTTTATTAAATAATTGACATATGAAATGAATAACAATTAACGACACTGCAGAAATTACATCTGAATCTAGGTTATTATAATGAACGAAAATGAACAAAGTAGTAACGAGCTTATTACACCTGGTATGTTTTTACTTTCTTGAGTTTTTTACAGCTGTTGAACTTCACCAAGAGAGCAATATTTGTTTGCATTAGCTTTAGCACAACTAAAGCTACGTACTCCTCCAGCAGGACAGTCAAGCGACATGCTGGCGTCACTCGCCGGTGTGCTGGCTCTGATGCTCTGTCTCATCACTTGTCGTACTCGTAGAACTTGCGCTGTATCTCGTGTTGAAAACCCCCCTGTGCAGTTGGGTAACTAGTGGCGCGCTTGAAGTGTTCGGAGTCAATTTTTGTCGTTTGCCCATTTCGCCGAATAGGTTGAGATGAACTTTGGCCGCCTCGTGACCACGTCACACACATGAGGGTTGATTAGTGGGCTGGACTAAAATCCACCTCCGCCCTTGGCCCTTGCTTAGTCCGCCCCTTTTTTAAAACGTGTCAGCCCCCCCTTCCTCTGCCCCAATAATGGGCGTCCGTTCCGTCCCCGGGACGGCACTGCCCAGCTCTGGAAATAATAAATCATTAATAATAATAATGGCCAATACGCACAGAGAGTGGGTGTGACGTATTTCCGGGAAACTCTCAAAAAGGCATCGTCCTTTCCGGTCATGCCCAGTGCCATTGGTTAAAAGCAGTTTTATTTCAGAGAATTTCTATTAACTGTCAACATTTGGGGCATTGTTAACATTCGCAGGGATGAATTTGTAGTTACAGATTCGCACCAAAGTCTGTTTTCGGCATTTCACCCCCCTGCTGATGTAATAATACAGCCGTCAACCACACAAGGACGCCGTTTGTTCAACTAGAATTCCCAGCCTTAATTTTGACAGCTCTATGTGTTATTAGCCCCTTATAGCCCCTTTGTTACTCTGTTTGCATGGATTAACGATGTTATTGGCCTTTCAACTTTTCCTGTGTCTTAAATATTATTCTCATGCTGCCATTTTATTGTATTACAAAATCTAAAAATATTTATGAGGGTCTTATTCCTGCGCCGGGTTTCCATAGCAACCACATTTCAGCGACATCATTGATTTTTGACAAAAGTCAACATGGTTAAAAATAATAATAATAATAATAATAATAATACAGTAGAGGAAGCATTACATCTGTTTCAAAATGTTGACAAGGCTGAGTCTAAGGATTGAGACAGCGAGTCCAAGCAAGAGCAGCCCTCCGTCAAGCGAAGAGCTGCTGACCGCGACACAGTTGGTATTATTAGCCGAGAGTAAAATATTGGCTGATACATGCGATAGAGGGGACAACGGCAGGCTCGGTCTGTAGCACCACCACCAAACCCACACCCGGCTGCCTCAGAGGGTGCACGACGGTGTTAGAAGTATGGTGTGATAATATACGGACACGAGGATAACTTGCATGTTGTCAGTTTACTGTAATGTGACAGCATCAAGCTGGTTCAGCTAGCGACGTAGGGAACGTCAAAGTGCAGTGACACTCAACCTCCACACGGTGGTAATGCAATACTACCTGTAACAGACGGGACTCTGTAGACTGGTGGTCCCACGAGAGGATCTTCTTCACTACTTTTAATTAGTAAAATACATTTAACAGCTACGACAAACAGCGAATAATAATCATTATAGTGGATGTCGTCTTTGCCAAAGCACAAACCGTCAAAATAGGACGGTCTAAAATCCTTCATGTCAAAAAGCTTAACGTGGATTAATTAGAAAACGACGATCAATTGCCACCAAAATTCACATGCACATCTCCACTGCAATCTCTGAAAATATCAAAGTAATCGCCACAGTATTCTTTCTGGTGGTGATCGATCGTAGGCCACATTAAGGCTTTTTACAGGCACATTAAACATTTTAAACTGTCCCATCAAAGAAAAATTACGGCTCTTGGAGATCTAAGCAGTTTTAGAATTCGGGTGGACCCTGGAGCGGTCCCTGTTCTTTTTGAGTCGGTTACGGACTTGGGCTCTGCTACAGCGTCTACCCTGCACTGAAAGCTTTCAGTGCCTTACGACATTGAACGCGGAAGTGCTGCGTGCATATAGAGTACTGTAGTCAAAATGTCCTTAATTTTCATCCATCAATTAATATCATACATGACATACATTTTATCATAAATGTTCCTTGTATTGTCTTAATAGTGTGTAAAAAAGTGTTTCGAATTAACTCTCACTCCGACCCCTCCTCCTTTCAAGAAGAAATGTGTCCGACCGCACCTGTAGCAGTCCCCCGGAATGAATGATGACGGAGGGTTCCAGACAGGTGCATTTGTCCCTTTTTTTATTTAAACTACAAATAGAAAACAAATAAATGGTTAAAAAAAATACAAATGCAGTGACTAATTGCATCATGTATTCAGTAAATTAAATCACCACCCAGTATCAAACAAAAAAGTCAAATTGGGTGTAACTAAATGAAACAATAAATCACAAAATTAAGTGTCCACAATCATAAAAACACACCTCGCTCCGCATTCCAAGGGGTGCAAGTTCCTACAGTCAAAGCTTAAGTCCAACGTGGCCATCGCAGCTGCCACTCAGTAGTCCTTTCAGCTTGCTATGTCATAGAGTTCAACCAAACATTTCCTGGCCGCGAGAGCGGTTTAAATAGGCACAGGCGCCCCCCGGTGGACAATTAACGTACAGTTACAGCACCATCAATTAAGTAAGTCAAGTGCATTTTAACTTGACCATCCCAGGCAGACCACAGACAGTCAGGTAAGCTGTAATATATTTGTTGTTGGTTTAGTGTTTATGGCTAGGTTCACACCGCAGACAAGATCTGATTTTTTTGCCCATATGCGACCTGTATCTGATTTTTTTATGACAGTCTGAACGGCTCAATTCCGATTTTTTCAAATGCAGCCTGGGTCGCTTTCATGTGGTCCTAGATCAGATACGTATCCGATCTTCTCCAATGCGTTCGCGGTCTGAACGGCCACGTTGCATATATCCGACATTGATGCCATCCGGGGCCCAAAATGTGCTCCGCGCAGGCAGAGGGAAACTGGCAGCAGCGGATCAAATCTGCAAAGTTGCTTTGACTAACACTATTGACTTTATATTTTACTTTAATTTAATACCACTTGAAACATGAAGCATAAAGTGGACATTTATGGCGATCGTAGTAATTCAGCCACGGCTCAGAGCGATTCATTTTTCACGCACGGTTATGATGTGATATCTCCATGAAATTAGATATTAAAGCGTCGCCTCGTGATTTTCCCCAAATACTGTATTTCTACCTCCTACCTAATCGCTTCACTGTATAAATGCCCCGACACGCTGGACCACATTTACTTTCGCAAACAACGAAGGGAGTGACGTCGTCTCTCCTTATGCACATGCGGGCCACTTTGACGACGCATGTGTTCATACAGCAGACAAGGCAGAGGTCGCATTTATAATGTCATGAGAACGCTTACACAAAAAAATCAGATTTAAAAAAAAAATCTGAATTGAGCATTAACACCAGCGGTGTGAACCTAGCCTATGTTAAAAAAGTTACAATAGTAAAGTGTAACAATTTATGTGAAAAGTAGTTAGCAGCAGTATTTGTTGGTGTTGATGACTCGGGCCCTGTCTACATGTAGCCGGGTTTTTGAAAACGCCAGATATAATCCTGCGGTTGTTAAAATACCCCGGCTACGTGTAGACAAGTCCTGAGGCGCAGTGGCTAGGGTTAAAGACAAAGACATAGGAATAGGGTGGGGGGCGTGGCTATATTGCTGAATAGAAAGGGGCATTTTGAGAGTAGTTAATTAAACAAATTGTCATTTTGTCACTTGCTGTCGAGTGAAAATGACACCACAGTTGGTCAGGGATCAGATATTGACCAATCACGGCTGACCTGTTTTCTGAAGCTGAGCCATGGCATATTGTATTGTTACCAGAGCCCTGAACATCTGAAATGTAATTTTCACTCGACAGCAAGTGACAAAATGTCCGCCCCGTGAGATGGACAAAAACGGGTGGATTTTACTACTTAAAGTGGAAGTCAACCATAACATATTTTTTACAAGAATATGTTCCCAGCAGGCCCACTAGTTGAAACACAGCATTCTTATTAATTTTACGTTTGTGGAATATAAGTTAAGGAGCAAAATGCACTCGTTTTTAGCCATCTCCGGGGGCGGCCATTTTGTCTTCTGTCGACTGAAAATGACATCACAACTGCTCACAACGACCAATCATGGCTGACCTGTTTCCTGAATCTGAGCCGTGATTGAGTCTTGAAAAGATGCCATAGTCTTTTCCCCACACTCAACTGAGTTGGATATTCAACATATTTATTTATTATTGGGAACAAATGCAGACAGGCACACTCATATATTTTTTGTTTTTTATTATAATTATACAAATTGACAATATGATACAATTTATTGTAATTTATATAAACTACATGTCACCATTTTTGCTGTTGGGTTTGCTGAATAATAACCGAACAGTCAAACGGTTTTATTCTTTGACTTGATATCGCTCAGATGATTTCTCCCCTGAAGATAAAAAGGAAAGAGGAAGAAAATACCCATTGTTATTTATTCCATTTTGTCAACATATTGCCTGATACCTGAGTGAGTATGCTTACAAGTAATTGGCCCAATGGTGAGCGGCTTCAAAGGAGCAGAGTTTGAGACAGAGCGTTGTACTCTCCTTGTGCAAGGCTACATGTCAGACCATGGAAGCATGTGAAAAGCAACAGCATAACATCAGAAATAAGTGGTTAATAACCAATGGATAAGGAACTGAAATGCTGTGAATTAAATGGAATACAGTATGTTACTTACCGGAATGCAAGAGTGCCTTCTCCGATCACACAGGCTGAGGCTACAGTGGAGGTAAACATCTCGGTATTCCCCCTGAAGCAGGAAGAACAGGGCCGCGAAACGAGCCCGGAGGGATGAGCCACTCTCAACCACTGACACTTGTTGGCGGTCAGCGGGACATCTAACGCAGCCAAGGGGAGATGATTGGTTAGCATCATCTTTCAGTCATGACTCTGTAGTCAACCCAACTGAGCAGACGCATACTTGTTGTGGATGAGAGAGTATCGCTCAGGGTTGTCAGGGTTTGGGGAGTGAGAGGCAAAGCAGTCCTCCATAACAACTGCAAAGCTGGGATCTATCTTGTCCACAGAGACCCCCACATACAACGGTGAGCCCACTGGAAGGAAGACCACACCCGCTTCATAAGGCTCTGTATAGTTGGAGTTGCGGAACAGGACCATGGAGGCTCTGGCTTTGTCACCCGAGCCAACAATACCACCTTCCAGACTGTCAAGAAAGAGCACATATCATCAATCAACGTGATAGTCTCTCTGTACTATCAATCTACAACTCTTAACATAGTTTATTAGACTTACACAAATCCTATAACGTCCAAAAATCTTTGCTGATTTAGAATATTAGCTTTTTACAGCAAAAAATATCTACCATATCTACAACATAGAAATGCTTTTGTTTTATCTGACAAAGACTCTGGATACAAATGCACTTCAATCGACATCAGAACATTTCCCATCAGCACTGACTAGAAATACAGTACTGTACACCTGCTACAGCACTATATGATCAAGTCACATTTTTCCAAAGGAGCTGGATCAATGACTTCACAAAAAACATTGTCCCATTTATGATATAAGTACTCACTCCAGGAATGGTCTGACAGCTACATCAAGCCTGCTGTCTGTGTCCAAAGGATAGGCACACGAGAAAGGAAGATTGACAGCGGCAGAGAAAGATGCGTTGCTCAGTGGGTAGATAAACAAATTATTGGAGTAGATTGCATGTGTTCTGTTGGTCTGCAAGACAGATGGTCATAAGATAAGAACATTAATTGTTCAGTCAATCACAGCCTTTTATTAGTGATAGAGTTCAAGAAAAACAAGGACTTCAGTCTGGATAAGTACTTGTTTTGTGTGTTGAGGTACATCTTGAAAATTAGTACTGTACTTACAGTATATGGCACTAACAAGAGACGGCTGTCATCAGTGCTACATATAACATTTTGTTTTAAGTTCGCCTTGGATATTAACTCAGAACTGTATCACCATACATCGGACAAGCTAATTTATTCAAGCTAATTCGGTGGATCTGTCAAAGTGAACAGATTCACCCCCTGAAGACAGCAAGAGACCCACCAGATATGTGTCAAGGTGTAGCTGTTTTTTTTTTGTTGTTTTTTTACCGTCAGTGTGTTTCCACAGGCATTTGCCTTAGTATCAGCTTCGTACCACACAATTTGACCTTGCACCCTGACCCTGGAACAGTTGCGGACAGCCAGGTTGCCAGAGAGTGGGTTGTAGCCAGCACTTGTTATGCTAACCGAATTCAGGCCCACTTTGATTTTGTCAGGACCACAAATAAGATGAGAAAGTCTGAGTGAAGCTTCATTGTCTAAACAAAAAAAAAAAATGGGTTCATTCATTTCATTGTGTAATTACACCAAAACTTAATCAAAATAAATGAAAGCTACCTTCACAAACAACACTGGCATCCTCCCTGTGAACACAGTTGTGTCTCCCAAAACCAAGATGTCTGCAGCTCGTTATTGAGGTTTCATTTCCAAAACAACGGACATCATCCAACCAGATGGGTCCGCTGCCCTGTCCGAAAGCTGCACTGTGCAGCGCTGAGCGAGCCCTGCCGCAGTCCAACTGTCGACACACCACGTTGGCGTTGGTGAGGTCCCAAATGTCGTCACACACAGTCCCCCATTGTCCGTTATGGTAGACCTCAACTCTTCCAGAGCAGCGCTTGTCGGAGTTGACCAGCCTCACGGGTGAAGCGGCTAACACAACAACATACAGATAAAATACAACCGCAGAGATCAAAAGGTCTTTTCAGATCTTTTTACGAGGATGGTGCTGATAGATTTGGGTCAAAGTCCACACATTAAGTGTATGGTTATCATAGGTGGAGCCAAATGAAACTTCCTCAAAGATTTTCCTTTGGCATTTGTGTATCGTAATTGTTGGCTGCAGCAGTTCTTACCTTCGCAAACCACTCCAGCATCCTCATGGTGACCACAGTTGTGCGATCCAATCCCTTGGTGAGTGCACTGGCCCAGCTTTGCTTCGCTTCCGGTGCATCTGACGTTGTCCAGCCAAATGGGCCCTGTGCCCTGTCCAAAGTGAGCCCTATGGGTGGCCGCCAGGGCCCTGCCGCAGCCCAACTGTCTGCACACCACTTGTGCGTGCTTCAGGTCCCAGATGTCGTCACACACTGTTCCCCACTGTCCGCGGTGGA
Source organism: Filicampus tigris (assembly GCF_054856515.1). Classification (NCBI taxonomy): domain Eukaryota; kingdom Metazoa; phylum Chordata; class Actinopteri; order Syngnathiformes; family Syngnathidae; genus Filicampus; species Filicampus tigris. Next base: position 8,712,723 of record NC_141222.1, read on the forward strand.
AGATTTCAACTCTGCCCGAGCAGGAGCTGTTCCCGCCATTAGCCAGACGGACCTCTCCCTCAGCTACAGGCCGCGCTGGTGTTGTTGAGAAAGAATATGTTGTACCAGTGGTCCTTGTTGTTGTTGTCGTTCTACCGATGACACGGGTTGTTGTTTCAGTGGTGATTGTTGTTGGCTCAAATCCAGAACCTTCAGGTTCAGGTGTCGTAAAAGAACTTGTTTCATTAACCTCTGAGGACAGAAGAGTTCTGTTCGAATGACTCCACAAAACATTTAAACAAACAGACCATTAAAATGTGATTTTCTTTTGTACCTGCACAGTATGCCCAATAACACGTTCTTGTCTTCACAAGTTTGTAGACGTAGTAGCTAGAAGCTGCTGTAGAGCAGAGCTTCACATGGATGGGTTGTGAGCTAAAACGGCAGCAATCATCACTCCAGGTATTACACATAGCACGACTTACAATTACACCAGACTGTGTGGGATGAGGTTCCTTTAGTGAAACGGTGATATGAGTTCCACACTTAAATCCAGGGACACATCCCTCAGGAATATGTGCACTGTTTTGCCCAAGAAATAAGCGATACCAGCCATGCCACTCAACATTTCTGTCGCACTTTGCGGGTGAGGTCATTCCATGCTGTGTCGAACGCCAGTCATCATCCAGGACAGAGTAGACCTCGCAGGGGTCAGCACATCTTGTCCCATTATTTCCAATGCAGTCCATGCCTGTTGGACACACTGTGTTTCCACAAGTGAACTGGACTGATTGTGAGGAAACGCCGGATCGGGATAGTGCGGCAGGCTTCAGGCATTCGTAAGAGCCGGGTGTGTTTTGGCAAAGTAGAGGTGCCGTGCATGATGAGTCAGGGAGCGAGCACTCGTCAGTGTCCACGCAGCCACTGCTAGGTACCCACTCATATCCTTGGCTACAACACGAGCCATCCGCACATGCTAAGGTATTGTAACAAGTGAGACCATCGCCGACGAAGCCGTCTTTGCAGACACATGAGAAGCCGGTAAAGGAGTCGCCTCTTTGGTGTGACTCTTGGCACGTTGCTTTTTCATGGCATGCGTCACAGCTGGAAACAATTGAACCTAAGAAGAGTAATTCATATTTAAGTGCAATTTCCACAAGAATCCGTAGAAACACAACTCACTTGACAAAAAGTAATGGGATGGAAGATTTCGGTGTGAACTACAATCTGAGGGTATGATGAATGTGTGAACTGTATCTTGGTGGTAGTTAGGAGTTAGGTCAATGTTGGAATTCGGAACATTTTAGCAGTCAACAAAGTTGAAATTCAACCTTAATTCAAAGGTTAACTCCAATATGGCCAAAAGCGGAACAAAAGTACAGATTCCAGGCAAAAATGTGGCAAGACAAAGCCAAAGGCAAATTTCAAAGCTTCAATTTTGCAATGTTTTTTTGTTTTACTACTGATGCCATTTACTTATTATACAGTCCAGTACATTAACACAAACTGTGGTAACGTTCAACTATCTGTGCACTATTTAAAGACACAGTGTGTAGAATTTTGTGCCATCTAGAATTTTGAAGCACGCACACTACAATCCGTCCGAGAGACCACATTTTGCAAGCCTACCACCAATTTCTCCAGCAGAAGTGCAAACGAAATGTCATCACAAACGACTTGTAGTATTCCCTCAAGTGACGAAGTAAGTGCATTGCATTGGTTACTCGCACTGTAGTCATGATGCTGAGGAACTATGTTTCTTTAAGTTTAAGTTTAAGTTTAAGTTTAAGTTTAAGTTTGTCTTCTTCGGGTATCCGTAGCAGAAATATAGCAGCGAAACATGGCAGCCTCCTGCAGGGGAGGTGTGCTCTATTATATAATTAGCTATTACTAGACCGACGATTAAAAAAAAAAAAGTACGTTGATGTGATAGAACATTTTTTTGCATATTATTGAAATTAATAGTGGGTTTTTAAAATGAACGTTGAAAACTCAAAACTTTGTACACACTGTCCATTTAAAGGAAGTATAACAGTGATAGTCTTAAATTTCCTGGAAGATTGCAGTTATTTTTTCTGTTTGTACACTGTATTTGGTTAATTTGCTTTGAATGACTTCCATTCTTCTGTAACTGTGTGTGAGAGGACATCAAACCAAAAAATATTAAAATAAAATCAACACTATACCCGATCCTCTTGTAATGAGCTGCAAAATCAGAAACAGTAATACTCTTCTTGGCATCCCCATATTGGCCATGTGTCGACCTCTAAGAGAAAGAAAAAACATGAAGTTCATATACAGTATTATACTGACTAAATGTGAATAATCGGCATTAGGCAATCTTGATTTTTTTTTTAACTGTGCTGTTATGCATGAAAATCATTGCTTACCTTTTGCCTTGACAAAGAGTGAGCCCAGGAGCTGGTGGTGATGGTGAGGAAAGAGTGAGGGAATTTATAGGCCAGAATTTCTCTCCAAGGGATCATACAAAACAATCATTTGTCAAACACAAGCTGATACTGATGAGGCATTCAGGGGAAATGTTACATATTAATCAAAACCATTTCTACAAAATAGAGCTCAAACAAAACGAACCCAGAGTCAATAAACTTTATGGTAATCAGTCAATATCGGGCAGAGTTGAAAAGACAACAGAAAGTGATGAATGTAGTTTGTACATTCCCCTGTTAATGTTAGACAAAAACCAAAGTATATTATGCAATGTTTGGACGTAGGCAAATAGGCTAGTAAAATGGCTTTTTATATTTAAATTCAATTTGAAATTGAACTATACTATTCCCTTTGATTTAATAAATAAAAATGAGAAGTAACTGTACATGTGTAACTGTATATTATAAGTGAAGTATAAGGTCACAATGAGTATCACAAAACCAGTAATATATCAAGAGACTATCACCTGTAGATACCAAGTTAATAAAACCCAACCAAAGATATTTTGGCTAAATGTCTAAAAATGAGGATGATTGATACTTAATATATGTTATGTATTTAATAGAAAGTATTATAATATTAGATGTAGTATTTTATTTATAAAATATAAGCCTACATAAAATTTAAACAAACACATATCGTGACTCTTATTTGCTCATACTGTTCACCACTTTTTTTTAAAGTTAACCAACTTTATTTTCATTGTTATTTATATATATATTTATTTATCTATTTATTTTTACCAACATAGGATTTGAAACTTTTTTTTCCATAGAATTGTGCAGGTATGTTTTTAAAAGCACCACCTTTCAGTGTTGCTATTGTGTTTATATTGACTAAGCAGTACATATTATCGTCACCATCTCAAAATCATGGACGAGTCATATTTTGACAAAAAAATAGTTTTTGCCATTTTTGCTTCTCAGGATACTGGCCACCTCTGCTAAAACTGGCTACATCCTTAGTTAAACAGATGTTTCAATTCGACACCTAAATGCAATTATTAAATCATTCACTGACAGGCATTTTCAGACCCTCTTTCACCCTAACGTTTGAAAAAAAAAAAAAAAAAAGGAAAAAATATATAAATAAATTCCTGGGATTGAATGGCTGGACTGTGAAAAGACAAATAAATTTGTCAATGGCAGTGAGTAAGTTGATGGGGGAAAGCTTTTGAAAGTGAGTCTTGGTGAGAGGAGTGTGTGTGACTGGTTTACTATAATATAATATATATAATATAATATAATTACTATAATATCAGCATTTAGTTCAATTTTTGTTTTTGTTTTCTGAAATCTGAAAAAAAGAAAAAATGACTTAGGCCATTACTTTAGGAAGATGATAGCTAATATACAGTAGATTACCTCTATGTCATTCAAATAATTTCTCACCAAGCATGATAAATAAACAAATGTTATTACACTTTGCATTTTGTAGTGTGGCTATGCAATAGTTTGTCTAAATAATTAATTTAATAACGGCATGTACAGTACACCGTCTGAAAACATTTTATATCGTGAAAGTAATTGATTAACTTGTTACCTTACATAGAGTGCTTACCCAATACGGGCAAATTCTTTGTGCCAGTAAACTGCACTTACATGTTCCTGAAATTATGCTATAAAGCAAGCACTTACTGTAATTTGGGTACAGTTATGTAACTAGGAGCACATTATCAGCAGAGGTGGACAAAAGACGTGAATGCGATGACAAATCACTGGACTCATGGCTCATGAGTATCGTAGGATTAATCTCCCTAAGTAATCTGACCATCCTTTTTTATTACAGGATGGATTCCATGTCAAGGGAATTCAAAGATTTTTTTCTACATATATTATACATGTTGAAAATGTGCAAATACTATTATGTGGACCCACACACAGACAGCACCAAGCGAGGAGGGCCATCAACCAGGCCGGGAGGAGCCCTGGTTAGCTTATGAGCTAGCTGGTGGCTGTAGCGCCTCTCGTCGTGGCATGCAAAGCCCCTCGACGCCCCCATGGGATATATACTCCATCCATCCATCCATTATCTATACCGCTCTCCTCGCAAGGGTCGCGGGCGTGCTGGAGCCTATCCCAGCTGTCTTCGGGCAGTAGGCGGGGGACACCCTGAATTGGTTGCCAGCCAATCGCAAGGCACACAGAGACAAACAAACATCCACACTCACAATCACACCTAGAGGCAATTTAGAGTGTCCAATCAACCTACCAAGCATGTTTTTGGAATGTGGGAGGAAACCCACGCAGGCACGGGGAGAACATGCAAACTCCACACAGGGAGGCCGGAGCCGGAATCGAACCCACGACCTCTGAACTGTGAGGCGGACGTGCTAACCAGTGCGGATATATTTAGCAGCTCAAAACATGTAGTGATGCCTAGTCGGTAGTCATAAAAAAGATGCTAAACATAGTGGTATTTGACTGATGGTTGAGAGTTGAGCAGGGTCTTGTTTCAACGCATTCATAAATACAAGGGGAGCACCATGTCATTGTCACACGAACCTTAAAATGACACTTGGGTGAGCTTAACATTGGCACTTATATAATAGGGTTGCATGTAAAAATGACATCAGTACTAAAATGCCCCCCCCCCCAAAAAAAAGACTCAGTCGTGATTTAAGGTCTTTTTTTGTGATTAGATTTATGACTAATTGCCCCGCCCCCATTTGGGGCGTGGCTTGTGTTATGTTTTCAGTTTTGACGGTCTACGTCACGGGTGGGAGGCAATCGTATGGCGTTAGATTGATGCCACAATTACGTAAGCGTAATGTCAAATACCGCGTACAAATAATGTGTTTCGCATGTATGTAATGTGAAATACAATGTACAAAAGTGTCTCGCGTGTATGTAATGTGAAAGACAGCGCACAAAAAGCATGTTTTGTGCGTTCAAAAATGTGTTTCGCGTGTACAAAACCGTCCACAAGCACGCATACATCTACTACGCGTACAATACGCTGATTCACGGTTGCGATTCAGGCGTTATTATTGTGCCATAATTCTTAACCAATCAGGAGTCGGACAATGGGGCTAATTCCTATTGGCTGTTTTCTATCCAATTGAATTTTCCAGCAGAAAGTACGACATCCAGGAAGCCTCAAACACAAACAGTCGATGGAAGGGTGTGGTATATTGTTGTGGTAATAATTCAAAAAAGTATTTTTTTTTCAAAGTATCTTTGTTTGATTTAACGTTATTGCCCCTTGAGACACCAGCAGTTTTTTTTCTTCCGGTTTCTCCCCCCTTCTTAGTTACGGTTGGATAGTAAACAGTCAATCAGAATTAGCCCTTGACAGGTCAGGGTTCCGGGAGGACCCGGAACCAAAGCAGACTCTAAAAGCGTGGACTCAGATGGTGTTTTGAGCAAAAAGGGTTTATTACACAAAAATACACAAGACCGACAAAGTGCAACTAAAGGCGCTGGTATGACAAAACCAGGAAAACGAGAGCAACCAAAACGCTTGCAAAAGGCAAGGAAAGAAATAACGAAAATTGTAAAAGGACAAGATCACCCAATTCCAAAAAGTTCAACCGAGGGTAGCTTTAATAATACAAGATACAATACTTACTATGGCGAAAAACTTGAGGCAACAAAAGGAGCAAAATACATGGCGAAAACATTAGGGGACATCTAGAAAATTCAATACTTGATGCTATGGTCACGAGCAAGCAGAGAAATAAGCCGACAAGGAGTTGTCTGCTTGGCAGTCCTTAAATAGTCCATTGATTAAGATTACAAACAGGTGCGCTGCAGAGGATCTACCTACTCCCCATACTGGAGCAACCAGGAACAACAAAAACAAAACATGACCACAACAAGAACAGACCATGACAGCCCTACTGTCCGACTCCTGATTGGTTAAGAATTGTGGCACAATTACAACGCCTGAATTACAAGCATGAGTCAGCGTATTGTACGCATAGTAGAGAGAATAAGCAAGCGTAAAAAAATCTTGTGCGTGCGTGTGGATGGTTTTGTACACACGAAAAACATTTTTGAACGCACAAAACATGCTTTTTGTACACGCGAGACACTTTTGTACGTGGTAATTCACATTACATACACGCGAAACACATTTTTGTATGCGGTATTTGACATTACGCTTATGTAATTGTGGCATCGATCTAATGCCATACAAGCGTGGTAATATTGCTCACTTTGTCAGTTCTGTTGTCTAAAACGGCGACCGATCCACACCAAAATGCAAATGCACATTTCTACTCTTGTCCACTCCAACCTGTGAAAGTATAAAAGTGTTCTGCACAATTTATTGACATAAAACATGATCTCATCATGATCAACTCCACAAAATCAAAAATACTGTGGCGATTACTCCTCGACTTTCACAAGCTGAAGCGGACAAGAGCATGAATGCGCACACGAACCCCGAATGGTTGATATTTAGCGACTCTAAACTCGTGTCAACTCCCAGGAAGGAGATGGCGGCTTGCAGCAGCAGCAGGCAGATTGGAGCTTTACGCCCCCCTCTTCCCTCCCCGGCTAAAGTTAGTATAATGGGACGGCTAATAGCAACAACTAGCTTCAGGCCGTTAAAACAAAAGGCGTTAGCACAACAACATTACCTCTTTAGTGTGCAGCAAGTGGAGGTGATGAGCATGCGTCTTCATGTCGCGGGGTTGCCTCCCAAGCAGTCGCGTGCGTTGCCCGACACCGCTTGCAGCCGCGAGAGTAAAGCGGCGTCGGAGTGAGGTAAGACCTCATCAAACACCGGGAGTGTCTTGAACGTGCAAATCCGACTCCACAACTGAGTGTGGCCGCATTAGAACGCACCATTTCGGTCGGCTGTTACGTTCCAAATTGGACAGCGTGTTGTCGGTCGAAAAACTGGGGCCATTCCTCATCCAAATAAATTTGCATGTCTCCTCATTTCCACTTCAGTCTCTGTAAATGACCTGACTGGTGTTTAATGCCTTGCCCGTCCTAACCGTGATCAGCAAAGAAGTAGTGTTTTTTTATTTTTTTATTAAGCAAAGCAGCAGTGTGTGCTGGTCCCAGCCTAAATCTATGTAGCTGTGCTCACTTCCACATTTCCTCATCCTCACATAAATCAACCACGGAGAGGTTAATCCTTTTGATATGTTGAAGTGGGCATTGGTAGAGATGTCCACATAAATTTTGGTGCCAATCGATCACCGTTTTTGGACGTTATAAGCAATGAAAGTGCAATGATTTCCAATGGAGAGTTTGTAATCGGTTCCTCCAGTGACTCCGACCGAACAAGGATAGAACGGTAGGGGGCGCGGCCATTCTCCTCATTAAGAAGAGGCGTTATTCATGGAGTCACTTATTTCCTCATTTCTATAGAAATAGAAAATGACAACTCTTTTCATTTTACTGATCAAAAAATATATAAAATGAACTTGTTAGTGAAAACATGGCCCCACCGTCCCTCTAATTGCTTTCCGCTGAAGCCACGTCTACGTTAATTTTAATGGTCTTGGGTCCCATGTGGCTTCTTTACAGTGATATTAATGTACTTTACTAACAAAACATTACCCTTGCACTGACAGGGTTAAAATGATTGAAAATGACTGAACGTTGTCCCGTGTTCAGGCTGTCCACTCGTCACCTCACCAATCGACTCACAACTGACCGGGGGGAAAACCTCCATGCTGAATGAGAATATCTCCGCACAACTGAAAAGCATAGTACAGCGACGCATGCGTGAAGTGTCGGTGGTCATTGTATCGTACAATTAACAAGTTCAGGCAGCTTCGAGCAGCCTTCATCACCAATGCACGAGTTGCAAATGAAAACACTTTGGCTGGCTTAGTTCAGGGCCGTAGCTAGTCATTTGGAGGCCCAAAGCAAACGTAATCAGAGACCCCCAGCCCACTGTACTTTAGTTCAATTTTTACAAAAAGTGAGTTACGAAATTTAGGCCATTTTGTCCTGTTTTTTTTTAATATATTACAATTATTTGACATCTTAAAGTGGAAGTCCACACAAACGTTTTTTTTTTTCTAGAATATGTTATATGCAGGCCCACTAGTTGAAACAAGGCATTTTGATTAATATTGTGCAGAAAACCTTTAAAGAGGAAGTCAACCCAAACGTATTTTCTTCCTGTTTTCTGAAGCTGAGCTATGATTGGTCGTTATCTGAGCAAGGTCGTTGACTTTCCTTAAATGCGAAAGTCAACACAATCATATTTTTTTCGAGAATATCTTCTATGCAGGCCCTCTAGTTGAAACAAGGCAATATGATTCATGATTATATATGGTGATTAATGAAATGTGAGTTAAGGAGCAAAATCCACCCATTTTTAGCCATCCCAGGGGGCGGCCATTTTTGTCACTTCTGTCGACTGAAAATGACATCACAACTACTCAGGGCTCAGATAACGACCAATCACGGCTCACCTGTTTTCTAAAGCTGAGCTATGGGCAATATTATCACATCCATTTAAAAAAATTAGCATTTTTTTAGCATTCTTTTGCAAATTAACGTACTTCACTTGTTTTTGTTGGAAGAAGACCAAGACATATTTTTTTCAAATTGATCTGATGCTTTATTTTGAAGATGATTTGTTGATCATTATTAGTCAGAGATTGTCACTTAGAAAAGGAATTGAATTTTGTGATAAATGATCATGATGTCAGTTGCACGGTGAGATCTGCGGTGAACACGTCTGCCACACAGTCAGGACATCCGAGTCCAATCTGTTGACATCTCAGTGTGGAGTTTGCATTTTCTACGCATGCTTGAGTGGATGTTCTCCGGACTCTCCAGTCGACCCACCACCACAACCTGAAAACTTGTTTCTTAGGTTAATGAATTACTCTGAATTACCCACAGGTTTGAATGATTGTTTGCCTATTTGTGGCCTGTGTTTGACTGCTGAACAGACTCAAGGGTGTACCCCACCTCCCACCCAGGTCATCTTTTCAGTGGATGTCACTCAGATGATTTATCCCCTGTAGATAAAAAAGGAAAGAATTGCAATTATTTCTATTGTATCAACATACTGTATAGCTTGATAACTGAATGAGAATGCTTACAAATGATTGGACCAATGGTGAGTGGCTTCATTGGAGCAGAGGTTGAGACAGAGCGATGTGCTCTCCTTGCGCAGGGCTACAGGAAGTGAAAAGCGATACAGATCAGAAATAAGTGGTTAATAACCACTGGACATGGAGCTGCAATGCTGTGAATCAAATGGAATACAGTTTATTACTTACCGGAATGCAAGAGTGCCTCCTCCGGTCACACAGGCTGAGGCTACAGTGGAGGTAAACATCTCGGTATTCCCCCTGAAGCAGGAAGAACAGGGCCGCGAAACGAGCCCGGAGGGATGAGCCACTCTCAACCACTGACACTTGTTGGCGGTCAGCGGGACATCTAACGCAGCCAAGGGGAGATGATTGGTTAGCATCATCTTTCAGTCATGACTCTGTAGTCATCCCAACTGAGCAGACGCATACTTGTTGTGGATGAGAGAGTATCGCTCAGGGTTGTCAGGGTTTGGGGAGTGAGAGGCAAAGCATTCCTCCATAACAACTGCAAAGCTGGGATCTATCTTGTCCACAGAGACCCCCACATACAACGGTGAGCCCACTGGAAGGAAGACCACACCCGCTGCATAAGGCTCTGTATAGTTGGAGTTGCGGAACAGGACCATGGAGGCTCTGGCTTTGTCACCCGAGCCAACAATACCACCTTCCAGACTGTCAAGAAAGAGCACATATCATCAATCAACGTGGTGGTCTCTCTTTGCTATTAATCTACAACTCTTAACATAGTTTATTAGACTTACATAAATCCTATAACGTCCAAAAATCTTTGCTGATTTAGAATATTAGCTTTTTACAGCAATAAATATCTACCATATCTGCAACATAGAAATGCTTTTTGTTTTATCTGACAAGGACTCTGGATATATGCACTTCAATCAATACATTTCCCATCAGCACTGACTAGAAATACAGTACTGTACACCTGCTACAGCACTATATGATCAAATCACATTTTTTCCAAAGGAGCTGGATCAATGACTTCATAGCAAACAATGTCCCATTTATGATATAATTACTCACTCCAGGAATGGTCTGACAGCTACATTAAGCCTGCTGTCTGTGTCAAGGGGATAGGCACACGAGTAGGGAAGTTTCGCAGGAGGAGAGAAGGATGTGTTGTTCAGTGGGTAGATGAATAAACTGTTGGAGTAGATGGCGTGTGTACGGTTGGTCTGAAAGACAGATAATGGTTAGGATAAATAGCACTTTATGTTGCGATCTGATCTGATTTGATCTTGAATGCAATGCAAATGTAGCGTATGAGGGTGGGAGTTGGTGGTGTTAGAGAAAATGTTGATTATATTGTACGCTGGCACAGAAAAGAGAAGAGATTATTTGGATCGCTAGTACAGACTATGGTAGTGCAGTATAATCGCCAATGCTAAAGATCATTAGCTTTTTTAACTTGTTTAGCTGGTACAAAGAAACATTGGTCCTCGCAAATGACCCAAACGGCAAGGTTTTCGCGGTACAAGCCGTTGCTCGGCCAATTTTGTTTGCTTTGTGTTCCTAGCAATCAGTGGCGTGAAAAGAATCAGAATCCATATTTTCTATGGCATACATGAAACTACACAAAATAACGGCAATTAGTTGCACATGAGATTTGAGCACATTGGTGACGCCATAACATTACATAATAGTCGTCAATAAATCAGGACAACTATGGACAGCACTTTACTTGGAGTGAATTTGAGGTATGAAATCACTGCAGGAATGACATCAAATTCATTATAAGCAGACTTCTATTGAAGCCGTTTTTTACATAAATATGGGCCGAGAGAACAAATGTGTCAAGGTGTGGTGTTTCTTGTTTTGTTTTGCTTTTACCGTGAGCGTGTTTCCGCAGGCGTTTGCCTTAGTATCAGCTTCGTACCACACAATTTGACCTTGCACCCTGACCCTGGAACAGTTGCGGACAGCCAGGTTGCCAGAGAGTGGGTTGTAACCAGCGCTTGTTATGCTGACTGAATTCAGGCCCACTTGGATTTTGTCAGGACCACAAATAAGGTGAGAAGGTCTGAGTGAAGCTTCATTATCTAAACAAAAAAAAAATATACGGGTTCATTAATTTCATTGTGTAATTACACCAAAACTTAATCGAAATAAATGAAAGCTACCTTCACAAACAACACTGGCATCCTCCCTGTGAACACAGTTGTGTCTCCCAAAGCCAAGATGTCTGCAGCTCGTTATTGAGGTTTCATTACCAAAACAACGGACATCATCCAACCAGATGGGTCCGCTGCCCTGTCCGAAAGCTGCACTGTGCAGCGCTGAGCGAGCCCTGCCGCAGTCCAACTGTCGACACACCACGTTGGCGTTGGTGAGGTCCCAAATGTCGTCACACACAGTCCCCCATTGTCCGTTATGGTAGACCTCAACTCTTCCAGAGCAGCGCTTGTTGGAGTTGACCAGCCTCACGGGTGAAGCGGCTAACACAACAACATACAGATAAAAGACAACCGCAGAGATCAAAAGGTGTTTTCAGATCTTTTTACGAGGATGGTGCTGATAGATTTGGGTCAAAGTCCACACATTAAGTGTATGGTTATCATAGGTGGAGCCAAATGAAACTTCCTCAAAGATTTTCCTTTGGCATTTGTGTATCGTAATTGTTGGCTGCAGCAGTTCTTACCTTCGCAAACCACTCCAGCATCCTCATGGTGACCACAGTTGTGCGATCCAATCCCTTGGTGAGTGCACTGGCCCAGCTTTGCTTCGCTTCCGGTGCATCTGACGTTGTCCAGCCAAATGGGCCCTGTGCCCTGTCCAAAGTGAGCCCTATGGGTGGCCGCCAGGGCCCTGCCGCAGCCCAACTGTCTGCACACCACTTGTGCGTGCTTCAGGTCCCAGATGTCGTCACACACTGTTCCCCACTGTCCGCGGTGGAAGATTTCAACTCTGCCCGAGCAGGAGCTGTTCCCGCCATTAGCCAGACGGACCTCTCCCTCAGCTACAGGCCGCGCTGGTGTTGTTGAGAAAGAATATGTTGTACCAGTGGTCCTTGTTGTTGTTGTCGTTCTACCGATGACACGGGTTGTTGTTTCAGTGGTGATTGTTGTTGGCTCAAATCCAGGACCTTCAGGTTCAGGTGTCGTAAAAGAACTTGTTTCATTAACCTCTGAGGACAGAAGAGTTCTGTTCGAATGACTCCACAAAACATTTAAACAAACAGACCATTAAAATGTGATTTTCTTTTGTACCTGCACAGTATGCCCAATAACACGTTCTTGTCTTCACAAGTTTGTAGACGTAGTAGCTAGAAGCTGCTGTAGAGCAGAGCTTCACATGGATGGGTTGTGAGCTAAAACGGCAGCAATCATCACTCCAGGTATTACACATAGCACGACTTACAATTACACCAGACTGTGTGGGATGAGGTTCCTTTAGTGAAACGGTGATATGAGTTCCACACTTAAATCCAGGGACACATCCCTCAGGAATATGTGCACTGTTTTGCCCAAGAAATAAGCGATACCAGCCATGCCACTCAACATTTCTGTCGCACTTTGCGGGTGAGGTCATTCCATGCTGTGTCGAACGCCAGTCATCATCCAGGACAGAGTAGACCTCGCAGGGGTCAGCACATCTTGTCCCATTATTTCCAATGCAGTCCATGCCTGTTGGACACACTGTGTTTCCACAAGTGAACTGGACTGATTGTGAGGAAACGCCGGATCGGGATAGTGCGGCAGGCTTCAGGCATTCGTAAGAGCCGGGTGTGTTTTGGCAAAGTAGAGGTGCCGTGCATGATGAGTCAGGGAGCGAGCACTCGTCAGTGTCCACGCAGCCACTGCTAGGTACCCACTCATATCCTTGGCTACAACACGAGCCATCCGCACATGCTAAGGTATTGTAACAAGTGAGACCATCGCCGACGAAGCCGTCTTTGCAGACACATGAGAAGCCGGTAAAGGAGTCGCCTCTTTGGTGTGACTCTTGGCACGTTGCTTTTTCATGGCACGCGTCACAGCTGGAAGCAACTGACCCTAAGAATAAAAAAAAACATTTTAAATCTCCAGTACACTATGACCTTACCGAGGATAAGCGGTATAGAAAACATTTGGATGCGGTCCAAAGAAACATAAATACTTTACAGTAAATAGACAGTCAGAATTTGAGATTTGCTTTATCAAATCAATATAGAAAACTGAATGCAGATTTTTGAGTAAATCATGCTTTTAAATTAAACAGTGATATGGCTGCAACGGGCTATCGGGAAGCTATTTCAATGAACTTTTGGTCAATCTTTATTAACCCCCCAAACACTGTACAATATACAGTAGTACTGTATATAGTAGTGTATATTTGGTGTGGACATTTTTATTATGGCAGTGAAAAGTAAATGTGGAATACAACGTCAAAAAATTATTCATCCATACAATATCTGAACCGCTTAATATTTACAAAAAGTGATTTTAGAATTTTTTACCAAAAAACAACAAACCAACAAAAAGGTTTGGGTGTGATTATAAAAATTGCATACCTGAAATCCTTGCAGTGTTGAGCAACAGGATTAGGGCCACTAAGACCCCTCCAGATGTCTTCATAATGGACCACACGCAGAATTTCCTGAAAAGACAAATGTCCCTAAATTAGACAGATTGCAAATGTAAAATTCGAACATTTTCTTTTTTTAGTTACCTTGAGAGTTACCTTGAGAAATGAAGGGAGCCTCGTAGTGGTTGATAATGTTGCAGGTGACGAGAGTGTGAGATAATTTATACTGTGAGCCAGCCTTTGGTTTCAAAAGTTTATACAAAGCAACCATTTGTCTGACACAAAAATAGGTCATTGACTGCACTGATACAGGAAAATTGGTAAATATGACATACAATCAAACAGAGCTGGCACACAAATCCCAGAGCCAACACACATTACAGAAATTCAAAGTAGGGCTTGAGATAAAAAAAAAAAAAAAACACCCCATAGTGAGTGATAAATGAAGTTTATCCCTTCCTCTCAAAAGTACTCACGCAAATGTCAAAGTGTAACACATGGAATGATAGGGGAGTGAATAGATCTTATAATAATTTATTTGTAACCAAATAGAAGCTTTTGAGTAAATCAGTCGTCAATTGTCATATTGAGGACATTGAAAAAAATGTTTGTAAGGGCATTGATTCTGCTCTTATACAGTACAGCCTAATTAGAAAAAACTCGACATATTAATATACTTAATATACTTAAAATATGGTACCTATTTATTAATTCCCTTGATATAGGCTAGTCTATTTAAGTATTTTCATTTACATGTTTATGGAATAACAAAAAGAGCTGCATAGTGCACATGAATACATATTAAAGGCAGCAAACAATGAAAATTAACATCTGCAAAGGGACTACAGATGAAAACTAAATCTGCTATATTTACTTTTGTAAGAAATGTTGATTAATATATTTTAAGAAAGGACTCAAGACTGTTTTTTTTAAAAAAGAAGCTTTTCCTGACTGATTTATATATATATATATATATATATATATATATATATATATATATATATATATATATATACCCCTTTCTTTTATCTGTGGCTTGATTGTATTACTTTTATTGTTGCCTGTACTGTGCACTTAAGAGGTTTGTTGCCCAAATATAGAGTGCATTATAAGTTGAATGTATTATTAGTAGTATTAGTAGCAGTGGTAGTAGTAGTAGTAGTAGTATTGTACCTTTGTAAAAATAAAGAAATTTTAATTCAAAATAACTTTTCTTGGGGTGGTGAGGTGGTGGTGATGGTGGGGTGTCGGTGTGGTCGCCACTCCTATCATTATAAACAGGAGCATTGTGCTCCTTCCAGTAATGTTTCATAAAGGACCAATTCCGTCTGAAGTAAATTGTTGATTTATTCCAAAAGCAGCTCTCCATTCCAGTAAGTGTTAATTTGGTATGAATTGAAACTGAAAGTATGCAACAAAGCAAATCATTGATTTGGGGACAAAAACTTGAAGAACACATTATTAATAAGTAATAACTTTATTTCTAAGGATGCTTTGTGTAAGTTTGCTTGCTCAAACACTTATCAGTGGCGATAGGACTCAGACAAAAAAGGTCACTTCTTTTATGGGTCACTTCAGTTAGGATATGAATGGACATTTTTCATTTCTAACCATCCTTATTGAGCACCTCCGTTAAGCCATTTGAGCTACAGAGGGTGGAAAAAATTATCTCGCTTTGCTCATGATAGTGTCCACGAAAAGCTGATTCTCATGGTTCATGTGTTTGTCTATACTATGGACAAAGAATTAAAACCCCAATAAAAAAAATACCAACGGTATGTTTATAAAATGTATATTTAGTTATATGTATGTATTCGGGCTGGGACAATACATTTTTGTCCCAGTCCGATACGGATCCCAATACTCGGGTTGCAATCTGATACATATTGCGATACTTAAATATTATAAAAATATATATTAAAATTGAATAAATTGAGGCATGTGTTTCCAAAGTTTGAACTTAAGTGCCATTTGACATTTATTCAAGTGTCACGATGGAAAAGTGCATAAACTGTTCCAGTAACTGTTCCTGATACACAGAAATGCAATAAATAAAACTCCATTCACAAAGCTCAAATTTAAGGACCTCAAATGTTCTAAGAGTATGTTATAGAACGTGCAAAACACAACATAACATAAGGTATTGAAAGTATCGATACTTTATCAACATATCGTATTTGCTTATCCGTATAAAAAGTATCACGATACAACGCGATATGATATTTTTTCCCAGACCTAGTATGTATGTATAATAAATAAACAATAGAATCAGTGTGTCTTATTACTAGTAGTACAACCCCAATCCCATTGAAGTTGGGATGTTGCGTAAAATGTAAATAAAAACAAAATCCAATGATTTGCAAACTATGTTCAACCCATATTTTATTGTATACACTACTTGTGCTGTATTCAACATTTTTAATGTTCAAACTGATAAACTTGAAGCTAGAATTTTAAGGCTGGCACACATTCCAAAAAAAAGCTGGGACAGGGTCATGCTGACCACTGTATTACATCATTTTTTTCTTTTAACAACATTTAATAAACGTTTGGGAACTGAGGACACTACTTGTTGAAGCTTTGCAGGTGGAATTATTTCCCATTCGTGCTCGATGTATAGCTTCAGCTATTTAACAGTCTGGGGTGTCCGTTGTCATATTCTATGCTTGGTAATGCGCCACAGATTTCCAATGGGGGACAGGTCTGGACTGCAGGCAGACCAGCCTAGTACCTGCAGCCACGCTGCATCCATTAAAAAGACGCTGCTTTGGATGACAGCAAATGTTTCTCCAAAACCTGTATGTACCTTTCAGCATAAATGGTGACCTCATAGATGTCTACGTTACCCATGCCATTGGCACTAACACAGTCCCACACCATCACAGATGCTGACTTTTGAACTTTGCGTCCATAACAGTCCGGATGGTTCTTTTCCTCTTTGGCCCGGAGGACACGACGCTCCCACAATTTCCAAAAACAATGAGAAGTGTGGACTCATCAGACCACAGAACACGTTTCCACTTTGCATCAGTCAATTTTATCTTGTTGATAAATGGGTTTTGCTTTGCGTAGTAGAGTTTTAAGTTACAATCATGGATGTAGCCCCGAACTGTATTTACTGACATTGGTTTTCTGAAATGTTCCTGAGCCATATATAGTGATATCCTTGAAACATTGATGTCGGTTTTTGATGTAGTGGGATCGAAGGTCACAGGCATTCAATGTTGGATTTCTGTCTTGCCGTGATTTCTCCAGATTTACTGAACCTTTTGTTGACATTATGTACCATAGGTGATAACATCCCTCAATTCTTTGCAATTGTACGTTAAGGAACATTGTCCTTCAACTGTTGCACTATTTTCTCACACAGTTGAGGTGGCCCCATCTTTACTTGTGAATGACTACCTTTTATACCCAATAGGGATGTCATGATATCCAAATGTCACGATACAATAAGATATGATATGAACACACTAATTAAACAGAATGAGAGGAGATTATATCAAACATCACAATATTCTGTTTTTGTACATAATAACAGCATTCACAAAGAAATAGGCTTGGCCAGTCATGCACTCCTGTTGGCGATTAGCGTGGGTCTTAAACAAAGGTTGCATCAAATAAACTGCACGAAAAAACTAACCACCAGAGGGAGTTGGAACTGCACAAATGGAAAAGAACTTGGGCTTTTCAACAGATTTGCTGCTATTAATATCGTGACGCGACAACGATATATCGTGGCAATTTTAATTAACACGATATTGCCGATAGTGACATCCCTAATATCCAATTACGGCCCCACCAGCTTCCAGTTAGCCCATTCACCTGTGGGATGTTACAACCAGGTGTTTGATGAGCATTCCTCAACTTTCTCAGTTTTTTGCCACGTGTTCCAACTTTTCTGGAACGTGTTGCAGCCATAAAATTCCAAGTTAATGATTATTTGCTAAAAACAATAAGGTTTATCAGTTTGAACATTAAATATCTTGTCTTTGTAGTGTATTCAATTAGATATAGGTTGAAAATGATTTTCAAATCATTGTAGTCTATTTTTATTTACGTCCCAACTTCAATGAAACAGATAGACAAAATTTTATGGCAAGTGACTTTTAGTGTGTGGTCACTCAGCAGTAAATGAGCATCTGAGAAAATTGTAACTAACTCAACTTTGACTGAAAATGATTTTCTCAGTTTCCATCCTGTACTTGGCAAAAAATATATTAAGAATTAGTTTTAATTGAACTATATTTGAAATAAAATAATTCTACTCAGACAAATGCACAATTCCTTTATTACCTGAATTACAAAATCCTCTTGAAAAATCAAAGCACAATTCATTACAGGTTATGTACTTAAGATAAGAGGTACTGTCAAAAACATCAAGTCATTCTTTTGAATAAAACAAACATGTATTTCCAGTCTATGATTATTCATCCTGAGCTGTGTCAAATTAACAGCCGGGAAGAATTCATCAATCATAAAGGGGAATGTTTTTTATTAGTGCAGTCGATCATCTCAGTCAGAATAATACAAAACAGCTATACCAAAAATATAATTTCATAAAAAGGTTATATCACAGTATTTTAATAGATTATTTAAGGGGAAGGCAAGAATGTTTAATACACAATATCACCAGCATTGCGGTCATGTAGTATTTCACACACTGGCGGTAATAGTTCTAAAATTGGTACGTAATGCCCGGTATCTTAGAACAGTGATTCTCAACTGTCGGTCGGTACCCATTTGGGTGGGTCGTAGACATCTAGTAAAACAAGTACTTTACTCTTATTTCAGTCATTGGGAGGCAGTTGCCACCTTCACCCAACGACTTGCACACCCCAGGTGCCACCACTGTTGATCATGAATCTATCAATACAAAATTCTAAATTTTATTATAAATAGTGTGTATAAAAAGTGTGTTTAGAATTTACTCCCACTGCGACCCCCCCTTATTTAAAAAAGAAATTAAGATAAAAAAGAAAGAAAAAGCCTAGTGCATTTTAACTTGACCATGTGCGGCAGACCACAAACTGTCAGGTAAGCGCTAATATGTTTGTGGTTGCTCTAGTCTAGTCTGTTTAATGTGTTCAAATGGTCTGTCAAGTGTGACAACTTATGTCCAATGTAGGAAGCAGCGTACTAGATTTAGAAATTGAGGGGTTCTTGAGGCACCGCGGCAGCACTATCTATCTTACACTGAGGTTTTGTGCCTGGCTGGCTATACTAAATGATATTTTGAAAACAATACGTAGAAAAGTCTTCCAAGGTTCATGGGAGATATTAGACAGTAAACTGACGTTTATTAAGCATAGCGACTGTATGGCATAGTGACACACAGAAAGACAGAAAGCGTTTGCGCTCCACTCCACCCGTCCAGCCCATGGCAACAAATCCAACTGGCAACTGTGTGTTGTTTTTTTTTTAGTTTCCATTTTGACTTTGTTGATTAATTTAATTATTTTAAGCTATACATAATTCAATGTTTTTAAATTACACATACTAGCGAAGTGAAGCAAAACATTTTGGATAAATAAAGGTTACATAAACACAAAATAAAAACCAATACAAGTGTTCATTTAAACTTTCTTTAGCACAGTGCTTTTTTGTACTTGAAACATGATTGATACCTGAGAAGAGTGAAACATGTATTTATAGATACTTACATTGTATTCATAGTGCAGGTATGTGCAGTGTATGTAGCAGTATTTGCTTCCATTTTAAAATACACTAAAAATGTATTGCTAAAACTGTTAAGACCACTGTATCGCCTTAGACGTTGCACCATCTTTTATAAAAAAATGTCAAGAATGCAGCTACAAGCAGCAAAGTTTCATCAAAGTTGAATGTAATTTCATCTTAATTGTCTTTATTTTTAGTTTGTATGTGCTTACTGGTGCGATACGCTGTGCTTTACATATAATCAAATTAGTCTAATTACAACTGCTATCGGTCGACTAGCAAAATAATCGTTTGTGGCAGTCCTATGAGAATTTTTATTGCATAGCCTACACCGGTTGTCTTCCATCCTGTCTTTACTAGTTTTGGTATTTTCGCAGACACACACACTTAGAAACAGGGGGTTTGCACTGTTGTGGGCGTGAACACAACGGGCCATTTGGGCCTCTATATTCATGCCCAGCACAAGTCTGGCGCCCGGTGCGGCGTAATTACGCGCAATCGGTGAACTGGACTAGTTTCGGTATTTTCGCAGAAGCACACTGTTAGAAACTGGGGGTTGCGCCATTGTGGGTGTGTACAGAATCAACTTACGCCGCAGCTAATTGAAGTGACTCCTCTTATTCTGTTTAAAATCAGTGCACAAGAGGCACAGTACTTGACATGGCGCAAGAAGAAACTAATGCAGGCGATCGAAGTGCACAATGTACATTTATAAGGAACTGCAAGCAGACCTCCGGGGGAAGATGATGCACAGTTGGCCAGGGAGATCACAGGTCTGTGAAGTGGGTACTTGGAGACCACCTTCCACGCCAACCATTTGTGTGATCAGCCATTTAGTTTAGTGTGCATCAGGAAACATCTCTTCCCCAGAGAGTGGCTGGACACTTCCTGCATTATAAATTAAGGTTTCCTGATCCCATTTGCAATGCCGTCTCAACATCGTCAGCATATCTGAGGTCCTCCAGATCTGCAGCTAAAAGAATCTCCAGGATATTTGGCTGGACGGGGAAGCAAAAACAGACAAGAAAAGATATTAGCAGACAGGACACATCGCGCACTAAAGGACGCGTTACATACACAACACGCTAAAAGTAAGTGTGAATTAATCCCGTATCTCAATGAGCGAGAAGGCTTTTGACTGCGCTGGCTCAAATGTTCTTTTATTTGTCAGCGTTCGTTCAAGATTGCAAAATGTTGCAAAGACGTTTGCCAGACATTCGCTAACAGTTTTAATGGCCGCAAACCATTTTTCTTGTCACAAACAAATTTTGATCGTGCTCAAAATTTTGATCGTGCTCAAAATTTGACGGTGACAAGAAAAACTGTTTGCAACAAATGAGTGATTAATGGACTGCACACAGTGAGCTCTGTATTTGTAGACATCAGACGTGCGCTCGGGCGGAAAAACTGGCGCATCTTGATTCTCGCGTAGGTGAAAGTCTCCTTTAACATGTTTGGGAATTTGGCAGACTGCGCTGAGCCACACATCTGACAATTTGGTGGCTGAAAGTAGACTAATCTTTAGACAAGCTGAAAGCAGGTCCAAGGTGTTGCGCAGGTGGTGTAATGAATGCATCAAACCCCTTGAATCATTGTAGAATTCAATTCATTCAACGCATTATTATTATGATCATCTTTCATTTATTTTGAAATGGCCACGGCAGAGCTCTGGGCCCGTGTATAGGTTGTCACACATAGACGCACAATCGGTGGTGGAAGGCGCTCTCCAAGGGCCCATCCACAGCGGCCAACTTTTCATCATCCGCAAGTGGAGGCTTTGGAGGCCTTTATAGGTGGTTGAGAGGATTTTAAATTGGATCCTGTAAGACATGGGTCCACAAATGGTTTCCTGTGAGGGCCACATAACTTTTCCCTTCTCTGATGGGGGGTCAGGATCAGTTTGTAACAGAAAAATTGTGACGATCGCAGGGTGCCAAAACTTAAAGGGACGGTTGGGCCGGGATGGCCATGTTTGCACTAACAAGTTCATTTTATTTATTTTTTTGATCAGGAAAATGGGAAGAGTTGTCATTATCTATTTTATCAATACATTTGGGAGAAATTAGGAAATAAGTGACTCCATGAATAACGCCTCTTGTTAATGAGGAGAATGGCCCCGCGCCCCCTACCGTTCTATCCTTGTTCGGCCGCAGTCACTGGAGGAACCGATTCCAAACTCTCCATTGGAAATCATTGTACTTTCATTACTTAATCAAACGTCCAAAAACGGTGATCAATTGGCACCAAAATTTATGTGGACATTATTACTAATGACCACTCCGTGGCTGATTTATGAGAATGAGGAAATGTGAGCAGAGATGAGAAAGTACATATTTTGCCTTTTTTTTTGTAATAGCCATGTAGCTGCCTTTTGGATAACTCACATGCCATCCCTGGTGGTTTGGTGAGGGGAGAGAAAAGAATACTGCACTAGCCGAAGCGGGCGCAGTAAAAAAACAGAACAGAACGGTAACATGTACTCCTTACATGAAATGATAATTGGATATACCTGCAATCCGGAAAGGATCAGATGCACATCTTGGCGTTTGAACTGCCTCACCAAGTCGCTCAGCTCATTAATCACTGTGTAATCTATCACACTGACATGATGGAAATCCAGTACAACTGAGCGCGGAGGAGACGCTGGAAAAGAAAAGTTGTGTTCATCACTCGTACGGCTACAGTTGACTGTTTTGATCCTTTGATTGAACACTTACCTTGTAGAGCTTGAGTGTGTATCATGTGGCTCAGATGTTCTACAGCAGGAAAGCTGAGCCCACTGGCCAACTGAATTAGCATTACACCTTGATTAGACATCTGCACACAAAAGGCAACATGGAAGATACAACAAGTCAACAACCGTGATAAGCGCAGATGCATGTTGTGCGAAATGTATCGTTCAAGAACAATGCAGTTAACAAATTGTTTGGCTGCCTCATTATTTTACACAAATTAGACATAATACCAGTACTAATGATGTTGATAATTGATATCCATCCATCACTATTGCTTATCGCCAGAGGTGGAGAGACAGTTGCATTAGTCTTGTCACTCACTTTACTGACGATCGACGAATGATGGGACACTTTTTAAAAATGACGGACTAAGCACTGACGCAAGTGGATTTTCATCTGTGAGAGTAATCGGCACTAACGGCGTCCGTCAGTGATGGTCTGTCAGTCCGTCACTAACGGATACCCGTTTTGCTGGCGTTTTTGGGGGGCTGCGGGTGGGTTGAAAGACTGATGGACCGACGCACTTCTGACAGACTTAACTGATGGACTGAACTGAGGGACTGACGAACTGTCAATTACAATTCGGTTTGTCATGAAAAATGATGGACTGACGAATGACAGACTGGCAACATTTAGTAAAATGCCAACCTCTGCTTATCACTATACCAATATTATTGTTAGCAGAAACAATTCTTCCGTATTTTGTCTTTTGATCCCAGTCCCAATCCCTCTATCCATTATTCTCGAAGGTTACAGTGTTTCATCTCCTGTGCCTCTCGATTGCAGCCCAACCGGCTCAGGTAAGCAGTAACACCTCTACCATTATGCTGCTACACTCTTACAAGTGCTGGGTCAAAATGAAACCAAATTGGGTGAAATATCTAACCCAGTGCCGGGTCCAAAATAGACAGAGCCAATGCTAGATTATTTCTACGCAGCGCATTAGGTTGAGGATTTGACCAAGCATGTTGGGTCAAGATTTTGATCCAACACAGATAAAAACTACCCATACCGTTGAGTTAACGCTACCAAGAAATGGGTTACCGGGTTATCAGTATAGTTGTGGTTAAAAATAATACTAATTTTACTACTAACATTTCCTATGAAGAAGGAGCAACGTTTCCCTGTCAGGGGTTGCCACAGTAAGTCACTTGTATGATGCGCTTGGCACAGTTTTTACACTGGATGACCAGCCTGCACAAACCCACCCATTTGTCATAGATGGGCCACCTGCCTGACCAGGATTTGACCCCAGGCCTAAATCCATGGTGTTAACCACTGGGTCATCCAGCCACCACTGACGTTTTATAAGAATGTTACAGTAAATTTACTGAAAGGGAAAGTCAACCCAAACATATTTTTTACAAGAAAATATGTTCTGTGCAGGGCCACTAGTTGAAACAAGGCATTCTGATAAATATTGCGTTTGTGGAGTTAATCCACCCGTTTTTAGCCATCTCAGGGGGCGGCCATTTTGTCACTTCTGTCGACTGAAAATGACATCACAAATGCTCAGGCCTCAGGTAACGAGCAATCACGGCTCACCTGTTTTCTGAAGCTGAGCCGTGATTGGTATTCTTATGACCTGTAAAGCTACCTGAATCTGCACAGATTCAAAATAAAACCAGCCAACAAGCTCCCATCGAGAATAAACATCACTGGAATACCTTTAATCGAGGTCTAGCCATGGTGTACATCAGTAAGGCTCCAGATACAGCTACACCTCCTATGATTCCGTACTGCACCTGCCAGAAACTCATCAGGAATGTCACAATGAAGGGAAGGAGGTCAAGCTCTGGGGATGACACAGAGGAACAACGGAGTGAGGTAAAACTGTGAAAGTACACTAGTAGACGATGTGCAAATGCAGAAACATACTATGGATCTGCCACATCTTAGCCACGACATGATAGTCAACCATAGGAGCGACTGCGCAGATGACAACAGCAGCGAGAGAAGCTTTTGGGATGTAGTAGAAGGCCGGCATGAGGAACGCCAAAGATAGCAACACTATCACACCTGAAAAAAAAAAAAATCAAAATAAACATAATATTTTTCATTCTAAACAATTAACATTCATCAGATTCTCTTGTAAAGTGTAGACACTTTCGTCAGTGCTTTCAATTCTCCTGAACTTCCAAAAATAGAATCGCCATGTTCACATTATACTTGTCAGCGCTCTGGCAGGTTAGGGTTAGTCATTTTATACATTCATATATAAGAATTTTTCAAAGGATTTCTGTAACATGACGGGGAGGTAACTGAGGTCCCCTTTGTTTAAATCAGTAAATTCTCCATGTCACCTCAACAAATTTCAGATAAATCTACTGACAGCTAATTAGAGATTGTTTTGAGATTACTACACATTACAAGCTGCTGATAAATTGACATACTTTACACCGACCAGCCAGAGCATTATAGCCACCTACACAT
This sequence comes from Filicampus tigris, assembly GCF_054856515.1. Classification (NCBI taxonomy): domain Eukaryota; kingdom Metazoa; phylum Chordata; class Actinopteri; order Syngnathiformes; family Syngnathidae; genus Filicampus; species Filicampus tigris. The sequence continues at coordinate 8,737,539 of NC_141222.1, forward strand.
AATCAATAAGATTTTATTATTGTGCCTACAGTTTAGGCAATAGTGTCGAAGCAAAACTGAAAATTTTCTCTGTAAAGGTCACATTCCACATACAGGTCCTGTATTGGCTCTAATTAAATGACATTGGTGTGCAAGTGGGACATGATGTTGTGACTTGTCAGTGGAGGTGGGTAGGATGAAAAAATATAAAGATATAATGGAAATGCGCTGTTGCAAGACTAATAATAATGTTTTTAAAATACATTAATGAAAACGTGTGTGGACTCACTGGTGACAATTCCTCCAGCTGGAGTACAAACCCCAGTCTGAGAATTCACTGCAGTCCTAAACATGACAACAAAAAATGAATTTGTACATTTAGTACACACTGTCCACGCTTCTTCCTCCTCTCTCTCTCTGTCACTCGCATGCTTGCCCACACACCCTCACACACCTGCCAAAGCTGCCGGTAACAGGGTAGGCTGAGACAAAGGAGCCCATGATGTTGGTCATACCAATTGCCAACAGTTCCTGGTTGGCATCTATTCTGTAATTGTTCTGCCTGCCTGAGGACAAAAAGAAGTCAAAATCTTAGCCCAACATTACACAAATATCGTGCTGAGTAGAAAAGCCTTTCTGTGACACCTAAGATTATTGAGGCAATCATCGATTAATTTCGATACATTCTTATGTAACTGCACTGTATGTCTTACACTTGTGGTCTAGCTCTTGAATATGTTCATGGCTGGGGGGGGTCACCAACCTTTTTGAAACTGAGTTACTTTTTGGCTACTGATTACTGCAAAGGGATACCAGTTTGATACGCACTTCTGAAATAACAAACTTTCTTAAATTACGTTAAATCATATGTTATTATGTTATAATTAGGGCTGGGGGGAAAAAAATCATGTAACGCGGCAAAATCGACCACAAAAATTGGATGACACAAAAATGTCTGACTTGAAATGGGCGGATGGTCTACTTTAAAAAGATGTGTTGGTAACAGACCTAGTTATTATTAATATTAATAATTCATGCCTTCATTTATGTGAAGACTCTTATCTTATTCATAATTTCTCACTATTATTAGTAATCATATAATTACAAATATTTCTATAAATCTTTTTCATTGTATACATTTCCAAATGATCAGTTACACAACATTCCAAGGAAATCATAATGCCGCATCACTAGTGAGCTATTTTTTGCAACAGGCCCGCGGGAAACTCATGTGGTCCTCGGGGGCTACCTGGTTGGTGACCCCTGAATTAGAGGATGATGGAGCCAGTTGAGACCATCTTCCTGGGATGGGGCGAGACAGTGGTAGTCACATAGAGCATCACCGTCCATGTTTAGTGAAGATAATGGGCCGTGACTTACAAATTTATAAAAGATACGTTCAGCAGTATTCTTGGAACAACCACTGTGCACGCTTGCTTTTGCGGTACGGTTGTTCTTCCTTCATGTAAGAATATAAAAGTATCTAATGTATCTAATCTAATGCTGGTCTCCGACTTATTATTTCAGTAATTTTAACTGACAAAACCCTTATGGAGATATTTTCCCACCCAGGCCTATATCCCATTGGAAAACTCACCAAATGCTTTTGCTATTGCAATGCTCTCCAGCAATCCCATGAAAGGAATCACGGCTAGACCTCCTCCAAAGTCCTGTTCGCCGTACAAAGAGGAAGACAAAGAAATTAGCCGTGAGATGGTCAAAACTGATGTCACACCCTCACCTGGACTCCTTACCTCTACAATCTCTCCAAACGTTACCACAGTGCCATTGGCGGTGGTGTCCGAGGTGGGCGGGGGCCTGAAGGGTGGAAGCCCCCGGGAGGTTTCCCCGGTGATTGTGAAGACATGAAGGCCATAAGCTTCCCATGAAAAGGCGCAACAAGATGCAGCCACGACTATGAGGGCGTTGCGCACTGATCAAAACACAAACGACATTTCAAGAGAACTGTTGTGCAGACATGCTGCAGGCCAAATGAAAGGAGTGTTGTACACTGTTACTGACTGGTAGCAACAGCCCACACAAGTCTTCTGGCAGCCCTGGAGAATCTGGGAGCATCATCATCATCAGGTCCCAGACTTGTCTTCATTAACGTCAACATAACCAGCAACGCAACACAGAGCAGACCCAGGACCACATCTCCTACTCGGGCCTCAGGGATCTTGTGAAATGTGTAGTAAACCTGTGGGAAGAACTCGTGGGGAATATCTTGGAGCCCCAGGATGTTCTAGGATTTCAAAAGATGAAAAATGCCGGAAGACAACAAGATGTTACGGATAAATTGATCAGATAAACCGTGAAATAATGTGATGGCTATTCAACTTTGTGAATTTGTTATTTTGATTCAATTCACTTTCTCGATAGTTAAACAAGAGGACATTTGGAGTGTTTGAACTGCTGGCGTGTAGTGTTTGTGCAATGACAATGATTACCTCACCTTCACCTGCCCAAAGCCAATTGTTATTGCCGCAGCACAAGTGAAACCTTTTATAACAGGGAATGAGATGAAGTCCAAGAGGAAGCCTGCAAAGGAAGATTTTAGGTGTCACATTTTGACCTACAGTGTGGCAAAGTAGATTCAGCAAAATGGAACACCGTAACGCTATGTCATGCTCATATAGAATACAAATCCTTATACAGAATGTGATAACTCTTGTTATTGTGAGGTCAAGTATTACAAAATTAAATCACTCCATTTTCACATGAGTCAAGTGCTTCCCTCCGCTCACCTAATCTCAGTAGCGCCAATGAAGCCTGGATGAGGCCGCAGAGGAGGCTAAGCAGCACGGCTCGGTGCGGCTTGCCCCCCACCAACGAGAAGCAAAGCAGTGACATGATGGCCGTGGGACCCAGCGTCACATCCTTGGATGTCCCCAGGAAGGTGTAGATGAGGCCTCCCATGAAGGCTGAGTAGAGCCCGTACTGTGTGCGCAAGTGATTGTGCAACAAATGATCAGGTTATATCATCACACTGAGGGGGAAAGTCAGTTCAGTGAAACAGATTAATAATTTGGATACTGCTGTTGATTCATGCTATTTTCAACATGAACATAGCATAATGTAAATACTGTACAGTACATATGATTACAGTGCAAGTTAACCCATAAATGTTCTCTACAAGAATAACTTCTATGTGCCTCCACTAGTGTAAAGATGGCATTCTGCTTAATATTACATTTGTGGAATATGAGTTAGGCAGCAAAATACACCGGTTTTTATCTATCGCAGGGGGCGGCCATTTTGTCACTTGCTGTTGACTGAAAATGACATCACAGTTGCGCTCACTTTTCTCAAGATATATATATATATATATATATATATATATATATATATATATATATATATATATTAAAGTTGACCATGATAGAAATAGGCGAGGAATTGGTTTGTGTTTGTATTATTTTCTTTTTCAGCAAACTAAGATTGCTGGGATAGGCTGCAGCACGCCCCGCGACCCTTGCGAGGAGAAGCGGTATAGATAATGGCTGGATATATTATGAATGTTACGGAGGTTATGAATGGTAACAGCCATTGTTTTGCACATTGCGCAACGAGAGAGGTTACGGCACGATCACGCTTCTTGATTGAGTGAGTAGTTTTGTTGTATTTTACATTTATTTAGTCTGTTTAACTTGTTTACATTGGTATGACTTACGGATGCGAAAAAGTTAATTAACACATTACTTGTGCACTTTTTTATGGTTAAGGTTAAAACAAAGTATATTCTAAACTTGAATTTAAAATCCAATAATTTTTCAACCACTTTGCAAAAAGGACCCACCTGCACGGGAAGGCCTGCTACTTCTGCATAGGCCAAGGCCTGCGGGACAGTTGTCAGCCCGACTGTGAGGCCAGCAAGGAGATCCATCTGAAGCCATTCAAGCTTATATTTGGGTAGCCAGGAGAGGATCGGCAACCATGCCTTTAGCATACTGCTGGAGCAGCAGCCTCTCTGTCTTTCTCTCCTCTCTCTTTGCAGAAGAGGTTGCTCCATGGCGACGAAAAGGTTGAGTTGTATGTGTAAGAGCCAAGAGGAGAACCTGCAGAGGTGAATGTTGGCAGAAGTCACAAGTTGAGGGAAGTCTCCTTAAATACAGATAACAATACACACGGGTACAGTACTGTAGTTGCAATATTAAATCCACTTACACAGCAAGATGAAAGTTCCTCCTTTTGCTTTATATGCCACTCATGTTGTTATTGGACTGGTGATTTGTTCCTTTAACTTGGTTAGTTGGTACCTCTTTTGCAACATGATGTGCATTCTGGAAAAGATCTCTGCTCTTCTCACTTTGTTCCTGATTTTGTCACACTGAACTTACAAGCACAAAGCAAATGCATGTGAAAAAGAAGATTCCTCTCTATTTGCCATGGACACGCGTATGAAATCTGACCTCTGCATTCCACCCCTCACAGGAGCGGAAACAGCTAACACACACTGGAGTAGAGGGTCACTTAAGGCACAAAGGGTATCAGTGTCTTGCTCAAGGCCACCACAGCCATGTGGATGCTGAGGGTGGGTGTTCTTGAACTGGTGTCCCCACGGTGGCTGGCGACGATATAAAGCACTCAGCCCGTGGCGGTCTGCAAATCCTGAAAGACCAACACAACACTCGCAAGACTCAACAACCAGGTAAGACACTGACAATAAAAGGAAGTTTTGGGATTTGCCATCCTCAAAAGGTTTTAGAGCAGCCCGGGTGGATATTTGCCAGGAGAATAGCGGGCGTGTGACTGATCTCGAGCCTCGGACAGGACGGCGCCGGAGGACCACAGCAACAATAACACGTTTATAGATTATGAGCACATGAGAATCATATGACATGCTCGCTAACCGACTTCCACAATGGAGCAACTGTCTCTCAAGAGGGTGAGAGGCGTCGATACGCATTCATTATTGAAAAAATTCATATAAACAATTATGCTACATGGGTGGTCTCGAGTTGACAACTGTGGATAAATATATTGTTTAAAACCTGCACAAAGTGCGACTAAATTGAAACTAAGACATTCAAACTGTCATCAAAGTGGTGATTAGATCACGAGCATTAAAACGACAAGACAAATTCCTAGAGGATACAAGTTCAAATATGATCATTACTTGTCGTTCCATCTTCCAATTGCGATTGCACAGGTCCTCGTTTGAGAGGTATCTGGCCGGAGGAGGGGTAATCTTAGACAGGGGTATTGTCAGACCGGAAAGGGTATTCTCGGAAAGGAAGAGGTGGTCTTTTCTTTTTTATTTTTCTTTGTTTTTACTCCTCCCTGTGACATAACCTGCCTGCAAACAGAAGCGCGTCACTTTCTCACACCTTGTCTCCACATAGCCGGGTTTTTTTTCTTAACAAGAGTCATGTTGACGCTAATGAAAACACAAGTCGCGCAAGTGACGTCAATCATTGTTGTCGCACGGTGACGACGTAAGTCTCCGGCTAATACCCGTCCAGACGAAAACGCGGATCAGGAGATCTCCGGATATATCCCAAAATCTCCACTGCGGCCGGAGTTTTGCGTTTTCACTGAAAAAAACTCCGGGGACGTGTGGACGATAGGGCTACCCGCAGGCTTACATCCGGCGTTTTCAAAAACCCCGGCTACGTGTTGACAGGGCATCAGTATCAGCGGTCAAAGAGCCATGCCTTTTACTACGACACCTTGAGAGAACGGTAAGTGACGCTTCGTTATCTGTGAAAATATGTTGTATATTACATTTAGATTAAGCAAAATATAGAAATGACTGTTTATGATTGTATCATCATCAAAAATAACTTTGGTTATCGTTACCTGCGTATATTTCGCTCTGTTTCCGTGAGAATGCCGTGTTGTCGGCAAAGGACATATGTATAACTTTTTTGCTTAGTTATTGTAATGTCATTCTATATTTAGTAATCACTACAATCATTTGTCATCAGGACCTCAAACAGGTAGTTGTTTTATTCAAAGTGTAAGTTCCTTGGACGTCAATTATTTCCACATTGGAGTCAGACTTCATGTCTGTAATTCATGTCGTTTTACCAAAAAATGCAAAATGCAATGGCCACGTTATATATTTTTATATCCACTATATTTTAACATTCACTCTTTGCAGATGCATCACTCGATCATTCAAGGAAATGTTAAGTTTGCAATGCCGCGCTGCACTCAATGCTGCAAATACACTGCCCGCTTTGCCCCTAATTTAAACCTACTCGTCTCTGTAAAAAAATGCAATTACGTTTCAAGGTAATGCCAGTTTGTGTATTTCTTGCTAAAATGCATCTGTGGACACTTCATGGACACTAGAATTACATTCTGCCCAACAGCAGCTGTTATGTATTATTGAATAGTATATTGAATCCATCCATAAGGTACCTGGTAAGAGTGCTACATTGTGTTTTTGTTTAAAAATAAATTTTTGTGTGAATGTGTGTTTTAAACAACTAGACAACTTGGACATTAAAAAGACAGGAAAAGAAGTGATAGTGAAAATGCAGACAGCTGCCCTGATGCTTGCCAACCTTTGGATGGACAATGGAATGAAATAAACGGGCGGTCACCCACAGATGGATGTTTTTGGATTATGTTCAAATTGACATATAAAGAAAAGTCAAACAATTTCAACCATTATTTCAATTGCTGATCGGAAATGCTTGCTTTGACCTCATTCAGCACATTGCCCATTCACAGGCGAAAAAATTTATAGAAAATGTGTTGTCTAAATGTGCTTTGTCTTATACTTTATGTAATTTAGTGCATGGTATCTTGTCTACAATATGTTACACAGGGAAAGACCATATATGTTGCAGACCTTTATGTTGTTCCAACATGGAGTCCAACATCATGTGACCCCCTTCTTAAATTTACCAAGTCCTGGATGCTGCCTATGACTTCACCATTGTAAGTTAACCATCTTTTTTTTTGTTTTTTTTTAGATTATTTTTTTAAGTAAGCTCTAGAAGACTTCATTGACATTGACAGTACTTTTTGATGACTCTCTTTATCACTTGCACAGCAGTAATTATTTGGTAATGCATCACCTGTCACGTCCCAAATGTTCTTTTAGTTATAGTTTCTTGTAACTTTAATACTTCTGTAGCTCAAAACTAACACACATTTATTGTGTGTTTCTACATGGCTAATAAAAATAAATGCTGGTATTATTATTATTATTTTTTTTTAGACTGGTGTATACTACTAATGGAAAACTTCATCCTTGGCAGGTTGGTACTGTGCAACTGTATAATTTGTTTGAATGAAAAATGGTATGTAATGTTATGTCTTATTTCAGCTATGGGAAATTTTTTGCACGCTGGACGGATGCTTCAAAGGCATTTCTGCGAGGTGAAATCCTTCCTGTGTTCTAACTTAGGAAGCACCAGCTGGACAACACTTCTGAGGTTGATTTCATCAATGGTTTCATTTATTTTCATTTAGTTTCTTTTCACTGAGAAATCCTTCCTTATGATTAAAAAAAAAAACATAAAAAAACTTTGATGCTATTGACTTAAAAAAATGGTATTTGAATAATGAAAAAAAAAATAGAAGCAAGAGGAGCAACAACAACATCTATCGGCTGTACTCACATGTGATAAAGATGGAGCTCTAACAGATGATGTGGTGCTGCACTGGAGATTGACTAACCGGGCCGGCCGGATTCTGAGGAGGACCTACTTCTCCAAAGGAGTGATTCTGCAGTGCTTTATCTTGAAATGGACTTACACACTATTCGAGTTTCCGTTGTATAGCACTGCATTGTCTATTTACTGTTGCCACTCAGCATCCATTGCAGCCTGGTCATCCTGGAAGGGGGATCTCCCCTATTTGTGGCCTCTTCTCAAGGTTTCTCAATTTTTCTCAATTGTGTTTGGATTTTTTTCTTGCCCTCCTGGGGGTTAAGATGAGGGGATGTCCTCGTGGTCTTTTTTAAAGCCCTGAGACTTTTTTCATTTAATAAATTTGACCTCACTAAACTTTTGGAATGTGTCTTTTCAAACAGTCAATTGTACACAGAGTTGAGTACAAACAGAATACAGTTTTTGTCATCATTAATCATGGCAAATGATGTTCGACCTATAAGGTAAAGTATCAAAGACAAGAACAGAGTATCTTAGATAAATGATTGTGTCCATCCCATCTTTCATATTCAGTTATTTCATCAATGATGCAACATAATGTATACATAGGAAGTAGTTGGGGCAATAGTAAGCGGCGTTAATGCACGTTTTACAAGTTGTTGTGAAAATGTCATCTTTTTTATTTTCATCACTTTATTTTCAAATCCTTACTATCATCACTTCGTGTTGAAAATGTAAACGCTTTTATTTGCAAAATTTAAACGCCTTTATTTGCAAATCTTTACGACCACCACCACTTCCTTTCTGAGAATACCCTTTCCGGTCTGTCAGTACCCCTGTCTGAGATCACCCCTGCTCCGGCCAGATCCCCTTGGGAGACTGGTTTGCCGCTCGGTGGTCAGGGTGCGCCAACCACTTTCCAAACAGCATCCCGATCTAGCCTTCCGGTTGTGAAACGTCACATGGCTATGGTCATGTGATAACACGGGGCCGGATTTGTTTGCGGAAGACGATACTTTTTATTTTATTATCATTATTTTACTCCAGGCTAATGTAGCTCTCATTCCAATACAAAACAATGTGAAATACTCTCAACTATTTCCGTTTCAACTACAAGAAGTTTCCAAATTACTATTACGCACATTATTAACATGACCAAGTTACTCAAGTCATTTCTTTGGGTTCTGCTTCTCTGTCGACTCGGGGAGTCCAAGAGAAGAAATGTTCTTCTAATTATCGGTAAGTGGCTACGTTTTAAACTGCTAGGGCCAGGTGGGGAAACAAACAAACCAAAAAACGTCTCGCTGATTTGGCTGAATACAAGTTAAGGCAAAAGTGTTGGCGCCTCAGCATCTGCTCCACCGATGACTTCAACGAAGTACAAACGGTTAACTGTTTCACCTTCACGTTGCAATGACAATAAATCAGTCTAAGTGCAGTGCATTAGTGTATATGTGGGCAGTACAGGAGTACTCGCAGTTTGTACCTAAGTAGAAGTACACATAACAGTTAAAAAGAAAGACTGGATAAAGTAGAAGTAATCGACACAATAGACTCTGAAATGTACTGAAATACAAAAGTACCATTTAAATGAATCTGTATTGTCAATTGAATGCAATTCCCATGTAGATAAATTGGCACAGTAAAAACTTTTCTTTTTTTTTTAAACCAAGAGCTGCCTAGGCTCAGGCTTTTATGCCTTCAAAACAATTGCTAATGTTATGAACGGACTAACAAAAATTTCTAAAGCAGCTGATGATAACAAAAAAATTATACCTTGTCTGTTTTTTTCAGATTAGACAATGGATTCTATAACACCAGAAGCTTGTGGTTTTAAGCGCTTTTGCCATTTTTGATAAGGCCATGTATGGGGAATATCTGGTTTCTCTGAATGAGTTGCATCATTGTTGTTAATAAGCCCCAAAGAGCTCAACCATTGTTGACTTTCTTTCTCTCGTTAAACATCATGTCATCTGTGGAGGTAGCAAATTAACAAGGCAATTTTCACAAAGTAAGCACTAGAAAGTACTGGTATCATTTCAAATGTAGGGATTAAAAGTAAAAGTCATGAGAAAAATAAATACTCAAGTGAAGATCTGAAAAATCTACTCAAATACAGTACAGTGACAAATTATTTGGACATTGCTACTTCCCACCATAGCATCAGCTCCATGATATGCATGGTTGTGAAACACAGTAATTCGGATTATGAAAGGATTAGTTGACACAAATATTGGTTTTAGTTTTAGACACAAATTTTGTGTTTTGTTTAGCTCAAGACAAATTAACAGCAATTTGCACACTCCACTATCAACAACTGCTAACTCAGGAGATTACCTACGGTAATCATAAAATATGCTTAGTAATATTACCACAATTCATATAGTGATAGTGAAAGATCATATCTTTCTATTAAAATACATTAACTCAAATTTTAAATAAATACACATAGCTCCTTAACCCAGTTTTACATTGATGTCTTTATCGGCTGTCAGATTAAAAAAAAAAAAAAGATGATGTCAATATTCGACATTTTGACGAATATGTGATGCAGAAAATGAGCCCGGACGATAATCGGTGTAGACCTAATTTTTGTCTCTTTCAGCTGATGATGCCGGGTTTGAGACTGAGGTGTACAACAACTCAGTGGTCCACACCCCTCACCTACGTTCTCTGGCTCAGCACAGTGTCGTGTTCCACAACGCTTTCACCTCTGTCAGCAGCTGTTCCCCCAGCCGCTCCACCATCCTCAGTGGTTTGCCGCAGGTAACGCACACACGTATCAAAGTTGTTTTTAGGAAGTATTTCATCAATCAGATAGTTGGTCTCCACTTTTGCATGTGATTTTTATGATGAATTTTTTTTCACTGTTTTTAAACAGTTCACCCTTTTTTTTACATTTTCGTCAAAACACCCTCTGGATCAAGAATCGCAGCATCCTGTACATCCTTTTTTTTTCCTTTTAACGATAGTCAACTGGAAACCATGTCACAGTGGAAAGTGACTGGTACATTACCAGGAATATAGGAAGCGAATACATAGCTTCAATAAGAAGGAATAGTGTGACACGCGCTGTTGTTGTGATTATTGGCCCCTCTCTTAAAAACGTGTAACAAAAAAATGGCCGTGTTTTTGTTTTTTTTATTGGACTGGAATGGATTAATGGCGTTTTGATCAATTGCAGTGGGGGGAATTGATTTGGTATAGTTTAGTTGTGTAACAAAAAACGATTTGAATCGCAAAATCGTTTTCGATTTGACAAACTGAATCATTACATTTTAAAATTGATGCATCCTTGAATCGCATCAAGCCCCATGTATCTTCTTTGGTGAAAGATGTACACCAGATATAAATTGGTTCGATGTTGCTGATGATTTGTTGTTTCTTTGAATTCAATTCCAAAGTAACATGGATACATTGGGCTTTGGAGAGCTTTTACAGGTTGTTGTGTATTAATAAAATTAATAAAAGAGACAGTTGTACCATATCGAATTGAATCGTAATCCCACTAAATCGAACTGAATCGAATCGTTATACTTTAAAATCGTTACATCCTTCAATCGTATTGTTCTCTATGTGTCAAGAATCATATCGAATTGTCTTGTGTGGAGAGATGGACACCCCTAGTATACGAACAAATTGATTTACAAGCTTGGTCAAAAATGTAATTCCTGAAGGTTTGACCGTATTCCCAGAATTGCGTTTTACTCTAGCTGCAAAGGGGACCCCAACACAAAATGCCAGGTCCTCATTTTGCCCACTGAAATAACAATTGTTTTCTGGCTTCTTAGCACCAGAATGGCATGTATGGACTTCACCAGGGCTTCCATCATTTTAACTCTTTCGATGGCGTCCAAAGTCTGCCGCTGCTCCTCAGCCAAGCTAACATACACACGGGTTAGTAATGAAGTTTACCCCCCCAAGCTATATACAACTTGTGCTCATCCCTATTTCTGTCATTTTCACTCCCAGGTATAATTGGAAAGAAACATGTTGGTCCTGGGTCTGTATACCCTTTTGACTTTGCGTACACAGAGGAAAACAACTCTGTCCTTCAAGTGGGGCGGAACATCACCCGCATCAAACTTCTCGTTCGAAAGTTTTTCCAGACCCATAAAGAGGAAGCTTTTGTCAGAAAGCGAAATGCAGAAGAGGACACAGTCAACAATTTGAAAGATGAAGAAAGGCCTTTTTTTCTCTATGTGGCCTTTCATGACACCCACCGCTGTGGGCACTCCCAGCCCCAGTATGGCGCTTTCTGTGAGAAGTTTGGGAACGGGGAGATGGGAATGGGCAGAATTCCCGACTGGACTCCACAATATTACACACCAGAGCAAGTTAAGGTCAGTGCTTAACCCATTAAGGATGGGAGTGCATAACCGTCTTTCTACCCTTAAAGCCTGGAGCGCTGTTGCGTCTTTCTACTCTTAAAGCCTGGAGAGCATATACGTCATTTTCTTTCTATTATCCAATTTTTGTTCTCTTAACCAATGACATGCAACATAATATACACGTGACAGTGTCGTGAGCCCGCAGAGGATGTTGTGGAATTCTTTCGAGTCGGCGGACGCCATCGATTGCGGGAGCTTTGAAATGAGTAACAGCAGTGATACATAGACGATGCGCTTGTGGACTTTGAACCAGTCGAACGTGATATATGGTTAAGATATATGTTTGTAGACAATGACATTTAGGTATATGTTTGTAGACAATGACAATATCGACGTCTTGGTAACAAAATAGAGGACGGTAATTACCACTCGATTTTTAAAATTAAAAATAGTGCATCTCTTACAGTGACACTTTATTTTTACATCTTCGATTAAAACAGTAAAGATTAATAAACTCGGGCCTGTGTGCAAGCCACATGTCTAAGGTCTCAAAATCTTTTGGAATTATGTTTCTGTCTGCTGCGGGGGCTGAGATATTAATTATTTTTGTAGGTGTTGAATTTCTGGGAAAACTTTTCAATGGTAATTCCAAAGACGACCTTAGGTTTTGGGGAGCTGTTGAGCCAGGCGCTTTAGGCTTTAATGGGTTAAATACAGTTACCGGGATGTTGAATGTTTTCAGTATTTCTTTAATTTCGTCAATTGTATCTGACGATATGATCATACAGATTCCGAGTTTATTGCCCTATGAATCCTAACCTGTCTTTCTTGTGTAATCCAGGTCCCCCCTTTTGTACCGGACACACCTGCAGCACGAGCTGACTTAGCCGCATTGTATACTACAGTTAGCCGACTGGACCAAGGTACGGGACGTGCCCGATACACGCGCAGCACAATTTCATTAATATGAATCAATCATTTCAATGGAGTTCATTTTTCTGTGTAGGTATTGGATTAGTTCTTCAAGAGCTCAGGGACGCTGGATATGAGAACGACACTCTGATCATCTACAGCTCGGACAACGGCATCCCCTTCCCCAACGGCAGAACCAACCTGTATCATTCCGGCACAGCAGAGCCCATGCTGGTGTCCTCTCCAGAGCACAGGGAGCGATGGGGAGGCACCAGCCAAGCCTATGTCAGCTTATTAGGTAAGAGGTGGGATATAGTGTGATTGTTATCTTCTTAATTGGCCAGCAGAGGGAGACTATAGTACAGAAACTGGGCTCAAATTGCAAGATCCGCTGCACATAATCCAGTAATACATAGACCTGATTTGATTTCCCTGAATATCCTCCAAAAATAAAATGCATGTATAGTTTTTTTGAAAGCCATAATGACATACATTCATTTATATACTTCACAGCTCTGAGATTGGGGGTTAGAACCCAGGCACCACACCACAGCCTTTTTTTTTCATATACTCCATCTTTTTTCCACTTTTCAAAAGGATGTGTGTTAGGTGAAGACTCCAGTCCAGGGTTTACCCCGCCTCTAAAGTCTGTTCGGATAGGCTCCAGCTCACCTGGGCTGCAACAATGAAGACAAGCGAAATAGAATGTGGTTGGGTGGATGGCATTTAATGTACAAGACAAGATAATTTGTATGCGCAGTGGCTTTCAGTGTTTTGTATCAATCAATCAATCAATCAATCAATCAATCAATCACATTTTATTTATATTGCACTTTTCATACATAAAAATGCAACTCAAAGTGCCGTAAAACATCCAAAACACAACATAAAAAGATGACCCATTCCCGCCGTCCCTCCCAACAAACCCAAAGACATATCCACCAGTACATCAGCACTCAACCACCCCCGCCCCCCCCCACACACACATAAAATAATAAAAGTACCTTAAAATCGATGCTGAAACACACAGGGAGCTAATGCAGCAATTTTAAAACTGGTGTAATGTGCTCCCGCCCTCTGGATCTCGTCAGCACCTGAGCAGCTGAATTCTGCAGTAGTTGTAAAGAAAAAATACTCTTTTTGGGGAGGCCAGAGAGCAGGGCATTACAGTAATCTAAACGACAGGAAATAAAAGCATGCATCAGCTCTTCCGTGTTAGCCTGAGAGAGAAATTGAAGCGATGTCGTAATCGGCTCCATGAAAAGGAAGGTACGCATAACTGCTGTCTGTCGTCTGATCGCACAGTTTTCCAACTTATTCATAAATAAGCACGTGGAACAGCACATGTGGACTAGCCTTGGGCAACAGCAACATTCCTTTTTTCATTATATTTTCCTATTTTCGTTTGACCATTTTGCAGCGATCGGAACTGAGTGTTCTATATATGTCTCATTTAGGGGCGATTTCGGCCCAAGTGAAGTCAATAATAAACAGGCGATACACAGCAGCGCGTTCCCCACTCTGGATCAACTGCAAGAAATTGGGGAAGTAAAAGTCAGAAATAAACAAATACCTGTGAACGCAACCATGTCAAGTTGCTTCCCAGAAGCTAGTTGACACGCAAATGCAATCAGCGCTTCCATGAGCCAATGTTTTTAATCTATAGGGACCAGTTGTACGCCGTACGTTGTAGTTATTCGTATAGGCTTGTGACATGAGCAGTGGTAATGCACCCTTCTGTACCATTTTGACGTGATGGGTTCGAATACCCCCGTTGTCCAGATCTTTTTATTTGTTTATTTCTAACTTTTATCTGCCCACTTTCTTGAAGCCGATCCAGAGTGGGGAACGAGCCGCTGTTTTTTGACTTTGACACTCGGGCCGAAATCGCCCCTTAATGAGACATATACTGTATATAGAACACACAGTTCCGATCGCTGCAAAATGGTCGAATAATGAAAATAAGAATGTTGCTGTTGCCCAAGACGACAAGTCCACGTGTGCTATTCCGCGTGCTTATTTATGAATGAGTTGGAAAACTGCGATCAGACGACAGACAGCAGTTATGCATATATCTTCCTTTTCGGATGGAGCCGATTACAACATCGCCTCAAACATGTTGATGCTTCTTTTTGACCACTTATTTTTACATCTATGCACGTATTCATCACTCATCAGTGATTTCGGCGCATCCGTGTCCGCGGGAGTGTCAGGTACGAACTTTAATTTAGGTGAAAAGCAACACGATCGCAACCATGACAAGTTGCTTCCCAGTAGCCAGTTGACATGGTCGTATACATTTAACACCAGATTAATCTGTGCCACCTCGCCGCAGTGGTTAGGCAGCGGCATGTGTTTTTTATTGTTCACCGCGGCATGGGTTCAAGTACCGCACCGTCCTCCTCTTTTTTATTTTTTAAAATTTGTTTTCATTTTTACTCCGTCTATAATTACTTGTAGCCACGAATCGGGAGTTGTAAACGAGACGTTTGGTGTCGTGTGTTTATTGAGGATTTGAACACGTATACGCTTGACCAATTTCCGCGTAGCTTGTGACGAATCTGCAGACAGGGAACACAAATGACTTTTTGACATTGCCATAACGGCCACATCTGTAATCGGGAGCCAGTTAATCTGGAAACCAGTTGAACCGTAACACCGGCACGAGATCGAAAAATGAGAGCATGGGTGGATCGCAAAAGTGTTTGTTAAAGTTTGTCTCAAAACATCTTACCCTAACTAGAATCCTGTGTTGCATTTTATCCAAAGGTCCTTATTGATATTGAAATCGAAAGTTAACTTGCCATGATTACTTCCAGTGACAGAGCTGCTGCTGCTTCTTCCTCTTCGTCGTCTTAAAAAGAAGAGAAGAAGAAGCATGAACAACAGCAGAAGTATTGACACTCTATTGCTTTGCACGACAACAACTAGGGTTTAAAAAGGCATTCATCCACTAGGATTGTACCTTTGGCTAAAATGAATTTAAGGTAAGCCAATTTTAGGATAAAAAATTAAAAGTTTAAACAAAAGACTCACAGCCACACCGGGGACTAAATGCGTCTCCTTTTAGCACCTTCCAGAAATGACACATTTTTTTCAAATCGCCGTAACTCATGAACCGTTTAAGTGAACAACGTAATTCCGTAAGAGGGTGGCGGCCGTGAAAATAGACGATCACGTAGATGGGAAAAATGGACTTCCGACTCGTGTTGCGCGGGATACCGGTACCAGCACCGTACCGTGATATTTCGGCATCGAAAACGGCTCAATACCATTTTTTTTAAACACCAGTATTCCAAAAAATACGCAGCTCACCAACTCTGTCTTCAAGGCAAGTATACATAAGCGCATCGGCGCCTGTCTACCGACATGTCAGAAGCGCCTTTAAGTGGCACGCCTCCTTTTGCATGTGGAGAGGAAAATGGCCTCCCGCAGTGAGTGAAGCGCCTGGTGCCCTGCCGCTCGCTGCTCCTCCGCTCCTCGTTTTTTAAGCTTGATGCGCTGTCATATGGAACCTTTTTGCCTACATGGCCGAAAGCCATGGCAAGCCGACCAACATGACAGAGCGCATCTGGAAAACTTGTTTTGAAACTACCGTGGCTCTAGGTGGGAACACGTCCAATCTGGCCAAGCACCTTGCTGATCGGCATCCAGACCGCCAGTTTTAAGAGCTCCAGGTTGTGATGCATTTCTAACACTTCACTCAAAAATAAGCAGAGTGTGAATTATTTTTTTTCACAATTTGTATAATGTGACGAGGCATTCGACTAGCCGGGTAGACACACGCATGCACACACACACTCAAAGCGGCATTACGTTGAGTCATTACCAATTAAATGTACATATTTGCTTGGCTGTACAAACTGTGCAAATGTATTGTCAATATGAAATGCAGTCACAGAATAGATATATATTTAGAATAGCAGTCATAGAAGTCAAGAATATGGCAGTAATCTAAAAACTTATAGTGAATGTATATATGTGACGGGCCACTCCTGAGTGTGGCAATTTGCAGCCCCACGTCGCTGTCGCTTCAACACACCATGGACACTCACACTCAGGTGGATATTGTGTGGTTTCTTTATTGCAACACTGCAACACAGTATGGTGGGAGCATTGATGAAGTCGCATTCAGTCTGATAGTCATCACTGTGCACTCCTCGTAGGTCTGACTGACGCAGCGGCAGAATGCAGGTGCCACGCTATGTGCTGTTGCGTCACTTCCGCCATAATTTAATAACGTTTCTATTTTTTCACTCCGTTACATATATATATATATATATATATATATATATATATATATATATATATATAATGTTAAAGTGTTTGTTTATATATATATATATATATATATATATATATATATAAACAAACACTTTAACATTATATATATATATATATATATATATATATATATATATATATATATATATATATATATATATAATGTTAAAGTGTTTGTTTATATATATATATATATATTTATTTATTTATAAATTATCCTTATAAAAACATAAATGCAGGCATTGATCTCATTATTTTTAAAAAAAAATCATTCTTAATATCAGAATTGGCTAATTCTGTGTCCAAAATCATTCTTAATGTCAGAATTGGCTAATTCTGTGTCCAAAAAGCATCGGGGCTATAGAGCTGCATATGTGGCCATGAAAATGATCAGAACCTGCTCAATACTGCATTACACTAGATGTCACACTAATGGATCTATAAACCTCTGTGCACATTTTCTACTAGTGGCATTTAAAATAAATAAATTCTTAAAGTTTAATTGACATGTAGTCTATAAATATAAATAATCAAGTGTAGAACGAAACATTGTAATATATTTATCTCCAGAGCTGGGCAGTCCATCCAGGGGATGGAACTGTCCGTCCCGGACGGACACCCATTTTTGGGATGGAGGACGGGGCGACAAATTTTAAAAAAGGGTTGGACTAAGCAAGGGCGGAGGTGGATTTTAGTCCGGCCCACTAATTGGCCCTCATGCGGCCAAAGTTCATCTCAACCGACTTGGCAAATGGGCAACGACAAAAATTGCCTCAGAACACTTCAAACGTGCCATTAGTTACCCAACTGCGCAGGAGATTTTTCAACAGGAGATACAGCGCTCACTGCATGTTCTCTTCTAGGAGCCGCCTTCATTAATTGCCTGCACAACGCTTTTGATGTGCTTACCAGTAGTCAGATTGCACATGTATATTCTGCCCTCTAGTGGTTCACCTCATGTAATACCATGGATAATGCCACAGGAGTGAGCCAATTCACCTCACCGACAGAAACACGACCAGCCTGTTTTGTATGTGTAATCCGGGAAGGTTTTGTTAACTAACTGTTAACATTTAGTACCGGTACCTTATCTCTTTGCTTGCAAAGTATTTTCTTGTGTGGGACATCTTTAGACCGTAAAAATCTCGACCAGCGTATACATTTAAACGGCCCGGAAGTGGAAGTCAGTGGCCCCCATATATTCACAAACTCCCAGCCCCCTTTTTTCCACCTATTCTCTGCTATTTACTGTAACACGTACCTATTTGCCACACTCCACGTATTTTTGTGATTAAGAACGGATTAAGGTAGGTTTTCGTCCGTCCCGCCGATCGTGTTGTGTTGGGTTCTTTTAAAAATCAAGACTGCCTTGCTAAACCTGCACAACACTGGAGTGCGCTTTTTCATGTGTGTTCCCTTCCTGCAGTATTGTTCTCAAAGGCATAGTCTGCCCTCTAGTGGACACCCGTTTCACTGACGAGGAAAACAATTACTGAAAGCTATTACCCGAAAGTGGAAGACATTCATTCTCGTCCTGAAATAACATTGCCTTATTTTGCAATAATTATTTTTATTGCGAGATAACTCCAGGGGCGACGGAATGTAAGGACGGAAGCGCTTTAAAAGGACAAGGACGGATGGGATCAGAGGACGATTATTTTTATGAATAAGGACGCAGGATGAAAGGGTACCCAGGTCGCGGATGGAGGAGGGACCGTCAAAAAAGGGTCAAGTGCCCAGCTATGGAGTGGTGTTAAAAGGCAAGACAGGATGTTAAAATGAGACATCAAAAACTAAGATCTTTAGTATCTTGGCTCTTGTATCTTAAGAGCTAAATTTAGCCCGTGTTGTTTGATGAAGAAGTCACAAGTGTCTTTGCTGTGTGCGTTTGTTTCTGCTCTGATGAGTCAGTGGCTAATAAAACCTCAAATGACGGAGGTCTGGTTATTGCTATTTGCTATTTTTACTGTTGTAAAGGTGGCAAACAACACTACATGACTAACACATGCCAACATCCTTTCATTTCGGGTGCATATTTTTTTTCTTTCCGTTAGCCAATTACTTTTAAGATAACTTTAAAAATTATATAAAAGAGTTTGGGGATCATATTTTGTGGTATATTTACAACTTTAACTATTAAAGCAGGCTGTTATTGAGGGGGGCTTAAATACCTGCAAATTTTTGCAATTCATGACACTTATTCATGTGGAATAAGTGTTCATCTACTCGTTTTTATCCATCTCTGGGGGCAGCCATTTTGTCTTCTGTCGACTGAAAATGACATCACAACTGCTCACAACGACCAATCACGGCTGACCTGTTTTCTGAATCTGAGCTGTGATTGGTCATTGTGAGCAGTTGTGATGTCATTTTCAGTCGACAGAAGACAAAATGGCTGCCCCCAGAGATGGATAAAAACGAGTAGATGAACACTTATTCCACAAACGCAATATTTATCAAAATGCCCTGTTTCAACTCGTGGGCTTGCATAGAACATATTCTTTAAAAAAATGTTTGCGTTGACTTCTCTTGAATCTTATTTATGTATTAGATAATACAGTGTTACACCACTGTTTTTAATCCATGAGTAATTGCTTAAAAGGATAATAGCCTAAATTTTTATTTTCTAAATGAAGCTTCTCAACTCATGTCAACACAGTTCCTTAGCACCAAGTTCCCACAAGATGGTGCCAAAGTAATACTTTGATTACTGTAATGAGTTGTGCAAACATGAACCACTATGTAAAGTATGTTCCCTTTAAATTCTCAAAGATTGTAATTGTCTTTTGGCAGACCTCACTCCCACCATCCTGGACTGGTTTTCTGTTCCCTACCCGTCATACAGCCTCCCTGGCAGCACCACGGCCCCAGTCCACCTCACCGGTCGCTCCTTGCTTCCTGCCCTGGTCACTGAGCCCAGCAGCTGGCACACAGTCTACGCCAGCCAATCACTACACGAGGTCTGTCAGTGCGCAAACATTTTCTTGAGCGTGACAAAACGCAAGCGGTGGTGGGAAGTATCCGAGTGACTTGAGTGATTACTTTCCTGATAACCGTGGACTTTTATTTCCTACGTTTGAAAAGCGATTTAATGTCTGTTCTACGGAAATGTGGTCAAGAAGATTTTTTCCATTGTTGAAGGTTGATTTTGTCTTTTATTTTCCAGTTTATGAGTATGGTTTTCTTGGTGATAGTTAGGGCTACCAAGGTGAATTTGGCATTTAGTATTGTCAAAGTTGAGGCAGAGTAATGGAGAAAGTGGGAAGCAGCAGTCCAGGAGGGCAGAGAGTGGTTCTGTCACCCCTTTCCAGCTCTGCCAGTTACTACCTTCCTATTAGCCGGGACTTGGGTGCCATCTTGTAGTAACTGAGAGTGTTACATATAGATCACAAACATACACGGAGAGCGACAAATAGGTACGTGTACACACACTTTAGCAGAGAATATGTGGACAGACAAACAAAAACCATAAGGCGTGCATGTATGTGTCAGTGCTGTTTTGCGTGCATTTTCCAGTATTTGCAGTGAATTTTGCCATTTTCTGTCCTGTAAGATGGCATCTGGGAATTATTTTCTATTGGATGAGGTGTAAGTTTGACATTGTTGGACATGTTATAGGTATTAATGCAGATTTGGATCCAGAAGCTGGCATCAGCGGCAATTCCCAGATCTTCCCATTTCTTGTGAGGTACTGCCATATGTGTATCGGATTGTATTATGAATTTGTATATTTGAGTCGTTCAACTTTTCTCCCTGACTTAATATTCATTAGTGTCCCTGTTGATACAGAAGGGGTGAGGCGTGACATTAATATCTGTTCATTTTGTACACTTTTTGGATCAGAGATGTGAGTTGATGATATTCCAAATACCGTGCGCCCCTGAGGCTGAACCAAATATTGAAATGAGTGAATGGGTGTGTTCCAGGGTTGTACCAGAATGGTGTGAAGTTAGATGGTGTGAGAGTGGTGTTAGTGACTTTCAAGGATTTCCACCAAGCTGTCAGAGAAGAAGGTATTGTTAAAGATGTCAAGCATGAGTGACGTTTGGTTGAGCTTGTCTTTAAAGACTGCAAAAACAAAGAGAGTAGTGACATGGAGGAACACGAACCAGGGAGCTTTAACGGGTGACGCAACAGATTTGGTCAAGCAAGGCATTCCCCATACCTGACCTTATTTAAGAGAATTTGTTGTTGGGTGCAAGGATGATTTGTGGTCAAATGTGCTTTAAGCTAACTTATATATAAAAAAAATAGGCATTGTATATGAAAGAGAAAAAATTCAGAATTTCAGAGTCGTCACTTATTTTTCCTTTCACTAGAATAAGTGCTGGGTGAGTTCTAACGTGACACTATTCACTTCATTTACCAGCCTTTTTTTTATTTTCATTTGTTTTTTACACAACTATCTACTTGAATTTAAGTAGCGTGTGTGAGTCCTTCAGCCCTTTTTGTCTGTTTACAACCAGGTGAGCATGTACTACCCAATCCGTTGTGTCCACCAGGGGGCATACCGCCTCCTCCACAACCTGCACTACCGCATGCCCTTTCCCATCGACCAGGACTTGTATGTTTCGGCCACCTTCCAGGACCTGCTGAACCGCACCAGGCTGAGTGAGCCCACACACTGGTTCAAAAGCCTGCAGCAGTACTACTACAGAGAGCGCTGGGAGCTGTACGATATCAGGTCTGCTTTCATCACCAACAACACTAGATTCTCACACTTTTTGGGCTATAAAACATCAAACTGTCTGATGAAACTCCTGAGGGACCAAAGTTGACTTTTAGTGATGAGCCCACTTTTCAACAATTTTCTTCAGGATTTTTTCGGGTAGTCACTATGAATAAACATTTCTCCATTTGGTGTATCGGTTGAAATAGATTTTCCTTTGAATATTATGAAAATAATAAGCCCCAAGCCACATCACTCCGAACGATCCTCAGTAACAGGCTCCAGATCGGCCTGAGACCACAGCTTGGCCCGGCCTGGCCTTCTTTGCTTTTCCGTTACAACAGGTGGCCGGATCAACTGAACTGTGCAAGCCTCCACTGCACAGTCCACACTCGCAGCGTGTTCAGCCATAAAATTTCACAAATGGTTAGTCTCGCCCACCGGTTTTGCTATGAATCGCTGTTGCACGATGTGACGACGGCACAAATTACAGCCCATCAACTGCAGGGAGGCTTTCACACAGATTAATCAATTTCCGGGTTTAAGCAAAAGAGACACAGCCGCTCGCCGCCGAGACCAAAATACAGTGCATACAGTAAACATGCCTCGTTTGTGTTCTATAACAAAACTTAACTATATTTGCAATTTCATATGTACTGTGGATGAAATAGGAAAGCTTGTTTGCGGCACGCACTGCTTGCTCGCCGGGTCCATTCACCTGTCAGAGCGAGCGCTCATTCATACTGAAATACTGAGTTGCTGCCACTGGCTCGTCATCGTCACCCCCCCATTGTCTGAAGCCCGCCAGCGGCGGCCCCAGGCCACCACCCCCATTTGGCCTCTGGGGGCAGTGTGGGGCCGTGCATGAATGTAGTACACTCAGAGTGAGAACAGAAGAAAGTTGCGATTGAACTCGATTAAAATTTGGCCTCTGTATCGATTCAGATTTTCAAAATCGATTCCATTCACAACATCTCATGGGTCTTACTTTTTAGGAATGATCTAAGCACCCGCATATTATAACTATACATGAATCAACAAGTTATTGCAGTATTTTTGCACATTTCTGATTCATTCCAATGTATATTGTCACAAAATTGGAATGTCTTATATTTAAATATCATCCTGGCTTCTAAATTGAAAGTCAATGTCTTATTTTTTGCAGCTCCTTATTTCTAAATAATGTATTTCTGAAGTGTTGATGTTTTTTTCCCCCCCTTTCTTTTCAACTAAATGGCCAATGCAGAAGAGACCCTCTGGAAACCAAGAACCTGGCATCAGACCCGTCCTACAGTGTTGTACTGGAGAGCCTGAAGCAGAATCTCCAGAAATGGCAGTGGGAGACAGGGGACCCGTGGGTCTGTGGCGCAGACTATGTCCTGGAGGACAAGCTGGAGCCACACTGCAGACCACTTTACAATGGACTCTAATGGCTAAGCGTATCTTGATGGGCATCAGTCTGAACTCAGTACACGTTAAGTAATAATAAATCGTGTTTATTTATATTTGTGTATGTCATGCCGCTTTTAATGGTCAAAAATAAACATTTTACATCCCCTTCATATAATGGTAAAGTATCATGCTTGATTGTGTTACTGGATGGGGTCTCTAATCGGTTTCCATACATGTACAGTATTGTATCATCCAGAGTCTCTTATGGAGAGGCAAAATGCCATCCATGACATTTAACTGTGGTATTATTTCATTATTTCATTGGAGGAGTGCATACCTCACTATTCTTCTCCCAGGAGGGGGTGGAGCTGATGATGTATAGCGAGTGAAATCAGTAACAATCTGCAAATCACTCTGTATTGATACATTTCTGTTGTTTTCCTGTCAGCACAACATTTTCTTTAACTCAAAATCCAGGTTTACTCATTTGCAAGTCTTGTAAGCTATACAACCACAAGCTGTTCTTCTTTGTTAAGCACTAACCCAATTATTGGTGTTTCCCACATGAGTTCACGGATGACCATGACACTTTTGGTACATTCGGTTATACTGTAGATGGACAGACATGACATTTCCACGTTTTACTTATGTGATGATTATCCAACATGGACTCTGCATCGCCGGACCACTATAAGGGTTGGAACGACTTAAGGGCATTAGGCAAAAACTTCTTTGAATTCTTGTTTTTTTGCCTAAGAAAGTTCCTTTCCTATCCGAGCAAGTTTACAATATTGCTTCAAACGCGTTAATGCTTCTTTTTTTTTTTTTACATCACTTCTTTTTACATCTATAGCCTACATACCTGCTCTTGTCATCATTGATTTCGGCGCATATTACACACACGCATGTTGCACACACCATGGGAGTGAAATGTATGAACTGTATTCATTCATTATCTATACCGCTTATCCTCACAAGGGGAGTGCTGGAGCCTATCCCAGCAGTATTCGGGCAGCAGGCTGGGGACACCCTGAATAGGTTGCCAGCCAATCGCAGGGCACACAGAGACAAACAAACACAAACAAATCACACCTAGGGGCAATTTAGAGTGTCCACTTAACCTACCAAGCATGTTTTTGGAATGTGGGAGGAAACCGGATTACCTGGAGAAAACCCATGCAAGCACGGGGAGAACATGCAAACTCCACACAGGGAGGCCGGAGACGGGATCGAACTCACGACCTCTGAACTGCGAGGCGGACGTGCTTACCAGTCATTCACCGTGCTGCCCATATGAACTTTAATTAAGGTGAAAACAACATGATCGCGACCTGTCAAATTGCTTCCCAGAAGCCAGTTGACATGGGCGTATACGATGAGCAGCATATTAGTGCCCTCGCCGGATAATTTATTTAAATCTGCAAGTACACATTTTGCACCAGGTAAAGTGTGCCAGCTCCTGGCGTACTCAGTAGTGGTTAGTGTGTTCCCTCCGAAGCTGCTACTACTTTTTCCCCCTCCTTCGTGTTCAAATACCGCTCTCTACTTTTATATTTTTATTTTTTACTATGTTTACAATTTCTTGCACCCAGTCGGGAGTTGTAAACAAGACGTTTTGTGACAAGTGTTTGTTGAAGAATTGAACAGGTATGCAGTTGAGCGATTTTTATGTAGTTTGTGACGAATCTGCAGACAGGAAACACGAAATTACTGGACTGATATTGCCCTCACGGCACACCTGGAGGGAGCCAATTAATCTGGAAGCCTCTTGAACCGTAACACTGGCATGATCCTAATCAAGAGCTAAACCGCAGTTGACTGTACCTCTCTTTGTGTCAGCATCTGAGGAGTTAGAAAAAAGTAAGGAGTCAAGTAAGAAGTAAAAAGTTACATATTTTATTAAAACATAGCTGAGCTGGGCACTTGACCCTTTTTTGCCCGTCCGGCCGCGACCGTCCAACCTTGACTTGGGAACCCTTCCGGCCGTGACCCCCCGGGCATATTCATAAACATTGTCGTATTGTATGATTATTTGGATCCAACAGACGACAAATCTGCAGGCATTCAACAAGTTACTTATTTTCCACACTTCCCCTCCTTCACACTTCCCGGCCTTCAAAATAAAAGCATATCAGCAAACCACTACACAGCAGTTTTGCTACAGCGTATTTCCGGCAGTAGGAAAGTGCATGATGTGCCAGTGTCATACTTGAGTGCTGCACGCTGCTTGAATATACTCCCGGACACAAGTTGTTTTGAAAGAAGCCTAAAAAGAAGCCTTTCACCGAGTAGGCTGAGATGAAATTTGGCCGCCTCGCGAGTACGTCACACGCATGAGGGCCGATTAGTTGGCCGGACTAAAATCCACGTCCAGCCATGCTTAGTCCAGCCATTTTTTAAAATTTGTCACCACCCGCCCCAAAAATGAGCATCCGGCCGGACTGGAGGGTCCGACCGGTCCAGCCCAGGGATGGACTGCCCAGCTCTGAAACATAGGTAACGCAAACAATCATAGTAGTACATGTAGATACCTGATAAATGTACAAGTACAGGAAGTACCTTACTTTGTTCCTTCCCACCACCACCTGAGACCCTAATGAAGACAAGCCGTACAGATGGATAGACGGCCGCATAAAATGTCGTCCCGGTTATTGCGGAGTTGAGTTGGCCTACTTACGTCACTGTCTTGGACCACTGGTGTAAACCTTACTTATCGCTTACCACAAGCGTCACGCTTTTGACGTATTTCTCTCTCGCTCGCTTTCTCTCACGCACACCTCCCAATCCATCACAAATTGATCGATTGGAAACCGTCCCGAAAGAATCCCCCCCCCCCACCCCCGCTCCCACCCTTCCTTTCTCACTCATCAAGACGGACGATCATCTGCTCTCCTCCAATTTGATTTGACGAACGTCCTGGGTCACGATACGTCTGGCAGCCCGCTTATAAAAGCAGCAGGAAATTCGCCCAACAGGCAACCAAACGCAACGCAGGAGAAGAACTCAACCCAAAAAGCTCCGCGTAACGGCACAAGTGCTTTTCAGACATGGAGAGGTCCCTTAGGTTTGCTGTGGTGTGCGTTGGAGTGTCCCTGCTCATCTCCTGTAATTCCGTCCAGGCCTGGTACAAGCAGTCCACCAGCCCCACTTAC
This sequence comes from Filicampus tigris, assembly GCF_054856515.1. Lineage (NCBI taxonomy): Eukaryota > Metazoa > Chordata > Actinopteri > Syngnathiformes > Syngnathidae > Filicampus > Filicampus tigris. The sequence goes on from NC_141222.1 coordinate 8,763,829, forward strand.
TACTCTGTGGGTCGCGCCTCCGGTTTGCTCTCTGGAATCCGGAGGTCGCCTTATGTGCGTAGGTCCGAGTCCCAAGAAACGATGGACAGCGGAGAGACGCTCGGTGCGAACGTTGTTCCGGAGACTGACAGGCAGGTCTCTTTGCTCAAAAGTATGGTGAGTGTTGTTCAGATAGTGATGATTTCGTTTCACTCTCTTCCACGGGCTTAGCTGTTCCTTACAGCTGCGCACTCGCACTTTTATCCGAAATTGAACACCCTTCCACATTCGTTCTTTCGTTTTGGAATTGCTTGTCATGTGAAACAACAACAACAACACATTTATCAACACATCCAGTATGTTCTCCGTGCGTAAAAGCTCATGCGTAAAAGTACGCACGGCGAGCGTCGCGCGCTTTCCGAGTATGGGGTTACCCCAAAGTATGGGGTTCCATTTGTGCCAAAAATATGTTATGTGTTGATGATAAGCGTCTATGTTATGTGTAGCTGAGAAGTGTCTATGTTAGACGTCTATGTAAAGTGTCGATGTTAGACGCCGATGAGAAATGTCGACAGTGTTTAATGAAATTAATAATATGTATGCATGCGGTACTGTTCGCTCATTTCGCTCATGCCCACCACCGTTGCGAAACGCGGCTTTGTTTAACAGCCGGGATCAATTTTTTCGAGTGTTTTATTTTCAGCCTGTATAAATTTATTTTTCTTTTTTTTTTTCTGAGGACCTGCTGGGGCTTTGCCTTCCGTAGGTCTTTTGGGGAGAGTTTTTGGTCCGTTTAGCAACGTACAGAAAAGCGCCAAATAAATCGGACTTAATAATAATAATAATGAAGGCCTTTGCCTTCACATAATAATAATAATAATAATAATAATAATAATAATAATAATAATAATAATAATAATAATAATAATGATAATAATAATAATAATAATTTGTTTTCTTGTCCTTCACGTCATGGCCGCATTGAGTTCAATGCCTTTGGCATTACTGACATCTAGGTGTAGAAACAGCGCACAGCACACAGCTCAAAAATTAAAAAATAGAAAGAAATTAATAGATGCTGAAAATAAGAAATGCCCAAAAGTTGATCCCGGCTGTAAATAAAGTGTCGCAACGGTGGTGGGAATGAGCTAACAGGATCGCATACATACTTTTATATATATGATTTTATTTATAATGATTTTATTAAACACTTGACATTTCTCATGGACGTCTAACATGGACACTTATCGTCGACGTCTAACATATACAGACACTTATCATCCACACATAACATAAACACGTATCATGGACGTGTAACAGACACGTATCATCGACACATAACATATTTTTGGCACAAATGGAACCCCATACATATCGGAGCCTGCGTAAACGCGGTGCAAGTGAAAGTGCCATTACATTGGTTTTAATTCAAGGAATGAATTTCAAACTCGATTAGGGTCTTGAAAACATGTTGCTGGAAGTGAAACCATGGCGTTTATGTGGCACTGTTTGATCGTATCATCGGACTCTTATGATAGCACCGAAAAAAAGATCAAAGTTATTACGCTCAGTAAATTATTTTTATTCTTGTTATGAATGTGTCATTTGCACTCAAGGCTATTTGCGTGAAGGACATCTCCCCGAATCTGAAGAGCTGCGAGTTGCTGCGGGACGGGACCGGCACCTTCCAGTGCAAGGCGGACGTCTTTCTCACCCTGGACTCGCTGGACTGCCTGTCCGCATGAGTCCACCGTGCGCTCAACTTGTACAGAAAAGGAGGGTCATTGTAACCCAGTATAGACTATTGAATGTTCCCCCCCCCCCCCCCCCCCCCCCCCAGCCCCCGCATATTTAAAGGTGCAATCATGTTTTCATTATTTTGATTTTCTTTGTTTGGTGTAAATCATTACTGACTTCACATGAGTGTTCTATACCATGACGTGCACTAGCACTGCTGTATGTGAGAAAGTTGATTTCTGCATATAACTTTTTATTGTATCGATTAAAAATGAACACATCTTTGGAACCCACTGTGTACATGTGTCTCTTCTACAATAGCAAGGAAAATAGGAACATGATATAAGACTCCAGCCACACATTTTTATTACATATTGCAGTTTCAGGACAATGACTGAACTGAATAACACACAGGTAACATAAAGAGCAACAATGCGCACTTTCACTTTTAAAGACAAAATAACATTACTAAGAGAAAATCACGACATAACTTCCAGTCAAGACACAAACATGAAAAAGAGACAAAAAACATTTAAAACAGCTGCTGCAGCGTTGATGAGGCGTTACGAATCACATTTAAAAGGCACTCGTTTTGGTGAGATCCCAAATGTTAAAGACAGGTAATGAAACACTTTCCTAAGTTACATCTTTTTAAAATACAAATGGGTTTTTAGAACACTAATTGTTATGAAGAATGAGGATTTTGCTAAGTGCGACGCCATGATGATGTATAAGTGGAAAAATATCTCATGGTAGGCATGAGTGACCATCCATCTGACCTTGTGGACAAACAGTACATTTCCAACCCACTCACACAGACAAGCAGATCTCCACTGCTTCACTTGTGGTTTTCGAGTACATGCCAAAATATAGTTGCCCAAAGGATAAGCAAAGTAGTCCTTAATTGTTTGGGGCATTTTGCAAAAGCTCCTGGAAATGGTCAGAACTCATAGAAAAGGGGCAAGCTGTAGTGAAATGATACTGACACTCCTGCGTCACATCCAAAGATCTGATAGTCCGTTTAGATTTGAGTTCTGAGGAAATCAAGAGTTTTTGTGGCAGCTACAGGAGAGACACGGCCTCCAGGTTCTCTTTTATAATGGTGTCCATAACCACCTGAAAGACCACCTGGATGTTGGAGGTGTCCGTGGCTGTGGTGAAGTGGTGATAGATGAGCTTGCTGGCAGCCGCGTCCAGCGAGACAAAGGCGGCGGTGATGAAGCGGGCGGCCGAATCCACGTCACAGTCGGCTCCTGGAAGATGATATTGCCAAGTTCAAAACGTTGCTTTTGGTGGTTCAAGCAAGTCCACAAATCAGAGGGTGCTGTGAGATTCGTGTTTGTATTTTTTTTTTCTCCTCGTTTGGGAGCTGGGGGGAGATTCTGCGTACACAGGGCAAATATAGACCAAAAACAGTCATATTCATACTCGTATCTAGGATCGATTTGTATCGAGAATTTAGAGTCTTCAGTATACCTAACATGCATGTTTTTGAATTTGGGAAGAAGCTGGAGAAAACACACAAGCATTGCGAAAACAAGCAAACTCCACAGGAAGGTCGGCGCTGAAATTTGAACAAGCAGACCGTCAGAACGGTGAGGCAGATGCGCCACTACGACTACTGTGCTGGCCTAGACTAGAACTGATTTAAGCATAGACTACTCAGAAAAAGTTTGGGATATTGGGCTTTCCGGTGAAATTTTAGAACGAATCTAAAATGCACTACAACCTTTACAAGTGAACTTAATTTGACCATATATACATTTTTGTATGCACACGTCCATCTTATTCCACATTCCAATTACTTATTGCACAACTTTCTGTTCTCAATCAAGGAGCCGAATTGTGAAATTCACAAGTTACTGTGCTATTGAAGTTTGCGGACGGAATCGTTGACAGAAGCACGTTTAAAATCAGAGGCGGGTCCTATTTTTTTCCCCCTGACGAATGACAGGCAACCCACCCACGGGTACCCACACTGCAGACGGATGACAAATAAAGGACGCTCAATTTTGGCTGGGCATTTTACTAAAAATTGAGCATTCTTTATTTTAAGGATTTAACCTTATATTAATTTTTTTATTCTATTTTATATTTTATTTTTTAACCTTAACCTAATCCCCCAATTACAAAGAAACATTTATCATCTTTATGGTTATACAAGTGCAAAAAGAAATACAGAACTTGTAATATGAATACTTCTAAAAGCAGCGAGGGGCATTTATTTACTCAGTTACAGAGATTTATATGGCCATTATTTGAAGGAGGCGTTAATTTCCATAAAGATTGATGTAATGAGATGGCAAGTTGTCTGATGAGTGATTGACAGACTTTTCATTTTTGAGTTCCAATGGCAAGTAAAAGGCTTAACTGTTGGACAAACCTTTAAACTGAGGGAGGTAATGGCGCAGGTGTCGCCCCGAGTGCAGAATCTTGTCTTGGAAAAGGTCAATTTTGTTCATGAATAAAATCTGCAACAAAGAGAACAGACAGAGGGAAAAAATCCGCTTGGACTTCAACACGTTCATCATGAGTCACCGGTTTTCTCTCAAGTGGAAGTGAAAAATTATTTTCAAATATCATCAAACATCAACAGGGACCAGATTAGTTATTCCCACTTGTAGCAATGCAATAATGCAGCAAGCAATGAAACCAATGAATCAAATTTCAAAAATGTGGTTGTGACTTAATACGGGTCAGGATGTCCAAAAGTCACAATACACTTTTTTAAAAATGTTGTTGAAGGGCCATCATAGACTTTGCAGTTTTTGAGCATCAAAATCTTCCACTTGGAGCCTTTGAACAACCTGCCGCTTCCGAAGAATCTGCTGAATCGAGCTTTTGCTGCTGCTCTATTCCAGCGCAGCCCTCCGGATAGACTTTGACAGGCTTTTGCACGAAAGACTGCTCTCGGGTGTTCTCCTCAATCGTAGTCAAAGCAGGCCTTCCGCTGTGTGCTTTGTCAAGAGCAGGTTCTGTTTGGAGAACCTCACCACCGATAGTGAAAAAGTCTTCGAGGAGTGAGATGGCCAATGAACTGAAATTACATTTCGGACAAAACAATTCTTGCCATCTGCCAATTTTACAATCCTGTGCCGAGGTCGACTGGCGAGCCGAGGAATGATGCAAAAAGGCAAAGCCTGAGATGTCAAATGCTGATGGCCCCCCTATTTGTCTGAAGACCCCCTCCGCAAAGTACAAAAGAGGAACGACAGTGACTTTTGGGACACTGCATGCAGAATGAAAAAAAAAAACACTAATTGGGCTGGTCCTAACGGGATTTTCAGGTCGAAATGAATAAGCAACATTTTCATTCAGGCCGCACGCGTGGCTCGGCAAATGACCGTTTCTTGTTTGAACACGCGTCTTGGACGGGAAGTAAAAGTTCGGAAAGCGGCGCGGGCTTCACCTCCGTTGACGGACACAAGCACTTTCCTGCAACGCAAATGGATTGAAACGCAAGTTAAGTGGAAAGAAGTCCGCAAGCTCGCCTCACCGTTGTCTTAATGGGATCATTTCGCAGAAACGGCAACGGAAAAGCTCATCTTAATTGAAACTTACCGTTTAATTACAAGTGACAGAAGCCTCATAGACATAGGGCACTACGTGCGCATGTTCCACTTACATTTTGAACGCCACCACAGCTCATGCAGAATATCACTTAATCAGAGCTAATTAGTTTATTTGAGCACGGTCAGAAACATTGTGAAGGGGAATGACTCAGTCAAATGTGCTTGAAGCTTTTGTATGTCTTTTATAAATGTATTACACCCAGGTAATTAGTACTTTTTCTGCTATGTAATCAGACTGAATGTTTTCAATGCAGAGTGAAATTTGAAACGGCTTCATGTAGAAATGTTACCCCAAAGCAAAATCCTGACGGGGTTTAAAACCCGAAATATCGCCAACTTATATGTCATTTAGGATGCCATGTCTTGCACGTGTCAGAGCATTCCCTCACACTGGTCAGATGGAGCAGGTGGCAACGCGGCCCCTCGTGAGGTGCACCAGTTTTACACCAGCGTTGTACAGACTTTATTCGATTCTCTCACACTGCTTGGGGCTAATAGCGCTGGTGTTAAAAGATTTTGACGTTAATCAATGAGGCTCATTTGCATAGGTATGGGCAATATCACCGCCAAATATATGCGTATTAGCTCATTTAAATATGCGCACCGAGACGCATTCTGTTTGCCATCTCAGGGATGCATTTCACCATCTGCACATGCTTTGTGAATTACGTGCATCTGTTTGCTGTATTTTTACCGGTTAGTGACACGCAAAAGACACTCAATCCTTGAGTGAATTTGGCTCTGAATATTTTATTGTCGATGTAACTTAAAGCGGAAATCCACCCAAACATATATTTTTTTAAGAATATGTTCCCAGCAGGCCCACTAGTTGAAACATGCCATTCTGATTAATATTGTGTTAGTGGAATGTGAGTTAAGCAGCAAAATCCCCCCCCTTTTTAGCCATCTCAGGGGCGGCCATTTTGTCATTTCTCTGGACTGAAAATGACATCACAACTACTCTGGGTTCAGGTAAGGACCAATCACGGCCCAGTTTCAGAAAACAGGTCAGCCGTGATTGGTCGTTACCTGAGCCGTGAGAAGTTGTGATGTCATTTTCAGTCGACAGTATTGACAAAATGGCCGCCCCCAGTGATGGCTAAAAACGGGTGGATTAACTCTTATAATATTTATCAGAATGCCTTGTTTCAACTAGTGGGCTTGCATAGAAGATATTCTTGAAAAAAAATATGTTTGGGATGACTTCCCCTTTAAAAAGAAGAACTTATCACACTTGCAAGACCATTAGGAATGTCAATTGCACTTCAAACATTGTCAGTACAGTTAATAAATGTTTTACGATGGTGACAATTGGAATGCTGGATTGGATTATTTTTATTTACATTTTGGCATTTTCTGAGGGAAAATTGTTCCCAAATCGTGGAAGGGATTGTCATCATCAACATTTTCAGGATTCTTGTTCCTGGTCAAATCATTTGCCTGGCAGTTGCTAGGCAGCATTCGAACAGTAGTTCTTAATCACACTTGCCCCTAAGGCCAATGAAAAATGAAGCATACCCCAGTTGCGCCCACCAGGCTGTTTGAATCACAACCTAAGGGCTTATGCAAACACATTCATTTCCAAATTAAACACTACTCTGTATGAAATATTAAAAAAAGCTTGGCTGTGCTTCTGAAAATCCTTCAGAAATAACATGACCAGCTCAATTCAAAGCATATCTAGTCTCATTTTCCAAGTGATGGGGTGAGAGAGGTCTTTCTCACCATGGATGTACTTCGGAAGAAGACATTGTTGCAGATGGAGGAGAAGAGCTTCATGCTCTCCTGCAGGCGATTCTACACAAGAGACAAAGACCAAGAGAACATTCAAGACGTTCCACATGACCTGGGCAGAGTAGGGAGTCAACCAAACAACTGTTTGCATCAAAGCGTTACCATGGAGGGGTCCTCCACCAGGGTCATGTCATAACCGCTGAGCGACACCACAAAAAGCACCGCCCGGACATCCTCAAAGCAGCCAATCCACTTCCTCCGCTCCGTTCGCTGGCCTCCGACATCGTACATCCTACACACACCCAAAGTCGGGAGAGGCAGAAAAATGAAAGAATAGCAAGCAACGTTTCGCAAGATGGAAATGCACACTTGGCATACTTGGATTTGTTTTTCACCAATTGACTGACTTTGGTGCATGTGGAACTAGCTGTAAATGTGAATACAAGTAGATAGTCACACGGCTTTGAGCTCAAATCCTATCATAACTTTTTACCATCATAAACCATACCAGCTTGTTTCTCACGTCCCCAAAGTGCAGGTGGTACACATGAGTGTTTAAAGCGGAAGTCAACCCAAACATATTTTTTTCAAGAATATGTTTCCAGCAGGCCCACTTGTTGAAACACAGCATTCTGATTGATTTTGCGTTTGTGGAATATAAATTAAGCAGCAAAACGCACTCGTTTTTATCCATCTCTGGGGGCAGCCATTTTGTCTTCTGTCGACTGAAAATGACATCACAACTGCTCACAATGACCATTCGCGGCTGACCTGTTTTGTGAATCTGAGCCGTGATTGGTCGTTGTGAGCAGTTGTAATGTCATTTTCAGTCGACGGAAGACAAAATGGCCGCCCTCAAAGATGGATAAAAACAAGTGGATTATTCCACAAACGCAATATTTATCAGAATGCCCTGTTTCAAATAGTGGGCTTGCATAGAACATATTCCTGGAAAAAAAAATGTTTGCGTTGACTTCCCCTTTAAGCTTTGCTCTTACATGGAACTATTATTTTCTCCCCATGAAAAAAAGCAAGTAATTTGATGCCACCGCTCAGGCCTTCTTAACTCATTCACTGCCATTGTCGATTTTATTTGTCTTTTCCCAGTCTAGCCATTCAATCCCAGGAATGTATTTATATTTTTTTCAAATTTTTTCAAACGTTAGGGTAAAAGAGGGTCTGAAAATGTCTGGCAGTGAATGAGTTGAACACAAAACATGCTTTGTTTTTAAAACATCGCTAATGCTAAAGTAATATCACATTCAAATGCTAACGGGAAATTAGCATCGACTCCGGGAGTGATATTCTTTCAAACATGCAGGAAAGTGGTCCTCGAGGACCGGAGTTTGTTTGAGACCCCCGGTCTAGAACATCACCCCAATAAACGGGGGTTCACCCACCATATACATTACTAAACGAGGCGTTGTGATGGATGATACCAATGCTGTTTATTTAACACCCTCAAATGCATACTTAATAGATCAACAATAATAAGAGTCAATGTGAAGTAATGAGTGATAGCAGATCATTTTGTGTGACAGTGGAGCCTCTACATTTGGAGATCATGCATGACATCGCACAAGACCTCAGCAGTGTACATAGCAAGAACAGAGCGTGCATGAAAGCATTTACTCCACATGTGCTTTGTTTTTTCTTTGGCTTTTTTACAACAGCCATTCCCCAAAAGAGGACCATATGGTCATTGTACATGAAAGGGAAATTACTGTGTACGTTGACACTATCCAGGAAAAGATACGTGAAATCAGCATACTTGCATTCATTTTAAAAGACATGAGTGTGTTCATGACCTTCCATACTGGGGAAGATCTGATCCATGTGATAAAGACACCCACATAGACTGCAACTATTTTGTTTTCTGGACCTCTCAGTGTTAACAATATATTTCAATTTGTCCAAAACACATGGAGTGTGAGGTCAATCTGATACAATAGCACAAAAAAGAAACAAACAACATGAAAGGCAGAGAGAAGAGCAGTAGCTGGTCACCAGTTGGTCAGGTGCGCCATCGTTCATTGGAGCATACTTGGACCTAATACAGCCATTTATCGAGAGGGGAAAGGAACAAAGACACACAGAGAGGGAAACAAACATTGGATGTCAAGCCACAAAAAAAACAGCTTTCAAATGGAAATATTCCACACACACTCATTCAATCAGTGAGGTTAATACAGTCTGCCATTACGGAAACACAATTACAACACACTGACTAAATAGTTTTCAATCTTCCTTCCTCTCAACACACCACAATGTTGCCTCTCATCTACAGGCTTAAAGTCAAATCAAATGTATTTTATATAGCCCTTAATCGCAGGAAAGTCTCAAAGGGCTTCACATGCCCATAGCTGACAACATATTAACGACGTCCCCTGATCTTAACCCCCAGGAAGGCAAGGAAAAACTCAAAAAACACCATCTGAGGAAACATGAGAAACCTTGAGAAGGGACCACAGATCAGGGAATCCCCTTTCCAGGATGATCAGGCTTCAATGGATGCCGAGTGGGCAACATTTAACACATAATACTACACAATGTTGGTTAAAATCATGTGAAAGTCAATCAAATGAAGTGCCGCAGGAAGATGACTTTGGTGAAGTGGGTCGCTGTTGTGTTTTTATCTTCGTAGTTACTGAATAACAAATAAAATAAGTACATTACTACTACTTCTGCGAGGCAGCTCGTATATCACTTCCGTTTGCGTTTCTCCTGCCAAACTGGAAACAATTTTCTGGTTGACACGGGCTGCAAGATTTTGCGAACTGTACATAATGTGAAGTAAAACGGTGAGGATCATATGATTGGTATGTTGTCTCCAGCTGACTCTATTTTAGAGTGGCAAGGTATGAATGTGGGTGATCCTGTCAGAAAACACAGGCCCGTATTCCACTTGACACGTCTATTTATTGTGGTCTGCAACAACGCAGACAAAGAATAACCTAGCAACATCATCCAATGCATATCCATTTGTTAACAATATGCCTAAACATTACAATCCACTGTATTAAGAAATTAATCAGCCAAACAATACATACAATACACATTCACACGTTTCATCACTAGAATAGTTAGCATATTAGCCGAAATAACTAACTTGTGACATCACTCACAAGAACATATTTAGGCTATTATGTACAGCAGTTACCTGACACGAACCTAAATGATTAAACTCAACTAACGTTTACACACAACAACAAACGCCGTGAAACACGGGAAATCTGCAACTACTGAGTTTGCTGGCACGAACAAATTACTAGCTATGTGTCAAAGAAGGAAAAAGAAAAGAAACCACGTCTCTCGCTATCAACACTTAGCGCTCGAGGAGCGTTCAATGCCAGATCACAGTGTGGGACATCTCAGGACTACATCGAAACTCAATGAATTTATCAAATGCCAACAATTACTAATAATAAAAAACGTGAGATTTCTAACATGAAGTATTTCTTAATAAAGTGTGTTTTACTCCAAATAACCTTTCACCCCAATCCGATTCTGAAAGCCACGAAAAGTGACGTGAAGTCTTCAGTCGGCACGTAGACGACCGAAGGACAATCCTCGGAAAAGTAGCGGTAATGTTCGTTATAACAACAGCCAGGGGTAGGCAAACATAGATGCAAAGAAATATATTACAGAAATAGTGGAACGAATTGGGTTATCTGTGTTGTTGTCGAATTTTTGTCTTGCCAAGTTGTTTTGTTTCTGAGGTTGATGAATGCATTGTGCGGCTGGATGGGAGGGCATATGATCGAGAGTAGCAAAGGACGGACAGGAGAGCCGTTGCTCTTTTTTGACTGAACGGTTGTCGTACTGTATTGGCGTAATTAACGTTTTAAGTGACATCAAATCACCTGAGTATTTGTTACAGGTACAAAGTTACTATAGGATGGGCCAAAAGGAGACTTATAGTTGTTTCATGTTTTAAATTTGTGTTTTGTTTAAGCTATACTATAGATGTGAAATATGCATTGGAACTGTAAGGGTTGGCAGTGTATGAATTAAGTGGGTTGTTTTTTTTTAATCCAATTGTGATCAGCTGCTGGAAGGTTTAGGTATCTGTCCAAACCATAATTCTAAACCGTCATTTCATATCCCTTACTCAGGTTTCCAAACTATTGCCTCCAATTTTGGTTTGGATTATTATGGTTGTTTGTTACACAGCTTGTGAACAGTGGCAAACAATTAAAATCAAGAGCAAAGAAAATGGATCCTCAAGCAGTCTTGGAAGTAGGGTTGGGCGAAACGGACTGAATTTCATCTTCTATTCATGACAGTTATCTCCATAACGATATTACTATCAGTTCAGTGAAAACTACTATTTTTTGTTGAAGAAAAAGTAAAATATTAACCCAACAGGATGTGGAAAGTGCAGATTTTTAAATTTGAAATAATTCATCAACATTAACAAAGTCAGCAATAAATAAGAATTAAATTGCTTACTTTTTTTTGCTTACGTTGCACATGGCACGATGCTTCCGAACCCAACTTGGATATGACTGTCGCAAGAAATTACTGTTGGCAGACACTGGAATGCAGTCCATGCAATGTGTATCACATTTTGTGGTTCAATGAGGTTACAATATGTTACATCATATCACTTTTTTCAATCCACAAAAAGATAAAGCAAAAAGATAAAGTCAGCCGAAGAACACATTAGGTTGCTACAAAAAGAAGACATAGGCGATAATGATGAGGGAAGTGTGGATGTATTGAAAGGTGAGGTTTGCTCCTATTCACTTTAATGGACTGACGAAGCACGCACAGCTCGTACATATTTATCACAAGCTTTGTTATTATAACCACTGGTACATATGAAATTGCAAATATGGTTAAGTATTGTTGTAAAACATAATATACGTGTACTGTATGTACTGTATTTCTACGGCTTGGTAGCGCGTGAAAGTGACTTGCTGGATTATAAAATGGAGATGGATTTCTCATGTGTTTGATGTGCCTCTGCGTTTCTGTGTGTGCGTGTTTCTCTCTCTCCCTCGGTCAGATGATTGCCATTGGCTGGCTTTAGCTGTCAATCAACAGCAAACTTGAAAGGAGCTATATGGTTGGTTGGCCTGAGCTTTACATGCAAATTCCGCATAGTTGACTGATATTGTCTTAATTTCAGATATCATACAATATATGATATATCGCCCAGCCCTATTTGGAAGTGTGAAAATACCAAGCAAATACATATTAACACACGAACATGTTTACCTCTGTAAAATATATAAATGCTACGTGCAAGCCTACTCTTGTCCCACTCTATGCAATAAACAGCTCTAATTAACCCAAGTGAAGAACAACACCAATAAACTCACATGATTGTATCCAATATAACCTTTAATTTAAAAAAAAAGTGTAGTCTAAAGACTTCATATGCCCACTGACTGGTTTGTTGTAGTGTAGATATTCAAAGTACTGCTGCGCCATCCATGACGCAAGCTACACTGCATATTTGTACACGTCCTTGTCACACTAATTGCAATGCATTAGGAATGCTGCTCAAGTTAACCTCCTGTGTACTTATTAAGTGCAGATGCTGGTAATGATGGTCAACATTCATATCCGTACACTTTAAAGAGGGACAGCTCTTAGCATGACACAAGGAAAATGTACTGTCTGTATGCACTCACTGCAACAAAAATTGTATTTCTGAGTCCTTATGTTTCTCTTTCCAACAAACAGCTATTGAAAACACACTCTGTAATCCAGTTACTATCTTTGCAAATTTCATATAAAATATGATCCCTTGGCAACACTCAGGATTTTGTTTCTAAACTCAACTGTGTGTGCACACTCACACATGCACACAATGCTGGGTGTGAATTAACCAAAGTCATTTATATATATCCTCAAGATTTCTGGCAGATAAGAGGGAAGGTGTGTTAGAGGCAGGAATCTGAGATCATCCTGCAACACCACCTGGGACTTTTCTCCTCTTAATCAAATGTAACATTGTTGGTGAAATCACCTCCACCTGCTTCAAAGCAAACAAATACTCACAAACATTTTCTTTTATAGCCCTTATAATGTGGATTCAGAGATTTGTTTCGAAATACGTTACACATGTTTAACGTCAATTGCTGAAAACATGCAAAGAATAAGGACATTTGTAGCACTGAATTGTTGAGATGCGCTAAACTTTTTTTGCCTTGTTTCAGTTCACTGGATTTTTTGGGGGGGGCGTGGCTAAAACTAAGGCCAGACAGAGACACACTTGGGCTTTCTGGCAAGTCAGCCCTCCCCCACTATATACTGTACTGAGCGTCTTCAATCCATCAGTGGTTATTCTGCACAATTGCGAGTTATTTAGAAATAATGACTTGCTCCTTTTCCACGTCTACAGAAGCTAGCAAGCTATGCCTACAACCTGTAAAAAAATGCACTTTCCATGAAGAATTTTTTGTTATGTTTGGCTACAGTGTCTCTGTTGTGTGGACGCATCTGACAGTATGCGACTCAGAGTGCCGAACCGCAGGTTGCAGATGTCGACTGCAGTTTTGAGTTGTAATAGCACCATTCCCCACTAGATGGCAGACATGGCTCGGTGGGTGCGAGTAAGGCTCATAATTTTTTTGCGGACTCGGAATGATATGCAGGACAAACATAGTACGTCAAACATATTAACATTTTGAGTAAATTGATTTTTGTGAAAAAATGCACAAAATGAGCTTGTTGTCTGTTTAGCAGTTTTGTGCCATCCTTGAATAGTAGTAGTATGTAAGAGATCCTTTGCACTGGAAAATAAAATCACTGTATGCATTGTTGTTTGTTTGCTAGAGCCAGTTAGCCATATTCGACCCTCGGCACCGCACTCAAGTTAAAATCAAGCAAGTAAAATATGAATGGACTATGGCAATAATGAATCCGCTAAAAAGAAAAAGTAGTCCTAAGACGGTTGGCGTGTCAACCATGACAGCCCCTCAACATTCAGAGCCTTTATGAACTCCGGGCGGATCTCATCCACCCCCGGGGCTTTGCCACCGAGGAGCTTTTCGACTACCTCGGTTACTTCAACCCCAGAGATAGGAGAGCCCACAGTGGGAGGCGTGTCGGTGGAATTGAGGAGGTCTTCGAAGTATTCTCTCTACCGACCCACAACGTCCCGAGTTGAGGTCAGCAGCATCCCATCTCCACTATAAACAGTGTTAATGATGCTCTGCTTTCCCCTCCTGAGACGCCGGATTTTGGACCAGAATTTCATCGAAGCCATCCGGAAGTCATTTTCCATGGCCTCCCCAAACTCCTCCCACACCCGGGTTTTTGAATCAGCAACCTCCAGAGCTGCACTCCGCTTGGGCAGCCGGTACCTGTCAGCGCAGAAGTCCAGTGACCGAACACCGCTCGGGTTCAGATCGGGGGGGCCGTTCCTCCCAATCACGCCCTTCCAGGTCTCACTGTCATTGCCCACCTGAGCATTGAAGTCCCCCAGCAGAACGATGGAGTCCCCAGGTGGAGCGCTCTCCAGCACACCCTCCAAGGACTCCAAAAAGGATGGGTACTCTGCACTGCTGTTTGGCACATAAGCACAAACAACAGTCAGGACCCATCCCCCCACCCTAAGGCAGAGGGAGGCTACCCTCTCGTCCACCGGGGTAAACCCCAATGTACAGGCGTCGAGCCAGGGGGCAATAAGTATGCCCACACCTGCACGGCGCCTCTCACCTTGGGCAACTCCAGAGTGGAAGAGTGTCCAACCCCTCTCGAGACGACTGGTACCAGAGCCCAAGCTATGAGTGGAGGTGAGCCCGACTGTATATCTAGTCTCAGAAACTCTCAACCTCACACACCAGCTCGGGCTCCTTCCCTGCCAGAGAGGTGACATTCCATGTCCTAAGAGCTCATTTCTGCTACCGGGGATGGGACCGCCAAGGTCCCTGCCTATAACCGCCGCCCAGCTCGCACAGCACCCGACCCCTTTGGCCCCTCCCACCGGTGGTGAGCCCATGGGAAGGGGGACCCACATTGCCTTTTCGGGCTGAGCCCGGCCGGGCCCCATGGGCGCAGGCCTGGTCACCAGGCGTTCGCCATCGAGCCCCACCTCCAGGCCTGGCTCCAGAGGAGGGCCCCGGTGACCCACGTCCGGGCAAGGGAAAGCGTGATCTATTAATTGTATTCTTCATAAGGGGTCATTTTGAGCCGTGCTTAGTCTGGTCCCTCACCTAGGACCTGTTTGCCATGGGTGACCCTGCCAGTGGCAAAAAGCCCCAGACAACTTAGCAGCTAGGATCATTGGGATGCGCAAACCCCTCCACCACGGTAAGGTGACGGCTCATGGAGCGGGGTTTCTACAACATTTCTCTGCGGTGTGTCAAATTTAAAAGACATTTTATTTTCAGTTACAGGGCTTTAATGTACGCAAGAATGTGCCACTGGGTGACTCATCAGTGAAGAAAAAATAAGAATGGAGCAAAAAGGCAACATTAATCAGAACGTGATACCAATTCATTGACGTCAAAGTAGTTTCATGTTGATGAAACTTTTTGAACTTTTGGATTTAACATGAGAGAACTTCCCATTGCATAGTGACTACCACGACTGAAATGATTCATATACACTGCTTAGGAAAACAAAGAAAAGCAAAAGAAAGTGTAACTCCAAGAAACCAACACCGAGGGTGAAATGAGGGCCAAACAACCACAAGTTTGGGCTTTGCTCACAGCCCGGCACCATGCAGTCCGATTGGATTTTGCCAAAGAATGGCAGAAGTGGCAGATCGGTCGCTGGCAGGGCTGTTCTCCTCACAGATGAGAGCAGGTTCACACTGAGCAAATGTGACAGACTTGGTAGATCCAGAGGGACGCTGTGGAGAACATTCTGCTACCAGCGTCATCTTTGTGACATTTCAGGGAGTGCATCAAGGCACATGGCGCCCATACTTGTCCCCTAATCCAACAAATTACACAACATAACCAAACAGCAGTGAAGTTATACATAAAAAAACTAATTTCACTTAGTTGGGACATTGGGAAAATATCAATTAACACAGAATACATTTTACAAATTCTTTTCAACCTATATTCCATTGAATGCGATACGACGAAGATATATTTAATGTTCAACGATATGACGATATAATGCTAAACTATAGGGTTTTTTTGCAAATATTTACCCATCTTGAATTAAATGCCTGCAACATGTTTCAAAAAAGCTGGCACGGGGGCATGTTTACGGTTGTGTTACATCACCTTTCCTTTTAACAACACTCAATACGCTTTTGGGAACTGAGGACACTAATTGTTAAATAAATTCCTGGGACTGAATGGATGGACTGTGAAAAGACAAGTGAATTCGTCAATGGCAGTGAATTAGTTGAATAAATCAATCCCTGATTTAAAAAAAAGGAGTAACTCAAAAGTAATTTAAAAGTGAGTAATGCATTACTCGACAAATACAGTAATATTGTAAAGAAACTTTCACATGCAAGTATCTAGTAATATGTAATATATTACATTTTGGAAGTAACTTGCCCAACACTGGTGCCCACGCACCAAGGTGCTCGCAAGAGCAAAGTAAGAATTGCCTGTAGGGTATTATGGCGTGCATTTTATTTATATATTTTTTACTAATAAAAAGTCAGAAAACATTTTATTAACGCTAAAAAAGAAAAAAATGGCCACAGTTCGTGTGTTATTTACAGAGGTGGGATTTTACTGAATGTTGCCGGTCCATCATTCATCAGTCCGTCATTTTTTTATCCAAGATGAACAGAATTGTAATCGGCAGTTAGTCTGTTAGAAGTCTGTCAGTCTGTCCGTAGTGATTAGCATTAACTTCTCTTGTTCTCTCTTCTTGCTCGGTGATCCTAAGCGACTCCCTGTCGCCTTTAGTGTTAATGCTACTTGTAAGAAGAAGCTTATTTGCTGTCACGAAGGCGAGGATTAGTTACTTAGTGGAGAGGATCTGCACCGTGCATCTTGTAGCTGCTGGCCACAGACAATGTGCAATTGTGCAGAAAAAGTTATGTTAGCGCCTAGCTTTCGCGAGTAGTCGGGAGAGCAAGGACTTCAGGGACGATGGTAGACAGTGTGACGTGGATGCCACACTTTTTTAACAAGCTCGCAGCTGATTGGTTAGTGTGATCTGTCCGCGAGTAGCATGCCGCTTCTGATTGGTGAGTTTGGTGGGATAAGACTGCGATAAACACATCTTTGACAATCACAAAATCACATTGCCTGAGATCACAATTTCAGTCCCAAAACAATCATTTAGCCCCAACATCAAGATGCTAATATGCTGAATACATTATATTTCAACATTGAAAGATAAGATATCGTAAAAAATGCATCAATTTGACACAGACTGTTCACCAAGAAGACTTTAAACCCTTCAAAAATCTATGAGAGTCTGGAACAACGGCATACAAAATGCGTACAGTTAGCAAAGTAGAGCCAGGCCTAAGAAACAGAGAGTGTGGCTTTTAGGGGGCTGGGTAATGTTCTTCAACATGACACACATTAGCGAAGCATATCAGAAAAGAACCATAAGTCAGCAGCACCCAGAGACAAACAAACAACATTTAGATGTTGAGTTCAGTAATCTGCTGACAAACTGACTCAGGCTATATTGTTTACATACTTATGAAAAGCAGACCTAATGTGTTTCATTACGATCACTCAATATGAGATGTGGGGATGAGGGACAAGTTAATATTGTGGAAGCTTCACAGCCGAGGAAGTCCTCAGGTAGCCATTACTAACAACAGAGAGCACATAATTCAATTTTGATGTAATACATATCCCTCCCAACACTGTGTGTATGGCTAGTCAGATGTGTCACAATAACACTACCAATTAGCTCAGCTAATTAACATCAGTCCAATTCAACTAACAGTGGAAAACCTCCTTAATCTTTTCCGGCTGTCTTTATAAAACACATTCCTAAAGGTTGTATTTCCACATGCATCAAAGACCTGTGAGAAACAAAGATGTTGACCATTGCTCAAACAATTCTTGTACCTCTAAATCAGGGGTGAGTGAGCAAATAATTTTGCAAAGGGGCCACGTGAGAAACTGGAATGCTTGCTGGGCACCGAGCCAACACCAACATTCTTCTATATCCTTTTTAATGTATTAGGAAAAGAATATTATCATGTTTCAATAAAATGCCTCATGTGTAGATATGGTATACAATGCTACAATTAGGAAATACACATTTTAAAATTATGAGCGGTCATTATTCCGGCACTATCACCCACTGTTATCCCGGAGCCAAAGTTATGGACATAGTAAACATCCTGCCCGCTGTTCTTGATTCTCTTCCGCCATCCATATCCCGCCTCATTCCTCATGTAGGGACAAATGAAACAACACGCCGACAGTCGGAGCAGACGAAGAGAGACTTTCATGCCCTCTTTGCCTTGCTAAGAACCTGTGGTCTGTTGGTCTGGGTGAGCGGCATTTTGCCGACGCTGTCTTGCGGGGGCGAGCGCTTCAGCCGCCTTTTAAACCGGGATACATGGCTACTACGCACTTGTGGCCACTTTGATTTTGATTTTATTGACAATTTTAACCTATTCTGGAACCGTCTTTTTACAAGCCGGACGGTGTTCATCCAAACTTTTTAGTCTTCCCGCTTCTTCTTCTACCCTTAAACACTGCAATGATGATTTCACTACACCAACCTATAGGCCAATTCCAGTTGCTCACAGCACCACCCCCCTCACCAGCTCTCCCTGCAGGCCCCCGTTATCATTACCACCACCGGACAGCTTTTCCATTCAAACTATCACAGGCAGATGCTTCCCTCGCACACACAAACAACGTGGTTTTAACAATGGCAATCTCATATATGTTAACAATTCTCATTCGTGCCACCGTGAGCGCACGTTCAGCACAAAAATTAACCTGGCCATGCTGAACGTGCGCTCCCTTTTAAACAAAGCTTTGATCATAAACGAACTGGTTTTAGACAATAATTTACACGGTATTCTTTTATCTGAGACATGGCTTGGTACAGATGCTCCAGTTGCTCTCACCGAGGCTTGCCCACTGATTCATTTTCTACAAGGGATAGTAAGAGGAGGCGGGACTGCGTCAATATTTAGAAATACTCTTATCTCAAAGGAGATCATTTTTAGCAGCTATTTATCATTTTAACATCATGTCCTTAGCAGTCCCGCTATTCTCTGCATTAGTGTTTACAGACCTCCCCATCCACTTCTTTTATTAGTGAGTTTTCAGAATTCTTATCCATTTTATATTCTACTTACAGAAAACAGAATTTGAATAACCGGCAATTTTAATGTACATGTTGAAGATATCTCGGACCCGCTGTCCAGAGAATTTTTAAACCTTATAAACTGCATGGATTTTAAACAGCATGTCTTACAACCGACTCACATCAGAGGACACACCCTGGATTTGGTCATAACCTATGGCATGTTCGCTTGGTGTGTCCAGTTGATGACCTGGCTGTGTCAGACCACTACTGTGTGTACTTTAACATCGCCAGTTTTAACTATCTGGCAGCCCCGGTGAAAACTGAGGAAATGCTACCTATCTTCTGAGGTGGTTGCACATTTTGTAGAGATTTTAAAGAGCACTCTTGCCGACATTTTACCTGCACCGTGTGAATTTATTGTTGACAATTTTAACAAGAATTTGAAATCGTCATTAGATTCCGTAATTCCACTTTTAATAAAAACGATAAAAACAAAGACTGTACCCCCGTGGAGAAACAATGCAATCAGAACATCAAAAAAAAATACAGGAATGTAGAGAGGAGGTGGAAAAAAAAACCTACAGTGCACTATGAAATATGTGAACAACTAAAATCCTACACTAAAACAGTCAAACGGGCAAGAACTTCCTATTTCTCGAACATTACAATTACTAAAAATAACCCCAGATTTATCTTCTCCACCTTTGAACTCTTAACTAGCTCTGATTTTAACAGTTCCCCGCAGAGACCAACAGACGCTCTCTGTGAAGACTTTGCAGACCACTTCAGAAGTAACAATCATATTTACATGAGGAAACACTGGAAAGTTTTGTCCTGGTTGATGCAAGGACACTTGGTTGGGTTTTCTCCCAGGTAAATCCACCAACCTGCCTTTTGGATCCAATTTCCACATGTCTTTTTAAGACATTTTATGGATTCTTTGAGGAACAGATTTTAAATATAGTCAATTGCTCTCTTTAGACGGGTGTCTTCCCTGCCTTCCCTTTAAAACAGTGGTGGTGAAGCCCCTTCTGAAGAAAGAGCAATTCTGACCCCAGCGTTTCTAATAATTACAGACCTGCATACCATTACCATTACCATTTTTAAGTAAGATTTTAGAAAAACAGTTTTTTCTCCAGTTAAATCATTTTTTAAATACAAATATGAACCACAGTACGAAGACTGCTCTTTTAAGGATTTTCAATGATATCAGGTGCACTGCAGACATGAAAAAACTCTCAGTCTGGGTGCTAATGGATCTAAGTGCTGCTTTTGATACAGTAGATCACAAAATTTTATTAAATAGACTTAAAAACCTAGTGGGCATCTCTGGTACTGTTTTTAAAGGGACACTTGGGTGAGCTTAACATTGGCACTTTTATAATAGGTTTGCATGTAAAAATGACATTAGTACTAAAATGTCCACCTCAAAAGACTCTGTAGTGATTTAAGGGCTTTTTTTGTGATTAGGTTTACGGCAAATTTCAACGCCCCTTTTTGGGGCGTGGCTTATGTTATGTTTCCAGTCTCAGCTATCCACGTCACGGGAGGGAGCCAAGCGTGGTGATATTGCTCGCTTTGTCAGTTCTGTTGTCTAACATGGTGACCGATCTCCACCAAAATGCAAATGCACATTACTACTCTTGCCCATTTCAACCTGTGAAAGTATAAAAGTGAGAACACTTTTATACTTTCACAGGTTGAAATGGACAATAGTTTTGATTTATTGACATAAAACGTGATCTCATCATGATCACCTCCACAAAATGAAAAATACTGTGGCGATTGCTCCTCCACTTTCACAAGCTGAAGCGGACACACGAACCCCGACTGGTTATGTTTAGGACATTTAGCGACGCTAAACTCGTGTCAACTCTCAGGAGGGAGACGGCGGCTTGCAGCAGCAGGCAGATTGGAGCTTTACGCCCCCCACTCTCTCCCCGGCTTAAGGTAGGATAGTGGGACGGCTAATAGCAACAACTAGCTTCAGGTCATTAAAACAAAAGGTGTAAGCACAACAACATTAGCTTCTTACTCTGCTTCCAGCCTGCATCGATCTTCAAGTCGCGGGGTTGCCTCCCAAGCAGTCGCCAAGACACAGCTTGCAGCCGCCAGAGAGTGAGTTAAGCCCTCATCGAACAAGCGTCAATGTTCAGCGAACATAAAGTTCCAGCGAGGCTGACTCCACAACCGAGTGTGGTCGCATTGGAACGTACCTTTTCGTCTGTTTACATTCCAAATTGGACGGTGTGTTGTCGGTTGGGAAAATGGGGCCATTCCTCATCTAAATAAATGTGCACGTCTCATTTTCACTTCAGTCTCTGTAAATATCCTGACTGGTGTCAAATGCCTTGCTCGTCCTAACCGTGATCAACAAAGAAGCAGTGTTTTTTGTTTTGTTTTTTCTTTTTAGGCAAAGAAGCAGTGTGCGCTGGTCCCAGCCTAAATCTATTTAGCACTGCTCAATTCCGTATTTCCTCATTCTCATATAAATCAGCCACGGAGAGGTTAATGCTTTTGATATGTTGAAGTGGGCATTAGTAGAGATGTCCACATAAATTTTCTTGCCAATTGATCGCCGTTTCTGGACGCTATAATCAATGAAATTACAATGATTTCCAATGGAGGGTTTGGAATCGGTTACTCCCGTGACTCCGGCCGAACAAGGATAGAACACTAGGGGGCGCGGCCATACTCCCCTTTAACAAGGGGCGTTATTCATGGAGTCACTTATTCCCTAATTTCTCCCAAATTTATTGATAAAATAGAAAATGACAACTCTTTTCATTGAACTTGATAGTGAAAACATGGCCGTCCCGGCCCCACCGTCCCTTTAACTGGTTTTATTCCTATCTCACAGACCGATGTTTCTTTGTAAGTATGGATACTTGTTCCTCCAAAACCCATGAAATTAAATGTGGGGTCCCCAAGGTTCAATTTTAGGCCCGATACTTTTTAATCTTTATATGCTTCCCTTGGGGACGTCATCAGGAGACAGAGCATCAGATTTCACAGCTACGCTGATGACACACAGCTGTATATTGCCATGTCTCCTGATGGCTCAGGGCCCATTGATACCCTTTTAAATTTCATTTTAGATATTAAGTCATGGATGGCAGATAATTTCCTACAGCTCAATCAGGACAAACCTGAGGTTTTAGTTATCGGCCCTGAAGGTCAAAGAGAGAAAGAAATTTTTACCCAAACGACAAGATTTTAAACATTGTGTGAAGAAACTGTGCGTCATTTTTGACTCGAGCTCAGTTTTACTCATAATTCAAAATGTAACTAAGATCGTTTTTTATCATCTTAAGAATATTAGGCCACCAGTTTTAAAATCGCTGCATTGGCTCCCCGTCTCTTTCAGGATTGATTTTAAGGTGCTTTTATTAGTTTTTAAATGTTTTAACGGTCTGGCGCCATCTTATTTCTCTGACCTGCTTTTATCATATCAGCCCTCACGGATTCTGAGGTCCTCTGACACCGGCCTTTTAACTATTCCTAGGGTGAGAACCAAAACACACGGTGAGGCTGCCCTCAGCCATTTTGGTCCACGGCTATAAAATAGCCAGCCTGAAGACATCAGGTCTGCAGAGACTGTTGATGTTTTTAAGGGGAGGCTCAAAACATACCTTTTAGTTTCGCTTTTAATTGATTGATTTAGGACTATTTTTTACCTTATCTTACCGTTTTTAGTTCTTAGCTTGTATTATTGTGTGTAAGTGCTGATGTGCTTGTGGATATATGTCTTTGTGTATGTTTGGGAGGTAGGGAGCGGGTCTTCTTTTTATGTTGTATTTTGGATGTTTTTATTGCACAGCACTTTGAGCTGCATTTTCATGTATGAAAAGTGCTATTTAAATAAAATGTGATTGCTTGATTGATTGATTGATTGATTAAAATTACATTCTCACACATTCCAAATTTTGAATTTTCATTAATTCTGTGCACCAACCACCAACTCATATTAGCCATTCCCAGTCAGAACTCCCAAATATATAGATATTGGGAAGTATAACATTATTGAAGTGATGTATATTATATAGTGATGGATAGCTTACAATACACCCAATATGTACAGTCTATGACACTTTAGATTGCCGGACATTATCATCAGTCCAAATCCACTTGGCCCTCTTCAGTCCACCATGCAGGAAATAAGAATTTTGCTAACATTAGGGACCACTGTTGTTATTTTTTGCTAGTTTCTTTTTTGGAAAAAAAAAGTTGCTAGAGGGGTCAGAAGAGTCACAAAATATTGCGAAAACATCACTGAATTGACCATTAACCAAACCACATCCCTAAACAGTCAAGGTCCGTCAAGCTTGTGTATAGTCCATAGACTTCCATAACATGGATACAAAAAAATTCTTAATATCTTACAAAAAAAATTCCAACAAGCTGTTGACCTCCAACAAGCAAAATGGTGAAGCAATGTGCCCATGGATTATGTAAATCGGGCACCAGGTATCCTACGAGTTTTGTCAGGTGGAGACCTATTCTTTCCATTCCCAAAGCCAAAAACACATCTGGAGCGGTGTCTTCAATGGATTAAACAGTGTGGATGGCCTCACTCCCAGTTAAATGAAGTCTGGGCCTGTTGAAGTAACTAGATGGGCTAGGCTAAAGCCATAAAGCTGTACTCCAGTGGGCAGCAAATGTTTGTAAATGTGTGCACGCCTAGTGAATGTTTTTTCATTTCAAGGTCGCAAAGGGTCCCAAAGACGTTCGCCAACAATTTTAACAGTTTATCTTGTTACAAAGAAATTATGAACATGTTCAAAATTTGATGGCGACACGAATTTTTTTTTTCAACAATTAAAACAGTTTGGGAATGTCTGGCAATTGTCTTTGCAACCGTTTGCAATACTGAACGAACCCTGACAAAAAAACATTTGCTACATGCGCTCACACTTGCAAACATTCGCTGCTCGGTGAGATATAGGCTACAGCAATCTATCTTTAAGCTCTGCTGTCAAATTAACTCATTCACTGCCATTGACGTCTTTATTTGGCTTTTCACAGTACAGCCATTCAATCCCAGGAACTTGTTTATATTTTTTTCAAATTATTTCAAACGTAAGGGTAAAAGAGGGTCTGAAAATGTCTGGCAGTGAATAAGTTAACTTTAGCTCTAGGAGGTAAGATCGTCACAAAACTCGACATCAAAACTATGAACGCTATTGCTGTGGTGCTGCTTGCCACCCCCAAAAGATTATACTGATTTTGTGGGTCAAAACATGAGTGGCAGGTCATGAAACTTTGCACATCAGGCCTAGCAATAAATTCAATGTTCAAGAGGGTTGTAGTGCAATAATCAATAGAGTCACAAACAAATTTTGAACAAAGCAGCCCCGTTTCCACATTTCACCTACGCCTAAGAAAACATGGAGGCATACAGCCTTAGACAAACACGAAAAGTGCATTGGAGCCATACTCTAAACCAGGGGCGGAGCCAGAACGTGGCTAATGGGTGGGCCTGGTAAAATCAGGGTGGGCCTGAATATTTCTCTCACTGAGCACAATCCTCCTATCCCGACACATCGTATATTCAAATAAAATGATAAACTGAATAATATGAAGTTCAGAACTTCCTTAGGCAACCACAATTATGCCATTCTTAATATTAAGTAGAATAAAAAAACACACATTCAAAAATAATGTAATAATAATTTACTAAAAATTTCAAAGTATATATTTTTTTCATGAATCTCATTGGGCGGGCAGTCTGTCAAATCTGGGTGGGCCTGTGCACACACAGGCCCCCCCGTGGCTCCGCCCCTGCCCTAAATCCAACATAAAGTTCAACATTTTTAATTTCTTTTCAAATTTTGCCTCATTTTCCACCTTTTGCATAATCCAGATTTTATCAAACTTCTCCAAGAGATTTAATATGAGGTTTATCTAAAGATATTGAAAATTAAGTTCTCTAAGACTTTTTATTTTGTCAAAAGCTGCTGCTGTTTTTGAAGGCCTAAAATGCACCAAAACTCATGTGATGTTTCTTCTTGAGAAATTGTGTATGGGGGATTAATTCCCATGGTTTTGTGTTTCCAAAGAGCAAATACAAGAGTAAAGTTAAGTCAAGTTCAGAGGGCTTCAAAGGTCCACAGCTGACAAAGATTGGCGACATTTTATAATCCAAACCCCCAACCGGGCAAGGAAAAACTCAAAATCCCATTTCAGAAAAAAAGACAAAAGTTTGAGAAAGGACCACAGATGAGGGTCTAAACGTGTGAAAACTCATTAAACTTTGCATACACATAAGGCCTGGCAAAAAAAAAATTCATATGTTCAAGGTCTATTGTGCCATCAAAAAATAAAAAATCACATTCCAATGTGCTAATACAATACCCCAATGTGGCCAGAGCTGCAAGGGCCCTATAAAGCTGCTCGCGGCTTGTTTGTTTGTTCTGATCTAAACTAGCATTCTGTTCAAATAAAAAATGAAGTCACCCCAGAAAACCTGTGATTATAGTGCAGTATACCAAATTTTACTGATATTATTTTCTCAGTTTTTAGCAAATGCATGTGCTGACAATACTGTTAGTCTTATGTTCTCCTTGGAGAAATGAACCACACAACAAAATGGAGACGCTAATATTTGAAATTCTCGGGTTTCATGATAGCCCCGTCTTCAATACCCATGGATGGATGGATTTAATTTAGAGACAATAAATGGGGCGCTTTCGCAACAATGCCAAGCACGAACAGCAGCTGCAAGACAATATGAAAGTCAAATAAACAAAACCCGCATTATCTTTGTTGCATCTTTTTTCTTTCAAATCAATGTCATTCAATGACATAAATGAAAGTTACCAGATACCATCTTTCATTGATAATTGGTGCAAGTTCTGAGGTTGGGGGCTGAATCATGTTTTTTTTTCTTTTAACACTAAGCATTTGGTAACTGAGGACACCAATTGTTGAAGCTTTAGGTGGAATTCTTTCCCATTTTTCCCATGTACAACTTCCGTTGCTCAGTAGTCTGGTGTCTCCATTGTCCATTTTGAGCTTCATAATGCACCACAAGGCGAAGAGGGGCGGGGGATAGGCTGATGACAGGCCACACAACACAAACAGCTTCCAAATTAATTGCATTTTATAATTAACAGAGACCCACATGCCTACATGTAATTGGTGGAGCATGGTCCATCTAGGCCAGGAGTGGGCAATTCCAGCCCTCGAGTGACGGTATCATGCCTGTTTTCCATGTGTCCCTACTGCAACACACCTGATTCAAGTGATCATATAATCAGCAAGGTCTACAGAAGCTGGATAGCGATCCCGATCATTTGAACCAGTTGGGTTGCACCAGGGTGACATAAAACATAAAACAGGACACAGGCTCTCGAGGGCCGGAATTGTCCACCCCTGATCCGGGCCTTAAGACAAGTCTGCCATTCAGTGGTGATTGCTGATATTACAACTTAAAACTACAGTCGACCCCTGCAGACTCGCAGTTGGGCACCCGTGGATTTGTTTCCCATTCCCGCTCCGTACTTCCGGGTTATCTCACTCGGCTAAGATAGGAAAGCAAAGTTCCTTGGCAACAACGAGATCGGAAGAGGGCTCTGGTCTATACAGTTTGGGCCTTGTAAAAGGTTGGCAACCAATCAGAGCGCACCCTGCCTCCTACCCAAAGTCAGCTGAGAAAGGCTCCAGATCACCAGTGACCCTTGCCAGGGTAAGTGGTACAGAAAAAGGATGGATGGATTCAGTGATAATTTGTTAAAAATATATGTTGAATATCCTCAACAGCATGTATGTACAGTACATTTTATTTACATGACCATTTCAATGGTCTGATATTTGCAGCAGTATTAAATCCGAACATTATGGGAGTGTTCAACTAAGGACATAAAGAAATTAAATTCATTATCTGTCACCCTTGTCAAGACCATCAACAGCTTGTGGAAATGAGGTTAGCCATTGAGAGGGGAGGGGGAGGAGGTATTATGTGACACTGGCCCATTGATCACGGATGAATATGATGATCTGACATCCACGCTCTGCTCCTATGCTGATAAGGCCACAACAGAGATGCCTTTGACTTGGTGTGTGTGCGTGTGTGTGCGTTGCCGTATTGACTTGTTGATGAATGAAGCCACCTATCTCCATCTTACATCTCCACCCTATCACAAGGCTGTAGACAGAGATAAGGGTTCCGCAGCTCAAAAAGTGGAGTAACTTCGGCTGAAAGGTGTTTCGGAGACGTGTTTAAGACCTTCAGTAGTCTGAGGCATCTGGAGACCGCTGCAATATGTCACAGAGTATGGGTGAACAAATGTGTATGTAGCCTACCTGAAAGTGAGGTGCTTGACTTTGAACTGGGTCTCTATCACGCCTGTAGTCCTCAGCCGCACGCGCAGAACGTCCATCTCTGTGGGGATGTAGTCCGGAGACGAGATGCGGCTCATATTTTCAAAGAAACTAAAAAAAACGAGATAGAGAGAGGGAGAAAAAGTGGCGCAAAAGGTCAAAAAGAGAGGAGACATTAGCAAAATTTAAAAAAAAAAAATAATAATAATAATAACCTGCAGACAAGCTTGAGATCAAAGTGAAAACAAGGAACAAATTGCAAATGTGTGTACATGTTAAAAGGCCATTTCAAGATGCAGCAGGTTGAGTGTGTAATGATAAGATTGAAGCCCCAGGGGGCGCAGTGGCTCATCGTGATGAATATTCACACTGTGGTTTACCATCGTAACATTCCAAGGCAAACTTTCAAACGCAGATTCGCTAGTAAGACAATTAGCACAAGCAAGTGTGCCGTGTGCCTGCGGAAGTGCGATCCTTGTGTAAACAAGCACACACGCATACACAAAACATCTAAAAGTAGCGAGGTGACATTCTCAAGTCGTCATCCTGAATCAGTTTCTTGGACAAGAGCATGCATCCTGCTGTTTAGTAAACACAGCACAACACTGCTTGGAAGATGCTGCACTGCACAAACGACGTGTGTGTGTTGATTGTGCTGCTGATTTTGTTTCTCTGTGAGGAGCAATCTGAGTTGAAGGTTTCCTCGTTAGCTTTTTTTAAACTATTTTCAATTGCGCATTTAAAGCCTCAATTTGCTCTTCACCAAGTGAGCTGCCAATAGTAATTTTGCAACTAAGTTAAGTTGTTAAATTGAATTTAAAATCCTTCTGCTGACCTACAAAGCACTAAATGATCAAGCACCACTTTTGTGTTGGTTTCATCTGATTTCTCATCATATTTGGCAACACTACTACGTACTTCGAGAGTTTCAAGGCACTCCGGCCTTTGGGGTGGGTACAGGAGGGCTCCAAATATGGCGACCGGACAAAACTACCATTTTGGACCTCCTACTTCAGGCTACCTCAGTTCTTTACAACCTATAAAATGTCTTCAAACTTTGTG
Organism: Filicampus tigris; assembly: GCF_054856515.1. Taxonomy (NCBI): domain Eukaryota; kingdom Metazoa; phylum Chordata; class Actinopteri; order Syngnathiformes; family Syngnathidae; genus Filicampus; species Filicampus tigris. The sequence continues at coordinate 8,792,406 of NC_141222.1, forward strand.
GTGAGTAATAATTTGGAAGACTGCACTTCAGGTTATTCATTTTTGAAAAAATAGTGTTATCATTTGATAACAAATATTCAAATTTACTCTAATATTTGCTTTGAAGTTCTGCTAATTTGCATTGGGAAAGATACTAATAATATCAGTTGCCTAATAATTTGGAAAACAGTGAATTATTTGTAAATTGCTTGGTACCGCTCTAAATGTGAACACCTGAATGTAGATTACACTTGGATTAAGTTCAAAATAATTATGTTGGTCGGCTGGAGATCACTTCCTAAAATGGCTTCCTACAACAACACATCCAATTTTTACAAGCGGCGTTTCGAATACAAGCAATGACGCACTCCCCCTTGAAGACCCCGAAGCTTATAAAGCTATGTGACAGCGAAATGATTCAGGCACCAAGATGCATTTGAGGATTAGCTCTGCCTTGGCTGATGACGGAAGTCATCAAAGACAAATGAGGTGTTGGTATTTACATGATGTAAATGGATTCACCTTGCCGCTGGGACACAGGCAGACACCCAGAGACTTCTCAATAAAGTGCATTTATACTTCACTTGAATATTAACCTACCCATGATCCATTCATTCATTCATTTTCCACAACTTATCCTGTTTAGTGTCAAGCTTGAGCTGGAGTCTATCCCACTTGACGCCGGTCTCTCTAGACCCTGGACTGATCACAGTCAATTGCAGGGCACATGTAGAAAAAAAAATAGCCCCTTTGACAATCTTTCCACAGAACTGCCACATTAGAGGCATCGTAGTACAGCCAGAATTTCATTCACCTGCGCCTTTCATACAGAACCCACTGAGGTGTGACTTTGCCATGCTCATTCGTAGAAGACGTTCGTTCTCCTAAAATAACATTGCGTTCATTTGAAATGATTCTTTTTATTGTGAAATAACCCAATAAAAACTCAAAACGTCTCAAAGGTTTTGCAATAAAACGCAATAGTATTGCATTATCACGCATTCTTAAATATTGTCGCGATGTCCCCTGGCTTGCTCCGGTCCGCATCATCATCATCATCATCATCTTCATCACGATAGTCTTGTGTTGGCAGCTAAATGCTATCTTGGTTAAACAATTGTAAACAATTCAATCCACTCGCGATACTCACAGCCGGTTAAGTGGCTGTGCATAGGATATTAGTCAGCTAATGAGCTTGAAAAAGTGTCATGCACAGACGCTTTTTTGGGGGGGCAGCGGGGCATTGATGGACAGACGAAATGTAAGGTCGGAAGTGCTTTAAAAGGATGAGGACAGACGGCGTCGAAGGACAACATTTTTATAAATAAAGACGGAGGAGGACCGGCAAAAAAGGTTAAGGTGCCCATCTCTGCCTTTTTGTGTTATCCAAGCGGGTATTGTATATAAAATTGGGCATTGTATATAACTGACGGTGAAAATTCATATTTACTGTTCACTTTTGTTTAAAGTGGAATTCAACCCAAAGATATTTTTTTCAAGAATATGTTCTTTGCAAGCCCACTAGTTGAAACAAGGCATTCTGATAGATATTGCGTTTTTGGAATAACAGTTCTCTGGGGGCGGCCATGTAGTCACTTCCGTCGACTGAAAACGACAACACAACTACTCAGGGCTCAGGTAACGACTAATCACGGCTGACCTGTTTTCTGAAGCTGAGCCGTGATTGGTTGTTACCTGAGCCCTGAGCAGGTGTGATGTCATTTTCAGTCGACAGAAGTGACAAAATGAGATAGCTAAAAACGGGTGGATTAACTCTTATTCCACAAACGCAATATTTAACAGAATGCCTTGTTTCAACTAGTGGCCCTGCGTAGAACATATACTTGAAAAAATATGTTTGGGTTGATTTCCCCTTTAAGTACAATTCACAGTCTACAGTGTTTTACTTTTACCTAAATACAAGAGTTGAATCAGCAATACTACTTTTACCAGATTCTTATTTTACACAAGTATCTGTACTTGTGAATACTTATGGCACCACTGGTGGCTCTCGGTGGGGGACGAGCGTGGCCTGTCGGTGTAGATAACTGCAGAGCTGCAGCCTCTCGCTGGGTGGAGAATGAGACCAGACGGCCTCCTCCAGCTCTGACATACTTGTGCATTGCCCACGTTATCAGCTCGACGGTTACCTTTCATTCTGAGTTCTCATCATGCTCTGACTTTCCGCCATGGACAATTAGAATTAAATTCATGGCAGCTATTTACAAATAAAACCCGTTTATGCAGTATAAGTGTCTTAGGATGCAAACGTTTACCTCCGTCAAGTGCAGAATAATGTGAGGCAAGAGGTCATGTTTTGATCACCGTTTGCTGGTAGTTGATTAGTTAGGATAATCAGCTAGAAGCTACCATGTAGAGGTGGCCCGTGATCTTTTCGCCATTACAACTGGGTTGGGCAGTGAGGCACCAGATTCATCTGGTGATGAGATGTGATGAAAAAAGCTTGCGAGTGTGGAACTCATTTTGTAATTACTGCCACTCACAAGCCTAGAATAAGCTAATATTGATGGGGGCATCGTAATATTTCAGTCAAAGCCAGACATTTCTAGGATTGTTTGTCCTTGGCATATGGCTGTGTCCTGCTGGGTGCGATTCTAGTTTTTGTATATCATTACGCTGTAAGATTAATACCCAGTGGCAGCAAGCACATGGCTGAGAAGCAGCTGTAAAGTCCAGCTAATTGGACCCCTGCATCTTTTCAGCACAGTGTGTGTGCGCGTCTTTGCATGCGAGGAGAGCACTTACTACAGCGCTGAGTCATTGAGCTCATACTCATATCCCCGGGCCACTGCAGCTCTCACCCCTTGGTCAGCCCATAAGCAGGCCAAGGCGTGGCTCAGGAAGGGAAAAAAGACCTGATCTTCATCAAAAGAGCGACCGCACGATAGCACAGAGTGGGCGTGCACCTGGAAGAAAAGACACCAATTTGGATAAATGAACACATAGTGTGCTGCTACTCTCTAGATGTATTTGTCACTGTAAACGTGACAGATGACACATACACACTGGCGGCAATTAGCAGAGGAAATATTTTGATCGTCATCTTCTCCCAACAGGATGTGATTAGTGGGTGGAAAGTGTGCGAGCTCTACTATGTTAACAGAGGAGATTAACATCAAATCATACCCCTTAGGAATCTTAAATTGTCAGTCATGCATACAATTGAATCCGGAGAGGGAGGATGAGGTATTCACAGCGGTGAGATACTGCTCCTTAGTGGTGATCTGGTGTCAGTACAAGAAATAATGAAACTGATAAAAAAAAAAGGATGAACTTTGAGAGCAAACGGCTTACCTTGTTCCTGCTGTTGGCCAGGTTGATGCGGAGGATGCCCATGCCATGAAGAACAAACTTCATGGAGGTCAGGAGGTTATCCAACACTGCAGGCTGACAGATGAAAACACATTAATATAGCCTACAGGGTGTTCCAAATATTTTGAAGAATGTCATAGTGTAACAACAGAGCCAATTCTCATGCATAAATCTAAAAAAAAAAAAAAAATACAAAAATTCAGTTTAATGCTAGTTTAAAGCGGAAGTCAACCCAAACATATTTTTTTCAAGAATATGTTCCCAGCAGGTCCAGTAGACTCAGATTCAAAAGACAGGTCAGCCGTGATTGGTCGTTGTGAGCAGTTGTGATGTCATTTTCAGTCGACAGAAGACAAAATGCCTGCACCCAGAGATGGCTACAAACGAGTGCACTTTGCTGCTTAACTTATATACCACAAACGCAAAATGTGCAGACAAAAGCCCGATAACAAAAACGTACAAAACAGTGCTCGAAAACAAGGGATTTAATTGATTTAGCAGCAGAGAGGCGCCTACAAAGAATGAAAAAAGTGTGTGTGTATTTGTGTGTGGGGGTGGGTGTGTGGGTGTGTGTGTTTAACAGCACCCCCACCTGACCCGTCAGTCTCCTGCCAGCTAGCAATAAGCTTTGCATTCCATTACGATTCTATCACAGTCTGATGGCTGCTCTTGTGAGTGTCCACAAGCGGAATTGGTGCAGCCTGAAGCGACACCCCTTCACATTTAAACATCGGTCTCTTTTACGAGAACTTTGTTTACAACACATTAGGCACATTAGGCTTAATTACGACATCGAACTGGGCAGTGCGTTGTGCCCATTAAAAATATCAAATAAAAATATGTTATCATTATTATAACATAAAAAATAGAGATAGACCAGATCAGGAGCGATACCGATTATTAGTAGTCAAGGAGGCCAATAACCGATATAAAATATTCATTTTCAGTGAAAAAGAAAATATTGGCATCAAAATCTAAAGAAAATGTACTCTTAACATTGTTGTAACGTCTTTAAGCATGTTTATTGAACAATGTTTCAGGTTTGCATAATGGTGATTTTTAAAAAATCATAATTACAAGACATTTTTGACAGTATTCATCTCTGTTATAAAATTCAAAAAATCATTATTACAAGACATTTTTGACAGTATTCATCTCTGTTATAAAATTCGAACAAAAAGTTCAGGGAGCATCCAGGATTGTCAGCGTGTCTTAAAAAGGATAAAGTAAAACTTAAACAATAGCGCAATGTAGTTTTCTACAGTAAATGAAAATTTCAAAATGACAAATGTTAAATTTTCATACATCTGTGTTTTGATTTCCACAGTTTTAAATTGATTTATTATCGGCCAGCAGAGTTTTAAAAAAGGCAGATGCCAATATTCGTCAAAAAGCCAAATAGCAGTGCCAATAATCGGTCTATCCCTAAGTTTAACAGAAAAATTAGTGATAAACGAATGGGATAGGGATCCTCAGACACTCTGCAACAAACATTTTCCTCTGCTTTACCAGGGGCGGAGCCATGGGTGGGTCTGGGTGGGCACAGGCCCACCCAGATTGGCAGACTGCCCACCCAGTGGGATTCATGATAAACATCTATACTTTTAAACTGTTAGTAAATTATTATTGAATTATTTTTGACTTAGTGTTTTGTTTTGCTTTTTTAATTTTGTTGAATATTAAAAATGGCATAATTATGGTTGTCTAAGGAATATATGAACTTCATATTATTCAGGTTGTTGTTTTATTTAAATGTGCGATGTGTCGAGACAGGAGGATTGTGCTCAGTGAGAGAACTATTCAGGCCCACCCTGATTTTTCCAGGCTCACCCATTAGCCACGTTCTGGCTCCTCCCCTGTACTCTACTATTCTTTATCTGTTTTTTTTTTTGTTTTTTTAAATAATACATACCGACAAAGGAACAGCAAAGCACAGGATGCGTTTTCTTGCTCCCTGCAAGTTTCCCAAGTCCAGAAATACCAATAAAACAGCTACGTGACGTTGTGTACACCTTTTACGGTCAAAAGAATGTTTCAAAGTAAAAAATCATAAAAGGATGCAATACCGAAAAGCACCCATCCAGGAATAACAATGTCAGAATTTGATAATTTGATAAATGGAACACTCTTAAAATGATTCAGGTCCTACTTGGTCTATCAATGTCCCCAAATGACAACAGTTCAATTAAGGTGTTGTGTCACTGCTCTAAAACAAAGAAGTAACTGGATGAACCGACATTTCCTTCAACTGAACCAAAACAGAACTGAGGTCATTGTTTTTGGCAATAAAAAAAAAAAAAAAGAAAAAGAGGACTGCTGTTCGTAAACACTGGGAGTCTCACTATCTTTAAAAACCGAAGTCCAAAACCCCTGGTGTGCTGACTTTCAGCAGTCATATCAAATCAATCACTAAAACAGCCTTTTACCAGCTGAAAAACATATCCAGAGTGAAGGGTTGTATGCGCCAACCTTTTAGAGCCCAGAGGTCAACGCAAACATGAAGGTGATGAGGTTATGCTGCACACAAATGGACTAAGCTCCCAACCCAATTTGCACTCCAGGTTTTTGGGGGTCATTTTAGTCAGCTACTTCTCATTTCTTTACTTTTCTTTTAAATGCCTTTCACTGTTTTGTTTGCAAATTCTTTTAAATGTACTTTTACTTATGTGACGCACATGGAGTGACCTTTTGTATAAAACGTTCTTTAGAAATAAAGCTGCCTTGCCTTGCCTAAATTTGGAGATTTGTGTGTTTATGGACAGCGACAATATGAGCAAAAACACATTTCATAGATACAAATCTGTCGGAAATTTGTTGGCAGAGACAGTGGATTCCTTGGATGCGTTCTCGTGTTTTTCTTCTTCCTGGCCCCTTTCACCTTTGTTTTATTTAATCTCCAGTTCTGCTTCTCCCTCCGTGACGCACCTTTATGTCCACAAGTGGACGCAAACATCCTTAATCAGTCTTTGTTGGGTCATTCTGCATGACAAATTATTTTTGAATGGGTTATAATTTGACATCAACAACCATATATTTAAGGAAAGACTAGCGACACTCTAGTACAACCACTACCATAAAGGAGACTCTCTCACACAGAAAAAAAGTTAGCATGAAGCCTAAAGCGCATTGGATAGTATATCAATCTGAATTCGTCTTTTTGCCACCTAATCTTTTTGGGAAAGGTTAGAGTAAAAAGACACCTGGACTCCTGTATGTGAGTGTGGGTCTGTGTGTGTGTGTGTTTGTGTGTGCGCGCATGCGTGTGCATGCGTGAGATAGTGCAGAGGGAACAGCAGCAGCGTCAGCAGCCGTATAACAACTCTCAGTAATCCCTGAATCCACGCCAGCACACTGAACTATTGTTCTTGTCCAGCTTGGTGTTTGGCTCAGCATCTTTAACACACAAAATAAACAGTCGCCTTGTGTCACAGCACGAGGGACGTGTACACAACAAAGAATACAGCCTAATGTTTACTAACCACAGAGTTCGGCGCCAACAATGTTGAACTAAACTCCGTGTGTGTGCGCGCGCCTTTTAAGCTTAATTGGTTTCCCCAAATCTCACAGCAAGCTGTCAAAAGTGCTAGATCAGTGGCATATTAAGTCAAACAATTCCTCCAATGACAAATACCAATACAATTAGTAGCTGCGCTGCACATATTGTCACACAAGTCATATTTCTTGTTGACACAATGTACGGGAGTCAAGTGTCAACACACTGCTGCCTCTGGCTATGAATAAAGGAAGGATTAGAGGGGAAGCAGTCAGTCCCCTTGCTCCCCTATGCCGGACATTAGACATGGCAGTGCCCTAATGTGACGCAAAGTTGGTGGGAAGCATGCTCAATGAGATGCAAGACATTAAAGAGAGAGCATAGCATGTAGTTTGAAGTAGCTGCCAAGCGGACCAGCGCTCCTCCTCTATTGATGCAAGGTGGCGCACCAAATAAACACGCGCAGAAACCAATAAAGAGAGGTGACATCAGGAGTGAGTGTGTGCACAAGACAGTGTGGGTGTGTGGGTAGGGGTGGTCAAAAAGTCACGGACGAGCACGTTTAGGGTGAGGTGTCCGTTTTCCAGCAGAAAAATAGAAATGGTTTCACATGAGAGCGAAACCCAAATGAAAGCAGAGACAACAACAGGTTTTTACAGCAATAACTAGCGCAAGCTTGTACATGTCGACTATTTTGCTATACAAATTATACACACCCATTTCAATAGACATTGTACACCTGAATAATCCAATATGAAGCAATACAAGAACTGGAGCACCCTTGTAAGGATACTAAGGCTCACTCTGGATTGACACTGTTAATAAGAGCACTTGTAAATGAACCTCCATCCATCCATTCTCTTCTGTAGCACTGTTGAAGTGGAGCCTATCCCAGATGACATTGAGCGAAAGGTGAGGTACGCTCTGGACTGGTCACCAGACAATCAGAGCGCACCTGGAGACAAACAACCATTCCGACTCACATTCTGGCTGTGGCTGCTGCTGATAGGAGAAGGCAAAAGTCACAAAAACAATGAAAAATGTAGTTATAGGAACCAAAATATTTAAAAGGCCTCTCAGCGTGGTCCAATGTAGTTCCGTACTATATCAATCACAAAAAATATTAATATGAAACGAGAAATGTATTGTTGTATTCCAACTGGCACCTTGTGATTGTTTATGATATTATAGTATTAGGGCTGGGAAAAAATAACATTTTGCGATGTACTTTTTGTGCCGATACCAAGTATTGATACGTTGATAAAGTTTCAATACTTTTGATATCTTATGCATGGCCCTGTTTGTTTGTGTGTGTGTGTGTGTGTGCGGGTGTGTGTGTGCGGGTGTGTGTGTGTACGTGTATTTGATGGGAGCGCTGTTCAAGCTGTGCACGACTTGGCCACTTGGAGGACGTGTGGGTCCACGTATACTAAGTACATTCGGGAAATAAAACGAAGTGCTGTGATTTATGTTCGAATGTTCTCAATGTGTAATTCCCTTTATTTTGTGTGTTTAGTTTTACAGTTAACTCCAGCTGGAGTGTAATAAACGGCGTGAAAGCAGCAAGATTGGATTCTTTTTGAGGGGCTGTTCGCTATTTGCCAAACTGTACTCAGTCTGCTCAGGGCGGGCAGAATACCTTTGCGATTGGAGTTTTATTTATCTTTTTTATTTGTTTTTATGTTGCATTCCGGTGTGTCAGAACAGCTACTGGAACCGTTTATGACCTATTTAATCATAAAACTTGACTTGAAAAAATGAATGTCAAATGGCACTTAAGTTAAAACTTTGGAAACACATGCCTGTATATATATGTATATGTATGTATATATATATATATATATATATATATATATATATATATATATGTATATGTATGTATATATATATATATATATATATATATATATGTATATGTATGTATATATATATATATATATATATATATATATATATATGTATATATATATGTATGTATATATATATATATATATATATATATATATACATATATATATATATACATATACACATATATACATATACACATACACATATATACATATACACATACATATATACATATACACATACATATATACATATATATATATATATATATACATATACATATATATATATACATATACATATATATATATATATACATACATATATATATATATATACATATATATACATATACATATATATATATATATACACATACATATATATATATATATACACATATATATATATATACACATACATATATATATATATATACATATATATATATATATATATATATATATATATATATATATATATATATATATATATATATATATATATATATATATATATATATGAGTCTTTGTGCAACCCCCTGCGAGCATCAGTCTTTTGTTTTGTGAATATTATGAATCAAAACGCAATAGATTGTTAAGAGTGGTCAATTCAATCACCGTTATCTGCCTGCATTGAACCCTTTTAGTCTCCATCCAGAGTGGAAAGATATACAGAGAAATGCAGACAGGAAATGACTGGTGAAACAGAGGGAGGATAGAATACTGTGGGGGGGGGGGGAAGGAGAGGCATGTGGCTAAAGATAAGAGTTGATAGAAAATAGAATACAACGGTTTCCGTTTCACAAGTGTTTCCATTCTTCTCTACCAATCACAGTGCAAACAAAAAGGAGGAATAATGAAAATTTCCACATTAAAGACCCAGGTTCAATTCACCAACCAGCAGTGAGATATGGTCAAAGATATACAAGAAGGGCAATCATTATTTGATCCCCTGGTTGAATTAAAGGTTTGCTCAATTCACACTCTCTATTTTCATGGTTGTTTATTGATTATGGTAATTAACCGAATATCAAGTCAAGCAAAAAACAACAAAATAAAAACAACACACAATAGAGAAGTCACAAAATGTCCTCTGATACGTGTTCTTGTGTGTTTGAATGTGTGTTGCTGACCTTGAAGCTGCTGAGTTCTTGCTTGGTAAATCCATTGCTGTGGATGATCTTCATTTGTTTGACCAAAGTGCTTTTACCACTCTCTGCTGCACCTGGACGGCATCACAAGGTGTGGAATATGACGTACAAATTAGGTTGTGTTCTGTCCTATCAGTTCTGTCACCGTTTCTGCAAGCGCAGCATCACAGAAACTGTTGTTTTTTTACTCCAATTTTTGCCAATTCTTCAAAGTCTCCTCCTCTATGCCACACAACAGAAAGTAAGAAAAACAAAGACAAACCTAAACACTTATGGAGCTGAACTGAAGTCTCCCATGACGACATATAGTATTCATGCAGAAAATGTTGGTCATACAACTTCATCCACCCGTCCATATTTTCTTGTTTTCATTCGGGTTGCAGGTGGACCAGAGCCTATCCTAAGTGAATTTGGTTAAGAGGTGGGCAACACCATGGACTAGTTGCCAGCCAATCACAGGGCCTTCACCATTTCAGAGGCATTCAAATATATAGTGTAGATGCCACTGTAATGAACGTGCTAAGGTTGTGTCAGAATCCTTCTAACAGTGGCACACCAGCACCTTCAGCCTCTGGTTCAGTGTTTCTCTACCACTGTGCCATGTGACATTTGTCGTGGGAACAGACATGGGCGGTAGAAGTGTACGATATGGTCAAAAAGGTGGTCAAAGCGGCACTTGCATATTGCATCCTTCCATTTTTCTGTATGCAGCCCACAAATGAAGAAGTTAAAACACCTGCGATGTACACATTATCCATAATCTTTAAAAGAAATCATTATATACTGTACTGTATATACCATTATATCATACAATAGATGTTTTAGATTGTATCTACAATATCATATCGTGCAGGTCTATGGGAAAAGTTTGGCTAACTAACAACACCTTTTTTCTTTTGAATGCAATCTATTTTATTTTTAAACAAGAAATTGAATATTTGGTACATTAGTAAAAATAAATACAAAAATAAACAGTATTGTTTTTACAATTGTAGTAAAACCACTTATTTCTCTGACAACAATTAGCTAGCTCCCAGCTCTTCTCCTCTATGTGAACTCATGTCACGCCGGAAACCAGCTGATATTAGCCATGCTAGTTAGCCATGCTAGTTACCCATTTTATCTGCCTCTGTAGCAAGTCCACAGCACAGTATTTACTTTGCCAATCATAGGCATGGTAATTCTCGTATCTGGTTGCGAATGTTCATTTCAAAACAGCCTCATATTAATATATTAACATAACATTACATTTTGGCCCAGACTGATGGGTGGTGCTCACAAAAGTTTAATTTGGCATTTAAAGAGGAATTCGACCCAAACATATTTTTTTCAAGAATATGCTCCAAGCAGGCCCAGTAGTTGAAACAAGGCGTTCTGATTAATAGTGCAATATGAGTTAAGCAGCAAAATCCACCTGTTTTCAGCCATCTCTGGGGGAGGCCATTTTGTCTTCTGTCGACTGAAAATGACATCACAACTGCTCACAACGACCAATCACGGCTCAGATTAGGCTAAAAAACATAAGATTAACACTTACTCCACAAACGCAATATTTATCAGAATGCCCTGTTTCAACTAGTGGGCTTGCATAGACATATTCTTGAAAAAAATATGTTTGCGTTGACTTCCCTGTATTGCCTCCACTTGCGGCCACTCTTTGCAAGCAAGTTTCGCTTGTTGGATATTCCTCTAGCAAATATCAGTAGCCGAAGAATTTCCAAAAGAGACAACTTTTTCAACAAGAGGAAAAGTTGTAGGGCTTACTGATTGCTCACACCATCAACGGGAAGGCGAGGGTTTGCCCGCACTGACTTGTCAACTTATTCAACTTTACTTCTAGAGCGCTTCAACAATAGCTGCAGTAGGTGCTGTATATAAAACAAAAAATGCTGTAATATACAAATTAAAAAATATTATTTTCTAACTAAAATATAAAAGTGCTTCCTTTAGATTGGCATTTAGCACACAGGAGGTGCTTTTTTTTTATTTCCTCTTGTTGTACTTGTGTGAAACTGTAGAGAGAGATTAGTAAAATTCAAGTCTCCAAAGACCAGTATGAGGGTGCCAGGATCATAGGTGCCCATGCCTGGCTGATTGTAGAGAGAAACGCTCATTTTCTTTGATGGCATAACAGTTCATTTTTACAGTGAAGAGGTTCTTGATCGACAATGGCTTTTATCCATTTCAACCGGTCAGCAGACACTACAGTGTTTTCACTCTTTTTTTCTGTTACAGTTGTTGTTGGCATTTGGTGAATTTGCCAAAGGCTGACGTGAGGATATAAGGCTGTTTTTCAGCTAGTGTTAGTGGGTGCCTTTGCAGATGCATGTGCATTGCACTTGTGTCTTTGTTATAATTTGCTTGCGTCAGGCAGACACCTCCTATGTCACAATTTGCTCAATTCTATATTTTTCCTATGTCACAATTTGCTCAATTCTATATTTTTTCCACAAATCTGTTATTGGTCAGTCCATATGTGTGTGTTATTTTTAATAATTATTGTTATTGTTTCCTGTTTATTGTTATTTTCCTATTTATTGACCAATCTAAAGTGTTGAAAATGGCTTGTTCTCCTTGATGATGTAATGTTAATGGCTGAACAAACATACCATTTTTGGGGTCTCCTGAAAAGTGCTTCTGTAGGTAAGAGCATTCATGCATATTTTTCAGGTGACTGTGCTATCTGTCTCATTTTTAATTAAATATTTTCTCATGCTTGAGGTGCCACTGCTAGTTTGCTGCACAAACCGCTCAGCATCACCTGTTGATTTCAGCAAGGTACCCGTGAAAAGCAATTCCCATCAATGAGAAATGGCAAAGTTGACACGTCAATTGATCGATTCAACTCCTAATTTCTATGTGGGAAATCATCCAGTTTCACCGAATTGATCTAAAAATGATCTATTTATTACAAATAACGTATCTTTGTTCATCAAAATTTTTGAAGTGGATCTAAATGCGACTATAGAATTAAACTATTCTTTCTGTATGTTAGTTATGTTACTCGTCAACGGACACTACAGCTGCTTGTTTACTTTCCAATTTAGCCTGTAGCAGACATGTGTGACGTCATGCATGCTGTGATGGTGACTCTGATCCACTGAATGCTTCCTCTTTCATCTATACTCTTTCATCTTTAACCGCTTCAAACAACAAACCCTATGTAGGAATAGTTATGATTGCATTCTCAATATTTTTATGTTATATGTTCTGTAAAACACTTACAGCTACGGACCTACGGATAATGCAAGGACGGAAACGCTTCAAAAGGACAAGGACGGACAGGGTCGGAGGACGATAACTTTTATGAATAAGGACGGAGGGACGAGGACGGAAGGTTACCTAGGTCGTGGACGGAGGACAGACCGGCAAAAAAAGAGTAAAGTGCCCAGCTCTGATAAATAGTGTTGAAATATTGCAAGCATTTTTATTACCAAACTGCTTTTTACAGTAACAAGAACAATAGTTGAACAAAGTATTCTCAATTACATCTGATTTAAAAACTAGTTATCCATCAATTTGTTCCGTAGTTTTTAAAATATATGAGAAAATTAAACTATAAAAAATGTATATGGTCATAACGGCCACCTGTGGGGAAACTACAATTTGACAAAAATGTGTTACTTTGACACACACCCTTGCATTAGATGGAAGTAGGTACTTTATGTAACACACCTTTGTACCCAATTTTTGTGACACTTTTGTTTGGTGGTGAGTCGTGAGACTTTTCCTAATGTAAAATATATTTCTTGGTTCAATGAAGTTTGGGAAACGCTCATTCAACAGCCCAGTGGGCGTAACTGTTTAAAATCTGCCTTTTTTTCATTGGCCTGTGAGGAGCAGTTGATTAACTCCTTTGAACTCTACCGAGCAACAAGTGGCTGGAAAGGTATGATTTTTTTTCAGCACAACCAAGTTGATACAAGTTGCTTGTTAAAATCGACGACTGACAAGAGATTTTTATTAGAACCATAGAAAATACGAAATATTTTAGTAGTGTTCCCCGAAGGACGTTGTAAAGTTTGCGTCTCTCACCTAGTAGGAGTATTTTAACCACATTCATCTCCCGCTTGGCGCCCTCGTACAGGTCTCTGTCGATCTTGGCACTGAGTGTCCTCGCCTTCTTCTCCTCCTCTGTAACGTCGGTACCGAGACACAGTCCCATCCCGAGCACACATGTCCTCCTCCCGGAGCTGGACTCAGACGAAGTCCTGACTGGGCTCAAACCGAGCGAGTTTGGTCAAACTCAACTGCATGCTCACAGCTCCTCGGTCTCGGCGTGCACAAAAGTGACGTTAGCATGTGCGAAATATCCCTCGAAAAAGTCCTCTTTGTAGGCCAAACTCATTGCACGCATCGCTCCCGGTTATGCTCGCTGACTTCACCACAAGTCCAAATTGTTGCGCTCGCTCACCCCAAACAATCCAGTGTCTCCTCCCACTCCAGATGGGAACGCGCTGGAGTTCGTGGGAAGTGACGTCATCATGCAGCCAATCAGATTTGGCACCTTGAAGTGTGTGACAGGATGCAAGGGTCAGCAGACCCACGCACGCGCGCGCACGCAGGCTGCATCACGGGTGGGCAAACTGCTGTGCGCCACAGTGGATCTTGAAAATGGCCAGACGGGCAAATTCATTCGCGGATTAGATTAAGATTATACTGTATATATTTTTTTCAAAATCATAGTTTGTTTGAATACTCATTCATATATCCATATTAAAATCCCATTTAATTATAATTGATTTACCATTTATTATTGAAGTTAACCTAAATAAATCTCTGGACTCTACGATGGTCGTTTGTGTACACACCTTCCTTTTTTTTAACTATTTTAGCTGTGTTAGTGCAACTGTAATGAAACTTTCCAACGGTGGGATTTTTGACTGATTTGCTAATTAAAAACCCAGTTCTTTAAATATGTCATTCACCGTGACCTGTTCGCATCAAATAGTACTTTTTGGTTCTACGGTAGCCTGAAACCCATGAAAAGTGCTCTTCTACTCATGATCGTTTATGCACCTCAGAAGTGATTGATGTCATGTCTTTGAAAGTTGCCAGCAAGCAATGCATGAAGTTACGGCACGTCGTGCAGGATGACAAGGGTTTCTTTGACATGTAAATTTTGAGGGGACGGGCGCTACTTGTGCGGCGTGCTCTCGTGTCTTCATCATCGTTTCATGTGGCCGCTTCTGAACGTAATAACTTGACTGATGTTGCATAATCTTTTGTGTTGTATTATGGTATGCGTTACGGTCGATTTTCATTTTTAAGTGAAAACTCCCTCTGCTGCCAAGACTGGGAAAAAAGCTGGTAGCCTACTTAATTAGAAAGATTTCTTTGAAGGGTTAAAAAATAGAAAATTGCTTTATTTTTATTTTCTTGGACACCTTTATGCACTAAAAGAAGCAAAAAATAAATAAATGCATACAAAAATACATATGATACACATGCATGTGTGAACAAGTTCAAAGAGTAGTTAAATCAACAAAGGCCTGAGGGATATAACATCTTTTTAAAATCGGATTCATCGACGAATCAACAAAATAATCGATTATTAAAATAAGTTAGTTGCAGCCCTGATTAATATAATTGAATAAAATGAAAAGAATTTAATTGTTTGTGCATCTCAACTAATTCATTGCGTCTTCTTCTGGTCTGCATGACTTGGCCACAGGGGGCAGTATAATACAGTCAGGATTCATGCCAATACAAACGAAGAAGGTGTTCTCAGCTTCTGTGACTCTGTAAACTGCATTAATTGCAGTCATTTTTTGCAGAGGATAAAGAATTAATGCCAATGAGTATTGTTAGATTGTCTGGCTACATTTCTTCAAACAAGGCCTGAGAGATACATGAGAGACAGTATAGTATTGGAAAATCATTTATTTTGCTTTACTCGCAACCCCCCCAAAATGTAATATTTGCAATAAATCAATTGAGCCATCCATTTTCTATAACACTGACATAACAATTCATAGATAGGACGATTGTTTCAAAAACTGACATGTTAAGCTCAGTGGAGAGCCGTTTTGCTAGGATACATCTAGGGTTGCCTCCAGGGACTTGGGGCCCTGAGAAAAAGATTTCACCCATGGGCCCGTCTTTCACAGGTCCTTAGAATCCTCATGACTTTCCTCCCCCTTTAATATATCAGCACCAGTCAGGTCTTCGGGAAAGTGCCAACGTTTTAACTTGACCCTTACAAAACTAACAGGTTGGTGAGAGAGACATCAATCAGGCCAGTCATCTTTGCTCAGTCACAGACCTGAGAAAACGTTCGACTGGGAAAAAAAAACAAAACAAGAACATCTTAATCTGTTTCAAAACACACTACAGAAATTAAAATATGTCTTTTACAATTTCCTCACTGAACTGGACATGTTGGTGACCAAAGCTTCAGCTGTTTTTGGCATCAAGGCCCACTTCTGGCTTGAGTGCGGTGCAGTGTAAACCTACAAACAGAATGGCTTTACCACGGCAGGCTTCTGGTGTCCCTCAGCTGGGCCATCCCATTCTTGTGACAGAAGCTCTTCCACGGCTCTTTGTTCTCATAATGGGGCTGACGGTTTGCACTTTTCTGCAGCCGGCCAGTACTGGAGCGCACCCATCACATTTGGCAGCTTCGACGCGGCCATGGCCTCATTTCACGGACTCGGTGGGCCGTGGTGCACGCTGATGCAACAAAGAGCTCTGTCATCGGCGAGGTTGCCGTCAGGCAACTGAAACTGATGGCCATTCCAAAAGGCCCATGAGTGGCAGGAGCCCTAGAAGTTAGTTTTGTTTTGGTTTTTTTCCACAGTGCTTCAAATGCCTGGCAGCACACTGGAACTCTTTCACTCAAGGTCATTTATAAGACTCTTTTGCCACATAGCAGGTTTATTACATTAACCAATATTATAATTAGTGGAAACTTTTCAATAATCATATTACATAGTTATCTCCATCCCACTGGCGCACTTCAGAAATGCATTGTCTGACAAACAAAGAATGTTAATTTGCATTGTTCTGTCATAGGAACATGCAAAACCTTGCAGACATTTTTTTTTTTGCAAAAAATCTGTTGCAAAGTAACTACATAGAAATATTTAAGTCCTTAGTCTCCAAAAATGAAGACAGACATATTCTAAAGCACATTTCTCAGGGGACTGAGAAAAACTGTGAAGACATGAAGTCAACATTTGAATTAGTTTACGTGTAACCCTGACATTTGCTATAGCTTTAAGAATGAAGCACAGATGTCTTTAATTAACAAGCCAAACCAACATTCCTTTAATGCTGCATTTAGAGCGCACAGACACGTGCACACCAACGCACACACATGCACACACCTCTTCAGGTAACTGAGTGGAAGTTGAAGATCCAGTTTATAAAATACCTATAAGGGCCCTGATAGACCAAACCGACGTCGGAGGTCGTGAAGCGTCGTGGCGTCTGAATGCGCCATCTGATTGGTGTAGTGGCCACCGTCGTAGTGTCGTATCCCGTCTCCAAGTTGTGACAATTGGTCATTCTGATTGGCTGTTAGCTAGCAAATCAGCGCTCTGAGCACCAACGGGAAGTGACAAATGCGGAAAAATCAGTGAGCGCGCCTCCGCCGCCTTAATCTTCTTACAAGTGCAAGAGCGAGGGATGACAATGTAAGTATTTCGCAATACCGTGTCAAGAACGTGATGGTTTACTTCGCGTGGGAGTTCATCGTGAGCGAAGAACATAGCTGAATGCATTGTTTACGTTTTTATAATCCACCCCCGGCCAACAGCTTTCCGGTTGGATTTTTCTAACCATGAGAAATGGTGACTACCGCCGCCGATGGTATGGGAGGGTATTACATCTCACGCATGCACAGAAGGTACTTTAATGGTCAGCGTCGCTGTCTGTCGTTGCGGTGTATTCCTCCAGCGTGACGTGCCGATAGCCGGGCGGACACCACAGGGGGTAATCGTCTGTCACTGTTGGCCAGCGTCTTTTTGGTCTATCTAGGCCCAAAGACTACTTAAAAAATAAATTGTGTGCTTTTTAAGGTTCTTAAGACTGACAAAAACTTCAATTTAAAATCCCTTCTCATTCTTATTGTGTTAAAAATAGGGACGTAACGATTCACTCACGCCCCGATTCAATTCGATTTTCAGTTGACGATTTTTAATTAGATTTGATTTTTTTATACTCGCTTTCTCTCTGCGCTAGTGAGGTGCTGCTGCCATACACAAACGCAATACGCAATGATGTTTGCTGCAAGCGTGTCAAGTAGTGCTGCCGCAAAGTATTATTTTGCTAGTCGACTAATCACCAACAGTAATCGTGAATAGTTGACTAATCAGAACATATGTAAATCGCGGCATAATCGCACCAGGCTCTTATATGACCATTGGTAGTTTACCACTACAATTCTTTCAGCTATGCACAAAGGAATTACATTCAACATGTATTAAACCTTGCAGCTTGTACCAACATGTCTGACATGTTTATAAATGATGGAGTAATTGAAATTGAAGGCGATACTGTGGCCTTCATTTTTTTTTTTTTTTTAGCTATAAATGTTTAGTGCCTTTTAAAATGGAACCCAAAGCAATACATTATGCTGAGTTGCACTAATACTATGAAACTACCTATAAATACTAAAAGAAATACTTGGAAACATATTTAACTTTTCTTTTTTTTTTTTTTTAAATGTAGAAGAGAGTGAATTCATATGAGTCAACTTAGGTAAAAGCACTATGCTAAATAAAACTAAACTAAACACTTGTATACATTTTTAATTTTGTTTTTATTTAACTCTGATCCGAAACGTTTTGTTTTGCTTCTCTAATATGCATACCGTTAATTAGAGATACACATTCAAAATGTGGTATGCACTCGGAATAAAAAAAAACTTAGATTAGGAGGAAATTTTTTTTTTTTTTTACCACTCTAATTTAGTATATTCTAACAACATACCTCGGTATGTTATGTCCTTTATCGTTAGGTGTTGCCATTGAAGGTTTGTGTAAAATAAGTCATGTTGTGTCAACTGAGTGATAGGATTTCCGAGTTCTTAAACGCAACATTCGGTACGTGGTCACAGTGACTGTGAGGCAGCGCATGTTGACATCCTCGCTTGCTATTTGATGTCAACAGTGGGATCGTGGGTATACAAAAACTGTGCTTTGGTTTTTAATAAACGTGAGTTTGCTGACTAATGCCTCCATAGTCCGTTGTGCAGACGCTACAAAATGTTAGCGTACCA
Organism: Filicampus tigris; assembly: GCF_054856515.1. NCBI lineage: Eukaryota > Metazoa > Chordata > Actinopteri > Syngnathiformes > Syngnathidae > Filicampus > Filicampus tigris. Next base: position 8,811,438 of record NC_141222.1, read on the forward strand.
GAACAGGACTTGCGTGCGGCGTTCAGACGCAGACGTAGCCTGTGTGTGCTAACTAGCTAGCTTCCAGAAACGACTGTCGCTATGTCATAAATGAAATCGGGCATCAGCCACAACGTGCTTCCTTTTTAGATGCTCGTTTATCACCGCCGTGCTGCTATGAAAGAGCGTTGTTAACTTTCACTTAAGTAGCCATGACACCCATTACTCACAATGCTTCTTGTTTAGATCACGGATGACCCGGATTACCATTACTGCGCATGTGCGTTGCAGACAAGCCAGGACACGATAGAGCGGATATTGTTAACACGGCGTTGCGAATCGATTATTTGTTCATCTTTTTTAAATCGATGCATATCTTAAGCATTCATACCGATTTTGTATCGATTTTCAATAAATCGTTACATCCCTAGTTAAAAATAAACCATACTGGCAACAAGTCTAAAATATCATTTGTAAAAACTGAGTTAAGATTCCAATATAACTGACTATTATTATTTTTCAAATAAGTTAGAGATCTACTGGGGCAAGTGCTGTGCGATCACAGCAACAAATTAACACACGATCGAGGTTTAAAACAGGTCAAGCCGAGTCTGGAGCAGAAGACAGAGAGAAGCCACTCAGCAGCATCCAGACACAAACCAGGGTTGTGCACCCAGAAAAGTGTCTGTAGCCAGCCGGATGGAATGCAGCTGTTGAGATAGTGTGGATCTTCCACCCTGGTTCAGCTCACCCACGTATCAGAGCCAGGACATTGCATATAGATGCATTTGAGTCCCATTTCTCTAGTGAGACGTTTCACTCTGCTCCTCTTTCTTCTTCAAGGCCTCAATCGCCGCCATCTCCTTGGCCTCCTTCTTCTGGTTCCTTGCTTCAAACTGCAGCCTGCACAAGAGGACGCTGACCGTTAGCGACAACGGGACCTCGGCAGAGGCAAAGACATGCAGACAGAAATGACCAAAAGAAGCAGGCAATTCAAGGGATGACCTGTTTTCAATGATCCTCTGTACGATATCATCGGTGGTGAGACTGTTTGCACTATCAATGGTCCTAAAGATCCCTCTCCTCTTGGGCTCCTGAAGTGAAAAGACACAAGACACACACTGTTACAGTATTCTACCACCATTTAGGACCTACAGGCTTGAAACAAGCCGTGCCATTTGGAATAACGAATCAGCATTACGAAACAGAAAATACAACAAGGATTTTCAATATTTACAGTGTGATACTTGGATTAATAAAACATACAGTAACGATGGTGAATTCATATTTAATTGTAAAAGGTGCACTGTTTGGAAAAAAAAAAGGACTGTTTGAGAAGTTCAGAATTGCAAGTTTTTACTTTCCACAAGTTTAATTTCTGATGAGTTCCACTTGAATCTATAAATTGAATTTCTGCATTAATGGGTCCTGAATTTAACAAAAGTGGGTAGACTTAAATGAAGAAGGCCTTGTCTCTGTACAGAATCAGTTCACAGACGGATGTCACCCATGAATATGCTCGGGCAAAAATAACTTTTTCCCTTCAAATGATAACAAATAATAAAATCAGTTGTGCTGCACACAAAATGAATCTGTACTCACTGCGTAGGGGTCCGATCCGTCCTTGTCAGGAAAGACTTTTGTCATGCCATGACAAACCAGGTCCACCTGCAAATAATTAAGAAGAAATCATTTGAAATTTGAGCCGCCGACCTTCCAAAAACAAAAAATATAATTTTATTCAAAGACTGACTGAACTCACATATTAGGATGACTTAGTTATCACATGATCATATTTGGCTATCACATATTTTCCTTTATTTTGTATGACTACATTTTCAGTCGAAACAGCGGGGGATAAAATGCAGTTGAAAAATGCAAGATGGTTTGAATTAGGGCTGCACGATGTTGGAAAAAAATGACATAACGATTTTTGGGGGGGTTGCGAATGATATTGCGATGTTAAAAATAGAATTTTCACCAGATGACTTGAATAGATTTGTTTGGGAATAATTTGGTTAACTCACCATGACATCATTGTATTCAAATAATATCGTTTAATCCAGACTATGGGGGTTCATCTGTGAATGATGATTGCTGTATATAAAAGGGATCACAGAGGGCATGTCTCTGTAATATAATAGATTATTTAACATTGTATTTCACACTTCAATGTAAACACCAGCAAAATATTAAACATATTTTAAACAAAAAAATAACAAGGGCAGGTGCACTAAACCCTTGAGTCATTTCAAAACATAGAAGAAAATAAAAAACGTCTAAAGCAGCAGCAGCAGAGATAAACATCTTTAAACTAAACTATAAAATATTAAAAAATTAAAAAGCAGGTGTACTAGTGCCTGAGTTGTTTACAAAAATATAACATTAAGGTAAAAAAAGAAAAACCTTTGTGAAACTGCAGCAAAATTATCAACAAATTAGAACAAAAATATTAAAACTTAAAGAGCAGGTGCATTAGTCCCGAGTTGTTCACAAAAATATAACAATAACTAGAACGGTCTGCAAAACATATTTCATCCGTGATTTGTCGGTGCTGTTTGGACTTCCTATCATAAGGAGTTACGCTGGCGAAGGAGCCTGTAATTGTTTTTTGAGTCGACTTCTTAGTTTGAACTGCTCATACAGGGGCTTGTGACAGCGATTGCAGCAACATTGGTGAGGCACTGTTGGCAAAAGATGATTTGTTGTTCTGAATCTTCCTTTTTATAGCCGAAATACTTTCATATTTTGGATGTTGACTTTCTTTTGGGGACTAAATCCACTTCTGCCGCTGTCGTCTCCTCGCCTGTTTTTCAGAGCAGACAGCAGAGTGGAGGGAGAGGGGCCGGTGACTGATTGGCAGGAAGGAGGGGGTGAGCGAGACAAGCTGTGTAAGAGCACGGAGTAGCTTGCTGCTTTTTTGAAGCAAAACAAAAGTTTGCGTGTTCTAAAAAAAAAAAAAAAAAAAGTTAAAACATCGCACGTCCTACGATGTGACTATCGCGCGTGCGCACGTCGCAATCGCGATGTTCAAAAGACACATCGTGCAGGCCTAGTTTGAATGCAGTTGAAAAATGCAAGTTGGTTTTAAAATAGGTAATTTGTATTATAAATAGTTGAAAAATGTCAAAAGAAGGCACCTACCTTGAAATGATCCTGCAGGTCTCTGGTCACTGCATAGGGTGCGCCAATCACCACTTCGGACACATACTGCGCACATGGAGAGACAACTGTAGTCTCACCATCAAGCACTCTTGGTTGTGCACATGAGTTTAGTGCTTTTAAAGGAAAATGAATGTTGGCGGGTATGCGTGTGTGTCTGTGCTATTACCCGACAGGCCAGGACGCTCAGGGTCCTCTCGTGGACGTTCATGATTGGGTAGTTCTTTCCTTTGTACCGATTCACTTCCTGAGTATAATAAATAACTCCATCAGTGGCTTAAAGGTGCCAGACCAAAAAACTGAATGTTTTTAAAAGTTATGCGGTAGGTGCTGAGATGCACCTTATGAGGCATACCTGGTCAAAATGCAGACCAACAATGACGTAGGGTCTCTCTGCCAGCTTGTAGACCTCTGCTAAGAAGTCAACATGGCCGATGTCTGCCACGTGTCACGAGTAAAGGCAACAACTAATACAAAAAGTTATTTTACATTTGATGTTAAACGTTCTGTAAAGTGCATAAAGCGCAGTTACACAACATATCCAGCAGATGGCAATAGGCGACATCTAGTTAAAATAGCTGGGGGTTTTTTTCCATTAAAGCGGAAGTCAACCCAAACATATTTTTTTCAAGAATATGTTCCCAGCATGCCCACTAGTTGAAACACGGCATTCTGATTAATTTTACGTTTGCGGGATATAAATTAAGCGGTAAAATGCACTCATTTTTAGCCATCTCTGGGGGCGGCCATTTTGCCTTCTGTCGACTGAAAATGACATCACAACTGCTCACAAGGACCAATCACGGCTGACCTGTTTTCTGAATCTGAGCCGTGATTGGTCCTTGTGAGGAGTTGTGATGTCGTTTTCAGTCAACAGAAGACAAAATGGCCACCCCCAAGATGGCTAAAAACGAGTGCATTTTGCTGCTTAACTTATATTCCACAAATGCAAAATTTATCAAAATGCCGTGTTTCAACTCGTTCGCCTGCTGGGAAAATATTCTTGAAAAAAATATGTTTGGGTTGACGTCCGCTTTGAAGCAGAAGTCAACGCAAACATATTTTTTTCAAGAATAGCATCCCTAGTTATAGGCGGATAGACGGACAGGTCCATTACACAGGCAGAATGCCCACCTCTGGCTGTCTGTACTTAAAGCGGAAGTCAACCCAAAGATATTTTCTTCAAGAATATGTTCTATGCAAGTCCACTAGTTGAAACAGGGCATTCTGATAAATATTGCGTTTGTGGAATAAGCGTTAGTCCACTCCTTTTTAGCCATCTCTGGGGGCAGCCATTTTGTCTTCTGTTGACTGAAAATGACATCACAACTGCTCACAACGACCAATCATAGCTCAGAGATGGCTAAAAACGAGCGCATTTTATTGCAGCAGGCGAATGAGTTGAAACACGGCATTTTGATAAATTTTGCGTTTGTGGAATATAAATTAAGCAGCAAAATGCACTCGTGCAGCCACATAAAAACGATCCCCATTTAGAAAGAGTTCAAGACATACAAATGAGTCCATACCGCTGTCAAGCACACCAATTGCTCCCGCACCACCTTCTCATCCAAAAGCACATTTTGAATGTAGCACTTTGGCCTATCGTTGAGATGAGAATTTGAGTTATGTGACTGATGTGTCCCTGCTGCTTTCAGTAAATATCACTTAGCTGGAAAAGCGTGATATCAAGCTGTGTGTGCTCCGCCATTCATGACTGAACGTGACATTCTTTCAGTGTTTACACAGCGGATGATGTTCAAAGCATCCACTTTGAGACACATTTTCAACGTTTGTGAACAACACACGCCACAGTCGAAATGTTGAGGTTGGTTTGTCAATGTAAGGATACGGAAGAGGTCAAATGCCCCGGCTACATAGATGATGGTGTCGCCGGGCTGAGGCTCCTTCCCCGAGGCAAATTGGATGATCTTCTGAGACGTTTGTAGGAACTGTGACACTCCAGTCCATGGACTGTGGCCTTTAGGACCCTTTAATACAAGACCACAACATGTCATTGTGACAAAGACTCACTCTTTTTTTTTTTTTTTTTTTTTTTTTTTAATAACTCACATGATAAATTACTGAGATTTACATACCTTCCCAAAATTGTCTGTATGCTTCTGATAATCTGGGTTATCCTGCAAAAAATTATTAGAGGAAAGTAGGGTCTTCTTAAGCAAATAAATACAGGATACCAATCCACATATCATTTGCTCTTTTCATTTTCAATTGGAAATCGAAAAAGTGACTGATTTGTCGTAGAACTTATTTTGAATTTAAGATTTAAGTGCTCGTGTTTACGTGACCCAAATTTTTAAGCAATTAGTAACAAAGAGGTAAGTCCAAACAACAATTGTCAAAAGGTCAATCAGGCAGACCATTTCAAGGCCAAACATGTTTGAAACGTAAATGTCATTCGGCTTCAGCACACAGCACATGTAAATGTTCTGGTTTGTAAATGTGTTCCTTCTGCTTTGTGTGTTTGCACCAGACTACTGTCTTGTCTTCTGAGTGCCACAACCTCGAACTGGAACAAAGACATACAGTTCCTCACATACACTGCACAATGTTTGAAAGATGAATGAAAATATCGGCGCTGTTGCGATTTGACCCAAGCCTACTTACTAGTCCGCATGTGGACTGAATAGTTGAAAATGTACAAACAAACAACAAACACAGGTGACAGCAATTACGATGTGTTCTTGCACATTTGATTCCTCAGAACCACAGGTGTCAAACTCAAAGCCCACTGGCCAGAAGCGGCCCTCCGGGTCATTTTAGCTGGCCCCTTCCATATTTTTCCTTGACTCTTGTTGAAAAATGAGTTACCCACCTTAACAATGAAAACAATCGAATGGAGGAGCACCCCAATCAGAAGATCCAACGTAACGATGTGTAAGCTCACCATGTTGCTATGATGTGATTTGGTCATGAGAAGCATGCGTCCCACAAGGTCTGTGGTGGAGACGCCCTGAGTTCGTTTACATTCCCGATAACGTCCTGCTCTCTTCACCTCGTCATATGTGTCTTTGCCATCCACAGTCAGCGTGATGTCATCTGTTTAAAAAAAAAAAAAAATTAAAAAGAGGCCAGTTTCATTGCTGGCATCATGCCGGAGGATCCTGACGACAGATTTCTACCTCCGTGCACACAGAAGTCACAGTTGAACTTGTCCAGAGTCTCCAGGGTGGTGACGTAGGGTGCCCCTTCCACAATCTCATCCACCCACTTGATGGCCCGCACCATCTTATAGCGCTCTTCCTGGGTGAAGACTGGAGGGCCCTTGTGCTTGGAGATTTCCGCTTTTGATGGCATGAGACAATGAATGCTAACTAACAACTGATACATTCCCACAAGGAAACAATAAACTAATGCACTCCAATTCAATGGAGTGGATTTTGTGGTTGTAGTTTGCAGTGGTGTAGAGCTGCTCACTATTTCACTGAGAGCTGCTTTTAATATTATGGTGACTTTCAAATTACAAAAGCTGTTCACCACAAAAGTAGTCGAAAATAAAAAGGCAGCATTGGTAATTGGGAGTGTTATAACAAATGTGAGGAGCAACAACTAAAACAACACAGCACAGCCAATCAAATCAAGTGAATCTGTAAATTGGGTCCTTACCATCTGTATGCACCCCAACGATGAGGTAATCGCCCATGGCTTTAGCTTGCCGCAGTTGATTTGAGTGACCATAGTGGACCATGTCATAACTACAAAGAAGTTAGAGTAACAGAGTAACAACATTAGCGTGGGGAAAAATCTAAACACAGTAAGATTGTATACAGTAAACAAGAAAATACGTGCTTGCTGCCCTTCACCAAATTGGGAAATAACTCGCAAGGGACAGAATTATTGATCAGTGATCATTTAAATGATTGTTAAGAATTCTGATGATTGAGGGGAATTGATGATTACCATTACATGAATTGTCTAGGGCCTAACTGACTGGCAGAAAAAAAACAAAAAACGATTACCCATTAATCGGCCGATTATGTTTTATATGTGTTACTTGCGAGCACCTGAACAGAGATTCAAACCCGGGACTTTGACTGTGAGGCAGACATGCCTTTCAACCCAAGTCAACCCAAACATATTCCTACACAAAGAATGTGTTGGTATAAACGGCTGTAAAATATAGGCAAGGAAATGCAAGGCATCTTTATTTATGTAGCAGATTTCATACATAAACCAACTCAATGTGCTTCAGACAGGCAAAGACATCATATCACGATTTAAAAAAAATAAAATCACGATTGTGATTTTATGATGTCATAAAACATATTTAAAATTAATCTAAAACCGTAAAAGAAAAAAAAAGACATTTTAAGCCAGCTAAGCTTTCTGAACAGGTTGTAATTTGAATAGTGACATAAGGTAACATAATGTAAATATAAAAACACAGCTCGTAACGCGGGTCTAGTACTTTGAAGAGTCTTTTAAAGCCCTCGTTTTCCACCGTTTTAATGGGAATCATGTCTTCAGCATAAGTCACAGCCTCAGTTACTTCTTAAAGTGGTTGCCTGAACTTTTGGGATTATTTGAAGTTCCAAGAACACACGGAAATTATCTGAAATGGCCAGATCTTGAACATCAACAAATGAAATGTCAAAATCTTAAGAAATAGATTAAGAATGTGACCTTGAGCATGTGTTGAACGTTTTACGTTGTGACAGACCAAAATGATCATGTAGTATAAAAATTCTTTTTTATATTTAACGAAATTGTTGTCAACATGAATCTTAAAGTCTCCGATTATGACCAGATTACTGAAGGCATATCCTCTAATACTGCTTCATAAATTTGCCTTTTTGTCTTCCATGTCTATAAATGGTTACAACGATAATAATGGCTCAGAAAACAGAAAACAGGTGAGCTGTGATTGGTTGTTACCTGAGCCTTGAGCCACTGTGATGTCATTTTCAGTCGACAGAAAGTGACAACATGACCACCCGCTGAGATGGCTAAAAAGATGTGGATTTTGCTGCTTAACTCATACTCCACAAACACAATATTAACCAGAATGCAGAGTTTCAACTAGTGGGACTGCATAGAACATATTATTGTCATGAAAATGTTTGGGTTGACTTCCACTTTAATAAAAGACAGATATTCAAATGAATTAAAATCAGGCAATGACATTTCTTGACACTGAAATAAGCATCTAGAAATTGCAGCAATTCCGCTTCCTTTTCTACCACTGCAATGTTTGTTCACGAAACTAAAACTCGTTGGTCATTCATGATAGTTTTTGGTAACTTTCTGTTAACCAGGTTTCACTGAGGAGAATGTTTTTAATTTATTTTTTCACTGAGGAGAAATAAGTCTAGATCGTAGGTCATAATGATGTCATTTATTAATAGTGCCTTGTCGACTCGTGATCTAATCTTAAATAGCGCTAATCTTGCAGTGATAAGAGACACTGGCTTGTTCAGAGGTTGACAAGATAACCTAAGTAGGTTAGTAGCTCTAGACTTATTTCTTATATAGCTTTCTTATATATCTCATATCATAATAAAAAAAGATTCAAAATTAACTTATCCATGAATTGATCTTTATTTTTTCCCAATTAGCCAAGTGTCCATTTTTCTTATCTTAGCTCACTGTATAGTGCAGCGCAGTTTTGTATCACTGCAAACTAATGCCACACTATTCAACATACAGTCTAACAATCAAAACGGATTATTATTTTAAAAGGACTTAACTTGAACCCTTCAACTGATTTTTCCCTCTAGTAATAAACATATCTTAAATTATTGATAAGACTCCGGATATGGATGTTATAATTGGTGCTTAATGAAGTGACAAGAGGGTGTTTGGTGCTTTTGAGGAAAGCCTGGAGCGACATTTACTTCCAAAAATCCATCGACTGAACAAATGTATTTACAGACTGCATTTTATAAATGGGGTCCACAGTCTATGGTGAGCAACATTTCAAGGCTGTCGATGTCACGTACAATGTACAACTGTACATTGTCACGTGGCACAAGTTACTACTAGACGCAGATTTCCCCCATATTTTTTTCCAACGTTTTCATGTTTAGTTTTTTTTTTTGGTTTGTTTTTCTGAGATTTCCCCCCACCCCATTTTGGCCCCATTTTTCCTAGAAAACATATGTGAATGATTATTAGCATTTTTTTGTTAGAATTTTTCTTTTTCTTTTCTACTTTTTAATCCCCGCTCCTAAACGTAATTGAATGGGCAACAGGTAAACGCAGATTTTTGCCTTTCGTGAGCTGGCCCGGTCCGTTTCCTTCACGAATAGCGGGGTTCCACTGTAAGTATAAATTTAAGAATCTTTTAGAATTATTGCATGTCTTTATCTTTATCACAATTGTATAAAGACAAGAGTGTAATGGGCTTAGTGAGTCGTTTGGATCATTTATGCACTTGTATCTGCTGAGTTTGAAGGTCAACAGACTCAACACGTGTCAATTGCGCAACTGACATCGATGCTATTAAGATGTTTGTCTTTACCATTATGCAAGAAGTGTATTTCAATGGGCCACCTCCATTTGCTCTGTCAAAAGGACTGCCTCTACTCTGAATGTCAGCAATTTAAAATCCTCAATAACCTTTGACCTTTAAAATAGGACGTTACATGTATGGTAGCATGGTAGCCATTTGCACACATAAAACCAATGCAGCATAAAAAACTGCTAAATATATTTTGTGGCGTCTCTATGTTTGTGTGGGTTTTCTATAGGTAGACTTCCTCCCACATTCCAAAACAGGTGACTTCCATTGGGGTTCATGTTAATGTGACTTGTTGTCTTCTCTCTATGCAACATGACTGGCTGGGCAACCAGACCAGGATGCACCTTGCCTCTCACCCAAAAACAGCTGGGATAGGCTGAAGTTCATCCGTGACTCACATGAGAACAAGCGTTATAGAAAATGGATAGACATTCAAGAGGTGCAGCATAGTGCAGATGTGCCCGTATCACAGTTGAGAGGTTCTGGGCTCAAACCTCGGCCCAGGCACTCCATTGTGGACTTTCCCTTCGTGTAATGTGGCTGCATCTCACATTCCCAAAACATGAAAATTGGTGTAATTGAAAACTAAATTGTCCACAGGTGTCAGTAGGAAGCATCAATGGTTGTTCATATATTTGTGTGCTGTGATATGGCTGGCGACCTGTCTAGGGTGTACCCCACCAACCCAGGGTGTGCCCCGCCTCTCACCCAAAATCAGATGGGATAGGCTCCAGTCTAACATGTGACCCCAATGAAGATACGATATATCAATGGCAGAATCGTATTTATATTACATAATGTAGACCCATGATGACATTGGAATTTGCCATGCTTGTCTTCAAGCGTTGTTCAAGTATAAATGGTGTCTCTGCGGACAAAATTGTCCCCATCTTGCCCTGGACATGACTTCTAACCGAACGATGACGTTACGTAACGTGACACTAATCTAATGAAATCGGAAAAACATAAATGGTGCGTTTTTATGACCGCAGTTGAACAAAGACAGTCGTCAAAACGACATGTAAATCTTATTTACATCGCTGTGCAGTACAATTATGCACTACTTCCATTGCTGACATAGCCAAGCGGCTAGCTGGAGTATGCTATGCATAGAATAGTGACCAGTCATCTGTATTGTGACAATCCTGCGATAAGCATTGAGTTGATTTCACCGATATAAAAGCAGCAGTGAGGTTAAATGCAACCTTACCAGCCGTCACACCAAAGCCGGACAACGCGCTTCCTTTTCTCCGGGCTGCACCCTGAACCTGCCGGCTGAGTACTATGGCCGCCTTCCCCAAGTTGCTCCTCCGTGTCGTGGTGGCCGTTTTTAATCATTTCCACGGAATTCCACACAAACAGATCGACTGTAATACCAATTAATAGTCGCTAAAACAGTCACTCACGATTGGGTTTGTTTTCACGGAGATTATGCAGTACGCCCTCTAGTCGGTTGTACTAGGGTAGTGACGTCACTGTTTCAGACAACGCCTCCAACTACGCCTGATCGATCACGTGATCAAGGTAGCCAATACCGCAATTGCTTGTGGGTGGCAATGTTTTCGACAATTTTGCATGGGAAAATAGAGCGGCTCGGCTAACGTTAGAAATAAAATTAAAAAAGAAATAATATTTCTACTTGGCGTGGCGTTTCATACCGGTGTCATACTCCATACCACCCCAGCTTTTACCCTTTTTGGAAAAATCTAATTGCAAAAAAAAAAAAAAAAAAAAGAAGAAGAAGAAATTAAGTTCAAAACATTGTCATTTTCAACGCCAAGTCTACTTGTCATTTTAGCAAGAGTGGTGTACCACGTGATGGATGGCAAGAGGCGTACAGTAGCTTGGGATACATTTTTTTACATAGCTTTCCATCAGTGTTGGTGATTGATTACCCGTGATAGGTTAGTGATCAGAATAGCTGGCACCATCAGACACCGCAGCCAATGACATATGTAACCCAACAAAGTTACCCGACACTGTCATCATTCTTGGGAAAAGGTGAGTTATTTCAAAATGTCAAAATATAGTAGCGGCGGTAAGGCAGTGCTCCTTGTACATAGCTATAAAGCAGGCAAGTCTGGCCCGGAGGCCAAATGCGGCCCGCAGCCTCAGCCATAAAAAGAGTAATGTGTGGACTTGTCAGTACCACAGTAGAAAGTACACGTGGGGGAAAAAAACTATTTTATACTTCACCAGAAGATGGCAGCAGACCTGTGGTCACGCTCTCAAGTGGTTTCGGAAATACGCTCTGAGCACACTCTGCCTCTCCGAACACACCAGTCTTAAAGTGGTATTAGGTGTCAGAGTGAACCCCTCATTGTATGGCCTTTGTTTGGCCCTTTCCAGCCCATTTCTAAAATAGTGACTGTAGTGAATAAAAAGAAAGTTGACAGCCCCTGACTGTGTGAGTATTCTGATGCAAAATATACAGTATCTGCTCAATCACAGCTCACCTATTTTCTGAAGCTGAGCCATGATTGGTTGTCACCTGAGCCACTGATGTAATTTTCAATTGACAACAAGTGACAAAATGGCCGCCTCCTGAGATGGACAAAAACATGTGGATTTTACTACTTAACTTACATTCCACAAACACAATATCAATCAGAATGCCATGTTTAGACGAGTGGGGCTGCATAGAACCTATTATTGTAAAGAACAATTTTGGGTTGACTTCCACTTTAAAATGACTTAGGCAGTACAAAGGTACTTCTACACCTGATTCCTAACCTTTATTGAGCCAAAGCACATATTTCACATCGGAAAAAAAAAATCTCACGGCACACCACTCTGCAATAAAAAGTTGCTGCCGATTTACAATTAGTGGATGGCTAGGTTAATTATGTACCTTCTGTCATCTACTGGAAGATCATTTGATTGTTCTGCCTGGTATTATATGTGGTTGGGATGATAAATGAACAAACTAACTTTTTAAAAAAAAATAAAACATCCATAAAAATAATTGACATTTGATCATTTTTCATAAAGAGTCATTTAAAAGCTGGGGTAATTTAGAGTGTGAAACAGGTGAGAAAGTTTAATACCATTTTGTTTCTGGAGCCCATCAAAATCACTGATTTGATCATCAGTTGTACTTGGCATTTAAGATGGATTAGATAATGAAGAAATAAAGGTGGTCTAATATTTTTGTGACATTACTGGGTGAATGGGGAAATTATTTACCAGTAAGAGAAGGCTTCAATATTTTCAGGACAAACCAATGTCAAAATAAAGTATGGTTTATTGATTCACACGAAGCACATTTCCATCTTTTATTGGGCAAAATACACAGAGATCATATTAATCTTCAAATGTAACTCTGGCACAAGTGTTAGTAATGGTCGTCCATCACTCGATATGGTTACTTTGGCCCCATGTAACCTTAGAGACAAATGGTGCACAATGGCAGCTTCCTGAGACAAATGAATGGGCGTAATGTACTTCAACCTCAATCCAGTAAACAGTGACTAGCATAATAATCAACAACCACAAAATAAAAATTCAAATTTATAGTATAGGTCTTGGACCGCTACTTCCTCGATTTACATTAAAAATGGAATGTAAACAGCACAGATCAACAACTTAGTAAACTCCAAATCAATTGCCATCAGGTACATCAGCAAAAAGTGAAAATAAATGGAAGTCTGGTACATTCATTGATGAAAGCAAAAAAATAGAATACATTTGTAGAAAAAACTGTCAGTGGACTAGCTGCCAAAGCTTGTTGCAGTAATTTACCACTCGGAAAAACAACATTTCTTACAAGCACAAAGAAGCACTATGACCGCTAATGTGTATGAATTATGCTTACTGAAATGAATCTATTATCATTTCACTCAATACTAATTACTCTCAAATTCAATTTCAAGTAAAAGTCGACTTTGCACTGACTCGTTTAGTTCTAGACCTGCAGAGTGGTTGTAGAAACTTAATCTGGCATTATACAAGCACAAACAACCACATATAAACACCCACTGATAGCTGCACTAATACAGTACAATATTTAGCCGCACCTTATGGCAGCACAGGGAAAAGTCCCAATAATACTTTGAACAAGCAGTTTGTGGTTCCGCCTAACATCCGGTGCCACTCGAGGTCCCAGGGGAGCACCAACACCGCACCAAGCCTTTAATGTAAACATGCCGAACAAAGCTTTTGACACATGAATAAATTGACCCCATTTTTTGATCCAAAGATTATAAAAAAGAATTTGTGCTCACTCATCCATTATACCATTGTTTTGTCTTATTAATAAATAACTGATGCTATATCAATACATTGATACAACATTCAAAACCAAAATCCTACGATAGTCCCAAACATATGTCTAGGACTATCATCATGAATGAAGAAAAATAAGACATTAGCACCTCAGTCCCAACTTATCCACCGAACGATGAATCCAGCTGATGAATCACTGGTACAATGTTCTTGCCCATTATTCACCTCTAGGCTGCTTTTTTCTTCTTCCTCCCTTTGCCATAGCCTCTTCCAAACCACCCACCCTGCACCGCCGTGGCTTTCTCAGCCTCTCCAGGGTGAGCAAAGGAGTCAACGGGATCGGCGTGGAGAGTAATGACCGCGCGGGTGTGGCTGTCCTCATCCTCAGGCTGCAGAGGCGCAGCAAGGCTGAAGATGGGGTCCTCTGCCCTGAAAAGACAAAACAAAACAGTTCAGCTAATCAGTGCCTGTGACTTGATGGACTTAATGTACACGTTGTAGGCATAACACGGAATTGTGTCTAGACATCGACTGACTCGGCTCCCGTGGGAGGGTTTAACACGGAGCTTCTCAATTATTTTCTGTTACGTCCCCGTCGGAACAAGAAAACATTATGGGCCCAACCCCAACTCTCCGCCGCGACTATAAATAGCATGATCCATCCATCCATTATCTGAACCGATTTGTCCTCACGACGGTCGCATTTTCTAAGAAATTGTTAGAAAGAAAAAAAAAAAATACAACTTAAGAAGAATAACTTTTTTTTAAATTTACATTGTTTTTAAGTCTGTAACAGAAAAGATTTGAAGTGCAGCAATTTGCCTGAATTAAAAAATAAAATTAAATGTGCGTCTCTGCCATAGGCTGTGATGATTGTGCAATAACACATTATTCTAGTACGGCATAAAAAATGTTCCCCTAGGTCAAATGTGACTTGCATAGACATACCTGTCATAAACAGGAATTTGGAGATGAAGCTCTTCCATGAGAAGTCTCATGACGTCATCACACTTGGCATTGATTTTCAGTACAGCAGAGTCATCTTTTGGTGTCCACTAAAACAAAAGAGCACAATGGCATTCGTGAATACTCTTGTGCAGCACTATTTATTCAGCTCAAGACCTATTACAGTGAATTACATTTTATTCACAATAGTGTACCTGGAGGTTAATGATGTACAGTTTGGGCCTTTTGCTTGCTGGTTTATTCATGCACCACAGACAAGCGTATTTCTTCAGCACCTGCACAGAGAGTCTGTTTTAACATACAGTAGATACGGCAATACAAAAATATAACTGCCGTAGAGGACATATGTCATAACATCAATTCAAAATTGATCTAAATAAGGCCCATGTCGAGATCTGAAGTAATCTTTAAAACACTACAAACTTAGACAAAAAAAGGACCAAAGTCATTGCCAAGATCTACCTTCAGACTGGAACCTAAGCAGAGGATAACGTCAGCCGCCTTAGCTGCCTCAGAAGCTCCCTTCCAGTTGAGAGGTTGCTCCAAGGTTCCTCGTTCCCCAAAGTGCACAATTGTGTCCCTGAGTTCACTGCCGCAGTGGCAGCACCTGCGGCCCGTGCAATGCCGGTGGAGGGATGTCCGCTCCGTCACATCGAATAAACGCACGTATTCCCTGACTGGAGAACAGCAAGTACACACCTGAACGATGGAGGAAAATGCAACAAGTTCAAAAAAAAAAAAAAAAAAAGAAATGCAATATTGTACACCAGGGGGGATTCTTGGATCAGAGGTTAACGGGTGCCGGCACTTTGACTGCCAGAGGACATCCGATAGGGTGCCACCTAACACCAAACTAACAACATAACAGTGATCTACTGTTACATTCATCAGAAATTATGCCTGGTATTGATTATGTGTTGATACCGAGTGGTAAAAGTGAACAACTTCGCCCCATATCCTTGTCTAAAGCCTGGTTCACACGGCAGGATTAATATTATCATAAATTATTTATATATTAAATTATGAATTAATTTTATATACTAAATTATAAATTAAATGACTTCCAAACTATCAGAGACCCCACACGCGACTAAAAAAAAAAAATCATGCGTATTACAGTTTTGAACGTACCGTGTGTGGTGTGCAGCCATACGGCAACATCAACACATCACACATGCACCCCATTCATTCACAGATATTCTCACATCGGACGGAAAATCTCACAAAACCCCTCGTGATTAAACGAGAATTCGGAGTGAACAAACATGGTGGATGACAAGGCAGAAGGGGTCTCAGGTCGTGTCTTGACAGAGGCGCTAGTTTGAGAATTATTTTTAGTGGAAAAGGTGACACAAAAAGAAAAGATTTTGTGATCCTTGCGGCATGACTGTTTTCATGGACTGGTTTCCTACCACGCTTCTTCGGCGCCCCGTCCCCTCGCTGTCTGATTGGCTATGCGCCACTGTCAACCGGATAATTTCCTACACTCATTTTCTAGTCAATGGGATTTCCCGTAGATTGCTAGTACTAGCACTGGTTGTGTTTCTTAGATGAAAAATGTGATGTATTTATTTATACATTGTGTGTAATTCTTTTTGTTGAGTCTTTAGTTTTACAATCAGGGTTCTAAGTAAACACCTGCCAACCGGCTTAAAATTCTGGCAGGTGATGATAAAAATTTACAAGCCAGTTTGACCGGTGATGCGTGAGGGAAATCGTGCCAAATGCAAATAACTAGCTAACATTAGCATATGCACGGTATTTTCTATACCATGCGAGCGTGTGTGCCCACAACAGGTACAGTGTGTATTACTGTTTACAGTTACCGCTGCCAATCTGAACCGGGTTGCCAAATTGCTCTGCTCTTTAGTCTGTCGACACAGCAGGTTGGCCCATCAGTTGGATCTCAGTGTAGTGTACACTCATTTACACTTATGTGTGAATTTATTTTCACATGGTTTTAAAAAATTAAAAAAGCTTTTTAGTAAAAGTAAAACGTTAATAACTTATAAATTCAAGTCCAGAAATTTGATAATACTGGCTAAAAATTCAAAGGTGATATTAGAAATACATTTGTGGAGGATTCATCATTGTCGGTAAGGATATGTGAAGCTATAATATATTACTGTACAGTTTGAAAAAGAAAAACAGCTACACAATACATCAAAACAATGTTTTTTTTCAAGATTTTGGCATGGCCTATCAAATGATGACTGATGGGTTGAAAACAAGGGCGTGTTCTCCTGCAACTAAGTCCCGTGGTACAAGGTAGGCAAAGGACACGGGCTGTGTCAAATGTTATTTTAGCCTGTGTTGCGAGCCGCTAAAAATGAATGGCCGTACTTTGGACACCCTGTAAAGAATAATAAAACGAGAATCGTTTGGAATCGGAATGGAAACAAGGAACCGGAATCGTCCGAATTCAAACGATCTCCAATCCTCCTCTATGCTATGTTCATGGTTGTTTTTACCCCTGGCAGTGACTCCTACATTTCCAATAAATACTGTGCTGTAATGCTACATAATGGCATTTACTATATAAGCATAAAATAATATATTGACAAGCAATATACTGCATGTCTGTGGCAGAAATAGTGAGCTTTGTATCTGGAGGCTAACAGTTGTACGGTTATCGACTGGTTGACATGCGACAAACATAAACAACATCATTTATTAGTCAATGTTGACTCGACTATCATCACCTTAGCATACAAAGCATACAAATAAACAGACGCCGTTCAACCCGTAGTGTGCGTGGGTGTGTGTGTGTGTGTGCGTGTGTGCGTGTCTGTCTGTCTGTCTCTGTCTCACCTCAATGAACATGTTGCCATGAAGTTCAGACAGGGCGTGTCTGGGAAGACCACTACGTAGATGAAGTCCATCACAGTTTTGAGACACAACATGCTTCACCTTTAAAAACACGCACATTTTTAAACACTCGTGAAATGACTACCATTAAATGTTTCTACACATAGACTAAACATACCAGCATTTCCTTATAAAGCATTTTAATGCACATGTGTGTGAGTGTAGGCTCTGCTTTGCTGAGGTCAGAGGAGCTGTTTGAAAAGCAAAAAAAGGGAAATGGTGGATGGTCCCATTAAACAGATTACAGTATACAATTAAAATCCCATCATAGCTGATAATAGACATGACACCTGACGGCGCAGCCCTTCTGCAGTTGTGTCCAAACACCATTGGGCCCTCGATAGTCGGGGATGGAGGCTGCCTACCATTAAAAAAAATATATTAGCCAGGCAAATGATGGAAAAGCAAAATGTCAAAGAACAATATGAGTTTCTTACTGTACTTATTCCAGCTCCAGTGTAAACCACCAAGTGTTTTGCTTGTTTGACTGCCACAGCCAGGTGCCACACTTTACTTTTCAGGTCATCAGCAGTATCAAACACCTGTAAGATTTTTATTATTTTTTTTTAATGGTCAATATTTTAATAAATTGCAGTACAAAATAATGATTACACATCCAACGGTTGAGATGCGGTATATGATTTGATTTGATTGATCGTTTATTCTGTCATCAGTCATCATTACAATCCATAATATATACACAACATATCAGTTAGAATCCTATGTCCCATAACAGAATGGCACAGGCAGAAGCTAATGCTTATTTAAGCCTGGCCTTTTTTCCCCCTGAAGGCAATGAAAAACTACATTTACCTATTTACATTTTATGCAAACAAAAAGACAAAACACAAAAAATAGCAATAAATAACTCATCATCTAAATCATTTTCTGCGACTTTCCAAAATAGCTTTGCAAACAATTAAAAAAAAAAAAAGCGGCTCACAGGTTTTCCAATGTATATTTGCATTATTCCAATATTTCACCCCGACAATAGAAACACATCTTTTAATTCCCTTAACTGCTTTTTGAACGCTGAACTTACAAACTTACAACCCTTACGCAGTATTGAGACTCCCGGATTTCAAAGAGCTTTTGTATACAGTGAGGAAGAGATTGAGTTTTTGCTTTAAACATTATTTGCATAATTTTATAATAATATGTGTCTTTTAACTTCATAATGTTTGATTTGAAAAAGAGTGGGTCTGTATGTGCATAATAATGAGTCTTATTAATAATTCCTATTGCTGTCTTTTGCAGAACTACAATTGCATTTATTGCAGTTTTGTGTGTAGATCCCCACAATTCTACGCCATAAGTCAAATAGGGAAATATCAAAGAATAATAAATTATGTGTAAGGCTTTATGATTTAGAAGATGTCTTTACTTATTCAATTAATATTGCTATTGTTTTAGAAAATGTTCCTTTTATATAGTTAATATGTTATTTCCATGTTAATTTATCATCTATCATAACTCCAAGGAATTTTGTTTCGAAAACTCGTTCAATATTAACATTACAAATTTTTAACGTAATATTCTGTACTCTCCACAACAAAACTGTTCACAGCA
The DNA here is from genome assembly GCF_054856515.1 of Filicampus tigris. Taxonomy (NCBI): domain Eukaryota; kingdom Metazoa; phylum Chordata; class Actinopteri; order Syngnathiformes; family Syngnathidae; genus Filicampus; species Filicampus tigris. Next base: position 8,830,687 of record NC_141222.1, read on the forward strand.
AGCCCCAGGCTACTCCCTTTCAACTCGTTCACGTCTATAGTCTCTATGAACCCAGAAACGCGTTAAACTCCCTCCACTCCCGGGAATTCCCTGGTGAATCTCTCTCCCTTTAGGTTCACCAGTCAATTCTCAAAGGCGCTAGTCCACATAAGGGTCGTGGGTGAGCTGGAATCTACAGCTCATTTGAGAATTTTTGGTATTCAACTAAACTAATGTGCATCATGAATGGATGCCGTGAAAAATACAGTACAGCATTGTTGCTTTGTGACCAGCATGTGTGAACCTGTCTTACCTCCTCTTTCTTCCGCTTGAGTTCATTTGTGCGGATCTTTCTCTTGCAGAGCTCCTCCACCGTGTCTCTGTGCAACACGAGCACGGAGGCGTCCTCCTCAGATCTCTCAGCCTCAGGTTTCTTCAGGATCCGTCCAACCTGAAGTTTAAGACCAACCACGGTCAGCTACCACAGGACTATCGCCGACTAATTTTGTTAGTTGGGAGACAGCGTGCATGTCGTTGTTCTCTTTTAGCTTACCAGCCTAATTATGTCCCTCTCGTTTTCTCTTTGCAGTATCTTGGCCTTTTGTAAAGCCTTTCTCTCCGCCCGGGACGAGACGCCGCTGTCCGTCTCGTTTGCCATTACAGATTTAACCAGCTAAGCGGCTACGTTTTCAAAACAAAACTCCCTTTAACTACAGCCGCACCAGTGCTGATGTAAGTTGACTCTAAAGCGGGTAGCGCCCCCTGCGGCTCGGAGTGCGCATACTCTTTGTAAGCACAGCTACATTTACAGTGTATACTAAACTGCTGAGTAAAGTCTAACTGCAGTAGCAAAGTCATAATTACTACTACTTGCCATGGCAAAAGTACTCTGTACCAAGGTGCAGACACTTATGGAAAAAATGCTCTTGTAGAAGTACTGAGTCAGCTCATGTACTTAAGTAAAAGTACAAAATAAATAAATAGTAATAAAATACATACTCTGAAATGTACAAAAGTAATTATATTTTTTTACTGTTACTTTTACAAAAATATTTCAATAACTTTGCACAAGAAAGAAAACAAAACGTTTAACTTCCATAATACGTGTACTAAGAAGAAGTAAATCATATTTGTCACATGCTTTTTAAGAGCCAGCTAACCTTGACATAATTATGCTTTCATGCTATCAAAACAAGGTGTCTCCATAGCTGTGCTAACACTGTAAATTGAGAAACTAAAACTGTTAAATTACAACTGAAAAAAGTAAAGCCTATTTGTAGGTAGGTGGGGTTTTTTTTCAGATGAGATGAACATGATTTGGTCCAAAATGTGCATTATCAGCCCAAAAACAAAAGCAAAACAAATGAGTACTGTACCGACATGGGCTGAAAAGCCACTGTGCCTGGAAGAAATGTAAAAAAAGCCTGAAACAGTTTGCAATATTGCATGCAGGGACAACAACTTTAATTTTTTTAGACATGTGTTGCGGTCTGACGAGACTAAATTTGGACGGCCTAATGAGCATCATTGCATTTGGTGGAAAATGGAGAAGCTTGCATGTAAACCTGAGAACACCATCCCAACTGTGAAATAGGAGTGGCAGCATCGTGTTGTGGAGTTATTTTGCTGCAAGTCGGACAGGCACACTTCACAAAATAGACAGCATGATGAAAGAACATTAGGTGAAAATACTGAAGCAACATCTCAAGACATCAGCCAGGAAGTTGACGTTTGGGCGCAAATGGGTCTTCCAAATGGACAATGACACAAAGCATTCTGCCAAGTGGTTACAAAGTGGCTTGATGATAAAGTCAGTGTTTTAGAGTTGCCATCACAAAGCCTTGATCTCAATCCTAGTGAAAATGCATGGGCAGACCTGAAAAGGCATCTGTGAGAAAGACAGCTAACAAACTTGGAGGAATGGGCCCAAATTCCTGCCCGCGATTGTGAGAAGCTTGTGGCACGATTATCTTAAAACGTCTGACCCAAGTCATACAGTTTGAAGGGCTATGGTACAGTAGTAATGTAATGTCAGCGTCTGACTTCGAAAAATTGAAATCTTTATATGTCTCCCGTTACACTGGCATTTAGCAAAACCAAATAATTTTGGTAATCCTAATTGGCCTAGAACAGTAAATGTTTGTTCTGATTACATGTCAGACAGTGGAAAAATAAGCAGATCTTTTTAAATAGTGTGTGTAAATTTCCAGTTTATACTTTATGTAAAACAATCAAGTGAAAAACAGTTAGTCCTTCAGTACCTGAGTGTGCCTTCTTGATGTGATGTATTCTTACACTGAGCAAATGAGTTAATTGCACCATGTTTAACATAGAATCTCTTAATTACAGTAAATACTTGCTTGAAAACCACTTCTAGGCCACAAATACCACATAAAACAATGAAAAAGTAACTTAGTGAGTCTTTTGAGACGCATTCTCACACTGCTGCACAAACTAGTCATTGCTCAAATTATATAAACTACAGATGTAACCGAGCGTGCCGCCTTGTGCTGCGTGACGAGATGTTTCTGCCACTGTGAAAACGTAGTTCAATGACAGTCATTTGCAACCTTGAAATGTCACAAATCGGTACCGAGGGCACCCTGTCCGCTTCACAGAAATCACGGTTAACAATGGTCATGTTTAAAAACCTTTATTATCATACTAACAATATGCATACCAAAAAATATAAATAACACACAAACTTGACTCTTGATCAAACAAAACGAGAGGCTTTTTTGGTAGATCCTGTATGTAAAGCAAACCAATAATCCTGGCCTGTTAATTAAGGCCACACTTGAGGGAGAGCAGACTTATTGAAGAACAATAGTCCAAACTAAGACCACAAAATACTGTAACATAAATCACTGAATCAGTGAGTTGATAACATTCTTTATAGAAAACTATAGTTCAGTAGTACCCATATGCTTTCCGTCTTGAAATGAGGAAAAACTGGATGACAAACTACAAAAACAAAACAACAACAGCAACATTCTGTTATTTTCACAAGCAAATATTTGCTGAACCCAAGGCTGTTGTTGAAGTCACTGGCATAGCTAGGTTGATATTTTTGGATCCAATGCAAAACAATGTCCATTTGCATCCATCCAGAAATCAAATTCAGCTATTTCAGTGCGTCAATGTGAACGCATCCGGTGTTGTATACGGGGTATGAAGACACTACAGTAGTTCAAAGGGAGCCCAGATTTGGCAAATGTAAACTTGAGTTGTCAGCGGTGGCAAATGAGCACGTGTCATCGGGGTCTGCAGGAGTAAAAGCTCTGAGAGTTCAGTGCAGGCTTTGTTCTCAACCGCCCTCGCTTGGTTTCAAGCGGCTGCTCGCTAGTGAATCCTGTCTTGTGTTCGGTCGTCACAACTCCCCTGCGTCTTTCTGACACCTTCCTCTGGATCCTGGAGGGTAAAAGACAGCAATAATTCAGCTGCTGACAAAAGGTTCTGTCTCTGTTACAAAATGGTTTATTTAATAAAAGCATACATGGAACATGTGACTCGTTAGTAGTACAAGGCCTTTGAATGGGGTTTCTGCGTTACAGACAACCCATTATGTGAAAAAAAAAAAAAAAAAAATTGTACATACGTTTTTCACAGGACAGCGACGATATTGTGTTACCGCTGAAATAGTGATAGTGCCTATTCCATCTGGACATTTTTTGTATGCTTGGTTTAGAGGTCTCATGAAAGGAGCTGGTTCTGACTCAAATATCCACAATGGAGTACTCACAAGATGCCTCTTTTCCTCAGAAGTGACTTCTGTGTTGCAGCAGACAGAGAACTCATTCCTTTTGGACAGCTTGTGTGCCCCATCTGAACAGACAAAATCTCACATTGGAATTGTCTTGGTGTGATTCCCCCAGATGCAGCACAGAAATGTGCTTACCGCTAACATTTGAATCTTTGCTAACTGTAATCAAAAGCTGCTGCTGACAAATAATATCCATCTGTTTTCCATATTATAACGATGCAGACAGGCCGGTGTTCTGTTTTTGACAAAACTGGATCAAACAATGCAAAGCCAAATGATTCTAAATTAATATATAGTTGTACCTTGGCTTTTTAGTTTAATTCATTCCGTTATCGCACTTACTTTTACTTATGACAGTACAGACAGACAGACAGATAAAAAACACGCCTGGTTTATTTTAGCTTGAACTTACAGCATCGATTTGTTCATACATTACCCAAAAAACTAGAGTACATGATAGCCAGCATAGCGTTATGGTCTGTGTTGTTGTCTCAAGCACTGGCGGGCGCCGCACGTCTCGCACTTGCCGATGACGTCGCTTCGAGGCCACACACAGTAAGTAGACTAGAATTTCCAAATGACCGTTGGATGAAATGAATACACTGAAAATTAACCTTAAAAGCTTATGTAACGTACAAATTGACTAACACTAAAATAAAGTTGTTGTTTTTTGCTATAATTAGTTAATTTTTAATAGTTTTGTAAACACAATGTAGTTTCAGTTAGTTAGTCAGCTCTTGTCCTGTTCAATAAATGGCTGAAAGTGCATCGGTGAGTGCCCTTTTTTTTTTTTCTGCCTTTAGTCACTGACGGGACTGTCAGTTCCATGCTCTTTGCGAGTGTTCTCATTTTGTATTCGTGCACTTGGCTAATTATCCCATTCAATAAACAGCTGAAAGCGTATGAGTGAGTGTGCTTCTTTGTGTTCCCCGCTTCAATCGAGGAGATGGATTTCTTGTGCTCAAATTTTGATTGGCAACACGAAGCAAAAAATAACCAAATAAATAGAACAGATCCAAACATAAAGAAATAAAATTCGACCAAGAGACAGCTCGGGGTACTGCTATGGTGGGTCACAAAGTGACTTTCCCACGTGTTTCCCACATGACGTGAAAGCTATCAATTACCTGTCGTCTGAGCACTCGCTCCCTGGCCAGCTCTCTGTCCAAACTAATCAGATGCATCCGTTCGGCCACTGACAGGCAGAAGAAGATATCGTACATTTCGTACCGCGCCGCTCGCAGCTGCAGGAGGGAAACAATCACACAGCAGACGCTTGTTTGAGTGAACGTGTGAAATCTCACTATCTGTTCTGGGTAATTTGCTATTTAAAGGATAAATGCGCATTGGCAGGAGGCAGCTCAACAGATGGCTACAACATGTGGCTGACTTAATACCTGCAGAGAGACTCTCTGCTGCAATAAACGATCCTGTTTGCTACAGCTATCGCCTCTGCACGGAGGGAGCTGGAAAGCCTGCAGGAATTGTTGTGTGTCCTGAAAGAATAAACACACACAATTACGGTAATCACAGAAGGTAATAAATATTTAAATCACAGAATTAATAGTAAGGGAATTCAATTAAACGCCTCATTTGTAGTCGGTACTGTTTCGTCTTGAGCAGAGTATAAACACACAAATAACCGGGGCCAATTTCAGCATTTTTCCTTGCATCCAATCACAGTCAGCAAGGGTCCGTCTGAATATAAGATTACATCAGTTGGATGCACATTTTTGTGTGGTCAACACAATGTCAGCCAATCGAAGGACTCTGATTGGGACTTAAAACAGCCAATTAGAAATTGACTTGAAGCTTGCACTGTTGCCGGACATAAATGGAGGAGTAACTGGCTGTGGTGTTTTTATTGCACATCTCCAAAGTAATTTGACCCAAATAAAATGACAAGGACAAGGGTTCATTACCATAATGTAATTACCAGATAACCTAACATTTAGCCTCATTTCTTGTATTTTGTCTTCTACTACAGTGTTCCCCCTGTTATTGATGGTGCCCTGCTGAAAATCCACAAGTAACTGTCACCTCCCCTTAAAAAAAGCGTATACTTTACTCTGATTGCCTATAGATCCCACAAGATGGGTCAAAGAACTACTTTTGTCTAAATTAAGCAAGTGGCAATTTTTTTATTTTTTTTATGGATAATAGAGGCGAAAACATAAAATGTTGATTTGTGAATGCTGAACCATGGTCCACTGTACTCCAGAGTCCGGATGCCATAATGTCAAAAATCAATGTGTGTGCACCCCACTTTCCACAACTCCAGCAACAGCGAAAATGGCACTCGAACATACCAAAGCACCGCTGTTCAGCTCGAGCAGATGTGCGAATGGCAGGCTTCACTCACCCCAATGGTGCGCACCAGCTGTGCCACTCTCTCAGTCCTGAGCAGCCTGCGCGTCAGATAGCCTTTGACAGCAGCTAACAGCAGGGGGCGGCAGTGCTCTAGGTGAGAGCTGGGGGGCTAATGAAGAGGGAACGAGTGATGAGCCGGGTGAATAATGAAAACAGGAGGGGAAGAGAGAGGAGAATGCTAATTCCACCAGTGACAACCAATTAATTTTGCAGACTCTCAAGGTCTTTCGGTTGGCATCTGTTTAGTGCATCCATGCACGTGCACTGCTTTAATACAGAATCATAGACAACTGAAAGGTTGTTGTCACTCACTTGTTGATTGGTAAGCCTTAGAGCAGGGGTCACAAACTCCGGTCCTCGAGGGCACCTGCCCTGCAGCAGGTTTTTAATCCCTCCCTGCTGTAACACACCTGTTAAAATGATCAGGGTCGTTATCAGGCTTCTCAAGAGCTTGCTGATGAGCTGATCATTTGAATCAGGTGTGTTACAGCAGGGAGAGATTGAAAACCTGCAGGACAGGTGCAGCTCGAGGACCAGAGTTGGTGACCCTTGCCTTAGAGGCTGGCATTTTTTTTTTTTTTTCAACACAATGGCATATACAACAGAATTGATAAAAAACATGGGTTAGGGGAATTTACTATTTTTTTTACTTGAAAGGGTAGAACAACTGGTGATGAATAGATAAACGGCAGAATGTTTCATATCGGTGACAAAGGCAAGAGTAATACCTGAGAGAGCTTCGAGAATGTCACTGTGTCCCCAAGACGAGAGCCTGATAGAGCGCACGGGAAGGACGAGCCCTGGAGCAGGCGGTAACGCACTGCCAGTGCCTAAGAAGGAAAGTCGGGCAGACGTGAGAAAAGCGCGTGTGTGTGTGTGTGTGCGCATGTATGAGCGCCAGCATGTATTTGGGGAAGCAGACAAGGTTGGCAAATATTGAATTGGAAAGGAGAGAAAATGAGGCAGGAGGAAGGAATTAATTGAGGGCAGAGAGGAAGAGGCACAAGTGGAGGGATGGGGGCACATGAGAGGGACGACGAGGATAACGAGACAGGAGAGAAGGCAGAAATAATACGGCCAGAGAGCAAAAAGGACAGCAGAGGAGGCATGAGACAAAACAATGTGAGGGATGAGAGACAAAAAAAAAAAAAAAAAAAAAGGAGACCATTAGCGGTGGCACACGGCAGGACGATCTGGCACTTAACCACGAACACTCATGAATTAAACAAATGATCCTTTCCTTTCTCTGTCAATTCCCTCGCTCCCCTCCTCCCTCTCAGCAAAGGCTGCGGCCAGCTTGAGCGCCCATCTTCACAAATCACAGCAGGGCAGAGGGGACGCGAAAAGGAGTCTTCTTATTTAACAGCTGTAGTTCATTTTATTGTTGTCAAGGATAGATCAATTAAGCAGAGCCTGTGATTACCAGGGCGAGAACAGTGAACTAGAACACGTACAGATACAAGTTGGAGATGGAAGAAGTAGATGGCAAAGAACAGACGGAGCCCTTGAAGTGCGCACACACACACACAGACGGCCATACCGTCTCAACTCTTAGGGATGTGGAATCCCTTAGGTTTTTTTTTTTTTTTTCTGTGGGGATCAGAAGAGTCTGAAGGTCTCTCGTAATGAGCTGATGTCTGTAGTCTGGCCACGACCCGGCTCTTCGGAAAACACTCAATCAGGTAATGCAACGTGATTTTGAGTGTGTGTCACAAGGCGCGTATGGAAACATGCCAATGTTTCAAATGAAGGTTGATATTTTCATTCAGACTCTTTTGATGTCATCCAATCTTTAAAATATGGGCCAAACATTGATTCTTCAGTCTCGTATAGGTGACTTTGGGCGAAATCGCAAACCTCGCCGAAGTGAATTATGGCTGCTCTACAGCAATTACTATTAGACCTGCAGAAAGTGATGCAACATCATGCAAGAAGCGGCCCGCTGGGATGGATGACTTTTGTGGGACTTATCATGTTCGGTGTAATAAATAAGGACTGCATGTAGTTCAGCCACGGAGAAACAACATTCTTTTCTTCCTGCACTTTCTAGCTTTTGGCCCCTACAACTTGACAGCCGCAGCCAAGAATTTCTCCGTTCTGTTATCACACTGAAATCAATCTTTGACAATAATTAAGTCTCACCTGGCACAGTTCATCCTGCTGTCTCCTGTGCTCTTCTTGCAGGGCTCTGACCTGAGCAGCGTGCACCTGTTTTAGTTCCTCCGCAAAACAGTCACTCGCCGGCGAAGCCACTGAAAATGCAAATTGATAAAGGGAAGCTCGTTAGTACAACATCCACCTATTATTATTCCATTGATCCATTTTCTAGCGCACTTGAGACGTGACACTTGAAACTATTCCAGCTGACTTTGGGCAAGAGGTTGGTTACACCCCAGACTGGTTTTCCTTTAATACCTTTTTACACTTCTGACTCATTTATTTGTGACTCTAATCACTTGTTTTCAATGAATAAAAAACACATGCACGCTAAGTCTTATTTTTATTGCTGATTTATTTTCATGTAGGCTCAGTAATATCAAACCTTACTTTGCTGGTAATAATTGGTGGTATTACAGGCTTTAATATCTCAGAAATAATCTGATCATGTGATGGAGGAATGATCAGGGTGTCTGTCGCCTTACTTGCACTGTTGTGTGCTGGGGGAATGTGACTGAGCCTTGCACAGTGCAGGCTAGAACGTACAAACTCAAAAATAGTAAACATTTCCTCTTTGAAAATATAGTCACTTGTAGGTGATAGGCTAACCTGCAGTTGTGCTAAATTCCCAATGATTTCTATGTGTAATTCCATAAATGTAATTAGGAAGTTAATTCACATTGAGAGCTTCCAACATCTAGAAAAACCTGACATGAGACACACGGAGGACGCCAAACACAAAGGTGGTCCTCTCTTGTGGAAGTAAACATCTAAGCGGTCTATGGCTGAAAAAAAAAAATCCATCAAATCTATCATTAGACAGTCGGAACGTTTTCCAGTTAGAATGAATTTTTCCACAAAGATGTTATGTATGGATCAAAATTCAAACCATCATCATATGTGTGGCATTAAAGAGCTTGTCAAGTATCACAGGACTTCATCTTACTAGTCATCTAAAATGAGCAACTCTACAAGCAGGCTTTTGTTTTGACTTTTTTGGGGCGTGTTTTTCTTTTAGCCAATCAGACCACAGGCCAAGTGAGGTTCTTTGTCCTCTCATTGTTTCAGCTACTATCGCTTCTGATTGGTTCACCTCTAAGTGCGACCGAAGCTTGACTTACGATGGAGGATGATATCAGACCGTGATTAAAAATTCACTTTCAAGGCGCACCTTTCAGGAAAAACTGGACACTATAGGTTAGGTCCAGAGACGGGCACGGGTCTCTAAGGCCAAATCCAAGTCAAGTCTCAAGTCCCTGACCGCGAGTCCAAGTCAAAAGCGATGACAAACTGCAGCGCTGCATCAGCCTGTTGCTCAAAGTTTGCCATGCTGGTGATTGTTTGTGTTGTTGTTGTCTACTCTATGTCATTAACATTGGACGTTGCTCAGGCGTGCGGAAAGGTATAGGGAGAGAGAGCGAGAGAGGGACTTTTGCAAACATTTATTTTCAAACTGCTGCTGCCCTGGCCGGGGGAGTAGCACTGACGCTGACCACGCAGAGGTTGCCGAGGAGGCAGTGAGCTCCATGGGGGGACAACTGGGTCAGAAGATGTCTCAGCCTCGCCGCCCTGCAGCAGGCCAAGGAGGACTTACATCACGACACTTGTGTCGTAACGCTTGTCGCAGTACGGCATCACTATGCTACAAGGCAAGTGTGTGGAAATATTTGACTACGATGTCCCATTTTACATCACGCTATCCGACGGAACACAAGATGAGACCTCCAGTACTTCAAGTGGACAAACGGTGCAAGATATCATTCTGCGCGACACTTAACACTATTTACAGTTTCATGAGAAAATTAAGAATATATCGGCGTTTCATCAACAAACTTCGTACGATTTTGATTATTTTGAAAGCAGTTAAAAATCATCCAGCCAATGAATCAGTGGGCCAAAATACCCACAGTGTTAGCACAAGGCATATACAGACTAAATAGTCACTTTCCATGTTTCTTAACATATACATACATATATTCCAAATGCCAGAAATATAGCCTAATCAGTGCAATGCAATTTTGGAGCTTCTGAATGGTCTGCCACCAAATCTTGATCAGGGTCGTTATCGGGCTTCTGCACAGCTTGCTGATGAGCTGATCATCATCATCGAAAACATGCAACATGGGTGCCCTGGAGGACCGGAGTTGGTGCTTGTGGTGCACTCTCAAATTCTCTATGGTGAAACCATCAGCAGTCTTGCAATCCATTATTGTGAGTTAACACACATTTCAGCACCCACTATTTGAGATTTTAGTAAAAGATCACAATCTTAGTAGAGCATATCATAGCCCTTAGAGATGTGTTCAGATTTGTGCCACAACATAAATTGCCAAACACGTAAAAAAAAACCCCAAGGTGCCTTAGTGAGACAGCCAACGATATAATTAATATCTGCAGCACTGCATTTGACATGAGGATCTTACCTCTGAAAGTAGCGGAGCTGGGTTTGACCTCTGACAAGTCGTCACTGCTGGGTGCTGCAGTCATGTCCAGGTTGGCTGTCGCATGCATAAGCAGTCTCCGTTTGACCTTGGATGACGTGCCCTCAATAGCTGCCACACTCACGGGGGTCAGTCCCTTGGTTTGAATCAAGTGGTCGCTTGAGTCCTGCTCAGATCCCGAACTCTCCAGGAGCCACACCTCAGATGCTGTGTCCACAGCATCGAGCGATTGGCTATTGACAGCGAGCACGCTAGTGGAGCTGCGACAGTCCTCGATGAACTCCGGCTTTCCTTCTATATTATGCGAACTGCTGTTCAACAGTACTGAAACATCATGAGGAACCGTGGGTTCTGATCGAACATTTCTGAAAACATCAGGAATCGGCATCCACTTGGCTACCGAGAGCACACATTTAGCTGGCGGCTGTTGATTTCTGCTTCCCTCGAACTGTCGAGAATTCCTGTTGAATGCTTCTTCATTGATTTTTCCCTGAAGGGTAAAGGTGTTGACCAGACTGAGCTCTGCTATATTAACAACCTCTTTTTCTTTGTCCTGAAAGATTGACGGAACGTTGTCTTTGTTGCTCTTGTTTTGCTCATCAGTGTTTTGGAGCATGCTTATGCAAGAGTCAAAGGATTGCCTATTCGGACCCTCACTGTTCCTCTGGTCTTGCTTTCCTACGTCACTCTCATCAGGCCTATCCTCACATTTCCCTTCAATTTCCATGAGGGATGAGCCCAGATCAGAGATCAGTTCTTTTAAGGTGGACAGGCAGGACTCCAGCCGGTTTATGTGCTGTGAACTCTGGACTATGACGCTTGGTACATCCCTTCGCAGTCCCAGGTTACGTTCTTCATCAGCCTGGTGGCTTTCATTATAGCTTGAGCTAATCAAAACTTTCCCCCGGAAGTTATCTGCTTCATCTGACAAACTACTTGGGCTCTTATTGCAAACAGGACTCTGGCAGAAATTAGGCACTGGGATGTGGGAGTGATGGGTTCCATGCCCTTCCAGATAACTAACCGGGTCTGTGGTTACCTGCTCACTGGTCATGTGATAGACTTTTTGAGTTTGGGATGGCGACAAGGGCTGGGGGTGAGGAAGGGTGATTTGTTCAGATACTCTTTCAGTATCATAGTTTGCCTTTTTGCAGATCAACTCATCCAGAAACATTGGATTCTTTTCACTGTATTTTTTGCAGTTGGTATTCATTGTTTTGACAAACCTCTTCTCTTTGGTTTTTCTCCCCTCTGTACTTTGATTGTGAAACTCATTGTTCTCCTTGTCGGAGAGGCTCTTCTCCTCTACTCTTGGCTGTTCCTGTGCTTTGCCCTGGATTCTAGCATTTTTGGCTTGGTTCCTAAGCAAGCGCTGTTGCCGGCGGTACTCCTGAGATTTCCTCAGCAGGTCCTGGAGGCTTGGCCGATTAGGAGACTGTGATTGTGCTTGGGGTACCTGCACAGATTCTGTATTTCCTGTGTTGCTCTGAGTAATGCTTGGTGTTCGAGGTAACTCAGGAAGGTTTGAAGCGCTACAGCTGTCCAAAAAGGGGACACGGATCGACTCTTGCTGAATTTTTTGGCCTTCCTTCATGTTAAGTACAGTAGACGTGGGAAGATTATCTTGTCTCTCTGCACTTTCCATTTGACTAGTTTCACTTCTCTCTCCAGAGAAATAATCACTTCTGATGGAATCCTCTGGAACTACAGTACAACAACTGTCACTCATTGTTAGAAAATCATGACAAATGGATGACTCTTGTCCACTTCTTTCCAATTCCTCTCCATCTATGGGCGGGTAGCTAATAATATCTGGCATATTGACAATTGTCTTTGAGGTCTTGTGTAGGAAGAAGTCAGTAGTATTATTCGTTCCCTGTGGGCCATGGCCAATACTCCTTATGTCAAGACTTTCTGAAAGACCACTGGTATTTTCCATAATTAATGAGTGATTCACACTATTAAAGGAGCTCGGTTCAGACTCCGAGGCTTGTTGGTTTTCACACTGCTCAACAAGGCATCCTCCCTTGTGACTTGGTTGAGGACTCACATGAGAGGTGAAAAAGGCACTATTTGTTGTTGATGACATTGGTCGGATGCGTGGACTATTCATTTCTGCCACTGTAGTTATACTTCGCTGACTCGATTCACTGGAGAGTGAGGAATCCAAAGATTTTGGGGTGACCTTCAATTCCTGAAGTAAATCCTCCAATGTTGGCGACTGCCTCATCTGTAATGTAGAGAAAAAACCTTGATGTTTTAAGTAAAGAAAATGTATCATATCAAGGGGTGCACATAACCATTTTGGTCTGGTTCTCTCAGGAGCACCATAGGTTGTTGATTGGTGTTCATTTTCCCTCCTAAACTACCAACCTCACTGGATTAACTGAACGTATACTGTATATGTGTGTGAAATTTCAAACATGAATATTTGTGTTATGGCCAAATTCTGGTTTCTGAAATTTTTTGAATAACCCATTTACATGTGTGAGCAGACAGAGTTACTCCCATATGCATCGTCAGATAGGGTGTGGATATGTCCCGATTTGCGCGGGACTGTCCCGCATTTTAATGATTTTTTATGCATCCACTGGTGGATGAGAAACTGCACATTATGCTACATAACGACGTACACAAAAACACTTAACTATTTTTTTAAATAGGTTTAAAACAAAAGCAATAATTATATAAAATATCGAATACGTAGATTGTGACAGTTTTTCAGACACATCGTCCAGCCCTACTAATAAGCACATTATGTTTGAAACTGAGTTTATCTAATATTTATATTGACCAGTTAAAAAAAAAAAAGGGGGTAAAAATTCAATATATATCGATATTGATCAATATGAAACACTTATATCGTGATATACTTTTCAGCCCTACTTGCAGCACTTACGTGCACCCCTTGTCACATCATTAAACCAAATGAAGGATACAATGTCAAATGTCTGTATAAGGGCTGAACAAATTATCATTTGGGGTCAAATTCGTGACCACTGCGATTTCGCGATCGTCAAAGCTGGGTTATTAAATACTCTCTTATTACCCCAATCTTGCCAACCACAAGCGGCATGATGCTCATGGACTAACTAATCAGCTCCGAGCTAAGCTAACTTGCTTACAAGAGCAAATATTGCTGAGGTTTTCCAGTGGATCCTGACAGCATGGAGCAGTGTCCAAAAAATCCACTATTACGATATTAGATACACTCTTACCGGTACGGCCGTGCACATAATTGCACACGTCTACATGTACGATGGTAACCAGTAGGTCTTGCTTTATTGAACCATTTTAAAAAACGTCAAAAAGGGCTTCCTCCCTTACACAGCCTCTTTAGTGTCTGTGCGTTGATGGATAGCAATTAAGGTTTCAATGGTATGATGTAATTGTCTGTCATATTTGCAATTGTCACTGTAGAGAGTGAATTTTACACTGAAGCTTGATTTGAAGAAAAAATTAATTGAAATCGCAATATCTGACAGAAGAATTGCAATTTAATATTTTCCTAAAATCATTCAGCCCTAGTCCACGCCACAATATATACTGTACCTATTGTGATTACCGTACAAGGAGGATATACCAAATCTCAAGTACCTGAACACTATGTAGAATTGTTTGCACATACGCCAATCTTTCATTGCCCTGCATCCTTCGACTGACAGCATCTTTCTGCGCCGCTTCTTTGTGCTGCTGCATTTCCTCTCTCCGTGTGCCTGTGAGCTGTTATCAACAGAAAGTAGTCATGAGACATAACAAAACGCATGATAACCATCATCACAAGTAAAGCATTGCTGAATTGAGTTATCGGATTAGGTGGTGTAAACGACTCACTTAAGTACCCAAACATTGACTCCATTATACACTAACATTACTCATAAAAAGTTGGGGATATCCTTCGAGGGGTGGAATTTTTAGGATGAACCAAAAATATAATTCAAAATTTAAAGGTGAAATTAATTTGGCCTTCACTAAACCTTTGAATGCACATGTGCAAATGTTCAGTGTTTCAATACTATTTTTGCACAACTTGCTGTTGTCTAATAAGGAGCTAAATGGCAAAATTCACAAAAGGTGTCCGATCTATGAAATTTTCAAAGGACCACTCAATGCACATCAAGAATATTACCAAAATTCCACAATATCGCTAAATCCCATTCGATTCCCTAGTGAAGCAGTGACCATAGTTCATGCATATGTTACGTCTCACCTTGACTAATGCAACGTGTTGCTTTCTGGTTTTCCCTAAAAGCCTGCAGTTAGTACACAATTCTGCAGCAAGACTCCTGACAGGGACAGGAAAGTTTGATGATACTGACTGATATCGATACACTTGCATTGGCTCACGGCCCACTTCAGAAGTGAGTTTAAGGTTTTGTTGCTTACTCATAAAGTATTACACAGCTTAGCACCTTCCTTATCTTGCTGACTTAGTGATAGCTCCATCCCAAAACTTTTGTAGCAACATGCCAGTCTTTTGGTGATTCCCAGAGCCAAAAAGAAGTCTGCAGTTTCAAGAGTGTTCTTTATTCAGGCTTCACTACTCTGGAATGCCCTTCCTGTGGAAATTAGAGCTGCTCCCTCAGTTGAAATGTTTGTGATGGGCTCTGGTTAAAGGCCTAAATAGACCAAAAAGACGCTGGCCAACAGTGACAGGCGCTTACCCCCTGTGGCGTCCGGCCGGCTGTCGGCACGTCATGCTGGAGGAATACACCGCAACGACAGACAGCGACGCTGACCAATAAAGTACCTTCTCTTTCCAGGTTGAAATGACTAGTTTTGAGGAAAAGCTCATTTAAAATTTTGATACATACATCTTTCAAAGTCCATAGCCAAGATAAGATAATTGATCCCTAATTGCTGGGAACTGCTTAAAGATGAATGGAAAGTAATTTCTAAAAGCAGGTTAGGCCATCAGCTGGGATTTTAACCCTTTAAAAGCTGAAAAAGTTTGACATCTCAACAGATGAAATCAGCTAAAAATGGTGATTCAGCCTCAATCAAAAAAACGCACACCTATTTCACGCAAGGTTCATGGGGTGTAGGAATAAGGTGGATAGCACAATTTTACTCTGCAAAACATTGCAGCATGGTCATCCTAGAGGGTGGATTCCCACATGTGGTCCCTTCGCAATGTTTCTTCTTTAGTTCCCCCCAAATGGGCTTTTGAGTTTTTCCTTGCCCGCTTGGGGGGCTTACATCAGCGGATCTTGTAATACATTATTTGTCAACTACTGTACGGGGTTGTGAAGCCTTTTGAGACTCTTTTGCGATTAAGGACTACTGTAGATAAATAAACGTGGCTATTTGACCACCTATCATGTACTAGTAATCAACTAATTGGTCTCATCTTGGTCTCCCGGTGTCAAAATGTGAACATCAATCAGATGAAGGGTCCTGTTCAAATCATCATTCTATTTGAACAGAGAAATGTATTGGTCCGTTTATGGAACAAACACTTGCCGTTCAGTTCGCTATTGGAGAGCAGTAAGTTGTGCAAAAAGTACATAAACATTGGACAGTTTGTGTGCATTAAAAAAAATGTAGACATGGTCAAAATGTGTTATCTTGTATAGATTATAGCGCATTATATGTTCATCCTGAAACTTGACCCAAAAGTAGAATATGTGTAAGTTATGGTGAGTAATATATCTTTTCCATCAAAAAAAGCACAAGTGAGCTCTAACAGTCAACCCTCAAGGAAAATATCTTAGAGGTTTCTACCCCAGTGAAAAGTCTCTTTGTACCCAAAAGGCAACATAAGGAAGTTCCAGAATTAGTTCCTATGGTCTTAAAGCCCCTATAGATGTCGAGTTTACTTCGAATGCAATGCGAGTTAGGTAGGTAAAACCAAATGCTCATACCACTGGAGGAAGGATGGGCGCTCCATAGAAACGAATGACAGAAGACGCAGGCTGTTTGTCTTCCTCCTCATCGTCCCGCAGATGTGATAGACGATTCCGCACAAATGTGTCGTAGTCCTCCATTGGATTTTTCCTGAAGTTGGTCATGGATCACATTTGGGTCCAGCGCTATTTTGTCTTTTATAACGGTAGCTATGACGTGATAATGCTAGCTAGCTAGCTATAGCCAGACAGACAGACATCTTGGTACATACTCAAGTAGCGCACTATTTCTCAGAATAGTCTACTAGAGAGTAGTAGGTCTACCAAGACTACACTAGATCGGTGGGGAAACTCGGGGATAAGCCACAATACTAAAGTCAATAAAGTTAAACGCAATTTCTGCAAGTGAAGTGTTTACTGTTTACGTTTTACCCGCCTCTCTTCCCGGAGAAACTACCGGTGACAGTTTGGAGAGCAGCAAGACCAGGGGTGGATCCCAGTATGATCACGGATTTATTATGCCAAACGGACAAAAACATTACATGTACGTAAACATAAAGAATTCATACATAACTTTACACTCGTTAATCCCTCGTTACCACCAAACAAATTGGTTATAAACGTACGTATCAATTTCTAAAAAGTAATTGAAGTCCATATTTTCACAAGCTCCAGTTCGCAGGGCGCGAAGAAGTGCGCTGTTATACAAACACGCCATTGCCCCCTACAGGCAAAACGAGTGCATCCCCGTTAAAATGGAAAAGGCAGGTCGTGTTTTGTATAAAATGCACGTCCAACCATTCTACCAATCAGCTCCATAAAAACAAAACATTCAAATAAAATGGGTCAATTTCATCCCAGCTTTAATGTATAATCGGACGAAATGATCACCGTTAGACACATAGCTTGAAGGGCAAACTCTCATCAATGGGATGAAAAACAAGATGTCTAAAAACTCATGGATTTGATAATACAACATGGAAACATAAAATTCATTCATTCATGAAAGAAGGAAAGTATTCAGACCCCTTGAAATTTTTCACTGTGTCATTGCAGCCATTTGCCAAAATCAAAAAAGTTCATTTTAGTACTCGTTAATGTACACCCAGCACCCCATCTTGACAGAAAAAACGGAAAATGAAGAATTTTTTTCATATTTATGAAAAAAGAAAAACAAATATCATATGGTCAAGTATTCAGACCCTGTGCTCAGTATTGCGAAGAAGCACCCTTTTGAGCTAGTACAGCCATGAGTCTTCTTGTCAAGTTTTTCACACCTGGATTTGGGGATCCTCTGCCATTTTTCCTTGCAGATCCTCTCCAGTTCTGTCAGGTTGGATGGTGAACGGTGGTGGACAGCCATTTTAGGTCTCTCCAGAGATGCAGAATCGGGTTTAGGTCACGGCTTTGGCTGGGCCAGTCAAGAACGGTCACAGAGTTGTTCTGAAGCCACTCCTTTGTTATTTTAGCTCATTTGTGCCTCGGGTCATTGTCCTGTTGAAATGTGAACCTTCGGCCCAGTCTGAAGTCCTGAGCACTCTGGAAGAGGTTTTCCTCCAGGATAACTCTGTACTTGGCCGCATTCATCTTTCCTTCAATTGCAACCAGTCGTCCTGTCCCTGTAGCTGAAAAACACCCCGGCAACATGATGCTCCCACCACCACGTTTCACTGTAGGGATTGTATTGTGCAGGTGATGAGCAGTACCTGGGTTTCTCCACACATATCGCTTAGAAAAGTTCAATCTTGGTCTTATCAGACCAGAAAATCTTATTTCTCATAGTCTGGGAGTCCTTCATGTGTTTTTTGGCAAACTCTATGCGGGCTTTCATGTGTCTTACACTGAGGAGAGGCTTCCGTTGGGCCACTCTGCAATAAAGCCCCGACTGGTGGATGGCTGCAGTGAAAGTTGACTTTGTGGAACTTTCTCCCATTTCCTGACTGCACCGTGATCTTTGAGTTCGATTTTACCTCTCTCACCAAGGCTCTTCCCCCACGATTGCTCAGTCTGGCTAGACGGCCAGGTCGAGCAAGAGTTGTGGACGTCCCAAACTTCTTCCATTTCAGAGTTATGGAGGCCACTGTGCTCTTAGGAACCTTGAGTGCTACAGAATTTTTTTGTAACCTTGGCCACATCTGTGCCTTGCCAGAATATCTGTCTCTGATCATGATTCTCATTTGCCCTCACATGCATTGTGAGCTGTAAGGTCTTATTTAGACAGGTGTGTGCCTTTCCTAATCAAGTCTAATCAGTTTAATTAAACACAGCTGGACTCCAATAAGGGAGCAGAACCATCTCAAGGAGGATCAGAAGAAATGGACAGCATGTGAGTTAAATATGAAGGTCGCTGCAAAGGGTCTGAATACTTATGAGCATGTGATATTTCAGTTTTTCTTTTTTCATAAATTTGCAAAAATTTCTACATTTCTGTTTTTTCTGTCAAGATGGGGTGCTGAGTGTACATTAATGAGAATTAAAATTAACTTTTTTGATTTTGGCAAATGGCTGAAATGACACAAAAAGTTAAAATTCTAAGGGGTCCGAATACTTTCCGTACATATACATATATATATATATATATATATATATATATATATATATATATATATATATATTTTTTTTTTTTTTTGTGTGTAATATATGTGTGTGTGTGAGTGCCTGCAAATTTTATTCATTATAAAGATAGCCTTGGCCACCTCCTCTCTCCAGCAAGGAACTCCAAATGTGCCTTTTCTTTTTCATCTAAAATGTCCCTTTGGTCCTTTGGTCTTTGTGGAAATATATTGGGGGAAAAATGCTGTCAAAACTGTGTATCAAATCGAAATGGAATATACTTCATGTAGTTTCACTCTGCTATAATAACAATTCAAAGAGAAATCAAAACTGTATCTATTTTAAACCATGTTTATTGGTCATATACAAAATAAAGTAAACTGTTTATTGACAAACATACAGTATATACATCAATAAATTAAAAGAACATTAGACTGATGATGAAACAGTTAATTCCATAATTACCAGTACCTTGTCATCATCACTTAAGTATCTACAAAACAAAAAAAAAACAATAATTTAGTTGAAGATAAATACTTACAAAGACTGTCACATTTTCAGTATTTTCCCATAGAAAGAACAGTATAATAATTTATTACACCTCATACAGAAATAGTACAAAACACAGAATTTCTTATTACAGGGCCTTTTCTGAACAGGCTGCGTCATAGTCAGACAAACTCACTACTTCTCTATAACTTCAAATCGACCATTATTTACTTTCAGACACAAAAATATCCCAGCTTTAATGTATAAGGGCAAACTCTCATCAATGGGATGAAAAAGAAGAAAACTGCAAAAATATGTTGAAATGATTTGATGCCAGAGCAGGACCAGCAGAAGCAAAACAAACATTATTATTGATCGACACACCAAACAAACGATCAAAGGAATGTTTGGTTCGTTTACTCTCATTGATCAGCTTTGGAGGCGGGTGAAAGGGCTTTTAGTCTGGATGCGTGATTGACTACACAGGGAAATAACTGAGTGACTACACAACAATTGGCCCGGCAGAATGATAAAAGGATTTATCGATAAGCATCCTCGACACAATCAGATGAGGTTTTCAACTAAGGCCCGGTTATTTCAGTCTGTTGTGCATGAAAATTGTTCACTTTTATCATATTCGTCACAACTATTTCTTCTCCTGGGCCATAAAATATTTATGAATATGATTTAGGAGCGGCTGCTTGGGCTGGTGAGGAAACGTCTTTTCATTAGTAAGGTAAAATGTCTGCGCAGGAAGTAGTAAAACATGTCAAGCTCAAAAAAATGCGTTACGGAAACCCTGTTTGATAATGACTAAAGGTCACTGTTTTCAGCTAACTTAATGTTTGGATGAACTACATTCAAGACCAAACACACAGCTTCACACAGGAGGAAAACACAACTACAGGAAGTGCCGCCTTTAAAACTGAAATGGATAGAAAAATATTTGATTTTTCCTGTCTATGCACATTAATAAATACAATAATATGCTGGGGAGAAGCAAGGCAAGTCACAACACATAATCCAGATATAAACAAATAAACTGCAAAAACATTTGATACCCAGTCACATATTGCTAAACACTGTGAATATAAAGTCTTTAACCTTGCCACATCACACTGAACCTGAACAATTTGACACAAGCCACAATAGCAGTACAGCCCCTGTGTGACAGGAGTTCTACTTATGCCTTACACAGTTTGCATATTAAAAGACAACTAAACACCATCTTGACACCGTTACACTCACAACGTATGGTATTCATCCTGAAGGTTGAGACAGTGCGTTTGACATTGAGAATTTCAGCAAAACGTTTTCCTCCTTTTTTAAAAACAGAACCAAGTACACCATATCAAACACAACAGTCAAAAACACAATGAAGGCATTTAACAAGCGGCTCGAGACGGAGAGGAAACCACACAGTTACGAGGAAACAATATATTAAAAACAAACAAAAAAAGAACAAACTTGTAAAGCCTATGAAACATATATGTTTGCATTCTGGACACGATTTGCTTGCAAATGAATAGCATCATTTATTTAACTTTGTTATCTGACACATCATTCGCTGCATAAGTTTATAATTGTTTGATTCTAGACAATTAATCGATCTGTTAAATCAGGAACCCCTTCTTAGCATCAGCTGTTGATTCTTCTGCCTGTTGTGTGCACACGACTTACTAGCTTAGTGAACTTCAACTTTTTGAAAACGTCAAAAGTGGTTCAAGCCCACTAGTTGAAACAAGGCATTCTGATAAATATTGCGTTTGCGGAGTAAGAGTTAATCCACAAATTCTTAGCCATCTCGGGGCGGCCATTTTGTCATTTCTGTCAACTGAAAATGACGTCTCAACTGCTCAGGGCTCAGCTAACGACCAATCACGGCTGACCTATTTTTTTTAAGCTGAGCCATGATTGGTCGTTACCCGAGCCCTGAGCAGTTGTGATGACATTTTCAGTCCACAGAAGTGACAAAATAGCCGCACCCAGAGATGGCTAAAAAGGGTTGGACTTTGCTGCTTAACTCATATTCCACAAACGCAATATTCCGCAATATGCCATGTTTCAACGAGTGGGCCTGCTGGGAAAAATATTCTTGAAAAAAAAAAAGTGTTTGTTTTGATTTCCTCTTTAACAATGGTTTCAAACTTTCAGCAAAACAAATCAGGATCCAGCGTCATATTTGACATCTGCTTCGACAAAATCATCCATTCAAATTAGGTTTTCCAATTTTCCAAAGACCAAAAGTCTCAGTTTGATAGATGAGCCAAATGGCCAGGGATGCACATAACTGGTACGCGGGTACGCATGCGCAACAGAAATCACTGATGTGTACCGTCATTTGCGTGACGACTCGCATTTGCGTACCTGTACACCCTAGTGGTGTACTGCAACGAATCATCTTTGGCCCGTGATCGGTAATGATCAAGCATCACGGTTCAGGACGGGCACAATCTGCAGAATGGTTGGTGAAAAAAAACAGTGGGCGTTCACATTAAGGCAATGCTAGTCTGCATTCAGCAAAGGAAGTTGAAAAACCTCAAGATAACACATAAGTCGCATGTACGAGAGCGTTTTGCAAACATACTCAATGAACACACCGCTTCCGCAAAGGCTATCTTCAAAATAAATCTTACCAAAAAGTACATTGAGTCATTGATACCAATGCTTTATTGGACTCTTACTTTGAAATTTGCCCGCGTGGTGGCGCAACGGCTAACGTGACTTACATTTTCGATGTTTGGCAATTTTAAAGCTTGCCACCAAAACTAACGCAATGTCGTCCCGAAACATATTCATATTCAGTGTCTAATTTAGGACGTGAACAAACCGTTGGTTAATTACGCTGTCATTGTATGATACGCTCCAAGTCTCTGGCGTTAGTGGCTAGCAGTTGTTATCATTAGCTGGTAGTTCAACAGCTGTTCCTTGGCTTACAGTACTGCCTTAAATTGCACTTCAAGGTCTTTTTCATTATGAAAAATAAATAAAATAAAAATCTAACTTTGTCTTCATTTATTTTATAAAAACACTTTTGCTCAATAAATAATTCAATGAAAACATTCAGCTCAAAATGTCTGGCAGGATACCTTGGAATTTATACACCGTACCACTTACAAAATAATGTATTCTGCCTTATACTGTATTGCATTAAGTTGTGTTCTTATATCCAGAATGGCCATTTTAGACATTAGGAGTTGATTTTTTTATGGGCAAAAACGTTTTATAAAATAAATGAAGACAAAGTTCTATATAACGTATTTTTTTATTTTTCTGATAAAAAAAAAAAAACGATCCGATACGTGACTCAAAATCCGGGACCGATCCAACCGTGACTTATGTGATCTGTTGGACCACTAGTGAGTACCACAGACAATCTCCTGGTACTCATGTGAGTACCCCATGAAAAAAAATATGTGCACCCCTGCAAATAGCAACATTTATCATTCACTCTGTAAGACATCATGTACAATATCATGTTGTCACTCCCCTGACTTTTATCAAAGAAAGACATGAATAAAAATCAAACATAACATTAAATATAGGAACTTGAAGCACGTGACCCATGCACACCAGAATTGGCCACTGTCTGCACTAATGAGAGCACAACATAACAAGGCGGACATAGGGCTACAAAAAAAAAAAAGGGAGCATCATAAAAAGCATAAATGCAGATTATGGCCAGATGATCTAACATGTTCAGATGGTCCTGGGGCACACTTTGTAATGAGAGAACAAGCACGGTTACCAGCTGTGTCATCACTCGCCTTCAAATCGAACAAGGATCGAAGTTGTACCCATCAAATACGGTGAAAGTTATACAGTATAGTTTCCCCATCACATACACAGCACATCACACGCTAGTTCACGGCTACACACACGTGCCTAGTCACTAGAGAAAGAACAAAGCTATTCAGTAGGTAAGCCACTTTTGGTACAATTGCAAAATAGAGAGATACTGTATATCAAACTGATTTTGTTACCTTATTTGTCACAGGTCAATACAAACAATGCAAAGCTAATTGCCTTTATAAAATTTTGAGACACTACCATACATGAACAATGATTCATTAATTTATTTTAAAAAAAAAATCTTTTTTTATTATTTTTTTTAAAGAGAACACCACATAAGATTACTTTTATTGTAAAGCTTGTGTCAATGTATCCCTATGTATGTGAATCCACATTTAAGACAAAAAAGAGAGGAATAATCAGTTCAGTTTTGGTTAAACTACTCTGAGAAGGGGACGATGCCATTCAGTAAGCTTTATGTTGGGAGTTTCCTAAATAAAATAAAAAAAGTTGAAATTAGAGAAATAATTCAATAAAATCAATTTGTAGATACAGCACTTACAAGTGCAAAATCACATAAATGGGTCTTATTATCATCATTATTATTATTAGTGGTTACTACACCGCTCATAGAACAACGCAGCATTAATAATGTCATAGACATCCAGACTAGTCAGTTTACCCCATTGATCACAGGTACGGCCCATTTATTATAATCAACGCTTCTCTGAACATTTTAATTAGCAGACCAAGGCACTTGCCTTTCAGAATTTTCCCAAACGTATACACTACTTGTAGAGAATCATACAAAAGATGTGTCAAGATTTTTTTTTTCCCCAAACAATTCTCTGTAGTTTTTCCTTGGTTTCTAAGTCCTTCATCTGCTGGCTACCCGTGTAGTCATAGAAGCCAATTGGAACGGAAAAAAAACGGGAAGAGCAAATATGAGTGAGAAGTGAAGAGTCTGTAAAAAAAAGAAAGACAACTTGACCAAACCTAACAAATACCAAAACAATCACGAATTTCACAGAATTCCTGATACTGTATATAACAATTCACACACAGAGAATACATTTTGAACCTCATGTGAATGACGACACGGTACAAAACAGTAAAAATACAGGTAACACAATTGCCTTTCTTATATATATCCCGTCGTACTGATATGAAAAAGTTGCAGCTGGACGGGACTCATCTGCACTCGATGGATTTAGCGGGTCACATAAGATGGATGATCTATCAGACTATTCTGCCTCGAAATCCATCTGTTTGTTTAGCCATGGAATGGGAACATTTGGGTCCTCGCGACAACAACAGTTCATTGCAATGATCAACTTCGAATTGCCTGATCCTTTGTTAACAAGCGCTGACCAAATACTTTGCTTCCCTCTCGTCCTTCGCTGCGCTCGTGACCTGTGTCAAGTCAGTGCGGTGACACAGCTCGCGAAGGCGGTGAAGGAGGCGCGGCAAGCAGAGAAGCGGAAATTCTTCGACGCAGCTGAATTCCATCCCGACACACCTTTGTCAATCGAAACCTCCCTCAAGACCGCGCATCTGTTTTGGACTTGACTATGGTAATGACACTGGTCGCCGTTGCCGCCTTGCCGGGTATGAGTGGACCGATGACCGATGACGCTACCCCTCCTCCTCCCCCTCCGGCCCTGACTCCGACCCCCACGGTGGGGCTTCTTGCCACAGTCCTGGCAAAGGTCTGTAAGGCCTCGTACTTGGACCTGAGAGCGTCCAGCTCCAGGCGCATGGACGCATTCTCGTTGGCCAGTTTGTCCACTTCCTGTTGCAGCTGAGCCTTTTGCTTCTCCAGCTCTTCCTTCTGGGTAACTCTCTTCACCCGACAGCTGGCGGCGTAGCCTCGATTCTTCAGGGTGCGCCGCCGCTGCTTCAGTTGCAGGATCTCCTCCTTGGTGAGCCCCCGGAGATGCTGGTTAAGCTCCCGCACCGACATGGTCACCAGCTCGTCATCTGTCAAGCTGGTGCCATTCTCTCCTGGCTCTCGCTTCACCTACACAAAGTAAGGAGTCAAATCAAATACAACAACGCGAGTGGTATGCAGTGAACTCCCGACATATCGAGGCTCGTCTTTTGCGGCCTCGCTATCTTTTTAGGCTATCTTTTTTTTTTTTTTTACAGTTTACAGACTATTCTGAATTTAGAGTTGCGGGCCTTGAATGTGTAGCATGTTGTGCTACAACATGCCGGGCAGCGTTGAGCTCTACTGGATGTTAAGTAGATGCCATGCCATACGGTATGGTTTCCTTGAACATTTTGGTGTTTGAATAAACAATGCTTAATTCTCTTTTGTTTTAAATGCAAGTTTCACAGTAAATGTTATCTGGGAGTGACAATGAAACAGCTTGAAGACCAGCTTACTTGGACAACTGTGTCACTTTAAAAATGTAGCATTAACACCATTAAAAGGACAATGTGTAGAATTCAGTGCTATCTAGAGGTCAACTAATAGAATGCAATGACCCAGGATGGAAGCACGTGCATTTTGAAGCACACGCGCTACGGTGCCTCCGAGAGACCGCACGTCGCAAGCCTACCAACAGTTTCTGCAGCAGAAGTGCAAGCAAAATGTCATCACAAACGACTTGTAGTATTCCCTCAAGTCATGAAGTAAGTGCAATGCATTCTTTACACATGCAGTAGTCATGATGCTTAGGAACTGCGTTTGCTAAATTTGTGTCCTTCGAGTATCCGTAGCACAAAGACGGCGGCGAAACATGGCAGCCTCCTCTGGGGTGAAGGGTGTCTTTTGATAGGCTGACTGAGAATGGTGCACCTTCTTCCCTGTTACAATCAATGGATTGAATATAAAGAAACTAAAAAGTGCCTGTGGTTCTTGTTTGCAGGCATTTGTCAATTTGTCAGTACACTGCACTGCGCACAGTCATGTCCAGTTTCTGTTTACTTAATTGTCAAATTAAATGCTGCTTTGCTACTAAACTATGATGTGATATTATCTATGCAGCTAACACAGCTATTACCATGTTGCCTAAAAACTCAGCAATGGAAATGGCAGCCTAATCGGGGTTCACTTGATTCCAATTATACCGTGGTGAACCTGCCTGATGTGTACCGATTGGTGGATGCTTTCCCCTCACCTTTAAGGCTTTATTTCCTTTGTTTGTCGTCGTCATGCCACAGGAGCCTTGTTCTTCTGAACAGACCTGCACAAATGCAGAAAACAACATCACAGTTATCCACCCTTTTTATAAATAACAGCTTGATGAAAAGACCTTTATAATTTTCACAATTAATTTTTGTGGATCACTACCCACCACGTCAAGCACAGATAAACCAAATCCTATTGTGTCTATGGAGGACTGTTGTTTGAATATCTTAGACGTTGCGCATCAATATCAGGTTGTATGAGTGAAAGTGACACGCAATGAATTTCCCCGACTTCCTGTTTCATGATCGTTACAGTGATAGTGCCCACTGCTTTTGTCGAGTTGACGCGTTATTGGTTGGCTTCAGGCCAATCGCTAAGAAGTGAACTGAGAGAAGAGGAAGTGATAGAATTTGTGGGAAGGACTCCAGGGGAAAGTCAACTGTTTCAGCCCATACACTTTCATACAAATCCGTACACACACCTAAGCCAAGCTCGCAGCGGCACACGAGAAAGCAGAACTACACTCGACATGAATACAAATGTCTAACGGCAGAAACAAAAACATGATGCATGTGTACGGTTTACATGGAGTTGGTCAAACGTGGAACCGAAAGACAAAAGGCTGGAGATGAAGAAGTCAACACAGGAGTGCAAAACATGACATCAGTGCTCCGAGTGCACATCTCCACAAGGGGATGCTTTGTCTTCGGGTGTGCTAGTGTGTCTCTCATCTCTCAGACCTCTGTGTGTGCGTGTGTGTGTGTGTGTGGGTGTGTGTGTGTGTGTGTGTGTGTGTGTTCATTAAAGGGTGTCTCTTGTTGCTGCTCTGACCTAAGCGATCATCATGAGACCAGTCACGATGACTCAGCAGATTCCTGGCCTCACTCTCTCTCCTCCCCTCTGCTCTCTCCTCCCCTGCCGCGTAAATTTCGACTCGCTTCTGTCACTTTCTATCGGGCCGCCTTTTACACACAATACAGGACACGCATCACTACCAAACATATGGGACTGCCGTAACTAGAGCTGCAGGTTGAGGAACGCTTAGAAAAAAAAAAAACAGCTTTTTCAAACATCTTTAGGTGTCCTGAAAAGCGCTATCAGTGTCATTTATTATTTTTACAATTCATATCATATATCGGCATAAGTTTGGCCTGGCAACACTGAGCAGTCAACCTCCCCCGCAGCGCACCTCTGTGGGTCTGTGTGTCGTTAAAAATAGCAGTAGATCCGAGAAATTATACATTATAAGCGCATACGCTATATAGCCAGCGCACATTAAAGACAGAAACCACAACTGTGCTGCCGCTGCCACTATTACTTTACGCCCATCATAGTTTCAACTGCTCTTTCCAATACATCCACTAACCACCAACATTATGACCACTTATAGAAAGATTCTAACATTCTCGGTGACCTCATTTAACGACGCGAAAGAGTCAAAACATTCAACACGGCAGCAAAATACAACACTAAAGAAATATAATATCTCTCTATGACCGTCAATCAAAACTGAGAATTATTGTGTTTGTAAAGGCAGATTTTTTTTTTTTTTTAATATATATATACTGGTAGCTCTCTTGAATTGTGCATGCAGTGTGCTGGGATGCATTGTACGCTCCCACAGCTGGAGGTGCATCATCATCACACAATAGATGGATCAAAGACATGAAGACTAAGGGTGCCTTTGGGGGTGGGGGTAGAGAGATGGTGGGGGAAGTGAAAACAGAGAGGCAAAAAAAAAAGAGGCGTTTTTACTGCCAGGCACAGGTTTATTTCCCCCGTGCCCAACCCCCAACCTCCATAACCCCCCATTTACATACAAACAAAAAGCATGCCAACACATTCCCCTGCCGCCATGCTAGGGGGGCACAATAATATCCACATGTTCCACTGCTAGTACCCAAACGTGCAAATGCGGTCAAATTTCAAGTTAAACACAACGCAAGCAATGTCAAGGAAACAGTCAAGCTGACTGTCCAGATTTCGTCATGACATCAGTGCCTTAGAATGAGACATAAAATTATAAGAGCTACATAAAAATCAACGTAATGAAGCTATTAGCACTGGAAGGTCCCAATCAACACAGCAATGAGGACCACACTGTACCGCACCATATTTCCTCGTGTGTGTGTGTGTGTGTAAAATAGGCCTTTATGGCACAAATACATTTATACAATAATATTGCATATCTTTAATTACAAAATATTATTTATCAAAGTATAACACATATAGGGAAAACATTGCTTTTCATTTTATGGACATGTTTATCTCACAGGGAAAGAATACGCTCCAACTTTTTGTCTAACCACAGCCTAACTTTTCGTACCAACACCAGCTTTACAGATACCATCTCTGGTCTGTAGGTGGCCTATGTTGTAAATATGTCTGCCGTGGCACATGGTGATATCAGATGTCATATTAACGGTAATTCTAGTGTGGCACACCCAGTGCTAAACTGGGGCATGATGTCAAGTAAGATACTGTATTTGAGCAAATATAGAACGTCTTACCCCCACAAAGGTTTGCTTTCATTGCCGTGTTGTTACTTGGTTGGTTAGCAACATTACTTAAATCAATTAAATCAAACTAGAAAAAAGACCTTTTTACCCGCCAAGGAATGCATAAACCTGACTGACAGAAATGGTGGATATATTTGATTGTAAATGATTCTGCACAATATAATAATAAATAATACATAACACATAGAAAATGTGTAATTTGCACATGTGACATCGCTGACAATATGATGTTTGTTTTAGGTCACAGCGCAGTGCATCTAAGATAAGATAAGCAGTTGCCTGACAGAAGATATCAGTGCAACATATCTGTAAGTGAATGTGTGTTCATACGCATCCATCCATCCATCCATTATCCGAGACACTTATCCTCACGCACTCAACTACATTATTCATTAAGTGTATCGTAGTAACTTCTATCATGTTTATGTGGGTGCTGATATATGGTCTGTATTTTATTTTTTCACACTCAGCCGAGGTTTCGGTAACTATAAAAGATAACATTCAGGGCCCTATTTTCGTGGCGAGCAAACGTCTAGCGCAAAGTGCGGTATGACTATGCACATGGGTGGAGTTTTCTTTCCTTTGGTATTTTCGTAGACACGCAAAGTTAGAAACAGGCGTTTGCGCCGTTGTGGGAGTCAACAAAGCTGACTTGCTTCCCCGCCAATGGTAGCAGGTCCATGCTGTTGTCATATTTATGAATGAAATGCAGTGACATCCCCTACACATGGAGCGGAGCTCAGAATCTGTCTGCTTGCATCTCGATCAAATCCACCAAAATTGCATTACAGCACCTGCGCCACAACTTAGACCTGCTTTCAGCCAGCAAATTGACGGGTGCGCCAGGGTTGTGTAAAAGAAAACGCCCTGAAAACCCAGCATGGCACAACGTGGTCTGGCAAATTCCTAAACATGCTAAAGGAGGCTTGCACCTGCAGGAGGACCAAGATAGACCAGTTTTTATGCCCAAGCGCAAGTTCAGTGTCTACAAAAATAGAGCCCTATGGGCAGAAATGAAAATAAAAGATACATAGGTATCAATTATATCCATTTTATGTGGGTGTTTAAAAAGGTTTAGAAGGTGGACATGATGTTCTATCGACACTAAGGAAACAAACACTCTGAAGTGAAGATACATCACTCAGCATTTAGTTTATCCATGTTGGGGGAACAATTGCGAGTAAGTGCTGCACACAAGAAAGAAGCTCATTTTTCATAGCCCAAAAAAAAAAGGTGCCCTGCTGCACAAAACTGTCTTGGACAGCACAGGTCATGTGTAAGTCACCCAGGTTAGGGATCATCTGCTGAGCAAAGGTATCGCCATTCATCTTGGTCTTGCCACTAGCGTCCTTCCCAAAGTGCACGCGGGGTGGTCGGGGGTGCTGTGGTCAATGCCGCGACCACTCTTGCTACAACAGACAGCTTTTCTGCTGTGCTAGGCTGTATTTTTATGTAGCCACAGAAAGAACGCTGACGACTCAAGAGCGGAGCTGCTTATGGTTACCGCTGAAAGACAGCACACACAAACACAAACACAAACATACACGCAGACGCGCACACAGGCAAACAGATGACATGCAGCGGAGACGGGTAAAACACAAGCTGAGATAAGACGGTGAGGAGAAAAGGTAAGAGAGGAGGTGATGCTGGAGGAGCTTGGAAGGAGGACGGAAAGAATGCTGACGTCTCCAGAGCTGATTAGGGCTACAGCGGAGACATCACACCCACAGCTGAGGAAAAATGCTGAGTATGGAGAGAGGACGGGCTGGGGGGTGCAAATGACAAGGGAGACAGAAAAGAACTTGAGCGGGGGGGGGGGGCATAGGTAGGGATGGAGGGACGGGACGGCAAGGGAGGAGAGGAGGAGGCAGAGGGGGTGGGAGGGGAGGGTGTTTGGGTGAAAATGCATCCTCAACACATTTGTAAGAGCTTAGCTGTTGGGCACGGAGGTGGGTGGAGGGAGGATAGAGAGAGCACCAGTGGGGGGGTGGGGGGGGGGGGGTGGGGTTGCAGCGGTGGGGGATTGGGGTCGGGGAGAAAAGAACTGAGCTCAGCAACGACCACGGCTAAAACCTCCAATTAGAAAAGTTCTGAAGCTGATCCAGTGCAACGAAACTACTGCTGCATCTTGACGCACACACACGCACACACACAAACACATAATCCTGGACCAGGTGAAAGAGTGACAATGCTCAACACACAGCCAAAGAGTAAACACTTTGCATGCACTGCTGACTGAAGCCACTGTGCGTCTTTGTAAATATGTGCTTGTGTGTGTATCTGTGTGTGCGCGTGCGCATATCTTCCTCAGACTGCACCCTAATTAATCTTGTTTGAGAAAAACCTTTTGCGCCAGGCCAATAACATCACAGAGAGGAATTTCTTAGAAAGCGACTCCCAGCTGGTGTTGTGCTCCGACCCCCCCCCCCCCCCCCCACCTGCTAAACACACACACTAAAATAAACCCGGGGGCTTGTGCGCATTGATGTACGCAACACAAACAAGTCAACACAGAGAGAATGATTAACAATACAGTAGCTTGTTCGAGTGATGCAGCGGCAAGTTTATATTTAGTGAGTAATCCTCGCATAACAGAGAGTTTAACTGTGCCTTCGAGTGACCCAGCAATCACCCAAAACGGGGACAACAGTGAGTGGAGTAGGACACGGATGACAAAAGGCAAATGTAAGGCAAGTCAGTTTATTTATATAGCCCTTAATCACAGTGGAGAATTACAACTTCTACAGCTCACCTTGCCTATGTAAATAGGGGAGCAAAACCTGTGCTCAATGATCTACAGTATGCGGGATGTGAGCGTTGGTGAATAATTAACGTTGAGCTCTGCAGGGAGGCTAATTGAGATTTAGGAATCAGATCAGTGATAATGGCAACCTGTGAGAGTGGGAGTGGCCTCGCAGCAGAGATCATAGAGACAGCGAGGAGGTGAATACAAGGGAGGACACTTTCCGTGCATGTGTGTTTGAATGTGAAGGGGGGGGGGAGGGGTGCAAAAGAGAGCCGGAAGTTATTAAATGGGAAGTTTGCAGAGCGTGAAATAGTGTGAGGAAATGGAGAGAGAAGCAGAAGACACGGAGAACATATTGGGACAAAGAAGACAGAGTAAAACTCTTGTCCCATAAATGGCAAAAAACATCCACCATCCACAATAGTAACTATACGGTCACGTCGACATTAAGTGGCTAACAGAGACACCCCAATCAACACTATATTCATAAAAAAAAAAGTTCAATAACAGTGTCAATCAAAATCCTTCAGCAATCCATTTTCTAAAGCGTTTCTCCTCAGCCTCCACCCTGAGCTGTGTCCAAGGGTCATCAAGGGCAAGGGACGTGCTTACAGAAGCTGGCTCGAGATAGGTGGAATATTACTTATCAAGCAGGGGAAAAGCCTGAATTGGAGAAGTTCTGACTAGATATAGCAAGACTAGTGTCTGTATGTTGGGATTCACACCGGTGGACCGGAGGGTATCCTCCCTCCACCTTTAAGTGGGGAGAAGGGTCCTGACTGTTGTTTCATTGGTGAACACCCAATGAGGGATGTGACCAAGCTTAAGGTGGAGCCCTATTGGCCCTTTTTGGCCTTTGGCTCAGGAGACTGGTGATGGGTACTGGCAGCCAAGCAGAATGAAGCTTTGTTGGTTGCTGAGGCAGAAATGGGTGTGGGCGGAGTTTGGTCAGAAAAATCAACTCGCACCATCTCAAATTTTACGGGCAAAATGGGACCATTTAACGGCAGTCTACAGACCGGAACAAGAGGTAGAACTGCCTTGCGCTCTAGCCACACGCTAAGTTTGTAAGCAAACACAGTGCAGCTCAGCTTCTGAAGAGCTGAAGTCATGGCTACTTGTTGTACAATTGCAACATCAAGCAGCTTTTATATAGACTCTCCAGAGCTCGTTAAATGGAGCCAGGATTAAAGTTTTTACAATGTTGCACTTGCCTGTATTGTTCCTTTCCTAACTATTCAGGTTGAACTCGACCAAATATATTTGTTTCATTTTAGATATTGTTTTAAAATATTTCTGTTTAATTTGCATTTTTGTCCTTTACTATGCCGAATGTGAGCCGAACCGTGACCTTTAAACCAAGCTATGTACTGAACTGTGATCTTTGGCATAGCATCGCACTTCTGGCGATAATGCACTTATTTGGTTTTACTGTTACGGCGGGCCAAACGAGCTTGATTTTGGACTCTGGGAGGAAGACGGGACAGTACGTACTAACCACTAGATCACCGAGCTGCCCCCCAGTCAAAGTTACAAGTGAGTATTATGCCTCCGACAAGCATGAAGAGCAAGTTTATATTTTCATTAGCATTGTGCTAACTGCATCCATGCTTCAGCAAATTTCATCCAACGCTTTGTGACAACGATGCAACTTTCCTGGTATTTTGTGGCTCAATTCGGTCGTTCTTGTCGCATGTGCAAGGTGCCATATATCATTAATGACTGGCATGAGGAACAATTACATTGACTACACAGTACATGCCTCAATTTGGCTCTGATTTATGTGTTCAAGCTGTCAAGCATGGTACAGACTGCCTAATGTGAGTGACCTTAGTTTGTTATTAAATTAGATAGTAAGCTAATTAGTTGAATAGTGCGTGCGTAGGATTACGTAAATTCTACATAAGCTGCATCCATTCGTGTTCTATGCCCCTTGTCCTCATTAGGGTCACCAGTGAGCTGGAGCTTAACCAAGCTTTGATTGACTTTGAGCGAGAAGCAGGGCTCGCCCTGGACTCCTTTCCAGTCACAATTAAATTCATTGCGGTGTGTGCCAAATGTTTTATGATGGGCATTACGGCCACCTACAGGACTAGAGGGGAACAGTATCGCCTGACACCTCAAGCGTAAACGCCGGGACACATTCGGATTGTCTGGCCTTGTTGGAGGTCTGTACTTTACTAGCCGGCAAATGTACAGAAATCTAGGAATAATCACGTTCTCGAGAGTTTAAATTGGGTTACCTGTGAGTGCAAGATGGTTAAGTGTGCATGAGCCAGTGATTGTGCAAAGTGAGTTATTAAAAGTGAGGGAAAAAAGTCCTGGCGTCAACACGTTTTTCCCATTGCAGGTAGTAAGTCGGAGTGTGATGACTATTTTCCCAACACAAGCAAAAAAAATGCATCGTCAGACTGTTGAGCCCTGGCTCTGCTTTTTTTTTGTTTTTTTTTAAGAGAAAAACATCCTTGGTCCAACTGGTTTTCATTTGGCGTGTATAGTCAGAGGGCCACAAGGAAAACATTATTGACAAGTAAAACCATGTAAAGTGCCACTCTTTCACGATTATGTCCATCCAAATGAAAACAATTCACTTCAACAATGCAGTAACATGTATTTCTGAGAGCATCACCAGATATCTTATAGTAGCATTTAGCAATATTGACAAAAAAGTAGTGAGACATACCATTTATTGTCACTCTTTTATTAAGTTAAAACAGCCTACTCAGATTGCATTCGTAGTGTAAGCCTACGCACGCACTCATATGTGCGATCATGACATGTTATTATTACCTTGCTGTACTACAGTGCTCCCAGGAGAGATGCAAAGTGCATCTGTCACTCCGTGCTCTCTGCTGACAAGTGTGCACACAGTTCTGAAGTAGAGCACATGCTCATCTCAGAAAGCGTACATCTTGTAGCTGGTGTAGTTAGTCCACTTGAGCTGTGAGGTTTCATGGTCACCAGAAGGCCGCATTTCTGGCCCACAGCTAGTGAAGTGCTTTGCATGTCGCCATGAATTAAAACTGGAATTTTGGGGGGGGAAACTATCCACGTATCCATCCTTCTAGTGGAGCCTATCCCAGCTCACGGGCAACAGGCAGGGACACTCTGGACTGGTTTCCAGTCAATTGCAGGGCACATATAGACCATTATACCACTGTGCTGCTGCACTCAACCCAATTACTGTGCTATAATATTAAATACTTCACTTGAGTCATTTCAATTATTACGCTTATTAAGTTGTGTGTGTGTGTGTCTCCCATTATGTCCAATTTCATAATAATTGTAAAGACGATCCAAGCATAAAATGGTACAAGATGACGCTTTTTTGTTGCTCCTAAAATGACAAGTTTTAACATTCTCAATGTTTTCAGATTTCTTTTTTTTTTTTTTTACAACCATTCAGACTCACTTTCAAATCGATAGACAATTTTGGTGACCCTAACATTGGATGTTTTGGAAGAGTGAGAGAAAGCTGCAGTACCCAGAGAAAACTCTGGCAAGCACGGGGAGAACTCCCCATCGGAAGGCTGAAGCCGGAATCTCAGAACTCTGAGGCAGATGCTAACCACTCATTCAACTAGTTAACTGAACTGCATGAAACGAGGTTACGATCGCTGAGGGTGTCGGTTGATTGGTTAGTGGTTAACTATGGGTAGGGTTACTGTATGTATTATTAGAGGCGGACCGTGTTCATTCGAACAAATATTAGAGCATAAATAATTAAAATTGACAATTTTGACAGGGACCACTTGGCAAAACGTAGATAACATGGGGTGAGAAAATTGACACAAGGCAGAGATATCAAATGCTGTTACATTTAAAGAGGAAGTCAATGCAAACATTTTTTTTCAAGAATATGTTCGTTCTATGCAAGCCCACTAGTTGAAACAGGGCATTCTGATAAATGTTGTGTTTGTGGAATAAGTGTTAATCCACTCGTTTTTAGCCATCTCTGGGGGCGGCCATTTTGTCTTGTGTCGACTGAAAATGACATCACAACTGCTCACAACGACCAATCATGGCTCAGATTCAGAAAACAGGTCAGCCCGTGATTGGTCGTTGTGAGCAGTTGTGATGTCATTTTCAGTCGACACAAGACAAAGAAAAAGTGGAAAAAATTGCTCTTTATTTTCGCAGACTAAAATTGGACTAAAACCAAAACACAATCAGATGACGAAATTATGACTAAAACCTTCATTAATTCAAGAGACTATAACTAAAACTAAACTGAAATATCTTGTCAAAATGAACACTGCTTGAGACCCAGTCACAAAACGTCCGGTGCACAGCTTAGCGTACTGCCGCTAACTTAACAAGCATCTCATCGTGACGGGCACGTGAAGGAACATCACACAAAACTCAATACTGTGCTGGAAACGGACTATGGCCAATTCAACACTTTTTCTTCAGCCGTCTGACTGCTACACGTGCCCCAGTGCACATGCGCTAACTACGTGGCAAACTTTCATTCTCATGTCTTAAAGCATAAATGATTTTGTGGCATTTTCTACACAATTAATAGGTGGTCTTCACAACGGCCATTAAAAAGTGTCATTCCCACAATGCTTTGCTGCAGTTAAAATTAAGACTTGTGACAGTGTATTCATTGATACCGTATATGTGTTATTTTGTAAAAGGAGGGCATAATATAGTTACAAGGGGGTTATTTCTAGTTATGTACTAAATTATTGCTATTTTTGGTATTAAATAATTATGACTTCTGCTGACACCCTAACACAGCCAGTCACTCGGTGCTATATATATTTTAATGGCCACTTTTTAAATTCATGATAATATTCTTACACTTTCGTTGTCTGTCTAGTTAACAGTCGGCAGAGAGTTAACGCATTCTTTCGCAACCTATTCCTAGTAGTGGTCATATCGTACACTTCTTTCCCTTTTTTTTCCCCCTCGGACCAACCGACCACGGCCCACCGAGGGAAACCACGCCTCCCCGTTGACTAGCCCACCCCTGGCACTCACAATTAAACAGGACAATTTAAGAAAGTGCTTTGTTGCAAGCTTACATCTGTTTTCAACAAACCGCTGTTGGTAAACGGAAGCGATGATGAGATGCTTCATGTGATGCGCACGCTTATCTTTTCTTCGCTCTCTGAACTTGACACAATGTGTGCACGTTTCCAAATCAGTACGCTTCATGAATTCCAACCACAATTCCGGTATCATCACACTGCAGTCAGAAATGCGCAAGATGATGCAACTGGTGGAAAACCGCTCACACAGATGCTCTTGTGACCAACACCTTGCATCTCAAGCGCTACACGCCACTCCCAATATTTCAACGTGGCATGAAAAGCAAACTCGCTAATGTGGTTTTGAGCACTTCTTTGTGCGAACAAGGTGTCTCCTCTTCAAAGAGATCCAAAGTGAATGCTGCAGCCCCTGGGAGGAAAACATAAGTGGTGCAAGACATGAGCACAGGTCGTAGTGTGATTACTGATAAGTGATAAATACGAGCTGCTTTGTACTATCGGTGCTTGAATTCACCGCAATCATTTCACCACTGGAGGGTGAAATCAGTAAAACAAGTGTCTTAACTCAACTAAACCAGCTTTCCGTTTTAAAAATTATGTTGGATATGTCTTAATTTCACATTTTTTTTTGTGTCCTCTGGGAGGTGAACACCTTTTGACACTTTGGAGTTTGAGCTAATTTAACGCACACAGGAAGCAAAAGCAACATACACTGATACAAAAAAAAAACTGTGGAGCATAGAGATGATTATGCACCAGATCTGCTTACACCATATTTCATCATTACCACAGAGGGGAGAAAAAAAAAAAAAGCTCAACTATTGATCTGCCCAACTGCTTCCCCCCTCACATACTCCCTGTGCTTCTTCTGTCTTTTATTCGTCTTTTTTTTACTTCCACTTCACTCTCAGTAGACTTTTCTGAAATGTGTAGTAGCAAAATAAGCAAACAAAGACCCTCAACACACACCACCATTAAAATTGACAAAAACACTCATCGAAGGTGAACACGACATTATGAAAAATCCATTATGATGGCTCTTCGATATACTCAATTCACTTCCTTCGTGCCATTCCTTCTTTGGTGAAATACAGGAGAGAGGGTGGATAAAAACTAGGGGAAAAAAACATTGTTCCCCCTCCATATGAGCAATCTAGAGCCCCGAAAAAAACTGGTAGTCAAGATCAGTAATGTTTTTGTGAAAGTAAGGAACGTAAAGGGAGGTCAAATGTTAGCGAGTATTTCCATGACTGAAGAGTTGCATTCATTTCTATATTTGTCCTGGTTCATTCCTAGCGCACACAGCTTGGTTTCCATCTAACGTCTACTACATCGTCCACTATTTTTCGGTGAGAGAATCCTCTTTAATCTATAGTTCCTTTTATACACTATTAAATTGAAATCCACTCGTTTGCTTTATTTCAGCAGGGCAGACATTATGTACTTGTACAATGTGTACGTTGCAAAATTCAATTGGATGGGCAAAAGTGCAGCTGGTGGGAACATTGGTTGCCGTATGGTTGATTTCCATTCATGTTTGAGCCAAAAATGCAATGAATTTGTTAGAATAATAAAAATAAAATCTCGGGACCATCTGAAAGTTACAATGACGTGTATTATTAACTTTCAAATCAATCGGTGCACCAGATACAAACCTGCTCTGGCCTTGCCTCAAGAGGCAGCAAAAGTGGAAGCACAATTTCTGGGGGCGCGATCACACAAAAACCGAGCTCGAGGGTCTCACGTGACGTGAGATTTGTAACTCATAGTAGGGCATCAGCCCAGCAGATGCGTGTTTTGCTTTTTCAGATTGTGTGTGTGTAGGTGTTTGTAACAAAAGCACCATGGAAGGGTGCCAAAAACTGCAAAGGGAAAGTATGGTGATGACCACGGAACCGGAAATTGAACTGAAAGTGGTACGTGGGGGTCCTTAGTTTACTTTATTAAACTTTTTCAAAAAGTGATTTTATTTTGTTTATACCTATGCGATTTTTTTGTAGCATTTACTCCTCTTCTTGTGATACAAAATATCTTTTGCACATTGCTGTGGCAGTTTTTTTTCAAACACCAAAAATAATAAAGCAGATGTCACTTTTAAAGTCAATAAACAGTGTCCTAGTAGGCCTAAATGACATGATTAGTATCCTACTTAATGCTTCATCACGGCTGCGATAACTTTATAGTAGGCCTATGAATGATCAATAATCAATTTAATTTGAAGAAACAGAGGGCCCCAAAATTCAAATTTTGCTTCGGGCCCCAAAATTCAAATTTTGCTTCGGGCCCCACGGCCAGCCGCCTCTGCTCGGTGTGTGCCGGTAAATGTCTCTTACGGGCTCGATCTTTGTATCTAGGCGCATTTCCTGCTTACTCTGTTCACCCTCTCTCACACACCCGCTCACTCACACACATATACACGCATGCACGTACACAGGACAAGTCAAAGAAACTCGCTGTGGTAAGTAACAAGTGAAAACGCCATCTGTCAAGCGAGGGAGCATTTGCTTCGCCTCAGCATTTTCAGGGGAATGCCTTGAAGACAAAAAGGTCCTTGTTCTCAATCTCTCCGCAAATCCCATCTCTCATTCTTCCTTCATCCCCCCCCCCCCCTTGCTCCACGCGCCTTTGCCGCCGCTTCGCCACCATCAGCAAAGTTGCACACATAAGCATTGGTCAGCGTTCAATTACTGTGAACACCAGGGAAGGATGGGGAAAGTACTTGACAGAGAAATGCACTTCAAGCACTGATTAAATACTGATACCAAGTATAAAAAGCTTAGCCCCTAGGTTGTGTGTGTGTGCCTGTGCGTTGAGTGCGTATGAGAGAGGGGGGGGGGGGTGAGAGAGGGGGGTGGCCGGGTGCTTTTCTATCCAATAGTGATACAACTATTTCATCATTATGACCCTCTATTACAGTACTTGCCAACTTGCTTACTACATACTTTTGATACACTCTGCAGAGTGCTGAGTCTGACTAAAGCTGCTGATTTGGAATCATTAGGGGGTGAAGTTTCAGTTTTCTTGGGTCCACAGAGCTTCGCTATTACTCTTGAGTTGCAATGCGCACAGGTTGCAACCAGTCAGCAGGTAATGTAATAAGAAGTCAATGAGGAGGAGCCACTCACTTGCAACACCCAAGAGATAATTGCTTTATATGTCCAATTGTTTCATTATGAATTTAGATACAGTATATAAGCAGGCCGTTAGCCATCCATCCATTTGCTAGACTGGTTATCCTTTTCAGGGTCATGGGGAGCTGATGCAAGCTGCATTTGAGAGAAAGGCAGGCTACAACCTGGACCGGGAATTGAATCCAACTGACGGTATACCGAAGTCAGGAGAGGGTACCACTGCCCCACCATTAATGTGATCTTCTGTGTGATCTCACAGATTTACGTGTGGGCATAACCGATTTCACTTAATTCAGTGGTTGGCACACATTTTACACCAAGCACAACCTAAAAAAAAATACTTATCTCCCCCAAGTACTGCCACCATGACCGACGTAAAAAAGTCAGAGGCATAGTTGGCCCAAAGGTTCATCAAAAACAAGGCAAGTTTTATTCCTAAAAAGTATTACATATTATTGCCAGGCACTGAAACATTATGCACAGCTTGAGTATTAACACTGCACTTAACGACAGGAAAACAAAAGCTGCACTAAAATAATGACTAACTTGAAATCTATTGCACTTAACAGTGAAATAACAATGCTACCTATTATTATTATTACAAAGGCAGCGGTGCCTGGCCGTTCAACCATCCACTTCATGGGTCGAACCATTCAGGTATATCG
Source organism: Filicampus tigris (assembly GCF_054856515.1). NCBI lineage: Eukaryota > Metazoa > Chordata > Actinopteri > Syngnathiformes > Syngnathidae > Filicampus > Filicampus tigris. Next base: position 8,871,271 of record NC_141222.1, read on the forward strand.
CTCAGGTCATTGATAGGCCCATTGCAATAGAGCACAATAGATACACTGCAAGCCTTCCAGCTTGCATCAAGTATGTATGCTATCTACAAAATTCTATCTAAATACATGTTGACAAACAAACATCTTAAAGATTGAATGCAAATGTATGTTACTTCAAAGTTAAATATATTACTGAACGTTATTCGTCAAGTGAAATGTGTGTGATTTTTACCAATGCAATTTGTGTCATTTGTACATTAAATTGCATACTCTATTTTAAAATATTTACAGTAAAACACTGTGTATCCTAGGTCATCTATCTATGCAGGTGATGGATAGTCACAGGTAGAGACGCTTTTCCGCTCCCACCTCACATCATGATTGCTGGGTAGAGCCAGAGATTTTGCGAATGTAAAATATGCACCTTGTCTGAAGAAAGGTTAGCAGACAAACTGAGGCTGAAGTCACTCGTAATTCCGAATGTCAAGCGTTACCGTCCTCATGGCGATGGGCGGGCGCACTTGTTTGCAAGGCCCCCCAATAGAAAGCGAGCGCTTTTCCCTCGCTTACTAGACCTTTGTCCGCCCGCCGCCCGCCTCCCGCCGGTGCCATGTTGCCATGGCTCCCTCGTGCCTCCCCGTTAACGTTCACAAATAACACCGACGTGACGACTCGGCGTCAGAAACACAACCGAACCGCAGCCGTCTAAACGAGACTCGACGAGGCGAGGTGTCGCCGCCGCGTTTCGTTCAACATTCCTCCGGGTGGGAGGAAAGGCCCGTCGGAGGGCAACAAAGCAAATGTCAAAACAACACACGCTCACAGCTCCATCTCGACGGCGCTCCCAAGCTAGCCGCTGACAGACGGCGCTCGTTTCCGCCACCAATTGAATTCAAAGTGTCAATCTGAGCAGGGCGAGACAACGACACATCGACAGCAAAACAACACCAACCAAAACAACTGAGCGTGTGCGACTGTGCGCGTCGTGTACCTGCGAACGAGCGCTGGCCATGGAGCCGCTTTCAGCACCTCCGCGCGGGGACAGTCGGCGAGGAAGGCGAGGCGAGTTCCTCGCTCGCCGTCTTCCGACTTGTTACTTAGCACATTTGCCGACTTTGCCGCTTTTCGGCTGCTACACACGCCTAATGGCGAGCAGACAGTCGACACCTCCACCGACCTTTGCTGTCAACGTGCCCTAGCTCGCCCTTCTCATTCCGACACATGGCCCCTTCTTCTTTACAAGGTTGCCCGTCACATCGTGCACATCGTGCTCCCCCTTTGTCCGGATTGTGGAATCACCGCTCAGACCCGCTCGCTCGATCCCGACTAGACGACGAGCGGCCGGCTGGCCGGCCGGGTCGTGATGATTCAGCGCTTCTACGGGGGCGGGGTGGCGTTTAAAACAACAGTTCGACGCCGTGCGCACTCAGCGAAACAACGCCACTTTCATTCAGCACTTTGTGGAGATTTCAAGTTGGCATTTGGACTGCTGACTCACCAGAAGTGGAAACCGGACCGGCGCCGTCCGTCCGCCCCCGACCTTCGATGGCCGGCGTTGGCCGACGGTTGGAGGTGCTCAAGTGGTTGCGGAGCGAGAAGGAAGGAGCAAGGTCTGGCCCCTCTCCTTCGCTTGACGCCTTGTGGCACCGTCTGTGTGCTGGATCCACTCCTACCTCGCTTGTTTCGGTCTGGGCACAGGCGAGAGACGTCAAGTGATGTTTGGATCACATGGTTTCATTCATGAAGGCGCTACGTAACCCGCATTTAAAGAGACACGGCCCACTACTACTACCAACAACAACAACACTCGAGTCACAAGTGGAGGATTAAGTGGAGGATTTCGTTTCTGGATATTCGGTTACCAAGACAGAAGGCTGCCTATCATCTTACGTTTTTTTTTTCAAACCCCGTAAACTCGAATAAAAAAAGTTCCAAATTCAGTCATGAAAAGTATCCTAACAAACAGTCAGTTACTTTGTTATTGAGCTTGTCAGTAGATTTTTTAAAGGTTTTGTCCTGTATTTATTTTCTGATTACGTTTTACTCCTATATTGGAAGCTTATTATTGCAAATGACAAAAGGATGTAAAAAAATATATAATATAAAAAGAGAAGTGAAGTCCTCCACAATTCAGCGCTTGACTGGTTTATTGATATAGGTCTGATTTGGAAAATCAAGATATTCCCCATCCATGGTCTTATTTAAGAGAATTGTTTGATGTCATTTCCAAGAATGGTTCATGGCAAATGCTAGGGCGGCACATGGGATTTTGGAACAAAATTGCCATATGTTACTGAACGCTAACTCATTACACCCGTAACACGTTATGATTGTTACAAATATGTTTATTTTTAAAAAGCAGCCCCAGTGGGTTCAGTATAACCGATCTGGGAAGAGAGGTTAACTTGTGTGTGAGACAGTCTTTGCGCCAAACTGAAGCATAGTGTCGATGGTCAATGTGCAATTCAAATTAGTCCTCACAGCTAACTGCCTTCTTCTTCTGTGCACGAGCCACTAAACACACTTTCGGTATGTCACCGAACCGTATCTAGTCATTTGGGGCCCAAGATAAACACAACTGATGTGCCCTACATAAATTCTAAGTTTTAGTTTAAATTAATATTTGTTTGAAATTGTCTCACTGAAAATGTTTCTAGATAATAAAATACTAATTGTTGCTATGCACAATGTTAGTTTAAGAATTAAAGTCTCTTCATTCTCTTAAAAAGGAAACCAATTGATTGTTTGTTATGAAGTAAAATGCAATGTGAAAATGTAGTTTATCAGAATAACATAAAATTATCCAATAGAATTTTCAGGAGAATATTCAAATACTGAAATATTCGATCGGTGCAGCCCTACATTCAACCTGCTGTTATATTGTCATATTTTTATTGTTAAATAAAAACTCTTGCTTCAGGTCCATGGGATTAACCTGCAATAAAAAAACAATGCTCTTTAAAATTTGTGAAGTGTTCTTCAAATGAAGTCATTGATTAGCATTATTGCTCCTCAAAGAAAATGTTACTTTGAGCTTGCCTTGATATTTGATAGTCTTTTTTTTTCTTTCTTTCTGTCATCTGTGGGCCTGGTGGTTGGGGACCCCTGATTTAGAGTCTTCAATTAACTTCACAGTTGTTTTTAGTAATGCGGAAGAAAGTCAGAGTACCTGGAGGAAACCTACACAAGACTGTAGAGTAATATTACAAAAATAAATAAAAATAATAATATGTCAAAAGAAGGGGACATGGTTTGTTGATAATGCTGGCTTGGAAGAAGAAACTGTTTCAGTGCAATGGGGTTTTTGAAAGCTTCCTGCCAGAAATGATTTCACGATAGCATACATCATCTTAAGAAAAAAACAATGTATAAAACTAACACAAGCCTAAAATCAGTTGAACAGGGTATTACTTGATTTAAAGTTATGCTTCTAGGATCTTTGTATAGGCTTTTTTTCCCCCAAGGCACTATTTTTCATCTAAGACATTTATTTTATCAGCATAGAGTAGATAAGCGCAGATGGTATCTCAAGTAGTCGCCTCTGTTTGTGCAAGCACACAGCAGGGAGATGTGTCGTGATGCATTTGAAAAAAAAAATCCTACATGACATGATATATTTGGTTGATGAAATTTATTTTATGATCTAGATTAAATGGCTTTATATTAGCCAACAGGTTAACCAAAAACCAAAATAGGAATTACACATTGCATAATCAGTTAAAAGTCAGCTAAAAGAGAAGATCAGCCCCATAGGCAGGGCCAGCCGGGGAGGAGACCAGCCCACATTATGTTTAGATTTTCAAGATAGTATAAATGTGAGGGCTGCATGTTAGTCCATGCCCCTTTTCTGTGAGAGCATTCGGGAGAATGGAAAAGCTGCCCAGATCTGATGATTGTATGATTCCTGAACTTCAGAGATGGAAAAGAAAACTGATGAGAAAATTCACTCAACTTGTGTGAGTCTTTATTTACATTGGATACCTTCTTGAAAGATAAAACAAACACGCATTGAGTAAGTAGTTGTTTTGTAAATTACTAATTGGGCTTATGAACTCGAGACCTACAAAACATTCCAACAGTATCAATCTAAAGGGTACACAGTACAGTGATGGAAAAGTCACACACACCTGAGAAAGTTTGTTAATCCAAAAACAATGCTGTGCAAAAATGACAAAATACAACACTTGCATGTTTACACGTTAAAAATTGCTGGCTTGTTTTCCCAACACACTCAATGGTAGCTGTGGATTTTGAGCAGATTGGGTTATTTTTACCCAAGGTTGGGTTAATTACTTTGACCCAGCAGATTGGGTTGAAAGTTGAATTGGGTGGGCTGAAGAAATGAAGCTGCTCACCATTTTGGACAGCTCTACTGAAGTTGGAAGTAAATTGAATGTAACATTCTTTGAAGACGTTAGAGCCAGTTGGATGGATCAGTGGGTAACGCCACTGACTTTTGGGTACAGGAATCAGGGTTCAAAACCTGGCCAGAGTGAATGGTAACATTCAGTTGGGTCTCTAAAATCCAAGCCTGCTAGTTGAAGTTGGTACACGGAAATGCTAATGAGGCCGTTTAAGATGATAGGCGGAACGGCCCATAGGCGATTGCTATTTGGTCCAGCAGGACAAAAAGGTGAATAGACGGAAGGCGATAAACGGGCCGGGAATGTGAGTAAAATGCCCAGTTCTGCAACTAACCCTGCATTGGCTCAGTCCATGGGAGCAGATGGCACTGCAACATCAAATAAAACTGCACCTTTCAGAGTAGCCTGTTATTATGGGCAGTCTAAGGCACACCTGTGCACTAATCATGAGGCCTAATCAGCATCTTGATATGGCACACCAATGAGGTGGGATGGATTATCTCGGCAAAGTAGAAGTGCTCACTATCACTATCATGGTGATATTGTGTATGCGGAAAATGTTTTATCCCTTTGAGTTCATCTCATAAAAAATGGGAGCAAAAACAAAAAAGTCGTGTTTATATTTTTGTTGAATGTACATATATAAAAAACAATATTGTGTTGCATTTCAAATCAATGACCTGCCATGGAGAACATGTAAACAAAAACATTTTGAACCTTGAAAAAATACGATTGGCCGAAGCTTCTTTCAAATAAAATGCTCAATGTCTAGTTGATTCCGCCTTGCATTCATGAACTTCAAGCCCAACTGAAATTATCCACTTGCAGCGAACCAAAAATCACACCATCATTTGAATCATTTATCGCTTGTAGAGTGTGCACTCAGTTGTCAACCTGAGTTAAAAACAACTGCTTCACTTAATGTCAAATCTATATTTGCAAAATAATAGCCAACTAAAATATTAATTTTACTTGGTTAATACAATTTTTGCTCGTGAACCTCAGCATACAGCGTTGGCACATAAAGGCAACAGATGTCATCTTCATTTTCACACACGATTGATTGTTGTTGTTTTTATACAGTTCATGCAGCACATATAGCATTATGCGTTCTGTTTTCTTTTTATTCTCTAATTTATTCATGGTTTGTTTGCCTACCGTTACAAGATCAACATCATCTTCTAATTTAGAATTACATTCAAAAAATAACTACTTTAAATTTAAATGAAATTCTCCTGATTTATTTTCCAAAGTCACAGACAGCCACTAAATTGCTTTAAATTGTCACCAGGCTTGAATGTGTTTACAGTCAATTGTTTGTTCGTCTACTGTATGTGCCCTGTGATTGTGTAGCAACCAGTCCAGGGTGTAAGCCTGCCTCTCGCCCCGAGTCGGCTGGGTTAGGCTGCAGCTCATCTGTGACTCTATAATGAGGAGGACAAGCCCCCTAGAAAAGGCACTGACAAGTCCTGAAGGACTATCTCGGAAGCTCCCGACTAAATACATTCATGACATGTATAGAAACTGTTTTTTTGTTTTGTCTTATTGTTTCAAGTGACAGCTGCATCAAACTGACACAATACCGGCCTGGATTTCACAGCAGTGCAAAAAAACCCCACATGTTCAGAACACCTCTTACCACACTTGTCTCGATTGTTCATTTCAGTGTGGAAGGTGTTAGATGTTCTTTGCTTTTGTCGGATGACTGCAAAAGTGCTTCACTGAATTCAGTCATGTTGGTGTCTGGCATCCTCATCCTTGATATGCAAACAAGCATGTTGCTGGCAAAGGTCAGTGATTAAATTGATTGGATGCAGATGACAGGTAGCATCTGGTTTACCTGTAGATAGAAAGCCCATTTTGGACTGTGGTATGCACAAACCAAATCCCCCATTCGACACGATCCGCTAAGTGTTATCTGCCGCTGTACTGATGTTGTAGTTCTGGTGTTGAATTGACTGACAAAAAGAAGTCTTTCAAGAGGTGCCCGGCGTACACAAAGTAGCAGAAATCTAACAATGAGACCAAAGTGAATGTATCTGGGGGTATGTCTAATCTTGGCAGCAGTTGCAAGCACTGAATGTTTGAGCATAAAAGAGGGACTACCAAGACACTTCAACACAACAGGAGCGGCCATTGCGGGCCTAAATAAACGCACGCGGGTGGCCACATTATAAGCAAGTGACACAAGCAAGGGCATATTAGTGTAAGGAAGCAGCAATACATTGTTCAGTTGGAATGAGATTGTGGTTCTTCACACACGACCATCCTTTTTCTCCATCATTCTTGACCCATTTTAATGTGCCTGCGTATCCTCAGAGAGATCCACAAGCACATTTTAGGCCAAACACAAAGTGGCATCTGTTAATTTAAAAGGGAACAGGACTTACTACAGGAGCAGATCAAACACATCTCATCTTACAAGTACAAAAACTTCCTTGGTCATCAGAACTGCACTTCGAGCGTCTATGATTGATTTCCCCTTCTTGTACTTGAAGGGGAAGTCAACCCCAAAATGTTCTTTACAATGTTGTAAGTGCCCCCAGTAGTCTAAACACGGCATTCTGATTACAATTGCGTTTGTGGAATATGAGTTAAGAAGCAAAATCCACCCGTTTTTTTATCCATCTAAGGGGGCGGCCATTTTGTCACTTGCCGTCGACTGAAAATGACATCACAGCTGCTCAGCACTGTTTAATGAAGCTGAGCCATAGCTGATTGTTACCTGAGCCCTGAGCCCTATTCCACAATCACAATGTTAATCAGAATATCAAGTTTAGACTGGTGAGGCTGCATAGAACTTATTATTGTGAAGATAATTTTGGGGTGGACATCCGCTTTATCTTTGAAGGTATTGAAGTAAACAGCAATCGACTTGTGCCTCTGGATCAATGATAGGGAAAAAAAAAAGACCCTGCATTGTAAATCATGTGCAGTGGTGGGAAGTTATGAAGTACAAATACTTACTTTGGTAGATTTTTTATCTTTACTGATAACCTTTTCTCCCCATATTTGTAAACAGAAATCTGTAATTTGTTCTGGTTACTTTGTCAAAAATAGGCTTGTTGTTTTTTTCAACCTCGGCAGACACGAAACGATGTAAACAAAGAAGTACATAGAGAGATTGTGGTTAATTTATTGAGATTGTGGATATGTATAAGGTGGAAAAAAGAGGGACAGCAGCGACATAGATGAACGCGACCCAGGGTGCATTAACGACAATGACCCAACAGGTTTGGAAAAGCAAGATATTCCCTGTCCATGGCCTCATTTATGAGAATTGTTTCATGTTGTCAGGTCCAAGAATGAGTCATGGCATACGTGTTGCCTTGTACAAGCCTAAGAACCACCAGATTCCGGTCGTTCAAATTGTCCATCTTATATAAGGTTTCGATTGCTTCACAAGCTAATTTAGCATCTTTTTGATAGTAAGTTCACATTATGACAGCTGGGAACAGCAAGAAAGCCTGAGGTATAAAAGAGGGATACCATCCTATTTCATCCCCTGACTCCCAGCACACTCGAACGTATGCAGAGGGCGAGATGTGAAAAAGAACAAAGTCAAATGTGAGCGTTGCCGCCCCTTAGCATATATAAGCGCGTGTCACCACAAGGCAAGTCTCTTTATTGTTTTTGTGCTTTGGTAGAGTGTGGTTGTGGCTAGTTGTGTTTCCAGCTTTAGTCCACAACTCGTTCCTTTTCCTACTGCTTATCGTTTTTTGCATAGTGACCTGTGATTTGGATCACAACTGGGGTAGCGAGCCCGGAGGTGCCGCGTGAGCTACACTTGTTCATGCTGGAATCTACCTGGATCGCCAGTCAAGTCCGGTACCGGTGAAGTGTAAGTCTAAAGGTAAGACACTTTTATTCAGTCCTTCTCTTACTGTGGCCGTTTTGGTTCAGCAGCGGTGCTTTGGCAGACTTACAGGGCGACACATATTTTGTCATTTGCTTTGTGTTTGATCATACTTCAAAGCTACCACCAAGTAGCTGATTTGATGGTGGCTTTGGCTGTGTTTGGCCAAGCCATACGTTGCTTCTCAGCGTCGTTTCCTTTCGAGTGTTTGGCTCGTCTGGCGTGTTGGCGTCTGAGAACTCTACCAACGGTGCGTTTTCGGCCATGTGGTGACTGTTGCTTCTGATGTTTCCACCAACAGTGGTCTTTTCTGCTCGGCGTGGTCCTCTGTTTCTGCTGATACAACCACGAGTGCTGTTTCGCCCTCTACATGTGTCGTGGCTGTCGTGCTCATCTGACGTTGGGTCATTGCTGCCATATTGGAGTCATTGCGCCGTAGACTAGAGCCTATAGGACTCCGATTCAGCCGGAGGATTGGTAGTTGACCACCTCAGGGAAGGTCTGAATTATGGTGCTTGTGTGAAATGCAGCAGTATGTAGGTCTGTGGCAACTGACTAGTTTCCGGCCTTTTTCATGCCCCCATTTTCGTGTGATCACGTTGCGCAAGTCTTGTTTTGTACGGAGCCCCTAAGGTGACATGGAAGTAAAAAAAAAACAAACTTTGCGTTCCCTCGCAAAGATTACAAGATAACACAACGTTTTTTGCGTGGAAACGCATTTTGTTTTAAATGCGTGTATACTTCCGGCTCAGTTTGGAAGCTAGCCGAGCCTAGCCTCTAATGCGCGGCTGTTTGAGAGACGACAGTACGTCGGAGACGGCCGGCAAGAATAATGGAGGAGAACTTGGAATGCTCCTTGCGGTCAAGAGATGTCCTCTATTGTTTAGCACTCGCTTCAAATGTCTTTAGCTTATTTGGAAACCGTGCTTAATGTCAAAAACTGATTTCATGTCTTTGTATTTCAGGCGAATTTCAAAGCAATTCAATTAAACTCGCCCACGGCTGAAAACGCTCCCTTTGTTGCTTTTGTTTAACCGGAAAATGACCCGTAAGTACATAAACATGCATTCAAAAAAAAAATGCGTTCCCTCGCAAAAAACTTTGCGTTAGCTCTCAATTTTTGTGCAAATTTTTTTTCGAGGGAACGCATTTTTTTTTTTTTACTTCCATGTCACCTAAGGGGCTCTGTAGTTTTGCACTCCTCTCACAAAAATTTGCTCTGGCTTGTTGAAAAAAAGTGTTTTCTGCATCTATTTTTAAATGTATAATGTAATCTCTGTCGCCTCATTTTCAATTAGATGATTTTCATGCAGTATTTCGATGTGTATTGCGCACCCGGCGGGAACTCATCTTTGACTGACAGGTGCCGAGGCCACAGTGCCATGCTTCCCCGTCACACTTGTTACAGAGCCTAGCATCTTTACATGAGGCTTCTTATACTACCACTCCTATGTGGGGTCTGGTTAATATCTGTCTTCAGACGTTTGCTTTCATGTCACGATGATGCTAGTGGAAGTTAGTCGAAATTGGTAGGCGGAAACGCTAACACTTGTGATAGGCAAACCTATAGGCGATTACCAGAGCTGGACATTTTACTAAATATTCATGGACCGTTTATCGCCTACAGCCGGGGTACTCATCCGCCGTCCGTCTATCCGCCTTTTTGTCCGGCCGGAAAAAATAGTGCCTGCCTATGGGCCGTTTAAAATTTTAAACGGGCTTTTGCTAGCGTGTCTGACTATAAACACCCCTGCGCGAGAAGTCATAGGAGAGCACGGCTGGATTTATCATCATCATCATCGCAGCCTCACCCGGCATATCCCTTGTTGTATCTCACCAGTCTCGTCCACGCTAATCAATGAACGGCATTTTTGAACAATGTTCTGTTCGGAAACTCATAAAGTTATTCAAATATACCGTTAAATTAATCAGAGTTGAGCCCTGCGAGCGGAGCGCGCTCAGCCACCCAAGCACGACGCATTCAGCAAAACAACAACGAAACAAGTTTCTTAAAACAGCTTACTTACGAACTAGATCTTACGAACTAAATAAAGAGGTTTCCTCGATGCTTAATCCGTCTATTTTAAAATTTGGCCCGTCATTCGTCGACCGTCAGCAAAATGGGCATTCGGCACATTGATGGAATACCCAGCTGTGGTAATTCTAACTGATTGTGAAAGCAGAGAAGTGGAGCTTTCTGTCGATACCACATACATTACAGAGCGGGGGAAGCCGGGCGTCATAGTGGAAAGTGTCGAAGATGACATGTTTTTCATATCACCGCAACTCACGAACCATTTGTACAAACGATGTAATTCCAACGGATTGTGGGGAAACGGGGAAAATGGTCTTCCGACAATGCTTAGTACGACTATTTTTTGAAGTTTCCTGTTTATCGCCTATAAAATGGGAGTCCGTCATAGGCGGACCGGTCTGTCACATAGCCCAAGGCGATTACTAATTGGTCCGGCCGAACAAAACCCCAGCTGCAGACGGAAGGTGATAAACCAACCAGGAAAATTTTGGGAAAAATACCCAGCTCTGCAGATTGTGCCATGTTAATCACAGGTATTTGTTATACACAAGTACATTTTAAGTCATTGTGCTTTTTAACTTTTAAGGAGTGGAATCAGTACTTCTACCAGTCCCCACACACACTTCTACTTTAGTGCCGAGTTCTTTTGCCATACTCCGTTAGGGGTGGGTTTAGATCTCGAGCTCCTTTGTGTGTCACTACTACTAAGCTTTTCGATTATTTATACACAGCCCTAACCTTACTAAGTTTAGATGACAGTGACAGATGCTGGTTAGCAGAGCTGGGCATCGCCTATTTCTTGTCTGCATATTTAATCGACCCACGTGGCCCCAGTCGGTCCGAGTCAGCCAAACGATGTCGAGAAAGGATTTAACCTGTACGACGTCACATGCATGTGCCGCACTCCTGACACACGGCCAAGTAAGGCAAAATAAAAAAGAAAAGTGTTGTGTACCATGTTGTGTACCTTGCACAGACGCAATGACATGTGCCCCATATTGTTTTTATTTCACTGATCACCACGCTGTGCATTTGTCGTTTTTGTTTGATATTTTTTCTTTGTTTGGCGGCGTGTCTGTTTGTGCGGCGCCTGCTTGTGGCGTGAAGATTACGTTCTCGACGCCGATTGGCTGTCGACAACGAGGGATGGACCGGGACCACGTGGTCGATTAAATACGCAGGACTGAACGCGGTGGCTGTTAGACGATGCCCAGCTCTACTGGTTAGGGCAATAGACAAATTGGAGCTTTACATAAACATGCAAATGGACGGACATAAGAAAAAGCCACCATCCGCAGGCCTGGGTGTATCCTCAATCATCGCTTGGAGAGCAAGAGCTGCTTAGTTTCCATGTGTAATCAATAGCATGAAAACAAAGCACAACAAACCAAAATGGAAGCCAAACGACTTTTTGCTTCAATTTGTTTAATGTGGCATAAAATGGGAATACCAAGCCACAAGTGGTTGCCATTCCAAAATGAAGGTTGATTCAAAACAATTGGGAAATTATAAAACACACAATAAGGACGGACTGCACTTAAGTGATACTTTTTAAATCATGGTCGAACAGGACCGTGTGATACATTGGACACTTGTGAAATTGAAAAGGGTTACTAATGCCTTCATTATTGTACAAGAAACATCAGTCTTCAATATGTCCATAGAGATGGTGTTCGTATAAGAAAAAAATTGTTTAAAAGTCTCCGAAAAACAAGAGTCAATATCTTGCTTGGTAACATCCAATTTTTAAATATTATTGAGTGTTTATTGAGCGGACAAACGATACATTGCCTTTGAACAGACAATATGCGCTTATCCGTTGCCCATCTATGTTGATGTGCACGCGAGACAGTACAGGTGCAACGCAACATAGATGCACACGTGCCTTCACAAGAGACACTGTCGTAGAAAATAGGCTGAAATAAATAATTTGGTGACGGAAATATGTATCATTGGTCTGGCCATTTCAGACACCACCTGAGTCAGCCTAGCATGGTGCCTGGCACAGATGTACACTATATGAGACGCATGGCCGTCTGTAAGTTGGTTATCTGAAATATGCTTGTTTGTCTTTCTGTGTTTCGTTACTTTCAGTTCTTTTTCTTGATTCCAGAGTTGCGATTGCTGTTGAACAGGCTGAGCCCCGATTTGCCGTTTCCATTGCCCACTCCACTGACTGTGACTCCGGGCTGCTGAAGCACTTTGTCCAGCGTGGTCTTCTTAATGGCTGCTGGAGAGATGCGCTCTTGATCAGCCAGAAACTGGAGCTCCCTGGAGGAAGAAAGAGGAAGCTCACGGTCAAACTCGGTTCAAACTTTTCACTTGCCATTAAGAACAGGGAGAGTCAAGTGAAAGCTCCTGACAAACATTCATTTGGTCTGGACAGTAACTTGGCAATTAGGAATGAGCAAGACAAATGCTATATGACTGACCGTGTTTGTTTTTTGTTTTTTTAAAGATTGAATGGCTGCACCATCAGATGTACATTTTACACATCCATCCAGTATTACAGGAGACAAACCCTGACACGAATAGCGCAAATCCTTCAGGAGACACATATGCTAGGTTTACACTGCAGGTCTTAATGCTCAATTCGGATTTTTTGGTGTAAACGTTCATATTACATTTTAAATGTGACCTCGGTCTTGCCTGCAGTATGAACACGTGTCACGAAAGTGACCCGCATGCGCAGAAGAAGAGACGACGACGTTGTGTTTGCGGAAGTAAAAGTGGTCCAGCGTGTTGGGGCATTTATACAGTCAAGCGATTAGGTAGGAGGTAGAAATAAATACCGTATTTGGGGAAAATCACGAGGCGAGGCTTTAATATCTCATTTCATGGAGACGTCACTAACGATGACGTCACATCACAACCGTGCGTAAAAAAAATGAATCGATCGTGGCTGAATTACTACGATCGCCGTAAATGTCCATTTTATGCTTCATGTTTCAAGTGGGATTAAATTAAAGAAAATATCAAGTCAATAGTGTTTCTCAAAACAACTTTTGTAGATTCAATCTCCCTGCTGCCAGCACTGTAACTCCGCCTACGCGGGGCGCATTTTGGGCTTCGGATGACGTCAATGTCGGATATATGTGACCTGGCCGTTCAGACCGCGAACGCAATGGAAAAGATCGGATACGTATCCGATCTAGGACCACATACGAAAGCGACCCTGGTCGCATTTGAAAAAAAAAAAATCGGAATTAAGCCGTTCAGACTGTCATAAACAGATACAGGTCGCATATGGGCAAAAAAATCAGATCAGGGACGCATTTGCCTGCGGTGTGAACCTATGCCACAAGAGACTTTTCAAGTGGAAGGGGCTTTAACTTTGCTAATAGAAGCTCCTCACGTCACTTCAACTTAGTCCCTTGGCACCAAAAGGCCACAAGTTGATGTCAAAGCAGTGCTTTTCAATTAATCCTGGCTTTGACACCATCTTGTAGCAGCTTTGGCCGTTTGAAAAATAGCACAAAAAGAGCAAACATCTGAGTTTCAGCAAATAGGAGAGGTTAGAAAACATCAGAACAGATAGTGAGTTGCAAATAGGCACAGGAACATTGATATACACATCACTGTCCCACAAAAACCTCATATGCACAGAAATGGTCATTTTCACATGTTTTCAGAAATTGATACTACTGATCTGTCCCCAAATTCTTGGGATTGAATGGCTGGACTGAAAAGACAAGTAAATTCGTCAATGGCAGTGAATGAGTTAAAGAGGAGTACAAGTACATATAAGATCACAATTATTACTTTGGTTAAAAAAGTTTTTTTTTAAAAAAGCAATGAAAAAAAACTCAAAATATGCAGGAAACTCAATATTTTTGTGAGCTGGGAACGCCCACTGGCCCCCCCCGGCGAGTTTGACCCAGTGTGTGCTAACGTCACTGACCCAACGGGGTCATCTTCAGAGTGATGACAAGCACTCGGTAAGTATTGGTCACTCAGTTTTTATTGTTTAATTAAAAGTAGTCATAGCACACAATAGCCAAGGACATAATGCAAAAAATTCACGCTAAACACATGCCTCGTAATTTGATCGATATTGTATCTGATTACAGTCCGATCGTGTTATACTGCCAGCTATCTTATGTTGAAAGATAGTGACGCGAGTGAGGTCTTCTAACATTCATTTTAATCATTGAGAGTGTCATTGCCCTCCTGATTGTGTGGTAGAAATGTTAATTATTCACAAGTTGGGAGTATTTTTCTGAAGTAGTGTGTTGTATATACACATGTATATTACTGTATGCATAAATGATAATCAAAATTTAGATATGGTATGAAAAGTCACTGTACGTTTTATATGCATCAGATTATAGTTTGTCAATATTTCATTCTGGGCCACAGTCTGTCCCAGTAGCTATTTCCAATGCATACTTGTGATCGTATAACACTCGTCTAACCAACTATTTTTCTTTTCTTTTGTGGCTTCTACATTCTGGGCAAATCAGCCCGGCTCCAACAATGTCATCAGCATTCCTGTTCAGCATGCCCCATGACATTTCTTTCTCTTGAAATTATTGTAATAGATCACCTGTAAATATACGGGGGATCAAAAGTAGGTGTAGAGTTACAAAAAGAGATTATAACCTATATAATACTTACTGTTTATTAAGAAAACAGGAAAAATAGATTCATCATGTAACTAATTTCACCGATGTGACACCACTGCATACCTATTTTTGCACCCCCCCGTATATATCAAAGTGTGTAAATTCTTGTATGGTGTCATAAATAAGGACGACGTTTTCGCTGATTACAAAGGCCACAATTAAAACAATTGAAATACAATTTCACTATTTTTTTTTTACAAATAATACTACAAATAAGAATGATGTGCTATACATCTGTGCAATTTTCTACTCATGATATTGTCAAGTGCATTCATTTGTATGTTGTGATTAAACTTTTCTCGCAGCTCTGTTCCGGTGGCATCTCGGCATTCACGGAGTCCTCAAAGTCACACGCTCCAGCTGAGGGTACTCATCGTCAAGTCTGATCCATGGCTGTGTCATCACTGTATGTCCGTCTCCACCTCTATCTCTGTGGCCACTCCTGAAAATACGATTACTTGGAAAAATATTTACCATGACAAGTATATTGTTTGAGATGATGGTAATTTACATAACATGTAATTAAATGATTGAAATAACTAAATGATAACATTGATAAATGCAGAGATGGGCACTTTACCCTTTTTTGCCGGTCCATCCTCCAAATGCGTGACCGGGGTGCCCTTCTGTTCTCGTTCCTCATTAATAAAAATGGTCGTCCTCCGACCCAGTCCGTCCTCATCCTTTTTAAAGCACCTCGGTCCTTACATTTTGTCGCGCCCAATATATTTCACCCAGTATACCATTAAGGTCTCGACACACCAATCTGACGTTGACCGCCGTGGCCAACTGTCGCATTGGCCTAAAAGTCGGCACGTCGGACCGGAAAATGACGGAAGAACACACTGCAAAAGCCGACGGAGACGCCAACTACTCCGGACCTTTTGCGCATGCGTGAGTAGTAGAGCCACCTCCCTCCAGGGCTTCGGAGTTAGTATACCAAACAATTACGGTTTCTGTATCAAAATAAACTCAAGTATAAAAATAAGTCCTACCTGGTATAACTAGCTGTGTCTCACTAGCTTCCCATAACTTGCCTTGCATCATTCGATCAGCGCAGCCTTTGACCGTGATGTCGAATAAAGGCAGTCTTTTTTTTTTTTTTTGCACTTTTCTGTCCAGCCAGCCAGCCAGCCAGCCAGCCAGCCAGCCATGAGCGAAGAAAAATGAGCGAAGTTGATGTAGTTCCTGAGGAATAGCTTCGATTTTCACCATTTGTCCGCCTTTGTCACTTCCCTTTCTTGTCCAGTGCCCTGATTCGCCAGCTAACAGCCAATCACACTGATCATTTGTCCCGACAGCCCGACCCAGTTCTACATGTTGAAGACGCCTGACAACAGCTCCGACTTTACGACGTTGCGGGACACGCCAAACAGACGGCTAGTACCGACTTTCCGACGGCCTATGGGGGATGGGGTTGGTTGGTGGTGACCCCTCCTCCGGGGAAGCAGCTTCAGCCTCCATGACGCCCGAGTGTGATGACGAATGAGCCGTGCATTTCCCTTTTAACTTAACCACTGGATACTGTAATCGTGTGGATTTAACCGACATTGTCTCACAGTCCAAAGGGACGAGCTTGAGCGACTTTTTACTGCACTTTCAACATCCCGAACGAGAAAGCAGGACTCGCGCGCATTGTTGTCTGGCCTGGCACCCACCGCAGGCAGTGAAGGCACTGGAGGCAACGTAAACAAAAGCGGGGCTGCGCAGATGTGCTAACTAACAAGTTTATGGCACGCTTGCGAACCTGGTGAGGACAAGTGGTTCAGCAAAGGATGGATGGGTGGGTGGATAGCAAACGCTACGATACCGCACTGTGTCGTTACCGTCATACTACTTGTTGGAATACAAACAGCCACGGCTTGTTGAAGTGCAGCTATGGTAAGTGATTTTTTTTTTTAATCAACTGTTTTATTTGGTCATTAAACATGTTTTTACATGTTTACGAAAATGAAATGTCTATTATGACGCCGGTCAGCTTTTCTACCGCCAGGCTCAGCAATTTTTCTGGGGGAAACATTGCAGTATGGCTGATCTTTCCACAGTTGTTTCCTATATATTTTACTCAAACGGTGTATTTGCGGTTTGCAGTCATCACATTATTCTTTCTTTCTACAGGCTTCTTGAGTTTGTTGCGTGGCTGTTTGCGTGAGTGTGAAATAGCGAACTATCAAGCTGATGGCTATTTATTGCTAGCAATCCAAATTTCCTATAGCTAACATTAGCATTATCATTTTGATTTGAGCATGGAAAGCTACTTAATAGTCCATCAGATGATAATTAATCTACCCATAAATTTTTTAAATCTATTGACATCCCTAATTTTGATATTCTTTTTATCTTATGCAGTACTCTAACACGTTGAAACAAATTCTTCATAAATTTTAGGAACACCTGTGTCTACTTCCTGCCTGGCCTTTCAAAGAAAGCAACTTGTGCTTGCGAAATTCAGTACGCTGAAGATGTGAAGCCTTGCTCAAATGATGCCAAAGATGTGAGGCAGAATGACCTTGCAGACAACCTCCCAGCATATGAGATCACAAGCTATGCTAGTTTAGCCGTCTAGTTGTGCTGGTGATGCTGTTTTGTTTTTGTTAAAAGTTTCTTTCTTAGTGGAGTTGCCATTACATTCAACAAAAACTGTTGACGTGTCCTGTGTTGACCTTCATATTTTTATGCTCTTGTTTTTTTTCCTTCCCATTTTGAAAGTTCGCTTGGTAGGTAAGCAGCAACAGCGTGCCCATATTTGGCAGTGCTTATGTATTAGCAGCCGAACAGGAAGTAAAAAGTGAGACTTTTCACACTGGTTTACAAAATGCATCTTTCATTGTTACAAAAGAAAGCCCAGTCTTTGCTCATTTTAAAAAGGATGGCCATTTTGTCAATTGCCGTCGACTGAAAATGATGTCACAGTTGCTCAGGGCTCAGATAACAACCAATCACGGCTCAGCTGTTTTCGGAGTTTGGTCATGTGACATTTGCCAGCTGAGCTGTGATTGGTCATTATCTGAGCCCTGTGCAACTGTGACATCATTTTCTGTCAACAGCAAGTAGCAAAATGGCCAGCCTCCCAAAATGTTTAAAAACGGGTGGATTTTGCTGCTCAATTCATATTCCACAAACGCAATATTAATCAGGATTCCATGTTTACAGTAGACTAGTGGGGCTGCATAGAAGATAATAAGAAATTTGGGGGTTTGACTTACCCTTAAAGCTAGTTTGGTCAGGGGTTGGCATGAGTGCGGACTTTGATGTGGATGACTGGCGTAGGTGACGTGTCTTCACATTTTAATCAGTGACATACCGAATAATGACGAGAACGGTGTGGTGCAAGATGCCTTTTTGTTTGTTTTTTAAACTTCCTTAAAGGATTGGTGTTGGAGTGGGATTCAGCTCAACAGCAACATTAAGTATATATGTGAGTGTGGCACATATTTACACTTATGTATATAATTTCTTAAATAGAATACAATTTCTTAAATAGAATATATAAACAGTCCCAAAAAATATCGGTGATATAGAATAACATCTAAAACAAAAAAAGATCAATTTTGGAACAGATTAGCCTCTCCAGGTCCAATTGGCTTACCGTGTCCTAATACAAGAGGCCTCCACTGCATTGATCAGAAGACTGCGGAAGCCCCCACTCTCCATGACATGGAGGGCATGAATGGTGGCGCCACCTGGTGAGCACACATTGTCCTTCAGCTGGCCAGGGTGCTGCTCAGAGTCCAGCAGCATCTTCGCTGCTCCCTGCAGAACAAATTAAGGATTACTGAGATAGTACAAACTGAAAGCTAAGACATAAGAATATTCTCTGCCTGTGTGCAGACTGCCAGTGGATCAGAGAATTAAATGTGGGAAAAACACACGAACGACCGAACGCCACTGACCAATAGGGCCTGAGCTCCGAGTCTGACAGCGAGTCTCCTGGGTAGCCCCATCTTCACTCCTCCATCTGCTAGTGCATCCAGCGCTGTGAACGCCTGTTTAAACACACACATCCTTTCAGGATACCATCGCATTCATCGGTCATTGAAAAAAAATCCTCTGCAGTTTTTTGTTCTACACCAGGGTGCTGTCTGCCTTTTGTCAGTACATTCTGCAACAGATAAGACACATGCTGCAGATGAATCTGCATGGTCAAAGCAGCAATGTGACAAGGGGCAGCCATCTTGGTGGAATATTCCAAACACGGAATGAGCACTTCAAATGCCTCGAAAATCCACCACGGCAAGTACATTCACTAGAAAACAACGATGACTACAGTACGCAGACGACCTATTCACACTGCTCTTCTCATGAATAATGTTCCAATTTAATTTGAGCATTTTTTAGGACGTGACTTTACTGCAATTTTGCAGGCTGGTTGGCTTGGAGAACAGCTTGGGAGATGGAATTGAATCTGACACTAGTGTCACCTAACCAAAGAAGGGATTTTCAAAATTCTTGGTGTGTAGTATTCAGGTTGAAGTTGCCTTTCCAACTAGACTTTGCAAATGGGTCTTGATAAATCAGGGGTAACTCATTTTTGTTGTTATTCTTTCCCTCGGGGCAGTTGTGACTGCAACTATGAATGTCTAATCACCTCATCATATTATTACATAAAGTACTTCCAACAAATTGATGGATAAGGAGATTTTAAATCAGAAGTCAAGGAAAATCGTTCCAGTGTCTAGCTGAAGGAAAAATCATTCCAGTGTCTAGTCAGCGGGGTGAGCAGCTGGAAGTTTACTGCCACCAGTCTGTCACAGAGCGTGACGGCGATTAGGTCCATAGCCCTGGTACGGAGACAACGATGCCCACGCAAGGAGGTTCCCACGACAGCCAAGCCTGAGGAGCTGCGCCTTAACTTAAGCTGGAAAGAAGACATGGGTCCGAAGTGAGGCAGCCATGGATTCTTGTTCAATGGAGCCATTTCCTTCCAAACTGCAACCAAAACACTTCATCTTCCAAGTCACAACGATTGAAATTATGGCTGCAAATTACAATCGTCTGCTTGGTCCATCCGCTTTGTTTTGTTTTGATTACCGGTAATAAGTTTTGAAAATGACACTCGCCAAATAAGTAAACGGTAGCATTCATCTTGCGCCGTTGCTGCATTGACGGCATCTCTTGGACATAAAAAGTACCGTATTTTCCGGACTATACGTCGCTCCGGAGTACAAGTTGCACCAGCCATAAAATGCATTATAAAGAAGAAGAAAAACAAAACAAAACACATAAGTCGCACTGGAGTATAAGTCGCACCCCCTCTCAGAATCCAAGTTGTCCCTGTCCTGTAACGCAAATAAATGTGTCCATGTAAATCAAATTAATAAAATTGTGCGCTTCGTACACATCATTTCCACCGAGCTACGATGTAGTTAACATCTACACATAGCATCCACACATAGCGACCAATCACGGCTCAGATTCAGAAAACAGGTCAGCCATGATTGGTCGTTGTGAGCAGTTGTGATGTCATTTTCAGTTGACAGAAGACAAAATGGCCGGCCCCAGAGATGGCTCAAAACAAGTGCATTTTGCTGCTTAACTTATATTCCACAAACGCAAAATTAATCAGAATGCCGTGTTTCAACTAGTGGGCCTGCTGTGAACATATTCTTGAAAAAAATATGTTTGGGTTGGCTTCCGCTTTAATCCCATCCTCTGGCTCCTCCCATCCTCACGTGACAGGGGTTGCTTTGGCCTGCGGAGTTCAGCATTCGCTTCAATGATATCTGGCGCCATCAAGCGTTGTGAATGGGTATAATGTCTAGACCCCAATATAAGACTACCCCCACTTTTTCAGTCTTATTTCAATGCAAAAAACACCATCTTATATTTGGGCCAATACGGTATATAAGTGCCAATGTTAAGATCATCCAAGTGTTCCTTTAAGAAGTGGAAGCTTTCTGCTGGCTGAGAATATGAAAGTTTCATGTAAGACGTTTTCCAACCAGGGTATTGTACAAAGTGAAAGTTGAATGGTTAAAAAAAAAAAAAAAAAAAAGACATTCTATACCAATGACTATCTTTTTTTTTCTTTTCTAGATATTCTTAAAATAAGATATTCTATACTAATGACCCCCCCATGAGCCGTCACATTATTGTGGTGGAGGGGTTTGTGCCGCCCAATGATCCTAGGAGCCAAGTTGTCTGGGGCTTTATACCCCTGGTAGGGTCACCCATGGCAAACAGGTCCTATGTGAGGGACCAGACCAAGCACGGCTCAAAATGACCCCTTATGAAGAATACAATTAATGGATCACGTTTTCCCTTGCCCGGACGTGGGTCACCGGGGCCCCCCTCTGGAGCCAGGCCTGGAGGTGGGGCTCGATTGCGAGCGCCTGTTGGCTCGATTGCACGTCCGGGCTCAGCCCGAAAAGGACACGTGGGTCCCCCTTCCCATGGGCTCACCACTGGTGGGAGGGACCAAAGGGGTAGGGTGCCGTGTGAGCTGGGCGGCGGCAGAAGACAGGGACCTTGGCAACAAAAACTAGCTCTTGGGACATGGAATGTCACCTCTCTGGCAGGGAAGGAGCCCGAGCTGGTGTGTGAGGCTGAGAGGTTCTGAGACTAGATATAGTCGGGCTCATCTCCACACATAGCCTGGGCTCTGGTACCAGTCGTCTCGAGAGGGGTTGGACACTCTTCCACTCTGGAGTTGCCCAGGGTTAGAGGCGCCAAGCAGGTGTGGGCATACTGATTGCCCCCCCCCGGCTTGGCGCCTGTACATTGGGGTTTTACCCCGGTGGACGAGAGGGTAGCCTCCCCTCCGCCTGAGGGTGGGGGGATGGGTCCTGACTGTTGTTTGTGCCTATGCACCAAACAGCAGTGCAGAGTACCCACCCTTTTTGGAGTACTTGGAGGGTGTGCTGGAGGGCGCTCCACCTGGGGACTCCATGGTTCTGCTGGGGGACGTCAATGCTCACGTGGGCAATGACAGTGAAACCTGGAGAGGTGTGATTGGGAGGAACGGCACCCCCCGATCTGAACCCGAGCGGTGTTCGGTTACTGGACTTCTGTGCCCATCACGGATTGTCCATAACGAACACCATGTTCAAACATAAGGCTGTCCATATGTGCACTTGGGACCAGGATACCCTTGGCCCTAGTGGAGATAGGGTGCTGCTGACCTCAACTCGGGACGTTCGAAGACCTCCTCAATTCCACCGACACGCTTCCCACTGAGGAAGCAGAGCCTGGAGACTCTGAGGTGGGCTCTCCACATCTCTGGGGTTGAAGTAACCGAGGTAGTCAAAAAGCTCCTCGGTGGCAAAGCCCCGGGGGTGGATGAGATCCGGAAAAGGGTGGTGTGCCCTCTCCGGGTAGGGGATGGGATTCTGCCCCAAGTGGAGGAGTTCAAGTATCTTGGGGTCTTGTTCACGAGTGAGGGTAAGATGGAACGGGAGATCGACAGGCGGATTGGTGCAACGTCTGCTGTGATGCGGACCCTGTATCAGTCTGTCGTGGTGAAGAAGGAGCTCAACCGAAAGGCGAAGCTCTCAATTTACCGGTCGATCTACATTCCTACTCTCACCTATGGTCATGAGCTGTGGGTCATGACCGAAAGAACAACATCTTGGATACAAGCGGCCGAAATGGGTTTCCTTCGCAGGGTGTCTGGGCTCTCCCTTAGAGATAGGGTGAGAAGTTCGACCATCCGGCAAGGACTCAGAGTCGAGCCGCTGCTCCTCCGCGTTGAGAGGAGCCAGTTGAGGTGGCTCGGGCATCTGGTTAGGATGCCTCCTGGACGCCTCCTTGGTGAGGTGTTCCGGGCATGTCCCACCGGCAGGAGACCCCGAGAACGACCTAGAACACGCTGGAGAGACTATGTCTCCCGGCTTGCCTGGGAACGCCTTGGGATCCCTCCGGAAGAGCTGAAAGATGTTGCTGGGAAGAGGGAAGTCTGGGCTTCCCCGCTGAAGCTGCTGCCTCCGCGACCCGGCTTTGGATAAGCGGGAGATAATGGATGGATGGATGGATACTAATGACAAGAACTGGTGCAAGTTAAAAATCTGGTACAAGAAGCAAAATTAAAAAAAGACCATGTGGCCAGAAATGACCACAAAATATCTGAAAGGGTAGTAAAGTAGAAGGCCCGAGGGTTAAATGATTGGGTGGGTGGTAAAAATGTTGAGGTTTAAATGATTGGGTGGGTGGTAAAAATGTTGACAAAAGTATTATTGCTCTTCATTTTTTTTGGTATCTCAGACACCAAAAAACGAAGTGTAGGCTCTGTGCCAATTTCCTGTTTCCTCATTTTCAACGCAACAATCTTGCTGTGAAAGTCAAACTACAAAGATGCCGGCGAAATGGAACAGCACAACCACACCTGCTGTGGCTTAACTGCTAATATGAAGGGTGGAGGTTGTGCTCATTCAATCACACAATATTATCTCCAGTACCACGGTGACTGCCAAAATTCTCAAGTAGTTAATATTGTCCACCAAGTAACTTACATAGGCAGGTCCACTGCCACTCAAGCCAGTGACGGGATCAATGAGGTCCTCCTCCACTTCAGTACAGAAGCCTACGCTGGCCATCAGCTGCTCCAGCAACTTCCCATCCTCCACCTGATGGGAAGAACGCAACACAGATAAGCTCATTTTCAACAAAAGCGAAGATGATCGCAGGTCACAAACAACTATTCCATTGTGGGAGGACACCATAGGAAACTGGTAAAAAGCAAACCAGGGGATGTCATCCATGCTAATTCCACAGGAAGCTAGATTTCAACCGCAAACCTCAAAACTGAGGCGAATGTGCTAACTGCTAGGACAAGATCATATAGAATAAAATGACATTTTTACATTTTAGGCACAAACTGCTAAAACGTTTTTGTATAATGTCATCAACAGACAAAAAAAAAAAACTTAAGAAATTAATGTCAATTACATATGCAGTACATTACTTTTTTTTTTTTTTTAACAAGACAACAGATACATCTAGCCATTATCCACTCAGTTTTAAATTAGACCAACAACAGACTAAAGCTAAAACAATGAAAAGGACCAAACATTGCAATGACGTTCACAAAGCGTGCCTGCAGGTTTCTCTCATTACCTCTGCATGTGTGCCAGTAGCATATACTGTCGCTCCTTCTCTCACTACCACTGGCGTGTTGGTCATACACCTCATGACTTTAGGGGCTGTGCGGTACTGAAGCAGTTTCTAAGAGTTGCCACAGGTCAGATAAAAGAAACTCTTATAAATAACAAAGATACAACAACGATGAGTAGACTACGTGTTATACGTAAAAAGAAAAAGACCTTCTCAATGGAGTTGATGGTGACACCTGCAGCACAAGAGACGATCAGATGGCGGTCTTCAATGTCTGGCCCAATTTCATCCAAAACAAATGGGATAATATGTGGCTTGACAGCCAGAAAGAGCACATCACTCTTGTTGACCGTCTCTTTATTACTCGTGGTCAGGCTCACCCCCATTTTCTACAAAAAAGAAGTAACTTAGATACAGCATAAAATAATGTAATGACAGCACCAAGCAGCATCAGGACAAGCCTACGATGGGCGCACATTCAATGAGCAATTATGGGAAAAAAAATTTTAAGATACTTTTGTTTGGTGCGGCATTGCAAAATTCAAACCATGAATAAGTACAGTATCTCCCTTATCTTGTTATCATATCTGTTTTAGCTTATTTTGTTGTTCTATTTTTATTTCCACTAGCCTTGGGACTTATTGGGCTAACCTGGGACTTCTGGTATTGTATTTTGTGCCATATCAAGTGAAAATGTGTGCTGGTACGACAATTAAAATTCGTTTAATCCTTAAAAACTCAACTTTAAATATAACTTGAAAGAACAACCAGACAAATTAGTAACAAAGTAAAATAAGAATCTACTAAAATAATAGCAATTAAAAAAAACAAAAAAACCCCGAAATATCGGCTGTTCCTGCTGTGTGTGCATTGGCCCTGCAGGGGCAGCGTGGTGCCATGCGTGCGTACATGGAGAACAGTCAAGGGATTAATTAAGATTAGAAGAAATTTGTGACTGAGCTCTATTAAAATATGTTTTTTTTATATTTGTTATTTGAAGGAATATCACTCTCGC
Organism: Filicampus tigris; assembly: GCF_054856515.1. Taxonomy (NCBI): domain Eukaryota; kingdom Metazoa; phylum Chordata; class Actinopteri; order Syngnathiformes; family Syngnathidae; genus Filicampus; species Filicampus tigris. Next base: position 8,896,193 of record NC_141222.1, read on the forward strand.
GAATCGTTGATAATTTTGCCATTCGCATGTCAATGGAATTTTACATTGACTTTAGCATTGGCAATGTTTTTAAAAAGAGCATGTCGTTTATTTAAATATACAGTGTGTGCAATCATTTTTGTTGTGTGTTTAGTTTTACAGTTTAGTTTTACAGTAAACTCCAACTGGGGTGTCATTAAAATGTTTAAAGCTTGCTCAGGGAAGGGAGAACGACTTTAGGGCAAATGTCTGCTGCACAAGTAAAATGGTACATTCGCGGTACTTTCATAATGTCAGCAGCTTGCAGAGAAACTGCCAGTCAGCACTTGAATCGTTTTTCTTCAATTAATAATGGTTTTATGATCGAGAGAAGCCAAAATCAAAATCACGATTAAATTTGACCAATTTCCCAACATACAGCAGCTGACCATTTCGTATATTTTTAAAAGGTTAAACTCACCCGAAGGCCAGTCACTGTCGGCAGATCAGTGTCTGGGGAGCTGGCTGTGATCCTGTGTGCTGCGATCACACCTGAGGAATGACATTTAAAGAATTTTTTTTTTACTTTTAAAAAGAAACAAAAGATGGGAAAACTGGGGGCAGATCCTATTGAACTACAATTTATAGTATGTACAATAGGATATGAATACGATGCTGCTTGACTTAGAGCTCATTCCGAATTCAGTATTTTCCCGAAAGACAATAGTGATATGTAATTTTTCCAATCTGGGATGAAATTCTCAACATGATAAAACCCTTAGGAACTGTACAGGAAATAGTGTAGGTAATGTTTTTTTTTTTTTTTTAAATGATAGGAACAACTTGGATTTATATAGAAATGTCTGCCATGCAAGTGTAGAAGTAAGTTAACCACTAAGTGTTAGTGTTGAAACATTAAAATATTGAAGTGCCTATTAAAAGCAGCGTCTTTTTTTTTTTTTTTACACCGCAAGGGATACAATGGATAAAAACTATTGTTAACGTTGAAAAATGATTACCTATAGTAGCTATTGATTAGGGATGAACAATTAATGCATTTGCAATATAATCGCAATTTGAGATTTTGTTATCGTGAAGGCTGCGGTTGCGGTCATTGTTTTATTGGCAGCACAGGGGGGAGAGGGATTCACTGACCAGAAGCTAACGTTGCAGCTACAGCATGCCTGATCTTTTTCACCTCGCATGGTTAAAACTTCCCGCATGCGGGGGGAAAAAAACTCACCGTGTACGTGTGTTGTCTATTTTGTGATTTTTTAGCTGCTGTCGTATGTCGGAGCGCGTGTGAGGAAGTGTCTACCATGGCATCGGTGCGTGCCACCGTTGACTTCGATTTGTGTGTGTTCGAAGTTTGAGCGCACACACGCAGACGACAGTGTGCGGCTTCTTGGGCCACGACAAAACCGCATCCGTGTAAAGTTGTCAAGCGGTGAAATAAGAGGATTAATTCGGCTGTATGTTTCGAACCAAAAGAAAGACGAAAAGCTGTTGGGACGCCGCCGAGTGGTAATGCCCGCTGACGCTTAATATGACGTCGTAAGCAGGCGTTATCTTACTTTTCCTACCAGGTGGCGTGTGTGATGTTACTAACTGGAGATCAGGTAAGCTTTGATTTTATACAGTATATTTTATGTATTGTTAAGTTGAGTGAGTGATTTAAAAAGTGTAGTCCATGTTTACATATGTTTCATGAAACAAAGTGATATGTAGGAAGTGGCAAAACTAATGATTTGTTTTACATTGTTATAATCTACACTTCGGGTTTGTGCCTTTACAGTATAGTATCAATATACTTATGCTTATAACAAACCTGTGCGGCAGAATTACGTTGTGGTGAACGCTTACCAAACTACACATCAAAATATTTAGTAACTATATACCTGTACCTCTAATTGTAGTAGATAAACTGTCTTTCATATGAAGTAATGCTTAATTTGCCTTTACCTCAGTATTCTATAATACATAACAGATCTAATATTGTTTGTTGTAATAAAGATTAATTGTTGAGAAATACATTAGAAAGTACCTTGAAAAAAAAATGCAATCGCAATTATTATGGGGGAAAAAAAAAATTAGATTATTTTCCATCATCATCGATGTGCTGTTTTTACATTTTGGTCAATTTCCAAATTGTATGACCATTAGGTCAGTGATTCCTGAATCCAAACTACAGTGAGAAATTATTGGGTTTGCCACAGGAAATGATTCAATTTCACTGAATAGGTGTGAGAAGTATTAGTTATTTAACACGATATATGTTTGTTTGTATCCATCCATGCCTGCGAAGTATGGTGATGAGCAGAATAATTAAGATGCTCTTCCACTAGATGACAGCGGGTACAAAATGACTGACAGGTCCGCCATTCCGTCACTGACAGACGCCTGTTTTGTTGATGAATTACGGGGACTTTAAAAAATGACGGACTAAGCACTGAGATATGTGGATTTTCATCCGTCAGAGTAAATGTACCGACGGAACTCTCAGTTCGTCAATGACAGACGCCCGATTTGTTGACTTGTTTTCTTGTTTTTGTTTTTTAGGTTGTGGTGCAGTGTTGTTTTCGTCAACGATGACGATGACGAAAATATTTAGTTCACGCCCTCTTTTTTCATGACGATAACGAGACGATGACGAGCTAAACGTGGCTCTTTGGAGCCACGTGATGTACATGAGACGAGACAGGACAAAATTGTTAGAGTGTGGTCCGTCAGACGTTCAAAATTTATGACATCCCTTCCTATTGTACACGTAATCTGTCTTTCAAAAAATTGCAATGCTGGTGTAACCTATCCTCGTTTGGGCACGCCCACCGCCGGGACAGCACGCAGAGCGCACGCGTCGCACACACCAGCACAACAAAACACGAACAGGTCTGCGGTCATTGGTCTCGGCTCACGCACGCCGACACGATTTCCTTTGACGGACCATGGCGACAGAGACAGCAAATGGGTTTAGTGGTCGGAAACGAACGAAATGAAGGATATAGACATACTTTCTGCAGAACTCAGCAGAAAGAACAACATAATGCATTGTAGACAGCGGTAACGGTGAATGTGGCCACAAACAAAGTGGAAAGAATGACAAATCTCAAGCGACATCTGAGGGCTCGCCACACTGATATTTTGTCCCAACTTGTCCTGTTAACATATACTGTATACATTTACTTGCACTCTGTTATCCAACAATCGGCTTGTGATCAATTTCATTGTGCTTAAAGTTTTCCACGTAACTCGTGGCGCAAATGGGCTGACTTAAGGCATAAGTTATTTTGGTTGAGCTAACGTCAAGGCTAATGTCGACTTCCGGCGCCGCGCGAGTGGCAGCCCGCTACAGTAGCTCCGGCTCATCGGTGAGCCTTTTCGTGTGTTTTTGTTCTTTAATATTACTCTACCTCATACCTTTTTCGTATAATTGATAGTCGTAACTTGCGTAGCAATGGACACCCAAACTGCGGTATTCTTGCTGCTGCTGATTGCTATTTTTTGCGCGATCGTGTCCGGCGACTTGGCTCGGAGCCGAGCCCCCATTGTTTACAGCCGGAATCAGCTGTTAGCACTCCGTGCTAACCATGCGCCGGCTCCCGGGGCGAGACCCGATATCCCCCGTGAGCTGAGGAGGAAGAGACGGGGATCTCGTGCGGGGGTTAAACGCCGGGAAAGGAGGAGACGATACCATCCCGTCCTCCCGTCTGTTATCATGGGGAATGTTAGATCGCTCCCCAACAAGATGGACGAGCTAGCGGCGCTTACCCGGCACGAGAGGGACTTCCGGGAGGCTAGCCTGATGCTATTCACGGAGTCGTGGCTAACAACGCTAACGCCGAACGCGGTCGTAGAATTGGACGGCTTCCAAATCATACGCGCGGACAGGACGCTGGAGAGTGGAAAGAGGAAAGGAGGAGGGCTGGCTGTGTTTGTGAACGATAGATGGTGTAATCCTGGGCACATCACGATTAAGGAGCAGCTTTGCAGCAGGGATATTGAGCTGCTAGCTGTTGGCATGAGGCCATTCTACATCCCGCGAGAGTTTAGTCACGTGATCGCGGTGACCGTCTACGTCCCACCAGCTGCCAGCTGCGACACAGCCTGTGATGTCTTGACTGCAGCAGTGAGCAGGCTACAAACACAGCACCCAAATGCCCTGGTACTCATCTCTGGTGACTTCAATCATGCCTCCCCTTCCTCCTCTCTGCCTTCATTCACACAGTATGTCACCTGCCACACCAGAGACAATAAAACACTGGACCTTTTCTATGCCAACACCAAGGAGGCATACACATCACTGCCCCTCCCCCCGCTGGGCAAAGCTGATCACAACCTGGTGGCTCTCCAGTCTGTGTACAAACCTCTGGTCCGCAGGCAGCCAGCTGTGACCCGCACGGTTCAGAGATGGTCTGGAGAGGCCGAGGAGGCCTTAAAGGACTGCTTCAGCACAACTGTGTGGGAAGTATTCAGCGATGCTCATGGGGAAGACATTAGTAGTCTAACGGACACTGTTACAGACTATATAAATTTCTGCATGGAGAACACCATACCCACCAGGACAGTAAGGTGTTTCTCCAACAACAAACCCTGGATCACACCAGACATAAAAGCTCTCCTGAAGGAGAAGAGGAGGGCTTTTGCGTCAGGCAACATAGAGGAGCGGAGGACTGTGCAGCGCCAGCTGAGGAGGAGGATCAGAGAGGGGAAAAGGTCCTACAGGAAGAGGATGGAGGAGCAGCTGCTGCAGAATAACGCCAGGGGAGTCTGGAGGGGCCTGAAGACCATCTCAGGCCACGGACAACCCAAGACCCGGACTGAGGGGGACCTGCAGTGGGCAAATGAGCTGAATCTCTTTTTCAATAGGTTCGATCAGATGCCTGCCTCCACTCAGTCTCTCCTGCTGCAGTCTCCACCTACTCCTCCTGCTGGGCGTGTCACCCCCTCCCCTCTTTTCTCCACAGACTCCAGCTCCCAGCTACACCAGATAGCCACCACTCCTTCCTGTCCAGCCTTGGCCTTCACAACATCTCAGGTGAGGAACCAGCTGAAGAAGATGAAGGCGAGGAAGGCAGCGGGTCCAGATGGCATCAGCCCCCAGCTCCTCAAATCCTGCGCAGACCAGCTGTGTGGAATTGTCCAGCACATGTTCAACCTGAGCCTGAAGCTGGGCAGGGTCCCCCAGCTATGGAAAACATCCTGCCTGGTCCCGGTGCCAAAGACCCCCCACCCGAAGGAGCTCAACAGCTTCAGACCGGTGGCGCTGACGTCTCACCTGATGAAGACCCTGGAGAGACTGGTCCTTGTCCACCTGCGCCCCCTGGTGAGCTCCTCAATGGACCCACTCCAGTTCGCATACCAGCCTGGCATCAGTGTGGATGATGCCATCATCTACCTCCTCCACACTTCACTCTCCCACCTGGAGAAGGCGGGGAGCACTGTGAGGATCATGTTCTTTGATTTCTCCAGTGCTTTCAACACCATCCAGCCCACCCTACTGGGAGACAAGCTGGAGCGGGCGGGGGTGGCGCACCACCTCACCACATGGATCCAGGACTACCTCACAAACCGGCCACAGTATGTGAGAACACAGGACTGTGTGTCTGACGTGCTCCTCTGCAGCACGGGGGCCCCACAGGGAACTGTCTTGGCTCCCTTCCTGTTCACCCTCTACACCTCGGACTTCAACTACAACACCCCTACCTGTCACCTGCAGAAGTTCTCTGACGACTCTGCGATTGTCGGCCTCATCACAGGCGGAGATGATCGGGAGTACAGAGAACTTACTCAGGGTTTTGTGGATTGGTGCCAGCAGAACCGCCTCCTGATCAATGCGGGGAAATCCAAAGAAATGGTGGTGGATTTCGGTAGGCGCCAGCACTCTTCACCTGCACCAGTGAATATCCGGGGAACAGATGTTGAGAGAGTCTCAACTTACAAGTACCTGGGTGTTCATCTGAACAATAAACTGGACTGGTGCGACAACACAGACGCCCTCTATAGGAAGAGTCAGAGCAGACTCTTCCTACTCAGGAGACTGAGGTCTTTTGGGGTTCAGGGGACACTCCTCAGGAACTTTTATGACTCGGTGGTTGCATCGGTCATCTTCCAGGGAGCGGTCACCTGGGCAGGCGGCGTCTCGGCCCGGGACAAGAAGCGGCTGGACAAACTGGTCAAGAGGGCCGGCTCTGTCCTGGGCTGCTCCCTGGACTCTGTGGACTCGGTGGGGGACAGGAGGATGTTGGCCAAGCTGTCATCAATGCTGGGCAACCCGGACCACCCCCTCCAGGGCACCCTAACAGCACTCCACAGCACCTTCAGTGACAGACTGTTACACCCTCGCTGTGCAAAGGAGAGATTCCGCCGTTCCTTCTTGCCTGCTGCTGTCAGACTCTTTAACAAGAACATTGTGTAGTCTCTACAAACTGGCGGTCATTAGTGCAATTGTGCAGTCCTGCACCTGAGCTCGTATCGTGCAATACCCAATATTCCCCACTACTGTAATACCGTGCAATACTCAACATTCCCCACTACTGTTAGTCTAGTTTTATTTTTATCCAATGCTGTTCCTTACATTTCACTACAGCACTGCAGCACTGTCACTTAGAGTATTTTTTCCTCTGTACTATGTACAGGCCGAAATGAGTGTTCCTCATATTTTTTATGTAGATGTAGGTTGGTGTGTATACACATGTGTATATACACATGTTACTGCGTATATCTACATAGGTTTGATTCTAAATGTTTGCCGTCAATGTTATACATTAATGGCCACATTATGCCGCCGCCCCTGTGTGACCTATATCTTTGCTACTGTAACAACGAAAATTTCCCCACTGTGGGATCAATAAAGGCATTCTTATCTTATCTTATCTTAATTCATTCACTTGTTGTGTGTAACCAACAGACTTCTGACGGACTTAACTGATGGACTGGCCAACTGGTGATTACAATTCTATTCAGATTGAAAAAATGACGGACTGACGAATGACGGACGGGTACTGAGGCCACAGACGGATGACGGACCAGCAAAATTTTGTAAAATGCCCACCTCTGAAAAAGGACAGGTTACAGTCACACAGCATTAGTGAATTTGTGATTACACTAAATCATAATCCTTTTTAGTATATATACTTTTTAAGACACTTTTGTTTGGTGCTGTGCCATGAGATTTTTGTCAGATTCTAACCTGATTTTGGTTGAGAAAAACTATACTGCATCAAGTCACATTTTAGAAGTACCACTTTGGTTCAATATGCAAAGTTGTATTTGCATTGCACAGAAATACAAGTAGAAGTTGTTTTTTTTCTTGAGCATAAACTTAACAAGCAATTTTCTGGCAAACGTAAACTGGCTTCACCTGCAGCCGTGAAACCTTTGACCAGTGCATGAGCCAGCTGGCCCGCTCCAATGAATCCAACACTCATTCTGACTGATGATGTGGCCTCTGTGGTCTGAAAGAAAAAAAGTTTCATTATTAAAGCAAAATGGACCCCAATGACATTATAATCAATCGTATACAAATTACGTATTTATTATAAAGTCTTATTTTGGTGAGAATGCCAAAACAGTTTTAGAAAAAAAATAGTTGAAAACTTTCGGAAGCTCACGGATCTTTGACATTAAGGAGCAACATTAAATCTATTTCTGTTCATCATACACATCGAAATGCATCACACATGCCAAGTTCACTGATCTAGTGATACAAATATTGATGCTGATTCAAAAGATGCTGATGCAACATACGACATGCTAACGGATGTCAACTTGTCCTCTGCTAGATAGCTACAGTGTTAGCAAGCATTCCTAGCTACTTAGTAGTATGAGCAGGAAACACGGCAAATACGCGCTTAAGCCGGGATGGCTACCTTTGGTTGGGTAAACGAAGTGATGACCCGTAACTGACAGATGACAACTGTCTACGCGACACATACCTTACGGCGTCGGGGAAAAAGGAACAAGCACTTTTTGGTGTCAACGTGGCTTGCCGCTCACAGCCTCACACAGAAACCTCTGAGCTAAGTGCTCCACAATTGTTATTTAGACAAAGCAGACCAATCACATTGAGGATATCAGGAGCAGCAGCCAATCAGAACGCATCTGTCAGGTCTTGGGCGGGATATGTTAAAACGTCACAGCCAGGTTCATCAAGCGTGACGTGTTGAGTTGACAAGTAGGTTATGTTTATTCTGGGATGTGGCATACCTGGCAAATTGTACACTTTCGGCATAATTTGTACAGGTGGAAACATCTTTTAAAAAATGTACAATGTACATCACTGATTTCCGTTAACATGGTAGCAGGCATTCGAAAATAATGTACATCCCGGGGTTGACATGCAGCTATGGCTGTGGATGAAGTAATGTATTTACTCTCAAGCAAATATGAGCAAAATATGGCCCGGGGGCAACATCCGGCCCGCCCACAGTCTCTGACCGGCCCTCACAGTGACCCAAGTCAAAAAGTCAAAAGAAAACATGAAAGTGCTTTTATTTTTTTAAAGTTGTGCTTCTAATGTATGTGCACCCGTGTGGATATTGCTACAAGCAAGGAAGTGAGCAAGATCTACAACATTTGTCTGCAGTGATGCCAACTTAGCAACGTTTTCGTTTATTTAGTTTTCGTTATATTAGTGACTTTTCCAAACCCTCCAAACTTTTCCAAACTCTCTGGCAACATTTTTTCCCCCAAAAAGAGGCCAAAAATCACAACAGTGATACTTATGCTAGCAACATTCTTATTTCCTTCACCCTGGAGGGAAGAGGGCCAAAAAGATTTGGCCTGATACTGTACGCAAATCTACAGTTTCATATACTGTATGTGTTGGTTGTATTATATGTCAACAATGTAAACATCACAGTCAATAAACAATATTTCCCACTCATCTGTATATTTGGGAGTCCTGGATAGGAACAGCTAATATGGTTGGTGTTTGGTGCACAAAATTAATATTTTTTTTTTATATATAAATATGTTGTTTGAATGACCGCTTATAATTTTGTTTAAAATGCGTATTTCCTAATTACACCACATCAAAATACATAGCATTTTAATGAAACTTGTAACTAATATGCTTTTCCTAAATACATTTTTTTTTAAAAATAGAATAAAGCTGCAAGCATTCCAGTTTTTCATGTGGCCCCTTTGCAAAATTAATTGCCTACCCCTGCTGTAAAGCATACTTGACAAACTATTAAACCCAACATGTAGTTTAACGTGTTTGGACTAATGACAAAATAACCAAATAAATCCTGTGGTGGGGAGTAACAAAGTACAAATACTTAATTACTGTCCAAGAGTCCATTTTTCTGATTACTTTTTACTTTTACTTACTACATTTGAGGTATCAGCAGTTTATACTGGTGGCTTTGTCAAGATCAGCCCGTAGGGATGTTTTTCCACTACTGCCTTTCACTAAATGATATTTCTGCACACTTGTAAATGTTGCTATTGAGTCAAACCAGTGCAATATTTTACATTTACACCCTACCATACCAGCACTACTTAAATAAGTGCTAGATCAGGGGTGCCTGAGTCTGGTCATCGAGAGCCCCTATCCAGCCTGTTTCACACGTTTCTCTATTCCACTTGATTAAAATGATCAGCTCATCAGCAAGCTTTGCAGAAGCCTATATAATGATCCTGATCATTTGAATCAGTTGTGTTTGAAGAGGGAAAGATGTAAAAGAGGCTGCATAGGGGTTCTCGAGGACTGGACTTGGGCACTGTGCTAGATGTTAACTAGCATGATTTTATAATGTCATTAGTTGCACACAGATGCACAGTTTTGCCCTTCTAGTTACATGTAGTTATTATACTATTGCGCCCTGGGAATTCTGTTAATGTGCTTTAGTAATACTGCCAGCTTGCAGAAATGTCAAACGGGAGTGGCAGTCGTGGACAAAACATCACGGGAGGTAGAATCAGTCTGATAGTGTGCCCTAGTCATTCTACTAGTGCACTTGATTTGATTTAGATCTTGGGTACTTAAATGGAGGCGGGGCAGGGGGACGGGGTTTGGGGGGTGAGCACCCACATGGAGGAACGTAAACCAGGGAGCAACAATGAAAATGACTCAAGAGAATCGAGAAACAAGGTACATGTATTTCCCAGAGGTGGCAAATGTTTGGCCACAGGTGCTTATACACAACCGGCAGGTAAGTTAGCTAGTTTACATGCCCATTGAGTAGAAGCACCTGCCAAACTGTGGCAAGCTTTTCATTTTCCGGACCTGCATTTGCCACCTGGAGTATCCCCCATCCATGGCATTATTTTTGGAGATTTGGTTAACCCTCAATACCAGCTAAATAGATTGCTCAGAATGGAGCAGCCATCCCTCCTTCTCCAACCTCTTCTTTTCACCACTGAATAAGCAAAATGTTTGGACCGAGCAGCATGCAAAGAGTTCTTAGAAAAGTGTTTAAAATTTTAAAAATAATAGAAATGAATATGAATATGTGTCCTATTATTTTCCAGAACTTGCATGTAATTAATGACTAGTTTGTTCTTAGAAATTTTATAATAGGGTAATACAATTTTGGCACGATTAATGTTGTAGGCACCAAGAATGATAGTGTATGCGTTTTGTCTTTTGCCAGCCTCAAAACCACCATTTTCTGTTTTTCCAGAAATCAGCTTTCTAATCCAAAAAAAACACACAGGCAAGGTGTATTTTTTTCAGTTGCATTTTGTTAGTCAGTTCCCCACATTAGCTAAGCTTTGGGTACTCATTTTGATAGCAAAACCAACTCTGCCTATGCTAAATAGCTCTTTACTTTGATAAAAAAAAAAAAAGAAATGTGACATAACTTACTCTTTGGGGCTATCGCACCACCACCAAACCAGCTATATATTTGATAGTAAAAAAAAAAATTTCATTTTTACTTCTGCAGTCTCTACTTTTAAACTTGAACTTAAAAAGAAGTGCATTACTTTTACGAGTCATTTTTGACATAAGTATCAGCACTAAAGTACAATGCGTGAATACTTTTGCCCCCTGAGTCACGACTAACTGTATACAGTATAAAGAGTGCTGCAAAATGAGCAGTAACACAAGATAAAATCAATATGTGAGTGAGTTGTGAGGCGTGTGTGACAAATACTGTACCTTACTTCACATATGTACCACATCCATTGCTCAACATAAAAATCCACACCCACGCCCAACCTGTTCTGATGCATTCCACCTTGTGCTGCCGTGACCGAAGAACACAATGGTCTTCCTATTAAGCTATTAATTGTTCATGGTACAGCGTGTGTCATTTACTAACACAGTCAACTCCCACTGCCATGACTGAAAAATAGTCACATTCTGTGTCATGGTTCGCCTGACTTATGTATAGGCAGCGTTCCCATTTGAGCAGTTATTTGATATCCTGCTCAAGATCGTTGTAAGACAATTCCGTGCACTGGCAGATTGACTGTCTCACTAACAATGTTTCTTTCCCGCTTCTGCCTTCCACCATTTCTGCACACCGGTCAAATTTGGCAAAACTACTAGAGGGCATTTTGGTCCCACTAGTAGAGTCCAGCAGGCCACTACAGGGTGACACATGCATACTATTAGGCCCGACTAGTGCAGCACCGTAGCTGTAAGGTTTAACTGTGTACTAGTAGCCCAAACTGGCACTATTAGTGGAAAAACATGACTAATAACTAGGGCTATGCACGAATCGGTGGTGACTCAAATTGAGTTGCAGATTGGCCACTGAAAACGAACACCGAATCCGAATTCTCTGATCAGAATTTTCTGATTGGAGTCAGAACGGGTATTGTCGTCAGAGAGGAATGTTTGGATGCCATTCACATATCCGAAAAATCATGGTACTGTTCTGGTACCGGTATCCCATGCAACACTCATGGGGATGGATTTAAAATTGGACCAAATAGAAACAAAATCCTGGATTCTGCCTTTGGCCATGTTATGGCAGCGTAACATGGAGATCAAAAGTCAGTTATTCTAAACTAAAAAGGAAAACCTTTCCGTCGGTTTTAGCCTATGCCACATCAACGCACCAGTGTAGGCTACAGTTTAATACGTTTGAATGAGATAAGTGATATATAAGTGAATATATGAAGAAGATAAAAATCTGTATATGTGCACTCCATTTACCAATACATTTAACATTTTGACAAAATAGGATTTTTCATTTGTTGGACTCTGACGTGTTTTGTGGGAAGAGAGCAAGTCGTAAATCTAAAGTGGACAAAACATTACTCGACCTGGCCCCTCCTCCACTAAAAAAAGAAATTCATAAAATATTCAATCCTCAGCCAGGTTAACAAGAGCTGTAGAGAGAGGAGACTGTGCAATCCTTTATAGTTACAGGTGAACCACTTTCGGTCAGGCAGCTCTGTCCATCACGGGTGGGAAATTGTGGAACAGCCTACCACTGACAGTTAGAGAGTGCCCCACTTACACTTCCTTTAAAATAAAGCGAAAACACTGGCGGTTGTCAAACCAGTCTTGTACACACTTTCAAAAATTACTATCCGAATTATTATTTCAAGAGCTATTTATTTCCTAAACTAGGGGTAATGGTTAGCGGGATTCGTTGGATTAGGATGAGTGTGTGTGTGCGTGCGCGCGTGCGCGTGCATTGCGAAACTTCCTTTCTTGAATGTCGTTCTGAACATTTGCACGTTGCACTTTATTTGTTAATCTACATATTTGCATTTGTTTTTACGACACGATTATCTTTATTGTGATTATGTTTGTATATTTTTTTTATTTTAGGGAACATCTGCCTGGGTACAACAGATGGACATCAGCCTGGCTATCATCTGGCTTGTTTACATCTGTATTTTGTTCATGACATTCATCTACTTGCACTGTCCCTTCAAATAAATACTAATGAGACAGTTGTTCTACTAATGCGCCGAATTTTCTTTCGAGTGAGTGCAAAGAGTGCACTTGTCCATGGACTTTTAACTAGATGTCAAGGACATCAAATAAATGCTGAAGCAACTTTCCAATAAGTCAGTGACAGTGAATGTGAATGGTTGTCTAACTTTATAGAGTATCTGCCCTGTGGAGTGGCCACCATGCAGTCCAGAGTGCGTTTTGCCTGATGTCAGCTAGGATGATTGGCTCCAGCTCCAGCGGTACTACCGAGGATTAGGGGCCCATGATCACTTTGGGCCCCAGCATTTCATCGCCACAAACCGAAAATATTATTTTCTAAGGCGCAGCACGGTGAACTAGAGGTTATTACGTTTGACTCACAGTTGAGAGGCTGTGGTTTTAAATCTCAACCCGTGATGATGATTTTGTTTTTCTTTTCGTGCTGACCACACGAGAACCTTGGGTCAGTGGTTCTTAACCTGGATTCGATTGAACCCCAGGGGTACTGTGAGCCAGTCTCAGGGGTTCAGTGGAGGTCCGTTTGTGCGTCACTTCCGTTCGCCCCACTCGTGGGATTTGTGACAACTCTTCACAACAACAACTCTTTCAGCCTTTTGGCCTAACCAAATCTTAGAAAGCCGTTGTCATACTCGTACTGTTAGCTACAACGTATCTGGGATGGTAGACATAAAATTGAAGAAAACAGACTTGGTTAAAAAAAAATGATGGTAGTGGTTCTTGGCAAGGTGAAGCTGAGTATTCCCGAATTTATCTTTGTAAGCAAAAGTTTCGTTGATTTGCAGTGAATATCCATTCAGTGAAATTCATGATTTCTTGGTTTTTATTGAGCTTGTTTGTGTGCATCTGATGAACGGTTCATTTTGTGAACGGATATCACAAATACCTATGTTTTGAATTAGAAAAAGAACACATTGTATCTTTACAATTATGAACGGTTTGCCTCACGTACGAATAAAACTTGTGGGGTTCAGTACCTCCAACAAGGTTAAGAAACACTGCCTTGGGTCCATCAGTCTTTTAAATCTCACCACCGGCCTTCCTGTGTGGATTTTGCATGTTTCTCCGTATACTTGAGACTGCCTGGGTTTTCTCCAGGTACTCCACTTTCTCCTCGACATTCCAAAAACATGCGCGTTGGCTTAATTGAAGACTCCAAATTGTCCGTAGATATGAATGAATGTTTGTCTATTCATATTTTAATTCAGGCTCATCCACTTCTCAGGTGTTGAACAATTTTCTATCTCCCTCTAACTGTCAGTTTGGTGTTTCACTCTCAAAGTGCACATGTGATTGAGACAGGTCCTCCCTTGTGTGTGAAATGAAGTCACCTCTGCGTGGCCGACTTTCACATCTATTTTCACACCGTGCTACTGGACAGGAATGCAGGCTGAAGGATTGCTTATTGCTCACATCTATAAAAAGCAGAGAGCACACCCCGGGGTTGGCCTCCAAAAAGCACCAGCTGTTACGATCCTTTCCGTCTTCACAAAAATACACTCGTAGATTTTCACCCACATGAAGTGGACATCTTTTTTGGTTAAAATCTTCAGACATGATTGCTTGATTTGGCTGACACTGATTAAGATGCATGGGAGAAAGTGTTTTCTAATAGACACTGCAAGAACAGTATGTGCAGAATAAGTAAAATAGCCAAGTTCTTTTTCAATTCATACACTCAATTTTACACGTGAAATGTGTTATTTGTCATGCCGAGCGCGATTCATCCTGTGAACGCTTGATGGACCGTTTTATGTGGCTCTGGAGGATTCTTTTTTTTTCCCGTTTGGCTGATGTCTTGGTTTTGACTTGACGTCAAGTTTTTCTTCATTTAATAGAAAAGCAGCATTGATAACAGCGGCTGTAGGGGGGTTAGAACACAGACAGTCCACTTGCATTATTAGCATGGGCTGATTACTCAAATTCCTTAAGTTCATAGTTTTGCCCTGAAGCAGTTACATAGAGAGACTGAAATGAAATGGGGTGGGGAACGTTTGCACAAGTATGAAAATTAAAAACTTATTTTCAGGTTTACTTGACTTTTTATTTCATTACAGGAGGCTTGGCCTCGCCAACTTCATTTCTATTTGTAATGAAGACATTTTTGTTTTTAGGCCACTCAGGTTTGAAGCTTTCCTTTGATCGGTGGGATTGCGATATCGACAGGTCTAAAAAAAAAAAAAAAAGACCAATTTGGTGTAAAGCGGGATTAGTGTTGCAAATGCAACTTGTGCTGCCACACTTTAAAATATAACCGCACAGATCCAATTAGAACGTCAATGTGCTAAGGAGAAGCTTCATGATATCTGAAGAGCGGTCTTGAAATAAAGAAATGAAGTAAACCTGTCTCAGTAAGTGGTGCTTTTATAGCAGCAAAACAACTGTACTCGTGTGCTTTTTTTTTTTCTTCTTCTTAAATCCAGTTTTGAAAAAATTCTAATTCAGTTCAAAATTGTAAAAATTGAAATTGCTGTATGGCGCCTGTTGCTGGGCAGAATTCACAGGGCCCTGACACAACTGCCTGGTTGCCAAAGAAAATAACTGTCATAAGTGATGATAAACTGAATGACTAATTACTTACTCTCCCTTTAATTATAAATACGGTACAAGTTCAAGCATTAATAACAGCGTAATGGTGCAGTAAACGAAACAGGTTTCTAAGTGTCATTTGTAGAAATTGGGCATATTTCGCAATGCACTGAATCTCACAAATCCATTGGCCTCCTTGTTGTAATTATCACTCAGACTCCACTCCGAGTGCCAATGTGTGACAGCATTCTTTATTTTTTGGTGGGGAGAGAACACCACAGAAGACAACCCTTTTCCCCTTCAGTTTGGCACACATTTGACAGGTAAGCCTACGCAAAATGATCACAACAATTTGTTTCTGGCAGTGATTAGGCCCTAGGTGGTGTTGAAGTGTTTGTTCCCATGGCAAGTACAAGACAAGATGATGTGCACGTTCACCGTCAGAAGAAAAGACCAAAAATGTTATCTCTCTGTCCAGAGTACAAAATAAGTGTCTTTTGCTTTCAAAGACATTCAGAAGGTTACACTGATATTCATGGCTTTTGCAACTTGCTACTAGCGTGTAATGAACATAACACATTCCAAAAACATAACATTCATGGCAGAGGTAGGACTTAATGCAAATGGTGTTGTTGTGTATACCAATATACAGACAATCAAAGCGGCTCCCCTCATTCCCTTTAAATTCAGCGCAGGAGAGGCACATGGCAGAAGCAATAACGGACTCGCTGGAGTCCGTGCAGGAGTTCGGTGCGAACTTTATAAGGAAGGAGAAGAAGATCTCCACTTGCGGATGATGTAAAGTTGGCCAAAGTCTAGGTTACTTTCTGTCTGTTTCTGCAAATCATGTGTGTTGACTTGACATATTTCTTTCAAATTGTCTTCACTTTTTACAGTCCATATGAGATATTTCAAGCATTTGTTACTGATCCCTCCTTTAAAATAAATTGAAACATAGTTTAGCAAACTATTTACTGGCTGATGATTTCAAAACTTGTTATCCATCAATTTGTTGTGTATAGGTGTTGAAATAAGGCAACCATACATTTACATCAGTTCACAGTTGTAACGGCCCTCTGAGGGACACCAAAACTGCGATGTGGCCTGCGACAAAAATTAGTTTGACACCCTTGCTGTAAGTTGTAGGAAAACAATTACTTTGAAGTTTAAAGTGGAAGTCAACCCAAACATGTGTTTTCAAGAATATGTTCTATCCAAGCCCACTAGTTGAAACAAGGCATTCTGATAAATATTGCGTTTGTGGAATAAGAGTTAATCCACCCATTTTTAGCCATCTCTGGGGGCGGCCGTTTTGTCACTTATGTCGTTGGAAAATGACATCACAACTGCTCAGGGCTCAGGTAACGACCAACAAAAGGAAGAATTTGCATATTGACGTTGTCGGAGGGGCAGTGGGGGATAAGGAATGTGCATGTTCTATTGTAGTTCAATTATTTTTCTATCATTGTGGACAATCATGGGGATACAGTCGTCTATATAATACAGCTCTCAGTGCACTTGGATGTCTTAGTGCTTCTGAGAATATTGCATTGAAAAATGCAGGCACCTGACCATAAAATAAATATGCCCTTCTTTAAATTGAGGCAACAAGTCATTGTTTTGCTGTCAGTGCTAGCATGGCCAATGTTCCTGATTTTTATTGCTAGGTGTCTCTCTGTATTGCACTGATGCTCCATCTCTTCATTCAGTCATTTCGGATGGATGCGCAAGTGATGCAAGAGTTGCCTCTAATGGGAAATATCCCTGTGGGATTTATCACAAGAAAGTCCGTTTCGGAAGTGGCACACCTTTAAGCTGGAAATGGTTAGCAACACCAATTTAATGTTTGGATTTGAAAAGAAAAAAAAAAACCACATCATTTTTACAACTTTTCCTGAATAATATGCACACTATTTGTGTAAGTAGTTGACAAAACAATGGCGCTGTTTAAAGGTGTGATGGAGCTTTCTCAAAACGGAGACAGATTTGGATAAATAAAGCAGCCAGTCTTCGCTGGACCTGTTTGCTCAGTCTTGAGGCAGCACTGTGAGACGGAGAGTGTCATGTAATGTGGCGTTATACATTACAATATACAGTACACCGATGCAGTGAGAACGTTACACTCGCAGTACTGTTATGCTCAGATGAGATTCATAAGAATGAGCTACTTGCATGGTCACATTGACAATACAATGGGAGGAGGCATTCCAAAAGAGCATTGTACCAACTGTCAAGCATCTGGGTCCAATAGGACAATGATCCCAAACACACATTCAAACTCATTTTGGGATAGATATAGCAGACGAACTTTAAATTTCTGAAATGGCCTTCCCAACGACCTGACTTCAACCCTATTGATCAAACAGTATGTGGGTTACGCTTCAATGTCAGATCGGTGCCAGGGAACCAATCAATGAAATGAACTCTATACCCTCGGCCCAGACGAGTGGTCGAATATTAAAGACCAAATGTGAACTAATTTCAGAAAATGCCAAAAGAAATCCAAGCAAAGTAATTAAACATGATACAAAAAATAGAGCATGAAAAAAATCATTTGTATTTGGTATATTTGACAAAATCACAGTTTTTCCGAAGTGAGAGGATGACAAGCTCGAAACCGGAAGTGCGACGTCATTAGATGAACGACGATGGCATCGGTCAATGGGGAAAGTGTACAAAGCCACTCAGAAACGGACTCAGAAAGCGATATTTCGAATTTTTCTGAGGGGATCCAGGTGTTTGGGGACCAGGAGGAGGTTGTTGTCATAATGCATGTTGAACAGTACATGTACGAGCCAAATGCTCAGCGTGATGAAAACGTTGCGCCCGAACGACCGGACATGGAGTGGAGATGAGACCCACTGACAAGCTAACTAAGCTACGATTATTAACCTAGCATTATTGTTTGAAATCCAATGCTGCTGTAAATTACACACGTTGAGATTACCTGTATTTGTTCCATATGTTCTGCTAGCACTGAGAGCCACGTACGTTATACTGGGTTGGTTGTGATAGAACTGATAGGCACAACTAAGGTATATTTAATAAATCATAAAATGCAGGTGAATCTAATCTAATCTAAGACTGACTTGATTAGCAGTTTTCCAAGAGGAAAATGTTCATTCATCCACAGTCATGCCAGCTCATAGCATAGATCGTTGGCTCCGGTGTTAGTATTACTCAAACGATAGTTGGCCAAGTTTACATCACACAAGGTCTTTAAAACGAAAGTCAACCCAAACATATTTTTTTCAAGAATATGTTTCGAGCAGGCCCACTAGTTGAAACACGGCATTCTGATTAATTTTGCCCTTGTGAAATATAAGTTAAGCAGCAAAATGCACTTTTGCACTTTTTAGCCATCTCTGGGGGCGGCCATTTTGTCTTCTGTCGACTGAAAATCACAACTGCTCACAACGACCAATCACGGCTGACCTGTTTCCTGAATGTGAGCCGTTCTTGAAAAAAATATATTTGGGTTGACTTCCGCTTTAAGTCCCTTGTACAAGCTACAAAGACCGTCAGCTCAAATTGAAACTTGAGCTTACCTGGGGAATTATAGTGGAATGGTATGATTTTTTCATGCATACCAAAACACAAATTTCAAACTTGTGCACCCAATTCTGTTTTTTAAAACTCATTGAAGATGTTATACTGAAAAAAAAAAGAACGGATGAAATGAATCAGCAATAGCCCAAAACATGACATGTAAACCTGTCACCACAACTACAGAGTATGTGTGTGTGAAGATCCTGCTGAAGTTGGAGTTGAAACGTTTTGCGTGAATCTGCACGCAGACTTTAAACAGTTACATGATCATTGTGTTGTGCCTGCGAGTTCACTTTCAAAGTCTGTGCAAACATTTCATTTGTGTCAACTGACCATATTTAAATTGTGCAATCATGAATGTTGTGTATTTAAACTTTGGCTATTTTATTTCATTTTTTTTTTTTTTTTTTTACCTGACTGCTGTGCAGAAAGCCGTGTGTGTTTATTTTTGGCCGTAACATTTCTATCACCTGGCATTAGTTTTTCAAATAACAGCCATACCACGGATGCCAGTAGCAGATGTACTATTTATATTCCACACTTGTATGCATTATTTTGATCGGGAGGATACAAAAGGAAACATGAGCTCCCTGTTCAAAATTTATGTGACAGCACATACCAAGCGACCGCTTGGGTGAGGTTTCTCATCAGCCTTATCCCCTCGGAGGGCAGGAGGGGTCAGTTCAAAGGACCAAGCTGCAACTTTGTTGGGGTGTGGTCAAGCACACGTGTTGGTTACATTCCAAGTTCACATTCCGGAGAACATCCATAGTGAAAAAACGGAAGATTTACCTTTCAGGTTCCTGAAAAGTTTCACGATCAATGTTGTCAAAATGACCCCTGTGATAGGCATGCATGTCCAGGACGTCTAAATGTCACTTGATGTCACACTACGCAGATGCGTGTTGACCGATTCTCTGCCCGGCAGACTAAATGTCTTTTGAACACACGTCATTGTCTTAGAAGTTGGTTCATAATGTGACTTAACGGTATGTGATTTTGCATTGGAGATTGCATTAAAGTTGGAAATAACGGATTGCCCTTTGGAGCTTTCGTTGTCCGAGCTTGATGATGACGACTTTATGGGCCCATGATTGAAAGGGGACCTAGAAAATAGAATTTTTAATTTGCGCCATTTGAGGGGCCAAAATACTTGGCGGCAACCATGAATAGAGGTAATATTTTCCAAAACTTCACCTTTGAGGTACGTTGTTTTGAGCAACCTCCAGCAACAAAATGTAAAAAAAAAAAAAAAAAAGCTAAATGTTCTAAGCCACCTCCCTACTCCCGAATGTTATGGCCGGCGTGGGGCGTTGGCCAAATGTGAAGAGACAAATCGTATCCTCTGCGAGTAGACGAGGTCCGCGACGTACAGCGCCAAGTTGACAAAGGAGAAAACGGCCACCACCACTTTGCTGTCCCATGGACATTTCCCTTGAGGACACGAGGACGGTCGCCAGGGTGAGCCGTATTTGGTGTCGAAGCAGAACACGGGCCACACCACCGATGCGCTCAGGTAGAGCAGCACCTCCAGCAGCGTGCACACCACCACGAAGCGATCAAAGGCCATGCAGCGCAGCGACTTGGTGCGCCCGCACACCGTCATGATGACCACCAGCGCAGTCAGAGTAAAGCAGAAAGCGTAGACCGCCACGCAGTAGATGGTGGCGGCGTAGAGGGAATACTGGCTCCCGTTGGCCAGGGCGCCAAAGATGATGCAGGCCACGAAGCCTTGGACCACTTTGAGGAGGCCGGAGACCGTGGCCATGTAGCCCGCCACGGCCTGGCCCGGTCTGGCTCGGCACAGGGCCACCTCGGCCCCGTAGGCCAGAGTGCCCAGGATGGAGCAGACGGTGACCGCCATGCGGAAATTGCGCACGTGGCAGCCGGCGTAGGGACACTCCGATCGGACGAAGAAGAGGGGGTAGACCACCGAGGCCGTCACATACCTGCAAATAAACACGAGGGGATGTAGACGTGCGTGCAGTATGGCGTCATGAAAACAAACACATAATGTAAAGTGAAGCCTCGCTTTATCGTGGTTCATATCATATGGAATAAATCTGTATCACAGATTTTTATCATAATCATCCTTTAATACCAGTGGTACTGCTGTAAATCCTCCTAAAAATGATACTGTGACACAACGTGGTACTGTACCAGCACTGAGGTTGAAGACAAAGGCAACCCCAATTTTCTATTTTTTTTTTTTTTTTTTACAAATGTTCTATGCAGGCCCACTAGTCCAAACACTGCTTTCTGCTTCACTCAACTTCAGAAAACAAGTGAGCCTTGATTGGTCGTTACCTGAGCAACTATGATATCATTTTCAGTCGACAGAAGTGACAAAATGGCTAAAAACAGGTGGATTTTGATGCTTAACTCATCTGACAAACGCAATATTAATCAGAATGCCGTGTTGAGACTAGTGAAGACACAAGAATATGTTCTATGCAGGCCAACTATTTGAAACAAGGCATTCTGATTAATATTGCATTTGTGCCATTTTTAGCTATCTCAGGGGCCGGCCATTTTGTCACTTCTGTCGACTGACAATGACATCACAGTTGCTCAGGGCTCAGATAACGACCAATCATGGCTCAGCTTCAGAAAACAGGTGAGCTGCCGTGGAGGGTAAGACGGGAGCATGTTTAAAATAATAGACAGACTGACCAATAGGCGGGTCCCTGATAGTGTAGTGGTACACACGCCTGAGTTGTGTGCAGTGACAGTGTCTATGTGTGCCCTGCGACTGGCTGGCGACCAGTTCGGGGTGTAGTCTGCCTTCGCCCATTGATAGGCTCCAGCAACTCCCCGCGACCTTATGTAGGATAAGCGGTTTGGAAGATGACATGACCAATAGGCGATTACTATTTGGCCCTGTTTAACAAATAGACAGATAGACGGATGGCAGAAGGGTACTCGGGCTGCAGAAGGATGGCAATTGACAGAGCCGCAAATTTGAGTAAAATGCCCACCTCTGATTATTGTGTTTTTCACATGGGCTCTCTATATCAGTGGTGTCAAAACTATGGCCCATGGGCAATTTGTGGCCTGCTTTTCTTTTTTTTTTTCAGTGGCCCAAAACATACTCAATATTTGGGAAAAGTGTGAGCGTCGAAAAAAGTGGGGGAAGAGTGTTGCGACACCCAACGCCTCAATTCTAGTCTGGTTTTATTTCATGAATGGAAAATATTTCCCATGCAAGCACAGGCCATATGATTTTGAGCCCTTCATTCCTGTTCTCTGACACAATCTGACAGGATGTCCAAATTTCGAATTTGCATTGGGGCAGCAATGTGCGAGTGCATGGTTAGCAAGGCTCTCTCGTAGTTCCGAGGTTCAAGCTTTGAATCTTGTCCGGCCTTCCTGTGTGGAATTTGCGCGTTCTACCCGCGCTTCAGTGGCTCTTCCCCAGGTACTTCGACTTTCTCCTGAATTCCAAAACATTCACTTTATGCTTGTGTAAAACCAGTGACTTTTAACGTTTTTTAAAAAAAAAAAAGTTCAGTCCAAACTTGTTTCTTATCACTCCTGTCAACATTTTGCCTCAAGCAGGCTCTTTCCCCAAAGCCTTGGAAAATACATAAGCAAAAGCAAAGTCAACTCCTTCAGAGCCAGAACGTATTCTTGGCCCCAAGCAAATACGGATGTTGATTTTTTTTTTTTTTTCTTTTAACCAACTGTACCTCAAATGTACCGACTGCAATCATCTATCCTGTAGAATAAACACAACCGTTTCTGATTTGGGAATTGTCTTTTTGGGTTTCAGGGAATGCAGTCGATGACAACATATTACGAGATAAACAGAATAAATTGGACTGGGATATTTCTGGCACACGAACAGACTACAACAATTTGAATTATTCTCTTGAAAGACAAGCACGGCGGAGTTCATTCAATCTGTTATGTTCAACATAGTCATGAACTATTAATTACTATGACACTGGTTTGCTCAGTATTTTTAAAATAACACTATGTCAATTCATAACATTTTGTAGCACTATTTACCTTATTAAATGTTTTATATATTGAGAATATTTTTTGTGCATCCGTTATAGATGCAGTAGATATTTGTATCTAATGAGTTATTTTAGTTTGTAAAAAAACAAAAGTATGTTTGGCCCCCCCCCCGATGTCCATGTTTTCAAGTGTCGCAACGTTGACGTGACTTACACGAGTGTGGCAAAGGCGGCACACGTGACGGTGAGGTTGTCCCAGGAAATTGGCAGACAGCTGTAGAGACGAGTGGCATCCAAGAAGAAGACCGCCACCGACATGGCAAAGCAGAAGCACCACACGGCCATGCAGAACACGCCGTGGGAACCGCTGTAACCGGCCGTGTGGATCACCATGGCGATCACGGCACAGCCCATTGTCAGCTGGCAAAGGCGGGCGGCGCCGAGAGGGGAGAGGAGCGCCCTCATGTTCAGGTACGGGCCGCCCTGCGAATCCATCACCGGGTGGTTGAACGGAATACAAATGGAATCTGAAGGCCACGCTGCTCTTTAAAATCACGTCCGACTTTAAACCTTCACTCTGAATTTAATGTTGAAACCTTTTCCGTCCTTGGTGTCTGGCTCTTTATGAAGGCAAATCTCCCAGTGGGCATTCTCGCGGTGAAGAGTCGTGCCCCGTTTTCGCTGCTGATTTTTCCGCACTTCTCGACGCCTCGTGATCAGCGCGTGGAGAATGAAAAATGTCTGCAATCCGCTCCGAGATCACAAGTCCATGTACAGTAGTCAGGCCCTTGTAGCAAAAAGTTCTTCTGTGTGACGATAAGCTCGTCGATCATTTCAAAAGAAAGAAAATAGTCAAAGGCAAAATGTGACTGCTCTCAAATGTCGTTCGACCTCACACACTTGCTGCCTTGCAAAGAGCGTGTGCCGTGTGGATGGCATGCCGGGGCTCAGTCAGACCAGAATGGAAGTTATTTAGGGTTGGGACGGGTCACGGCCTAATGAGTGTGAGGGGTGTGTACGTGGGGGTGCCAGCCAAGGAGACACATCGGAGGGACGATTAAAAATTACACGACTGAACCCTGAAAGAATATCACCAATCAAACAATTGATCAATGTTTCATAATGAAGGAAGCAGACGTATTCATTTTTAACAGGTTTGATTCTGTGCTTTCATTCCTTTGTGCATGATAAGTTTTGTTATTGTTTTTTGTTCTTTTCATTTTGCTCGAAAATCTGCACCGAAATTGTAATTTATCTTTTAAAATTTATTCCTCCAATAAAAGCCTTGGTAAAATTAACTGCAGACCTATGAATATTCTCATTTATTCATCCAGTTCATTTCATTCCCACTACACCTGAGACAGGTGCAAACCTAGCCAACTCTTCTTGCATGAACCGGTGAAGCCTGCTCAGATGAGAGACGGAACTTCTTCTAAGACAGCCAGGACGGTCCGGTTGCAATCGAGTCAATGTCCTGAGAATAGTTGCATACTTAAATATTTGCGTGGCTGCCTTTTCAGTGACTTCTAATTTCAAATGCAATTTGCGATCAAGTGCATGGGGATATTGTGAATATGTAATAATATGCAATTTGACAGGCGCAACGGCCATCTGAGAGAAAGCATAACGATGCGGACTGTGATGAAAATGAGTTTGACATCGCTGCTCTAACACAAGTACAGACCTCATTAATTCTTCAAGAATTCCTGCAAAGTTCAGGGCTTTCTGGCTTGGAAATTCAAAAACTAAGACTCTGAAGTCATTACTCCCCCTTTGGCTTAAATACATACAATATAGTAAGATATCTGTTTTTAAGATATGCCAGGGGTGGCTAACCACTAAAAGGCAAGGAGCGACAATTTTGAGTGTACGGATGGACTGATTATCGACCAGGCCGATGATCGAAAATGCCGAATATCGGTATCTGCCTTTTTTAAAAACCTGATGGCCGATAATAAATCCATTTAAAACTGCGTTAACTTCGAGGAACTATTCGTGTCAATTTTCAGTTAACTTTATAAGAGATTGTACTGACCCTGGCAACATTCTGCACCTTTTTGTTTTTGTTTGAAATCAAAACAAAGATAAGGGAAATTTGAACATTTGTGTCATTTTGAAATTTTGGAGAACTTTCTTTACTTTCGAAAATATAGGGAGTTATTGTTGAAGTTTTCATTTCACTTTCTAAGACAAGCTTTTTGTTAGAATTTTGCAACAAAGATGTATATTGGAAAAATTTATAATAATAATCAACATTTTGCAAAAACATTTAAACAAAGTTGAGAGTTGTAATCTTTTTGTTATTTTGACGCCAATGTTTTCGTTTTTGCTGAAAATGAATATCGCCTCCAAATATCGGTTATCGGGCCTCCTTGACTACTAATAATCGGTATCGGCCCTGAAAAAAACATATCGGTCTATCCCTACACATAGGCATACATAAATTGCTCCGTCACGTCCCCATGTTTAGATGAACTCCCGTTCATTGTACACCTTTGTAGCCGGTGAAATGTTCTAAAGAAGTTGATACGAGTGCTTCATAAATTTGGGGGCGAACGATGTCTACTTTTCTGCCCGACCTTTAAATGAGCAATCTGTGTTTGAGAAGTTCATTCACCTTTTGAAATTCCTCTTTGCTGATTGAATGGAGGGAACCCAAGTGCTGCTCAAGATTTGAAACCTTGAAAGGTTCGAATCATGCCGAGGCAGAATGAATGGCTTGCCATTATGTATTTGGTAGGCCAACACTATTCAACATTTTTTCCACTCCAAGTCATTTTGTGTCAAAGTGCACTAGGTACCTTGATTGATGTAATCCGTTCGATCAAACAAGGCCTCGCACACACAGCATTTGTTCACTTTGTGTAAGACAGGGGTCAGCAACTTAGTTTGGCCGCAGGCCAAGTTTTTTCCTAGCAATCCTATCGCAGGCCAAAATTATATTTTCATCAGACAAACCCGCTGGAACAATATCAA
The DNA here is from genome assembly GCF_054856515.1 of Filicampus tigris. NCBI lineage: Eukaryota > Metazoa > Chordata > Actinopteri > Syngnathiformes > Syngnathidae > Filicampus > Filicampus tigris. The sequence goes on from NC_141222.1 coordinate 8,922,029, forward strand.
AAGCTAACGGTTTGGTTTTGTAACTGTATTGATATCACGATATATTTACTGCAATATTGTGTGAATGCTCCCATTGTGCCTTTACCTTTTTTTTAACTGATATTGCACTTCCCTAAAAAGAACAACTTTAAAATGATGTTTCTTTTTTAGACATCATACAAAGATTATTCACCCACCACCCGGTCTTACATCCTGAAAGTAAATGACAGAAACAATTGTCATGTTTGTATTTGCTTGTTTTGGAAAACTTGAAAATCAAATAAAATATTGAAAAAAAATTAATAATAATTGTCACGCCAATATATTAAAACGAATGCCTCTGCTGAATGGAACTGTGGTAGAACACGAACAATGATCAGAATGAAAACGAACGTTCCAATAAAATGTAGGAAAAAAAAAAAAAAAAAACAGTATCCAACACTATCACATATTGTTCAAACAGCATCTTTTATTACTGAACTATTCTTTAGCTGTGTTGAATAAAACACATCCAGCAGTCTTCACACGCATCAACCAGAATGAAATCACATCAGTCTTTTCATCAAATATGAATTCTTCACTCCAGCAATGGTTACCTCACACAGTAGTGACAGGCATCTTCCAAGTGCGCAGCAGTCACAAAGCTGAGGTCGAAGTGCATATATTGGCTGTGCAAGGCAGTGAGTGTCCGACATCTGGCTTGGTTGCACTTCTCACCCTCACGCACTCTTATTTCTTACCTGGAAGGAACGCACAAACAATCATAATTAAAAACACTTTTACTTCTACCAGTGGCGGCCCTGGCTTGAATGGTGCACTGAGCGAGACCCCTCTTTGGCGCCCCCTTGTGACGCTCCCCAACACTCTCACATAAAAAAAACATCAGAGTGACATTTAATGTTATTCTTTTGCTTAAAATACAGTAAATAATTAGAATGAAGATAACAGAACAAAGAAACACAAATCTCACATTGTACAAATGAATAGAAATATAAGATACCTAATTGCATTCATTATTTCTACAGCATGATAACTTTTTTTTCTATATGCTAAATTAGCTCTCCATTCCAAAAGATAATGTAATCCATTGCAAGCCAGGTCTCTGGTGATGCTTGCACTATACCAAACTTTTAACACAAACTAGCTAAAAATGAATACCACGGTGGAACAAAGTGAAAAGCACAGCTACAGTATTGCCAACAAGCATCGCTATGATTAGCAACAAAACAATCACAATAACAACGGCCAAATACAACACTGCTCATGGTGTATGATGTGGCTAGGGATGTCCTGACTCCTGATCCCATTTTTTTTTTTTTTTTTGCACTCGAGTCCGAGTGTCACCTTATTTTGAGGATCAACCGATAACGAGTCCTGATCCGACAACTCGCTAAGGTTTTAAAGAGAAAAATAAGAGTGCATGCAAATTGCACGACTCGTGGATCGGTGCTTTAAACCAAGTAAAACATGTCAATGTTTTTCTTTTGGCATTATCTGTGTAGCTCAGGGTTATTTTGTTGCTGTTTTTTTTTTTTTTTTTTTTTAAACCCAAGTCATAACAGTCTATAGAGAAACAAAAATTGAGCTGGAAATGTGTGTCCATGCATGGCCTATGAAGTGTTTGAGCATCTGCCTGCACAAGTTATGCACTGCCAAGCATGGAGAACATCTAGTCAGCAACTCTGCATAATGTCTGGGATCAAACGATAAAATTCAAAGCATGAGCGAACAATGTGCCCCAACCTCACCTGGAAGCTTGAGCCATTTGGGCACCTTGCCCACGTCCGATATGCCAGGCTTAGCAGCCTGGGTGTTTGTTGACGGTTGCTTTTGATGGTCCTGCGCGGAGACGCCAGTGTCTGCAGTTGGCTCGGGAGGAGGCAGCAGCTCTTTAGTGGCCAAAGAGCTGGGCGAGTGTTTTGTTGACTGGAGCATGCAGCTGGGATGTCGGAGGTGGGTTACAAAGTAGGGAAAAGAAGGTTGGCAACTAAAGTCTGAAGAATGTTGTACTTTAGTTAAAGGCAAACTGCTACCAGGAGAGAAATACAAGACAAAAATGAATCTTGTACCGGCCTCACATTTTTGTACATATTCTATTACATCATTTCCTGGGACAACGTTGAGGAAATGACATTTGGCTAACGTTAGGTTGACATCGTACTATTTGTCTAACAGTGTAAATGTGCTGTCCACCACAGTCATTCAGTTTTAAACCACTGGCTACATTAGTGAATATCCAACCGCGTTTTTTTTCCCGTTTGCTGAACTGAGCTCATGTATCATGCGATATTCCGACACCCGTGGCATGTACTGTGTGACGGCTTTTCAAAGAATGTTGAAAAAAGAAAAAGAAACCCGAAGAAAAAAATATTCTGGTGTTTTTCGATTGCGATTTTACAGGAACTCGTGTATGGTGGTTATATTGTTTTTGTAACTTCAGAGACATTCCCTTACAAAAAATAAAATATTAATTGTCCTACTCCAATAGTTGTTCCACTGAATAAACTGCACACGTGCAGTGACGTACCTTGCAATGGATTCGTTTGCCTGCAAAGCAGAAACAGAAGATTCGAGGAGTTCCCTCTTTAAGTATAATTCTGTTGACACACACACACACACACGGACAGACAAGTGATAAAGAACAAGCCACACTGGGATCTACTTCAAAGGAGCACAACAAGTATTAGTGAATTAATTCCAAAAGTATCATTAGTAATAAGACCAATAGAAACCTGTCTTCACTTCAGAGCCGAGGTACAGCAGCGCACCCGGAAACAGGTCAGCCTGGTGATAACGCATTAAGAGATGATCAATTTACAAGATGGTTGGACACAGGTATCCACCATACAATTAAGGTGTACAAACAAGTACACATCGCATTTGACAACCACAACAAGTGAAAAATCTGCTATAAGCACACTGTGATGATGTACTTTAAGTATGGTCGCGGACATACACTGTACTTATCACCTTGATAATAAACAAGAATGCCAAAAATGTCAATATAAGAAGATCCAAAGATGGGTCAAATGTTTTGTATGTATTACTTGTGTTGAACACTGTGTGGTGCTGTCACTTAAGAGTATATAAGAAAGGAGAAGGAAACAGTGGAAAGGTTGACTGGGAAGGGCATGCAGGTTTTTGACCGCTTTGGCAGAACTTGTTATGATTATAGACGCTTTGTGTTTTATGGAGATTTTAAGTCTTGGAAAGTGATAAATAAAGCACAAATGTTAGCAAATGGCTTATGGACTCTCTGTTGACGGACACAAACAGGCAACAGGTAAACAAAGCCTGCGGCGCGTCAGACCAAGATAAACCGAGCAACACTTCACTCGCCCAGTAATAGACTGGCTGTTATAGTCAACATTAGTTACAGTGGACCATAAAAAAAAAAATGTCCCGCATGTATTTGGGCGATTCCAAGCATGCATTTTTGAAAAATATTCCTTTATTTGGATGTTTTGTTTTGTTTTGTAAGATAAGGTTTCTATCTTGCCACCCTACTCCATAGTCCAGAGTAGACTATAAAGAAGTGAAAGAAAACAGAGCAATTTACAGTAGGTGGAACAGTTTAGTGAAACCTTAGTTCACTAACAAATCGAGTTACAGACAAACCTTATGGACAAATTTTGCTTGGCTTCACGAAATGTTCTTCCTGGCATCAACGCTCAGTGCTGTTCAGTTTCTGTTCAGCTTTCTCTCAGACAGTGTAAAAATGGGTATTGTGGGTATCTTTGTTCTGGAAATGAGTCCTCAGTATGGCTCCCAAGAAAGTCAAAATTCCAAGTGAGTATTTCGGCTTAATTACATTTTATGGATTTCGTTCGGTACGTTCCCTCATTTCAGTATGAGAATGGCTGTGCCGATGTGTGCGTGCATGCGTGGATCAAAGCGAAGCATGTATTAACCCTATGGGCCAGCCTGGGTAAAATCAAGTCCAGCTGGAGTCAAGGACAGCAGAGAGAGAAACAAGTGCGAGTACAAGTAGGAGAGAACCAGGGGAGAACGAGAATGTAGAGCACCTTTGAAGATAAGAGTCAGCCAGTGTGTGTACTGTGTATTGATAGTGAAAGTCCAATTCCTATTTTTCCAAGAGAAGAGTGTGACAGATGCGGATTGCTTGAATCCAATCCTTCAATTAAATGGTTGCGCTCCGTGAGCTCCCAACAATGTAATGCCTCTTACCTGATAAAGTGTGACAGCAGGATCATCCAGAATTTTTTTGGGGGGTGTGATAACTGAAAAAAAAAATGAAATCAAGTTGAGTTGTTGGATGTTGCTAATATATACAGTGGTATTAACATGTTTATTCTTATTTTGATGTATATTCATTCATATTATTATTATTATTATTATTTGGTGAGCCAGACCTTGCAGTGTATCACTGATACTTATTTAAGCGCAAATTAAAATACCAGGTCTGCTTTTTGAAACACCATCAGGTAGGGGATAAATGGTAGGGAAAGAAGCCCAAAAAAAAAAAATTAATAAAATAAATCTTTTTTTTTTAAATTCTATTTATTTAACTTTTTTTTTTTTTTTTTACACTCAGTGAATGTGAATCCACTTGTGCCAAAGCTGAGTATACAAGGGTTCACTGTACAGTATATTTTTTTATAATACTATCATACAAAAACATTTGCAAACAAGTTTTTGCTGATATTTTTAGTGCTTTGGCTGTGAGTAGCGCTGAACAATTATGGAATATAATTGTATTGCAATGGAAGGTTCCCCTTCAAAATTGCAATGGCCATTCAACAGGCAATTATTTTTCCAAGGTCCTTTTCTATTGTACTTTTAACAAACACAATTAATTCGTCTTAATTAAAATAAACAATATCAAATCTATTATACACTCCAGTTTACGAAGATAAAAGCATATTAAGAATTAATTGTGAATGTTTATATTCGACTGCAATTCCGGGTGTAAACATATTAAATACTTGGACATGCAGTCTTGCAATATTTACCATGACAACATAATTCATAAGTCACACAAGTGTGATGTAAACATATAATGTAAATCAGGACATAATTGCAAATTACAATTTGACCACTTCAACATATGGCTGGCGTCGGGCCAAAACCTCCTAAATCACATTTTGGTGAATTTTATATTGAAAAAAAAATTGACACTATTAATAAGTCTGCAGGTGTGTGTGTTATTTTTACACATTATTGACGAATCTCACGTGTGGAAAATTGCTTGCTCTCTTTCACAATGCAATGCTAATAATTTTTTGGGCTCTCCTGAAAAGTGTTTATTTTGGAGGTTTTCACGAAAGTAAATTATCCAACCTTATGTTTAATGAAACACAATATGTAAACATAGGAAATGCACATCTTAAACACTCATCATCTACATCGAAAAATAAAATGCATAGGTATATAAAAAAAAAAGTTAATCTCCAATCACATCACACATTTTTCGGTGGAGGACGGGGAAGATTATACCGGTTTTTATTTATTTATTTTAAATGAAAACTTCCGAGGCCAAGATCAAACATGTTAGATACTGGTCTCATGATTCACAAAACTCATCGAAAACTCCGCACGCCGGACCCCTCTCGCTCTGCTCCCAATGACCAGTCAAATCACAGCCCTTGCAATTAGCAAATCCCGTTTTATCAAATCACGTTGTGATGTAGTCATAACAGTTGCCTTATGACCTTGCCAAGTAAATCGGCACTCAGGAACTCAGGTAGTGAACAGGTTAAGATACTTTTGTAAGTGCTTTGACTGGATTCGCCGAATATTTTAACAGTAAACAGGTGTGGTGGGTGACTTCATGGCACTTACAGAGGTAGAAACTGAGCAGTGGATCCTCTAAGTGGCTCCTTACAAAATCCGTTAGGGCCCCAACTAGGAAAAAAACAAAAAACAAATCAAAATCATAGCATGTTTCGTGTGGCGTAGAATTATGTTTTAGACAAGGGCTGAATGATTAGGGAGTATAAAAAAAATTGCTTATCATTTCTGTTCGCGAATTCTTTAGCAATTGCTGTTAGATAAAGTCTAGCAATTCTATCTTTGTGCTTGCGAAGAATATGCTTTAGATATGATTTGGATGAATGAGCCGTTGATTGGGGAGCAGTTGTCATCAGATTTAATAAGAAAAATGGCATCAGCCGTTACTGAGAAATGCTCACACGGTCTGTTAAGCTAGCAATTCAGAAATGCATTTGCATTTTATTTCATGAAATCGTGACTGTGGATGGTATGTTAAACAATATAAGTTAATGGCCATGTCAAACAATGGAAATGCTAAACTCTAGCGAGCGTGCTTGTGCGCACATAAAATACTCCAGTAGGGGGACCTGGTCTTAACCTGACCAGTGGCCACTCCAAATAATCTACTACAGGGGAGAAATGCTGGTGTGTGTGAGAGACAGATAGACAGATAGTGTGCGAGTGAGTGGCTGAGAGAGAAAGATGTAAGTGGATGTGGCGACATTAGTAGCTTAATCTAACGGAAGGTTCTCCCTCAAACGCAGCCGTTGCAATTTGAAAATGATATTCTACTACATCGTGACGTTGGTCCGAGATTGATTAATCGTTCAGCCCTATTTTAGACTGAAATTTCCCAATTATTTGTTGTTTCTGTTGGTAAGAGGTCACAAATCGCTTCAAGATTATTGCCACACTTGGAGTGCTCACAAACCTGTCTCGAGGGGCCTGAAGAAGCCCTGTAGAACATGGCGATCTGGAAACTGGATCCTTAGCACAACCTGAACAAACAGCACAAGTGGGCGTATGTAGGTACATTACAATGGCACGTGTCTCAAAACAGGAGTGAGTGTGTATCATGTGGACACACTTTGGGGTATCTGTCCATCTTCTCCTTCATCTGTGCTTCTCGAAAAGATTTAGTCATCAACGGTGCCTCCTCCAACAATTTCCTGAGGGGAAGAAAGGGCCACAGAGCTGAGTCGCAGCATCTTTTTGGTCAAATCAATCAAATATTTTTTATGCAATCCCTTTAGATATATCTGATAGCTTCCAACGTGTGGCGACTTGTGATGTAAGTGAAGCCAAACTTCACCAAGAGGTGAGAGACGAGTTTTAAATTTAACAGTTGCTGCAAGGATCTTGGTTGTTAGTGCATCAATAATGTACCCTGAGACAAAAAAATAGCAGACTGATATTCTGTCTCACAATTGTCACATCCACTAACCTCTCGCTCTTTAGCTGGGCAAAACGCTTGCGTACATCATCCACAGTCACTTCAAAAAACTCATCTGGCAGCTCCACATCATCTTCAGAGCGATGGGACATGCGCTCCAGGTGGTAGATGAGAGGCTCTCTCTCCACTGGCTGCAGTGATGGAGAGTGAACGACAAGCTGAAGACATGACATGACAAATTCCCAGCAAATTTCATTTAACGATTGCAAGTATTTACCGCCAAGAAATGTACTGCTCCGTCCATAATCTCATCTGACTGTTTGGCAGTGGCTTGATACTGCAGAGGAAGAATTTCCGATTAGAAAATGTTGGGAATTTGAGACAAATGTATGTGCTCAGCGTGAAAGGTCCGTGAGGCAGCTCAAAAGGACGATGGTGCGCAACCTCGCCCATATTTGCAAGCGCTGACATAGCAGCCTACCAGGAAGTAAACGGGGAGCATTTTCCCGCTGATTTAGATGCGATGTAGACCACATCTCATCAAGATGCACCTGTCGTTGTTGCAAAAGAAAGTTCTAACTTTGCACATTTTAAGGAGGAGACGAGCAGCAGAAAAAACAGCGAACGGGTGCATCCCATACAAAAGGATCGACAACTAGAAGTTTAACCTCATTCGTGAGCTGCAGTTACATCAATAAAGCCTCAAGGTATATTTCAGGGTGAGCACAGTCAGCCCAATTCTCGCCGCTCTCATTAGTGTTTCCACCATTTCCCTCATGCCGTTTGGCGTTGACTTGTAAAATCCACCACTCATCAGAAATCACTCTGCCAGCCTCCCCTATTGGAAGTGCTTTCTGACATCACGACGAAGCTGCGCTCGAATTGAACATTGTTTGTTTAGAGGTAAGTCATTGTTTCAGCAAATGCCCTGTTAACTGCGCCTCAACATGGCATTGTGGCGTCACTGCACGCTACTAAGTGCATTGTGAACAGGCCCTTAGCATCTCCAACGTGCTACTTGCAAGTGCTTTGGCCCATACAATAAATTGATGAAAGTGTTAAAAAAAAAAAAGAAATAAAAACATAAAGCAGCAGCTCGCAACTCAAAAATGTTGGCTAATTTGGGCACTTGCAAGTCAAGGTACCACTGTATATACAATAAAAATAAATGGCATGTCCATTTTCACATTTTCATACCTTGGTGGCAGAACTATGGGAAGGTTTGGCTTTCTTGGCTTTGGGAGATTCCGCGGCAGACGTTGACAGTGATGAAGACAAAGATGAGGAAAGTATGTGTCCAACTGCACTTCTTCCCGGACCACCGAGGCGCTGACCGCCTCCGGAAAAAGGAATGAATGGCACCACGGAATCAGAAGATGATGATGATGACGATGACGAGGATGATGATGATGACGATGATTGAGAGTTCAGTCCTGACGGCCCTGCCTCCTCGCCACAGGCCTCTGACATTCCTCTTATTTCAGGAGGAGCCTTTGATTGATTTTTATCCTGGATTTTTTCCTGCTGCACAGGACGTGTACTCGTGGAAGAAACAGGATTGAGCACTGGGACAGTTTTCATTAACTGACTCTTAGAGTTTTTAGCCGTCTCCTGAGATGCGACTGCGATTTCAGAATGACAAGGAATAGGGTGAGCCCGAGAGGCTGAGCTTTTGGCTTCATTAACAGCAGGGGGCACTGGCACAATGGCGCCTTCGGTTGGGTCCATGCAATCTTCTGGTGCTTTGTCCCTTTTCAGTAAAAACCTATTCGGAGCAAATTATAAGCACAACACAATTAAATGATTTACTTATGAACTGGGTTTTGATGGTTATGAATCTGAAATCACAGGTAAACCTCAAAGGACAATTTACCTGACAATGGCACTTCCTCCTGTAAGGCCTAATGACTTGAGAGTGGCCTTCTTGAGGGCCTCTTCGCCACACACCTAAACACAAACAGTCAAATGCTCTAACAGGTGGGTGTCACACTAAATATTTTTGCTGTTGTGACAGGGAAATGTACATTTCGTACCTCATCTCTCATGTAAACACACACAGGAGTGGACCCAGACTTGGACAGCTCTGACACACTGCGGAAAGGCCATATCATTGGGCAACAACAAAAATAAAACCTCATGTGACAAACAGTACAATCTCATGCAAGTATTAATGTTTTACTATTGTTTGCCTAAATTCTGAAAAAAAAAAAAAAAAAAAAATCAACGCCAGCTAAAAAGGAAACATTTTTTTTACAAAGGCATAACTTTGTTGGAAAAGAATCAGGATGTAGAAGAGGCATGGGCCGATAACCCGTTTGACGATTTACCGTGGTTTTAAAAAGTCAAGGCTTTAATAACCGCCAATACTGTCTGTCTGAGCTGTTCATTCTCGAGCGAGCGAGCATGCGCTGCGGTGCTCCCGGCCGACAAACAGAATAGAAAAAAGAAGAGGATGAGGAGAGATGCAGGAAAGGTGTTAGACGAAAGACAGAAGAGTTACATGGGTGCCTTTGCATTATTTATTGAAAATTAACATTATACCCTTTTCTTAATGTATTGCATTTTGTATAAAAAAAAATAGATTGTGTTCAATGGAAAAAATGCTGTTTTTATTTACCTAAATATTTTAACCAAGGACATTGTAGAGCTGTAATTTTAATACTGAGATACTGCAAGATTTTTGCTCACAGTTATCATGTTGTCACAATCTAATATCGGCCCATGCCTAATGTGGAGTGATGCAATTCACTTGAGATGAGTGTTTGATGGATGCTTAGCAACTGGAAGTGCACACCTGGAACTGCTGGACAACAGCTGTGTGAGCACAGTTTGTTTTGTGTGACATCAGTGTACTACTAGACACACTGAGGCCAAACTGTTTAATGCATAGTTGAGGACTGGGAGGAAAAAAAAAAACATTGGGCACCATTAAACTAGCCCGACACAAACCTGATCTGCGGAAAATGTGTCAGGAGTTCCCAAAGGCTCTTCTCGCAAGAAAAGGCACCCTGAAGACGAGAGCCATCCTCCATCTGCAGCGCAATTCGCACCTGGGAGATACAGTAGGCAAGTACACATATTTAGCAAGTGTTCCTATTAAATAACACCAAATTGTTAGTGGGGATAATTGGGGAAAAAGTAAAAAAAATGCTCATTCAACAAGCTAGCTGTGCCAAAGGATTTATTATTACTGGACAGCTCTAATTGAGGCTTATTCTCCTCTGTGCTTAATAGGGGCACATTTTTTCTGGCTGCTCCCATCGACTCCGGTTTATCATTATTCCGTGAAATGCTTTTTAGGTGGCACAACCCTAAAATGTTGATGTTCCCTGTCAAATATGGCCTTGAGCAAAATCTCCCATCGCCTTAAGCACATTTCCTCTTCTGCGCTTTAGAGGCTGAAGTAAGTCAAGCACCCCGGGGAGGTGCAGCATCATATTAACCTTGAAGTGTGAATGCAATTACAATATACAAAACGGGGACATGAAGGCTCAACTCCCCCGTCAGATCAATCACATGGCTGACCTAATGCTTCGAGCTAGGGCTGCTCGATTAAGCGATTTTGAACCAAAACCGTATTAACTGGATAAAACGATGTTAAAAACGTTCAAATCGGCACGTTCGATTTTTTTATTCTTGGTGTACCTAAGCCACCGTAGTTTCCTCTGCATTTCCGCTACCTCCCACGAGCGCGCATACCGGAAAAACTACAACACCATCCATGGCTACCGGCGATTCCGCTATTTGCTCAGGCAAGTGGGCCTTTAGTTAATAAAAAAATAGATCTGCAGTGTAGTGTGTGCCCCGCATGTACAATACAACCCGCGAGCAAGTAACTCAACGTCTGAAAGGCGTCACTTTTTTTCTCCTCTACAGCGGACCTCTGGCCAGCCGGTGCTCGCGTACTTAAGCTTGACAGAGCATTGTATTATTGAGTGACAGTTTTGCACTAATCATTGATTTGTGTTTAAGTAAGACCAGGGAGAAAGGTGAAAGGCTAGTCATTAGCTGGTTGGCAAAATGACTTGCTGACAGATTGTTTGGTTTACAGAATTGATTGTCTACCTTCTCTCATTTCGTTTCAGATGGTATATGCATTTCTTCTTTCATTATTGGTTTGATTAAGAACAGATCTGAAATCTATTGTGTAAGTAAAATGCTGTTAATGCTGCTAGATCAGGGTCCTCAGTAGGTCCTCAGTAAAACATTTTATCAAGTTGAACAAAGACACGAGTTGAGTCGGCTAGTACCGATTTATTATTTCCAAAATTATATGGGCACTTAGACTTTTTTTCACGAACTAATCCACTTCACACCCTCTGCTTCAAAGTATAAGTGGAACTGGAGCGGTCCGCACGTTATGACTGGCCCATTACACGCTTGATCTTTTTCATGGATTTCAAGGACATTCACAAGTTTCAGGAAAAATCCTTGTTTCCATGATTTGAAGCCATCCTGTCAGTGAATCATGTTTTTTGGGGGGTACTTCAGTGCTCATTGCCAGCTTATGCACCATAAGTGCGTAAAAATTATTTGGGAGAACATGGCTCAGAGTGCGCATACGGTCTTGTAACTGACCTGACTGTCAGATACGGTCTGTGTCCTTGTACTTGGCACCACTTCTAACTTCGCGTTGTTGGGCAGGTTGGCAAACCTCCACTGCAGCGTCAGGTCGAGAACAGTCCTTTGAAATCTGCCAAAAAAGGCCAATTGGTGTCCATACAATTGTATTTTAAAATCACATCCACCAATTAACTCAATACAAATTATGCGCAAGTCAGAAATTCACTCTTTATGTGACCTAACAGTGAATGGGATCAACAGTATATTTGTTGGAATCAACGTGAAAGATTATGCTGAGAGCTACATAGTGGACTGTCAAACCTTTCGAGTCACAACTTCATGCAGGCTGGTTTTACGTTTTTGCTCTTCTGTACACGAACATCACAACATGTTAACTTGAATTCACTGCTGAATTCTAACCCTCAATAACTAAGTACCGTTCTACTTACTTCAAGCCGTGATTATCGGGATTGAATCCATGCTTCTTGCAGACCTCCTCCAGCACCTACACGAAAAACAACTAAAACTTAACATACAAAACATTACGTTGTGCGACCAAAGTGTAGCACAACAAAACCCAGGAACACAGAAACTGAGCTGTCACTAGCTATAGCTACAGTTAGCAAAACAAGCTAATTGAGAGCACAATTATCAATACCAACACTGAAACAAACTGCCCCAAACAGAAAACGTGAAATATGGTTTAAATGAATATTACCTGTAATAACGGTGTATTTGGGGACACTTTAACTGTCTGTCTTCTTCCATTTGGAGTTAGGACAGTCACGGATGTACCACTAGCTGCCATTGCGTTTTGTGACGTCACACTGTTCTTTGAACAACCTTTATTGATAGCAAAACACACACGTACGAGCACTACTTAATTGTAAGGTGTGATATGAAATGACGATTAAAAAAACATTAAAATATGCTGCTTCATATTAGCTTAGAGGAGTTAAACACGTAAGGATGTGGGTAGTATCATGACACTTTTTTTTTGTTTTTCCCTTTTTTGTTTGACTTATGATTCTTTAAGGTGTGTTTTTCTTCCCCTACATATGTTTATTGTTCTGCCTATGGGATATCTATACATTATGTATGGTTAATTCTAGGATTCAGTTCAACATTTTAAGAGTCACTTACTGATCAGAGTCCTCAATCAATAGGCTCCTGCATACATGGGGATTTAGTATAATTTTGTTGTCCTGTCAGCAGGTAACTTTTACTCAATGTCCCTCCCACGACATTAAAAACTAAAGGTGATAGTAGACCCAAATTGTGGAATGCACTTTCTGTAAGTGGGCATTAAAAAACAAACAAACAAAACAAAATGGGGGTTTGTAGAATGATGTGAGACACTTAAATTTAGCACATCCCAGTGCAGTATAAAAGCATACTGTATACTTGTTTACATACTTTGTTCTACTGATCTAAACCTTATTAGTTATTTTTCATACCAATTGTATCATTAACAGCTATTGTTGTGTACTACATTTAAAATATTCAGCATTTGAAGAAGCAGAAAGTTAATCCAATTATTACAAATATTAGCTGTGAAATGCATATAGGTGCATGTGTATTCCGATTCTGTGAACCAGGCAACAGCTCTGTGTTTGGATCTTGGTCTCAGACCTTTCAGTGAAGCATTATTTTCTCCATATACTGGCATCATTTTCTTTGGATCCTCCAGTTTCCTCCCACATTCCAAAAACATGCATGTAAGCTTAATTGGAGACTCTAATTGTCTAGACTTGAATTTTTGTTTGTCCCCTGTGTGTGCCCTGTGATTGATTACGAGAACACGACAATCTGTATAAAATATAATTTAATTTTAATAGTATAACTAAATAGTTATAACTCTAAAAACATACAAATGAAATACCATTTCCAGCAATCAGTTGTCTGCAGCACACACATAGAAAATTATACCACAATGTAAAAAAAGACAACTGTATACTTTTCACACAAGAGCTAAAAAGTAAAAACAGTTCACAGTTCATATGAAAGTGCATCTACATTTTTTTTAAAAACCTGATTAATAAATCAGTTACCTTATCACTTATACAGTCCATTACTTTGGCTTCCTAAAATGTGAATTCAGATATTTTACCTATGCCAAAACCTGTTTCATCTTCCATTTCCTCAAGAGAACCTTTTACTCATCAAATATCCCTATGTTCAGTTCAACAAATGCACATTACACATTTGAATTTTGAACACATTTGAACACTACCCTTGTCAAGTGATTTTTCCAGTTAAATGGCCTTCAGGTTTGAAGGAAGCTTGTCTGCTTGAGTACAGTAGTTGGTGTCTCAGCACGTAGAGTCCTAGAAAGAAATATGTTGGAGATGAGCAGGGTTTACATTCCTTCACTATGTACTGTAGATGTAATCTATCATCAAAGTATCTTGGGCTGTATTTTACACTGCATTGTTCAAAGGACATTAGATTTTTATCATCCTGAATGGAAAGAGAATAAAAAACATGTCATCTACTCATATTGAAAAACGGTCTCTTTCAGATGTGAATACTAATCAGATATGAATTGGATATCCGTCAATGCAACTACACACTTGTGTAACATGTACAAGTGAACGGACATAAAAAAAAAAAAAAATACCGGTAAATGGAAAACAAAACTGATACAGGCACAAAATTGGAACTGAGCCCTTTAAGACAAAGTGTAAACCCAGACTTATTCACCTGGCTTGTGAGCCTCCGGGCGGGGGTTCGTCTCTGCTCATGGATGGACTGCAGGCGAGTGATGAGAAACTTCTTGTCTTCTCCTTCCTGTGTAGGAGAGAGATAAAAGGACGTTTGGGAAAATAATCCTAAAGAACATTCAGGCAGGTATTACACAGTTGCTGTCCTGTGAAAAAAACGCATGTCCATTTTTTTCAATTTTCTTATTTTTACATGAATGGTGTTTCCGCATTACAGACATCACATAAACATTAAAATGAAATAAAAAAAAAATTAAAAAAAATTAAAAATTGGACATAAGTGTTTTTCACAGGACAGTGATGATATGCAACTTAACACACATTCTCGATCTGCTCTTGCAGTAAGCCGATGATCTTCCTTTGACCATCCACCACTTGACTGTGGAAATAGATGACGATCCTGATGGGAATAACAGATATTGTGTCTTCAATCAATACCACTACAGAATACACAAACTATATGACACTGCAAGTACAGGTATGTTGTGTTGGACTGTCACAATAGCATCTGTATGCAATGATATGATATTTTCATTGTTGAGTACTAACAAGAAAATGCCTGCTCCCACAAAGAGGAAGAGCGGGTTCTCCACCAGATAGGAGTGAGCCCTGGACAACATTGATAAATTGGGATTTTCCTTTTCTACGTCCTCCACCCAACGCTTTCCAGCCTGAAACATTGTTTTGAGCTCACGAAAGGGGCCACACGATGAGGAGGGCGTGAGACTGGAGAGAAAGAAAATGCATATGATGTCAATGAGACAAGCGATAACAGTATTATGGTCAGAGGCGGTCTCTGTTTGAATAGTGATGAACAAAGACCGCTTGAATGTTATGCACATTGTGCGTTTACCTCCACATGGTGTAGGTGACACACACAGAGGCTCCGAGGAAGGAGGGGAAGCAGAGTAGAGTGATGAAGATGGTGGTCATCTGGCTGACCCTGTACGGCCTACTGGGGGCCTGACAGTTCATCATCACACTGCTCTAGGGGGGGGGGGAATTGCAAACAGTGTACATCTTTAGCTTACATGCAAATATTACATATAGTAGGATAAACGACAGCCATGAAACAAATTATTAGACCACCACGACCAGACACTGAAGTCTTTTATACATAACACATGATGACTTGATTTTTGTCCCACAATCATTCCCATACTGTCCTCAAATTGCCTCATTTGAAGTATATGCATCTATTTACACGCTCTCTATAAATGACAATGTACCTTTTTAATGTAAAAAAGCAGCAGGAGTTTCAGTATCTGCACCGCAGGCAGCAGAGGTGTGAAAAGAACGCCCAGCCTGAACGACACAATGTTCCGTGTAACGGTAGTAATCGGTCAGTCAGTCAACAGTGAAGTTTGTACAGTCAGAGGCAGAGGAGCGCATACTGTACCAGGCCAGCGTTTGCCCATAGATGAGGTCAAGGACATTCTTGGCAATATCAAATACTGGTTTCCTCTTCTTCTTCAGCACCTTCTCTGAAAACAACCTGCAGAAGAAAATTGCAAAAGTGACATGATGGAATGATATGTTATGTTAATTTGGGGCTTTTAAAGATTTATTTGAGTTGTTCTTTTTCCAGGGTGGAACGATAACGCAAACGCTAACATTCAACTTCAATAATTTGTTTCAACATTTGGAAATGTTAATTCATTTGGTATTTTTCTCAAATCCCTATAGAGTTATCTTTTGCTGTCTGGCAGTCAATTTGAGATAAATTTGAAAAAGTTGGATGTAGTCCTTCATTATTCCAGTATATAGCGCACCATTGGCAGCAAAACAGCCGAACAGCATGAAGCTACCATTGACATGCTCAGGGCTAAACGCTTCATCCTGTGCCTCTAAACGTACTTCTTCACATTGTGGTCAAGTAGCTCGGTGTTTGTCATATCGTGACCATAAAACCTTTGCCCAGAAGGTATTTGGCTGATGGTCATTGGCTGATGGTGATTCAAGGTCTCTCTAGAATGGCACTCAGTAGAGGGCAGACGTGTGCCGAGACCAAACAAATCCTAAACTTGTCTATCTGACTGGCATTACACTCCCATTCCAGGCCTGTAGGGACACAGGGGGTGCTACCTACCAAACAGAAAGTGTTTTTTTTTTTACCACCACAACACCACCATATGCTGGATGTTTTTGGTCACTGCCGCACATAGCCCCTAACTCATTAGCTAATCAACTAACTAACTAACACACACTAATGAAAATACAATCTCTTGCCACACATTTTTGCTCTAATTAACCAATAAACAGTGACCAAAAGACCTAATTGTGAACAACCCACCTCCACAGAAACTCTCCAAACAAGGTGTCTAGAAGAGCGAAGATGAAATCCATTAAGAGGAAGCGATAAAGTTCTTGGCCAACAAAACTCTCCCAGCACTGCGGATCAAAGAAAGCATCAAACGTCAAAGAAAACAAAACAGCACAATCGACAAGTGATTTCTTCTTCTTATGATGAGGTACCTTGAGGCCAATACTGTTTGGATCAGCAGCCACTCGACCCAGCCAATGGTAGCAAAGTACTCCAAGCACACTCACTTTTAACATCAAGTTTCTAGAAAACAACATGCTGGTGGTAACTACATCTTAATACTCTGATGCCTCTTTAACAGCCTGATAGAATTCTTGCACAAGGAATTGCTCCGGTTAGTCGTACTCGTACCTGCCAATGGCAACGTATGTGCGGACGGAAGGTGACTCGTAGTCCTCCATCCAAGATGCCAGGTTGAACATAATTGGCAGCAGCAAGTTTATACAGGACACCACCACGGGGAGAGCCAGGAGGCTGGCCTCGTTCAACAACGGAGCCGTGCTCACACTGCGAGAACTTTGCTGGAGGTTCTAGTGAGAGACGGGGAGAGCAAGACAGTTTTGGGTGACGTGAAATCACCAGCATGATTTTAAGTTCAGAAGTTAAGTTAATTCAGTGAAATCCAAAAAGAGCACTACATCTACATTCTTGTCTTTAATTGAGGGACCAAACTGTAATACTGTACATTTAGTAACAGTGTCACATAGGTATCAATGTAATAAAAATGCTACTTCAGCGCCATACCCGATGCATGTATTCAGAGAAGTAGTAGATGGAGAGCACGCAAGCGGTGGTGCTCGCGAGACATATAGCCCACGCCAGGCAGTGGACTGCCAATCTCCATAGCTTCTGGCATTGTGTGTTTTTGGAGTGTTTATGAATCACCTCTGCTAGCAGCTCCTGCAAAGTGGGCATTGACAGATATGATGTGAGAACATTTTTTTGCATTATTCTTCTATGCCAATTATGGCCCCATTTCCACCAAGTAGTTGAAGCTCATTTCTGTTTGATACGATATGCCATTTTTTTTTTTTTTTTGTATTTCTATTATCAGGTGTGAAGGGTACCAAACAGAAAGATCAGCACGTTATTATTGCCGTTTTATGTCCCCACAAATGATTGCCAATGAGCAGTAAAAAGCTAGGCGTAGAAAATTGCAGTCTGCTGATTGGCCGGGACTTGGAATAGAAAACGTAGAGAGAGTACTTCACAGCAGTAATGAAAAAGGAAGAACCTTGAAATGTTCCTTTAAAAAAAAAAAAAAAAAAAAAAGCCATACACCCAGAAGGTAGAACACAAAATGTTCTGGTTACTACTTGAATTACGAGGCTTAGTACATAGTGGGTGGGCTTAACTCAACTCTACTGCATGGTGGAAAGTTACAGTTAAATAAAGTGGTTATTTTTCCTTGTACCTTGAGCTGGGTGCAGATATTCCCAGACATGAGTTTAATGGAAGATTTTTTGATGACCTTGAAGTCCCAGGAGCAGAAGGCCTTCATGGCTAGGATGCTATGAGATTTGTCAATTCGGAAGCTTCGACCAAATGACTTTGACATGCTGGTGGGAGATAACGTGCGAGTATGCATCAGAAAAGCTACATGTATGTGATTCAGTCGAGACTTTAGTGGTCTAATAGTGAGAGTTTACATTGCACACATCACTCAACAAAGAATACATACCTGTACACAAGGATGATACATGTGAAAAAGTAGGCCATGCCTATAGTAAAGAAATAGGCAAGGGGAATCTTGTAAGGCAGGCGCTTCAACGTGCAGTCCAGATTGCTTCCATTGGACACAGATATAGACTGCCCTCCACTTTCATTTCTGCAGTTCATACGCAGCGTGTAGTTACAGTAGTACCCATAGTACATCACCGTGTCTGAGAAGTATCCCTGAAACATGAGCAGATGGACACTTGCTAGCTCTCTCAAAATATTACAGGCAATGGAATTCATCTGGTTAAAATCAAGCATGAATATTATATAGACTTAGTCGAAAACAATATGCAACCATTCGTACCTACGTGCAATATACGTATCAATTAACCTTACATGCGTTAATATTGCAATGTGGGAGGACGCCGGCACATTATGATAATTTGCGCAACCACATGGAGAACAAGCAAACTACTGGTACCTCATTTTCTATTATGTACTGTATCTTCTATTGGATCTCTATGGAATGTAAAGGTGAACCTAATCAGGTGCATGTTAAAGTGTTTCCCAACCAAAACTGAGGCGCGGCAACAAAAGTTGACGAGAAAGGCACAGAAACATATATATTGTGTACTGAAATAAGGATGGTCTCAATTTACTCAGTGTGAAATGTGGGCGTGTTTATTTTAACACAAAGTTATTATCATGTTGCATGAATGGCAACAGATGGTTGCACAGGATAATTGTATATTCTGTCATCTAGTGGAAGAGTATATAATTGTTTTGCCTGTCACTGGCAAAGCTAAATGAACAAATTTAAAGTTACAAATTTTCAGACCAATTTAGTGAAATTGGATAATTTCCCGCAGCACAAGTGATGATTTCTCACGGCGCAATAATGTGTAGCGGCACAGTGGTTGGGAACCACTGTTTATTTCTATTATTCTACTATTTTATTTGATATTCTAAAAATACCTAATGGCATTCGTGATTTGCACAACACCATGAAAACTCATCTCACCGCCCCAGTTAGAAGCTCCAGTCCAGTGAAGGAGCGTCTGTCGTCAGACAGAGCCGGAGGGTGCACCGCCTGAGGAAGCACTACGAATACGGCGGTCATCAGAAAGAGGAAGAGGTTGAAGAAGAGCAGGGTCTTGAGAAACAGGAAGTACGACAGGACCCCGCTGCCGAATCGGCCGCTCACTCGCTTGAGTGCCACTTGCCACAGCTGGAGGGAGTGCACGAAAGACAGCCAACTGTACCAACTCTGTCTTGCAGCCTGAGAGTAGGGAAGTGAGAGTGAGCAGACAATGTTTTTCTTAACACCATTTGCATTGATCACAACAGTATGCATCTTGGAAAAATGTCCAGATATGTCATCTCTGTTAACCACTGTCAGTAAATACGTGAGTGATTACAATGTTTAAACAACTGACATTGAATTGTGGACTGAAAGAAGCTTGTTCTTTTGTGCGTGTACTGTGACAAAACAAGATTGTTTTGATAGGTTTTTACGTATTGATACCTTCCCTACCTTTACCTTGTCATGTGATGATGATGTGGTCATTGAAAAATGTGAGCCATATATCAAACGTCTGAATATGGTTTACTGTCATAATTTAAAAAGACACACTGAATGGTGCTAACTACACTTATTCATAGCCGGGGTAATTGTGGAAACAAACAACTAACACAAAAAGAGGCAAGTATTGTAAACACAAAAGGGACACTGGAGGTGAAAGTAACTCACAATGATGACGTAATATTTGAGTCGACTGCAGCAGGGGATCCGATTGCCAGGCACAGTGCGTCTCTCCTTTTGCAAAGCTAACCTTCTGCAGATAAGCACAGAGGCAAACGCAATATTCAGTGGACAGTAGAAATCGTCCATACAAAATGATATGATCAAACAATATTGTACCTGAGTTCGCTCTTTTCTGCTACACTGAGAGGCATAGCCCGTAGCATCCTGACTCTGTCGCTTACCGACAGGTTCTGCAAGTTATTCACTAGACGATCCCTTTTGTTAACTAGAACACAGTTTGTGTAAATAAAAAAACGTGACAAACATACATAAGAGACAGCAGGCAATAGCCACAAAATAGGTACAGAACACTCTCACAATCGAAAGGCAACCAACGCGAGAGCCATTTTAAAATCTTCATTTGCAATGAAAATTCAATTTCAGGGCAACTTTTAGAAAATCCTCTCTATATTGTAAGGTGCAGTGGAGTTCGTCCCTAAACTACAACAGTTATGATCATAGCGTTAAATTAATACTTATCCAACAGTGTTTTTTAACACATTGATACCTTTGTTTTAATTTAATTTGCCTGCTTCAACTGTGAAACGTTCTTCTCACCTTCTGCATCTGTACTGTCTGCCTCGATGCCATACCCTCGTATGCTCGGTCTAGCCGAGCGTGAGAAGTCTTGGATGGAGGGTCTGCTCTGCTTGCGCCTCCGGAGCTGCATGGTCCTGTTGTAGTACTGAGAGATGATGGCCCCCCTGCTGCGGCCTGAGAGAGCACAAGAACCAGTTCAGAAAACAGTTATCGCCATTTACAATTCATTCTCCTACATGCTCCACAACATAGAAAAGTCAATAAATTACACAGATGACAGCTAAACTCTGTAAAATAGCTTCAGGATTCGGGTATGCATGTCTGTAAAGTAGCAAAAAAGAAAAAAAAAAAAGAAATAAAAAGGAAAACAGGCAAAGAAAAAAAAAAGAGAAAAGAAAAAGATTTCCCATGACGTGGTTCTTAAAGGGCAAATCAACCCAAACACATTTTTTTCAAGAATATGTTCCCAGCAGGCCCACTAGTGGAAACACGGCATTCTGATTAATAGTGCGTTTGTGCAATATGAGTTAACCAGCAAAGTCCACCCCTTTTTAGCCATCTCTGAGGGCGGCCATTTTGTCACATCTGTCGACTGAAAATGACTTCACAATTGCTCAGGGTTCAGGTAACGACCAATCATGGCTGAGCCGTGGAATAACCCTTATTCCACAATATTTATCAGAATGCCTTGTTTCAACTAGTGGGCTTGTATAGAACATATTCTTGAAAAAAATATGTTTGGATTGAATTCCACTTTAAGTTTTTAAGATGAATTAAAAATAACTCAAGCTTCCGCCACATACTGTACAAGATGAAGCACCTGACCTGCCAAAGATGCTGACAGGGAAAAAGCACACAGTGTACTTCCCCATGAGACTCTGCTCAGCTGAAGTCAGGTTGCATGTCTGGTACAACATTAGCTGACATTGGTAGGATAGCACCAACCAAATGCACACATATGGCCTGATTTACTCAAAACCCAAAAGGCCTCCGCCTCGCCACAATAACCGGAGCTGTCGTTGCAGACAGCGGTGACATTTTACAGCTGCCTTTCAGACGCTGCATTTAAAGAATCCAAATTAGCCAAAGTCTCTGGTTTGAAAATTCACATTACGTGTCCAAATTTGTTTATTTATATCTACTCTTCCCAGTATTTTGCAGCTTTGGCTGCAATGTGCAAAATCACCATTTTGGTTATGCCCAGTTAATCGATCAGCTTCCATATCTGTTTACGAGCGCAGATTTAACCAGTTTTTGCGCGTCCAAAACTTGAGTAAATAAGGCCCATGCTGTTTCCATGATTGACTAGGAAATACTATTCAACTGTGTTATGTGAAAGGATTTATCTGCCAAGTGACGATGTACGAGACGGCTAAAAACTGCTAATGAGTTCTATTCCTCCACAGGCTTGGTAAGACCAACCGATGGTGCGACTGGGCATGGAGGACAGGATCTTCAAGGTGGCTGAAGACCAACGTTCGCCAGTGGAAGGGTCAGGTTCTCTTTCATCATCCTGCATTCCCACCTGATTCCTCCGCTCACTGTGCTCTGGTCCAGGGCTGGACAGGTAGGCCACATAATCTAAGGAATTCAATCAAAAATTCAAAGTAAAAGTCACTGTAGAATTTCTGGGGCATACTACAAATGTAATTATTCCATTATTTGTGGTGTACTCTGCGACTGCATAGCTTCATATTGAAAGTCATTCCCAATAATTGGACTCTCATGCAACTTAATAATAGAGCTTAGCAAAATTTTAAACGACAACCGCAACAATAAACAAATGACCAAACTGATACCCGTTAGACAGTGTCAATACGAACTGTAACTGCGAACTAATGTTGGGACTGCTCAGTACGTGTGCGGTAGATACAGGTACATGCATATACATCTACATGAATGTAACATCCACCCACTTTTTTCACCATACAACTCAAAAACCAACCAGTCAATGTCAAGTGAGTTCGTCTACTGATTGGCTACAGTCGTGACAAAAAAATAGCAACTTGCAGTTGCAGACTAACATTTAGGATGACTGAGGACACCACAGAGTCAAACATTATTTACTCACAGATGTAACTAAGAAACTGAATTACAAGCACATGATTAAAACGTGATGACTGGTACTTTTAAGGTATCCAAATCAAAGCATTCAGCAAACTAAAACAGTTTGTAAAACATTAGTGACTGGTACAAACTTGGACCCTGTGTGACATTTCTTGCCAACAGTACAAAAAGTTAATGTATGTTTTATTATATCAACGTAGCTCTTATACGACTCTTGATTTATGCCAGTGATACTTAAAGTGTAGTTTGAGTACCACTAGTTGAAAGTGGGCTCTCTCTACTTCTAGTGTTACGCAAAAAGAATCCCTGACTATTTAAAAATACAAATGAAACATGCAAAAACATCCATCCATTTTCTATACCACTTATCCTGGCTAGGATAAGGGGTGTGTGTTGGAGCCTATCCCAGCTGACTTCGGGCAACAGGCGACAAACACCCGGGACTGCTTGCTAGCCAATCCCAGGGCACATACAAACAACCATTCACACTCGCATTTACACCTATGAGAAACTTAAGAGTCTTCAATGAGATTAACATGCATGATTTTGGAACGTGTGATGAAAAGCTCACGCGAGCCCGAGGAGAACATGCACACAGGAAGGCCGTAGACCAGATTCAAACCCCTAAACTCAAGAGCTGTAAGGTACATGTGCAAAGCGCCTGTCCAGCGTGCTGCCACATGCAGTTCAATCAAACTTATGAGATTTGTAGCTAGCTAGACATATAGCCTAAAATTTTCTGAATCTAGTACAGCACATTTTAACGTATTGTAACTTACAGTGAGTACCTTATAATAAATTTGCATTTAATCTTTAAGAACTGCTTGTTTTTAAACATTTTTTATTCACCTTGTATGTGCACACATTATAAGCACATTTTTTTTCTTTTTCTACACTTAAGCGCAGTGTCAATGTTCTAACTGTGCATAATGTTACAATGGCTTACAACTCGGGTGGCAAACTCATTTTTTGTTGGAGGCCACATCGTAGTTATTGTGTCCCTCGGAGGGCCGCTATGACTGTGAACCCATATAAATGTATGATCGCCTTTTATGATCACATATACACAACAAATTGATGGATAGGTTGCTTTGAAATTATTGATGTAATTACAGTATTTGAAATTGTTAAATTATTTTTCACTTTATTTTATAGTGGAGGGTTGGAAACAAATAATATCTCATATCTCAGTGTTATTGAAAGTGAAAACAATTAGCAACATGAAACGTGAAGTTCAAACACATGATTTGCCTTTGCGGGCCACATGAATTGAGCTTGAGGGCCGGATCTGGCCCCCGGGCCTTGGCTTTGACTCCTGTGGCTTACAATAACAAATACTACTACTGATAATAATAATAAATCATATACCTCTGCCTGATTTTTTGCTGAACACTTCGGCCTACTAAATCATATTTATTTTTTATCAACACTTGGGTCTACTACGTTACTGTATTTCAATGTTGGTCATTATGGTGGTACTTGGAGAGGTACTTGTATACATTTTTTTGGGTGGTACTTCGTGTAGAAAGTTTGATAAGCACTGAGCTATACAGTTCTCAATGTCAAAAGAACTTTGGCAAGTAGATGGAATGCAGTGGTGCAGCTTACTGTATGTACCTCGACTCTCCTCATCCAGTTCTTTCTGTAATTGCTGTAGTTCGAAAGCTTCGCCCATGCCTCCATTATGAATCTGCTCTGCTATCAGCTGATGAAATGAGTCATGAACACCTTCCTCATCTGCTGGGCTCCTGACACCATGCCGCAAAGATAAGAGCACATACACAAAAACAGGAAACAGCACTATAAGCACAAAGATACAAGGGTGAATTATGTGCCATTTCAGTACAAACACCGCACTGAGAGAAGTTGAGGCCCTAGTGGAAGGAACAGTTAACAGATGTGTTATCTCGATGTACGGAAAGTCAAAAGCCGACAACACAAAATACACAGAAGCAGTTCACATCGGTGCTCTTAGGGCACAGTCACAGAGACATACTTGGAGACAACAACAATAATAGTTTATATAAAATGCCCACTTGTATAGAAATCACTCTACAATGCATTTATAAATCAATCAATCAATCAATATTTCTTTTCAGAACATTTCAGTCAAATCATTTTCTTTCTCCTTTTTATGTGTCTATCTTTCTTTCACTTCAAAGAGTTCCAATACTTCACTTAAATGCATCTGGGTGATATTGTCAAAGTCTGCCTACATGGTTGTGCGACAGTAATTATAGTGGAGCTCTCTGCTCAAGAGACAAAGGAACAATAAGGTCTCAGACTGGGGAAACTTGTGAACCAATTTAAGGCTCTTTATGGAACTAGGGAGGGTTCAAACAAACAAATAAAGCCTCTGCATTTATTTGTTTGTCCAACCACCTGTGTTCCTTACTCTCCGCCCACTGACTGTGCTGAGCAAAGGCAGGGGAGCTTGAAACAAGCCAAGGAGAAAAGCACAAGACGACACTGGAAGAGCATAAAAATAAAAGGATTTCCATACTCACTCCAGTCCAGCTTCAATGAGGGGGTGGCCCAGGTCGAAGTTAACATTCCGAGCCATTCTTCTCTCCCGTTGACTCTGCGTGTGTTGACTACTTGCTGCGGGGCTCACACCTTTACCAGCTCATAAATGCACTCCACTCCCAGCATGGCGCTGACTCTACTACCTGCTGAAAGGTGGGAGGAGACACAAAAGAGGAGGCAGGACCATGAGAACATGACGAGCATACGACAGGTAGGAAGGAAAGCCAGCACACTACTTTGGAATCTGGACACACGAGTCCTGACTTGCCCGGTGCACTCGTTCAGTTTCATGTTGTAAGTCTATGTAGCTTATGATCACTGAGATCCTGTCCAAGTATGTTTCTTAGTAAGGTGAAAAAGGAATATTACAGCCACATAGTTGAGTTATTAAACCCTAGTAGGACTCTCCGAAAAATGTATGCATCCATGGTTGTGGGTCTTCCAAATTAATCAGCACTGTGGGCTTGTCATGAGAGGTCAGGTCACTGTGTCGCAGTCACTAGAGCTCCTTTGTAGAACTGCATGTGATGAGGACTGAGTCAGATGCCACCGTGTCCCTTGTAACATGAATATTCATGAATGAAATCAGAATGGTGCATTGTCAGAATTGTGTGTGAGTGTGCGCATGACGCAACTGCATTCACAATTTCATGGGATTAAAGTGCATTATTGTCACATGTATTAACAAGGTTCCATTGCGTTGTAAATCCACATGCTTTGTTAATAGGGCTGAACAATATATCGGAAAAATATCAATGTCGCAACAATGGCCTTTGCAATATGCTTATCGCAAAGACATGCAATAATTTTCTTATGGAATTGTATTCTTTTATCTGATTTTGATCAGTCGGATGCAAACTTAAATGTGCATCGCCACCCAATAGTTGGACATTATCTATGGGAATTACAATCAATTTTCTAAGATCACATTGAGCATGCTTATTCTGTCGCATGAAATGCAATGTTCCTTCTTCCATTAGATAACAAAAATGTTATTTCTTCAGGTACATGTTAAATATTGCAATAATATCTATATCGCTATAGTCAACATCCATATAGCTAGCTCTGGTTAACAGAGAAAGCTTCACTAAGTGCTACTTCTTGTCCAACAGCACAGTCAGTCACGGTTAGAAAACAAATCAAAAGTCCTTAAAGTTTTTCAGCCCAACACATGCTAGGACCAACATCCATGTTTCCTTTGAAGCTGCAGTGCGTAAACTTCCTCCATTTTCACCCACCAGACGAGATAACACAGTGCTGATTAAGCCTCTCAGCTCCTCTAAAATCTTGAACTATTTTTCAGTATTTTAGCTTTTATATTTTGCGTCGACTGGAGCTGTGGCCCCTTTGTCGTCCGTTGTTAAAGCTAACTTAACATATTACTATACATTTCTGTAGCAGGACATAATCACACAATAATCACCTCTTCCGAAGAATCCATCTATTTTCTTCAGTGGCTGTCTTCAAAACAGAATAAAAACATTCTAACGAATCACAAGACAGGGAGGGAGGTGCTAGGCATAGCCTATGTCATATCAAAGCGATGACTCTGTTGTTGTAATGAAGAATTCCGGCCTAGGAGGCGACAGAAGCTACGCCCAGCAGCTTTACCATGAATGAAGGTAAAAATAAGTTGTATGCTAATTTTTCTCAAGCTGCAACTTTGGGGGTTTCCCATACCTTAAATAACGGAAGATTTTGCCCTCATTACCTAAAGCTAGTGACAAACGTGTCATAGAGGAAGTTTATGTGTTTGTGCTCATTGCACTTCTTTTCTGGGTTCGATGTGTCAATAAATCTCCCCTTCAGACCAAGAACAGATATGCCCAGCGGCTTTACAAACACGCACCAAACAACCTTACATTCGGGCTTCCAAACATCTGGCCTGAACCAAGACGCCCTGTAATGTCAACCGCAACTATTGTTCTGTTTGTTCCTCCACTGTTGTATTGTCACAACTCGTTTGTGTGGGGGGTTGGGCATGGATATCACTACACTGTTTGAAATTGTGTCTTTTATCTGTGTTAACAGATAATAAACTATCCTTAACATTTTTAAGGTATCCTCTGTATTAGAGTAAGTATTTCCCCCCATAACAATACACTGGTACCTCAGTATTTTCTGGAGGGTTATGCTTCAAAAATAGTGCAGAAACCTTGAATCGTCGTCATCATCATCATCATCATCATCATCATCATCATCATGTGCCAACTCAAACTAGACGTTGGCAAGCCAATCTTGCGATATCTCTTCATACTAGACTGCATTTCGTCAAGAATTTAAGGCTAACTTATTTTGGGTTCTATGAAGTCATCAGTTTGACTCTTGTAACAGTTTCCTTGCAATTTGATTCATTTTTTATGGGTAGAACTGTTTAGAAATCTCAACTAAGGTCGGACAAATGTCTTGGAATGGATTGTGCTCCACGTTGCAGGCCCCCCTGTAAATGTTGTTGAATGCATGCTCCTCTGTCCCCTCAGCCATGCACTCATAGTTAGGATGTGCAGTGTTGACATCCATTCGTCCATCCGTTTTTGACACCATTTATCCTAGTCAGGGTTTATGCATATTCCGGCTGAATTCAGACGATAGGCTTACTACGCCCTGGATGGGCCAATTGCAGAGCACACAGAGGAAACCAGCATTCACATTCAGAGTATCACTGAGTGAAATCCACGCCAGCTGCATGGAAGTCAGCCGAGTCAAACACTACACTGCTGTACTTGAAATGACTGAAGCTTGAAGTGGACGTCAACAAAAAAAAAAGAAAAAAAAAACATTTGCAATAATATGTCTATGCGCCTTCACTTGTCTAAAGATGGGATTCTGATTAATATTGCGTTTGTGGAATATGAGTGGAGCAGCAAAATCTAGCCATCTCAGGGGGCGGCCATTTTGTCACTTCTGTCGACCGAAAATGACATCACAGTTGCTCAGGGCTCAGGTAACGACCAATCATGGCTCATGGTTTTCTGAAGATGAGTCATGATTGGTCGTTAGCTGAGCCCTGAGCCCAGTCATACTGCTTAACTCACATCCCACAAACGCAATAGTAAGGTTGCATAAAACAAAGAATTTGGGGGGGTTGACTTCCCATTGAAATGGATGTACTGTGTATCCAGTTCCTTATCTAATTGCAACCAGGCATGACTGTCACAAACACAAAGTCTTCTCCCTTTTGTACTTTATGAAGAAAACGTCCTTTGCCATTCCCCCCCACACACACACCATGTTACAGTAATCTTTAACCGAGAAAGCATTCCAATCAAATAAAATCATATAGACACTGGCCAGTACTCTGCCTTATCATTCTTCCTGAGGAATCAGTATCATCGGTATTATAAAATAAAAAATATAGCTGGAGGGAATTGTTTCCAGCCCTGCCAAGCCATTCAAGTAAAGAAATGTTTTTAGTGTGACTGAATGTTTGTTTTTAAGTTAACGTCTTTCTGGTTGCTCTCTTTTCCATCCATCCATCCATTATCGATACCGCTTATCCTCACAAGGGTCGCGGGGCGTGCTGGAGCCTATCCCAGCTGACTTCGGGCAGTAGGCGGGGGACACTCTGAATTGGTTGCCAACAGGGCACACAGAGACAAACATCCGCACTCACAATCACACCTACGGGAAATTTAGGCACGGGGAGAACATGCAAACTGCACACAAGGAGGCCGGAGCCGGGATCGAAGCCACGACGTCTGAACTGTGAGGCGGACGTGCTAACCAGTCGACCACCTTGCTCTCTTTTGTTGATATCAAAACCAAAAACAAATTAGGGCTCACTTCTGAATAGCGTCCAACACAACCTGAGTGACTTAATGGTCCGATCATGTCATTTTAGCATGATCAGTTCAAATCCCTATTTTCAGCTGAGAAAAAAAATGAGGGACCATCCGAGGACATTCACAAGTTCAGAAGAGTTTATTTTATATCTTAAAAGGATTGGATAAAATGGTCCATCTTTTGATCGAATCTGTGATTGATTATCATTGTTTTTTGTTTTTTCTTTACTCGCTGATTATCTCCAAAATCATGATTGTGTGTTGGGACTGCCTGCCCACCCATCAACTGTGAAAAGATACACCCAAGTAAATGTTTTCTTTTCCAAAAATGTGTCTTTGAGTGAGCTGTTTTGAATTTTGCATAATATTGCCTCCACGGTGAGTTTCTTTGCCCATGAAATGGCAGCTAGACTGCCAGACTGATGCAACGACAGCGAAGCACATGTAAAACTAAAAAGGTGAGCAGAGCTGCAATGTCAGCTAGGAATGGGTATCGATAAGATGTTATCCATACTACTACTCTTAATGATACTGCTTATCGTTGGGGTTAGGGTTAGGTTTAGGGTAAGCCATTTTGGGAAAACAGGCTGTCAAATCAACCTCCGGTAGGACGTTTCACACGGGTAGGACATTTTGGCAGAAAACCGGGGGCAGTTTAGTACCGGGGTTCGGTACCTATCCCAAGTGTCAGCACGCACAGGATAGCATAAGTAGACAACAGCAGTTTCTGGTAACCTGTATATACGCCATTCTCGGTGTGGGGGCAATGTATCTGCTGCATCGGCACACTAAACAATCAAACAACCCCCTCCCCCTTTCTTAAATCGAATGCTGTAACTGTTTATCCTTTCTGTGTCTTGATCAGAAAAATACTGTACATAATATTTCTGCGTTTATGCTGTCTTCTTAATTGGTGGGAAAATGGCGCAATGACAAAGTGTGCATTTTGTTCTCATGGACAGTAACAGCAAGGACAGAGTAGTGTGGGGGTGACATAGCCACTTGGGGGGAGGAGGCTGCACTACTGCCAAAACAAATAGTTGGAACAACTCAGACATAGATGGCCAGAGTGTTCAAAGTGGCGTACAGGCCGATTAAATCACAACAGGAAAAAGGAGTGGTATCACATCTGTCATTGTAAAGAAATGCTCAACTTACTGAATGGGATGGAAGATTCCCAGAGGGACAAATAAAAAGCGTACATATGTTCTAAGAGCAACAACAATACAGAACCATAACTGAACTTGATTGTGTGCATACCTTGAAAAGCAAATGCATGTATTTACACTACATTAAGAATGATGCTGTCTATTGGAACATATTAGAAAGATTGAAGGGGGGGGGGCGGTTGCAACAAATTCAGTCCGTTATTGTTAAAAGTGGGTTTGCGGGCACGCATTCATTTAGACCTTAAGGGGCAAATATAGGGTAAATCCTGGCTTCATCGGCACCGAAAAGCCCCCATTGCGTGTTTCAGCACAATGCACCCATCTAGGAACGTGGGAAAGCTCAAATACAATTTATACGTGGAACCTTTAAACAACAATAAACCATCCTGCCATTGTTCGACAGAAGACACAAGCTCATTCACCCGGCTCGGTGTTTGGTTCAAATGTCTGCATTTTTTTTCTGCTGACCAAGCATACTTCTCTGGGTGACAAGAAAAAATTAAAATATTCATATATTCGGCAATTTATTGCGACATTATCCGCTGTTAATTTGGAAAGTTGTTCTTTCGTTTGGTGCCGGGGACTTCGTCAAATAGTTTTATAAAGTTGTCAAACGTTTCGATCAGGCGACGTATAACTACAATGGATTAATCTGACTGAGAGAATATGATATCAAGTCAAAGAAGTTAGTATTTACTCACCACTTCTGAAAGTTCGCAATCTGCCAACTCTAAGTTTACCAGTAGTCAAAACAGTCAGCACTGAGCAGCACCTCAGTCCAGCAACCCAACTCGCACGGGGGAAACCATCATGCTTAAATGGGTGTTTGTTTGTTTTTAGCATTGCACAAAATGCAAAAGCGCAATGCTATGTTAAGTTCGACACGTCATACATCCTATTTACGACTTTTGTCATTCGCGCCAACACTGAAATTATGTATTTAGCGACATGGCACTTTGATTGATAGGCAAGTAACCTATAGGATCCCCCCAGGCATTTCTCGCAGTGGTTCCACCTGATTCGCACGAATACGCACAATCGACGCAGTACAGTACCGGTATATAATTTATAGAATGTATAGTGCCTGTGTAAGGTTGAGTCGACCACTTTCTGAAGATTATTCAGATTTAGTGGTTCAAGTAAATGTCGATTTTAACAGCTCTGAAGTACAGGTATACTGTACTTCCTAATTCAATCAGAAGCGTGTATCAAGCTGGTAGCCCTTTCGCATCAAAACATAAGAAGTACAGTACGTACGCTCCCTTTCAAAAAAAGGTTGGTGAGCCCTGCAATACAATTTACAATATCGGCTCAGGCTGTACAATATATTTTAGCTAACAATACATGGCCAGCCATTTCACCGTTGAGATTCTCCTTTGACCAGTTAGGAATCCTAATGGTCAAGCTCCTGACATTTTTTCCTAAATTAATTGCAAGCACTGAGGCAGACAACATAAATGGAAACAACACGATATGTATGCATGTTGACAAGGTGGACACTGGCAGGGTGGACATTTCTGGCAAATGTTTACATTTAGGGGCATAATGTCCCATGTTCTCAAGTCAGAAAAGGCGCGCAGATATACGCTCTTTTTTTGGCTGTACAGATCCCATCCACTTAAGTTTGTCAATATTATTCACTCTGGGTGGAGCGACCCTGTTATGACTGCGTTCCCTGTTAAATCTGGCGGAGCACGGTGGGATCGGGGGGTGGGGGGTCGAGTGATCTGAATTTGCCGTGCGGCCGTCATGTGCTAAAAAGTTGTCGTCGACCGGCTGTCTTGAGCCGAAACGTAGTCGGCGACGGAGTGCGGCCGTCACGCGCTGAAACGTAATGGTTTATTTATTTTGTTAAATTTGCTGTTTGATTTTTATTATTTTTCTCCTGTGTGTTTGTGGCTTACAATTTATTCAACAAATATTTTTTTAAAAAGTAAAATTAAAAAAAATCAATCTTTTCCTAAGAATAAAACAAATTATTTGTTTTGCATCTACTTATTCTTGGAAATCCAATAATGATGATGATGATGATGATGACGATGATGATGATGATGATGATGATGATGATGATGATGATGATGAAGATGATGATGATGATGATGATGATTATTGGTGATGACAACAACAACGTAGTTTTACTTTTGCGGAGCTTTAGACGCCGTGAAGCTTTTGAGTCTCTTTAGAGAAGGGATTAATTCATTAAGATTGTGGTCGTGGTCGATGTTTCTCAGCAAATTGTCGTGTTGACAAATTACCGCTGTACTCATGTTCCTGCATCCTGTCATGTGATTTCCTGTCAACCGTAGAGTCGAAGTGTATTTTTCGGTCAAATATAGTGCACATCTGACGTCTTCTCCACTGAATATAATGTCAGTTGTTCAAACGCGACTTTGAAGACCAATGCTAACTCTAGATCAGGCAGTGAGGCACTTGGAATATGATTCGACGGTCCAAAACTGGATATTTTGATTGATACTGCGGAACTAACTTTTGTTAAGGCAAGGTGGCTGCTGAGAAGAAAATGTTTTCTGTGTGAATATTTTTGCGGGACGGACATTGAGAGTTTTTACATTTTGTTTATTGACAAGCTAATTCATTGAGATAAAATGGAGACTAATGCCAACTTCACAAGACTCTTATCAGGTAACACAACATTATATTCCAAATATATCTGTAAATCTGTTATCTGTGTATGGGAGGCTAGAGGATTTTTTTTAACTGACACTTAGATTAAAACATTTTAAACAGTCAAAACAAAATTACAGCTCTCTAATTTTAATAATATTTTTTAATGTTATTTTGGCTGCAGAAGAAAGCAATTGTTCCACCCCGTCGTCAGACTCCTGCCAGTATCATACAGAAATATATGACCAGCTGCCAAGCATCCAGGTTTTACGGCCTGAGCAGATCAGACAGGATGCTTCAGAGGCTGATTTGGGGCTCGGACACATGTCCAAAGGACCCAGAGACAAGATTTCTACACAGCCATTCAGGAATCTTACTATGTGCTTTCAAGGGAAAAGACATGCCAGGTGGGCAGGTTGACCATACATGAAGCTGAATGCTTCCTCTTTTTATTTCTTCACTTTGCACTGCAAATGTACATGATTACAATTGCTGCAATAACTGTTTGTTTGTAATTGTGTTTTTAAGCCTAATGTACAATGCTCCAAAATCGGCAGGTAAACATGCTCTTCAGTTTTAGTAATTTATTTATTTATTTTTACAACCTGTGGGGTTTCTCAGGAACAGAAGGAAGATGCAAACCAGCAACATTGGTTTCTGTGAGTCATGGAGGCTGAGTCAAATTACCAACACCAAGAGGGTGTGGTCCAAGTTGGGAGGAGTTATTTCACGACTGTTACCATGGCAGCACACGTTACATGTCATTGAAGGTATTGAATAGATTGTTCAGACCAGTGGCGGGCGGTTCATTTGGTACCTGGACCTTCAGTGGGGACTAAACTACCTCAGAATACAACATAAAAATCATCAATAATATACTAAAACACAATATAACAGCATGAAATTGTCCCATGTATAGTACTGTATATCATCTGGATACATGGTGCTACTATAACTGAACTATAGCCTCGTCAGAAATATTTCTAGACTCCCTTCAGCCCCCCCTCCCAAATTTCTTCATGTTTATATTTATTTAAAATGATTTATTAAAGAAATGGTCTCGGACCTATAGTTAAAGGTCAGCAGCCAGCACTACTGATTCTGAAGGTCTTGCGCAGATTGACGTGGGAGCACATAGAGGTTTGAAATCTTATTGGCCAAAAAACAAAATCCAACTTCCACATACAGTACTGTTAGCAAAGCAACAAAGAGAAACACTATGAAATGAAGAGAATGTAATGTTGAGAATAAATGAATACAATTTCATGCAATATATATAATTTAGGTTAAAAATGTAGGTCATTGCGTCTTTATGATAGTGTTTAGGCCAGTAAAGAGGGGCTTGCTTACCCTGACTTTCCACCACTGGTTCAGACAATATATGGATGATGATGATGATGATATTTTATAATAGAATAACCCTCACATTGACTGATCTGTTTCAGGCCGGTTTGGTGTAGGCGTAAATGCCTATTTTGTATTCCTCAGATACCTGGTATACTTGAATCTAATACACTGTGCTCTCATATGCGCTTTTATTCTGGGGCCTACAACATTTTTTGGTAGAAGCAACAAAAATGGTGAGTGAGTTAGCCGAAAAGAGTAATATGACAGGAGGAAATGAACCACAACTGACAGACTTTGTAGATTCACAAATCAGTGTTTGTTGTGTGTCAATTCACAGACCCATTAAGGTTTGGAGGCAATGACTCGGTTCTGGATTTCTTTTTGGGATCGGTAATATTCTATGTGTTTGTGTGCATGATATGTTTTTATGTTCTTTTTTTTTTTTCTTTTTTTTTTTTTTTACAGTAACTCTTTTATGTCATCTGCTTAGGGCTACCTGGATCGTTCTCCTGTCTTCTATGGTTTCTATACACGTGGTTCACTCAATTATGCCTGCTTGAATACTCCACTGCTGTACCTCATAGGCATCATTGCAATCCTCCTTCTCACTATAATCGTGGAGATCCGTAGGTCAGTGGTCCAACAAAAAATCTGTGTCAGTAAGATTGATTTTGATACGCTGGCTTGGAATAAGCGTCATTTATTTTTCTTTTTGCACGGGTGACACTGGAACAAGAGCAGCACTTCAGTTTTCAATATTGATGAACACCTTTCAAGTTCTGTTAGCACGAGTGCCATTGCTAATTTACTGTGTTGAATGACAATATCTTCTCTGAGATACTGCAATGCGACACATGATATAACTATAAGTGCCGTTCTCTCTGTGATGAGTCTTTTAAACATGGCAGAAATCAACTTAAAGCGAATGTTCACAAAATATCTTCCCCCTTTATTTGAACCGGTGTTGATTTGTCTTTTTCCTTCTTTTTTTTTTTTTTTCAAACGTATAACAAGGACAACTGTCGGCTACAAGCACACATGGATGCTGGGAAAGCGTTCCAGGATGAATGTGAGCTTTAAAATCTTTTGCGGCTGGGATTTCACCATCAAGGAGGCTGATGCAGCCACGCTCAACCGCAGCTTCCTGAGGAATGATCTCAAGGTGAATGGACACGTACACAGACCCATCATGCATGATGCCATATGTCCTATTGCCATTACCACCATTTTAAAGTGGGGTCTTCAAATTTTGAAGGGAATATCTTCATTTCAACCATCAACTAATGGAAACTGTGAAGTCTTCATTCAACATTTTCAAATATTTATATATAAACAAAACTGTGGAAGAAGGCATCTAGTGAAGTAGTGTGACATGATTGCCCTGACCATAGTGGGGTGATCTTGAACAGCGATTGTGTGCCAGGACCTCTTGTCCAACAGTAATTCAGAATCCATAATATCAGACTTGTGTGATCTGCACACACAAAGGAAGCCCGCTCTGCACAATATGCACAGAGTTAATGCAGACTTCAAAACTGATTTGTCAACAAAGCGAAGTGCCTTGAGACCGTCATAACTGGTGGCTAACCGCGTCGCTAAGGCTAAAAAGTCATTCCATATTGGTGGTAAAAAAAAAAAAATCTGGATTTGCGTTTATTATTGTAGCATTGCACTCATTTTTTGGCTTTGTGTTGCAAGCCAAAATTTGAGTTACATTCACCGAAACTCACATCCAGACCCTCACACAATGAGAATACCTAACTAAGCCACGCCCCTTCAAAGCACCCAGCTCAGGTGCACTGTTGCTGTGACTTCCAGCTTTCCCAATGTACAGTAATTCCACTTGATAGAATTAGTTCATTTACAATCTCTTTGATTATGTTCGATTATGTTTTTATCCAATACAATGGTATTTATGTTCAGTTATGTTTTTATACAATGGTATTTTTCTTGATTAAAAACATGTGTTTTTAATTCATTTTCGGGGGTATTGTTAATTTATTCCATCCATCTAATCTCTGTACTGCTTATCCCATCGGGGTCGCGGGCGTGCTGGAGCCTATCCCAGCTGTCTTTGGAAGAGGCAGGGTACACCCTGCATTGGTCGCCAGCCGATCGCAGGACACAAATAACCGAACAACCATTCACACTCGCGTTCACACCGACGGACTATTTGGAGTCTTCAATTATATATGAGTAAATCGAGTGAATTAAACCCAAGCCCAAGTAATAATTCTAATCAAATCAATAGTATGAGGGGTGTTACACACGTTCTTTATCTTCTCAGCTATACTTGGAGGAACAGCGTTTCTCCCAGTATGAGGCAAGGAGGACAGTGTGTCAGCGGGTGCGTCTCTACCTGCTCCGGCTCATCCTCAACCTGCTTGTTCTGTCTCTACTGGGTGGAGCTTTCTACCTCATCTATTTTGCAACTGAAACATCGCAGTCTATCGGAAAGGTAGTTGGACTTCACGGACAGTAATATGCTGGATTTGACTTGAAAATCATTCTCTTCTCTTTGTGACGCAACCGAATCTCCACGTGTTCTCCAGAACAATGACTACTGGTTGGTCAGGCTCCTCCTCCAGTACCTCCCGCCGATCACCATCACCTTTGTTAACCTTTTCCTCCCTCACATCTTCCGAAAGATTTCCTTTTATGAGGACTACTCCTTCACCATTCAGGTCAATATCACGTTGGTGAGGTAAGAAGCACAGCATACTGCGCACAGTATAAGGAAAGGCTTTTGTGTCTGCACACACAGCTGAGCTCAGATTGTCTTTCTTCAGGAGTATCTTTTTGAAGCTTGCCTCGCTGGGGATATACTTATTTTTTGTCTACACAACAACACATGAGCAAGTAAGACATGTTTTACTTTCATGACCAGCACTTTTGCTCATTCATGCATGGTGGGGGGTGGGGGTCGCTGGTGCACTGCACCCCCCTGAAAAATGCTTGGACCCTCCGGGGCCCAGGTGCCAGACCAGATTATTTATATTTTGGTAATTTCAGATCTTTTTTCTTTTTTTCTGTGAATTCTTTTGTACATTTCCCCCCGTCAGGAACAAAAATGAAATTTTATCAGGGTTCTCTGATGAATTTTGAAAAAAAAAACTGTGTAGCCACACTGAGATATCCTTGGCCCCACTATGGACCAAGGAAAAAATCCTAACTCCGCCAGTGATATTGGGGGACCCCGACTCAGCATGAGAGCCGACCAAAGTGGTCCCTTCTCAATGTTTCTTCTTTTTTCCCCTCTATGGGTTTGTGAGTTTTTCAGCCTCAGCCTCTTGGGGATTTTAGTTCAGGGGATGTCTAATTGTCAACCGTGAGCTAGTAAAGCCCTTTTAGACTCTTTTGTAATTATAGCTTACATAAATAATTTGACTTGGTGCACCTTCTTTTCCACATTGCATATAAAGAAAACTGCCATTTAACCTTGGACCTTTCACTTTCTGTTTTATAGTGCGCTGAAAATCAATTTGGAAGAGAGATGTACAAGCTCTGTATCTTTAACTTCCTTGCCACTTTCTGCAATGCCTTCCTCGTGAACTATCCCAGGAAGTGGGTTTGTTTTATTTTATGTTATTCTATTTTTTACGTATGATTGCATTATGAATTTAAAGATCAATTGTACCAAGCAACCTGGTTTATCCCGGCATTCTCTGTATTGACTATCAGGCTGGTGCAGGAGAAGTTCAACTCATCATTACTAGGCCGGGTATCAGGGAAGCAACATTTTTTGGTCCCCTTCAATGTGCTGGACCTGGTCTATGGACAAACTGTGTCTTGGGTGGGCGTCTATTTCTGCCCTCTGCTGCCTCTGATAGGAACTGTCACGCTGATACTGACGTTCTACATCAAGAAGGTTGGCTAAAATTACTAATCTACAATCTACCATTAGGAAATACATCATATAAACAGAGCTGGGCATCGTCTAACCACCACCGCGTTCCGTCCTGCATATTTAATCGACCACGTGGTCCAGGTCCATCGCTTGTCAGCTCGAGACCGTAATCTTCACGTCATAAGCGGGCGCCGCACGAGCAGACACGCCGCCAAACAAAGAAAAAATATCAAACAAAAGCAACAGGCAAATACACACGCACAGAGTCGTGATCTGTGAAATAAAAACAATATGGGACACATGTCATTGCGTTTGTGGGACCGCAAGGTAACAACGCTGTTTGAGTTTATATTTTTTCCCTCACTCGGCCGCGAATGATGTGGTACAGGTTAAGTCCGTTCTCAATGTCGTTTGGCCCACTCGGACCGACTGGGACCTCGTGGGTCGATTAAATATGCAGACGGGAAATAGGCGATGCCCAACTCTACATATATATCCAGTATGTGTATATATATATATATATATATGTATGTATGTGTATATGTGTGTGTATATATATATATATATATATATATATGTCTGTATGTATATATGTATATGTCTGTATGTATATATGTATATGTCTGTATGTATATATGTATATGTCTGTATGTATGTATGTATGTATATGTACTGTATATATGTCATATATGCATGTATCTGGCTTTTGATCCGACCTGAGACCTGAAATGTCGTCTCTTTTCTGGTGTCTGTTGTATAGTGTTTTATGTTAATTTATTGATCTAGCTGTTGTGAAATGCACTATACAAATAAAATTGTATTGTATTGTATTGTATATGGATGTATGTATGTATGTATATATATGTATGTATGTATATATATGTACATGTGCATATGTATGTATGTATGTATGTGTGTGGGGGGGTATATATCTACCATTAGGAAATGACACGTGCCACTGTTAACCTAATAATTGTTAAAAAAAAAAAAAGGAACTCTCCATGGAGGAATACAATAGTTTTGATGAATTATGTTTAAGACGAATGTTGACATCTTCATCCCTGTGATGTCAGTTCACAGTCTTGCGGTGCTGTGTGGCAGAGCAGAGGATGTTTCGAGCCTCCAACTCCTCCGTTTTATTCCACTTCATGTTGCTGCTCGGCTTTGTCATGGCTGCCACCACGCTGGGCTTCACCCTCTTCCAGCAACAAACACCTCTTCCAGTGGAAAAAAACATGTACTCCGTCTGTTCACTTCAAAAGAAACTGACTTGATTTTGAGGCTTATTCTTATACAATATTTGTACTCTCCTGATCAATTTCATGTTGTGCTGTTCCCTTGTGTGTCAGATTCCTTCAACATTCCCCCTGTGGCCCATTTGGAAATGGACAAAGTGTTGTTAATGTGACGGGAGTGTGTGTGGAAAGTCTTCCAACCCTCGCACAAACCGTTATCCACTACCTGACCTCTGAGGCCTTTGCACTCCCGCTCATACTTGCTGAGCTGTAAGTCACCCACTTCCTCAATAGTTTGAACCACGATCAAAGGGTTCTGCTCTGTATATGTGGCCTATTTATTTAAATGCCTAAAAGCAACTTCAGAAAGCAGTACACAAAGTAATACAATTTCTGGCTGTTTTACTTCCAAGCTGTTCTTCTTTGAAACCCAATAATGTTTTAAATGAATGGATGTGTTTGTCAACTTTTTAAAAACATAACTACTGTACAGTAGACATGCTTACATGTACAAAGTGAATTTAGAACACTTTATTAAGAAACTGAGGATGATTGTGATGAATAAAAGTTAGTTAAGTTGAATTAAACATCAAATCCGCACAAAATTGTGCACCCCAAACATGAGATTTTTGTCTTGTAACTTTGCATTGAACATGAAATGAAGAAGAGCTTGACCAGAGCTTGGCATTCTACAAAAATTGTGGTCCGTTTATTGCCTTTCGTCTACAGCCGGGGTATCCTTCTGCCGTCCCGTTTTACCGCCATTTTGTCCAGCCGGAAAAAATAGTACACGGCGATGGGCTGGTCCGCCTATGATTTTAAATGGGCTTCTGTTAGCGTTAATATTGATCCGTCTAGCCATCTAATATCCCCCACCCCCCACGCCCCCAAAAATTATGTCATATATGAACAGATAGTGTGCAGTATAATGAGGTTATTTTGTGCATCAACATCATTCTGCCCAAAGAGCTTTACAAAGCATCACATGCACTTATTTTAGTTTCAAACTTAAAACACCCAAAAGTTTATAAGTTTAAAATGGCTTACTTTTTACAGGATCACCTCTTTTCACAGATGCTTGATGATCTTTTTGAGTTCTCCTGCGTTTGACTCCTCCATCTCCGTTCTTCTTCTTCTTTGACTACTTCTTGACACGCATGCCGTGTGACCTGTTATTTAATTAAACAAATAAAAACGTGGGACAACTGCGAGCATGTAGATAGCTTTTCTTTACTCCTGCTTGAATGCCAACAGCGTATCTACAATGCCTCAGTCAGGTCCGTGAAAGATCGTCAGTTAACAACAAGATAATTCAGTGTCAGCATAGGGATGGGGGGGGCGAGAAAATAGACAATTACATCGACGGCAAAAAATGGGCTTCCGACTCTGCTTAGTCCCGACTATTTTTTTTAAGTTTCGCGTCCATCGTTTATCGCCTACAAAATGGGCGTCCGTCATAGGCGGATAGGTGAACCAGTCGGTCACAAAGGCGGTATGCCCAGCTCTAAGTATGACAACTCTATTGTATGGTAGAATTAAAAATCCATTCTGACAGACAAAATATTTACCTTTCATTAATACAGTCTACCCCTGTGGTTCACGGGGGATAGGGACCGGGCCCGCCCTCGAATAGCAAAAATCCACATATAGTAATTGATGCCCACTGAAATGCATTATGGAAAAATATGAATACATTTAACCACAAAAAATCTTCCAAAAATGTTGATAAACATTCAAATAGATTTTCAATGGAAAAAACAAGGGGAAATGGGGAAAAAACTAAAAATAATTTAAAAATATTGAAAAAAATCTGCAAATATGCAAATCCGTGGGTGGCGAACCATGAGTATGTGGGGATCAATTATATGTAACTGACGGGTATAATGAGAGAATCACATCCAAAAACAAATAGCCAAAGATAACCGTTTATAGTTATGTTCACAATTGCAAACACTTTAACAGTAAATGTCATTATTGAACTCATCCAGTTACTTGATCAGATCTGCTGGCAGTGCCTGAAAGTGAAGTGTGACATTTTTTTCCCCTCAGTGTTATCTTAACCTCGTATGTGTCACGAGGACGAGCCAATCAAAAGACAATTGAGAGACTCAAAGATATGCTGGTTATGGTAAGTCAAAAGGCCTGTCGATGGACGGGACAGTATTGTGCAAAAGTACATTTGTTGTTTTAGAGATTCTGCAATGATGCCATATGAATATTTCTAAGTGTGCTTATGAGAATGCAGCCAGAAAACACACTTTGTCTTGACTTACTTTGTTGTCTCAT
Source organism: Filicampus tigris (assembly GCF_054856515.1). Classification (NCBI taxonomy): domain Eukaryota; kingdom Metazoa; phylum Chordata; class Actinopteri; order Syngnathiformes; family Syngnathidae; genus Filicampus; species Filicampus tigris. The sequence goes on from NC_141222.1 coordinate 8,963,630, forward strand.
TCTACTTCTATTAGTCACTTGTTTTGTCTTTGTGTTATTTGTGTTTTATTGACTGGAAAATCACTCTGTTGATGCAAATTTGCTATGAATGAAGATGGATAGGGTTAGACATATTGTATATGCAGTGCCGCCAAAGGGATAGGGACCGAATCCTAATAACGAAAATCCACACAACTAATTGGTTTATATTTGCCCATAGATTCTGCAAGCTGGTGGCAAAGCACTACTTTTGTATTAGACAGGGTTACGGCATGACTAAATGGAGCTCCTCAACTCACTTTAACAAAGTTCTTAGGCAACAAGATTTCATATTAGACGTGGCTTTAGTCAAAAACAGCAAGTAGGGAAGTTTTTCAACAAATAACACACGTTCGTTTCCCCAAAAATCTGCAAGTAGGTCAATTTGCGGATAGTGAACCATGGAATATGCAGGGGAACACTGTGCTTTAGTTATTGTTGTATAAAAATATGAACAAATGAACAATTACTAAAATGGTGCATTGCAAAGTTATTTATTAGCTGGAAGAAAGAAAAAAACTGGTAGAAAACACCAATGTTAAAGCTGCAGGAACCTGTCTGAATAGAATGGAAACCGAAATAATGTCTTTCCCGCTATTTACTACATCAAAAGGGACTGCTGTGACAAAAAGGCTTTTTAAGCAGAAAGCCAGACCTCTGCACAGTACTGCATGTTTTTGTAGACAACTGCAACAGATTTTATTTCTGAATAATATACTGGGGTTTTTTTTTCCTCGTCTTCACAGAGCAGTTCAGATAAGCGTTTCCTGGTGAAAAAGCATGCGACGGTGCTCCGACGTAAGAACATGCTCTCTCTGCATGCTAGAAGAATGCCCACTCAACACACATGAACTGGACTATTGGCCTTCCTTCTACTGAAACCAGAACATGTCACTAACCCACTCCGCATTTCAGTATTACATAATACTCTCAACACGTTCTTGATCAATTCAATGTAAAAACCAATGTAACACCCTTTTTCATTGTTTTTTTTTATGGTTATACTGTACTAATTGTGCTTCTAATGTAGGTTTAGATATGTTCAGTTAAATACTGTAGAAACATTTTCATTTGCTTGTGCTTTTGTAAGCCTCATTAACGTTCAAAGTACCTATCAGTAAAGCCATCCATGAAGCCAAATATGACGTCTAAGTTGTTATCTATTTCTAACATGCGTATAACTGCAGTAGGATTCATAGAATTTACGCAAGCACATGAAAACAGAGAAAAAAATGTGTAGTGGTGAATTTGGGGCAGTGTTATGAGGACTTTACACGCACTTTTTTTGCTGCCACTTCTGGGTGAGTGAAACAAACAATTTCGTTTGAAAAGGAAAATGAAACACACCGTGTTTCAAATTATTTTGCTATATGCATTTTTAGTTCATTTTTGTAAAATCTATAAATAAAAATCAATGAAATTCGCAATGAATACAAAAATGTTTGATACTAAATAATTATTTCCTTCCACTATCCAAACCGCTTTTCCTCTCGAGGCTCGTTTGGCTTCCAAAATAATTGGTAGTCTATTGAACAAAACCAAAGTAACATTACTAAAAATACCATGTTTCAAATTACCATGCTCAACATTTTCCACAAAAATATATACACTGTACATAGGTTATAAAAAACTCAAATATTTTGCATTACATATTTCTTTTTTTTAAAATATCATTTTGACCAATTGCCAATCAAGTTAAATATTAACATGGGAGTGTCTCGTCGATATCACCTTAACAACTCTGTCATCGATTGAACTTATGAGCCCACGCATAGTGTCTGCCCGCATCTCATTTCACGATGCAAGAATTGACTCCCATAGTTGCTGTTTGGAAGTCTACTGCAGCCCATCAGCAACGCAAACATTTTTTTTCAAGAATATGTTCTATGAAAGCCCACTACTGGAAACAGGGCATTCTGAAAAATATTGCGTTTGTGGAATAAGTGTTAATCCACTGGTTTTTAGCCCTCTCTGGGGGCGGCCATTTTGTGTTCTGTCGACAGAAAATGACATCACAAGTGCTCACAATGACCAAACACGGCTCAGATTCAGAAAAGAGGTCAGCCGCGATTGGTCGTTGTGATCACTTGTTGTGATGTCATTTTCAGTCGACAGAAGACAAAATGGCCTCCCCCAGAGATGGCTAAAACGAGTGCATTTTGATGCTTAACTTATATTCTGCAAACCCGAAATGAATCAGAATGCCGTGTTTCAACTAGTGGGCCTACTGGGAACATATTCTTGAAAAAATATGTTTGGGTTGACTTCTGCTCCAAAGGTTCTCAATAGTGTTGTGGTCATGAGATGATGATGGCCACTCCATCAGTTTTTGCAGCCATAGTTTCAATGGTATGGGATGCCCACAATTTTTAGCAGTGTGAAATGTCCGGTGTTTTCATTCCTTTTGCAAGTCATTGGACTATTCCTTGCTTTCCATCAGCAGAAAGATTTTTTGTTTTCGCCACTGCATGAAAACGGTCACTTGCTTAATGTGGTTCTACTGTCTTCATTTTCCTTTAATTAGGAAGAAACTATAGCAATTTGTTTGAGATCGATATTGAACTACACAGGGAGAACCAACGTTCTGCACAAACATTAAGATTTTAAGAAAAAACTAATAACAAAAATGTATGTCACGTAAACCCTTTACAACGAATGATATAGAAAACAAACTTTGCCACTACAAATAAAAATTCCTTCAAGGACTAATATTATACCATTCTATTTTTCAGCCTGGGGAAATATGACAAGTAAGTGATTATCCAAATGTTGACCTGTTTGATATACAGTACGTTTGCCACATCCATACTGTTCTCCAGTTAGTTTAGGATATTGGTCTATACAATACTACTAATACTATATTACATATACCTATATAATATTAACCTGAATGTCTGTATAGCTGTGTTTTCTGTAAAAAGAAAAAAAAGTGTCTTTCTGATAACTGCGTGCTCAACTTTAAAAAAAAAAAAAATTTACCCAGTGCTGAAAATTGTGAGATACCTAACTGATTTTCAATGTTCTTGTGACAGTGATGATGAAGTTCTATTCTGTTCTGTTCTTACTGTTTTAGATCACACAAAAGTTTAGACTAAATCAACAGCGCCCCTGCTGGCTGAAGTCAAGTAGTCTGCTCAATTTGAAATCATTTCTTTCAGTTAGTCAATTCCACACAATTGACCAAATTCTTAATAATCAGAGATGGGCGTTTTACTACAAAATGAGCGTCCGTTCTTCGTCATCCGTCGGCAACGTGGGTACCCTTCCGTCGTCCGTCTTTCGCCTTTTTTCCGGGGCTCAAATAAATTGTCTATACTGTTCGCCGGTGCACCTCTCTGTCGGCGATTCCGACTAAACTTTCACAAGCACCACCGCCCCCCCCCCGCGCTGGACGATATTTGAACAGAAATAGGCCCAATCCCAATGCCCACATTTGCATCCTACAATCCTCGCTGAAGTGCACACGTTGTCGAAGTGCACGAAGGGTTCGAGGGCGCAGGTTAAAAGAGTACAAAAATTGCAGAATTGTGACGTAATGGAGGTATGCCCCTACATCAGCGAGCATGGCGGCACAGGTTTTTGTTTTGGCAATTTTGCTTTTTAAAATTATATTAAAACTTCAGTAAAGTAGTAGTAAAGTAAAACTCAGGCTCGGTCTTCCAGTCGGTGGGACCTATGGCTCCATTATTGGGACTACTTGCGGCTCCTGCGCAGAAGGTTGTTAAGTAAGGCAGCTACACTTAATACTTAGTGGTTAAACTGTGACTTTAAAACATAGATTAAATTACACATATAGAAATGATCAACTTTGTGATAATTCGATATTTACTCTTGAGGCTTTTTTGGCACATGTGCAGGATTTCCAATGAAATTCGTCAGTTTCCCGCTATTTGGGTCAAATCCGCCATGAATTGTGGGTAATTGCTTCGGTTTAGGGGCCATGGATGCGGGCTCAAACGAAGTGCGGAACAAGGGCGCAAAGAGGGCGGGGCGACAGCACTTCGCAGAATTGTGACACCCTACACACGTGTACCCTTGGCGGGAACGCGCAAGTGAGGGGCACAAGGAGTGCAAGTGTGGCCTTTGGGAATGGGCCATAGTGACTCACAGCGCTTTGGAAGCCTGTTCACAGCCTGGTCCCTCACTCAAATATGTCGCCAAAAGCAGCAACAACTCACTATTATCCTACCCGCGCTCAAAAAATAGACTAATGGTGGACTACTGACAAATGGCGGACTAAATAAAGGGACTTCCGTCTATGCTTAGTCCATCTAGTTTAAAATTTTTCCCATCAATCGTCAGCCAATCGTCAGCCAGGGCGTCCGCCAGTGACTGATAGACGGACCGGGCCGTCACATAGGCGGAGCACCCAGCTCTGTTAATAATTAAACATGACAGCCCACCCCCACTTTTACCAACCGTTTCAGGTGAGTAACTAGTTGCAGTGCATGTCATGGATTTCCTCAGGTGGATCCATAACTTCTCGCCCGGTGCTGAACGGTCCTGGCCTGGCATACCTTGGTTCACAAGTGGTTCTCCATTGTATCGCGCCCGACTCCTCTCCACCGGTCACATATGAACTGAGAAGGGACGGCCTCCTGATTGAGGCGAGAACAAAAATCCAAGGGGAGCAGCCTGCATCATTCTTGCTGAAGGTGACTGTGGTATCAGGAGGGTTGTACCGTTGTGAGGCAAAGACCGAAGGAAGCATGGTAATGAGCAACAGCATCAGACTCAGTGTCGTAAGTGAGTATCAAGCTAAAAGATTCTTTTTCTTTTAAGTTGATGTCCACACTAATCTTCAACTACCTCACTTGCAGTTCCAGCATCAAACACCAGGGTGAACTCTGACCCCTTCCCAGCAGTCTTATATGAGGGGTCCAGAATGGTTTTGAGCTGCGACGCTGCAAAGGGCTCCCACCTCTCCTACAGCTGGTTTTTCAACAGAAAGCAAGTTACTTCCGCTACCTCACCTCGGCTCCACCTCAACGGGAATAAGCTTGTGATGGAAAGGGCAACTCCAGAGCATGCTGGCTACTATTCATGTATGGCATGGTCCAGGGTGCAGGACGTCCAAAGGTTTTCCAGCAGCTCAGAAGTCAAGGTGGTAGTCAAAGGTAAGGAGCGACCTGATGCTTGCGCTTTTGACGGGCACAAATCGAGCATCTGGTTGTGTTGAGTGTTTTGTATAACATCATTCACCACAAGAGAAATGACAAAGAAGTTTGGGAATGTAATGTGCTTACAAGATAAGATTAAAAAAAAAAAAGGCTTATGTGTGTGATGTACTGTCTGGCTCATCTCGACTACACTTAAGGGGATTTCACATTTTAAAAATGGGCGTGAGCAGAAAAAATCTTGCTTCTTAAAATTCCGTATAGGATTAATGAAGACAGATAAATACGTTTTTAAAAAAAGTTGATTTAAGGAGAGTAACATTTGTCTCACTGGATTGTGCCTTGTTCTAAATTTGTGGAGGGAAACACTTTATGAGGTACCAAACAATTACCTTGATGACACGTTAGAAATGCTGTACACATGCACCATGAGGTTTTATTAGTACAGTGCAGTATCGTCCAGTCACTTTCCAAAGTAAAAGCAAATGGATCAATTGTTTTTTTTTGTTTTTTGTTTTTTTTTGCTGTCGTCTAACTCTACTTGTCATCTCTCATCGTTTTCTTCCCTCTTCATTCATACTGTAGTCCATCTTTTGAAACCAGAGATCTCTCTTTCCATCTTCAAAGAGGGAATGGGTTACCGTGGTAACGTGACCTGCTGGTCATCCAGAGGAACTCCTCCTGTCAACTTCTCTCTTTCGGTGGACAACAAGATGGTGGCCTCCGTTAGGGCTTCTGACTCTGTCAGTGCCTGGTTCACTGTAGCAGTGGTCCCTGGGCTAGATATGGGCGCGGCTCGATGTTGGGTGAAAAATGAGGTGCAGGAGTTGATGAGTGAGCCTCTGACACTGGAAGTGGGTATGAGCTACCCGTGTGTAGGAACTCTGCTAATTGCTTATTGTGTGTGGGTTTTTTTTTATTAACAATTCATTATTCTCTGCTTATCCAGTCCCAGTTGGAGGTGACGTAAACGTTGAAGTTGAATATCTCTACAGATCGGACTCCAAACTGGCTGCGGCCAGACTGACGTGTCATGTCAGTCGAGGGTCTTTTCCTTTCATCTCTTGGCTTTTTAATAACGCCACACTTCCTTCTGAAACACAAATGGATTCCGAGGTGCAGCAGGTCCGTCCTCAGTATGCCCTGATGGGCCGGAGACGTACTCTTATCCTAGCCAAGCTGGACCCCAAAGACTCAGGTTTTTACCAGTGTAGGGCCAGGGACAGATATGATGAGTCCGGTTCCTGGCTGGAGAGTGGAGCTGTCCTCATCCAAGTCAAAGGTGAAAAGTTCAATTATGCAAGTTGATATGTATTGTTCTGAATACCAGGTCAGAAATGCAGAAGTGGAGCGCTGCACTGTATCTTCCATTTAAAGAGGGAGTCAACCCAAACATATTTTTTTTCAAGAATATGTTCTATGCAAGCCCACTAGTTGAAACAAGGCATGCTGATAAATTGCTACGTTTGTGGAATAAGAGTTAATACACCCGTTTTCAGCCATCTCTGGGGGCGGACATTTTGTCACTTCTGTTGACTGAAAATGACATCACAACCAGATTGCTCAGGGCTCAGGTAACGACCAATCACGGCTGACCTGTTTTCTGAAGCTGAGCCGTGATCATTTTCAGTCGACTGAAATGACAAAATGGCCGCCCCCTAAGATGGCCAAAAAGGGGTGAATTTTGCAGCTTAACTCATATTCCACAAACACAATATTAGTCAGGTTACGTGTTTTAACTAGTGGGCCTGCTGGGAATGTAGTCTTGAAAAAAAATATGTCTGGGTTGATTTCGCCATTAAGTTATAAAGAACATGCTATCTGTACAATACTGGACAACAATGACGAAATAACAAGATAAATTGTCAATTCTCTGCAAATTTTAAATGATAGAGATGAGATTTGAAGTGTATGGTGTATTTAGTGGGATTACCAAGTACACTTAGATTCCACCGAATGGTGCACGAAGATAGCAAATCAATACTTCATCTCCCAAGCTATGCTGGACTGTATTTCAAAAATACCAAATGATGCCTTTAATAGAATGCAAAACACATTTAATTATCCTTTTATGTAAGATTTGTGCACTTTTTTTTTCCAATTCTTCACCAGACTGGATGTTTGAAAACACACCCCAGGAAGCAGCGTCTCATGAAACATCACCAAGTAAAAAGTTTTTATTCAAACTTGTCAGTTAAATGGTGCTTTACCATGTATGCAAATTCGATAACTTTTCATTTTTTTCTACTACACAAGTGACCACGGAGATCATTGCCATAATATTCTGCTGCTTTCTCCTCCTGACTTTGGCAGTCAGCAGCTACTGCGTGTACACGATGATTGACAACAAAAAAGGTGAGTGTGTATATGTATGTGTCTGCGTGTATTCGTAAAAGCGAGAGGGCATTTCCATGGCTGCAGAATTCAATGTGATTTTTTTTTTCCCCCTACGCCAATCTTACTCAGGTCTTCGTTCCAGTTCGGTCCCAATGTAAGTGATTATACTTTGCCATCTGTATTATGATGACAAAAACAAAGTTGTTTGTAAAGGATTCTCCCTTCCAGTGCCACTTCTGATGTACTGCCTTTGTCTATACCTATCTTCCGTTTGGAGGACAACAGGCTGATACATGCTCAGCAGACTGCAGTATAAACACTCAGGTAACACAAGAAAGTAAAACTACTGAACTGAAAAAACCCCAAAAAACAAACGAAAATAAATAGTATTTACCTGTGTAGAGTAACATTCGTTGACTGTGGCTCCAGAATTAAAAGATGATATTTTCTGCTTTGAATAGAAACTCTAGATCAGCTACGAGCCAACATCATGACATTTGTTCATTTTTGCTGTTCTAGATTATGGAGATCCCTGTATGAGAGTGCACCTATCATCAGACTCTTCAAGCATATTTTCACTGTTTCAATTTTTTTTTTTTCATCCAAATTTTCTGCGGTCAGTTCTGATGCTATTGTAATTGACACAATTTCAGTTCACCCATATTGCTTATGAGGACATTAAAGCAATCCCTTCAAGACACATTTAAAAGACCAACTTTACTGTACACTGGGAGTCTCTGACAAATAAATTGTGAATTTAAAAATGAGGTGGTTTTTTTTTCCATTCAGCAAACATGAATTTTTGCTCTTTCACTGATATGCACAGTATGTAAATAATAGCATGACAGTCTGAGAGAATTGGTTTTTGATGTACTGTGAAAGAGGGGGTGGCCATGGGAGGGAGGTGTACCATGCTATCAGTTATTTGCACCTTTCAATGAATTGCGCATGCGTGTGTGTATGTGTGTGTGTGTGTGGGGGTGTGTGTGTGTGTGTGTCTTGGAAAACTCTCAAAACTCATGCTTCATGCATTCATCTTATTACAACACAACATAAACAAGATTTTCCTCAATATATTCTTCAAGAATGTTTCCATACCTTCTTGTGGGCATGCTTCTAGGTAAGTAGAAAAATTCAAAGTAAGTACACTGCAGCACGCATTGTATTTGATAGTTTTAAAAGCTGTTCTTGTCCTACTTAGGGTCATGCTACTGCAGCGAGGAAAGCAGTAAGTGAACTCTTCATAACAAATGTGGTTGTATTTGATTAGCTTTTTTTTTTGTGGTCTCGGATAATGTTCATTCAGTTGTTTAAATTTGTAGAAAAAAAAGCAGATCACAGAAATCTCAAGTCATTTCAAATGGCAACTTACTGGCTTGAAGAACCACTACAAGAAATCAAGGCGGGAATGTGGTAGTCAGTAAAAGTGACTTGTTTAGCTCATGCAGAGTAAAAACAACAACAACTGAATCACTCAATTCTAAGGAAAAAATTGATTCATGAAAAACAACAGAACACTTTAACACACCACTCGTAGTTTGTTGCACCTCCTCTGGCTTTTATAACAGCTCGCAGTCTCAGTGGCATAGACTTAAAGTGGAAATCAGCCCAAACACATTTTATTCAAGAATATGTTCCCAGCAGGCCCGCTAGTTGAAACATGGCATCCTGATTAATATTGCGTTTGTGGAATAAGAGTTAAGTAACAAAATCCACCCCTTTTAAGCGATCTCAGGGGGCGGCCATTTTGCCACTTCTGTCGACTGAAAACAACATCACAACTGCTCAGGGCTCAGGTAATGACCAATCACGGCTCAGCTTCAGAAAAAAGGTCAGCCGTGATTGGTCGTTACCTGAGCCCTGAGCAACTTTCAATTGATGGGATAAGAAAAGTGTCCAAAGTCAATGTAAACGTGAAAATGTAATGGCAGCCACCTCCCCAGTGTCTTTACCTGACATGCAGCCACATATCATCAATGTGGAACTTTGCATGTTTTCTTCAAGCAGTCATCTTCATAAATCTCATTGGAACGGCACCAAACAAAAGTTCACCTTGTCCGATGCAGATTTGCCATTCATCACTGAATATGACTTTCATCCAGTCATCCAGAGTCTATGATTGCTTTTCCGTAGCCCATTGTAACCTTGTTTTTTTTCTTCTTAAGTGCTGTCCTTTGCTTATCTTTTCTGTATGTAAATCCCATTTCCGTTAGGTGGTTTCTTACAGTTTAGTCACAGACATTGAAACCCGCCTCCAACCCCTCGTTTCCTCCCATTTTTGTTCCTCTTTTGTTTTGCTCTGCATTTTCTATTTTCAAGACATATTGCTTAAACTTTTCTGTCTTGACGCTTTGATGTCTTCCTTGGTCTACCAGTACGCTTGCCTTTAACAACCTTCCCATATTGTTTGTACATGGTCCAGATTTGAGAAAAAAAGAACCACATATTTTGCAACTTTGCCTGATGATTTACCTCCTTTAAGACGTTTGATCATCTCTCCTTTGTGTCAATTGACATCTCCCGTATCGGAGCCATGATTCATGTCAGTCCACTTGGTGCAACAGCTCTCCAAGGTGGGAGCACTATTGTTCAACTAAGAAGCCGATCTAATGTGATGCAGGTGTTAGTTTTCGGAATGGAAATTCACAGGGTCATTTCATAATTTTTTCATTCTGCTTAGTCTAAAAATGTAACATGTTTTTTCTTCTTTCTTTTAATATTGCTTAATGCAATTTTCTTTTGTTAACTAACTGCTAACATTTAGTACCTTAACCCTTTGAATGCGAAGTACGTCCTTGTGTGGGACACCTTTGGACCATAAGAATCTCTGCCAGCGCTGACAACCTAGAAGTGAAAGTCTTTGATTTCCTTCCCTTAAAATAACGTGCGTTATTTTGCAATAACTATTTTATAAAAAAATGAAAACGTCTTGCGTTAAAACGCAAAGGTTTTGAAATAAAATGCAATAGTATTGCATTATTACTCCATCTTAAATATTCTCCTGGTATCCCCCGGCTTGCTCTAGTGGGCATCATCGTCATCATCGTCTTCATCACATCACGATGATCTTGTGATGCAGCTAAATGCTATCTTGGTTAAACAGTTGTAAACAACTCGCAGCCGCTAAATGGAAATTAGCCAGCTAACGATCTTTAAATAATGTTTATAAGTGCAGGGAGCTGTGTTTTTTGTTTGTTTGTTTGTTATTGGCGTTTTGGGGGGAGGTGGACCAATGGAATTCAAGGACGGAAGCAGTTTAGGATGGAGGGATACCCTGGTCGCGGACGGAGGACGGCAAAAAAGTGTCAAGTGGCCAGCTATGTGAATTAAGCAGCAAAATCCACCCTTTTTTATCTAGGTAGGGCTCAGGTAACGACCAATCACGGGTGAGTTTGGTCACGTGCTGAGCTGCGATTGGTTGTTACCTGAGCCCTGAGCAGTTGTCACGTCATTTTCAGTCAACAGAAGTGGCAAAATGGCTGCCCCCGGAGATGGCTAAAAACGGGTGGATTTTGCTGCTTAATTCATATTCCACAAATGCAATATTAATCAGGATACGGTGTTTGGACTAGTGGGGCTGAATAGAACATATTCTTGTAAAGAACATTTTTGGGTTGACTTCCCCATTAAAGCCAGAAAGTTGCCATTTGAAATGCCTTTAGTATTGTGTTATGTCTGTGATCTGCTTTTTTTTCTAATTCAAACAACTCAATGAACATCTTCTGAGACTGATGATTCCATAATTTTTGCCGGGGGTTTTATTTTCCGGAGGTTCTAATCCCTTTTTTAATTAGGTCTGACTTTGGCACGTCCGGAGTTGTTTGGTCCATCATTGGCTTTGGTGAATGACATTGTCGTCTTTAATTGTCAACTGTTGATCTACCCGGAGAATGAAACTATCTTACTGGAGTTTTACAAGTGCGTATTACATGATAAAAAACATACCATCATTTATTCTTCCATATACATTACAAACGTATAAATCCCTAAGATTTGTTTTGCCAGGGAGGAAAACCGTAACAAGTTGCTGGGGTTCTACAGATCCCCATCCGGGCAGGTTGCATCCTTCCCGATTGTAATCTCAACTTTTCATGAGGGCAACCTGGAGTGTGTGGCCAGAGCGCAGAACAATTCTCACGTGTCGCCCTCTGTCAGCTATATACACAACCTCAAGGTAATAGGTAAGTGTTTCTATTGTACAAGGGAAATGTGTTACCCATTACACACACATACTGGTACATATACAGCCATCATTGATACCGTAGTATGTCAGTGGAACACTCCTATTCTCGGGGGTAGTGAGAAAGGTCCACTATAATTATTTTAGAGATATCAATCATATCATCATCAAATAAATGAGATTCAAATGCCTGATCTTTTCAGATCATTTTGAGGAAACAATATTCTAAAGGATCCTGACGACTTCTCACATTCTAATCCACTGTAAATTATGAACATTGGACATGCCTGCACTGAGACAGTATATAAATTTGTCATGAAAAATAATAGAAAAAAGCCCATCTATTGGTTATTTTCCTCTTTAGGATCAAGGGTGAGCTGGAGCCTATCCCAGCTGACTTTGGGCGAGAGGCAGTTTACATCCTGAACTGGTCGCCAACCAGACGCAGGACAAATAAACAACCATTCGCATTCACACTATAGGGAATTTAGTCTTCAACAGTGCTAATTTTGACAGCAAATTTTGATTTAATTTCAAAGTCAAAGTCCATCCATCATCCAAACCGCTTCTCCTCACAAGGGTCGCAGTCGTGCTGGAGCCTATCCCAGCTGTCTTCCGGTAGTGGGTGGCGGACACCCTCAATTGGTTGCCAGCCAATTGCTGGGCACACACCTAGGGACAATTTACAGTCTTCATTTCACCTGCCTAGCATGTTTTAGGAATGTGGGAGGAAACCGGAGTACCCGGTGGAAACCCACACAGGCACAGGGAAGACATGCGAACTCCGTACAGGAAGGACAGGGACTCGATCCCATGACCTCTGCACTGTGAGGAGAACGTGCTAACCAGTCGACTACCGTGCCGTCCCTTAGTCAAAGTCTTTTAACCAAAATGTGATTGAGTTTTAGTCATCATTTTTGGATCTACAGAACATGTTTGAGTTTTCGTATAGTTTTAGAAGTACCATATAGTTGAAGAAAACTGCTGTCAATTTACTTGATGAAAATGAAATAAATGAAAGGTAATATAAACTATCCCTTCACTTTCTGAAATTAATTTCATTTACCGAGCACCACCAGTGAGTGATACTGTAGGTGGGCTCCCTCTAGTGTGAAAGAATCACTGAATGAAATTTTCAAAATGCAGAATGCTTCAATGGCTTAATACTTTGTCAGCCCCTGACCTGGAAACAAATTGAGAGTTTCACGGTCTTGTGGCCCCCTTTTTGCCATTTGTTCAATGACTTGGCTGTGGATTACAAACTGAGGTTATAACTAGAATCCTGGAGGAAGACCAACATGTGATGTTACCATCATATGCAAACCATAGCTCATATGCACATTAAATACTTTCACCTGTTAAGCAATTCTAATTGGACAATCCAGAAATGCAAATGACAGCCTATATGATCCATAATGATTCCTACTACATCTGCTCTACAGAGCCAGTTGCAGGTGCAAAGGTCATCATTCAATCGGGTGCAGAGGAGTTCTTTGAGGGGAGGACACTGGAGCTGAGGTGTACTCTTACAGCCGGGAATCATGTCTCTTACAAGTGGCTAGTAAATGCTCAGCCTGTTTTACAGTCGCCGCTCCACAATGTTGCAAAGGACCAGCTTTTCATCTACAGGTCAGCCATCCCCCAATGACAAACATTTTGGTCTGAATGAACATGTTTGAAAGAAGAAGTATGTAACAACGGCAGTTAAGATATGATGATGTGTGTCACCCTCAGAACCACCTCTGCAGACAGTGGCGCATACATGTGTGTTGCTACAAATTTCTACAACACAACAAGAGTCTTCACATCTAATAGCTCAGAAGTGGAAATCACAGTCAAAGGTTAATTCAACTGTCATTCCATTTATAATTTTTAGGGGGGAAACAATTGTTTTATTCAATATAATTATTTTAAAAAAAAACATTTATTTTACTGTTTACAATCCCTCAAGGGGAAATTCGGCCTCAACTCTGCCGTGTATTTTGTGTTGCACACCACATAAAGAAGCAGAATCGCACATGTGCGGGCAAGGATCGATGAGTGAAGGGGCACAAAAACTGTGCTGCGCTTCTTGAGCTTGGGGATGTGGGAGGATCGCTGCCATTTTATTCAGTGGCAGCAGGACTCAAACCATGAGTGTGAACATTGAAAGTTTGTATTGTTGCAGGGCAGAGGCACATGCTGCACCCAACGGTGCTGTTTTTCCTCAAATGTAATTCATATTCAATACAGATCACTGATTCAATTATTTAAATATTGTTTAGAGAGGAAAATTGTTATTTGTGCGACGGCACAGCATCATCAGCCACTACACGGTTATTTAGGGCGCGCACACACTGGGGCATTTCCTGCATCTATCTATCTATTTACTTGTCTATCCACACACACAGAGACATACGGAAGAGGTCCCTCTTAGCCAATGGGATGCCAGGAAGATGCTAGGCTAGCGAATGGCAGAGCAGCTATGAGTATGTTGCATTCAGGAAACTCCGGAGCTGCGATTAGCAGCCCATACTACGAGTGTCACCCCATAATTTTACCTTTCGTATCCTGAAATATCTTTCGTAACAAGAGGCAATATTTTCCTGTTGAGGCGTTTCGTAACTTGAAAATTTCATATGAAGAGACGTTCATAAGTAGAGGTACCGCTGTACTCAGGGCTCAGGTAACGACCAATCACGGCTCACCTGTTTTCTGAAACTGAGCTATGATTGGTCGTTATCTGAGCCCTGAGGGTGCGTGATGTCAATTTCAGTCGACAGAAATGACAGACTGGCAGCCCCCTGAGATGGCTAAAAACGGAAGGATTTTGCTGCTTAACTCATATTCCACAAACGCAATATTAATCAGATTGCCGTGTTTCAACTAGTGGGCCTGCTGAGAACATATTCTTGAAAAAATATGATTGGGTTGATTTCCCCTTTAAATTAGACATATTTTTCTTTTTTTCCCAGCACAATTTATAACAGTTAAGAGCTTGGTCATGCGATGAAGCGAGTCTACTCAGTGTTGCCAACTTCCTCATTTGTCACTATTTTTAGAGACCTTTCTGACATCTCTTGAGAAAAAAAAAACTATATCCCAAAAGTCTAGCAACTTTTAATGGAGGTTTTGGAGACTTCTGAAATGAGGTCCGTCCAGAGCAGAAAATGTTCGACCCGCCGCGTTCAGATGACAAATGAATAGGGTGTGTGCAAAGCCAGCACTTAATTAACTAATTTAACTATACACTCCTTTCCCTAACCTCTCAAATAGATATAGTAGAAAAGATAACAAAATATTTACTTGTATCATTTCACACTTGATGAGTGGGCAGATATTCCGGGCATTGTAAGATGGAGCACAACAGCTTTTCTAGGTATGTTGTTGGATTGGATTTATTTTGACTGAAGATTAACAAAGCCTATTTCAACATCTTCCCTCAGACTTGGTGACTGACTCGGACATTTCCTTCAACGTGCTGAAGGAGAATTCCAGCAACTATTTTGCTGTGGTCACCTGCCAGTCAACCAGAGGGACACTGCCCATCACCTTTTCCCTCTACAACAGAACAAAATTGGCTTTCAATACGACAGTTGAAGAGAGAAAAGTCAACTTCAAGCTTCCATTGGTTTTGGACAGACACTTAGGGTGGCTCCAGTGCCAAGTCAATAATGGCGATGAGATTGCATACAGTCGGTGGTTGCCCTTACAAGTTGGTAGGTTTTTTTTTTTTGCTAGGTGCTGCAAATACTGCGAGACCGACCGCTTTAAATGAGTCTGAATTTGTCTATTCTTAACAGTTAGTGTTGGCGGGCCGGTGATGATGCATTATGACTACGACATTGGACAAAACTATGCTGTCATTGGCCTGAGGTTTTACTGCAAGGCAACAAAAGGATCTCATCCACGGTACCAGTGGTTCCTCAACCAAAGTCTCCTCCAAAGTCGAGGAAGCTTTTACTACACGGTCAATCAGCCACCAGACCAGTCCATCCTCCTGTTGTCTGTCGGAAGCAGCAGTGCAGGGACGTACCATTGTCAAGTATCTGACATCTTTGACAACAGCACTGCCATCAGCAGCAAGAAGCAGTATATAGACAAAAAGGGTAATCTTATTCCAGTCTTCCTTCTGCTTGGATTGAATTGAAGGTTTTTGATCTGCCTCCGGTCTTCTTCTCGTCCCGCTAGTGCTCAATCGTCTCCCTGTTTCTGTGGTGGCTGTTGTCTTTGGATGCTTCGCTTTCTTGGGCGTCCTGGTCTCTGCTTGTTGTTTCGTTGGAGTGTTTTTTAGTAAGTCCAATCAGTCACGGATGTTGGCTTTTTAATTGCTCTGGTTTCTCTTCTCAAAGAGTTGTGTATTGATGTTAACTCTTCTTTCAGGGAGAGGAAAGAGTGGAGAAGAGTGCCTGTGAGTTCCAGCACAGTTGTTGTTGGTTTTATTTCTTTTCAAACAAAATTGTTGTCCAATATAGCACGTATTTAAAACCAAAGGGAGTTCCAGAGCTCTTAATCTGGCATAAAACCATCATCATCTAGGAAGTTGTTGTTTATCTATGTATAACTTTAATCTGGCACGCATTCATGTCTTCACTAGAGTATATAAATTCTGAATAAATAAAATATAGTCCCAAATTTTAAACACAAAACAAAATAACGAATGCCAGCGAATCATCTGCAAGTTCAAAGTTGTTGTCAATGTGTTGTTGTTTTTTTTTCTTTTATCTCGCAGGGTAACACAGGAGATGGAGACATTTGCTGCATACGAGGATGAGCTGGTTTGTCAGATTTCTGGATATTTGCCGTTTAGGAAGAAACGTGTTTCTTCCTAGAGGCTGATCACATGGAGGTGTCAAGCATGCCGTTGCATATGCTCAAACTACTATCTAAATCTACTCTTGCAGGCAATGTCAGATTACCACGAGGACAATGATGTGGTGAGGTCAGCCAGAAGTGATGAGTTCGATCGGGTAAGATAAAATACAGTTACAAGAAAAAGTATATGAACCCAGTGGAATTACTTGGATTTCAGCACTAATTGCTCCTAAAATGTCTAATACAAGGACAAGTCTTTCTGAAACAAATACCACACAAACAATTATTTTTTTATTGCACACACCATGTAAAAAGCTATGCCAGGGTGGGAAAAGTATGTGAAAACCTAGGCTAGTGCCTTCTTTAAAAGCTAAGAGGAGTCAGCTAACCAACAATCCAATCAATGTAACAAGATTGGAGGTGTTGGTTAAAGCTGCCCTGTAAAACACACACACACGCACACACACACACACATGTGCTTACTACGTCACACACAGACGCACGCAATAAAAACAACAGACACACACACACAGTGTGGTAGTGATTGGCGAAATAAAGACAATATGGGACAACGTCATTGCGGTCTGTGAGACCGAAAGGCATACAACACCGTTTTGTTATTTTGTTTTTTAAACTCAAGTCTTCTTGTGCTGCGCCTTCGTATGATGTAATAAGTATGATCTCGACACCGATTGGATGTTGCCGCCGACGACTGACGAACTCGGCCGGCCTGAAATAATGATGCAATTGTGACTGGTGGACTTATGTGCTTACCTCTGGAAGTAGGACTGAGGTGACGTCACTGTTTGGGGCTCATTTGCTCCCTCGGGGATGCATTGCTATTGTCTCTGGGGGAAAATGAATTCCCAGGTTTTATCAAGATATTTTGCAGGAGAACTTAACCCATACTTTTTCCAACCTGCAATAGGACGGTTAAATGTAGGGGTCAGTAAAAACATGAAAATATGTAATTGGTTGTGTGATATTAGTTTAAGAAAAATGTTTGTCTAATATTGTGACTTAGATGAAGATCAGTTCATGTTTTATGACCAATTAAACCATAAAACCAGATGAAGTAATTTTCAAAGTGTTCATTTAGTTTTTCTTTCAACTCTAAATGTCGCTCTAACAAAGCAAGTGGCCTCTTGAGTTACTGAATGTGTGTTGTTTTCAGGTATCACAAACCTCTGAAGACGATGCAATGTTTGTGGATGAACCAGCTGATGAGCACTGAGAGATCAAATTGCTGTTTTTTTGGGGTTCTGCCTTCTTTTTCACAACAAAGTTGTATCTTTAGGGAGCAGGTGCTTTAGAGTCAAAAGACTCAAGTTTGAATGTTAGCTCAGGCCTCTCTCTGTGGAGCCCTTAGGTGTATCTAGCCTGCTTTTGAGAGTGCTGAAGCACCCCTAAAGTAAATCTAAGCATTGCCAAACTTTGAGAGATTTTAAGATTTTATTTACTGTATGTCCTTTTTTGACAAGCTAGATAAGCGTTAAAACTACACAGTACTTGGTAAAAAGGTAAAATGGTAAAAAGGTAAAAATGGTTTGATCCACCCGATCCCTCCCATCACTTCTTGACTGAGCCATGAGCCTAGCATATGTGCGCGTCTTTCAGTTACATGGAGTAGTTTAAAAGCCCTACCTTACTTAAAGTGCAAGTCAACCCAAACATATTTTTTCAAGAATATGTTTTATGCAAGTCCACTAGTTGAAACAAGGCATTCTGTTGTCATTAATATTGCGTTTGTGGAATAAGAGTTAATCCACCTGTTTTTAGCCATCTCTGGGGGCGGCCATTTTGTCATTTCACTTTGTCAACTGAAAAGGACATCATAGTGTCTCAGGGGCCTCAAGTAATGACCAATCACGGCTGACCTGTTTTCTGAATCTGTGTCGTGATTGGTCGTTGTGAGCAGTTGTGATGTCAATTTCAGTCGACAGAAGACAAAATGGCCACCCGCAGAGATGTCTAAAAACGAGTGGATTAAAACTTATTCCACAAACGCAATAGTTATCAGAATGCCTTGTTTCAACTAGTGGGCTTGCATAGAACATATTCTTATGTTTGGATTGATTTTACTTTGAGTTCTACCACTCAATATCAACACATTATCATTAGATTAGACTTCTCATCCTCCGTCCGTCCACAAAATGGGATCCCTGGAACGGAATGCCCATCTCTAGTGTGTGTGTGTGTGTGTGTGTGTGTGTGTGTGTGTGTGTGCATGTTTTTGAATGGTAAAATGTGAAGTGCCCATCATCCCCCTTGCCGAGTGAATGCCCCCCTATCGGATATGATCCGATGCCAAAACTGTCAGCAACCCTCAATTTCTAATCCCATAATCGCCCCCGGTGGAGCCACACGGTAAATTACAGTAATATGCTCAAAAGCTAAAGAAATTCAAACTAATAAAAATAATGTACAAATTACATACGAACAGATGTCACTTCTATCTAGTGTCCTGTGGAAGAAAGGTTATTGTTCCTGCCTGGACTCCTCGACCTTTCTCTGCTGTGGGGGCAGTGTAGCCCTCTGTCCCAGGTTTCCCAGGTAGCTAGCAGCATAATGAGCATGGCTGGCAAAAAACAATATTTTATTGGCTTTGGGAACAAAATAATGGTGTTCCTCAACTCTTCACAGCAACAAGTTGTTTGCACAAATGTGTCCATGTGACCAGGAAACAGAATCAGAGCTATTCTGTTGATGAGGATGACTGCTAGCAAGCAAACACAGACCATTTGTTCTCTCCCTCTCTCTCGTTAGCACATTACCGCTAACGGAGAAATGGAAATGAAAGGGAGAAAAAAAGCATAACTCACAGTAGCACAGACTAGGAGATGCAGCTACTAATACACAGAATTGCTGATTAAATATTGCTATCTTAACCGTGCTTAAAGCAGAAATCAACCCAAACGTATTTTTTTCAAGAATATGTCCCCAGAAGTCCCACTAGTTGGTCCTGTGTATTATTGGGAATCATTTTGAGTTGGCCTCAAGTAGTGTTTGGCCAATACACTGGTGAGACAGCTCATTTACCTGAATCAGTAAGTAAGTAGCACAACGCCCCCATCATAGTTTCTATTCTTGGGTTAAGAAATGCTCGTGTTGAGTTGTTTATCACTCAGACATTAAAAAAATAAAGGAACAGTGGCGTTTTGTTTTATTGATGGGAATCGAATGCGTAACAGCATATCATGCTGCAAATTAAGTTCGATGAGTGTATATGTTTGCACTCAGATTACACAGCTAGTTTAAAATCAGAGGTGGGCATGGCCCATCTGCATATTTAAATGACCCACGTGGTCCCAGTCGGTCCGAGTCAGCCAGAGAACGGACTTAACCTGTACCATGTCACACGCAGGACACCTGATACGCGGGCGAGTAAGGAAAAAAAATTAAAAACAGTGTTGTGTGCCTTGCGGTCTGACAGACGCAATGACGTGTCCCATATTGTTTTTGTATGTTTTTGTATGTTGGTGTGTATATACATGTGTATATACACGTTACTGCGTATATTTACATAGGTTTGATCCTGAATGTTTGCCGTCAATGTTATACATTAATGGCTACATTATGCCGCCGTCCCTCTGTGACCTATATCTTTGCTGCTGTAACAATGAAAATTTCCCCACTGTGGCATCAATAAAGGCATTCTTATCTTATCTTATCTTATTTCACCGATCACCATGCTGTGCGTGTGTGTGTCGGTTCTTTTTGTTTGATATTTTTTCTTTGATTGGCGGCGTGTCTGCTCGTGGACGCCTACGTGTGTCGGACTCGTGAAGATTATGTTCTCGACCCCGATTGGCACGTGGGTCGTTTAAATATGCAGACGGGAACTCAGTGACAGTTAGGCGATGCCCAGCTCTGTTTAAAATTATATTTGGACCAGCCTATAGGCGATTACTATTTGGTCTGGCCAGACAAAATAGCGGATAAATGGTGGAAGGGTACACCGGCTGTAGGCGGAAGGCAATAAATGGACCACAAGTTTTTAGTAAAATGCCCAGCACTGGTAAAAGGTGCCGGAGCACAATGCCCTCTCGAGATTTGTGGCAGCCCCCTCTTGACTCGGCCTTGCCCCTAAAGAATGAGGTCTGGTGACGGGCCTGTATATAGTTGACACCAAAAATTCTCATTTCAAATTTCGTACTTTTTACATAGGTACTTAAGTACATTTGAGAGTCTGAAAAAAAAAGAAGAAATAAAGCAACTGTTACTTAAAGCGGAAGACAACTCAAACATAATTTTTTCAAGAATATGTTCCCAGCAGGCCCACGAGTTGAAACATGACATTCTGATTAATTTTGCGTTTGTGGAATATAAATTAAGCAGCAAAATGCACTAGTTTTTAGCCATCTCTGGGGCGGCCATTTTGTCTTCTGTCGACTGAAAATGACATCACAACTGCTCACAACAACCAATCACGGCTCAGATTCAGAAAACAGGTCAGCCTTAAAGCATAGACGAACGCCCAGCTCTGTTATTTTCCACATGCTGTACTTTTGCTAACTCTGGTTGCTTCAAATAACTTTGACCGTGTATTTACCCGTGTACAGTAGTTAAATGCTAATCAATACTGTACAGTAGAGGCGCAAGATATCAGGCGCTCCCTCCCCTCCAGCACCAGGATAGACAAATCTCCACCCCTTGTGACTCCGCAGATCAACTCCTCTTGACGGCGTCAAATCAAGCAACGCGGTGGAATGAGGAGGCGGTATTTGCTTGTCACATTCAAGCCTCCCGACGAGTCTCCAACCGACTTGGCTAGCGACAGAAAGAGGGAGTTGCTTGTCAAAGAAGACAGACATGGAGGAGACCGGAGCCACGAGTGCGTACGGCGTTTCACTCGCCGGAGGAGGCTTCGACGTTGTTAAGTTTGCCCGAAAACCGCAAACCATTGTGCGGCTGCTGAGCTGGGTGAGTACTTGGATGTGGAAAAGAAATTACTGGATATGCAAGGTCCTGAGGTTGAACAAAAGAAGAAGGAGAATAGTAGGCGAACAGGTGCACCCGTCCGCTAGCTGCCATGGGTTTTTTTTTTTAAACGACTTAGCTCGGACACAAGCGCAAGGAAGCGTCTTAAGAGGCGTCATGTTGCATATGCAGCTGTCGGGTGACAGCATGCACCCTATGATCAAAAAACGCATGCTTTTAAATGAAACTATAAAGTTAGATAACAATGAAAAGGTATCCGTTGCATGTGCAGTACTTAATAATTCTACGACTCACTTTCAACTGTGTCAGTCGGAGCATTCTGTAATTTAATTGTTGTGTTGAAGAGTTGGCTAGAGGCGGACGTGGTACAAGCTCTCACTTTGTACATAAAAGTAGAAGTACAGATGACTGCGTAAACATGGTAAAAGTACCGATTCAACTGCTGCACTTGCAACAAAAAAGAACTGATTCTGAAATGTACTTACGTACAAAA
Organism: Filicampus tigris; assembly: GCF_054856515.1. Classification (NCBI taxonomy): domain Eukaryota; kingdom Metazoa; phylum Chordata; class Actinopteri; order Syngnathiformes; family Syngnathidae; genus Filicampus; species Filicampus tigris. Next base: position 8,985,510 of record NC_141222.1, read on the forward strand.
GTAAACTGCCAGCATTGGCTCAACTTTTATTCTATTTAAAATATGTTCCCATAGATTTGCTAACGTTGTGATTTGGGTAATGAAATTTGCAAAAGGATAACAACTAAAAAATACAATTGAGCTACCTGAGTCAAACCCTTGGAAAGCGATCATCTCACACCTGCTCACATTTAGACAAGTTATAGTTTTTAGTCTCAGACTGAGATTTTACAGACTGTGAATTTTACAGGGTCATTATTCAAAAGACTACATCTAGCTTCTTCAATTTTCTCTCCATCATGCTCAGTCGCATTTTCGCCGCTCTTCTTCCATGCTGCTCTCGTGATTGGTTGCAAAGTTTCCGTTTCCGGTTTTGTTAGTGCGCATCGTGACTTTGTTGTAAGGCCTGTTCGAATTTAGTGATAAAAAAAAGAAAAGATACTGTCATAAGGCCAAGATTAGGAAAGTAATAATCTAAAACAGGCGAGATTACATTTTTACACTAAACCACGATTTTTTACAGGACAAAACACATTAGCCACAATTCTATTTTGTAGCCGACCACATCAAACGATTCGCTTAAATAATTGAGTGGATGGGGAATATCTTGCTTCTCCGAATCTGTTGCATATGTTGTAATGTCTCCTGCTTTTTCCCCCTCCGTAGCAGTTGAAAAAAATTATGAGCCTATCATGACAAAATATGAATAGAAAGTACAGAGCTGTTGTCACATGTAGGGAGTAAGAGTAAAAAGTTGTCAGGAAAATAAATTCTAAGTAAACTACAGATACCTGAATAATCTATTTAAGTACAGTAATGAAGGATCCTTACTTTATCTTAAGTGTTTCACAACCATTATTGACCCAAAGTACTTATTTTACATGAGAAAAATCTCACGGCACACCACCGAACAAAAATGTCACAAAAATTATACAAAGTATACACGGACATAATTATGATCTCTTCTCAATTTACTCACGCATTTTACACGAGATTATGTATTTTTTAAATTATTCTTTTGTTGAAGGCCTTTTAACTTTTCTTTTTGTTAATCTGTTGGTCAGTGGGTTTGTCAGTCAAAGACAAACCCTGTCAAGCAGAGAGAGTCTTGGGCTCTCATTGGGAGAAAAAGGTGGCTGAAAAGGCCAAAAAGGCCATCAAATCCAAATGAACATGTTCTTGCCAAGGAATTTTTCCTGCCCCCCACTTGGCCTCACCGTGGTGTGCCCCTAATGAAGACACACTTGTTTTGTATTGCTCTCAATATTCGTTAAAAAAAAAAAAAAAATCTTACAAGCGGTCTGACAAGCTATTTGTTGTGTCTTTTATATTGCTAAAGCTGAATGCACATTTCAATGACAGATGCTGCAAAACTAGGATGCACCAGGGTCAATAAAGTTCTCTGAATCTGAATTGAAATAATTTTCTCTCTCAGTATGAAATCTGGGCCTATTAATTTGAACACAAAGCTGACAGTCACAGGAAGCCACCATTTACTCTGTTGTATGAATGGCAACAGGTGCATAAACAGGTTAATTGTACCTTCTGCCATCTACCGGTAGCGTTTTTAATTGTTCCGCCGGTCACTAATTGTCGTTGGCTGAAATTGATGGACACAGATGTACCTGTAGTAAATAAACTCATTTTGGGTCTAATTAAGTGAAATTAAATCATTTCCCCTGGCACAGCTGGAGCAGTTCTGGGAAGTGTCACAGTGCTGATCATTGCTGTTACACTTTACTTTTTTTTTTTTTAAGTCTGTGGTTTGGATCCCATTATAGAAAGTCCAAAATTAACCACAACCTGGCAAGCTAAATAATGCGTGCTGTCTTTACCCTGACTGATGTGAGGTAGCAGGTTGTAGGATTAATGTTTGAACTCTTCAGAGCACTTTCATTCCAATGCCATCTATCCTTGGCTTGCTCTCTGTCGTGAATTTCACATCGTGAATTTCACAGACTTGTGTCACAAAGTTAAAAATGTTACCAATGGTGGGTGAGGACAGAATGTGCTTGGAGCTGCGGGTGTACGTGTGTTTGTGTGCATGGCGTTACAGTCAATGGTGTGTGTGTGTCACTAAACAGGTGCTTTTTGCAGGTAAGATGATATCTCTGCCTGGCTGAACCTCCTTTCCAGTTTATGTCTCATCTCTATTCCACTCTTGAGTTGCCCGCGATGAGAGGCGCCTAGCAGGCCCAGTGTGTGCATACTTACAGTATTCCCCCCCACCGGTTTATTGCCTGTATGTTGTGGCTCGGGAGACCTTGAAGGGCGTGATTGTGAGGAACGGAGCCGCCGTTTGACGCTGACGTGGTTTCAAAAGCTCCTTGATGGCAAGGTGGAGTTCCAAAAGGCTCTGGATGTTGTGGGGTTGTCCTAGTTGACACAGCTGGGGGCGGCATGGCTCAGTGGTAGAGTGGTTGTGTCCCAATCCAGAGGTTGTGGGTTCCACCCCCGGCCATCGTGTCCTTGAGCAAGATACTGAACCCCCAGTTGCTCCTGATGCTGCGTCATCAGTACATATACAGTACATTACAAATGAAAAAAAAAAAATAGACTGAGCTATGGATGACTCGAGAAAGCCGTAACTTGGGGCACTCATAAGTCAAGGTACCACTCTACTTCTTTTATAGTTGATCGCAGTGGTGAAAAAGTTGTCATTCAACATATAATTCATGTCAATTTACCTTTAATAGTATGGAATAGTCTTGCCTTTTTTAAGATTCCACATACAGTATTCCCACCCCACAGGTCATTGTCTGGATCTTTTGTCTCCTCCTCCCCACCAGCCCAAAAGCCCCTCTCTGTCCTCCTCCCAGACCTCATTATGAGTCTTATTAGGGGACTGCTGATGTCTCTGGAGTCACAAGACTGGCCACAGCACTCAGAACTAGGTCACATGATGAGGTGGTTTGCAAATGTGGATGGCAACAACCACGGGATGGCCCCAGGAACCAGTTGACCAAAATTAATCAACATATTATTTAGGTGCTATGCTGTGCCTTATTCCCGTTGTACGGCCATGTGCACGAGGACCTCTCATGAAACTCAGTAGACTGGAGTTAGAATATCTTAGAATAAAAATGTGAATCCACCACTCCAACAACTTTTAGCAAATGTGTTACCTGCTGCTAACAAACATTTAGACATAATCAAAATCATAATATATTCTCAGCATTTATATATCAACTGTATCATAGATGTTCATTTTTGTTTTGCCCCATCAAAGTATAACTTGACAATGGGAATATGCTCATACTAGGGATGTTACAAAATCGGCAATATCGTGATATTGCGATGTTAAAATTGCCACAATATATCGGCGTCGCCGTGTCATGATATTAATAGCAGCAAATCTGTTTAAAATCTGTTTTCCATTTGTGCAGTTCCAGCACTCTCTGATGGTTAGTTTATTAGTGCAGTTTAAGTTGATGCAATTTGTTTGCCACCTATAATGGCTGGATAGATGTTTAAGACCCATGCTAATCACCAGATAAAGGGGAACATTTGAGTTCCTCCACAAATTGACCCGATTCACAATGTGTGCGTGTATTAGCAAGTAAGTGCCTCAATATTAGGTGTTTGGTCATTGTAGGTCATCTAATTTCTTTGTGAATGCTGTTATCATGTAAAAAAAAAATGGATGTTTTTATTTTTAATATCGCTTTTGTTTGACAATATTGTGAGATTTAATACAGTATCGTGAGCTTTTAACATATCGCCAACCTCCCGACAATATTGTGATAATTATCGTATCGTGAGGTTCATATCGTGATATTATCGTTTCGTGATCTTTGGATATCGTGACATCCCTAGCTCATAAATTGAGTTTACTTTTCAAACAGGAATTCAAAGTAGTCATCATACATGTCAATATTGCTAATGAGCACCATGTAGTCACTAAGACAGGTTTGTCTAGTTTGGTCAAGAAAAGTAAATCATAATTGCTGTTCCTTGACTGTATTTTCTAACTTCTCTTGTTCCCTTGTCTCACTGTAGCTATTTGCCATTGTGGTTTTTGCCTGCATCGCCACCGAGGGCTACATCAACCCGGTCTACAGTGCCGAGCCAAAGTGCATCTTCAACCAAAACGACTCGGCATGTCATTACGCCGTCGGCATCGGCGTGATCGCTTTCCTGGCCTGTGTGGGATTTCTGCTTTTGGATGTTTACATGCCTTTTATGAGCAACGCACAGCAAAGGAAATACGCTGTCATGGCAGACTTGGGATTCTCTGGTGAGGACATCACTTTCATAATGGCTTTCAGAGTGAAACCATTTCTGTGGTTCTTTCTTTTTTTGGCTGTTGTTTTGGTGTCAAATTAGTTGCTTACTGTAACTAGGATTAGGAATCTAGGATGAAATGTGCATATACTGATTGAACTGCATTTGCTTCATCTATTTTCTTCATCACTTCACTTCACCGACCGTGACACACAGGATGTTATCTCTTCTTCATTACTGTAGTACAATAACTGTCAGATATGTTTCTCTCAGATTGCATGTTTATATCAACATTTTCTCTTAAAAGGGAAGTCAACCCAAACACATGTTTTCCAAGAATATATTCTACGCAAGCCCACTAATTGAAACAAGGCTTTCTGATAAATATTGCATTTGTGGAATAAGAGTTAATCCACCCGTTTTTAGCCATCTCATGGGGCAGCCATTTTGTTACTTTTGTCGACTGACATCACAACTGCTCAGGGCTCAGGTAACGAGCAATCACGGCTCACCTGTTTTCTGAAGCTGAGCCATGATTGGTCGTTATCTGAGCCCTGAGATGCTGTGATGGAATTTTCAGGCAAAAGAAGTGACAAAATGGCCGCCCCCTGAGATAGCTAAAAAGGGGTGGATTTTGCTGCTTAACTCATATTCCACAAACGCAATATTCACCAGAATGCCGTGTTTCAACTAGTGGGCCTGCTGGGAACATATTCTTGAAAAAAATGTGTTCGGGTTGATTTTCACTTTAAGTGTTCTAAAATACAGTACGTATGAACCAGTCCGTACTCTTCACATTATGTGTCACAGCTACAAATATTATACTGTATAGGCTATACGCACTTCGTACAGTTAGTTCTGACAGCATCGGGAGATGCTAGAAGCCACTCGTGATCATTTCTTTTTGGCGATTCACCGCTGGTCCTCTACTCCCTTGACACCCCGCCTCATACAGAGAGCCTTAGTGTTCCATAATGCAAGACAAACTACTCACTGTTATCCTTGCATCACAAAACGCATTATTCATTGTTGCAATCGGTAGCCGATGATGCTGAGTGAGCATAGCGGAGGGCGAGGATGACCTCACAGATCCCCTTTAAATTCATCAGCTGGACATGACGGTGTTTGTTCGACATTCTTCACGGAAACAAAGACGTGCTACTGTGAACCTTGTGGTCATTTAGGATAATTGCATCATGGAAGACACCCTCCACTGTTTTTACCCAGTGCTAGGTGAAATTTGTGTGCATTTATTCCCAACAGTCTCGCCTCTTCATTTCATAGTGTTTCTCTTGGCTGCACTGCATGTATGTCAATGATCTTTTTTTTTGTCCAATTAGATATCAGCCTATGTTTGTGAATCACTAGCACTTTTTTAAATGTATTTATTTATTTATTTATTTATTTTAAGCTATGGGAATGTCATGGTGGCCCTCAAAGGACAATTTGGGCTCATTATTTATATTTCTCAATTTGCATTGATGTGGATATGTACACTGCAATTAGACAACCGGGCTTTGAGTTTGACACATTTGCTTGAAAGAATCTGATTTCAAAGTCCTCCCCACAGGGCCAGCAAGCTGGCCGCCAATGACCTTGGCATTTTTCTGTCCTCTGATTGGTTGGTCAGAATCAAACTCATAGCAGCCAAATTTGACCAGCAAATCACATCCGTAGCAATCTGCACACATTAATACAATTAATGATCAGCATCTCTTGTGAGTATAATGTATTTGAATTGTTGTATGTTTTTTGTCATGTAATTAAAACAAGTATTGATTCTGTACTGCATTTTTGTATAGTATTGATGGCTTAGTAGATGGATTGTGTTGGGTAAGTCCCCACTGAAGGCCCACGTTCCAAATGCTTGGCCCACCATAGATTTCTGCGATTGTTGCCTAATGTCATTAAAGTGAACTGACATGTTAGCAATAATGCGATATGGGTTAATGAGGTTTCCACATCTGTATTCTGAGTTGCGCGGCTGTTGTGATACAAAAGGTTGATTCTTTTGAATGTGTTCTTTTGCCAAATAACAAGACACAGTTACATCATCAGTTCACAATACAATACATGCCAGAAATATGGGGCTCCCTAAATCTAAGACATTATCAGTACTATCTTTTCATTGGTAAATTCCCAATATTTTATGGCAAAACTTGTAAAATCTGTAAAGAATCCAGTCACTAGTGCAGGGGTACATGGCCACTCAGTGATGGGTGGACAGTAGAGGAGGCCTTTGAAACAAAAATCATTTTGTCATTTCTCTTTTTGATGCCTTTACAAATCAGTGACGTTTGATTTTCTCATGCAGCGACTGCATCTGTGTCTGTGTATTCGTATCAGGGACATGGACCTTTCTGTGGTTTGTGTGCTTCTGCTTGTTGGCCAGTCAATGGAGTCGCACATACGACGTCAGCGGAATCCCCCAGGATGCTGCGCATGCGACTGTGGCCTTTTCATTCTTCTCCATCGCTACCTGGGTGAGCAATGCAGCAGTTTTTTTTTTGTTTGTTTGTTTCAAAAACTCAGCAGCCACAAACAAACAACACCGTGTGAGTCTTTTAGCATGTAGTTGCTGTCGGGCAGAGACCCCTTAAGTCAAAATATGGTCTTTTTTTTTTTTCATCAATCCTAATGGTCAGTGTGTTATTTTTATATACATTATCAACCAATTGAAAGTGAAAAATAGCTTGAGAACAAATCAGTTGACTTGGAGACTAGAATTATCTGAAAAGACACCACCATAACTATCATACATGCTTAAAGATAGTGTTTTGTTAAAGCTGCCTAGTTAATTATGTTATAGAAACTACGAATAATTGAATTTTGCTTCATATAAATGAATACTGTAGTGTAGCTGAAAGCTTTCATAAGGCTTGTGCTCAAGAAGTTAACGTGCATGTATTACAACTTGTGAAATGTTATCTCAAGTTGTCACACACAATAATTTACCTCCTGTATACTTAATAGTAGAAAAAGTGTGTAAAGCTTATGAAGCACTCAGACTCGTATTCACCCCAATCTCTTATTTTGTTGTATTATGCAGGGAATCCTAACCTACTTCGCCTTGGGTCGTTTCCGTAGAGGCGCTGACGACGTCGCCATCCCGACCTATAGTGAGCAGCCTACCGACGAACGCACGCCTTACCCGCCGACCTACGCCCCCGCCTCCTACAACCCTACGCCATACACTCCCACCACCTATAGCGCCTATCCCGACTTGAGCCAGCAGCCTGCCTTCACTCCGAACCTGGAGCCGACGCCCGGCTATCAGCCGCCTAATTACTGATGCGGAGGGCGCTGGTGTGGACACAGCAAGGCTCCTGACTGTTGGTTGGGCACAGAGCCGGCGTGTCCGAGACATTTCTTCATTGACGATATGGCTTCTCATCGGATTTAACACTTCTCTAATTGTTAAGCCTGAAAAGTGAAAGAACTGCATGCAAGTGAATAGAAGAGGGACAGTGCGGATTATTACGGCAAGGGGCCGAGGCTCTCTGCTCTGTGATCAGATCTTCGCATCGGACTGCACGCTGACATTAGATGTGACCTTTGGATCAGCTGATCTCTGTGCTATGACACAACGCTTACCTCAAGCAGGCTGATAGGCAAATGGATGCACCCAGGATTTTGGACTACTTGTGACTCTGCCAATTTCAGTTGATGTGATCAACACTGTGTTTCTCTTACATTTGTATTTCCTTGTGAAACTGTTGCCATTTTAATTGCTGTGTACCACAACTTATTTTCATCTCCCATGAATTGAATTCTCTTTATTAGCCGTAAACAACTCGGAAGGTATTACTTTGAGTACAAGTAGTTATGGCAATATCGGCGCAAAGATTTTCCTCTGTTTATTGTTGTGATTGTGCAGTTAAATTAGTCATATCATAAAACATCTTTGAGACAGTTTTAGGGTCTTTCCTCTTTTGCCACAAAAAATAACTGTCCATAGAGTACTGGTTGTGTGAAATTTCATTCGGGTGCCCTTTAAGCTTGTAGTTTGAATTACGATAGTGAAGGTGGGTGGGAGTGCAGATAAGGGTGCACCCATTGAACAGTAACTAATTAACAAGAGAAGTTTCAACATGCTTACTCTTAATGCAAATTCATTTTGACACTGCTGTACACTTCTTAAGATCATTCTGTCATGAAGGCTTGTCAGTGTCAAGTGACAATATGTGTGTACTATTCAGTTTGTGCCTCTTGGTTATGCATTATTATAGCAACATCCCTACTTGGACCTACGTTTAGCTGAATGATTAACCTGGCATTAAATCTCGTTGACACTGCTATGGGTTACCTCAGTAACAAACATGGAAACACTAATGATTTACCCATTGGGTTCCAAGAAGAGTAAAAAAATTATTTATACTGTATATACACGCTGTATACAGTAGACACACACATATAAAGACAAACTGAAGGGAATAGTACGTCATGAATACATTTTAAACACTGTAGCATAGCTGCACTTCACTATTAAACTCACCCTCCTTGAAAAAAGAAGTTAACAGTATATTTCCTCTAGCCAGTGTAGCCATGTAACAGAATAACGATCAACTGGCTTGTGTGTAGCCTACACTATTGTATGCTTAGTACAAGAACGACAATATTTAAATTTCTTTTCGGACAACAAATATTCAATCTCGAGTTCGAATAGTTTATTTTGAAGGGGTATCTGAAAGCTGGAAATGACAAGACTATGACATGACGGCAACAAGTGGTTAGATACATAGTAGGAGACATATGTGCATATTCAATGTTTTCGGTCGTAAATGATTCCTGTTCAGCCTGACAACATTGGATTGAGAAAATGTATGAATGAATTTGGACAGGGAAGTTTTTCACAATGTAGAGGGAAAAAAAAAAAATGTGTCTTGAGCAATGTTCTTGTTCTTTCCAGCCAAAAGACACACACACCCCTAACTAGTACTTTCAACTAAAGATTTAGCCAAGGTAAGAACATCTATTTGATATCAGTGACTTGTAATCACAACAGCTTCGTTTATGCAATAAAATGTGTTTTTGGAGTTGCTTTACTAAACTGCAGATAAACATAGATCATTTCAATGCCTATCACTTCACTGCACAGCCACGTCAACTGGGAGGATTTAAGCACATTACATTGGGCTATTTGTAAAGGGCGGACACTGAAGTTTACCACAGGCCATAAAGTCAGATCCAGTCCACCATGCAATTCTAAAAACCTCAAAGAAACTGTAAGGGACACAGTGATGTGAAACATGCACAGAAATATATCAGTTCATCATATAAGTACTGTCACATCTTATGTACCGGTAATTAATAAGCAATGAACATCACTTTAAGTCAAATCATGTCACAAAATTATAAACCAATGCCCAGTTACAGGCTGTCTTAATTAAATGCACGCTCCTACATAAGACCTTGCATACCTGCGGCTTTAAGAAGTTTTTGCATATTAAACCACCAAAAAGGCAGAGTTGTTTAGAAAAAACATAACTGGCAGATTACACTAATCAGAAATGTACCCTCATAAAATGCAACCTAAAGTATACATACAAAAAGATAGATAAACGTAACCAAGTCATGTTAAAAACAAAAAACATGAAAAACAGCCCTCAAGTGAATACTTATACAATAATTTATTAAAATAAAACCTGCTGAAAGTGTTGTGGTTACATTGATAATGTATAAAAAGACACAATCAGCAATGTAAAAGCACTATTATCATATCTTAACAGAACCTAAATCATTTTCTCATGTCAGCATTTAGGAGGGTGGGATTTGTAATTGATTAAAGCAGAAGTCGACACAAACATATTTTTTTCCAGAATATGCTCTATGCAGGCCCACTAGTCTAAACACGGCATTATGATTATTGTGTTTGTGGAATATGAGAAATACAAACGTTTTAGCTAGCTCGGGGGGGGGGGGGGGGGGGGGGCGCCTATTTTGTCACTTCTGTTGACTGAAGATGACATCGAAGTTGCTCAGGGCTCAGGTAACGACCAATCAGAGCTCACGTGTTTTCTGAAGCTGAACCACGATTGGTTGTTATCTGAGCCCTGAGCAACATGGATGTCACCTTCAGTCAACATAAGTGACAAAATGGCCGCCCCCTGAGATGGCTAAAAACGGGTGGATTTCTCTTATTTCACAAACACAATATTAATCAGAAGGCCATATTTCAACTTGTGGGCCTTCATAGAACATATTCTGGAAAAAAATATGATTGGGTTGACTTCCTCTTTAAATTGGAACTGTGTGTAAAGCAATGAAAGTACTTTAAACACACAAGAGCTAGATTTCGGACCTCCATACTTAAAGTGTTTGTGAGTCCTCAGAGGTGGAGGGAAGAGAAAAGTTTCCTGGGAATTCCAGAGTCCACAAGTTTTCCATTAAGTGCATGTTGAGGAGTTTCCTCCCTGAGAGGAGCTCGGTTTTCTTTGGTCGCCATCAGATCGCCGTAACAATTTCGACAGACTGCCTGGTATTTGTCAGCTCCGCCAATCACTTCCACCTGTGCACCGCAGGAAACGTGATGGGTAATACAAAATAAACCAAGCCAATTTATTTTCTTGGGTGTACATTCACCTCTTTCTCCGTGCCAATCCTCTTTGTGTAGGCTGCTTCTTTGTAACACTGCATGCAGACAGCGTGAAGCTTCACCACGCTTTCCGCCAGAGGGACGAGGTTCAGGATGTTTCCGAATGGCTACAAAAATGCACAAGACAGTAGTTGACCACTTGAATAAATGCAGGTATAATCACTAAACAGAACAGAGATGTCTTTGTGGAGAACAATGAGCACATTGGAAAACATTTTCCTCCACCTTGACAGTTTAATGCGTCAAAACACATTCCTGCCCCATGACTAGGCTCTCTAGACAATGATGTGCATTTGTCAGGAAAGAAAGAAAGTCACCATTCTCTGGAAGGTCCCGTCCAAGGCAGCGACAATAACGGTCTTGCCCAAATTGGCCATCTTCTCACAAAACTCCACTGTGTCTGGGAACTGCGGTGACACAAAAGAAGAAGCACAACAGTTGACTCACCAGTCCATCCACAAATGGTGTCAAGCTGTCGCGGTTCCAAGAATATTGCACTCCACTTATTGCACCCAATTATGGTCCAATTACAGTGGCTTGCGGAAGTATCTCCCCCGACCCATTTTTGAACTTTTTGCCACATTTCAGGCTTCAAACAAAGATATAAAAATTGAAGAATCAACACCAAGTGGGACACAATTGTGAAGTGGAATGAAATTTATACAATAGTTGAAACTTTTTTTTGTTTTTAAAATAAATAAATAAAAAAAACAAAAAGAAAAGTGAGGCACGCAAAATTATTTGCTCAGCTTCAGAAAACAGGTCAGCCGTGATTGATCGTGCCCTGAGCAGTTGTGATGTCATTTACAGTCGACAGAAGTAACAAAATGGCCGCCCCCCTGAGATGGCTAAAAACGTGTGGATTTTGCTGATTAACTCATAGTCCACAAACGCAATATTTATCAGAATGCCTTGTTTCAACTAGTGGGCTTCCATAGAACATATTCTTGAAAAAAAAAATGTGTTTGGGTTGTTTTCCTCTTTAACAATTTCGGTCATATTCTGTGTGGAGTGCTCAGATAATCTCAACACAGCTCCCACACACATAGATTATCTTCCACCATCAGTCAACAATTCTGTCTTCAGAGGGGAAACTCTCACGTCATCACACCCAGCCCTACTACAAACATAACACTGCAATGACATTATTATTCAATCATTTTTTAAAATTATGATTATTATTTTGCATCCTTTACTTTATCCGAAAAATGTACGGGAAAAGAAAAGCATACTTACAAACTGCCCTTCATCAATCCCAATGACACAGCTTTTCAGTGCCAACGACTGCACATCCATCAGACAGTTCGCAGGTACTGCCTCCATTGTGTTTCTAAGGTAAGTAAAAGGTCAAGATAATTCTTTGCATGATCTACACTAACCTCAATTGTGCCAAATGCATGCAAATTCTAAGTTAAATTAAAATTAAGTAATAAAATAGAGGCGGCACGGTGGTTGACTGGTTAGCACGTCCGCCTCACAGTTCAGAGGTCGTGGGTTCGATCCCGGCTCCGGCCTCCCTGTGTGGAGTTTGCATGTTCTCCCCGTGCCTGCGTGGGTTTTCCCCGGGCACTCCGGTTTCCTCCCACATTCCAAAAACATGCATGGTAAGTTGATTGGATACTCTAAATTGCCCCTAGGTGTGATTGTGAGTGCGGATGTTTGTCTCTGTGTGCCCTGCGATTGGCTGGCAACCAATTCGGGGTGTCTCCCTCCTACTGCCCAAAGACAGCTGGGATAGGCTCCAGCACGCCCCGCGACCCTTGTGAGGAGAAGCGGTACAGATAATGAATGGATGGATAATAAAATAGACAAAAGGCCACTAGAAGTCAGCAGTTTCCATGGATGAAAATGGCAGAAAACAGTGCAGTACAGTACAGTACAGTATAAGATGATGCTGCAAATACAAACACTGCTACGTGACTTGTACAAGGAAACTGTTTTGCAAGAACATTATTAAAAATAGCAAGTCACTTACTTATCATGTGTGGCCATGCCTATGTCAGAGTAACGTGTATCTTTGGCGTATTTGATCACCAAGCAGCTGTACTGGGCTATTTGGAAACGCCGCACCCTTCGCATCAATTCAGTGCTGCAAAAAAACAGACACTAGTTCAGTTAATTAATGCAAATTTCACAGGAAAAAAACATGCATAGCACAGTGATTCTCAAAGTAGAGTCTCAAAGTACCACTAGCAGAAGGAGAAAGAATTACTGTCAAAAATGCTAATACAATTTATAACATGCAACACTCAAACATAGAGAAGGGGTGTCAAACAAATTTTTGTCACTGGCCATATTGTAGTTATGGTTTCCCTTGGAAGGCCGTTATGACTGTGAACAACATAAATATTTGATCATCTAACATTATCACATATACACAAAGCCAACTAGTTTTGAAATAGAACTAGTAAATTGTTCAACTATTTTTCAATTTATTAGTACAGTTGTATTCAACCTGTAAGTGCAGTATAATACATTTCCATTTAATCTTTCAGGAACTGTTTATGTTTTAAATAAACTTTCTTACCAATTTTCCTTTAATTGATTCATTAAGTTGAAGTAGATGTTAAAATTGTGCATACTGTCATGGTGTCTTACATTAATGTCATATATAGTGAATGCTTTAGGAATAAAACTTCAGCCTCGTTTATAAGGAACACTTAGATTATAACACAAATGTTTGTCATTATGGTGGTATGGTATTTTTGGTGGTGGTACTTGGTGTAAAAAGTTTGAGAACGATTGCAGAGCACATTTGAGTGAAAGAGAGCGGGAGAGAAAGGACTTGGTTGAGGTGCGGATGAGTGATTTGGCGGGACAGTTTTAAAACAAAAAAAAGTTATGGTCCTGTTGTTGCCACTCACGATTGGAGACACGTTTACACATTCATGAAGCGATCTTGTAAATCAAACGATGACAAACGAAACAGAAACATTGAATAAAATTACCTTTTGCCTGAAAACATCGGTCCAAATATGACCTAGTGGGAATAAATTGGCGGGGATACAGAACAACAAAGTTAAGGAAATTACGAAATAGGATATCACAACGTGCAAATATATTGCTAGCACCAATATGTAAAAAGGATTACATTCAATATTTCGGTTCGTTTGGATGAAAACAGGCATTACAGCTACGACAAACCTGGATTTGCCCCTGGGCTTTCCTTGGAGAATTCGGAAAAACTTTAGGAAAATCCATACAGTCCATTTCTCTTGAGAGTAAACAAAAAAAAACTGTTTTAAAAAGTGAAATACAGATGTTACCAATTCATGAGAAGCCGCTGCTCTCAAACAATAAATTAAATGAACGCGCGCCACAGAGTATATCCGCCCGGCAGGTTCTAAACCGGAAATGGACTGAACCAATTGGCAGTTCTTCTGCATGTCACATGATCATTTTTAGCCAATGAGAGCTGAATCAGTGGCACTGCCGTTTTTTTTTCGTTTGAACGTCACAAAGTCTTAAACACGCACAGGACGCGTTCGGAAATAGTCTCCGAGCACGCACTGCTTCATCCGAGCATTGTTCAAACTGTTTGGTCACGCTGAAAAGAAGGTGCCGGCGGAACTCCGTGCTTCAAGCAGTACAGCTGGAAACAGTTCAGTTCAGCACGAGCTGAAAATTGGTTCATAAGTAAAACTAATTCTGCGTTCGGAAATTAATGAGAGGGGAGCGCCTGTGCCTCTCCGAACGCACACACTCTTAGTGGTGTCACGGCGTCAGAGAGAGTTTCCGAACGCATCCACAAACCGACTACAAAAAAGGCGACAAAGGTATTCACACTGTACTATATCTATATACACACTGCTAAAAAAAAATAAAGAACACTTTTTAATCGGAGTATAGCATTGTGTTTTTTAAACCTCTGGGATATTGAGCTGGTAAATTAAGTAATAGAGGGGGTTGTTAATTAGTTGTAGCTGCTTTGGAGTTGATGAAATCAACAACAGGTGTGCTAGAGGGACAACAACGAGATGACCTCCAAAACAGGAATGGTTTTACAGTTTTTTCCAGACAGTTTTTCCACCGGTTTTATATTTGGCTAGGATCAATGTCACTACTGGTAGCATGAGGCGGTACCTGGACCCTACAGAAGTTGCACGGACAGTCTGTCACATCAATGAGTGCTACTCATGTAGTGTTACTCTAGGGGAGCTGGACAGGGCCGTAGAAGGTCCTTAACCCCTCAGCAGGACCGGTATCTGCTCCTTTGTGCAAGGAGGAACAGGATGAGCACTGCCAGAAGCCTACAAAAAGATCTCCAGCAAGCCTCTGGTGTAAATGTCTCTAACCAAACAATCCTAAACAGATTTCATGGGGGTGGCCTGAGGGCCCGACATCCTCTTGTGGGCCCTGTGCTCACTGTCCTGTGCTCGAGCATGGAGGTTGACTGGCATTTGCCATAGACCACCAGCATTGACAAGTATGCCACTGGCGGTCTGTGCTTTTCACAGATGAGAGTAGATTCACCCTGAGTACGTGACGGACGTGAAAGGGTCTGGAGAGACCGTGGAGAACGTTATGCTGCATGTAACATTGTTCACCGGTTTGGTGGTAGGTCAGTACCTCTACAGGCTCGACAACGGCAACCCTGACTGCCATTAGGTATCGGGATGAAATTCTTGGAGGCATTGTCAGACCCTACACTGGTGCCGTGGGTCCTGGGTTCGTCCTGGTGAATGACAATGCCTGGCGTCATATGACAAGGGTATGCAGGCAGTACCTGGGGGATGAAGCAGTTGGTACTATTGACTGGCCCCGACGCTCGCCTGCCCTAAGTCCATTAGAATACCCCTGGGACATTATGTTTTGGTCTATCCGACGCCGCCAAGTTGCACCTTAGACCGTCCAAAAGCTCAGTGATGCTCTGGTCCAGATCTAGGAGGACATACCCCAGCACAACATCTGTCGTCTCATTAGGAGCATGCCCCGATGGTGTCGGGCATGCATATAAGCACGTGGAGGCCATGCAGACTATTGAGTACCATTTTGAGTTGCTGGAATGAAATTTCAGCAACATAAACTAACCTGCTGCATCATTTTTTCACTTTGATTTTCGAGGTGTCTTTCAATTCAGCCTGCTGTAGGTTGATAAATTCGCAATTCGCAATATATATATATATATATATATATATATATATATATATATATATACACACAGTATATACGTGTGTGTATATAGAGCTTCTGCAAAACAATGATATTCTACGACAATATTTAACAATAAAAAACAAAATATTATGTATAGACTTACATTGATTTTTGGGAATATTTATGTCATTTAAATGTCTGTGCTGTTATTCCATAATGATGTGACATTTTTAGCTGCAGTAGGTACTGGTGTACCACCGCTAACTACTACAGCAATCAGAATGAGAAAAAGGTGTTAATTACAGCAATCAGAATGAGAAAAAAATGTATTTGATATGTGACGTGTGTCACCCAGCAAGAGAAAAAAAGGACGTCATGACAACACCCATTTCTTATACATTGGCCAACGTATTCAGAATAAAGTTGAATAACAAAACTACAATTTATAGAAAAGTGCATTTTTCCACTCATTCATCGCCGTGATATGTAGACTTTTGACTTTGTATTGTAAAATAGACAGTGTGACTGTCTAGACTAGTGTGGCTGGCGTCACACTAATAAACCGTCGTAGTTTGTGCAACATGCCTCGGGAGTACAGGCTAGTTATGAATGATGCGGACTAAAAGCGTGTAAACTGAATGTTAACTGATCATCCAGGATGTCACGTTTGCCTTGCTCGCTTAAGTACTGAGTGTGTGGGTGCGTGCGTTTATATTTGTTGATTCAACTCGGCGACTGTTTTCTGGGTGCGTGTGTTTAACCTTTTGTTTAGCGTGCTTGCGCGGAAGCCAAGTGTTCCTCGTAATCCATATGGCTCGTGGTGCAAAAGAATTGCAGTCTTCACGGTGACCGTTTTGGCACATCTAACAATGTGATTCCCACTGACGTCAGTCTTGTCAACTCCAAACCATTTACTACGGACAACGTGGACTCGCGCCTCGCTATAAATCCCCGCTAGACACTCCTCCCAAATGAGGAGGAAACAGCTCCGCTGTAGTGCGGACAGCGTCACGTGACTGGGCCCTGCCCGCTGATTCGGCGAATGATTATCACTTCCTCCTCCTCTGCCGTCAATGGACACTGATTTTTCAGCATTTCCTCCAACTTTGCGGCCATCGGCTGACTCGCATCGGGGCAGTATTAATACTCGATAATGTAAAATTACACATCGTGTAGGCAAGATTGACGATGATATCGATAACAATATCATACGGGTTTGGTAATAACAAGAAAATGCTTGCAATGTCGCAATGTCATTATTTATTACATATGGCAATTTTAAATTTTGGTACAGGTTTTAGCATGCATCACGGAAATTGACATGCTTGATTTACTTTTGTGGGCCACATAAAATGATGTGGCGGGGCAGATCTTGCCCCCGGGCCTTGAGTTTAACACCATGTTGTAGACTATTGTTTGATCAAATTTACAATGAACACTGAATTGAAATAACATGACAATAATCTGCTTGCTTTTTGTAAAATGTAGTAAATTTACTATTTATAATTGTAGTCCCAAAGTACTGTTTCTGAATTTCTCTAACCGATTTTCCAAATGTAGAAAGTCCAAATTTAGGTCAACGGACAGGGCAACTATTATGTGGCTATACTTTTTTTTTTTTTTTTTTTAAAGTTCAGTAAACCCTAGATTAAAATTTGACTTTAATATCACGGGATTAAGAGAAGAAAGACTGCATATGCTTTATATTACTGTATTACGTTTTATTTATCAACACCACTCCTTCAGATTATGAAAAACAGTGGTATGAACTTCAAGAGCATCGAGGTAAACCTTTTACCCTTCACGAGGGTCTGTCTGGTGAGAGTCAAGGGTCTAAAGTCCTAAACAGTTCTCCCCACTGCTGTCCACAGTTGCCAGTCCTGGTCATCTGTCAAGAGAGTTTCAACAACACGGCTGCTTCAAGACAAAGAAAATGTTATCCTGGATTGCCATGCAGAAAGATGTAAGACTGTAGTTGTGTTTTATGATCATACTGTACCTGACTAACATGGCGGATGGCCACAGCAAATCAGAGGGGTACTGTTTTCCTTGTTTACTGTATTACTCCGCGAAATGATGGCGGACGCCCCGTGCGGTTCCGTTCAAAGCATACTGAACCTCTGCTTGCCTGTGTAACCAGGAGCTCGAAAGGCAGTATTCACCCAGCCGATGGTCGCACAGGATGGCGGCAGACGACGCGATCAAGGCCCACGTCAAGGCTTTAAAGGAAGGTCGGTCGCTTTTAAAGTGAAACTTAATCTCGATACTATACTGTTGCTAGCTACAAGGCACAAAAGTCCCATTCATTCACGTTGAGACCATCGAGCCATATAGAAACGGGCGAAGTAATTCATTATAAAACCGTGGGAAATATTTTGCTCGTCTTGAGTTTTGTAGTCAATAATCGTCATAAAAGATACCAGAGTGGAAGATGTTCTCTGATAAAGCCACTCCTGTCATACAGTGTTGGCAGGTGTTTTTGTAATCTGACATATGTATTATTGGAAGTACATTACACTACTAGTACTCACAACAGATTTGGAAGTTTGGACATTCGGCGTGAAGTGCATTCGCTGAATATACCTATACTGTAAATTTATAGGTGATCCTATTATGTCCTGTAGACTTTTGAATACCAAGTGTACAATTTTGTAATGTTTCAGTTCTTTTTGCACAACTTTGTTTTGTCTTACAAAGAGTTGATTGGCAAAATTCATATTTCTGTGTCATCCATGAAGCAACATCCCCCGCTATGCCTTTTTGTCTGTTTGCGTCTGTCTATGGCCGTTTTGCAATATGAAGAACACAGAGTATGGTCTCGTGAACTCGGCAAGTACGGTCTTCCTAAGAACGTATGTGAGGATGTTCTTCCTAAGAACGTGAGTCTCTATGTATCAAGAAGTGCCATCCACCCATCCATCCATTTTTCATCTTGGAATATTTTCCTAGCCAACAGGGATGTGCTGAGGACGTTCTATTATTTGTGAATAAATAATTTTCAGACCAATTAGGTGAATTTCCCTTGGCATAGTGGTTGGGAATAACTGTTTTAATAGGTTTGATAATCATTAGAAGCTCCACAATTTACAGTAAATGAAATGCATAATGGGATTTTGATTGTTTTTTTTTTTTTTTACATGCAGGTACAGACCATGCACGCAGTCTGGCTCAAACTCTACTCAATGTGCCCTATGGAGAAGGTGACGGTGATTTTGATTGGTTTTTTTTTTTTACATGCAGGTACAGACCATGCACGCAGTCTGGCTCAAACTCTACTCAATGTGCCCTATGGAGAAGGTGACGGTGAAAAACTAGATGCCTACATACCCACCACGAACTCTCTCGGTATGCAGCTGTCACGTCTCGCCAACGTCATGCCTAATGAGTGCTGATGATGCTCTCCTGTTTTTCAGATGTACCTCTTGTTATTTACCTTCATGGAGGATACTGGCAGTTTCTCAGGTATGCTGATTGTTCGTCACAATCTCATGACAAGCTTGTTTTTTGTTATTGTTTGTTTTCGGGCCGCACAATGGTAGCATGTCTGCCGCGTGCTACCATTTGAGAGGTCTTGAGTTCGAATCTCATTTCAGGCCCTCTTGAAGTATGCATGTTCTCGCCATGCTTGTGTGGGTTTTTTGCAGGCCAGGGTTAGAGACAGGCTGATATGTTTTTTTCAGGGCTGATACCGATTATTAGTAGTCAAGGAGGCCGATAACCGATATTTGGAGCCGATATTTATTTTCAGTAAAAAGGAAAAATATTGGCGTCAAAATCTAAAAAGAAAATGTTAACTCTTAACTATGTTTAAATGTATTTAAGCATGCTTATTGAACATTTTTTTCAGATTTGCATTATGTTATTTTTTAATTTTTTATTATTGTTATACATTTTTCACAATATACATCTTTGTTTTAAAATTCTAACAAAAGTTTAGCGACTCTCAGGGTCAGCAGCATGTCTTATGAAGTCAAATGAAAACTTAAACCATAGCTCCCAGCTCCCTCTAGTTTTCTACAGTATATAAATAAACAAAATGACAGAAATGTTAAAATTTCACTTATCTTTCTTTTCATTTCAAACAAAAACAAAAGGTGCAGACTGTTGCCAGGGTCAGTAGAATCTCTTATAAGGTAACTGAAATTTTAAATAAATAGATCCTTGACGTTAACACAGTTTTAAATTGATTTATTATCAGCCATCAGATTACAAAAAAAAGGCAGATATTTTGACAAATATCAGTATCTGCCTTTTTTCGGCATTTTGACGAATATCGGCGCCAGTCGGTCAGTCTAGTAAGGGTTGTAGTTTTGAATTTTTCAATATAGTTAGTTATTATTTTATTTTGACTTTTGTTTTTTCATCCATCCATTATCGATACCGCTTCTCCTCACAAGGGTCGTGGGGCATGCTGGAGCCTATCCCAGCTGTCTTCGGGCAGTAGGAGGGGGACACCCTGAATTGGTTGCCAGCCAATCGCAGGGCACACAGAGACAAACATTCGCACTCACAATCACACCTAGGGGCAATTTAGAGTGTCCAATCAACTTACCATGCATGTTTTGGGAATGTGGGAGGAAACCGGAGTACCCGGAGAAAACCCACGCAGGCACGGGGAGAACATGCAAACTCCACACAGGGAGGCCAGAGCCGGGATTGAACCCACGACCTCTGAACTGTGAGGCGGATGTGCTAACCAGTCGACCACCTTTTGTTTTTTAAGTTAGGTTAATTTTTCTTAGTTTTTAGAACAGGTTTGTTAGTTTTTATTTGGTTTTTTTTTGTTTGTTTTTTTCTTCATCCTTCATTTGAGTTTTTATTAGTTTCAGTAATAGTTTTAGTTTTTTTACACATTAAATATTTGTCAAGTGCAAAATTATTATTACAAAACTATTCTCCAACGACTGTTTGATCTTTCTTCTCATGTATGACATTAATTGACAAAGACGAAAACAAAGGACATTTTCACTATAATTCTAGTTCGTTTTATTAATGTAAAATTTAGTTTCAGTTAGCTTTTTTTTTTTTTTTTTTAAAGCATTATCATTTTTATTTTGCTAATAAAAATGTTCCTTCAATTTTACTTTTAATTATTTCCTTAGTATTTGTGAACTATAATAAACCTAATGCGGGTCCTCTGGCTTCTTCCAACATTCTAAAAATAAAAAAATAAAAATAAGGTGCAAAAAAAAAAAAATTAGTTAACTGAAGGTTACCATCAGATTCTAAATTGCTCAGAGGTGTGAATGTGAGAGTAAATGATTGTTTGTCAATATGTGCCCTACAATTGGCTGGCAAGCATCCCTGGGTGTGCCCAAAGTCAGCTAGATTTGGTACAGCTCACCCGCGACCTAAATGAGATCAATTGCTGTATAAAAATGGATGGATGGATGGATTGTTGTTGTTTTTTTTTCTTTTTTTTCATGCTAATGCATTGTGCTTTGACAGTAAGGAGGAGTCAGGATTCATGGCAGTGCCGCTCATTGATAAAGGTGTAGTCGTGGTAGCAGTTGGCTACGACATCGCCCCCAGAGGTAGAGTCCATTCCTGACGTTTGCCCACATACGGATTTACACTGCAATGTTGTAGAGTGACACAATTCCTACTCCCAAGTGGCACAATTCAGATATGTGTAACGGTGACAAAATAGAAAAAAAATGTGTGGAATCTGATATCTTCATGCCTCGTCAAATGTGAATACAAATCTGATATTTGTTGTGCTGGACTGGTGAAAAAAATCTGCCCTAGCATTTTGACTTGGACCGGCCCGTGCGCACATGCATGTGCGTACCTGTGCATTGTCGCAACCACCGCTGCAACTGAGAAGTTTGTCATACGATCCACAGCTGGGGTTTCATGAAATAAAATGCACACATATCCAGATATCACATCCTTGCTCGAAACACTCATAACGCAAAATCAAGTCGGAGTAAAAAGCAATGGTTTGCTGAACTTAATTTACTCAATAATGTGATTTTTTTGCCGTTGCTTTGCTTATAGTGTATTTCTATCTCATGCATTTGCTAGCAAACAGCCAATTAGAGCTGACACCATTTTGCATTCTGCAATTAATTCCCCATTCATTCAAATCATATCTAAAAAGTACAATGACAATCTCTTAATTCTTCACAATTCTAAATGCGGCTTTTGACTTAGGTTTGTTTCTGCTTGTATTACGAATGTGTTGAGCACGGTTCTGGATAAGTGTGCATTTTATTTCATGAAACCATGACTGTGGCTGGATTGATAAACAAGACTTCCCAGCCATGTTGTTTGCTTGCTGTGGTCTGAAAATAATGGATGTAATTGCCATTAACTGCAAAAATTAACTATTCTAAAGATAGATTCTTATAAAATTTGTATTCAGACTCGTCTCCTGACCACCATTGGCTCCCATATAGCTCTGCCACTGATTATGATTGGTTCAGTTTGCTGTCCATATCATAAATGGGTTATGGGCTGCTCCCTCTATAATTGAATAGTACCAAATCAAAATCGGCACGGTGGACGACTGGTTAGCACGTCCGCCTCACGGTTCAGAGGTCATGGGTTCGATCCCGGCTCCGGCCTCCCTGTGTGGAGTTTGCATGCTCTCCCCGTGCCTGCGTGGGTTTTCTCCGGGCACAAAAACATGCATGGTATGTTGATTGGACACTCTAAATTGCCCCTAGGTGTGATTGTGAGTGCGGTTGTTTGTCTATGTGTGCCCTGCAATTGGCTGACAACCAATTCAGGGTGTCCCCCCCCACGCTCCAGCACGCCCGCGACCCTTGTGAGGATAAGCGGAATAGGTAATGGATGGATAGTACCAAATAGGCCCCAAAAGACGTCGGCCCACTGGGCATTTGCCATGGCACACCATCAACATTGACATCGCAGAAATACACTGATTGATGATACACACACCCGCATATGCCCAAATAACACAAACATCTTTACAAAATTCCAACTGTAAATGTGAAATACAGCAAAAGCATTTAGACCCTTAGATATAGTCCAAACATGGTACATTAGAGGTGTACAAAAATAATTGCCAACTGCGGCCAGATTTGTAATGTGGAGGTTACCCTCGATTAAATCTGTGGTGGAAAGAGTCAGCCCAGGCTCGTTAAACAGAATGTGACATTTATTATTTGTAGTATTTCTGCGTTATCCGTGTTGTCACTGCCCAGTCTTGATGGTTGCGGCCTTATTTACATGCAATTTGGGCATCAGTGCATGCACGCTGATTGATTTATGTGTCCTGTGATATGAAATGAGCCATATCTGCTATGTGTCACTTGAAATGGACATGGAAAGACACTCAAAAGAATGAGTCGGATTAGGCAGGCATTAAATCAGAGATGGCCACTTAGATGTGCAGTGTAAATCTGGCCGATGAGAAAAGCAGGATTATGTGTGAAAATGTCTCTTCTCTTAGGTAATATGGACCTGATGGTTTCTCAAGTGCGCAGGAGTGTTGTGTCTGTCGTCCAACAGTATTCTCATATCAGGTACCCCTCACACTCGCCGTTGTTCGCCGTTCTCTTCAAAAACACCATGTGACACTTGTCCGTCACATGAAATGTCTCTTCATAGCGGTCTGTACCTGTGTGGCCACTCTGCCGGCGCTCACCTGGCTGCAATGGTCCTTTCCACGGACTGGTCGCAGTACAGCATCATGCCTCAAATCAAAGGTGAGCAGTGTTCAGTTATTGTCTTTGTAATGAAGAAGAATGAGGAAAAACGTTCACAATGTCTTTATTTTTCTTGAGGTGCTTTTCTTGTCAGTGGTATCTATGACCTCATGCCCATCCTGTCTACCTATGTCAACGAGCCTTTGAAGATGACAGAGTAAGTATGCAAATGGCCGCCTGCCAACTCGGTCACATGGGCATCTCGGCCTGCTCCCAAAGCATAATTGTGAGCGCTCGGTTTGTTCGATAATCATTTTGGTTTGTTTCGATTTGTATGTTTGGCATGAATGCAATGTTTTTGTTAGCATTATCCACTGTTATAGCATGTTTGGCCGATAATGTGCTCTTGGTGCGGGCTCACCGGTGTTTATTGGTGACTTGATTGCAGGAGGAATTCACTCAGTTTGAGAGAGATCATACATCTTTTTATTTATCCTCATATCTGGTCATCTTTCTACGCCAGCCACTCACAGTGACAGTCAGACTCTTTCATTAGATGGTAGAAGATACAATAAGTCTCTGTGTTTCCATCTATTGCTATTCACATAAGAGGATAACTCAATTCAACAGACAGATTTCGCACCAACATGTGTGAGTAAACAGAGATGAGACATCATTAGTTCAGTATTTATACTTTATTTGAGATTTTTGTTGTTTTATTGAGTATTCTGATGTAAAACGGGTCCTTTGGCTCGATAAAGTTTTGGAAACGACTGGTTTATAACTTTACACATACCCTGCAATTGGCTGGTGACCACTCCAGGGTCCAGCAGCTCACTCATGACCTTAGCGACGACAAGTGAAATAGAAAATGGATGGATTATACAAGGGTCACAGACGCTGTAGTGGTTGACTGACTGAATGGTTATCAGTCTCTGTACATACTCTACACTGTGATTGACTTGTGAACAATCCAGGGTGTAGTCTGCCTTTCGCAACCCTAGAGAATCGAAAATAGACAGACACTACTGTACCTTTTTCACTTGTCTTTATTGATAGAAATTCAATATAATGTCTTTTTATGACGCAGCTTTCCTAATACACTTCTTGCAGTCTTCAAAAGTATAGGATGGCATACGATCTTTGCCTAGTTTAAAATCATCACCACCACCATTCCAATGAGGGATTTTTTTTTTTTTTTTTTTTTATGATGACAGGGAGGTGGCCATAAGAAACAGCCCCAGCAAGCTGATCCCTCAGGTCAAACTGTCCTCCTCCAGCTGCCAAATTGTTGTGGCCGTCGCTGAGAACGACTCGCCGGAGTTTCGCAAGCAGTCAGAGGATTACTACAAAGTCTGTATTACGTAATTCATTGTCCATGTCTGGTTTAACGGTTTGTGAAGAGAAATCGTTGTTTTTTAAGATGGGCCCTGAAAAATCATTTTCTTTACACTATTACCATCAGTTGTCTGTTACCAAGTGATTCTGTTCATACACTGCCTTTCTTATGTATCTTTATAGTTTAATCTTGCCCAAAGCAAGACCACGGTGTAAGAACGAATCATGCAATTTAAAAGAGAAAAGCTAGGCAGTATTGTATTTAAGGATACTACGATGACTCATACGCTGAGAATTTCACACATTTCCTTACTTCTCTGTGACAAATACTTTTGAATTTTGTCCCTTAAAGACTCTGAAGGCAACTGGGCTGAATGTGACCTTGGAAGACGTGTCCAACACAGACCACTTTAGTATCATCGAGCAGATGGTTGATGGAGATTATCACTTGACAAAGGTAGTCCATTAAACTTAGTTGTAATAGCAATGAGGGTTCGTAATAATACATTTTCAGATTCTAAAGCAACTACCTAATATCTATTTTCAGTCGACAAATAATACCCAAAGAGAACAATGCTTGAAATTCAGTACAATTGTTTCTTTGAAGGTATGACTAATACTGTTACTCCTGCAGCTCCTGTTGAAGATGATGCGGAAGTGCTGAGGTCGATGTGTCACCCATCGACATACCTCTGAAGAGACTTATCATGCATTCATTTGGATGCATGCTCTGTGATGATAAGCATCAGTTTAAACTTGCGTACAGATATTCACTGTAGTTACTGTTGTTTGAGTGTTGAAAATGCATAACAATATTGTGTCACTGTGTTCTTTAGCGGAACCTGGGCAAATAGCCTACATTGAATTCATGGCTAAATGTCTGTATGCTCAAGCATTTTTCTCTTTTTCTTTTGTGCTCAGAACACGATTGTTTTATGTGCTTCACATTGAAATTTTGGGTTTGTAACAGCACTGGAGAGCTCAACATGCGCCTGACCTGCCTGTAGGTTTGACATTGTTCGTTTGCAACCATGCTTTTTTAGATGTCAAGAACACAGGTTCAGACACTTCAGGTTACCTCTTCAGTGTAGCAGTATGTTGCCATTGTATTCTGTCATTGTTGGTTTGTCTGAGAAAACTCAACAACAAAACACAATGGGAATAGCCTACCATTTAATGTCACCTCTGCAGAGCTGTCATTCAGGGATTGATAACTTAAATGTAAAATTGCTAATCTCATACTGTATCTTTATTGTATGGTTATTAAATGGAAAGGAGCGGTATAAAATGTCTTTAAGTGGAAGTACGGCCTAAATAAAATAATGAATAGTTGCACACAATCAACACTTTGATTGCACCTTAATGACATTATTGTTTACACTTTGACTAGCTATGTGATGCGCTGTCGAAATAAATATATATTACAAAATGTGTCGGTGTGTTCTTTGTTTTAACGGGTTCACTTTTACTCGAGATATAGGCTTTAAGAGATGCGTCAATGGCATTTTTGTTGCAGTCAGTTACCCCACCCCCCGTCTTTTATTGAATTAAAAGATAAAATACCTTGTGGAACTTGACCGCCAAAGTTTGCTTTGTACTGTATTGGCAGTATTCTAGTTGCAGCTTGATGTCCTTTATATATTTGTTAATACTGTATACAAAAAAAAAAAAAAAAATTGTAGTTACACCCCCGCCCCCTTTTTGACTTCTTCCAGGAAGTAAAGAGTTAGTTTGTGGCAGTAATGTATTATTTCAGTTTACAAATGATAAACAAAAAATAAGAGGTGGTCGTTAACGTTAATGGACAGGGGAAACAGAAAGGTCGTTCAACGAAGTCGCCTAGAGGTAGCACAAGAAGCAGCTAACTCTTACAAAAAAATAACTAACGTCGATGTCGACCGACCGACATGAAGACGAACATCAACGCCAGGTAAGCTAACAGCCTTTAAACGTCGTTAAGGTACTTTGGGGAAAAATGCTAAAGTCCGAATGGGTCTATTGGAAAAGTTTACCCTCGGCAAACTTGTAAACGTTAGCTGAAACTGCTGGCTCACGTCAGCGCTATGGCGACACTTTTTTTTCTATCGTGTGTCGACTGCTTAGTTCAATCTTTGCAGTCTAATGTGACACTTGCTAGCCGAACAAACGTAACGGACTGCTGGGACCAACAAGTCCGGGGCTTTTTCAAAACTCGCAGCTGAAACGTGCCACGTACGTCGGAACTCGATTTATTTCATTTCAGTTTCGGTTTTCAGTGAACCCGCTCCCGTAAGTCACTAGTATGAATGTGACGCTTGTGAGGTGAATTACATTGTAGGACAGTAAGTAGCATCAAATTTTTTTCCAAATTGGACTCTGTATTTGACGGAAATGATTACTTCGTTCCACCGGGCGCTTTCATATATCCATGGTAACTAATGTACAGTAAACAAATGCAAAGAAATAATTTAAAATGGCAAAGAAATTATCTGAATGAGATAATTAAGGCATATTTTGGCTAGAATAGTGAACTAGTGGGTCGCATGTCCGCCTGACAGTTTTTTCGTGGGTGCTCCAGCTTCCTCCATCATCCCACAAAACATGCATGTTGGGATAGGCTTCAGTTCTCCTGCGACCCTAATGAGGACAAGTGCTATTGAAAATGGATGGATGGTTTGTCGTCAGTAACGGTCAGTCTAACTAAAAAATCGTTAGTGCCTTCCTAGAAAACACTCAATGTCCACCTATCCTCTGATCCACTTACTGTCTCATACAACTCACAAGAAGTACAAGAAGACACACGATCAAGAATCCATAGCCAACTGTTTTTTTTTCCAGTCTAATGTTGTTATCATGTGATCCACCTATGTGGTTAGATTAGAAGGATAGAATCATCCATTCATTTTTTATTGCGCGTATCCTGTTCAAGTTGATAGGGAGCTGGAGCCTATCCCAGCTTCCTTTGGGCAAAAGGCAGACGACACCCTGGATTTGTTACCATTAATGACAGTGAAAAATGACATAACCTTGAGGTATACAATCAGTTCTAGATGGGACAGACATCTTGAGGGATGTAAGCGACAACCTGATATCTAATCTGTTGATGCAGTGATCTGGCCAGGAGGGGCCACAGGGGAGAGCCGGTGATGTGCAGTCACGGCAAATATGGGTCGTGCTTACACTAGTGACTACAAGAGTGTTCATTGTTGGTCGTGTGTGCGTGGGAATAGTTGAAGGACCGTTGGGTGTGGTTGTGTGTGCAAGGAGCACGAAGGGAAGAACAGAATACAGAGGATCAGTTGTCCTCAAGGTTTTCATTTTGAAAGCAAAAAATCCAATAGGAACCAATGGAAATTATATTCCAGGGTAAAGATGTCTATGTCGTGAAACATTTTATCATTCTGTAACTGTTTTACAAGAACAAATTGAAAAAAGTTTCCAGTTACTGCTATAATACAAAACATAATTATAGCATAATTGGTGATGCCTTAAACTTTGATTTGGACTTCATAATAAACCTTCCCATTGAGATTGTTGTATTTAGAATACAGTTGATCCCCGCATGATCCCCGTGGACCTGCATATTGACATTTGTGTCCCCCATTCTACAGTATTTTAAAAAATATTTTATTCCCCCGCCTCCTCATTTTTTTCCCAGCACTTTTTTTCTCTGACCTCCACTTCTTGCGACTTTTCCCTTTGCCTTAGAGACAACCCTCCAAATGTAAGCACATCAGTAAGGTCAGAAAAAGAAACTAAAAGTTATTTGATTTATTTTATTTTTTGTTACTTGGCTTTCTCTATTGCCTCTAATAATTTCTGACAACTTGAATTTGTGGACTAAGCAAAGAAATGCTAGGGCTGAATGATTTCAGAAAAATATTAAAATGCTATATTTCCGACACAAAAAAATCATACTGCGATTTTGACTCAATTCACGATTTTCTTCAAGTTTTAGTGCAACATTGATTATAGTGACATTTACAAACGTGACCAAAAATAACATCATATCACCAAAACAAGGGCGACGGGTGGTCGACTGGTTAGCACGTCCGCCTCACAGTTCAGAGGTTGTGGGTTCGATCCCGGCTCCCTGTGTAGAGTTTGCATGTTCTCCCCGTGCCTGCGTGGGTTTACTCCGGGTACTCCGGTTTCCTCCCACATTCCAAAAACATGCATGATTGCCGCTAGGTGTGGTTGTGAGTGCGGATGTTTGTTTTCCTTTGTGTGCCCTGCGATTGGCTGGCAACCAATTCGAGGTGTCCCCCGCCTACTGCCTGAAGACGGCAGGGATAGGCTCCAGCACTCCCCGCGACCCTTGTGAGGATTAGCGGTGTGGATAATGGATGGAATGGATCACCAAAACATTAAAAGCTGTTACTCTAATAAAGCAGACACACAAGAGGCTTTTTAAAGTTTTGACTTTTTTTAATGCTCCAATAAAGCAAGACCCATTGCTTGCTGTCACGGATAACTATATAATTATGTGTAATAGTGTATGTAAAAAATATTTTTTTAACCAAAATGTTTTAAATTTTGTACTAATGTCAGGGCTCGACACTGTGACCAATATGCTCGCAAATGCGGCCAAGTTTTCAGTGAGCGTCTGGTAAAAAAAAATTCACCTGCTGTTGGGGAGAGAGGGAGTGAGACCGCCCAGCTTCGTGACTCGCCGGGGAGCCGAGCAAGGAGAAACACAGAGAAAAGACAGACAGACTACCTTTGTTGATTCGACGTGGCAATAGTTAAATTGTCTCGCCGAATGTTTAAACTTTACCTGCTCTGAAGTACCGGTTCACTCTGTTTGACTAAAAAGCTGAACATAATGACTGGCGGCACAGCACAGAGTTGGCTGGAGGGTATATTCCTTCCTTACACTTGAAAAGCTATTTAATACCTATTAAGAAAACCCACCTTAACATAATTTTAAAGAATGAAGTTAGTTTCCCTCCAGATGGTGTCCCGGTATCTTGGAATAAATGTAAACCAGCAGCTTGTAAGCCTCCGAATCCCACCGGAAATACACGAACCGCTGTGCATATACAGGTACTGTAGTCCATTGGCATCCTTATCGTATTTCAAGGCTCGAAATATTTGTTTTTCTCTGCGGAGTAGTTTTGCAAATCATTGACTTCATTTGAAGAGCCGCTTTCTAACTTTGTGGAGCAAACTTTTTTTTTTGTAGGTTAATCCCAGGGCAAGGATACTATTAAAAAAATGAATATATGACAATATAATGAATGAACAATTGGTCTTCTTTTTTTTATAGGATCAACAGTTTTTATTTTTTATGTCCTATCTTATTATATTAATCTATCAAATATCTTATTCTGTTAATAAGACATTTGATGAAAATTTTATTTCGGGCTGCGATAGATTTAAACCTATCAAAATAAGTTGCCGACCCTTGGTTTAAAGTAACATGATAACATTTTAACTGTGATACAGCTATAATCAGAAATGTTGTTGTTATCCTGCAAGTTGAACATTAATGTTGAAAAAAAACCCACGAATGAGTAGTAGTTACAAACAGAGCAATGCTGGTAAATCCAACAAATCTCTTTGTTAACAGTGACCCGTCCATGGTGTATCCCACTTCTCACCATAGTTAAGATGGTATAAGCTCCAGTCCACTCATTTGTCATTCTAATAGCGGATGATGGATGGTGCTGGGTTGAAGAAAAAAAAAAAGTCAGTTAAATGTACTACTCACGGGCTACCTGGTGGAGTCCTCTGTTAAACACTACGTATATCCCTAGTTAAAGTCAAGTGGACTTGTATTAAATGGTCCCCACAATCCTTTTTTAGATTCTATGATTAATATGCATGCAAACACTTACGTCTGCCTTAATACCTTTTTATTCTAAGAATAGTAATTAGGGATGTCACAATATCGGCAATATCGTGATATTGCAATATTAAATCTGCCACAATATATCGTTGTCGTGATGCCACGATATTATTGGCAGCAAATCTGTTTAAAAGCTCAAGTTCTTTTCCATATGTGCAGTTCCAGTATCCTCTGGTGGTTAGTTTATTAGTGCAGTTTAATTTGATGCCATGTTTAACCCACGCTAATCGCCAGTAAGAGCTTATGACTGGCCAATCCTATTTCTTTGTTTATGCTGTAATTCTGTACAAAAACAGAATATTATGTTTTTTTAATGGGCTCTTTTTTTAATTTTAAATTTCTTAACAATATCACGAGCTTTTATATATATCGCCAACCTGCCCACTATATTGTGATAATGATCATATCACGAGGTTCATATCGTGATATCATCGTATCGTGACATTTGGATATTGTGACATTGTGGATTGTTTGCTTTGCATTGAAAAGTCACGGGTGCACACACAAGTTTCTTGAGCAATTGGCCGGTTTGCGTCCTTGTTCAGGGGATTCTCAGCAGTGCTCTGGAATAAACATAATTGTTTAGCAACCAGTCCTAGCTCTCATACTTAGGTCTGTAGGGTCTTCAACTGGCAGCCTGTCATGCAAAAAAATAGTGCTACTCTTGGCTCTGAAAGATTTATTTGTGGAATGAAGAGATTGTCAAGTAAGAGAGGAACCGAGTGCTGCTTCTTGTGGGAAGTGTTAAGCATGAACACTGTGTGCGTGTCAATGTTGGTTGCTGAGAAGCACAACAAAGCCTTGTGATGAACAATGAACAATGAGACCAGCATGGCCTACACCTCTTTGTTTTCAAGTTTGGTTTTCAGAACCCATTAGCCGCCATTGTACAGGCATCTAATGTTTATCGCAAAGCTTCTGTGTCATTCCAAATTTTGATGTCTGGTTGGCAATGGGAAGAAAGAAAAAAACTGAACTCAAAATATTTTAGTTTGAGACCTCTTGTTTGATGACAGACTCACAGACCCTTGTTTGTTTTGTCTTTTATAATTCTGTAAAACAGTTACAGATGTTCTTCTATTCACTCAAGTGGAATTTAACATTTTCACAACTCTAAACTTAGAATGTAAGTAAAAAAAGAAGCCGGGCCGTGGCCTATTTGGTACCAAGCCGCCCAGAGCGACTGACAAAATACTTTGCGGTAATCAAAGATTTCCAACTGTTGAGTAGGGCAAACGAAGGCTAGGTGCTAATGCTAGCTGATAGCGACGACATTCCTATAGAAGGCAAAGGCAATCAATGCATGTGCATTGAAAATAAGCCATAGCTTGCTCAACATGCAGGATAATGGCCGTTGAGGACCAGAGTTGCCCACCCCTGCTTTAGGTTGTGTGTAAAATAGTGACATCCAGGTCAGTCCCTCATTTCAATCTGCAGTGCTTTGAGCATTGCTGGAGAATGTTCAATTATGTATAAAAACATCTGCATTCGGGCTGCACGATATTGGAAAAAACATGCGATATGTGATATGGATGTTGACAATAGCGATATCGATATTACTGCGATATTTAACATGTACCTAAAAGAAAATAACATTTTTATTATATAATGAAAGAAGTTCATGTTTTTCATCCGGCAAAATAAGCAAGCTCACTGTGTTTTTAGATAACTCATTGTAATTCCTCTAGATCAGGGTTGTCAATGTCAAATGGACGGAGGGCAAAAGAAACAATTGTGCGAGGGCCGGACTGACTTCATTGAAATGTTTTAAAATGTCCAGATTGGCTCAGGTCCTTCGCGCCTGCTGATGATGTCACGCTTTATATTTCTGTAATATATTTCTTTGCCTCTATGTTTGTCACCCCGCTGTCTGTCGTGTTTTTATGTTCGGCATTACTAAATAAAAAAATAAAATAAAGTACATTACTGCTACTTTTGCGAGGCAGCTCGTACATCACTTCCGCGTATGACCCGAGAAGAAGCCGCTGTCCGTCTTGTGAAACAAGATCAGTGGAACGTTTGCGTTTTTCCTGCCAAACTGGAAACAATTTTCTGGTTGACTCGGGCTGCAAGATTGTATGAACCCTACATAATGTGAAGTAAAACAGAGAGGATCATATGATCGGTATGGTGTCTCCAGCTGACCCTATTTTAGAGTGGCAAGGTATGAATGTGGGTGATCCTGTCAGAAAACACAGGCCCGTATTCCACTTGACACGTCTATTTATTGTGGTCTGCAACAACGCAGACAAAGAATAACCTAGCAACATCATCCAATGCATATCCATTTGTTAACAATATGCCTAAACATTACAATCCACTGTATTAAGAAATTAATCAGCCAAACAATACATACAATACACATTCACACGTTTCATGAACATATCTAGGCTATTATGTACAGCAGTTACTTGACACAAACCTAAGTGATTAAACTCACCTTTTAACATTTACACACAACAACAAACGTGGTGAAACACAGCCAGGGGGTGGCGAACACAGATGCAAAGAAATATGTTACAGAAATAGTGTAACAAATTGGCTTATCCGCGTTGTAGTCGAATTTGTGACTTGCTGTTGTTTCCGAGGTTCATGAATGCATCGTGCGGCTCGCTGGATGGGAGGGCATGCGAGCGAGAGGAGCGGAGGACGAAGAGGAGAGCCGTTGCTCTTTTTTGACTGAACGGTTGTCGTACTGTATTGGCGTCGGCTGCGGCCCACAGTAGCCGATTGGACTAATAAAAATGTGATGGTTAAACTGTGTTCTTGGAAGCCGCTACAATATATTTTAAAGCGTGACGTCATCGGCAGGCGCCAAGGACCCGATCACATCTGCTACCCACACCGGCTTGCAGGCCGGATCTAATAATAAAGCAATATCAGCCCAGGGGCCGTAGAAAACCTTCTCCACGTCCGGCCCGCGGGCCTTAACTTTGACATATGTGCTCTAGATAATGTCCAACTATTGGGTGACAATTTCAATGCGCGTTCAAGTGTGCATCTGACTGGTCAAATTCAGATAAAAGCGTACAATTCCATAAGAAACGTATTGCATGCCTTTGCGATAATTATATTGTACAGGCCATTATCGTGATGACATATTTTTATATATATGAAATTGATTTTTCCTTGCCAGGAGCTCCACACCCCTAAACGTCTGATCTGATCCTAGAACCGCCCCTGCATCCTCTCAGGGGCTGCACCACGAGGATGAAAACGATCCTTCTATGAGCACTTTCGGCATCGACGTCCGAGGGCTCCCCCTGGCCCTGTCATCCATGACGCAAGCTGTTACCTCGGACTCCCGCTTCAAGCCCAGATGGCGGGCCATCTCTGTGGCCACCCTGCTGGCTCTAATGCTCATGTTGTACCTGCACCGCACGGGAGGGGACGGAGACACTCCAGCCAGCCAGTCCTCCCGCAACACTGTGCAAATGTACCATCGGGGTGATGATGACATGTTCGGGGACACTCGGAGCGAAAGTATGCTGCAGAAAAGGAGAAACCCTTACAACGACACGTACCCTTTAAGTGCACCCGTGAAGACCAAAGATGGCATCAGGTACCGCATCGCAGTCATTGCAGACCTTGACACAGCGTCACGTGGCCCCGAGGACCAGACGTGGTTCAGCTACATGAAAAAGGGTCACCTGACCGTTTCCGAAAGTGCCGACGCACTGCATGTGGAATGGGACGAGGAGACCATCACACTGGAGAGTCACCTCGCAGAGAAAGGACGAGGTTGAGCCACAGTTTCCGCCCAAGTCCACGCCCAAGTCCCCCAAGTTGACTAATAGTCTCTTCCTCTTTAGGTATGGAGTTGTCTGAGCTGCTGGTGTTTAACGGGCATCTGTACAGCGTGGATGACCGCACGGGCGTGGTGTACAGGATTGAGGGCAGGCAGGCGGTCCCCTGGGTCATACTGCCTGACGGCGATGGCTCCGTTTCCAAAGGTCAGTCTACTAACTTATTCTGCCTGCCTTGCTTGGCTGGATTTAGACTGCATTGTCCTAGTGGCCAAATTCCCATTTAATGCCCGTACAGTGTTCCCCCGCTTATTTGCGATTTTGCTACTTGCCCATTCACCTACTTGCTGATTTTTTTGTTGAACTTATCCTCTGTTATTCACTTGAAAAACTCTCCTGTTGGCTGCCACAATATGGTGCCAAAGTCCTGTTTAATCGTAAAGCAGTACGTTCGCGTCATCTCTGGGCATCTTGGTGCCAAAGAAATATGTGCAAGTACTGGGAGGAGTAAGGCAGGCTTCAAAGAGTAGTACTTTGGCGCCAAAGTGAGTTTTGTATTGGGATGTAACGATGAATCGAAAATCAATTGAAAATCGATTGTCCCTGATTAATCAATTACATCGAGTGGATTAAATTCATCTAAAAAATGATGTCTTGAAACTTTTTTTCATTCCAGATGCATAGCACATTTTGAATGTGTCGATCAAATTATGCTTTTGCGCCAAACATGATTGCGTATTGCGCCTGTGGATGGCTGCAGAACCAGCTCTGTGCAAAGCAATCAAAAGTATTGCTTTGGCAGCATCTTGGTGCCAAGGAATTATGTTGAAGTGAGTTGATGAGTTAGGTTTAGACAAAAGTAGTGCTTTACCATCATCTTGTGGGATCTACGGGAAAAGTGAAAACCCAGCACATGAAGGTCAGAGCCGAGATTTGATTCCTGAATTTGAGAAGTCTGAGGCAGACGTAATTGCCACTATTTCACCGCGCTGACCACAAGTAAACAATAATATTGGACATAAATATGAAAATCAAATATGAAATGTTTCATACTGTTTTATTGGCGTGGGTTGACTCGTGCCTCGTTGATTTAAATGAGTGCAACCTCTACAGTACTCCAATGGTCACCATCTACAATTATTTACAGTATCTTATTTAATAATCCACACATCCTACTAATGTACAATGTTTAGACCACATTTAATTGCCGATGCTTTCACTGTAGTTGAGATATTCTGTAATTGCGACCGTGATTGTAGGGTGATATTTCGTCAGGTAAGTCCCCCCCTTAAAGCCCAGGTACCGAATACTGCCGCCACCGGTTATAATAGTGTTCTGTTCTGAGTGTTTATGTTCATGTTTGCATTTGTAGGCTTTAAGGCAGAGTGGCTTGCGGTGAAGGACGAGCACCTGTATGTTGGCGGTCTTGGCAAGGAGTGGACCACCACCACTGGAGAGGTAGTCAACCACCACCCGCAGTGGGTGAAAGTGGTCGGTTACTATGGTGACGTCGAGCACAAGAACTGGGTGTCCTACTACAACGCCCTGCGGAGCGCCGCGGGGATCAAAGCACCAGGTGCCGACAGTTCTCAGTTCCGTCAGCCTCATCGATTCATTTATACGACGTGTGCCTTGTTGGTCTGCTGCAGGCTACCTTATCCATGAGTCTGCCGCATGGAGTGAGCGGCTTCAACGTTGGTTCTTCCTGCCCCGCCGCGCCAGTCACGAGCGCTACGAAGAGAACGCGGACGAGCGGCGCGCCACCAACTTGCTGCTCTCCTGCCGGGCGGATTTCAGCGACATAACGATGCGTCGCGTTGGCCCTCTGAACCCAACCCACGGTTTTTCCTCATTTAAATTTGTTCCCGACACAGATGATCAGATTATTCTGGCCCTGAAATCCATGGAAGATGCAGGCCAGATCGCCTCCTACATCGTTGCGTTTACGCTCGACGGCCGGGTGATGATGCCCGAGACAAAGATCGGAGATGTCAAGTATGAAGGCCTGGAGTTTATTTGAAAATGACAAGACTGATATTTTTTTTTTTTTTTTAAACATGACCCCCTGATAAGACTGTAATAATGAAAAATGAAAATCCTGGCTTAAAGAGGAAGTCAACCGAAAATCTTTCTTTATGCGTCCCCACTAGTCTAAATAACGAATCACCGCTCATCTTCAGAAAACAGGTAAACCGTGATTGGTCATTACCCAGAACTGGACATTTTACTACAATGAGTGTCCGTTATCCATCATCCATCTGCAGCGTGCGTACCCTTCCCTCCGTCATTCGCCTTTTTTCCAGGGGTAACATTTGTTTATATATTATAGGCCAGTCCGCCTCAAATTTTAAACGGGCTTCCATCGGCGATTCAGACTAAACTTTCACTAGCACACCCCATGCCCCCTTCCTGGCTTTACAATATTTGAAGAGAAATAGTGACTCACAGTGCTTTGGAAGCCTGTTCACCGCCTGGTCCATCACTCAAATCTGTCCCCAAGCAACAACAACTCGCTATTTTCCTCCCCGCGGCCATCGAAGCCTCTCTGCGAAAAATGGACTAATGACGGACTACTGACAAATAGCGGACTAAATAAAGGGGCTTACGTCTATGCTTAGTCCGTCTATTTTTTAAAAATTCCCGTCATTCGTCAGCAAAACGGGTGTCCGTCGCTGACTGATAGACAGATCGGTCCGTCACATAGGCGGAGCGCCCAGCTTTGTCGTTACCTGAGCAAGTGTGAGGTTATTTTCAGTCGACAGTATGTAAGCAAAATGGGTGGATTTGGCTACTTCATTCATATTGGACAAATGCAATATTATTCAGAGTACCGTGCTTAGACTAGTCGACTGCATGGAACATATTGTGAAAGAAAATTTGGGGTTGACTTTCCCTTTAACTTATATGGGCACACTGGTACGCGTGATCATGGTTATCATAAATTAACACACAAAATATGCAATTTGTCTCCTGTGGGTAAACTCTGCTGGTCAGACTCTCAAGGGGACATAGTCAAAACCTGTATTAACAAATGCACACTATTGAATGTTAATGAACTACTTGAAATGAATGGTCTTGGGAATAGCTCTGTCTTTGGAGGCTATTTTCTCTTTATACTGACCAGATTGATTTTTTATGTTGTTCTACTTAATAAAACAGATAAGCACAAGATCTATTTAATTTAAAAATAAACCATTAATATATTCTTTTGTATCCCAACCAAACAACTGAATAAATCTATCCCCCTACGAGTGATGTGTTTTGGCTTCCTTTTTACCCCTGACCCACCTCCCTCACATTTATTTCATCATTCGTTTAAAAACCATTGTAGCTGTGTTACAAATGTAATGAAATGATCTGATGTCATTTCCAACTAATGATCTTTGAATAACACATGTCAAATTGTATTTTTTGGCTGTATAGTAGACACTCAAATCATTTGAACCCCCTGAAAA
The DNA here is from genome assembly GCF_054856515.1 of Filicampus tigris. NCBI lineage: Eukaryota > Metazoa > Chordata > Actinopteri > Syngnathiformes > Syngnathidae > Filicampus > Filicampus tigris. The sequence continues at coordinate 9,023,387 of NC_141222.1, forward strand.
AAAAATATTTTTGTGTGTAATTTATTCATGGAATCATGCAATTTGGGTAAAATCGGTCTCATTCTTAGACTCAACACTTGAAAATAGACAAGAGAGCCTTTTTATGTAATCTTAGGTTTTCTGAAATAACATTTTTAATGGCTGAATCACTGCCCTCCAATGGAATCAATGAATTGACTTGATTTGAAGAAGCTGGAGATAGTTACCCTTTGTTGACCATGGACAAGAATAAAAATTGATGTGTAAATTTTCGCTGTTGGGTAGTAAAATCAAAAAAGGCCTGTGTGTGCCAAATGATCACGCCATGCAACAAATTCACACACTTTTGTGCTGAAAATTTTAAAATTACATTACAGATCTACATGCGTAACTCAAAAGTCTGCAAAAACGTATTACGCATTTTTATAGAGCTTGTTATGCAAATGCATTTTTCAGAGCAGGTGATGACTTCTACTTTTCATTTGAACTGACAATTTCAGATTAAAGGCTTGTTCCCATGGCGATGACATCTGGAGGCAAGCCGCCCAGTTTGAGGGGTTGGAAAGAGCTACTTTTGGTGTAGAAGTCGAGCATCCTGCGGTCACTGTGTCTCAATTCACAGAATACGCCTCTGGAACCTGAAACACAAACCCAACAAAGTTTTGCATCTTTACCTTAGTATATGGAATCCACTTAAGCATTTATTCAATATCCAGCAAGGGCACAAGCATGAGTACATTTTTTGTCCTCACTATTAAGACTAATCAGTGCACTACTAGTAACCTTTTTCCCAATGCAATACAGCCTTCCATTAGTGTATGACATTTCTTCACACTTGCTATACTTAAAGCAGAAGTCAACCCAAACATATTTTTTTCAAGAATAAGTTCCCAGCAGGCCCACTAGTTGAAACAGAGCATTCTGATAAATATTGCGTTTGTGGAATAAGTGTTAATCCACTCGTTTTTAGCCATCTCTGGGGGCGGCCATTTTGTCTTCTGTCGACTGAAAATGACATCACAACTGCTCACAACGACCAATCACGTCTCAGATTGAGAAAACAGGTCAGCCGTGATTGGTCGTTGTGAGCAGTTGTGATGTCATTTTCAGTCGACAGAAGACAAAATGGCCGCCCCCAGAGATGGCTAAAAACGAGTGCATTTTGCTCCGTAACTTATATTCCACAAACGCAAAATTAATCAGAATGCCGTGTTTCAACTAGCACCTGTGGGGCTGCTGGGCACTTATTCTTGAAAAAAATATGTTTGGATTGACTTCCGCTTCAAAGGACAACTACCGGTACATGCTATTAGTGAGGCAAGATTGTGCACTAGATGATAACTGCATGCTATGAGTACTGCTAGTGAAGTGCTAGATTTGAAACAAGGAGTACCAGTAGCTCACAGTTGTCAACTAGTGCACAGTTTTGCCTCACTAGTAACATGTAGTATGCCAAAGTTGTCACACTAGTGTGGACAAAGCGCGTGGGTGATAGTCCATGACCTTAAACTGTTTGTTTATTGAACAAGTAGCAGAGAGTAGAATAGAACGTACAAAATATGAATTAATAAAAAAGAAAGCACATAAATAGTCAGTTTACATGTTCAAAAGGGAGTAGGAAGAAGTAAATTACTATGTGATAATGATCAACAACTAAACATACACATGCCGGCATATATATAACTGCACTTGCGCGTGTGCATGCAGTACAATAAGGACACACCCGAGAACATTCATGAATCGTTCTACCCTCATACTCACACAACCAATTTTCAAAACTAAAAGTTCCAGCACTTCTTCAGTTTCACCGACTTGTTCCACCTGATTTATATTATTTTTGTGTCCTGATTCACTCCTCACGTCAGTTCCACAATTGTTCCACAAATTAACATCTCTCACGGGAACACACTTTTGCTTCATATTTGTTCATGCTTTGAATTTTTTTATGGACACTTGTACCCCTCAAGTCATAGCAACTCTATCTAATTTAGAACATCTGCGTATTGTGGCAGAGTAGGTTATTGTGTACATTGTATGCCAATTGTACAGTTTTTAAACTCAACTTGGGTCATAGAATTGCAGCATTTATTTTGATAAACAGTGAAAATGTTGGTTTTGTATAATTTGATCCATGAATAATTCTTATTGCTTGTTTTTGTAGTTTGGAAACAGGATGAATATTTGCTTTATAGGTAACCGGATATCAAGGATAGCAAATGCTCAAACGGCTTTCCATCGTGGGGCCAATCTCAAAAACACTACAAAATTTTGCAGCTAGAAAGTTAACCTATTCACAAAGTGTGTCAACTTACCGCAGCTTCTGATGGTGGACAACAGCTGTCCAATCATACGCTTCGCCGGAGTGGGGTCGGTGACCCTGGGCAGCACTTGTCCAGTGATTAATGAGGGGAAGTCCTCCAATACACTTGCGTCACTCGTGTCCCTCTGGAGGGAAGAGATGAAGCAACAGGATTTGAAATTCATCTTGATCTTCCACTTTGGGGGATTTTCCAACTCCAAATTGTCACCTGAATGGAGGCTGCGGCTGCTTTGGCATCTGCGAGCGCCAACATGTAGCCACACGGCCCCATGTCATCCTCCAGGACAAGCGCGCACTGAGGGCTTGGGGGAATTCCACCCGTTGACAGGCTGCAACACACACATTCACAGCAGGATAGGAGTGTACAGTGTTTCCTCACCTTTCTCGGGCAATCAGTGCACATATTTGAAACGAGAAAAATCGCATGGCACAAAGAAACAAAATCCACTGAAAAAAAAATGTTGATCTCGTCTCAATTTCTGTGCGTTCTGAACACTAAGCACGCAGGAACTGACGGACGACACAGTGATCATCATCAACGGCTCTGCCATCTAGTGGAACAGTATCTAATTGTTCTGCATGTAATTAGCCGCAAAAATAATGAGGGAAAGCAGTACTTACAGAAAATGGATAGTTGGATTAAGGTGATTATACTTAACAAAAATTAAATAATAAAAACTAAAATTGACCAAATATTTTTGTAAATGAAATCAAATAAAAACAAAAATGCTTTTAAAAAAACTAAAACTGACTGAAACTACACCTTATGTTTATATGTTTATAAAACTAACTACAATTGAAGCCAAAATATCCTTTGTTTTTGTCAAAACTATACATGAGCTTTCAGGGGTCATTTTAAATTTATTTCGGTATTGCTGTACGCCCGTATAGAAGAAGGAAGGTAAAACAGTCGTTTGAGAATTGTAGTTTTATTTTATTACACAATACTTATGACCCCCCCTTTTTTTTTATCTTACTAAATACTCTATGTCTTAAAAAAAAAAAAATATATATATATATATATTAAAATTAATAAAACCCTACTCCAAAATCAAATTTAAAACTCAGTGAACTAAAAAAAACAAAACAAAAAAAAAACTAATTATTATGAATCACACAGTTGTGTGGGTATCATTTTAATTATATTTTGTACACACTGAATCTTTTCATTTTTCATAAGAAAAATGCTGCCCTTTATTTCTTTCTTGAGCATTGCCACCGTTGGGACGTCTCAGCCTAACCTGCAGGTAATATTTCAAGTGTGTGTTTCAAATGGTCACTGATCCGCATCGAGTGGTGATCATCTCAGCCTGGAATTCCACTAGAACACCAATGGAGTCTTTCTGCTTTAAAAGAGTCTCTGCTTACTTTGTCTAACATCCGGTGGATATCCTCCCTGACATGACACCAAAAAATAATCTCATACCAACTTACATGTCACTAATGAGAGGGGCCTCTGTTATGGAGGCGACTTGAATCTGTCTTTCTCGTTGCATCTTCACAAAAATTCTCTGCACGTCCATCTAGAAAAGACAACAGCGCAACGCCATGTTGACAAAATGGAATGTTGAGCTGGTTTAAGCCCATTGGTTTCATAAGATCACCTTATCCTCTGCGCAATAGGGTCGTATGCAGTACACCGACGTCTTGGGAGGATGTTTGAACAGGTCTCTGTTACCATGGCCCGGCAGCATCCTCTACAAGGACAATAACGATGTTGAACGACAACATAGCACCAAAGTCAGCAGCGGCGGCTTGTTTTGGAAGCACTTGGCTTAGCCGTTGAGACCGAGCCACGCCACATTTAACCAAAATTCACCAGTATTCAACCCAAGTATCTGACCACAACCCAAAAAGGTTTTTCAATTGCCCAAAAATTCCACAAGATAGCGGCAAAGCACTTTTTTGTATTAGACAAGACTAAAGCCTGACTAAATGAAAGTAACGTCTTTTCCGGACTATAAGCCGCTACCTTTTTCCTAGGTTTTGAAGTATGCGGCTTCTGTAAAGGTGTGGCTATTCTGTGGATTTTTCTTCCACCGCTAGGGGCGCTCTAACCGGAATTTCAATACAATACAATAGTCATTAAGAGGATGTGACTGCAGGTGGAGGAGTTCAACAGGCGAGGGGGCTATGCACTAGGTTATTGTATTAGGTGGTATGCGGAAGTTAACTGACAAACTGGAGTGGCAGCGCAGTGAAATGAAGATAATTACTGCTTATTTTCTCTTGGTTCTGTTCTGTTTTAATCAGCAAAGTTGCTGTCGTGTTAAAAGCCTGTTAGGAAAGAATATGTCCAGGTACATACATGTACATTTACAGTTCAAAATTGTTGTAAATGAAACACTTACAGTTCAAAATTGTTGTAAATAAAACTGTAAATGAAGTAAATATCAAGTTTTTCAACATAGGTGCGCCTCATATGTTTTTCCCCTTTTTTTTTTTTTTTTTTTTTTTAAATAGAATGGTGCAGCTCATATAAAAGGTGTGGCTTATCGTCTGAAAAATACAGTAAATGAATCCCAAAATAGTGCCAAAGCAATATTTTTATTTTAGACATGCCTTTGGCCTGAGCACAAAAACATCCATAATTTAAGTGTTCAACAAATAATACGAGATTATATATATACTTTTTTTTTTTTTTTTTTTTTTTAAATCAGCAAAAAGGCTAATTTGAAAATGCCGGACCACTTCCTGAGCACTACCGAGGTGCCCTTGAACCCATAACGTTCTGCTTTGTGCCATCAAGTGCCCGTCCACAAGGTCTTGTTTGTGCACATGTGAAACATAGAAATAACACTAAGTGTGAATTGCACCAATAATAATATACTTGTCTTGGTATTCTTTTAGCCATCAATCCGTTTTCTGTAGTATGTGTCCTCATTGAAAAGGTTGTGGATGAGCTGGAGCCTATCCCAGCTGACTTGGGGCAAGAGCCAGAGCACAACCGGAACTGGATGCCAGTCAAATCGCAGGGCACATTTACTTTCACGTTTGCAGATATTTACAATTCAGAGTCTTCAATGAACCTAACCTGCGTGTTATTGGAATGTGAAAGGAAGCCGGACTGTGGCGAGCACATGCAAACTCCACACGGAAGAGCCTGAGCCAAAGATTGGAATTTAGGACCTCTCGACCGTGAGGTGGACATGCTAACTGTGGTGAGTTGTCAGGGCTAGAATTGGAATATTTGTTCAATCAAATGATATGTATTTATTCCCAATCGTCTATCCTCCTCATTCCATAGAGTTTGTCTTGGCTGCTTTGCTTCCAGTTCACATAGATGTTCGATTTCTTGTCCAACTGGATTCAAACCTACTGCATGTGTTTGCTATGTCAAGCCAATCTTAAGAATCGGCAGTGCTCACCAATGTAACAATGTAATGTAATAATTTACAATACAATTTTTTTTTTTAATTATTATTATCAATATGATTTCAAATTTGTACTCACAAGGCCACAACGGTGGCCCTTGGTAACATTTTTCCACCTCCGATTGGTTGCTCAGCGCAAAACTTTGAAAAGCAAAACACTTCTTTAGCGATCTGAACAAATCTTTGCATTTAATAATCAGCAGCTCTGGCAAGTATGATGTATTTTATTTCAATATCTAATGATTAAATATTGATTGTAGAGCACTCCCGATAATATTTGTGTCACAGCTGTGAGGTGTTATATCGTGTTTTTGTATATTATTAAAGGTTTCCATAATTGTGACATAATAGGAGGTGGATTCAATCGGGTAAGGCCCAGGCACCAACTCTGGCATCTGCCTCTTCAAATTCAAAATATGTCATTCAAAAGAAAGAAATACAAATGAACTTTTCAATATATCGCTCGAGCCAATTAGTTCACCTGAAACTCTCCCGAGAGGCCTCCTCTGAATCCCCACGGTTCCGGATCAGCGCTCAATAGCTGAGCCGATGGTTTGCCAAGCCCTCCTGTGGCGAGCAAACGTTGACGTTAAGCCCAGAGCGTTCAAAATATATTCATTTAGTCCTCACAAGGTGCAAATTGGAAAGGCTATCATTTGGGAGACACTGTAGCACAAAGGGGCTGCACATTTTGCACATATTCTGTCTGCAGCAGCATGGAGATCAGTAAGGAAGAAATCGATTTCTTGAACATGTGTGCGTTATAAACAGAACGATCAGTGTTTTTTAGATATTGGTTGACTGGGCACTAGCCAATCTGTGGGAGACAAAATTCTTGCTTAGTTGTATTTATCTCACTAGAAGGCACAACATTTTTTAACTTGTTTTAATGCATTTCTTTTTACTGATATTCTGTAGGTTGCCATAATCAATATATAGTCATACAATTGGAAATTTAATTTCTTTGTAAATGAGAATTATTCCTCCCACAGTATGCACAGAGACATAAACATTTCAGTCAAGGTTAGCTCAAATGTTTTGAAACTGCATTGAATCTATGAGGGCAAAAATGTAAAAAAAAATTGTCATCGAGATTTTAAAAAAAAAAGAGATACCAATCCGTAATACAGCTCTGTAACATTTACCCGCTTGAAGTTAAAAGACGACGACAATATTCTGCTTTTCTCACCGAGTGATTTGACGTATGCTTGAGCCAGACCGACGCCGCTCTTGATGTCACAGATGTAGTTGTAGAGGTCGTACAGGATGCTACGGTTGGGCGCGTTGGTCAAGCGGTTGAACATCCGCACCACCGCTTCGCACATGTCGTCGAACTGCCGGGCTCTCGAACACCACTCAGCAGTCTAGAAACACAGCAGCGGGTGGCACACTTAACACCTGGGTCACATTGGACTGGTTTTGACAACAGTAAAAATATCCACAATGTCACTCTTTCACTCTGAAATGTGATGCTTTTTGACCCAAAATACACAAAAATTAAAATACTTTAAGCGGATGACAACCCAAACATATTTTTTTTAAGAATATGTTCTAAGCAGGCCGTTTAATTTGATGCCACTTGTTTCAAGACCCACACTAAGCGCCAATAGTAGCACATGACTGGCCGAGCCTATTTCTTTGTGAATGCTGTTATTTGGGACAAAAACAGAATACTGTGGGGGTTTTTTCTTCTTTTTTTTAAAAATATGAGCTTCTTTATCATCCCCACACTATTGTGATCATTATCATATCGTGAGGTTCATATGGTGACATTATCGTATTATGACCAATATCCAAATGGATATCATGACATTTGGACATCATGGCATCCCTTCCACAAATGTCTGATAGTTGATGAAAAACTCAAAAAGACAATTTCCTTTTTCTCTGAAACAAATGATTATTAATTCATTTGTGAAAGTGAATAGTTAAAGGGAAGTCAACACAAACATGTTTTTTTCAAGAATATGTTCCCAGCAGGCCCACTTGTTGTAACACCGCATTCTGATTAATTTTGCGTTTGTGGAATATAAATTATACAGCAAAATGCACTCGTTTTTAGTCAACTCTGGGGGCGGCCATTTTGTTTTCTGTCGACTGAAAATGACATCAGAACTGCTCACAGCGATCAATCACGGGCTGACCTGTTTTCTGAATCTGAGCCATGATTGGTCGTTATGAGTAGTTGAGATGTCATTTTCAGTCGACAGGAGACAAAATGGCCGCCCCCAGAGATGGCTAAAAACGAGTGGATTAACACTTATTCCACAAACGCAATATTTATCAGAATGACCTGTTTCAACTAGTGAGCTTGCATAGAACATGTTCTTGAAAAAAATATCTTTGCGTTGACTTCCCCTTTAAACACAGTGAAAAGATGATAATGTGGTATAGACAATTATTATGAGGATATTCTTGGTCCCGGTCAACAACGTACTGTACCTGTGCATGAAAATGATCACGTATGTCAAGGTTAAGTGAAATCCGACCTGGTCTGTCTTGAGGGCGGCATCTTGACTGTGGCTCTTGAGCCAGTTCAGCTCATGCAGCATGCTCTTTGCTGTGGAGCCATATTCATAGGGCAGGTAGAAGAGGTCGGACAGCAGCTTCAGGTCGTCTAAGGTCAGCGGCTCGGCTGTGTAAAGCCGGTTCTCTCCCGGCCCGGGCACATACGAGTGTTCCCCAAGGTCTGTCTGCATGGGCTCCTCGTCAGAAGACTCCTTCTTAGAGCAAGCTGGAAGACCGTGACATGGAAAATTGCACATCTGTTACGCACTTGGTTGTGTTGCTCTACAAAATGTGTGTCGGTTTGAACCATGTACTTTTGTCAGTTCTATAAATCGTCCTCAGGGCCAAAAAAACTGCACAAGCTACTTGTGATTAAAGATTTCTTTCCGGTATCGTCTACATCTGTTTCTTTTTCTACACCACCAACAAGCAAATTCAAAGCTGCGGTGGACATTGTCTACCTGTCGGCTGATCTGTGCACAGAAACTCCTCCAGCCAGTCGGTGAGGGCCAGCGTCAGGGCTTTGTCGGGGCTATAGCAAGGGTCCTGCTCTTCATCGCCTCATGTCGGAATCACAAGAGCGAGAATAACAACACAGCAAACCTTTTATACAAGTCTGACAGCGAAACAGGAGCTCACCCATTTCCACATCCTTGGGTGCTCCATCAGCAGAAGCTTTGCACCACGTAGCCAAGGTGTGGATTGCCACAAAATTCGGATGGAACTCACAGTTGGGATTAGTGAGCACACCTCTCAGTTTGGGGATCAGTTCAGTTGGACGATCCTGAACGGAGAAGAAGAACATTTCAAGAGTGCCACAGCCAGCCAGGGGGAGTTTGACCCCCGCCTAGTAAATACTTTTTCACACTGCGTTATTAATCTTTTTCATTCAATGTTTCCAATCTCTAAATAAATATGACTGACATGGTTTTTTTGCTTCATATTTCATGACTTTGTCTAAGCACAACCAGGTAAACAACAAATTAACATGTTATTGGTGTCACATATTTACATATCTGTGTTTTTTGGATCAATTTGCCCCCAGGCTGTTTTAGCCGTATAAAACAAAAGAAATTTGACCTTCTAAACACATTTATTTGTTTTGGATGATATTGAGGTCACTATCACATAGAATTTCATAATCATCAAAAAGCTTGGAATTAGATTTTACTCGAGTAAATATCGGTTCCAAGCTTCGTAAAAAATTGTAGTTGAAAAATACAATTAATCGCGATCAATTGTGGAAAATTTTGCGATTAATTAGTTAAAAATTTTAATCACTTGGGAGCACTTAATAAAACAAAAAAAAAAAAACATGCTCTCTTTCAAAGTGTAGACTGTTAGACGGAGCGGCGTGCACATCCTACTGGCGACACCACATCCGCTAAGGTCTTTTCCGATAACGTGCAAAGCTGAGAAAAACTCCATGTTCCATGATTTACAGCCAGCCTCAGACTTCAATGAATCAAATCTCTTTGGTGGTTGTGCACACATTTCCAGGTTACGCTCGGTGGGTGTGTCAAAAGTCTGGATGGGAGAATGCGTGCGGATGAAAGGTACACAAGCAACATATGTACAAAACAGACTTACTCGCGAACGGGAGTATAAGGCCATTAATATACCAAAGGGGTACTGAAAATGCACCAAACTGTGGCCCAAAAAGTGCTGTATGGAGCTTTTTGTCCAAATACAGTGGTACCATGACTTGTACACCTTGGCAGCAATTGCCACAAGATCCGCTCAGCATCTCATGTCTCACTCTCAATTTGAGATACGAGTAAATTGAGTTATGAATTGAGCATATAACTCGAGGTACCACTATATCATTACAAACATTTTAAAATGTTTGTTCCCATTGTGCATCATTTCTCCAATCAATGAGTATTTACCTTAAAGGGTCCCATGAAAATTCTTTGTGGGTCATAGTCGTTGGCATGTATATTGTCCCAAATGACTGGCGCCCTCTTGAGGATGGAGGACACCTCTTCTATGGACTCCACCGAGATTTTATGGGATACCACCTTTGGACCTACAATCAAATTTTACTTGTGTAAGGTTGTGTACTTTTTGGGTGAATGGGGGAAAAAAAGGCAAGATGACAGAAGCGTTACTTAAGTTTGAAAAGTAAAATACATTTTTAGGGTTAGGTGACGACATGATCCACAGCCCAGTACTCTAGTCTGTGTTCTAGTGGCTGGGGAACCTCTTTCAGACTTAATACACCAACTAAATATACAGTACAACACTTCTGATAAAGCTGTACAGTGGTGTGAAAAAGTGTTTGCCCCCTTCCTGATTTCTTGCTTCGCATGTGTGTCACATTTAAACGTTTCTCATCAACAAACAAATGTTAATATTAGTCAAAGACAACAATTGAACACAAAATGCATTCCTTAAACAGTTGTGATTATTATTATTATTATTATTATTATTATTATGGGAGAAAAAAATCCAAGCCTATATGGCCCTGTGTGAAAAAGTGATTGCCCCAAAAACTTAACAGTTGGGCCACCCTCAGCAGAAAAAACAACCAAAATCAAATGTTTTTTTATACGTGGCAATGAGCCCCACTCTTACTTGCAGACCTGCTTGAATTGAAACGGAAATGCTGGAGAGCTTGAGCATAACAGGCCTTTTAAAGGTTATTCAAAGGTTACTTTGATCAGGTTGAAGGCTGTACTTTGACTAGGCCACTCCAAAACCATTTTGCTTTTTTTAAGACATTCAGAAGCTGACTTAAAATACTTTTTTGCACAGGGCCCGGTAGCTTTGAATAGTTGTTTTTCCCCTAGTAAATCCATTCACCGTTTATAAACTGCATTTTAGGTTTATTTAGGTTGTCTTTGTGTAATCTTTACAATTGTTTTGATTATGCTAAACATTAAAATGAGGAAACTATGCAAAAATAATACAAATTTTAGAAGAGGGCAAATACTTTTTCATGGTATTGTATGTGTTCCGGTATGAGATTACCTGTCCATAACACGTCTATCCCCGGTAGCAGCTCGTCTCCCACAGTGTGAAGGTAGGATGACTGTGACACGTTTGGGGTGCAGAAAGCAGCACAATAATCTGCAGTTTGGGGGAAGAACATTGGTTAGTGTGCAAAACTATGTATTTAAAACTTGATATCTCTATTAAAATGAGTGTTTGTGCAGTGACCCCTCCCGCCAATTCAATATTTGCAAATTACCCAACTCTGAATTTTTCTTTGGGGGGGAAAATAACTATTCGCTTGAGGCGAGGAACACCAAGTTAGTTTCAGAGGTTTAAGGTTTCTTTTTTTCAGGCTAGGCGATATGACTGAGAAGTATATCACTATATAAGTACCGGTATTTCATATTGGCCGATATTGATACATATAGATTTTTTTTTCTCATATTACTGAAAATAGACACCTGTATAAAAAAAAAAAAAAAAAAAAAAAAAAAGTGAATTTAGGTAATTTTACTTTAATACTTAATCTTTAATAAGAAATCAACGCAACTATGAAAAAGATGAAAATATAAAGATTAAATACCTTTTTAAACAATGGGCTTACAGTGCTGGGCAATATGGCTGACATATCTTTTACAATACTGTATAAGTATTTCATATCAGTCAATATTGATGATTAACAAATCTTTAACCGATTTAAATAATTAAAAAAAAAACCTACCGGTATTAATTACTTTTGCGTACATTGTAGTATAATGTGCAGTTTCTCCTCCACCAATGCATTGTAAACGCTTATTTGCGTTAGTTGCTATCCCAAAGCAATATTGTTCATACCCTTACATTAGCCTTCATTCAATGTTCATACAATGGAAATGTAGTAAACTATTACTCGTTTGCAGTGCAGGCATTACCATTGACCAACCGTTTTAGGACTACTTTATCTTTTTAACCGACTTATTGTTGCCAAAGTTCATTCATGTTTTACTTACTTGAGAGTGACTTGTGGTACTTTTAGGGTTTAAATTATGAATATAGAAAAATATTTTTTGCAGGTCTTCGCTATAGGCGATGATGCTTGGTCCCTAATTCTAGTGAATAACAGGGCTTCACTGGAAATAAAATTGGAAGTGTCAAATGAAACTAGATCTGCAGAAATTTGAAAGGAAGTCTATTTGGACAAGTTCTCCAGTGTGACCTGTGGGACAGAAGAGGAAGGTTGCCGGTTCTCCCAAATGCTGGTACACTTCATTGGTGATGGCCACCTGCGCGTGGGCGACGGAGCTGAAGGCCTGCTTGTCGGCAGGACACATCTCCGTTTCGATGTCGTCAAACAGTAATGAGAAGGAGCTGCAGCCAAAATCTCGAACCTAGAGAGGGTATGCGACAATTTTTGCACTTATTTTTAACCTGCATAATGCTGTTCCAATGTGTAGGGACTATAGGTTATCCCCTATATGTGCTGTATCCTCTCAATGTGTCCTACAATACATCTCGAATTGCACACAAAAGATGGCTGCAAAAGAAATACATCCCATGATGCGTTGCAACATTTCATGAGTTGTGGTGCACAAATATCTCCATATAATTAACATTAAAGCGGAAGTCAACCCAAACATATTTTTTTCAAGAATACGCTCCGAGCAGGCCCACTAGTTGAAACAGGGAATTCTGATAAATATTGCGTTTGTGGAATAAGTGTTAATCCACTCATTTTTAGCAATCTCTGGGGGCGGCCATTTTGTCTTGTGTCGACTGAAAATGATATCATAACTGCTCACAACGACCAATCACGGCTCAGATTCAGAAAACAGGTCAGCCTTAAAGCATAGACGAATGCCCAGCTGTGTTATTTTACACATGCTGTACTTTTGCCAACTCTGGTTGCTTCAAATAAACTTTGACCGTGTATTTACCCGTGTACACTTGTTAAATGCTAATCAATACTGTACAGTCGAGGCGCAAGATATCAGGCGCTCCCTCCCCTCCAGCACCGGGACGGCCGCCCACAGAGATGGCGAAAAACAAGTGCATTTTGCTGCTTAACTTATATTCCACAAACACAAAATTAATCAGAATGCCGTGTTTCAACTAGTGGGCCTGCTGGGAACATTTTCTTGAAAAATATGTTTGGGTTGTCTTCCGCTTTAAGTGATTTGTTTGTATGAATTCTGTAAAACACACTCATCTTAAAACAATCGAATGTTATTCGAAAGTATATATTCATTCAAAAATTATTACAGAAGGTCCACCAGCTGACATTGTAACACACATGATATAATTAACAGGGAACTTGAGTTGTGTTTAAAAACGACTTTTCATTTGACTAATATGAGTGAACTACTGTAGATACTCCACTATTAAATGGGCAGTAGGGAATGGTAATGAGTCAATAATTCCGAACACGGCCTAATTCCAAGTCAGTGCTAAGACAGCCCTGCCCCAGATGCTAGTTGACCCACTTGTAGTGTTTTACCTGCTAATAAAATTTTCCAAATAAACAGCAATAAACATGGCTCCTCATTTTGATTATGCATACAAAGTCCTACCTGATCCAGTTTCCTCTTTAGGGCAGCCACCTCTGTGCGGTTGGAAAAAGTGACGTCCAGGCCAGGAGAGATTGCATAGATGAAGTCAATGTTGTGCTGCTTTGCTGCTGATATCAGGGCGATGAGATGCTCTGCACATGAGACACAAAGATTTTTTTTTTTTACTCTCCACAACTATATATTGTATTATTACTTTTATTAATATACTTGACAGTAATTCTTTTCCAGTTTATTGAGTTAATTTTCTGTCAAGAGTCCAGACTTTTTGTAATTTGCTTGCTATTTTGCTGTGCGAAGTTGGATACGCTTGGATTTAAACGTGTGAAAAGTGGACTCATATTAACCGTGGTGTCAAATGCGCTAGCCGCGTCAATCTTAGGTTAGCTTAGCAATTAGCTTCGCAATTTTGGCTTGTAGCTTATTTGCCGCCACGAAGGCAATGATTACGGTCTGAGGAGCAGTCAATACTTACCAAATATACACAGATCCTGCCTTGCTTCTTTTTTGCTCCTTTTGGCCGCTATTGTAAGATGGCTGTGTTGCATACTTGTTGGTCCCACAGACCGCAATGATATTGTCCCACATTGTTTTCATTTCACTGTCACCGTGCTCTGTCTGCTTGCGCTGCATGACGCAGAGGAGCAACTCCACGCGTTTACCGGTTAGTGACTAGCCAGCCTTTGTTTTTTTTCAATAAAGGTTTCAATAAAGTGAAAAAAAAAAAGTACAAGAATAGCTGGACCGCAGACAATCAGAGGAGGGTCCCGCCCTTCACTATCTCTGATTGGCTGAGACCATGATATGCATGTCCATTGAGTGAGGCTTTAGAGTTGGGATTTTTTTCTATCCTGCACATGAAGCAACGTCAGATTTTTTTCCAGTTGCACAATTTTGTGCCCTAATTGGGTGCACCATAGCGCCCTGTGTAACATTCTAATCACCCGATGTTCTGACTTTGTGCACTGGCTATAGACCAAATTGCCTGTTGAACAGTTTTGCCCACCTGTCTATCATAAAACTGTACTTCCAATCAAAATCATTACATATTTATAGTCAAAATTGTGAATAATAATGTTTATCTAGCAATTGGATTACAAAAAAAAATTAATGATTCCTCATGAAACCAGCCTCCCTCACCTCCACCACCGCCCACGACCCCAAGCCCCACATACACCAGCATCTCCATTACCAGGCTTTGTAACACTTTATCTGTAGTACTCCAGAACCTCTGATTTTAGAACCGCCCCTACTGAAATTAGTAAAAGAACAACGTGAGTGCAGTTTCATGGCTGCCTAAATGTTGGCTCGCGGTGGATGGAAACGGATTAGTGAGGTAAAATTAGGAACTTGTAAATGAAGGTGGTGCCGGGAAGAGAACGGGCGCCAAAAACTCTTTGGCTTTTTTCAGACTTCCAGCCAAAATTTTGATTTTTAGCCCATCCAAATTGAAACTGGAAGGCTCTTATGTTGTTTGAACAGTCACAAAGTACATGAGATCTGATTTTTGCAAGACGGATAGAAATCACATTTGGGAGGTAGCTTCATATCCGATTTGGACAAGATGCATCTCAGTCTGACAGCTCCAAACACACAAATCCGTTTTGACTGTCCATGACATCACTCTATGCAACGCAAGACCCAATGCACCAGAGCAGAGCGCACCAATCGGAAGTAAATAATGGCGCACATCGAAGAAACTGAAAACAACAGTCCGTGGAAAGAGGTGGAAACGCGTTGCCTTATCGGTCTGTGGGGAGATCGAAAGTCCATTTATGAAAGCATGACTTCGAACACAACACGTGCTGGAGAATGGAGAATCGGTGGTTGTTATTATCCGGCATCTTTAAATTACCTTAATATGCAACATCGACCGCAGCAGCTCAATATTGGCATTTCCTCCGAATCCCATTAAGTCCCAAATGTATCCACAAGAAGGGAACAATAGTCTGCTTAAGTGCAAAACATGTGGAGAAAAAGTTTTACTTTGCACACGACTTGAATTCTTTTCATTCTCACTGGAAGCATTCCAAGTTGTAGATATGTCTCATTAGTCTAATTATGGAGCATATTTTTTTTTTTTCCTCTCTTATGCTGATATTATTGACAATCTTCCTGGATCACTCTTGGCATTAAATACAGATATCTGTGCGTACACTCCTCTGATACTTTTACTAAATGAAACTGTCTTGTCTATCAGCACAAGTAACAGGGAAGTGGCTTCAAACACTCATTGGGTCAAAGTTTAAATCAACACCTTTCCAGTGTCTCCGTGGAGATAATGATGACAGACGTTGTAATATTTTATCAATCTAGAATTTGAGAAACGCCCAATAATTATAGTGACAGTTTGGAGATAAGTAATCTTGGATGCCCAATTCAGAGTCATTTTAAAAGGTTGAATGTGAAATTAGGCAATATTTGCTGGTCGATGCTATAGATCAAAGAAAAGCAAACAAACAAACAATACTGTACATTTGAAATAATTATACCATCATAGTTATATCTTGAAACAGTTAGATGAAATTATAATACTACTAAATTGATTCTATCCCCATCTGTCTGGATTTTAATTACAGCTCATGCCATAACAGATATTTACTTCACAAAAACAATAACATCATAATTAAAAATTAATGTATTAAATTGTTTTAATTTTTAATTAAAACTTAATGTATTCAATTTTTACCATCTGATGGCAGCTATAATTAGGTCAAGCCATACCAAAATATGATTACGATAGGCATATCACCATATTTACTACATTTTACAATAAACTAATCATCAACTTATAATTACATTTTAACCATTATTATAAGAATTTAATTATTACCATCTCTGTGTATAATTGCACTACATGCCATAACTATTACATTCACAATAAGCACATTACATAATTGCTCGATTTTACAATCACTTAATGTTACATTTTCTTTTTTCAAACATCTGTCTCCATGTTTAATTGTTAATTCAATGAATAATAATATTTACATTCATCAATTCATTCTCTGTACCGCTTGTTCTCACAATTAATGCATCTATAATGTTATCATTAACATATTTTATTTCATTTTAAGTCTGACTCATACATAATTGCAGTCCTTGATTTTTGAAAATCGATTTACAATTAGTACATTATCAAAATGTGTGTTTTTAAATCATTTATTTGTAGCGTGATTTTGTCATTTTGTCATACCATCTGTCTGCATGTACAATTGCAAACGCCATGACTTATTAATTTTCCAGTGCATTATCATAATTAGCATATTTGTTAGTTATGAATTAGTATATTAGCACATACACTATATATACACAATAATTTTATCATAAAATTACTGTACTGAATTTTTACCCCGTCTGGATGAAGAGGTGCAGTTCATGAATGATAATAATACTACCGGTACTAGTCGTGGTGACACGGACTCACCTGCCTCCTCGGGGGAGTAAAGGTCTCGCCAGTACATGCGGTGTTTGTAGTCATCCTTAGGAGCGTACAGGTACGTATTCAAACCCCACTTCTGCTCCCTGAAAAAGTAGGAAATGCAAATTACTTCACATCACATTAAAAAGCTTCCCACGTCAGTGAACGTTTTAAAAAGAATGTCTTTCTTTGCAAATGAAGGATCAGGTAAACTCACTTAATGGGGCCATTAGCTGCTTCCACACAATGACACACCAAAATGTAGTTACGTATACTGAAGATTTTTTTTTTTTTAATTAACAGAATGTTATCAACGATTGATTGTGTCAGTGGTCCGTGGAGGGCCGCAAGGACTGCTGGCGTCATCACTACCTAAATTCTAATATTTGTCTAATGAAAATTGAAAACTGTATTCATTATTCACAACAGTCTATTCTCCTATGCTGTGGTGTCTCTCTTGGCTGCACTACTTTCCAGTACATATATATTATATATGTATGATATTAGACGTTTTGTCCAATACGATTTCAGCAAATTTGTGCCAGCCAATTTTATTGGAAGGGGTAACTCGAGGGAACCGGATATTTTTTTATAGACAAATAAAGCCAATATCTGTGTGTATATCTAAAATTCAAAATATTTATAATTACTAATGATTCAAACTGATGCAGCTTGGGGATTGTTTGGAGTTTGTATCCCATTCTACCTTTTGAAGAGCTCTGTTCTTTGCTCCATTGTCCAGGGTCGGCCATAAAATCCTGCAACAAGCAAAGGTCAGGAAAAAATAGGATTACTTCTATTAAGTCGTATCAGTCATATTGCATTCGTAAAAACTTTACAAATATGCATGTGTTTGCTTACATGCATCGGGGGGAGGGGTCGTCGGCTGATTCTCCACGCGCCCCCGCAGACAATAACCGGTTATTGTCGGTGGGGACGACGGAACCCGAAGGTTGCTCACCTTCGACCACGCCGCCGATGAACCGCTTGGTCCCACTCCGTGCTTTGTCGCTAACGTCGGTCGAAGTTGCCATGACTGACTGTCCGTCTGCTAGAGTCAAGCTTCTTTTGGTGTATTCGTCAAATGCTCCGACTGTCAGTCATGACTTGGAGTAAAACCAGTAACAACCTTTAATATGTCGTCTCACGCCTGCGCGCGCGCACACATGCGCAATTGCGTAACGCAGAGCTTGAAAAGCTGTAAAGTCTGCACTTGTAAATACGCAGCGCATAGACTATCACGTGAAGTGAAGATGAGTGAAGTTCACCACTTAATGGGCTGTGACTCGCGGCCCGCGCATGCACTCAACGTCACCTGCTGCCGGATGAACGTCTTAAAGAGACAGTACACCAGCTTCTTAAAGGGACAGTGCACCGCCTTCAAATGGGACACAAGAGGACAGGAAGCATTTTTTTTTTTTAAAGAATAACTATTCTTTTTTTTTTTTAATCATAAACTAAACGTAATATGTTGTAGTAAGGCATTGGGAACAATTTCAATATTTTATACCCATGGAAATGATCAAAGTTACATCGTTACCAGAATCTATCACGGAATTAGATTGTTTATTCAGCTGTTCATCAAATAACAGAGATTTTTTTAACACATTGCGGTAGATATCCATTCCATATACTGTGCCGGTATATTGGTTTCATTCGTTCGCTAGAATGGATAGCTAGCTAGCTAGCTAGCTAGATGGATAGATACAGACAGACAGACCATATTTTGAGGTTAACAAAAACTTTTATTTGCTTTTAGATATAAACATTTTCTGTTATGGAATGTAACAAATATATTTAATATACTCGACTATTGCATGCTGTGATAAGTGACATAATGAGTACAACATCCAAAACAAGAGCTTTTATAGGGGCAGGGACCTGCGGGCAACGGAGGTGGAGCTTCGCCTGCATATGAAGCGTAAAGAAAAAAAAACACACACAAAACAAATAATTACATGAAATTCTTTTTCATTTTAGTTATCCTGTGTCTGCGATATTTTTTTTTTCTTTTGACCTAAATTAAACATACATTTTTGCACAACACTTAGTAATTTCAATCCTTATTGCCAAAAATGTGTGAAAAGAATGCTAATGTTCTGGAAACATTTTTTTTTTATTTTAATGTGTGGCTACTAATTGAATGGCAAATCCGCTACTCCGTTTGGCTTATTTTGTAAACCTGACTCTAGTATCAGTGCATTACCAGCCCACACGTGGTGTGGGGGATGTCACAGGGGAGTGAACACAGAAAGGTTTGCTACATAAATGCGAGCAATAAGCTCTGAGGTTGGTGGCTTTCTCTCTTCTCTTCTCTTCTCTTCTGCTTTGCACTGCTACCTCAGTCCTCTTTGGGCTTGTTTGAGTAACGAATCAAAGTCAAGCTCCTGAAACCTGCTCTTGGCTGGAGACGGCTCTGCATCCACTTTGGCATCTGAGGAACAGTTTTATAATATGTTCAGTGATCCAGGGTAGAGTTCAAACTGTTATATGTTAGACACAACATTTGTGATTTGTCACTAAGAATCACTTAATGAGAACAGTCAGCACACTTTCTAGAAAAATGTACAGTACAGTGGAAGCTCGAAATCTGAATGCCCTTTAAGTCGTACATTACAGCAACAAGATCTTTTAAAAAAGAAAAACTTCAGCAGTGTCTCAATTCTTTCATCAGACGTGATCATGTGAGTTGTCAAAGTATTGTGTTTTATCATTTCCATTGATGAGACTTGTGTGAGACTTTAGAATACTTTCATATGAGGTGTGTGAGGTGACTCATCGTCGCATAACACCTTGTTCTTTTGTTTTAAGACTGAGGGCCACATTCACAAAAGGATTGAGTGGCTTTTGCATGCCGCTAACTGGTAAAAATGGGGCAAACGGATAGCGTCTAACAAAGCACGCGCAGATGGTGAAATGCTTCACTAACTGCGATGCCAAGCAGATTGAGTCTCAGTGCGCCGATGGTATTTGCATGTATTTAAATGAGGTAATAAGCATATATTTGGCGGAGAAATTGCTATGCAGACGAGCCTCATTGATAAAAAAGGTCTAATTCACTAACATTAGCCCTAATAACCAAACGCAGTTTGAATGAAGCTAATAAAGTCTATAGAAAGCTGGTGTAAAATTGGGGCTCCTCTGCCCAAGCCTCATTCAGCAGTAGCACGGAGAAGGCATCATCATGCCAGGGAGAACCGCCCCGCCCTACGCGCTGATCACACTCTGGGCATAGGACCCCCATCTGCCGTCGGGGGGCACATTTTACACAAGGGGGGGGGGGCATTGCGACCTGCAACATCTGACCAATGTGACGGAACGCTCCGACATGTACAAGACATGAAATATAGGCGTTATTGGGGCCGAAATGAAAGCTTGCGTGGTACAGGGCGGCTCTGGTGCCAGCCGTGCTCCTGAGCAAATATTTACAGGGAGAAGCTGTTGTCTAAGGGCTATATTCAGGAAATAAACTTGACTTGTATTTCTTGCCTGGAGTTCTGAAGAATGGGTTCACACCCGACTCACCACTCAAAAGCTTTTTGGAAAAAAAGCAACGTCACTTAACGTCAGAAAACTAAAATGGACACAAGCCTTTAGCGTTTTTCTCCTTAATGAGAAAAATGCTTATGTCCAAAAACTCCAAAATATTGAGGCGATTGTTTTGATATTTTGTGAGATTTATGTCAACGTTAGCAGAGATGTCCATGTGAATGTCCACGTTTGACGATTGATAACAGTTTTCTGACAGTCCCGTTACACCTCCTCGGTCAGGAGCCCAATCTCGGGTTCTTATAATTTAATTTTTCTCTTCCTAACTGCCATTGCTCTGCTACGGTGTTCTTGGCGCAAAGCCAACATTTATACTTTGCCGTGTGTGTGGCAATCAGGGGGAAAACAGGTGCAATCTGCACTCAGCTGTCTAACTTTGTGGGTGTGTTTGCGCTTGTATATCATTAGCGCAATATGCTTTGCCAATAGGACGACGCAAACTGCGGGTGCAAATGAAGTGCAATTCAAGGCGTTATCAGCGGCCGCAGTACTTTTTTTTTTTTTTTTTACCCTTGAGTGTTCTACTGTTGTTAGGGCTTAATGTTGTGAATCTTCATTGAGTGGTCATTCACTGTTTGTGAACTTACCTACTTGCATTTTTTCTCGGGCCTGAGAGATGTTTTTTTAGGCCTATGCCAATTCCGATATTTTGCAGGAAAAGTATTATGATAAGCGATTAATCAACCGTTTAACTTAAAAAATATATAATGAATAAAATAACTTCTTTTTTGTCCCTTAACATTTACAACAACCAAGATAAGAATGACAAGAAGAGCATCTGGGGGTTTCACAACACTTTGTCCTTCCGTAGTTCTTCAACTTTACAACAAAGAGGAATTTTCACGTACAAAAACATGCTGATAAGCAGAAGATTTTGCTGTAAAAGCATTATCATGGTCAGGAGATTGTGGAGCACAAACGTAACCAGGTCATCCGCCATTACGGTTGCAAATAACAGCGGCATTTGAGCACTGATCAGTCCGTCTCAGGAGTTTATTGGCTTGAATGGCGCCACTGCTCTAGCTAGTGGACAAACTGCGCAAGGGCATCATTCTCAGTGACTCCAACACAGGAGCATTTAGTCATCGGAAATTAAACGTATATCAGTGTTTAATCAGCATAAAGTGAGAGTCTGGATTTGACGAAACAAAAAATAGTGTCCGTTCCACTCAAAAAGCCCCTGTCTGTTACGCAACTCAACTTAACCATTATTTTGTCATTAAGTCCCATATCCGTGCCCATCTACGTCATTTTGTGCTCTTTCTGTAGACCCTAAGATGTTTCCCGAATGCCGTGCTCCTTTTGAAGCACCGTGTTAGCGGAGTAGCTAGTGTTGGCCAGCAGCAAGGCTCCTGGTAGGGTCGACTTCTCAAAATGACACGGAGAAAGGTCCGTATTGCTATTGGTGCCATTGGCAGTGGTGCACGTTTACATCAGCTCAACAAAAGGTACAATAACTACCCAACTAAATATAAAAAGTGATTTGTAGTATGTTCATTTTAAAAATGGGAATGTCTACATATGTATCGTTGAATCAAAAACATTCTAAAATAGCTCAGAGCTAAGTAGTAATTGTGAGTTTTTGGTAACAGTTTGGATTGGATTCTTTTTCATTTCAATATTTCCTATGGCAAAAAAATAGTTTTGAAATCCTAACAATAAAGGGGTTGACCAGCATGTACAAAAGAATTTCGTTGGGCCTCAGAGGTTCCACTGTACCTGGCGCTTTGGTTACACTCTCACCTAGATCGGCATAGTCTGAATTACAAAACTGTCTTCTTCCTCCAAAGCAGATGTCAAAGGGCAGCTCATCAGGTCTTCTTAGTTTTCCGCCATTGTCGATGGCTGCAAATGCATCATCCATGTGGTAGAACGTGACAAAGCCATAATGGTCACTTGAGGAAGCAAACAAAATCATACTTTAGTACTTCACAATACTGTATGTACTCTCACAGCAGCGCAGGAAATATTTTCTGTCTCCGTGTGCTTACCCTTTATCTCTAAAGTGCAGCGACACACATTCTACTTCTCCAAAACGAGAGAAGCGCTCTCTCAGTTCATCGTGTGTCATGGACCTGCGGATGCGCCCGACGTACACAACTCTGCGCTCATCCTTTGGTAAAAGATTGTAGATGCAACTTGGCACGTGTTGGACAGCGACTAATTACTAAGACACCAGCTGATATGACTGTACTGTTGGACTTACGATAGCTTTCAGCTTCTGAAGCCTCGCTTTGTGCTCCCGCTTCAGCTTCCAGGACTCTCTGCTGATGGGGAGATTTCATGTTAGTGATGCTGAGATGACATTTCTATTATTACAATGATACATTGACTTCGGTCTATTTTGGGCTTTGCGTGGTGAACCAAAATTGGAGGTGCAAGCCAGTTTCAGATGCACTGCCACTCAAGCCAAATATAAAAAAAAAAAAAAAAAATGGGAGCAATTAAGGTTCTGTGCCACTGTTGCATGTGGGTAAGCAGCCACAGTCACGATTCACTTTTAACCATTTATTGAAGAAACATTCAAACTTAACAAATGCCAACATTCTCAAGGAGCTGCTGTATGCCACTGCTCACTCCCAGACACGCATGTGCAGACAAACAGGCAAATCTAAATATGCCGCCTGATTTAAAACACACACTTCCATCACACGGATACTACAGTATAGTTAGACTTTATAAAACCAGTTTAAGTCTTATCATTTCAATTTTTTAAATTGTGTTTATATACAACACAGCACATTTTGGCTATGGAAACATGTTAATAAAAATGTGTTTTCGGGGGAGGGCTGGAATGGATTAATGGCATTTCAATTCATTGCATTGGGGAAAATTTATTTGATAGACAAGTAAATACATGTAACAATTGAAACTTGCAAGTCAAGGTACCATTTTATTCTCATCACTAATTATGTTGTGAGGCTATGGAAAGCCTTTCATTTGCAAACTCACCTGTAAAGGTTTCTCCGTCGCGTAGGCAAAGATGGTGAGGAAGGCGACGGTGAGCGGGAGCGAGACCAGGACCGGGGTCTTGATCTGTTACATCGTAAACGTGCACAAGGCAGTTTCTGCCGCCGAGGCGGGGAACGGGAGATGGAGCGAGAAGGGGACGAAGACCAAGACCTGCTTCCTGAACGCTCGCGACGGGACCTGTGCGCACACACACACACACACGAGTGCAAATAACAGTTGAGCACAAACCGCTAACTAATATCAAGAGAGGGCATAAACATGACTACCTTGGTCTCTTTGGCGAGCGGGATGCAGAGCTGGAGGATGACGACGACGAACGACAGCTGTCTGAGAGGGGGGATCTTCTCGAGTATCTCCTCTTCTCTCGACCTCTGCTCGGAGGGCTGGGTGGAGGTGTAAGTGACGCACATGGCGGAGCTGCGCGTGTGCATGTGGATGAGGCTGACTGGTCTTTTTCATCAACTCTGATGGGAGAGCCACATTTCATGCTGCTGGAGGTTTGATTGCATTTAACAGACGAGGAGTTCTCCTCCACTTCATGAGCGTTCTTGAGAAGAGAAGCAGAGGCTCTTGTGTGCAAATAATCCGGAGGCACGCAGTAATCGTGATCTGCGGACACTGATGAACATATGTGAGGAGGCGCAGCCAGCTCTGAAGCGTTTGTTTTCCTGGATGGAAGCGGGCGAGGATCAATGATCTGAATACCCTTGGATGGCGGTGTTCTCCGCTTTACACTGATAACTTCCTGAGTTTGGAGAATGACTTCAGTGCTGAGAGGCTCAGGAGTAACGTGCTCTGACTTTCTTTGGGGCTCCAGATCATTTATGGTGATTTTTGGTCTTTCTGAGTACAAAGTTTTGACGGGTTTGTGTTCCTTAGTGGAGGTCTGCGCGCGCGTAGAGTTCCTTTCCATGTTGTGTAGATTTGAGGGTAAAGCATTTGAAAAGATTGCTTGGTCGCCCTCTTCAGCTGAAAGGGAGACAACCACAGTAGGTCATGTGTACACATGCACATTATGCAACATACTAGGGCCTAACACAATTAGGGGCTAAAGTTATGAGTACTGCTCAAAGGTCTGTCATCTTCGTGACAAATGTGCTTGTTTATCTTCCAGATTTTCTGGCATGAGAACAATGACAATATCCAGTACAGCATAACCCATTAAATCAGATGACCATAGGTGCGATTTATGTGAAAACCTTGCAATTATGATAATTAAACTTCATCAATAACATAAAACAAACTGAGGGAGTTAGTCATTTTGTTGATTTGTTTCTAACTACACTACATGAAATATGTTTGAAGGTAGGGTCAAGACTGAGAACAATTTAGTACTGAATAGTTGAGATATAATGTTGAACTCTTTTTCACGTTCTTAATTGTCTGGATGTTTCGGGTGTTGCTAAAACGGAGCCCAGTGACGCTCTTGGGCCCCTGGCATGAGTTGGCCCTCCCCCATTATATAAACACCGAGCGCCCTCATTTCATCTGTGGATATCTGTCGCAATTGCGAGATACTTAGCAATAAAACTTTTGCACATTTCTACCACTACAGTGTGTAGTTAGTCATCTAACTATGACTACACACCCTGCAAAATGCATCTTCCCAGCGCTATTGTGTTAAGCGCGGCGCAGGGAGCGAGTCCATTGGCCTGCTAGCAGCAGCGTGTAGCTATTTGCTGCTAGTGGGCCTGCAGACCGGTGTCGGGTCTGTCCACTACTCCACACTTGCACCGTGCACTGTGTGTCGAGCCAACCACTTGAGACACTTCAAGGAACGTTAACTGTTTATTATGTATGCTGGCATGCAAGCTAACGAGCAAATTAGCAAACGTGTGGGCCCCTACGTAACAGACACTTAAGGGAGGTCAACTGTTTATTAAACACAGCAGCACGTTTTTCACCCTGCAGCTGACTAAAACCACTTCAGCACATACTGTACAAATTAACGTAATTGATTGACAGGTGAAGGTGGAGCAAGTGTTTGCAGTGCCTTCAGTGGACACAACCACACTGTCCTACAGCTGGAAGGCTGACTCTTTTTCATGACTTCGGAGCCTTTTTACTTGTTTTGGGTTTTTTGGCAGGCGAGTTAATCTGCGTTGTCAAATTTACAAATCTTTTTTTTTTTTGTCCCTTTACTGGGTCTTCAATGAAATTATATTAGACCAGAGGTTGTCTGTAGTAGATGACCCACAAGTCAGAGTTATTCACCAAGGACTTAAATGGACAAAGTTGTACATGTTTCTGTGTTCAAAGGGAGTGGCTGTAATACATGTTTCCAGGTTTAAAGGATGAAAGGGCGTAGCTGGCTGCTTACTGGAAAATTGTCCATGTTGTTGTGGAGAGTAAAGAGACATGATTGGCCTTTGTCCTGTCTTGTTATGCCTCTCCACATTTTTTTTTTTATGTCTTAGTCACTGGTCACACATTGTACAATATAGTTGTTTATATTTACTGTACGTGATATAGAATTTGCAAACGTGTTGTGCTGTACAACAACACTTTATTTTATGAGATCTGGGGCACACATTTATGTTTCCATCCAATTTCAGTTTCGTTTGTACTAAAGGGATGTTTTTAAAGATGTGTTTTGTGCATTTTCGCTATGATTTAAGTGGGCTCGTGGAGAGATAAGCCCTCAGATGTCTGCTGAAGTGCTAATGTGATGCTGATTAGATATTGACAAATATGTGAATGGATTTCACTTTTGATGATACTCTGCATGCTCTATTGTGGCCAGTGGTGCAAAGTTTGGACTCATATGCTGGAAAACATTGCCTCTGCAATAGACATATTGCCGTCAGTCGGTCATATTATATAAAGGAAAACAATATTACCAAATATCTTTACAAGTATGTACTCTATTTGAAAACAAAACAAAACAACCACAACAAAAACATATGCCATTTTATCACCTTGTTTCTCCTCAAACTGCTCCAACAAGCTGGTCAGATCACAGGCTTCAATCCCTTAAACAGAACAAACAGACAGCGATGTCAACAATTTACTTCTTTCTGCATTCTATGGTTATTAATTTGATAAAAGTCTCGTATGTGTTTGGTCTGTACCTGAGTGAGCTGCAGCACTTTGCTCGCGACAGGTAAGTTGAAGTGCTGGTCGTAGTTTCTCGGAAAGAGAACTTCTTGTGGGGCTCTCTGGTAGTGCTTCCCTGACCGTCTGACCTCGGTCGCATGTTACTGGATCCGCATTCACCGACTGAGAAATCTTTGGCGTTAGCATGAGGTTTTGTGGTTTCCTGCATTCTGTTTGAGGTGTAGTCGGAAGTTGGCCGTCCACTTCCTGACTTGGAGGAGGTTCCATAGTGGACTGTTGTATTTGTGATGCAACTGAGTGTTCAACAGTGGACACTAGTGAAGAGTGAGAATTTGATGGGGTGGGCGTCGTGCTGACAGGCAAGCAAATGATGACAGGGTTCGGGGGATCAGTGCTGAGCAGTGTCGGATTCTTTAATGGACTTTTCTTGCTTGCCGCTCCTTTAACAGTGGTGTTACTCTGCTCATCACTGCATTTTGAACCATCAAGTGAGGTGTGTTTAGATTCTATTTGATGAGATTTCAATCTGCGATGCCTAGCGGCAAACAATGCCTTCTTCTCTACAGGTCCGAGAGGATGGCGACGTGATGTCTTGGAAGTCGCTCTTTGGGGGGGATCCGTACTCACAGTGGACTTTTCTATTAGATGGGTTGAAGACTTCATCTCACAGAGGTTTTGTCTCTGCCCATGTGAGCAGAGAATGGAGGGCAGTTCTTTGGGGGGCTGTGAAACAGAAGGCCACTTGGTGGTGTTACTCCTCTTTTTCTCCACCACAGGCTGCCTTTTCTGTCGCAGCTGTCTATACTCTTGGAGACTTAGAGATTTGGCTTTGCCCTTACCTTTTGGCAGATGATCCTCAGCCTTTTCATTACTGTCTAGTGATATAGATGCTGTTGTTGGGGCTACAAGTACTGGACCGTTGGGTGTATCTGCAGTGGCTACGCTGGGGAGAGTCTTCTCGTTGAATTCAAGTTCCACAGACTGGTCAAATGAAGCCACTTGAACACGGCCAAAACGGACTCTTTTCTTTGCCCTGGGGAACAGACCTCTGGATGATTTGCCAGTGAGCAATGCACTTTTTAGCAGGGTGCCGCTATCTTTTTTTAGAACGCCCTCTTTATCCTCCTCTGTCTCTTTCAGGGGTGCATCATCATCATCATCATCATCAGATACAACGTTTATATCTTCATCACTGTCTCCAGTTGGCTTCTTATACTTCCATACTTCTCCCTGGGAGAACATAGTGTGTTTCTCCTGCAGTTTGTCCCAGGGCGATTGTGATGGTCCACCTGTGCTCCGGTGGCCTCTCCCCTCCTCCTCCACATGCATCTTAAGGCAATAGGGGTGCATAAGTTTCACCAGGTTGACCAGAGAAGAAGAAGTGAAGACGTTCACTTGAGTATCTGCGTTCTTATCTGGACCTTGAAACAATGTCCGATTTTGTTGTTGGAAGACCGGCTGAAGTCTAGCTACTTTGCTCCGATCTTCTTTTCTTGTGTCACTCTTGGCTTTCTGTCTAAGTTTGGCGGCAAAGGTTACTCCATCCTAAAGAGATATGGAGACATGGGAAAGAGCACAAATGTTCTGACGCTGCAATCTGGCCCCTGGCATTGTTATCAGGAAAGAACATTTTCAAGCACTACCTATATTATTTGACTGAATGACAAACAGCATGGCGTGATTCTCAAGGAAAAAGCGGATTGCCAATCTTTTTATAGTATATCAGTTAGGGCCCGACCAATATGGATTTCTTGAGGCCGATGCCGATTTTTGACAGAAGGAAATACAAATTACCAGTAATCATACGATGAATTAAAAAAAATGTATAATGTATAAAAATAACTCCCCCCCCATCCCATGGGTATCAGCGTATTTTCACTATTCGCGAGCCGACCTGGTCCTTATTCACCGCACAATGTTTTTATTTTATTTATTTATTTTCTCAACAAACTGAAAATTCACATTTGCTTTTCTTTGAATGACAGGTCCATAGAAGGACTTTATCAACATTGTGACAACGCGAGTTGTAAACTGTCATTATGATTGACTGTCAACATCGGTGCTGTTTGGATGCCATTCACCTGCAATTCAACATTTGAAATTGCAGCGAAACTAGTTGCAGATGGTCAGCAACTCATTAAAACTAATTGCAGAACCCCGCACACCATACTGCACAACACAACTGGTTGTTCAGTTGTGTTGCGTCGCTTAGCGTGCTTTGGACAGACTATTCCGGTCTTGTCCAAAGCGGTTATTATTTCCTTCAGTTTGTGGGGGGGGGGGCATTATGAATGATTTGATGATGAGAAAATGAAAATAATTGTTGAACTTACAGTAGTCATGCTGTTCCCAAACTCTTGACAGTTGAGGAGCTTGGTGTCTGGCAGGGTGTCAAAGGGAGAAAGAGTGCTGCCGACATCATCCTCCACACACTCTAACATCTGAGTCAGAGCCGACAGCAAGGTCTCGCTCTCTTCCTCCGCTTTCCTTGTGTCCTATAATGGGTAACAGAAGCTATTGACTATTTTGGCCCATACACTTGTAGCAAGTGGGCATGAACACATAAACGCAAGCCTATTCCTCAGAACTACTGCCATTCCTGGCTTGCACTCAGACCTCTAATGAAACAGTGGAGTCCTCAAAAATGGCCAAGATGGAGTGCTCCATACATGACTGCGAGTCGATGTCCTCACCACCCATGTTGCCTCCACATGAGCCAATCTGCAGAGATATGTACAAAAATGTGAATGTATTAGACTGCACACACTCTTGAAATTGTGTCACATTAGCAATGATCCAAATGAAACACAATTGCACACCTACTGAGAATTGGACCAAATCTGAGCATTCTCCCCACTCCGAATCAAGAAACCAAAGATGATGTCTATAAAAGATAATTCTGACCGAATATCCTGTGTTATGCAGTGTGTTGCGTGATTTTTTTTCCCCAGACAATGACCAACAATCAAGGAATGTTCAAAACTCTCACATCCTTTGTGTGTGGTCAACACTGAGTTCAAACTCTGTGATGTGAGATGACCAGAACAATAGCAAGTTAAGCGACGTGATGATGCTCTTTCTGTAATGTTTAAGATGGTGGCAAAGCCAAAGTACGAATTGGTGTCAAGGAAGCATACTGAAGTGATGCAACAAAATAAATAACTAAAGACTAACATCTTTGTATGTCTAGGAGGAGCTAAATTTAGTTTGGGTCATTTGTCGTATGTCTTATTTACACTTTTTTTTTTGTCGTCACGTGTGGGGTCGCTCACGTTTAAAAAAAACGGTTAAGATGTTAAAAATAAGTCCTTGTGCGCCGCATAACACATTGACTGTCAAGTATAGTATAGTGCAGTATAATATTACATTATCAAGTAATCTGAGTTAATGTGTTGACATTTTGATGTACGTATATGATATTCACAAAATCCGATACGATTTTATATTTGCTGTCCGATTACAGTATGTGAAACATAATAGCAACAACATAAAGTGAGATATGACAGATATTGTTGTCAGGAGGAAAATATTAAAAAATACCAACTGTCACAGTTGACAGGTATTTATTTGCAATCAAAATGCAATAATAGGTAGCACTGAAAATTGCAGCAAGTACGGCTGTTTAAAACAATGCCGAACCAACTGACACAAAAACAAAACTTTCTGTATTAAATAAGTTACTGCGTTTATAGATCTTACAGTTACATACTGTGATACAAAGACATTAAATGTGACATTTTCAAGTGAAATCGAGTCAAATTTAAACATCCAAATGATCAAAAAGGCCACCAAATATCTCTTTAATCTCTTGTGTTGAACGAAGAACGGTACAATGTGCCTAATTCGGCGGACTTCAATGAACACTGCAGTCAGGAAATGCTGCACTACTTCGCTTCCAGCACTCCATTGCCGGTTTCAGTTCCAGGAAGCACGACCAAAATACCCTGATTGTTGACTGTATGCGACCGGTAGAGGTTTCGGTGCTTTTGAGGGGCAAAAGTGTGTTAGAGGTCCAGCTACAGTTGATCGCTAACAGTCTACCCTGCTGCCAAGCCCGTCTCAGCCACGTGTCGCCACGCGCGCATGTGCCGGCGAAACAACCCCCACCACGACGCCGGAAAACGTCTCAATAGTCCTACTTGATCAGTAAAGTATCTTAACTGGCGAAAGCGATACCTGGCAAGGGCTTCTGGTGCTCAGAAAGTCCACGTTGCCGGCATTTAAAGCCCCGTCTATGGGCCTCCACTGCGCCGCCATCTTGCTGCTCCACATGGTTGACTTGCCAGTACTGGACACGTGGTCACCGGCAGCGCGCGAACAGCCTGGCTGACCTGGGACCAGTTTTGGCACTCACAGCACACTTGAAAAAGATTTGCAATCAGATCCCAGGTCGGAGATATCGTTTACATTCACCACGCCATATTTGGAGCGGAATTTTTTTGTTTCATCAAGTTGACCCGGTTCCGATCACGTTTTTTAAAAGCTGGTATACATGCGTCTTAGTTAGATACATTAAAGTCGCCAAATACTATCTTTTCTGAATCCACGCGATTTTGATTGCACTGAAACGACATCTAGCGTTCAATCGACGGTAACACAGTTTCATTTACAATACAGTACAGTACTGTACTGGTATTTACATCATGGAGAGGGCAGGGTGACTCAGATACGTACTGTACTAAAGTAGATTTTCTCGTTACTTTTTCAACGACGCGGCGACACAGCTTAAATGGAAAGAAGTAAAGGCAAAGGTGCATTAATGATGTTGCAACAAAGTGTATTTGGAGAGGCAAGACATTCCCCACCACCAAAGGCCTCATTTAAGAGAATGTTTTGATGTTGTTCCAAGAATGATTTGTGATGAATGTATTGTCTTCTTCCAGCGTTAAAACCACAAGCTTCTTGCAGTTCAAAAATTCCCTGCCAGGCAATGGGATTGTTTTGGGGGCACAAAATCCTTAGCCAGCGAAAGTAAACTGTATTCTTCTTAGCGAGCACTCTGAAATTAAGAAAAGAAGTACTATGTGTACAGATTGTTTCCACCCCGTTGTGCCAAATTATCAAAATGGGTGGTGGGTGTGGGGGTTCGAATTAGTGATGACGCTTCAGGTGTTCTGTTAAAATAATACAGTAATAATATTCAGGCACTCAAACTGCTCCACACTGACATCACATCTAAATACTCAGATCATCTACCTACATACTACTAAAACACATTTGTATTTGAGGACACCAGACATTGAGGTCTCCAGCAAAGGTGCACACCATTATTTTACCCAGATATCTGTGGCCAGAAATGTATGTTATCGCCCAGGTGGGAACGTTCAAAGACACCCCAAATCCCGTCAACAGATGTTTGCTAATGGTTGGAGTGGAGGAAATTTGTCCGAAAATGTCGGCCCACTGCTTACAAGTTTGAAGACATCTATGATGCTAAGTAGAGGACACCTTAGTTTAACATGTATCGATGGTCAAATGATCTTTTCAAGGGGTTTTGTCCATGCAGGCCTATGTAAGTCTGTTAAACAACAATTACAAATATATTTCTTATTTTCATTGGTTATTTTTTATTTATTATTATTATTATTATTATTATTATTATTATTATTATTATTATTATTATTATTATCATTCCATAAGATGAAGTTCAGATCTTCTTTAGACAACGACAATTATGCCATTCTTTATATTAAAAAAAAAGCACAACGAAACACAAATTCAAAAATAATTTGATAATAATTCACGAAAAACGTAAAAGTATATATTTGTTTCCATGAATCTCATTGGGTGGGCAGTCTGCCAATCTGGGTGGGCCTGCACACCCAGGCCCACCCAGGCCCACCCATGGCTCCTCCCTGCCAGCAACTCAACTCGGAATGAGTGTTATAGAACAAGGATGGATTAAAATCTATATTTTAGTCTGGGAATAATGAGGTGGTTTGTTCTGCTTTTAGTAACTCTTGCTGTGAACCGTAAACTGTCCATTTGTGGGAGCAAAACAGAATATGTCCATGTGCTCTTGACCAGTTTATTCTTTCTCAAACCTCTTTTAAGAATTCAGTGCATGCAGTTTAACCTAATGTTGCTGACTGTAAGACCCAACATATTAAATTCAGCTGTTGAACTGTTCTTTTCAGGAACGGAAAGCAGGAAACCTCATGTCATTGTCATCACATGAATAATGCCGCTTATCCAATTGGACAAAACACGTGAGACCTGAGTAACCTGAAGGATTTCCCTCCAAAAAACGCGAAAGCAAAAATTTAAATTATCCCGTCGAACACGACAGTAAATCTTTGCCAATGAAAAATAGAGGCTATTTTCAAGACACTACAGTTTAGCGTCCACTATGGGGTGGTTCTTTGTTTCTCCACTAGATGGTAGTACTTACTTGATTTACACCCTTGCATTCTGCTTGCACCACTTTCTAGCTCTCGAAAGTTCTGAGTTTTATCATAAGCTGATTGCCGAGCCGTCTATCCTCAAAAACACAAATGAGATAGTGAATACATAACAAATGCGATGCATAACGAAGCGAAATTCATTGACTCCTTATGCTCGTGCTGTTATCTTGTATTATCTCCCCATTTTTCAAAGAGGTCGATGTATGTGTCTGGCCTGTTATCTCTTGCATACCAGCAAGGAGTTGACCTTTCTTCTGAATGTCATGCCGGTTTACAGAGTCAGTGGCTGTGCAAGATTAATAGGAAATGAAATTTCGTCACTGGAACTGCTTTTATAACCTGGTGTACAAGCTTCTTCTCATTGTCTTCTGATGGGTTTCTTGTTGTGTTCTTGTCATTACTTCACCATTCAGGATTTCATCGCTGATTGTTTGGAATTACAGTGCACAAAACTACATAATCAATTTCCACAATCTTGTTTGAAAGGGTATTGAAAGCAGCCGTTCTAATTTGGTGTCAATCCAGATCAAGGTGCGGATTGTTTTTAATTTTCCCTAATGTTAAAATGAATATTGCTGAAACCTCAATGACAGAACACAGAAGCAATTTGGAGATGATTTTTTCCCCTTCGACTTGGAATGTTTTTGTTTTGTTTATTATTGTTTTGTCATTTAAACCCCTAAATTCCGCTGCTACTGTTACTCCCCGAGCGCGCACTCATACACCCACACGTACACATACAGCACACATCTTGAAGCACATTTCTGTCTGAAATGGGGCCAAAGCAGCCGTCAGTTTCCTGCGGGTGCATATGTTCAGGAGTATGTGGAGACTTGTGTTGAGGAGGGGCAATTCACTGTAAGTGGGTCACCTTACTGCAGCATTCAACACCAAACAAGCACATCAACACCCACAGTCACATGCAGTATACTGTATTTACTCCACTGGGAACAGTGTTTTTGTTTGGCAATAAAATACACACTCAGTCACAGATGGACACTTTTCCAAAGCGTTAGTGCTTAAGGGACAAGAAAAATGAGAAAACGCCTATTTATTTCCCATCGTGTTTCTCAACACCTCACTCTTGACCTCCAAGGACTCCGCCTGAGCTTGTTTGAAGAACCTGTGAGGTCTTAGGAGTCATGTTGCCGCTTGTGTTACACACCCTCTGTATGTTCTGTTCTGTATACCCAACCCCCCCAACCCCACCCCCGATGACTTCATGAAATACATGTGTGTGCACTTCAGTGCCCTGCAAAAACACTCTGATCTTTAACTTGACACCTTTTCTACGGGGAGAGCAGGACACACAAGCATTGCCGGTACTTGTTGCAGGAGTTGTGCCTCTGCTGTCCTCATGGGACCTATCTTTGCTTCAAGTCCCTTTGCTTTCACAGCAGAGAAGAAGAATGCCCTCCCGCATGGCACCGAGAGCATTTATTGAAAACAACTGAAGGGCTGAGAGAAACACAGGAGAAAGGGGGCTTGTTTAATCGAGAAAAGCAGATCAAGAAATGATGCAGGCAGAGATGGTAAAAAGACTGGAGGAAATCTGGTGGAGATCCTGTCGACAAAACAACAGAAGAGGCACAAGTGGGGATTCAAAGGTGCACACGTTCACTTACACACAAACACAGCATGGTGACGGAAGCCTGAAGACAAAAGAAAGAAGATGCCCATTTTATATTGTGTTACGTAAGAGTTTGCGGCATCAGTACACCCTTAAACTGAATGTACAATCGTAAGGCACAAGAACAGTAGTAAAAGCCATTTAACTTGACTTTAAATACCTACATTTGTGCAATTGAAATTATATATCAATATTTATATAGCAGGTGCAAGTAAAAATGTTCCAACATAATGACTTTGGGACATTGATGACTCGTTTTTCTTTGCTATGGGAAAACAAATGTGGTCTATTATGAATACTGTATGCTCCATATGCAAATAAAAGTCAATATTACTGGTTGTTACATGACATTTGCATGGGAAATATTTATCCCGTGTATATAAAAAGTCTACACACCCTGCCCATCTCAAATGCCAGGATTTTGTGATATGAAAACATGAGACCCAGATAAATAATTTAAAAACTTTTTCCACCTTAATGTGACACATAACTTGTACAACTCAATTGAAAAGTAAAAGTCTTTTCGAGAGGGAAGCAAAAATAAACAATTGTGCTAATGCAGTTGAACAATTGTTGTGACTGTGTTCAGAATAAACCAATCACCTCCAAACTCATGTTAAATAGGAGTCAGCACACACCTGTAAGAATTGAATTTTCAATTTAAAAGGGCTTCTTATCAACTCGAAATAAAGTTAACCTGTAGATGATGGATGGATGGATGGATGGATGGATGGATGGATGGATGTTTTAGTATGCTTTTCTTGGTATTTTTGTACTCTCATCTTAAAGCACAAGCCTGGTCCACAGAATACTTCCACAGCAGCAGAAGGTCTCATTTTTCAAAGGTATCAGTCAGGTGAAGGGTATAAAATAATTTCCAAGGCATTAACTGTACCATGGAACACAGGGAAGACATTCATTATGGCACAACAGTGACAATATCAATAACTGGACACCCGTCAGGGAGGCTGGCAAGAGGCCGACAGTAACTTGAAGTTGAAGGAATTTTTGGCAAGCTCTGGCATTTTAGTACATGTGACAACAGTCTCCTGTCTTCTTCATATATCTTGGCTTATACAGTAGCTTGGATGTAAGACCAAAGTCTTATCTTTCAAAGAGAAACATCCAGGCATTGTCAGCATTGTTACATTTTGCAAAAACACACTTCAAATATCCCAAATGCATGTGGGAAAACGTGTTATGATCCAATGATATCAAGACGGAACTTTTTTGGCTGCAATTCCAAAAGGTAGGCCTACAGTATGTTTAGTGCAAACACAACCCTGGTCTTCACCAAGAGGCACCGTACCCATAGTAAAGCATGGTGGTGGCAAAATCATCCTTTGTGGCTGTTTAGGCAAAGCAGCTTTAACACAACAGTTTATGATATTCAGAAGAAAATCAGAGAAAACAAAAGCAGCTTACAAAAATTTCTAAAATAAAATACATTGACAACATTTAACCACATCAATAGAAAAAAAAAAAAAAAGTAAAGTAATAAGTCGGTTTCTAAAATAACTAAGAGGGAAAAAAAAGATGTTTAGAAGAGCTTAATCAAAGGTATGGGAAAAAAAGCAAACTTTTCAGCCTGGATTTAAAAGCATTTACACATGGGGCTGACTTCAATTCTGTTGGCATCTTATTCCATTTGTGTTTACTTTGAACTCTGGGCTCCACTAACTGACGCAAGCTTGATCTCAGAGTCAGAACCCTGCTGGGTTTATCGTCAATCAGCATTTCTTTAAAGGGACACTTTGCATATCTACGCCATTTGCAGCGGTAAAAAGTTAATATTTTGTCTACAATTAATTTGATAACTTTATTATTTTTCAGGTACATTTAATAACTTTAAAAACGATTTGAAAAATAATATAGCTGGCTGCCATGTTCATTAAACATGTGACTGAATAACCGTCACGTGTGTCAACTTTGGACTAGACTGCACAATGATATACACACACAGCTAAACCGAATGCAATGCAGCTTTAGTGTTAATCCTGAAAGAATGAAGTTAGATACTGTAGTTTATAGCCAAAAACCATGAAATAAATTCACCGAGTGAGATTCCACTTTTCATGTTAAAAATGCTGCGCCGGATGGTCTTTTGACGGCACAGAATACACTTTGGAGAACATTTGGTTCGGGAAGTGCAGCAGACATGGTGCTTATTCGCAAACCACTCATAATGCTGGAATAATTAATCCAGTATATCCTACCTGCGCGCATGATGAGGAGAGTGCTCATGGTCCAGTGTATAATTACTTAATTTACGAGTACAGACTCGGCTCGCATTATGGACATAACGAACCAGGAGCCGTCGTTTGCGCAGGGGCGATGGTGGAGGTTTTAGAGGATGCACAGATTCTCCCTCGGGCAATTAAGTTCATCTGCCACGTCTTGCTCGTAAAAATACTCGGCACGGCGTTGGGTTTTAATGTCACCTGCGTGGTGACGTGTCCCATCTCAAACTGTAGGCAACTCCTCTTACACTGAAATGTTCACTTCACATGCGTGCACGCCTGTCTGTCCTTGTGCACAAAGGGGATCAACAAAACTTAATTGCCTAAGTAAACTTTTTATAAATATTGAACTTGTTTCCGGTCTCTGGTTCATACCTTGCAAATTTTTTGCAGTGCATTGTTCTTTTTCTTTGTGTCCTCGTTGTCCAGTGTATTGTCCAGCAGTAAATTGCGCACGTTACGTCTCGTTGGACCCCATATGGATCACGTACCCATGTGTTGGAAATGTTGCCATAAAAGTTACCTATATGTATTTGTTTCACGTATTTTATTTTTTCCAAGATAAATGAATTAATGAAGGCACACATGTAAAATTAATGACGCCTTTAATTTAATCAGGACCCAAACCATTCAGTGATTTCTAGACCATTCACAGAATTTTAAATCTATTTTACAGCTGATTGCGAGCCAGTGTAAAGCCTTTAGGACTGGAGTAATATGTTGTTGTGATCTCTTTGTCCGGGTCCGAACCCGCACTGCAGCATTCCGAATGAGCTGCAGCTGTTTGATGCTCTTTTCAGGGAGTCCAGTGAGGAGACGTTACAATAAGTCAAGTCTACTGGGGACAAAAAACATGGATATGTTTCTCCTGGTCTGCTTGGAGCATACTAGAGCATCTGAATTTTATTTGGAGTTTATCAGAGGAATTTTTAAATGGTGGAAGTTGTGTGCTGACTCCCATTTAACATGTGATTGGTTCATTCTGAACACAGCCACATCCCCAGTTTTAAGAAGGTGTTCATGCTTTTGCAACCACATTATGCATCTCAGTTGTTTATTTTTACTTTCCCCATCTGAAAGATTTACCTTTTTAACTGAGATATAGTAGGTCACATTATATAGGTTACATCATTGGTGGAAAAGGGTTTGAAATGATCTATTTTGGTCTCATTTGTTTATATCACAAAAACCTGGCATTTGAAAAGGGGTGTGTAGACATTTTTGTTTAACTACCCACAATAATTCAGCACTAATAACGCACTAACAGTTAATCTATACAATACTCAAAGCAGATGATATCAACAGGACATCTCTCCCAACAGGAGTGCCTTACCAATATGATTTTTTTTTCTTGCGGAAAAATATAAATATGTGTTAAATAATTCAGTGTACTATATATGTCTAAGCACAGAATAAAGCGTAGAAAACAGTTGAGGAAATGTGGAAGGTGAACATTTGTCCAAATAAAACTTGGATCAGAGAAGTAAATGTTTGGCAACTGCGATGCTTCTCATTTTTTTCTCTGCTTTCCTTTATCATGGTATTCACTCCTAGTCCTTTCTTCCCCCTCTTGCTTTGTGCTTACTCTGTCTTTTACACTTTCTGCGGGATACAGAGACTGTTATTTGTCTTTATTACTGGGGCTTTGTCTGTTGATCAGTAAATTCTACAACGCGGTTTTATATAAGCAATGTTGGTAGAGCAGCTGCTCTCGGTCCTGTACATAAGATTCTATGAACTTGTCAAAAGCATCTTAAGAAACAGTTCATGTGGGCAGATGACAATTTTTACTGCATGGCAAATGTGTGTGTGTGTGTGTACGTGGTCTTGAGAAGCTGATCATGCTTGTGCTATCCTTTTCCTGCCACATTGCCATGGCGACAGTGCCCTCCCGGGGTAATGGGGGACGAGTGCGCTAGAGCTATTTATTCTCCCTCCCTCACCCTTGCATTTCCTCTGTCTCTCGCTCACTCCATCTTTGCCCTCTCCCTTCTGCAACCTCTCCGTCGCTCTCCTTTCACCATCTCCCTCCTTCCCTAGCTCTTTCTTCCCCTCTCTGATTGGCTTAGCACTCCCCTCCTCAAAATGAGATACTGCCTAATGAGACGAGGGTGAGGACAAGAGCAAGGGAGACAAAGAGCAAGTGTCTTAAAAAAAAAAAGAGAAAAAGAAAAAAGCATGGGGGAGGTGATCTATGCAGACTTATGTTCTTCTTTACATGTAAA
This sequence comes from Filicampus tigris, assembly GCF_054856515.1. Classification (NCBI taxonomy): domain Eukaryota; kingdom Metazoa; phylum Chordata; class Actinopteri; order Syngnathiformes; family Syngnathidae; genus Filicampus; species Filicampus tigris. The sequence goes on from NC_141222.1 coordinate 9,062,547, forward strand.
GCGACAACCTGTTTCAACACAACTCTGTGATACCATTTTGGAAGAAAACAGTGGACAATGATGATAACACTGCCTAGATATGTGACCTCCTTTCACTGACGTGTGGAGTATGCGCTCACAGGTCACATCATTAGGTACACGTGCACAATCTAATGTGGGAAAATACAAAAGCTGTGTTAGGAATTCTGTCTTTATTATGATCATGCTCAATTTGGATTGACACTGAGGTATCAATTGAACAATATATACTGAGTTTATTATTGGAGTTTGTGGTGGTTGAGTGTCCCACTGCACAAGTTCAAATCTTTCCAATATTTTGGTTGTCAATATTTGTTTACAATATTACAACTGTCCTGTATCCTTTACTGCACCGCTTAAGAAAAGTTTGCTGTGGTTTCTCTCCTCCCGACTACTCATGCCTTGAAAGTAATAATTTGCGCACTCATTTTGTTTGAGTCCTCCATGTGACTTTCTGATATTTCAAAATGTATACATGAGCAGAAGAAATTGTGAAGCACTCACTTTGTGTCATGTAATTAACTGGTTCAACAATTCTGAACTTATGACACAGCTGGATAACTGCATGCAAAGCTGCACATCTATATCTGGGCGACACGAATGCCATAGCAATAGGAGACAGATTATAAACAGTGGGAGGGAAAAGGAGAACAGAAGAGCAAAAAAAAGGGAAAAGAGAGACAGTGAGTGAGGGAGATAAATGGCAGAGGAGGAGAGAAAAAAGATGAGTGAAGTGAGAGAGCAGCTCTGTGACATACTGCAGACAGAAAGACTAACGGAGCGGGAAAGGGAGATGACAGAGAGGGAGCGAGAGAAAGAGAGAAAGGGAAGAGCTGAGGCACGTCAATCGCCCCCACCTCCCTGCTCCTCCCCCTTTTTTTATTTTGCCTCCCCCTGCCTTCCCTGCCGTGTAGCAGACCTTTGCTAGATGGTAACAAGCCACTCAGACGGCTGCTGCACACGCACACAAACACGCACACATGCGCGTACTTGGACGTCACTCGATTCTCTGAAGATCATGTGAACATGCATGCGTGTGCTTTCTTGCACGCGTGTGTGCGTGTGTACGTGTGTCACTGTAACAGCACACTCTGTCTACATATTTAAAGGGGGAAAGGACCCACATCACATGGTTGTTTTCGCTCAAATCTTTCAGGTCATTTTGACACACACACACACACATGCGCACAATATACACACAGACACACTCTGGCACTCGGCCTCATTCCCTCCCTTTCTCTCCTTCTCTCCTTCTCTCCTCCCACCTGAGCTGTAATTTGCAGGGCTGATGAGGGCAGAGCAGAGGCAGGACTGAATTCTGCTCACTCTATATAACATTCACACACTCACACACACTTCCACAGTGCTCTCTTACTACTGAGAGAATCTGATCCTTTGTGTCGGGGTGTGTATGTGTGCGTGCGTGCGGGTGTGTGTGTGTGTGTGTGTGTGTGCAAGCTCTCTTTTTAACCTCTTCTTCTCGTCTGTCTCTCTGTTGCGTTTTGTCACTCTCTCGTCCTCCCTCCCCACTCTCCCTCCATCTCTCTCCGCTCACCGGCTGTGTGTGTGCGTGCACGTGCGTGTGTGTGTGTGTGTGTGTGTGAACCGTGGGGAAAACAGACGCTCATGTGAGTAGCAGCAGTGACTGGTGAGAGACAGGAAAGAGGAGAGGAAGAGAGCAGGGATAACAGAGGCAACACCATCATTCTCATCGAATTCCCACCAGACATGTGAGAAGATGTCGGTGGGCGGCTGCGCGTGTCCCGGTAAGTAAAGCCAATTCTCGCCGTTGACGACATTTGCGAACGGCCGGCGCTGCCATTGCCAGCCGCTGACTTTTCCATATTATTTGTTGATGTATTTTGAGTTGGAGAGTGCTGTTCCTGCTGTGGCGTGACTGAGGCACAGAGAAACAGGGAGCTTGGCGCCCTGGGGCCCTGAGCTCAGTTTGCAAAGGCTCATGGGATGTTGCCGTCTGTGCTGGCCTGAGAGGAGGGACACAATAGATGGGTCAACGTTGATCTGTTTCTTTTCCCTTTTAACTTCAATGTAACTTTTTTGCAGGATGTTGCTAGGGTTAAGATTGATCATGAACAGATGTTTGTGACACACACGCTCACACCGCCAAGAAGTTGTTGCTATGGCACCGCTAATATTCCTTCATTGTGCCTGTTGTTGTTGCAGATCATGACCATTTCTGAGTGAGTTCTTCTGAGGTTGGCATTGATGAAGTTATGTAAACATGTACTACAGACTTGGGAGAGTGTATTAATAAGAAAGCTGGATGTGTTGTTAGAGGTCAAAGGTCGCACTGGTTGCAAGACTGGCTCAGCTTAGTTAACTCTTTCAGTACCAGACTTTTTCAGACACTCTGTGAAATGACATATCAATATGTCACTGGGATGGATTGAGTTTTAATAAAGACTACTGCATTTCTATTCTTTTCTCATCCATCTCATCACTTGATTTGTGTTGCCTTCAGCAGCTTGCCAGCCTAGCCAACCTTGCCCAGACTTTCCTTGACAGGTTGTTGTTTTTTGTTTTGGGATGAGGGAAGAGTAAAATGCTGTAATTTTATTAGAATGGCTTGCATAGTTTTAGAAAATGGGTCCTTACTGGATGTTTGTATTGAAAATAATCATGTATGTTATGTTCATTATCTTGACTTTATATGTACTGATTTATAATATAAATTGTGTATTGTGGTGAAAAGCTTTACAACAACCGACAAACGCTCTCGAGTGTGTATTACTTTGCAAAATGGCTTTGGTATGAGGTGGCCATCTACCCAGAATTCCTTTTATCTTGAGGTCATAAAAGAGGTCGTACTCAAACAGTGGCATTTATGCGTTGTTTAACCGAGCTTTTGGGTTTCTTGTCTTCTTTGTTTTAGCCTAAAAACAATGTGACGAGAAAAAACATACAATACAATACAATACAATGTTTGATGTGATCGCTTGTTACCTATTTTAATGTGGTGTTTCCATTAAGTAACAGCTGGTTGTTTTCTGGAAGTTCAGTTACAGACAACAACTTGGTGGAAGGGGTATCCATCATGTTCAAGTACGATATTGGGGGGTCAGCACATGCATACCTGACTGTGTAGAAACATGGCAACATTCAAATACTGCTATTTGTGTGCCGTTAAACCATGGATTTAGCTGACTTGTCCTCTTTTTTTTAATCTAAACAATGTGAGAATAAAAATAGTTTCAGAGTATTGCTGGTTGCCCATTTTAATGTTGTTGATCTTTTTTTAATTCAAGGTGAAGTCAACAAGAGTAATATTAATCAGAATGCCGAGTTTAGACTAGTAGGGCTGCATAGAACATGTTGTTGTAAAGAAAATTTGGGAGTTGACTTCCCCACTTTAAGTACCAGCTGCTTGGTTCCTGAGAGTTGAGTCACAGACAGCAACTTGGTGGAAGGAGTATCCATCATATTAAAGTACTATATAGGAAAGTGTGTGATTTGTCCACTGTCTTTGAGGGATGAGGAACTCCCTGCAGGCTACATATGGTTGTATTTGGGTTTGGAGAGTCTGACAGCAAACAGATAACTCCACTCATTTTTATTGACTCTAATCACACATGGTGGGAAAAAAAGAGAGGAATCAAGGTCTAGAAATAAACCCTGTGCTGGTGTGCCCCAGGCAATATATTATTAAGTGTTAGTGCGATTTATGTCCCACTCCTCATAGCACGTGTAGACATGAAATAGGCTATAATCCCATAGCTGGAAATGTATTACTACATATTACTTGTACTGTCATGCAATATTCAGCCGCGGGGGAGTGGAAGTCAGTGTGTTTTCAGCCTTTTGGAGGATGTAGTATCACCCTGACATGGCCTCTCTTCTCCCCTCCTGAGGAACAGACCACAGTGGCTGCAGTTGGTCAACAGCCTGGATGAACACTGAGACATGTGGCCAGCCACAGACTTTAATCACGAGAGGGATCGAAACACTAAATAATGTCATGTTTTGCGGTTTGGAAACGATTGAACTGCTAAGTTAATCTAGAGGTAGCCACTTGAGAAAGGGCAGCCGAGTTCACAGACAATGCTTCATCATCCCAATGGATGAACAAATAGTTGAGCATTGTTGGGCAAATACAGTAGAGGCAGAAATGTGCAGTCTGGCTGCGTGATTAAGCCACTGCATGTGTGATTAAACCCGCACGTGTGTTTCCAATTTCTGGGCCCTGTGCTACACAAGGCAAATAGTGCTGCCACTTCAGCCGTTAAACAAGCTTGCACAGCCGAGGCCGGAGCTCTTGTTTAGAATGGGCCCTTAGCTATCTTGCGGTCAGATTGCATACTTAATCACCATGGTCATGGAAATTTCCAAAACGACGTACAACTACCCTACACGAACCTCCTCTTTTACTCTTATATCGTTTTCTTCAGTGTTTCAAATCATTTCTTTCCACCTCATATTATCTGCTTGGTGTATTTTATTTCCATTTACAGGGCAACTTATTAGCTATACACCAGAGATGGGGACTCGCAACTCGGACTCGTGAGAGACTTAAAGGGGAAATCAACGCAAACATATTTTTTTCAAGAATATGTTCCCAGCAGTCCTGCTAGTTGAAATTATTATTAAAGTTATTAGTAATTATTAAATTACTTAAGTATTGCGTTTGTGGAATATAAGTTAAGCAGCAAAATCCACACCTTTTTAGCCATCTATGGGGGCGGCCATTTTGTCACTTCTGTCAACTGAAAATGACATCACAACTGCCCAGTGCTCAGGTAATGACCAATCATGGCTCAGCTTCAGAAAGCAGGTCAGCCGTGATTGGTCGTTACCTGAGCACTTGTGATGTCACTTTCAGTCGACAGAAGAGACAAAATGGCCGCCCCCAGAGATGGCTAAAAACGGGTGGATAAACTCATGTTCCACAAACGCAACATTTATCAGAATGTCTTCAACAGTTGGCTTGCTTGGAAAATGTTCTTGAAAAAAATATGTTTGGGTTGACTTCCTCTTAAAGTCGATATTTTTTGAGACTTGCAACTCGACTTAGACTCGTTCACTAAAGACTCGAAACTTGAGATGGGCTCTTCTTTTAGGACTCGTGAACATTACGAGTCTCTATGGTGTGGTTCGCTATTTTCGCTCCTTACTCCAAATGCCTATGTGCGTGCGGATGTGCGGCTCAGGTGCCGGCTCGTATGTTGTCCTTCTCTCTCTCCTGAGCTTTCCGTATGCCCGAGCAACGTCCAATGTTAATGACGTACAGTTAACAAATGCGACAACAACACACAAAAATCACCAGCCTGGAAAATTCGAAGCAAAAGCTTGAGACTTGACTTGGACTAGGCCGTAGAGACTTGTGTCCATCTCTGGTCTACATGTTCATTAATGTAAGGTTGTGATTATTGAAAAAAAGGCTTGTTTGATTATCTTATGTGCAATTCACATTAGGGACTGCCTCAAATATCTGAGAGTCGAGGTTTGACTCATCCAAAGTCAGCTGGCATAGGCTTCAGTTCCCCGTGAACCTGAACAGGATAACCAATATAGAAAATGGATGGATGGACGGCTGGTCTTTCATTCAGCAGCACAGTGGGATTGTGGTTAGCATGCCTGACTCAAAATTCTGAGGTTTATGATTTGATTCTTAGCTCTGACCTTCCCGTGTGGATTTGCATGTCCTCTCCTTGGTTGCGCAGGTTTTTTCTGGGTACCCCAATTTCCTCAAACATTTCAAAAACATGCATGTTAGGTTAATTGAAGACTCTAAATTGTCCGAAGTGTAAATGTGAGTGCAAATAGTCATTTGTCAACATGTGTTTTGTAGTTAGCAGGAGACCAGTCCAAGATATACTCTGAGTTTTGCCAAAGTCAAGTGATATAGGCCCCAGCTCACCCTTGAGCTTACTGACGACAAGCGCTGTATAGAAAATGGATGGATGATGGTTGAGGCAAAATGGAATGCTCTCTGACTCCTGGTTTAGTTTGTGGTCCGGGGAAGAACAACAACATGACATCACCTATGAGCTACATCCAGGCAGGCCTCATATGGCAACATTATTCTGCTAAAAACAGCACAGGCATCAAAACAGGAGTTTTGAACATTCAGATAGCTCCACCCATTCCATTAAAATAATAATTGATATATTCATCCATGGGGCGGCACGGTGGTCGACTGGTTCGCACATCCGCCTCACAGTTGAGAGGTTGTGGGTTCGATCTCGGCCCCGGCCTCCCTGTGTGGAGTTTGCATGTTCTCCCCGTGTCTGCATGGGTTTTCTCCAGGTACTCCGGTTTCCTCCCACATTCCAAAAACATGCTTGGTAGGTTAATTGGACTCTCTAAATCGCCCCTAGGTGGGATTGTGAGTGCGGATGTTTGTCTCTGTGTGCCCTGCGATTGGCTGGCAACCAATTCAGGGTGTCCCCCGCCTACTGCCCGAAGACAGCTGGGATAGGCTCCAGCATGCCCCGCGACCCTTGTGAGGATAAGCGGTATAGATAATGGATGGATGGATGGATATTCATCCATCCATCCGTCCATTTTCTATACTGCTTGTCCTCATCCATTTCATGCAATCTGGAGCCAATTCCAACTGACATTGACAGGGTATACCCAGGACATGCCAATCACACAGCAATTTGCTTACTTGACTGTAAATTTTACTCACAATTAATCAAGGACAGAAGGTCAAATGCCTACCCCTAATTTAAATGCGACACTTTCACTAAGTGAGGCCAACAAAGCCCAACGAATGATGGTTTGTTTCACCTAACCAGATGCAGTGTTAGCTATGAGAGAAATGATTAAACTACAGTCGCCAGATAGTTGGTCCCATCTCTGTCTCCCTTTCTGGCTTGTTTACATTCCAGTGCCATGTTCAACAGCAAAGGGTCCTCCCCTACTTCTTGTGTGGGCTCAGCGTTTGTGCTTGAGTGTGTGCGTGCATGTACGTGGATGTACACACAGCATGTGCCCCAGCATGTGGATGACATCAACACTGGAGCAGAATGTGTGGGGATGTGGTCCAAGCTGTGGCAAGAGAAAGAGGATGTGTTATTGTTTCTAAACTAGCAGATGCTCCGATAATTACATGAAACGACCCCACCACCCCCACCCCCCACTCGACGGTCTAGTCTCACTAATTTCTTTCTCTACTTTTGTTGTCCCCCCGCACCTTTTTCATGTCCACTGACTTCATACTCGTCTTTTCTTATTGACGCCCCTGATTGCTAGCGTATGTTGCCTGGCTTGTTGGCAGGATGGGGGGGGGGGGGCGTAAGGAGGGAGGGAGAGAGGCAGACAGAGAGAAGGGGTGGGAGGGACTGTGGCCTCTCATGCAGGGAGTCACATGGTGTCCCTGATTGGAGGAAAATGAGTAAAGACTGCAGCCTGGCTGAAATGGCAAGAGACAAAAAGGCACAAAGGCTTAGCTGTTTGGAAACGGGTTGCACAACAAGAGAGCCTGAAGAGGAGGGAGGGGGGATTATGAATGGAAAAAGAAAGCGAGAGTAGAAAGATGTGATTTGCGAAAGGAAGAGTTAGAGGGAGGGCTGAGATAAGAGAAAACAGCAGAGAGTGACACAGGAGGGAGAAGTAAGAGGGATGAGGAGCAAATGGGAGATGAAGGCTGCAGGAGTGCATGAGGAGTGGGGAGGGAGGGAGTGTGGGAGGTTGAGACTGGGAGAAATCAGACTGTTTCTATGTTTTCTGCAAGGCTGAGCGCTGACGTGATTGGCTGGAGGGGGGTGGGTTGTGGTAGGGGCGGGGGCAGACCTGACTCGGAGATCAGAGGCAGACAAAATGGCTCCCAGAGAACAGAAGAACGCAGCATCAGGCCACTGTCACATCCCCTCACACAGCTGCCAGCAGACTCGAACCTCTAACACACACACACACGCACGCATGTACACACACATACACACGCATGCCCCCGCCCCATACACACACCCACCCACACAAGCACACCCATAGGCTAAGCCACCTGCTAGTGCGAGGGAAGAACGCTGACAATGATGCATAACGATGATGATCATTGAGTTAGTGTACCACATCGGCTTCTTTTTTTCTTTTGCTATAATTAAAAAATACAGTTGTGGTATAAACTCACCCACCACAACATTATGGCCTCTTGCACAATTCAATATAATGATATTTAATACAATAGCTGTATCAAATATTCAGCTTTTCCAAAAACAAAATATGAATGCTCAGTTTTGATTGACTGCATCTCATTGAGAGCCTAATATTCCTAATATTTTTACTCTCATGCAACTCAGGTAACCAAAACTTTGCCAGGGCTATCATTGTAATGGGATACGGTTATACACCTCTGCAAACCACAACCACAATAATGAACACGTTGAAATCGAGCACTATTGTTTTTGTAAAAGCAAAAACTTTGTTACACATCTTGTTGGATATAATAGAGGGAGTCATAATATTGTGGTTCGTCGGTTTGATTCGTCCATCCCCGCTATAGGTTCATTGTTGGCGTGCAATGACATGTGACACACATGTCATTTACTTTATCGTGGTGGTATGTCGGTGCTCACCTGGGATCGAGAGAGGGAGAGAGACTTACTCAAATCAGGATGAAACACGCTTACACAATGCGGCCACACGAGGGCGCTGCTATCAAAGCTCCGACAGAGACTTGCCTTCTGCCTCTGACAGTGTTACAACCACTTTCAGGGCTTCCCTGCAGTGATGTAAAGGTTTCCTACTCATCAGTCTATTTTCTATACTGCCTATTCCGTTCACGGTCATGGGTAGCTGGAGCCTATCCCATCTGATTTTGGGCGAAAAGGCAGACTACACCCCGGATTGGTTCAGAACTACTCACAGGGCACATGTACTGCAAAAAGACCTTTCCAATCCTGGAAAGCTCATTGACAGCGTTTATATCTCATTTTTATCATATGGCATTTTCTCAATAGTGTTGGATTTCCTTTTATTTTATTTTTTAATTGCAGTTCTAGTGTATAATTTATTATTTGCTTATTTATATATTTATATTGATTAATTCATTTTCTCATGTATTTTCCTTTGCTGAAAATGTTCAATGGCTTTATTTTGGTCATTGACTGTTTTTAATGTGAAACACCTTGCAGATTTTTTTCTAGAGGTTCTATACACATTTATTATTATTATTATTATTATTAGTAGTAGTAGTAGTAGTAGTAGTAGTAGTACTAATAGTAGTGGTAGTAGTAGTAGTATTTAGTATTATTAATATTACTTTGTATTAGTGTTTTTATTCACAGTCAAATGCACACCAAAGTCACGTGAATTAACCATTATACCATCAGTAACACTGTAAGGCTGTACTTACCACTAATAGAGTAGAGTGATATTTTCCCCCTGCGGCATCATTGTCTCTCGTAATGGGGCAGTGATGCTCTTTTTAAAAAAAAAAACACAAAAAAAACAAAAAAACAGCTCTTTACTTAAGTAAGATTGTCATATCAGGAATATAACATTCTGAACGTTGGACTGAGTAAAAGTTGCATTACCGGAGTAAGCCTGGATTTTTAATCAAAGGATATGTTGCAAAAATAAATTAAATAATATATTTTGTTGTAGGAGTTGATTAATGTTTAATCTATAAACTACAGCATGATGCCTGCATCCAATCATTTTTCACACTGCAAAAAACGTTGAGTGAACTCAAAATTTCAAGGCAGCAAACTTTGATAAAATTAAGTTGTGCAATTCAACAAAATATTTTAAATTTTTCTCAGGTGAAAATTGCCTTTCCCACATTTTCCACAAAGAAATAAGAGTTTAAAGAACTAATTGTCCCCTGTATTGGCCCCCATGTTTAAGGGTTAAAGGGTAAAAACTACCGGTACTCAGCAAAATTGTTTAGGAGCAAACAACCTGCTTGCTTTGTTATTGTTACCATAAATGTCATTAATTCATATTTTATATTTGTCCCAACTTAAATGACTGTTTTAACCTAAAAAAAAAAAGTTGTATGTTTCACAGTAATGTATAGTGCTTGCGCTCATTTGGGTCATGGGTGAGCTGGAGTCTTCTCCAGTTGAGTGATAGACAGCCAGGGTACACCCTGAATGGGTTGCAAGTCACTCGCAGGACACAAATTGACAAATAACCATTCACACTCACATTCACACCCGTAGCCATAAATTCATCTAACATGCATGTTTTTGGAAGAAGCTGGAGTGCCGAGGGATAAACCGAGGACGTGCAAAGTCCATGCAAGTGCTGATTCAAACCCTCAAAACTGTGATGCAGATGTGTTAAAGATTATTCCACCGTGCTGTGAATAGAACATCATCCATTCATCCATTTACTATCCTGTTCAGGTCGCGGGAAGCTGGCGCCTCTGGCGCGACTTTGGGCAAAAACTGGACTACAACCTGGACTATAGTCCCGTGTCAATCACGGTTCTCAAACTGTTGAGACCTTGAATACAATTCGGAAACCCACTAGAAAAATCTAACAAAATGTAGAAAGGAAAATGTATATCTAATGTGGAAAACGTGAACTTATAATAGTCATTTTGGATTAGTCGGCTGACTTCAGTGAGTGCGGAAGCGTGTGTTGTTAAGGGAGGGCAGATGGGATGGTTGTTATCAGAACTGAGGCAGACATTCAGTTTCCTGTTGACTAGTGAGTGGAAGTGCCCCCTCCTCACCCCGCAATGCCTCTGAGCTGACAGTCTGGACACCAGAGATATCACAGAGAGGGAGAGGCATGAACACACCACAGAGAGTCTTGGAGTTTGAGCAGTGTATCGCAAGCAACGTGACTTTATGGGTGACAAAATGGCCATGTCACAGCTAGAAACTGAGGGAGGTAAGATGACCTTTTCCTTGTGGCCTCTCGCACAGCTGATTCAGCAGCACACGTCTCAGGAACGTTCAAGCCAGACTGCTTTTGCTGCGGCTTCTCTCAGCTCTGGTTCATTTTCATCTGCTTTTTTTCCACTCCTCGTGCTTTGATGAAATTGGATTAAAGAGAGAGGTCAACTTCACTCAGCGCACATCAAGGAGTTTACTCACGGTGTGCTCCGTTTAATCACTTATCAAAAGTATATTTTTTTAAATGGTGGTGGTGCGCCAATCATTTAAAGTTGGCTCGATACTAGGAAAGCGACAACCCTCTCTCTTATAGTCTAATGTGCTTTTTAAAAATGACAGTTGATTGTGATTTGCATCAAAAGTTTACTTGGCCACTTGTTACTAGGAATAAATTAATAGAACTCATCATGCTTGCCTTCAGGCAAATGAAAACAATTACGGTAGTGTATGCCAGCTTTGGCCACTCGGTTGTGTGAATGGCAAACTAGGGGCTAGTCTTCAAGAACGTAAATAAGGCAGGCACACGCAAGGTTGCACCATAAACAGCACTATAAGGATCATGAGAAATGTTTGTGTTTACACATAATTTCACAATTTCGCTGCTTTCTATTACATATAAAGTATATTTGACTATAGAGATGTCTTTAGCTGCGATGTGAAAAAGTAAACAAGCACAAGAGGTTTTCCTGATGCCTTCATCTGATTTAATTGTTATTATTTATGCTTTCTACTGTTATTTGCACACATATGATGTCTTTGGTCCATATAGTGTTCGCTTGTCTCCATTAAATGAGGTGCTGGATTTGAGTAAGCACATAATATTTCACTTTAACTAAACCAAGCCCATTGAGAATCAAATCATTATTCATTTAACAATGTTTACTATCTTAGCTGTTGTTTGCAGTGTTACAGAGCTGTATTAAGTCATTTTGAGAACCATGAGTGTTAAAATATTGCTAACTGGTAGATGATCTGTAGAGTACACCATTGCATATTGTTTAGACTACTATAGCTCTCTGTCGCTGTCCATCAAAACTGAAATTTATTATACATATTGGATTATGCATGCGTTCATATCTATGGTAATTTGAGACGGTTCAATATATGCTGTATGTAAGAAGCAAATCTGTTTTGCTGAACAACTATTTTGGTACACATTTTGTACATACTGACAGTAATATGATCATAAACAATTGTATGCCGTCCCCATGGTCCATATGATCATGTATTTTGAGGCTAAATTAAATTATATTGTGTTTTAATTAGAATAGTCAAGTGGCTGTTAACGGAACAGACAACCTATCTTTTGCGTGGGTGTATTGCTTTGCACTACAGACCATTTGTTGATCATGCTCATGCCCATGCTCGTTTACTGCCCATTCTTGTCAGAGCGTAAGTTGATTCTGTTGATTGCAGAAACTGCTACTGTTGGAAATGTAGTCTGACAAGCAAACACAATCTATTTTTTTTTTCCCCTTTAGGTGATGTATTCTGTTGAGTAGGACTTGGATTTCTGGCTTTAGCTGTGAGGCTAGCCACTGCAGGGAAGGTTCGGCAGCTTTACATTTGTGTGCATGTGTGTGCGTGTGTGTTGCTGGTTTGGGTGCTGCTTGAAGATAAGGCCTGCCCTGTGCCTCACAGCGAAAGAGACGGTGTGTGTAAGCCCTTAAAGCCTTATCCTGATACACCTCCCACCCCCACTGCCTCTCCATCACCCGTCACATACACTTGCTCTGTGGATTAACCCAGTCATGTAGCATTTCAATGGCAAAGCTTACGGCACACACAAACACACACACACACACACACACACGCACACGCACACACACAGGATTAACCCCTGTGTGTCCATAGATGATTCTTAGTCACTCTCCAGTTGTGAAAACTTATTTGTGTTACCATGGCTACTGTGGCCATAGAATGTAAGACAGACAAATCCACATAGGTCACACATACATGTAAACACAAAGACACGCATATACACTTACATGGCCGTAAGTGACTACACTACACTCTGGTACTAGACATCTTACAAAAGCTTCCTGAGCTATGAATATACAAAGTAATTGTGGCGTACAATTACTACGTTTGATGAAATATATACACATGAAGTCAAGCTCAGCATCTTTTTGTCACTGGTCAGGTGAGTGGCGAGGCTTGATATCTCATGTCTGGCACACGGTCCTTTGCAGAGGTGCAGATTAAATGCACATCTGTAACAGCCAACTGGGAAAGGATATAACAGATAATTTTGTTCAATAATGCCATTTGAATAGCAGTTTTACATCGCGACTTAACCCCCAAATTTTCTTTACAATAATATGTTCTATGCAGTCCTACTAGTCTAAACACGTTACTCTGATTAATAATGCTTTTGTGGAATATGAATTAAGGAGCAAAATCCACCCGTTATTATCCATCTCAGGGGCGGCCATTTTGCCACTTGCTGTCAATTGAAAATAACATCACAGTTTCCCAGGGCTCAGGTAACGACCAATCACGGCCCAGCTTCAGAAAACAGGTGAACCTTGATTGGTCGTTACCTGAGCAACTGTGATGTCATTTTCAGTCGACAGCAAGTGGCAAAATGACTGCCCCCCTAGATGTATAAAAATGGGTTGAAATTGCTGCTTAACTGATTTTCCACAAACACAATATTAATCATAATGCTGTGTTTAGACTAGTGGGGCTGCAGAGAACATATTATCTTAAAGAAACCGTTTGTGTTGACTTCCCCTTTAGCAATGATATGGATTTTCAGTCGAATTATTGACATGTTTGTCTAAATGTTCCACGCCTCTCGCCCAAAGTCAACTGGCATAGGGTCTAGATAGAAAATGGATGGATGGCAAAAGTTGTTTCAGGCCAGGGTAATCCTCTGAGATATGAAATGCAGTTTAATTGAGTAAAGTAAGACAACTATATGAATAATATGTATGTGAATCTTTAATCACTCAACTCACCTGACTTAATACTGCTGCCTAATTATTGTCTTTATTGCCCACTAGAATAGATGGAAATTATGTTACCATAATGTTATTGTTTGCCTCGTACGACGTGTGCCCATACCTGCATTAAAAATAAATAAATTATGAACCATTGCATTTTCACTTGGCACAATGGTTTAGTGGTTACTGGTTCATACATTCATCTCACAGTTCTGAGGTTGTGTGTTCATACAGGCTCCGTCACGTGTACTTTGCACCCGTTACCCTAGTGAGGACTAGCAAAACGGACGATCGGGTGCATAGATATGTTTTCACTTTGTGCTCCTTCAAAAAATCAGCTCCTTGTTTGTGATGGTGTCTGGCTTGGTGACGAGGAGGACCCAAACGTAAGGAGATGTTCAAAACAAAATGTGTATAAATTCCAACGAAAACAAAAAGGCAGCGAGATAAATCCCAAATCAACTTGGGTTTTAAAAAAACAAACACTAGGACTTGACCTGAACAGAAACAGTTTGACATAACAATTGACAATCGACAACAAAACCACCAGGCCTGAAAGAAAGCAGAGAACTAAATACAGACAAATTGACGAGACAATGAGGAACACCTGGACAAGACACAAATGGTTGGAGGGAGCTGATTTGCTGACACTGGGGATTGGGACTAGCACAGGTGGACAAAATAAGACGAGAAATAAACGAGAGAGACACACAAAGAAACACAAGGAAAAACATTAAACTAAAGTCACAAACCAACAAAGACAGACCATGACAGATGGTGGTTTGTGGTTCATGTACAAACACGGAATAGTACCTGTTCTTTTTTTCAATTTCCAACTTTATCCATATGGCTGAGTCCTTTCTGGCTGTGATCTGAATATCTGATTATATTTTGAGGCGATTTGAGCAGATTTAGAGGTCATGAGATTCTCCTTTTGGCTTACTGCTTTGTGTGATGGTGGGCATATGTGTGCATGCATGCGTGCGTGTGCGTGTGTTACCGTGGAAAAGAGAGCGGGAGAAAAACGATACCTTTCTAATACTTTGCTGGTTCTAGTTCTGATTAAATCAAGAAACACACAGATCTGTGAATACAAGATGTCCTCATGTTACTCTTCTATATTAGAAATAAAAAATGAGAGAGAGAGAGAGAGTGAGAGAAAGTGAGAGAGCGAGAGAGAGAGCAGAAGACCGCTAAAGCTATTTCAATTTAAACTAAAGTGAGAATCATACAGCCATGCAAACTATATAATGACACAATATTTTCTACTCTTCTGTACAATATTACAAACATCGATAAGAAATTCCTGAGTTTAACAAGTACAGAACAACTGAGATAATGTGGTTGCACAATTGTGCACACCCTATTATAACTGGGGGTGCGACTGCATGTGTTCAGAATTAACCAATCACATCACAATCAAACTCATGCTAAATGGAGTTGACACACCTGCCATCATTTAAGTACCTCCGATTGACCGTAAATCCTTTTCAGTTGTTCTAGCAGGGTTTTGCTAACTTTTTTTCGGAGGGCGGCTTCTAGAAGACCTGAAAGTTTTGTGTTTTGTGCTACCAAAATATTCAACCTTGCTTTCATCAGACCATAACAAAACCTCCCAAACACTTGATGGGGCAAGAAAACCTGCCATCTCAAAAGGGGTGTGTAGACTTTTTAAATCCAAGCTATGCCTCAAAGTCCACGATAGTCCTAGGTTAAATATTTGCAAATGAAGTTACTTTGTATTAAATTGTTTTTGTTTTTTTATGATGGATGGATGAATGGATTAATGATTTGTTTTGTTTTGTATTAAGTACATCTTGCAAATTGTGATGATAACAAGGTTATTATCAGAACTGGGCATTTTGAAGGTCCGTTATTCCTTATCGCCTGCAGCGTGGGTAGCCTTTTGTCTTCCGTCATTTGCCTTTTTTTCGGGGGCGGGGGGGGTTAATAGTACCCGCCTATAGGCCAGTCCGCCTCTGATTTTAAACCGGCTTCCGTCAGCGATTCCAACTTTTTCTTTCTTTCTTTCTTTCTTTCACTGATGCAGCTCAGTTGTTTGCAGCAAGCTGATGTGCACTAATTAGGTGCACATGAACATCACTTTGCAGTCAACACGATCTTCATTTGAGTTCCACGCGTACTTCCACTTGGCTGCATTAGGCCAATTCTCATCTGTGTCACTTAGAAGGAAGGCATGGGATGAAGGAGGAGGAAGAGGGGAAAAATGCTTAGCAGACAACCTTTATGAGCGTCGGAGTGGGGTGGAGGGGGGCGACTGGCGGTGGCGGTCAGGGGAGAGAAGAGCAAATGTACTGCGGAGAGAGAGGAGGAGGAGGAGGAAGAGGAGGGCCTAGAGCTATTGTTCATGTCCTCCCGTGAACAAAGGGCTCATCGGGGTCCGTATGTAAACCCACAACAGGCTTCAGCCCTCTGACAAGGCCTCATGCGGGACAAAACATAGCGGTCACACTCCCGCTATTTGGGCCGTATTGCTTCTTGGGCCTCACAGTTGGCGGAGAACTGCATCGATCGCGTTCATTGGGACGTGTTGTGTGACTACGTTGCGCCTCGCCGTCCATTCAGCGGGCCTATCGGAGCGTACGCACGGACTCTACCACGGATCTGTAAACATTCGTTTTCTCATTGGACTTCAGCGCAGGTAAACGCTCGCTTGGCCCGGCTACACGCTTCACATCTTTTTCGCAGCCGGTGCCACGATTAGTTATGGCTAACCGACTGACGCGACTGTGATTTTTTTGTTGTTGTTATTTTGGTGGTTTGTGGTTTAAATGGGGATTTAATGCTAAGGCGTTAGCAGAGCAGATAGCGGTGGGTACTAACTACCATCTGGGCTTGCTAACGTTAGCTTGGCCAGTAAGTCCTCGACGTGTTTCTTATTTCACCCACTGGCGATGAAGGCCAGTAGAAATTTTATTTGTTGTGAATGTTTACGCGTTGTCTCCCTTCTTTATTGTTTACTCGCATGCGCCCCCGAATCGTCTTTTGCTTCGAAATGTGTCAAGCTAACGTTCCAGCTAGCTAACTGCTAATGGTTAGCAGTGTTCGCTTGGTGCCTCTCTAATTGCCTTTGTAACCTCTCAGTCCCTCATAAAATGTGTGTGGACGGATTTAGAAACAATATACGTGTCCATGATGCATTTACAACTGTTACGTGCCACTTTTAACGAACCCCTCGTTTCGCAGCATGTTTTGTTTTTCGGGAAAGTTTATGATTTGTTTGTTTCATTGCAAGCTGCTGAGTGGTAGAAATCTGCGTAACTCTTATTGTTTTTAAGTGAATGGTTAATGTTGTGTAGAGTTTTTGTGTAGTCTGGAGTTTTCTGGGTCATCTTTAGGTCATTGGTGACATACAACGTAGTGTTGACCCTCGGCATTTCATGCATGTTCAATGTGTGTGTTTGGACAGTGCAGCGTCTGCTTGTTGGACAGGAATGAACAGATTCCCAATGGAGGAAGTGGAATCCTGCTGATGTGATTGGGACTGCCTGTCATTAACCACTAACAGGGGAGGAGAGGAGCTAATGGAGCTCTCACCAACTAATGGACACAACATCGATTATTTATTTATTTATTTATCATCTCCATTTGTGTTGTTTTTTTCCCCCTCCCTCTTGTTGTTGCACCCAGCCCATTGCACAGTACCGCTTGCTTGCATGCTAAACAGCTTCTGTTGACAATAAAATGAAGGCATAGTTTTCTGTTAGTTGTGAAACTAGTTTTAGTTGCCAACAAAACAGTCTTGCGTTATTACAGCCAAAAGCATCTTATGAGATATACAGTTGGTATTGAAGTTATTACTTGGTATTGGCAGTTTTATGCAGTTTTTTTTATATCAGTCACGTAACTGTCAACCAGTGTTGTTCATATTGTCAGTTGGCATGTATTATGGTAATGCAAAGTACACATTTTAGATATGAAAATATTGTTTTGTTGTTGTTCTTGCACAAGCATAAAGCCCATTTACATTTGCTTGAAAATCTGTCACACAAAGACATGGGCAAACCTTTATTATGTTGAGACAAGACATCATGAGGCGGGGCTTCACCATGGTAACGGCTGGGGTCGTGACCTGGTGACTGCTACTCTGGATAGCCTTAAGAGAGCTGGCCAATTAGAGTACTATAAGGGGCAAGAGACTTTTTTGTGTTTGGCCATGTCTATTGGTACTTGTGTACTGTACTGTGGACTATAGTTATGAGTGTGTAATAAGGCTGCCAAGATTAGTCGACTAATCACGACGAGTCGACGCGTCGTTTATTTTTCTATTTATTTATTTGGCACATTATTTTTCTCTTGAGACTGCCGCGTCTCGCTCTTCTCCCGCTGGCTGTTTTCCTATCTGCAACGCACAGGAGCCCTGTAAACAGAAGCATTGTGGGTAAAGTAGTGTCATGACTAATTCGTGTTGGCAACAGCGTCCAAAAGTTACGGCGCATTTCACCACATATACTCAATACTATGCAAATCTGCCTTTCATGGCAGCACGATGGGGATGCCGGATCATTTAAAAAAAGGAAGCAAGTTTGTGCTTATGCCTGATTTCATGTCAGACATGGGCACAGTTGTGTCTAGAAGCTAGCTGCAGTTAGCACACACATTAGGGTGTGTGTTTGATGTAACGCTGTAACACAATGGCCTATTTGGTACGCTAACACATTGTAGTATCTTCTATAGATTAAGCAGCCATTGTTCAGTAAACTTGCGTTTATTAACAACCAAAACTCTGTGTGTTTATACCCGTGGTGGACATCGAAGCAGGAAGCGCGCACTTGCTGTCTCTTTTTCTCTCCCAATCGTGAACGGAGTGATGCGTTCATGAACTGTGAAATATCAACATTCAACACAAAAACTACATTTGTGCCACTCATCAGCATCACATAACAATAAAACCCGTAATTAAGTTTGTTGCAATATACTACATTATAGTGCAAAAAAAGGTCCTTCTTATGCCTGATTTCATATCCTTTCTTTTTTTGTTACAGGTGCATACCACATTTTGACTGTGTAGATCAATTTACTACTTTTAAATTATGCATACTAGTGAAGAAAAACAAAACCTTTTCAATAAAGTTTAAATTAAGACAAAATTAAAAACCAACACAATTGTTTATTTTAGTTTCTTTAGCACAGAGCATTTTCCCAACTTACTCCTCTGATTTCACTTCCTTCCATTTAAAAAAAAAAAAAAAAAAAAAAAAAAGTCTTGGTGCACTAGAAGAGTGAAATATGTATACAAGTACTGTACTTTTTGTATTCATAGATAATTTCACTGTATTGGTGCAACTCTGCATAGTGTGTAGTTTTGGTTCCATTTTATAATGCACTAAAGAATTACAGCTGAAAATTTTAAGGCCAGAGTATCGCCATCAATTTAAGTCGCTCCCTTATTCATCAACATGTCAGGAATGATGGGTTGAGTTGCAAAGTTTAATATGAGTTGAATGTACGATTGTCTTAATGATTAGTTTGTACAAAAAGAATTCAAGCTGTAAGCGAATGATGGTTATTATAAGAGCAGCAGCTTGCTGTTGCGATTTGCCGCCATTTATATATTATTCCATTAGTCGACTAATCGCGACTACTGTTAGTGATTAGTCGACTAGCAAACTAATCGTTTGTGGCAGCCCTAGTGTGTGTAACAGGAGCACAGTGGCGTGGACCGCCGCATACTCAAGGTTCAATACGTGGATTTGCACATTTTGGGATTTCATTTATTCACGGATTTTCCCTATTCGCGGGCCAGACATGTCCCTATGCCATGCGAATAGTCAGGGTCCACTGTACAGGAGCTTCTTTTGTTTTCTTTTCTCATAATGTAGGACTTAACTCATTCACTGACAGGCATTTTCAGACCGTCTTTTATCCTAACGTTTGAAAAAAATATAAATAAATTCCTGGGATTGAATGGCTGGACTGTGAAAAGACAAGTCATCCATGGCCGTGAATGAGTTAATAGCCCCAGTTGAGTGTGTGTCCCAGAAGTGTTACACATGTGCATAATATTTATGTTATACTATGTGTTAGGTTTCAGTGCCCCATGACAGTATTTTCAATTTAACATCAACACTGAAAATTAACCACTGTCCCTCTGAAGATAAGAAATAGATATTTCCTTTTGATTTTAAATGTTCTCCCTTCTGCTTTCTCTTCCAGGCTGTTCCTCCAAGTCGTTCAAGCTGTACTCCCCCAAGGAGCCCCCCAACGGTAGCACTTTCCCCCCCTTCCATCCCGGCACCATGCTGGACAGAGACGTGGGGTGAGTTTTGTGACTGAATCCATTTTGGGTATATTGAACACTTGATCTTGTCTGATATCAGAAGCTAAGCAGGGTGAAGGCTAGTGATGGCTACCAAGCCCTGGCACTAAACTGGCCCCGGGGCTGAATTTTTAAAAACTGCAATATTGATAAGATCTACCCTAACAGTTCTGTTAATGGTCTTGGAGAAGTTACTCAAATGAATTTTCGATTGATTTAGGCTATACGTACATAATTTTGCATCTTGTAACTCTCATGTTGTTCCTAACAAACGATAAAATTAATGTTTGCCCAAGATGCATGTTCACAGTTGAAGGTGAGCCATAGGGGTCTAACGGTACGCTAAAATCACGGTTTGGTTCGGTTTCTTGAAACTTAGGTTCGGTATATTCTCGGTACAAAAGAACAGAATTTCTTTTTTTTTTTTTTTTTTTTTTTAATGTTTATTTTGAAAAGGGGACAAGTAAACGGTATATTCTTTAGAAAAAATGAATAAAAGTGAACCATTTGGGTGATATTCTGAGAAATTACACCAGAATAAAAAATACACTAACAATAAAGATCTCTTAATTTTGTAAATTATTAAGACACTGAAATCTTTAAACACTCAGCAGCAACAGCCTATGACACATCTAAGTATTCAAGTTAAAGACAAGTTGTCATTTACAGTACATGTATACACTTTTTGTGATGAAAAAAATACATAAGTTACAATTATTAACTATATTAAACTAACTATATTAAAACTATTTTTATAATGAAAAAAATACAGTAACTTTAAAAAGACTATGAAATTATATACACTTTTTTGGCATTGAAGTCTTTGAATGTTCAACATGTGATAAATCTCGCTATTTAAGTTTGACGTTTTTGGCTAAAAAGACTGCTTTATTCCTCCTGGAAGAAACATTCACAGTTGGATGATGCCGTTTTATGTGCGTTGTTATGTTAGACGTGCTTCGTGCAACTTAGCCGCCGATCTCCATGTAACAATGTCGGCACACAACCATGGGACTTATCCACGTACCTTTGCCCATCGGTGATTTTAACAGGAAAGCCAAAATGTTCCCGAACAGGAGACCACAGTGCACTGGGGGACCTTCGGGCTCTGGCTTGTTTGCATATGCCATAATAATGCCATTTATATCCATGCATTTATGATTTGTCACAGCTTTTGGCGTACCGGCTCCTCATCTGTGCCCCCACTCTCCTACGCATGCAATACTCAATAGTGTCCGTGTGAAAACTCGGCTACTCGCGCGTAAGCTCGCACCAATAATAAAAACTGATCAGAAACTGTTCACAAGTGGACTGAACCGAACATGCCGTACTGAAACGTATTAATACACCCACGTACACGTTACACCCCTAGTGAGCCATTGCCCCACTGTATTGTCATGCCCCACAGGCATCTGTGACTCCTTCCTGTGCCAATGTAGTGCTGTGTGATAATATTATCACATGATGCATAGTAGGGCTTTGCTGTAAAAAAAACAAAAAACAAAAAAAAAAAAAAACTGTGTCTTTGTCCGATATCTCTACCTATAGGATAACGATATTACTATGGGTTCAGTGAAAACACTTTTTTTTTAAAGCAAAATATGAATCCAAAAGATGTGTAAATTGCATTTTTCTTCATTAGCACTTAAAGCCATCAACATTAATAAGGCAATAAATAAATTGACATTGTACTGCAGGTGTGCTTTAGTGATAAAAATCTTCTGCTACAACAGAAGTGTTTGTTGCATTTGTTGGCGTGTGTTAACTGCACCACTTTAGGTGTTCTATACCAATTTTTCCTTGCATGTGCCGCTGCACGGGATGACACTTCTGATCACAGTTGGCCACTCACCTGTCCACATTAGGCGATGTTTACGTGTGGACTCCCAGCGATGTGAACTGTTTTGAGGCTCCCCATACAATATGTTGCATTCTATCTGTTTTTTTTTTTTTTCTAATCCACAAGAAGATGGCAGTCAACGATGACGCACGTTGCTACAGAAATAGGACATGGGCGATAATCATGAGGAAGAATGAGACTCCTCCCATTCAGTTGAATAGACTGGCAAGGCGCAGACTGCTCATCCATTTTTACAACAAGCTTTGCTATAAGCTATGCACTGGTGCATGTGAAATTATATAGTCAAGTATTGTTGTAAAGCACAGTTCATTTGTACTGTATATGCTATGGCTGAAACGGCTCCTCTGGTAATTCCAGTACCTCGGTTAAAAAAAAAAAATGCTTACGGTATTTTTTTCTGCCTGCTTGTTTACCTGTGCGCTGTCAGGAAGAAGTCATGCTACCCGCCGTAACAATTGTTCATGCTACACATGACAGTAAGGCGGTGCCAATGCGGTCAGGTCAGAAGAACTTCAAAATAAACCTTTGTTTCCAAATCATATATTTTGAAGTTGTTCCTGGCAGTGTGTCGTGGCATACCGGCTGACTTAGTTTCCACAGTGTGTTTGGGTGGGTCAGTTATTGCCGTCACAAAGTTTGCGTCCGACGACAACGATACAACGTCCTGGTCCTGAAATAAAGTTCAGTCGAAGACGCTGTATTATATATGGCGCTAGCAGCGCTAAAGTTAATAGACCTATATAATCGCGGTTTTGAGAATACGCGATTATGTAATCGCGAAGGCTGCGGTTTAAATGGTCATTACTTTATTGACAGGGAGGGGGGAGCGGGATTCACAGAACGTTAAGATAACGCCGCTACATCATGCTTGAACCTTTTCACCTTGCATGGTTAAAAATTCCCACGTGTGGGGGAAAAAAAAAACTCACTGTGTATGTGTATGGTCTATTTTGTGATGTTTTGGTTGCTGTCGTATGTCGGAGCGCGTGGGTGAGAAAGTGACTGTCATGGCCGCTAACTTCGATTTACATGCGTTCAAAGTTTGAGGACACACCCACAGATGTGAGTGTGCAGTAGGGCTGCCAAGATTAGGCAACTAATCACGTTGTCGACAATTCATTTTAATAGTCGACACGTTTATTAATACATTTATTTATTTGGCGCACTGTTTTTCTCTCGAAACTGCTTCGTCTCGCGCTTCTCCAGCTGGCTGTCTGGCTGTTTGCAAAGCACATGTGCAGTAGTGGTAATCCGGGTCATATGTGATGTAAACAGCAGCATTGTGGTAAAGTGGTGTAAGGGCTAATTCGTGTTGGCAACAGTTATTACGTCAGAAGGAGGCATTATCTTCTCCTACTGGGTGGCGTGTGGGATGTTACTAAACGAAGCTCGTGTAAGCATTACTTTTAAACATGGATGTTTTATTTATTTATCCGTATATATGTTAAATTGAGTGAGTGATTTAAGAAGTGCAGTCCACGTTTACTAGGTGTGTAACGATACGCCAAATCACATTTCGGTTCGGTTTCTTGGAAACTTTGGTTCGGTATATTTTCGGTACAAAAAAAAAACCATTTTTTTATTTTGAAAAGATGACAAGTAAACGGTATATTCTTTAGAAAAAATAAATAAAAGTGAACTATTCAGGTGATATTCTGAGAAATTACACCAGAATAAAAAATACACTAACATAAAGATCTCTTAATTTTGTAAATAAGACACAGAAATCTTTAAACACTCAGCAGCAACAGCCTATGACTATAACACATCTAAGTATTCAAGTTAAAGACAAGTTGTCATTACAGTACATGTATACACTTTTTGTGATGAAAAAAATAAATAAAATAACAGTTACAATTATTGCGAACTATCTTAAAACTCTTTTTATAATGAAATATAGTATCTTTAAAATATTTATGAAATTATTTACACTTTTTAGGCATTAAAATCTTTGAATGTGCAACAGCATATTGTAACGAGTTGGGTTACTGTGTTGTGGTCGAATTTGTGTTTTGCTGAGTTGTGATGTTTCCGAGGTTCATGAATGCATCGTACGGCTAGTGAGAGGAGCAGCGGAGAACGAAGGAGAGAGTTGTTGTACTTTGTTTTTGGCTAAAAAGACTGCTTGCTCCCTCGTCTAAGAAACTTTCAAAGTCGGATGATGTTGTTTTAAGTGTTATGTTAGACGTGCTACCCACAGCATAGCCGGCGATCTCATGTAGCAGTGTCGGCACACAACTTTGGGACGTACACGTACCTTTCCCCATCGTCATTTTAACAGGACAGCCAGAATGTTCCCAAACAGGAGACCGCAGTGTACGGGGGGACCTTCGAGCTCTGGCTTATTTGCGTATTCGTTTACTCCTCTTTAGTGCCGCCACCCTCCTCTCCCACGTGCAACAGTCAATGGCGCCCGTGCGTAATCTCACGCCAATAAGTGGACTGAACCGAACGCAAGTGGGCCGAACCAAACATGCCATACCGAAACGTATTAATACACCCACGTGTACCGTTACACTCCTAACGTTTACATATCACGTTTCATGAAATGTCGTGAAAGGGGTAGAAATGATTGTTTATGGGTCTTTATAAGAAGTTGAGTGATTAAGTGCAGCCCACATTTACTGTAAATCATGTTTCATGAAACAAAGTGATATGTAGGAAGTGGAAAAACTACAGATTTGTTTACATTACTGTTGTAAGCTGCAGTAGAGTTTGTGCCTTTACAGTTTTTATCAGAATGCCGTGTTTCAATAATGGGCCTGCATAGAAAATGTTCTTGAAAAGAAATAGGTTTTGGTTGACTTTAAGGCCTAGTTATACCAATTCAACGTTGGCCAACTGGCATTGAGCCGACTGTCGGCACGTCGCGCTGTAAAAAATGACGGAAATACACCTCAACAGGTAAAAGAGGGTCTGAAAATGTCTGGCCAGTGAAGGAGTTAATTAAAAACAAGCAAGTTATGTACCACTTTCACTGAAGGCGTGCACATTTTTTTATCAGGGGGTAACATTGGCACTGCACTGACTATCGAGCATTAGATTCAACTCTCGTCTGTGAAGCCCAGCTAGACAGTTGATAAAACACTATAAAGGTGTACTTTGTCTACTATTATGATTCCAATTAGAGGTTTCATTTTTTTGGGACTTTACGTGTTTTTCGGCAAAGACGTGTGTTGTGTATTTTGTCACGTTTTGGCTACTTTAAATTGTATTAATTATTCAGCCTTAGTTCAAATCTCAGTGTCCAAATATTTTATTTAACCTACAGTATTACAGGTATTTGTGTTGTGTATTGGTAACGGGCAGTCTTGGAGAATTTTAAGATGAAGTGTACAGTTTGAGAATGAGGAAATTCCTGCAGCCAGCCTGTTATCGCTTCTCTGGGAGAAATATTTCACATAGGTGGTGATTCAGTTTTCAGCAGAGCGCAAGTTGTGCCTTTGGGACAAAGTTGAAATGGCCCTGAAAAACCACCATCACAGTCATCATCGCTTAATTTTTCATTGCCATAAAAACGTTGCTAAATGAGCAACTTTAGCATGTTTCCTCTCTTTTTCTGTTTATAGATCAATTAACTGCATGCTTAATGATATCAATTGAATTGTGCAAATGATGGCATAATAGTTTATGGTGATGTCTTGTGAGCTACTAAGGGAAGTGTTTGTTGTCCAGAGTACAGTTTTTTGTGGGCTCTATTAGGTCATAAAAACTAAAAAAAAGGATATTGTGTGTTGTGGAGAATTGTTTTGTATACTGTCCCATCCTATTTGTTAGACAGGTTTTGGGATCTGAGTTGGTTGCACTACATGTGATTAAAATGATCTATCTTTTTTGCTTCTCCAGTCCAACCCCGATGTATCCTCCTACATACCTGGAGCCAGGCATAGGGTAAGACAACACTAAACCGCTGTACAGATAATGTTGTGGTCTCCTCTCGCAAGGGGAAGTAAACAAAAACGTGTTTTTTCCGTATGTTCTATGCAGGCCCCCTAGTCTAAGCACGGCATTCTGATTAATATTGCGTTTGTGGAATATGAGAAATCCACCCGTTTTTGGCTAGCTCGGGGTGCTGCCATTTTGTCATTCTGTTGACTGATGATGACATCGAAGTTGCTCAGGGTTCAGATATTAGAATTTCTCATATTCCACAAATGCAATATTAATCAGAATGCCTGCCGTGTTTGGACTAGTGGGCCTGCATAGAACATATTTTGGGGAAAAAAAAGGTTTGGATTGACTTCTCTTTAAAGTCTGACCAGGCTAAATGAGGTTGTTAAACAGCTCTGATAGTGGTTCAGCTCAGAATTTCCTTTCTGTTTTATTACCTCAAGCCAACTGTTTTACTTCTTTTGTTTTCACCTCCTGTCTTTTTATGGTGTAGGAGGCACACACCATATGGCAACCAGACAGACTACAGAATATTTGAATTAAACAAACGGCTACAGAACTGGACAGAGGTTTGTGAACTCTTGCACTAACTCTTTTGCACACACTAGCACGACGCGTGCGTAATGGAATATTTGTCCCTTTTCCAAACCGTAGGAGTGCGATAACCTATGGTGGGATGCATTTACTACAGAGTTTTTTGAAGATGATGCCATGTTGACCATTACCTTCTGTCTGGAAGATGGGCCCAAGCGTTACAGTAAGGACAAATGCCATTTGAACATATCCCGCTGACGTGCTGCCTATTTAGTAGCGGTGTGCATCTCTCCACAAAAGGCAATTCGATACGGTTTTCGATACGTGGGTTGCGAAAACATTGAAGGGCAGTTTGATTTGAAAGTGGAACAATTTGATTCGGTTCGACTCCGTAGGATTACAATTTGATACGATATATTACGACTCGGTGCGAGAGGGTAGGATGCAATGGCTTTTTGTTGTCATTTTATATGCATTTGAATGAACTTGTCAGTACTACAAATATGCCATTTCCCTCTAAGATGTATCCCTCCAATTAAAGATGATTCTGTCACGTATCTCAATATATTTCAATGTGGAACGAGTTGATTCAGTTCAATTCGATGCTCTTAAATTTGATGCACTCCCAACTTTTAACTCAAAACACGATTTTACGGTTCTAACCGGTTTTGTTTCACCCTTACTATTTAGCCAAATATCCACGGTATAAACTAACTTATCTTTTTTATTGTGTTACCCCTTTGTTTCCTTTCCACCCATCAAGCAATTGGTCGGACGTTGATTCCAAGGTACTTTCGGAGTATATTCGAGGGTGGTGCCACTGAGCTCTACTATGTCTTGAAACACCCCAAGGAGTCATTTCACAACAACTTTGTCTCACTTGACTGTGATCAGTGCACTATGGTCTCTCAGAATGGAAAGCCAATGTTCACACAGGTCAGTGTCCCTTTCCTCTATTTTGTTTATTCCTGTATCTGTCTAGAATATATCTTTATTACAAACTGAATGATTTAACTCACAGGTGCCAAACACAAGGTAGAAAAATTGACCAAAATTGCAAAGTTTTGTCACTTTTAGAGACATATTGCGATACTTAAATATTATAAAAATATATAATAAAAAAAACTGAGGCGTGTGTTTCCAAAGTTTTAACCCGTTAAGGCCTAAAGCACCTGGCTCAACAGCTCCCCAAAACCTAAGGTCGTCTTTGGAATTACCTTCGAAAACTTGAAGTTTTCCCAGAAATTCAACACCTACAAAATAACTAATATCTCTGCCTCTGTGACAGATTGAAACATAATTCCAAAAGAATTTGAGAACTTAGACTTGGCTTTCTCACACTGTTGATTTTCCAATCGAAGATGTAAAAATAAAGTGTCAGTGCAAGAGAAGCACTTTTAAAAAATTTTTTTAATAAATTGAGTGGTAATTGTCATCCTCTATTCTGTTACAAAGCCGCCGATATTGTAATTGTCTACAAACATATATCAACCATATATCGCGATATACTGTTTCGAAGTCCACAAGCGTGTCGTCTATATCACTGCCGTTACTCATTTCAGATCTCCCACGGACGACGGCGTCCGCCATTATGACTCGAAAGAATTCCGGAACATCCTCCTGAGCTCACGACACCGTGACGTGTCGATTCTGATGCATTTCATTTGTTAAGAGAGAGAATTAGATTTAAAAAAAAAAAAAAAAAAAAAAAGAGAGAAAATTACCTCTACGTTCTCGCGGCTTTAAGGGTAGAAAGACGCAACAGCGCTTCCGGCTCTAGCGGTAGAAATGCGGTTACGCGCTCCCGGCCTTAATGGGTTACACCTGAGGTTCTCCCAGAAATTGAACATCTACAAAATAATTGATACTTCAGCCCCTGTAGCCGATAGAAACATAATTCCAAAACAATTTGAGAGCTTGGACGTGGCTTTCACACAGGCCCGAGTTTATTATGAGTTACTGTTTCAATCGAAGCTATAAAAATGAAGTGTCAGTGCAAGAGAAGCACTATTTTTTTTTTTGATAATAAAAAAAAAATCGAATGCTGATTACCATCCTCTATTCTAGATTCTAGACTCTATAAAAAGACGTTGCTATCATCATTGTCTACATGCATCGTAAAGAGACACTTGGGTGAGCTTAACATTGGCACTTATATAATAGGTTTGCATGTAAAAATGACATTAGTACTAAAGTGCCCCCCCAAAAGACTCTGTAGTGATTTGAGGTCTTTTTTTGTGATTAGATTTACGACAAATTTCCCCGCTTCTTTTTTTGGGCATGGCTTATGTTTTCGGTCTCAGCCGTCACGTCACGGGAGGGAGCCAAGCGTGGTAATATTGCTCGCTTTGTCTGTTCTGCTGTCTAAAACGGCGACCGATCGCCACCAAAATGCAAATGCTCATTACTACTCTTGTCCACTTCAACCTGTGAAAGTATAAAAGTGTTCTTCACAATAGTTTGGATTTATTGACATAAAACGTGATCTCATCATGATCACCTCCAGAAAAATCAAAAATACCGTGGCGATTGCTCCTCCACTTTCACAATCTGAAGCGGACAAGAGCATGAATGCGCACACAAACCCCGACTGTTTATATTTCGGGCATTTAGCGGCGCTAAACTTGTGTCAACTCTCAGGAGGCAGACGCCGGCTTGCAGCAGCAGCAGACAGATTGGAGCTTTACGGCCCCTTCTTCCCTCCCCGGCTAAGCAACAACTAGCTTCAGTTCGTTAAAACAAAAGGTGTTAGCACAACAACATTGGCTCCTTACTCTGCGTCCAGCCTGCGTCGATCTTCAAGTCGCGGGGTTGCCTCCCAAGCAGTCGCGTGCGTTGTCAGACAGAGAGCCGCCAGAGAGTGAGTTAAGCCCTCATCGAACAAGCGTCAATGTTCAGCGAACAAAAAGTTCCAGCGGGGCTGACTCCACAACAGAGTGTGGCCGCATTGGAACGTACCTTTTCGGCTGATTAGCCGAAAGGTCCCAGCCTATGTAGCTCTGCTCACTTCCACATTTCCTCATTCTCATATAAATCAGCCACGGAGAGGTTAATCCTTTTGATATGTTGAAGTGGGCATTAGTAGAGATCCACATAAATTTTGGTGCCACACGATCGCCGTTTTTGGACGTTATAAGCAATGAAAGTACAATGATTCCCAATGGAGAGTTTTGGAATCGGTTACTCCCGTGACTCCGGCAAAACAGGGATAGAACGCTAGAGGGCTCGGCCATTCTCCTCATTAACAAGGGGCGTTATTTATGGGGTCACTTATTTCCTAATTTCTCCCTAATTTATTGATACAATAGAAAATGACAACTCTTTTCATTTTCCTGATCAAAAAATATATAAAATGACCTTGTTAGTGAAAACATCGCCATCCCGGCCCCACCCTCCCTTTAACCATATATCACGTTCCACTGTTTCGAAGTCCACAAGCGTATTGTCTTTCACTGCCATCACTTATTTCATAGCTCCCGCAATCGTCTGCGCTGCATTAATGCCAGAAAAAATTCCGCGACGTCCGTGGTCTCTCAACACTGTCACATGTGTATTCTGATGCATTTCATTAGGTAAGAGACAGATAATTAGATTTAAAAAAAGAAAAAGAAGGATCCGCTCTCCCGGCTTTATAGGTAGAAAAATGCAACAGGGCTCCCGGCTCTATTGGTAAAAACGCGGTTTTGTGCTCCTGGCCTTAATGGGTTAACTTAAGTGCCATTTGACATTTGTTCAAGTGTCACGATTGAAAAGTGCATAAACTGTTCCGTTAACTGTTCCTGATACACAGGAGTGCAATAAATAAAACTCCATTCACAAAGCTCAACTTTAGGACCTCAAATTTTCCAAAGGTATGTTAGAGAACATGCAAAACATAAGGTATCGATAATTCATCAACGTAACGATACTTGGTATTGGCATAAAAAGTATCACGAAAAGTATTTCTCGCCTTATTTGACTGTTGCCAGTTAAATTAGGTTGTAAGTTAATTAATTAATAAATACATGAATTGAGGATAAATCTACAATAATTTCTTAAAGTGGAAGTCAACGCAAACATTTTTTTTTCAAGAATATGTTCTACGCATTCTGATTAATTTTGCTTTTGTGGAATATAAGTTAAGCAGCAAAATACAGCTCAGATTCAGAAAACAG
Source organism: Filicampus tigris (assembly GCF_054856515.1). Taxonomy (NCBI): domain Eukaryota; kingdom Metazoa; phylum Chordata; class Actinopteri; order Syngnathiformes; family Syngnathidae; genus Filicampus; species Filicampus tigris. The sequence goes on from NC_141222.1 coordinate 9,093,041, forward strand.
GTCAGTGATTGGTCGTTGTGAGCAGTTGTGATGTGATTTTCAGTCGACAGAAGACAAAATGGCCGCCCCCAGAGATGGCTAAAAACGAGTGCATTTTGCTGCTTAACTTATAGTTTAATGATCAAACTCTGAAAATACACATTCTAATCCTACTCTGACTTCCCTTCTGTAGGTGTGTGTTGAGGGGCGCTTGTACTTGGAGTTCATGTTTGACGACATGATGAGGATAAAAACGTGGCACTTTAGCATCCGGCAACATCGTGAACTCATCCCTCGCAGTATACTGGCCATGCATGTGAGTGGAAGGCAGTCCTGAACCTTTTACATTATACTATTGACTGTGTGTGTGTGTGTGTGTCAGTTATTTATTCTGTCCTGTTGATAACCGGCGCAGGCCCAGGACCCACAGATGCTGGACCAGCTGTCCAAAAATATTACAAGATGTGGCCTGTCAAACTCTACTCTAAACTACCTCCGAGTAAGTCAAACACAAAACATCAGAGCCTCCACTTGGTGTTACGGAATTTTTTGCTTCAATGTTTTGTTTTAGATTTGACCATACACCTTAAGAGCGTCTTGTAGGTGTTGTGTGTAGAGACAATAGGCTTGAAGGGTAATATGCAGAGGAGTGTGTGTCTTCGCTTCTAATAATGCGTATACAAGTCAGACTGGGTCTGCAAGTTATGTGCCTTCTGAACAATGTTCACTGTATGAGTCAGTCTCTGGTTGTTGAATATAAACATGAAACAATTTCTGAACGTTGTCTAAACAAAGCTTCTCTTATTCGTTGAAAGTGTCACATTGACACTGTTGACTGAATACTCTTGTTACTTGGGTGAGAAAATGTGCTCTCGGTTATTTGATATATTGCATTTTGGATGACAAGTAAAAAAGCAAAAGAGCACAAATTGTTATTGAAAAAGAAAATTATCTGACAACAATTTTTCACAGCAGTTAAACTCTAAATTCTTAGTTTAAACGAAAGAAAAAGCAGAATACTTGTGGATTTAAAAAGTAGCAGATTCCTTTAACAATAGAAATAGCTTGTGTGGCTTTATTTTCGCCCTCTGCTGGTTTTGGACAAATAGTGATAGGGGAAGGGGGGGGTGTCTGTTGCTTTTATTTCATTTTTCTCTTTATTTGGCTGCGTGTCTGCTTGTGCGGCACCTGCCCAGAACTGAAAACTCACTTTTGTTTGGGTTTATAAAATAAAGACTACCTAGTCATTAAAATTATGAATGTGTGTTTCTTCAGCGATATGGATTGGGGTAAACTTTGTTTTCAGTCAACTAAATGTCTGTAGCTCATCCATGAGTACGTGAGCTTTGGAAACAGAGGGTCACTTTTCAAGTCCCTCTGCGGCTAAAATATATTGGAACCAGTGGTAGCGCATCTCTCTGACGTTCTTTACATGCATGCCTGCATTTGTGGTTAGCTGTGTGACGTCCAACAAAATTAGGTAGAGTCTAAATAATACCATGTCAATTGAGAGATCATAATGAGTATCATTTATGAACATACATAGTGGATATACCTTATATTTTTAAAGCTGTAGCCACACCTGACAGTGATGTGTAGCTCTTTAATACTAGTTATTCTAATGTGAGCAAATCCTAACCCTGTTGATGATAATCTGATTTTGTTGGGTACATTGATTTGAAATGGTTGACTAAAATTGCAATGGTAATTTACTTTTACTCATATTTAACAAAGTGGGTACTGAAAATTTGAACTGTGTTATTATTATTTTATCACCGCCTTCTTCTGTGTTCTGTGCTCTAGCTGTGTGTGATCCTGGAGCCCATGCAGGAACTGATGTCCAGACACAAGACGTACAGCCTCAGCCCCAGAGACTGCCTCAAGACCTGCCTCTTCCAGAAATGGCAGCGAATGGTGGCTCCTCCAGGTATATGCACAACACACATATACCAACATATGACAGGGACACTAAATACACACAATCATTTCCATACATGTAACTCTTCCTGTTTCCCATGTGTAGCCGAGCCATCAAGACAGGCTCCAAACAAACGGCGGAAGCGTAAGATGTCAGGTGGCAGTACTATCAGCGGAGGAGGAGGAACTAATAATAACAACAATAACAAGAAGAAGAGTCCTGGCAGTGGCTTCCCTCTGTCCAGCCAGGTCCCAGTAAGTACATCAGTGTAATTCTCAGTCTGTGCTATTGGTGTTTGACAAAGTGCTCTGTTGATTCATTGTCTGCACCAGGACATGCACCTTTATTGGCTCTTCTGTATAAATGGCACAGAATTTGGGATTAGAATCTAACATTTTGAGGTAGTATTAGTTGGTCTTTTGTGTGATAGTGCTACCTTGACTTCCAAGTACCCTAAGTTAGGAGTTTTTCGAGTTACAAGCCTTCACTTGGTCGATATTGGTGAGCAAGGTTGACGGTGGTTGCAGCCTGATCATCCTGTAAGGGGGATTCCCCCATCTGTGGTCCCTTCTCAAGGTTTCTTACTTTTCCCCAGATGGGTTTTTTTTTTTAGTTTTTCCTTGCCCTCCTGGGGGTTAAGATCAGGGGATGTCGTGTATATGATCTGGTGCATATGTGAAGCCCTTTGAGACTTTCCTGTGATTAAGGGCTATATAAATAAATTTGACTTGACTTAACTTGGTTGGCGCCCTGTGGCGATTTCCGCCACCTGGACAGCGACATGATCCCCGACCGATATCCCGCCCCGCACATATAGGACTTCTCAGTGCACCTGGCGGGGGCTACTGTCTTTTCCAAGGTGGACCTGGTGCGCGGTTACCATCAGGGACTGGTATACCTGCAGGATGTGCCCAAGACAGCTGTCATCACACCCTTCGGCCTTTTCGAATTTTTGTGGATGCCTTTCGGCATCAAGGGGGCAGCACAGATATTTCAGAGCCTCATGAACGTCAACGACAGCTTGCTGCCATATCTGAGTTCACTACAGACATCCAGCATGTGGCTGGCAAGGACACCTACGGTGCCGGCTGCCCCTCCTGGTCGCATGCGGGGAGCCGCCGACTGGAACACACAAGCCTATCTTATGGCTGTCACCGGACTGCATCTGGACGACATCAAATTTGGTGGCACTAATGTCACACTCCTCTGTGATGTCTCTTCCGGCTAACCGCACCCAAAGGTGCCGGCTAGCTCACGGCGCGGTGTTTTTGACATCGTTCACAGCCTTTCCGGTATAGGTGTGAAGGATTCCACTAATGCCACTTTAGCATTAGCCCCAAACAGGCCCACACCACTCCGCTATGCCCGGCATCACACCACACAGCTGCTGTTGCTTTTCCATTAGAACAGGTGAGTGGCAGATTCAGCTGTACTGTGCAAGCTTGCGCTGGACTTTTCACACTTGCAGCATAGCATCTGACAAGCGGCGCGTTTCGGCCACTGTTTTGAGTGACAGTGACGACAGTGCTTGTGCTTGCTCTGTAAACAATGAGTTTTGCGTGGGAGAGTAAAATTGAAATGACTTGACGTCGTCTCCTTGGCTCATTTATGTTTACATTTTCAGCCATGTCACCCAGCCCTAGTGCAGCAAAATGTACTTGGCCAGAACCCCCAAAAAATCCCACCAAAACAATTGGGGGGAAAAAAAAAAAGAAACTGCAAGTCCGTGGGTGCCGAAACGTGAGTATGTGGGGGTTGGCTGTTCAAAGAGTGCTGCAAGGCATGCTGGGAAATAGCAGGGCTTCACTGTCGCTATTAGTACCGTATTCAGACAATTTTTTTCCACTTTTCCACATACCAATATCGTAATCAGTTTTTTTCTTGCGTAGATTAGATTAAAATTTTGTTTCCTTCCATGTTAAAACCAGGCAAATTCAAACTTTAATTGGGGTTATTCAAATATTTCTTATTAGCCGTAAAATCTAATTTAAGAAAGTTTGATACAGTGGTACTCTACTTACGAACGTCTCTAAACACGAAATTTTCAAGTTACGAAACGCCTCAACAAGAAAATATTGCCTCTTGTTACCAAAGAAATTTCAAGATACGAAATTTAAAAATACAGTATGGGCTGCCACTCGCAGCTCCTGAGTTTCCTGAACGCAACATACTCAAAGCTGCTCTGCCATTGGCTATTACCTAGCATCTTCCTGGCATCCCATTGGCTAAGAGGGACCTCTACCGTATGCGTCTATGTGTGTAGATAGACAGGTAGATAGATATATGATAGTTATGTCGATGCAGCGTCCTCGTCATTTGCCCCTCGGGCCATGTGGTGTTCCAATAGTCTGAACACTATTCAAACTAGTGTTTGAATTAGAAACGAGGAAAAGAAAAAAGCAGAAAATCGTTTTTGTCCATACAAACAAAGCAAGAGATAATAGAAAAGTTTGAAACGGGGATGTGTTTGGTCGATCTCGCCAAAGAATCTGACAGTCGCCACGTTATTAAATCAGTTCTTTACAAAACGCCATGCAAAAAACACTTCTGAGTGAGAACATGAACCAAAGAGGGCAAAAAGCGATGAGGACAGCAATTAAAAGGTAAACGACCATCATTTGTATTCTTTACTCTATTCTTTATTTTTTTTTTACATTATGCACATCTCTATTTACTGTGCAATAACCTAATTGTAAGATGTATTTGTTACATGTTTTGATGCATTTCTATGCTTTATAAAACATTTATGTCTGAATATTGGGGGGCTGGGAACGTATTAGGGCATTTACATGGAAAACACGTCTCTACTTACAAAATGTTCTACTTAAGACATTTCTTCCAGAACCAATCAATTTCGTAAGTAGAGGTACCATTGTATTTGTATTGATTACTTTTCAGACACAAAACATGCTTATCAAGATTACTCTTTTTCTTATTCTTTTTAGATCAAAAATAAGAACAATTTCCTAGAAATAAGACTGTTTTTCTTTCTTGGATTTATTTGATTTTTTTATGTATTTTTTTTGCAGGGTACCTCATCCACATCAAAGATCCCCCCCATTTAACATTTTTTGTCTGTACAGGATGTGATGGTGGTGGGAGAGCCCACACTGATGGGCGGGGAGTTTGGCGACGAGGACGAGCGTTTGATCACGCGGCTGGAGAACACCCAGTTTGATGCAGCCAACGGCATTGACGATGAGGACAGCTTCAACAACTCCCCGGCGCTGGGATCCAACTCGCCCTGGAACAACAAGGCGCCCTCTAGCCAGGAGAGCAAGAGCGACAACCCCACCTCACAGGCATCGCAATAGAGATCGGGCTCCTCCTCTGCAACACAATTCCCTCGCGCCCTCCTCTGAGCCTTCCCAAAGACAAACGTCACGAGAGCAACAGGTTTCTTAGCAGCCCCCTCGACATGTGTTTTGAGCTCTGACTCTTCCAACACGCGGTGCCTGGCGGAGCTCAGTTCGACCTCCTGCCAGAGCTTCATCATGACTGTGTGAATTCCCGACATAGGGCACCGTGGCCCCAACCCTCTTCTGGTCCTGTTCTGCGTATCATACTCAAAATGTCCTGTCTGCTCTTGCTAATTTCCACTTTGGACAGCGACATGATAGTGGTGATGGAGGCGTGGTGATTGAATCCAGGAGAGAACTAACCACACTAAACCCAAGAACGCTACAAAGGAGTGTGGCATGGCCATGGTGGCAAGTTGCTTAGGGACAGCTTGTCCACCAGCCTCTAAACGACTCAATTCTGGACTGCTCTGATGCATTAAGGCACTAGAAACCTTTGTTGATAAAGTATCTGTGTGCGTGCATGTATGTGTGCGTGCGGCGTGAGAGTAAGATAGACAGACAGACAGACACAGTGAGCGAGTGCATGAGAAAAGTTTGAGGAGAGAAGCCTAAACACGTTAGTGTCTTTGCCAAATCGAGCAGGCCAGAATTTAGAGACGTCTTGCAAAATTGTTGAAATTGTCACACTTTTAGTGTGAGATGCAACAATTTACACTAAACAAACATTTAACCACACCCACACCCACAAATACATGATGGAAGGAGTTTCAGTCCCTTGGTGCGTGAGCCATCTCTGAGGAGACTCCGGCGTGAGCAACATACACATTTTAAGAGTTTTTATACAGTATATATTTCCCTAGAATGTTTTTTAATTTCTATTAAAGATCTTCAGTTCAATTGTTACTTTATTTTTATTTTTTACCAATACTGAAAAGCTACAGACCAAGGAGCACCACAGGACTTTTATTCCTCCCCTAAAATATATTGTTTTTATCTTTTGTGTTTATAAAAGAAAAATTATTTAGTGTGGATGTTTTATTTTGTCTTTCCGTTGCTTTTGGAAATTTGAAATTTTGTGTATTTGTGCTTGTATATTTAAGGTAGTAGCAAAGTTCTGTCTGACTGTAATAAGATGTATTCTTACTTAGATATACCTAAAGCCATCTTGATCTAATGTAAAGAAACAAAATAGGAGAAATGAGAAAAAAACCCACCCAGCTCTTTGCCCCTCCCTCTTTTTTTAAGGGTAGTGTAAATTAAATGACAAAAGCCCTGAGGGTACAATGGCACCATGGGAAAGTGTTTCCTGTGTCTTTTGTTTTTCTTCTGTATTTATTTAGGACATTCAGAAATTCACTCAGCTGTTTTATGTCTACATAAATTGTGAGTTCTTTCCCCCTCCACTGTCAGAAGTTTTATGTACTGCGTAACCTGATTCAACCCAGTGTCAAGTGAATGTGCTGAAATGTTAGTTTGACTTTCACTCCAATCACTGGCTAAGTTCAGATCACCATCGCCCCCCACCCCCACAATGTTTTAATTTGTGCCACCTTCAGACATGTTCTAAAACCAGCTTAACATTATGTCCATCCTGCATAGTTTGTAACAGTTTAGTCTAAAATTGCATTCGTGAGTCTTAAAAAGCCTGAAAGAAGTCCTGCTGTTCTTGATTTGGCCCTTGTGGTATTCATCACGACCATAAGTGAAGTGGAATCTTCGAACTCTTTGTACATTTCTATTTTGTTACACTTTCAACTCATTTAAAATTGAGTTAGAATGGTGACTTGTACCTTCCTCAAACCCTGTAGAATCATTGTTTGGTATCATTTTTTTTTTTATTTGGTTAGTTTCTGCCCTTGCTAATTAATGTATGGTACCAATAAAAAAAGATACATTTTCACTTTAGAGATTGTTTGGAGTTATGAAGTTATTGCTAAACAAAGTTTGTACTTAACATTGCAACATACATATTGTATATAGTACACAATGACTATGAAAACAAAATGTGTGATAATGAGCCAATAGATTTAGGTTTTAATTATTTTCAAATTTTACTTTATATTACATTGTCACATGACTCAGGAGCAGTTTTTAAACATCCACTCATTAACATACGGTACAACCAGGAAAACACCTTGAGAATGATTAAAATACATTTAATCTAAGAATGAAAAAATGAAACAAGATTAAGCTTCTGCATATATTGGTATATATGTTAGGGCTGCACAATATTGGAAAAAAGCATGCGATATGGATATTGTCATATTTGACATGTACCCAAAGTAATTACTTTTTATCTAATGAAAAGTACTTTTTTTTTCATGTGGCAAAATAAGCAAGCTCAATGTGTTCTAAGGTAAGAAATTGTAATTCCTCTTGATAATGTCCAACTATTAGGTGGCAAAGTGCAATTAAGTTTGCATCTGCCTGGTCAAATTCAGATAAAAGCATACAATTCCAAAAGAAAATTGTATGCATATTGTATAGGCCACTATAGCGATATCGATATTTTTTCGATATATAGTATAATGCAGCCCTACAGTATACAAATATAGTCAATGATGCTATAGTAATATTTGTACAATGAGAACAAAGTTGGAATTATATTGACAGTATTTGCAGTTAGCGATGCATTGCAAATATGTACAATAATAGTCGCAATCGCTGAAGGAAGCCCGTTTAAAATCAGAGGTGGACCGGTCTTATAGGCGGGTATTATTCCCCCCCACCCCGAGAAAAAGGGAATGACGACGACGGAAAGTTACCCACGCTGCAGACGGATGACGAATAACGGATGCTCAATTTTTAGTAAAATGCCCAGCTCTACAAATAGTTTTGCATATGATCTGTTTTTAAATGATTATTTTTTTCACAAATGAGTGACGTCACATTAAAATGTAAATTTATCTGAGCGAATGTGTAATTTCATAAGTGTATATCATACTGGTATCCCTTCACACATCATTAGAAATATCTCTAAAGACACAACATTTAAAACATTTACAGATTGCCTTTTCTGGGCTTGTTAAGTTAAATATTTCCAAGACAAAAATTGTCAATGAGCCAGTCTTATTTACCATTCGACTCAATGGGCCATTGAGGGTAAGAAAACTAAAAAACCCGAAATCAAATTCCTCAATAATGAAATGTGCCCACGTTTCAACAAGTGTAATTTATGAGGCCAAATACCTGTACAGCACTGTACTGTACGTGTGTATGTGGGTGTAGTGACACTATGGACCGGTAGAAGGCTCAACACTAGTTAGCAGTATGCTAGCTGAAGAACAACTGTTGTGTCAAGGATTCATGAGCTACATCATACACGCAAAGTGAGGTGAGAACGAACCCTTGTGTCTTTGCAGAAACCTGGCCCAAAAAGCGCAACACGATTTTGACATCAATTTTCCACGGCCACGCGTGGCTTGTAAAAGCTCGTTAAATGGGTGCTAACGTCGTTTACTTGACAGCTTTGAGCTAGGCAGCGTTAGCTGTTGGTTCGCTAATCGAGAATTCAAAAACAGGGTGTTACTGGAGTTATTGACAATTGAATACAATGCTCTCCGTAGCATGAACATTTTGTGCTCCATTCACAAATCAGGTGAAATGCAGACTGTAGAAGTGTAGTTAAACATGAGTCTTAGCTAACGCTAGTTGATTAGCTGGCCATCCCATGGATCAGGATCGATTCATTTTAGCCAACGTCAGCTGGTAAACAAGTTACATGCGTAGTAAATGAGCACAATTGCGAATTTACACGCGAAAAAAAACGGCCATACATTATGTTAAACTGCCAACCGACTTACAGCACGAGTTTTGGGTTGTGGCAGAGGGCAAAAGCACCCCACTTTTTGGCCTGTGCCCCTCTGCCCCTCTTTCACACTCCTTGTTTATTGTCCTCGGTGGTGCCTATATGAGCATATGTTGCATATCAGTAGCATAATAACATGTAACAACCCATCACCAAGAGTAAAAAAAATAAATCTGTTAAACAAAATTGTAATTGTAGAAGACGGCACGCATCACTTGCATGCACATAAATCTTTTGGGCATTGTCCAATTTTCTCACCAACTAAGACAGCTTGCATTCTGCACTTGTCACTGTGAGCCTAGTAAAAATAGTCTGTGGACTTAAAGGCTGGTTGTTGTCCCTCCGCCTCTGGTAAAAGTTATTGAATGCTTAGCAGCACAGGTTAAAGCTTTTTAGAGTGACTCACATCAATGTCTCGGCTCTTCAAAATTCTATTCAAGAGAGCATTGATGTTCATAGAAAGTATACTTTTGAATTAGAATTGCATAGTAATGCGTATTCGGACACCACAACCATATCTTTATACTTTTTTGTGGGTTTAGCTACTGACAGTGATCTTATCGTAGCCCATCTGTGATGAATATGTATGTGTCCATATCCTTAGACCTCACCATGTCTCAGGTGGAGAAGAAGGCAGGTTTGCTGAGGAGGACATCATCCTCTAAGAAGCCGTTGAAGGAAAAGGTGGTGTTGATGTACGATGAAATCTTTGCAGTGAGTATCATACATCACAAACCCACATTACATCAACATGTGTAGTCATATTGTTTTTTGTAAATAATGCGTTGTATGTTTGTTTTAGAAAGAGGACCCAGCTAAGATTAACCCTCGCTTCTGGGATGAGCTGTTTCTGATGAAGGTACAATATAGAGTCAATACTTTAAGTGTAAGAACATCTAAATGTGTTCTTTGTAAAATTAGCTTTTTTTCTTCAAAAAATATATTGTTAAATTACTAATTGTATCAATATGTCATTATATTGTCTCACACATGAATAATAGTTAGGTTAATTAAGGTGTGCTCCATAAATAAAGTTGAATTCATTTAAAGACATTAAACACCTCTCAAATGTAGCGAACAATTCAGATTTTATTTGCATTGCCATAATAACATAAAAATACTCAGCAGACTCTTCAGTAGGAACATCTGCCCTATCTGATGTGATGCAGCACAAGAGCTGCAGCAAACATTTTGTCTTTACAAAGATAGTAAAGGTCAGTTTTGATGGACACTAACAGAAAGTTGTTAATCCAATAATACAGACATGGCCAAAAACATTGGCACCCCTGCTATCAAATATTGCACCACTTCTCCTAGAAAATTGTAGAAATTACAAATGCTTCAGTATTCACATGTTGATTTCTTTTGTTTGCATTGTAACAACACAAAACAAGCTGAGAAAACGAGTCAAATCTGACCATTCCACATATAACTAAAAAAAAAGAGTGAACTGTTTTATTTATCACAGGCATTCATATTGTTGACTATTATATGAAAACCTAGTGAGCTACTCCATTTATGATAGGCAGATGGATAGGTCGATAAAGTCACAAAAAGTTATTGAATACTGAAGTAATGATGAACTCACCTTCAATTTATTCACAGATTGACTTATTTAGTTTGAAATCTGGGCCTGTTTAACACTAGGACTAGGAAAGCAGTCATTTTGACTGTTTTCAAACATTGATGTGTTATTACTTTGCATATATTGATAATCTTGACTATTCCCAATTCTGTGTATATTTCTTCCCCGCTTGGTTGCGCTCGGGACAGAGTTATTTTGTCAGCCGTGCTTCGGATTTACTTCCTCTTCTTCGAAGTGAAGTGCAGTAAAGCCGTTTGCGACACGCGTTTCCTTTCCTTCGGTTCCAAATCAGCTGTATTATATAACAGCTGACCCGCTGACAGCGCGAAAGCTGCACTGGGCAATAGGTGCTCCGCCACCTGTTTCTCATTCATTTATATGATGTAATTTCCATTAGGACACACACACAAAATAATTGTAATAAACAAAATACCTTTATTAGACACTCAAGCAGCGAGTCAGGATGATTTTAGCCAATGGCGTCATTGTTAGAAAGCAACCGAGCACAATCCGTCAAAATGACGGCGCTCGTAGTTCTTATAGTTTCAAAATCCTGGTAGTCCTAGTGTTAACACAAATAACCATGACATATTCCGTTCTATGAACATTAACAGGTTGTGGGGAAGAGCATTTAATTACTCTGCCTGCCACTATATGACACTGGCATAGATCGATGGACAATATACATTTGTAATTAATGAACAATAATTTTCGCACAAATAAAGTGAAATTGCAGCATTTCCCGCAGCAGCATGATGATCTTTTATGGCACTCTGGTCAGAAATATGTAACTGTTTTATTTAGCCACAATTCGCTATTCCAGTAGTATAATGAAAACAACACAAGGCAAAGCACACATGAAATAAGGTGAATGAAACATGAACTAAAAACAGGAGTGAGTGTCCTAAAGGGCTAATTGTAGAATTGAAAAATGCTGCACAGTTCAGAAAATAATAATAGAAATAGGTGGCTAAAATAAGTTGTTAGCGTCCATGTTGAAAACGTTGCAGTTGACTAACTTCCATGGTCTGTATGAGTTTTTCCTTGTACAATGCTACTTGTCTTACATTCCTCCTCCAGTCGTTTGCGTGTACAGCATTGTTCTGTGTTTTGTCCATTTCAAAATGTTGTCTCTGATTTTCCAGGTGAACTTGGAGTACCTGGAGTCAAAGCTAGAGAGTGTCGATGGCGAGGAGGTGCAGCGGGTTCAGGACAACATCAATTCGCTCTTCCATCACAGTGTTCAGGCTCTCGGAGAGGAACATCAGATAAAAGTGGTCAATGCTCTGCAGGTGACTTGTCATTTTTGACCTGAGTTGTGTGTGCTGTATGTTTCCATTTCTAACCAAATCCTGGCTTTGTGCCGTCCGCGTTCTCCTTTTCTGCTCTCCCAGACTCTCTGTGCACTTTTCAGAGGAGTTCATCAAAAGAACAAGTCGGCGTCTGGCTTTGACATCATCAATATGCTCGTGGGCTTTGACAAGGCCGAGCAAAGGATGAAGGTATTCAGTCAATATAAAATGTGGAAGAAAAAAAAATCTCTGCCATGCATATGCATGGAAAATGGATGAAAAGAGGTTCAATCAATGGTGTGTTTGCTACAGGACCTAATGGAAAGACTGGACAGCCTCCTTTGTGGAGATGGCTCAGAGAGTCTGAAGAGCCTTTGTCTCAAACTTCTGCTGTGTCTGGTGACGGTGAGACATAAGAAAAATATTGAAGAGTACTTTTGCTACTCTTACTGTCAGGGACCATTTTTAACTTGATTATTCTGTGTGTTTACAGGTAACAGACAATATTAGTCAGAACACCATCTTGGAATATGTGATGATCAATAGCATCTTTGAAGCCATTCTGCAGGTAAAATGATAAGATGGGCTCTATGAATGGATGGGTGTGAACATAGCAATTTTGTGCAGTTGTTTTTGGAGTAAAAGACCACATTCAGTGCACAAATATCCCATACTTAAAGTACAGTGTTTAGTTGTATTTTTTTCATTACTCATTTCTTAGTCGCATAATGTTACTGTAGTTTTAAATGTGTAATTATTATTGAAATCAATGGGAGGAACCAAATACCAGCCATGTAGATTAAATCTGTATCTCAATGAACATGCGAAAATTGGCGGGAAAAAAAGGTAATCTGAAAGTTGGCTGCGTATCAAAACATTTTGTTGTAGCTCGTGTTAACTGTAATATCTGTATTGTGATTGTTTTCTTTTTAAAACACGTTGTGCGTCATCAGTGCTTCCGCTTGGTCTGTGCAGATTCTTTCTGATGTGTCCAGTAGAGGGCAGCATGGTTATGATGCCGTCGTTCTTCTGGCCCTTCTGGTCAATTACAGGAAGTATGAGGTTTGTTCTTTGACTGACCTGATGCACTCAATATTAGTAATGTAACAAATACATTACCTTCATTTGACTTGGGCAGATTTTGTGTACTTCTGTGCCTTTGTTGGTGTAGTTTACAAAATGTTTGTAAAATCCTTCAATTTTCACTTTGTTTTTCCTGTCTTTGTCAGTCTGTAAATCCATATATTGTGAAGCTCTCCATCGTGGATGATGAGCCCACACTGGATGTAAGTATGTCCTTTAAAGTGCTGTGCAAAAGTTTCAAGATACTTTTTGCTTTGTTGTTTGAATTACCTTTTTTTCACAGAGTGATTTGGCAATAGTCAAACAAAAAATAAAAGGACATACTTCTATGTAGGGGCACAGTACTTGCAAAGGGAGAAACCAGATACACCTCTGTATTTAATTATTTTCAGTAAATTATGGCTTTCTGACTAACTTTCTGTTAGTCATCCTCAATGAACCAAGAAGTGGACATGAACAGATAAACAAATGTGATGCACCCCGATTTTTATTTTTAGTTTGTTAACAGTTCAGCCGTGGTGTAGGTTTGCTCTCCACTGAGTGTGGAGTATGGTCCATATAGAATTGTTCAAACAAAATCTAACTGCGCCTCAAACATGTATGTCATCACCACTTACAATAGTCGTTAAGACAAAACAATCTAATATGCATCGGTGTGCTGCTTCTGTTGTTTGTTTCTCTCAGGGAATGGGCCTTGTTGTCCACCACGCGCTAACAGAATATAACAGGTACGATGTAATCCTGTCCACGTATAAACAAAAAGTAACGGTCTACGATAATGAGTTTAATTTGGTGTTTTAAATAAATGTTCTATTTCTACAGGTCTGAAGAGAATAGTGAAAAAGTTATTGATAGCCTGCTGTCCTTTGTCAGTCATAAATGTTTTTGTATGCAGCAATGTTTCGGAATTTTAATGCAGATTCAAAAGTCAGTGGTTGTGTCAATTGACAAATGTATCCAAGTAATGAGTGACAGCTTTGTTTAGTCCATTACTGCGTATATAATGCAAAAACCTTTTGGTTACTTTGTCTTTGTCTGACTCTACCTATCATTCTGTCAACTTCATTACTTCCTTCTTCCTGTTAATTGTCCCTATTTACTCTCTCGCTACAGGCAGTACAAAGACAAAGAGGAAGAGCACCAGGGCGGCTTCTTCTCCACCCTCACTAGTATGGTAGGTATTTCCTTCGAACAATTTATTGAAAAGATGGTTGCATAGTTTTGCATTGATGCTTAGATTTGTTGTTTTGTTTCTGCTTTCGTCCACAGGTGGGCAGCATGTTTATTGCAGATGCGGATGAGAAGCTCTCTGTTCAGTATGTGACAATCTCAGTTTTTAGAAATAATTGTTTTCTTTGTTTTAGTGGTTGCAAAATGTATCTATTGTGCGATTCTACCATTCAAATGCAGCCACACACATGAAACTCAACATAACTGTTAGGATGGATTTCAAATGGTGGATTCATTGTGTTACTGATTCACACTTCAATTGGTTTTAACCCAGAACAAATTTCTAGAAAGTGTCACCAATGTGGTGCCTGCGGGCCCCAAGTAGCCCCAAGGACCACACGAGTAGCCCGCAGGCCTGCTCTGAAAATAGAGTTTGGGTTGTTTTGAACTTTTCTGGAACAAATTGGTAATATTTTTATTGATGAGGTTTTTGCCTTGCGACCATTCTCCCTTTCAATGAATCTGTTGGCTCCAACTTTGAATGTCCATTTTGTCTGCAGGACCAATGAAGCCATTTTGCTGGCACTGTACGAGGCTGTGCACCTCAACCGCAACTTCATTACTGTACTAGCACAGGTAACACTCAAACCTTTTCTTGGGGTTTGCATGTCTGTCCACACACACTGAGCCGCATGTTTTGCCCTGTGTGAACTGCTGTCAGTTATCAGTGCTCTGCATGAGGATATCATTTTGTAAGTTGTAGCGTTTCACGTTGTTTTTTGGGGCGCTCTTCATGTCTTCGTACTCATTTCTAACTACAATTTTTTTCCTCAATGCACCTATGGAAACACGAGTCCGTTGTTCACTGAGTGACACCTTTATAATAAAATCTTCCATGTTTTTGGTCTTTTCACAGAGCCACCCTGAGATTGACATTGTAGCTACGCCGACCAGCCCACCTCAGACCACACCAACGACGCCGCTTGGTACAACGCCACCCTCCCTAGACAGTATGTCATTCCCTTTCTCCTTTTCTTTTGTCTCGGTTGTTCTAATAGCCGTAGAGCTGTTTTTTTGGCAATTAGTTTGGGAGTCATAGCACAAGGAATAGCATGCTAGATTACTTTTAATGCCCTAAAACCTTCTGAATTTCTAGAATGAAAAGGTAAATTACGCTGCAGTGCCCCCAGCAAACTGTCCTGCTTTCCAATTTTAAGTATCCCAGAGCCTCCACTCGAAGTATGTTTACAAAAGTTTGAAACCACAACTTGCCCTTTAAACAATTTGCACGTACCTGAAGGGGCTGTGAAATAGAACAAAGTATTTTGAAAGCTTTTCAGCATTAAGGGTCTCTGCCTCTTTACTCCCGTCGTGACCAAAAACTCTTGGACACACAAAAGCACCTACACCAGCAACCTTTTGAAATATTTAGTAGTTTGTTTTACGTAACGGAGTTGGTTCAGTTCTGCCAAGACAGCTGGAAGACACCTTCATACTCATGTTTCTCATCGGACCAAAGCGCTTCATATTTTGTGTGTGCACATGCGGTTCATTTGGGATACACGCACGCTAATAAGCATGCATGTTTCTATCCTGCAGTCAGGACTATCCAAGTGCACTCAAACTCCCTGTGATGGAATCTGTAGAGACAGTGGGAAATGGTCCTACCCTGTGGGCCCGCAGTGATCGGAGGAAGATGGAAACAAATGAGAATTTGAGCGACGCTGGGAAATAGAAATGACTGCTTCACCATTAGTGAAACAAGCAATTGTGATCAGAGGTTTTCAGTGGTTGAAGATACGTGTCGAGACAACGCAGCAGTTTCAATGATGGATCTGAAAGGTTCCTTCTCTTATCCGTGTTTGCTTGAATGAATACAACCACTGCAAGACAGTGCTCTCACTTTTAGAGGGCCAAGTCAAGGCTCAGCGATGTTTTGATTAGATTATTAAGGGAATAACTGACCTGGAACTGACTTGTGGTGAAGGGTTTGTCAGATTTAAAGTTATTCAATAAGAAGCTTTCCATACACATACACGCAGATTGGCTGACGTTTTAACTGTTCGTGCTCTGTGTAGTGATGAACAACCCAGAGCTGCCACTGGATCCCAACCTGCAGACAAGCAACCTTCTCATCACCTTCCTCAAGTACGCCTCTATCGTAATGCAGGATACTAAAGGTACAAATAGCACATTTCCTATTCCATCCCCTTCCTCTCGTACGTGCATTATATACAGTGCTTGTGTGACGCGCGTGCCTAACCTGGCGTGTTTATGTACTGGATATAATTTTCCCACAAATAAAATGTGACATGTTTTCAGATGAGCATCGACTCAACAGTGCCAGACTGTGCCTAATCATCCTCACATGTATAGCCGAGGTAGGAGCAGCGTGCATACTTTGACATCCCCCAGTCACCTGAACTTTGGAGCTCGGTCGTCTTTACCACGTGGTGTATGTGTGTGACAGGACCAGTATGCTGATGCCTTTCTGCACGATGATAATATGAACTTCAGAGTCAGCCTGCATAGAATGGTGAGTCTCTGGTATGAAAATGTTGAATGGTTTACTGTGTATGCTTGTGTTTCGTAACGGTCATAACTTTTGAAACAATTTTTAAAATCTGATCCGACTGAAGCGTAGGTTTTATCACACCAGCAAAACAGCCGTTTTTTGACTGGCTAAGGGGCATCTCATCTGTTAATGAATTGCATATGTTGACCAACCCAATGACCAGCTTTCAGAATTTAATATTAGATGTTATTGAAGCCAAGCTAGCGAATCATCTGCTGTGTACTTGATGAACTTGTTGCATTTTCTCGTCCAGCAAACATCTGCAGCACTTGTTGAATGTTGTGTTAAATATGGCCATATGTATGATATTCGGCATCTTAACAAGGAAATTAAAATGATAAGATCAAAAACCTGCCGACATACAGCCAAACTTATCTTGATGATTCTTTTCTCGGTTGTCATGGAGTACAACATCCTTATGTTGTCGTGTTGCATGAACCATGAACCGTTGTATGAAGCATCATACGATCGAGTCCTAAGAAGACGTGTCAAACTGATTCTCTTCTGCAGCCCATGAGGCACAGAAAGAAAGCCGTGGAGAAGAACATCCCTTGTCTGCCGCTGGTATGTGCAGTTCTAGGTGAGAAGACGTTTCACATTAGTTGTCACATTTGCCTCATCTTTGAGGCTTCATTTAACTTCATTCACTGTAATTGATGCTGACTTGGGAGTCAAGGGTTACGGGAATATCATTGACGTAGTCGCTTTAACATGCTTTTATCGCCTTTGTTGCAGGCATTTTGCAAAAGGAGATCAGCTTTTATAATTAACTTTTCAACTGCTTTTTTAAACTCTCCATAGATCTGATGGTAGAATTTATTGTCACACACATGATGAAGGATTTCCCCATGGATTTATACTTGTGAGTAAACATAGTACACGCTCAAGGCACAAAAAATGCATGCATATCAATCACATTTTTTTTTTGTTTTGTTTATATCCTGAACAGACGCTGTGTTCAGATCATTCACAAGCTTCTCTGCTACCAGAAGAAGTGCAGAATCAGGTTACACTACACTTGGAGAGAGCTATGGTCAGGTATGCAGCATTTCTAAAAAGGGAAATCAACTGTAACATTACAATAACCAGTCACCATAACAATATGAGCACTATTAGAGCTGTCAAATATTGTGACCCCATCCTCCCCTGACCTCAACTCTGTTCAAAACCTTTGGAGCACCCTCAAGCAAAGATATAAAGGTGGAAGGCAGTTCACATCAAAACAGCAGTTTTGGGAGGCTGTTCTAATGAAATGAAATACTGCAGTAGGTAATAATTTGGGAACAGTGCAGTTAAAAAAAAAGTTTGTATTTTTGAAAAAAAATACTGTTAATATTGTGAGTTTTGTTTGAAAACATTCAAATGATGTTCTAAAAGCTGATTACTGGAAAATTATGCTGAGTTCCATTTACATAGATTTGATAAAAATCTGTTATCAAATTTATATCATTTGCATAATAATTTGGAACATGGTGTAATGGGCCTGCTCAAAAGTGAAAGTTAGACCTAAGACGGTTGCTCAACTTGTAATGTATGCAATTCGCGACACTTGCATTGTATAAACAACGATGTAACTGTATCAACGATACTGTTTTGGGGCAGCATCTTTCGCAAATCAGCATTTACGGTTTTGCTCGGGAAGCTTGAGTGCAAACAACTTTGCACACTAAACTGCGTTACAGTGTACACCAATATCGTGCATTCCTTGAAAATGTATTTACTCCCAGATATTTTGAATGGTATTCTTCCTCCGGATAGTTGCTTTATTTTCTCTTTAATCAAATGTATTGTTTTTCTTTTTTGAAATTGTTAAAAAGAAATCAACAACAATATTAACTAATATGAAATACTTTTTTTTCAGCCATTTCGCCCAGCCTTAATCATTATACTGTTCACGTGGGTATAATGTTGTGGCTTGTCAGTTTCATTTGATAGCTATTCTTATGGTTGAAAAAATACAAGCTGCAAATATTTCCTAAAAGTAATGGGTGTAACCTTAATGGGGCATTTTGCAGTTTTTATTTTCTATTAAAGAATCCTCTGCGCCCGAAGATCAACCACCTCTCAGAGACAAGAGGGCGTGACAAACGAGCTGTTTTGAATCATTTGCCGTGCATTCTTGGGCACATCCCCGCAGCCTTTGCTGACATTTTCACAGATTGTTTACCTTCAATTAGCAACAAAAGTTAAAACGAAGGAATTGGACAGAGCCCGCGACAGAACAAGGGTAAACAATATAGTGTCCTGGGTTGTTCAGCCAGGGTTGGGTTTTGACGACGCACCACCACCGTCTCAATCGTTTGGAGCCAAGCGCGCTAATTGCTAGGCTTAAAAACCTGAGTTGCCAGCACCATTTTTGCTTGCCTACGTTACACATAGAAGCTGCGATTCCAGAAGAGGAGGGACCAAAGGCAGCTGAGAAGATTTCGAACCATTGCAGAATTAGCAAACTTTCTACTTGACAAGTTATCACCTCTTTGAAATGTATTTGATTGTACATTCCAGAAAAAGCAAACTTCAAACGGATACAATTGGGTGTTTTGCAACATTTGATCATAAGTAAGAAATGCTAGTAACATAGCATCCGTGGCTTACATCAGCTTGTTTACAATTCGCGTCTAGGCAGAGGCAAGAGGGGGCCTGGCCTCCTCAAATAAATGTTGTGCGCCCCCCAAACTAAATCCCCCGACATATATTATATTTCACATATTTTTATGATCTCATGTCCCTCTCCTCCGCTCCACTTCTTACTGTCTTAACGTCTTGCCCCCTCAAATATAAAATATATCAAATTGTTTCTTGTGTCATGTTTCTCGACTCCGCTCCATCTCCCCTTTTCACTCTGCTCAGAGTATCGGCCTGCTGCCGGCTCGCTGTGAGGGAAAGCTGGCTGCAGCGAGCTGAGACTCAACTTCCAATTGCCCTTCAGTATGCAAATGAGCTAGTGTCAGGTTTCTAATAGCAGTTTACAGCCGTAAACTACTGCTCACATCCAAGTGAGTGCATTTGTCACTTAAACATGGTAAAAGGTGCTGGAGCACAATGCGCCCACAAGATTTGTGGCTGCCCACACATGCATGCCTGTCTAGAGCCGGCCTTGTTGTACAGTGCGTGTCTCGTGCATGTTCACATTATTGAGGGGCGTGGCTTTGGTCAGAGACTCGAGGGTGGGAGGGAATAGTGAAGTCAAATTTTGTGAGCAGTTTTAGTACTGCAAACTCCCCTTTTAAAGTTACACATTTTTTTGGAACTCATGGTCTCAATTTTGCTATTTTTCATCTTTTTCTCCTCCCTCTTAGCTATGTTGAGAAATACTGTTTTTGTGTTGTAAATCTCTTGATGCTTAAGTGTGGTGTGCATCAATGTTTACACCCTTTGCAAGCAAAATGCAATTTCACTCTGAAGTCATTGCCATGTGCATTTGGAAATAAATTGCATCATTGAGTTTGGATAATGAGTCTCTAAAGAAAGCACAATCCATCATGGTGGCCCCGGTTTCAGCCTGGTCAACACAACACAGGATCACATTCCACTTTTTAATGGTCCCATTGCGCCGTGTCTCATTAGAATACTGATTCCTCTAATCAGACCAATAATCAGCTTCATTCTCTGGATGGCGCCGCATTCCCTGCTTGTGGTAATGATAATAGAGGGAAAAGCAACAAATGAGTCAAAATAAACCGGCAGATGCTTGTTATCTTTCAGCGTCTTTTAAAAAGCAGACTTCTTTGTGCTTTTTCGCCTAGGTTTCTAAATGTTTCTAAATATTATTATGTCTTAATAGCGATGTAGAGTCCTCTGATTAAAGCGTGGTGCTGCCATAATCCTCTACTCCAAGATGTCTCTCAACCCTCTGGATATTTTTTTCATTAACGAGTCCTGTTCTCCCTCTGCGTAGCGCTGATCAACCTGCTCAAGTTCCTACTGTCAAATGAAACCACACTGCTGGCCAAGCACAACATCTTTCATCTGGCACTACTGGTAAGAAACACAGACTAATCTTACAAAGACCAAAAAGGCTATATTGAGAAGTGTCAGGCAATTCTTCTGCATGACTAAAGTGCACAAGATTGAATTACGAGTTGTGTTGGAAAAGTTCAAGGACTGATGTCACAAATGCTATATTTGGAACACAAACTCGAACTAAATGTCTGCCTACTGTAGTATAAGATGGTTCGGCCTTCCTGTTTCCCTGTCCAGGTGGTCAACCTGTTCAACATGTTCATCACATATGGTGACACATTTCTGCCCACATCGAACAGCTACGATGAGCTCTACTATGAGATTGTACGAATGCACCAAGTGTTTGACAACCTCTACTGTATGGGTACGTTTAACTTCTTCAAGCATTCCTTAACCGCTGTAAAGCTGGAAAGGATAAAAACTTGCTAAAAGTCTTAAATTACTCATGACACTGACAGTATAAGGATTTGTAAAAAAAAAAAAGGCCAGGATTTGTAAAAAAAAAAAAAGAAAAAAAAAAAAAAAAAGGATCATTAGCGGGATCCTTACAACTACTAAATTGGATTTAACCCATTAAGGACGGGAGCGCATATCCGCGTTTCTACCACTAAAGCCGGGAGCACTGTTGCGTGTTTCTCCCTTTAAAGCCGGGAGAGCGTATACGTCATTTTCTTTTTTTTAATCCAATTCTCGGTCTCTTAGTCAATGAAATGCATCAGAATATACATGCGACGACGTCGTGAGTTGTCGGAGGATATCCAGATTTTTTTTCGAGAAGTAATGGCTGCACAGTCGATTGCGGGAGCTCTGATATAAGTCACGGCAGTGATATAGACGATACGCTTGCGGACTTTAAAACCGTGAAACCATCCAAACGTGATGTATGGTTAAGATATATGCTCGTAGACAATGATTGATTTCAACGTCTTTGTAAGACAATACAGCATGGTAATTACCACTCGATTTTTAAAAATGAAAATAGTGCTTCACTTGCATCCTCGATTGAAACAGTAAATATTAATAAAATAGGGCCTGTGTGAAAGCCACATGTCTAAGCTCTCAAATTTTGGGGAATTATGTTTCTATCTGCTACATGGGCTGAGATATTAATTATTTTGTAGCTGGCAAAAATGTCAGGTTTTCAAGGGTGACTCCAAAGAATACCGTAGGTTTTAGAGAGATGTCTCACCAGGAGCTTCAAGCTTTAATGGGTTAACAGAATGACCTCCATAATTATCCTTGAATGATACATTGTTAAATCTGCCGTTCAAAAATGACTTGGACACAATTAACGCTGTTGTATTTTATTTGTGATTGTTTGTAAAGAATTTGACAAAATATGCAATTAGTTTGGTGTCATTATAAGGAAAAATCACATTTTATATAGTATATGAAAACATATTTTCCCCCTAATTCCTTCAAATATTGTTCTACAGGGGTACATTGACATACGAATTTAACTCGTTCCGTGACCATGCTTTTAACTCAAATCACTCAAATGTCACATTAACTTTCCCTATTGAAACGAATTGAAATCACATTAATCGATTCCAGCCCCCCCAAAAACCACACCATTTTTGTGTCATGTTTTTTTTATAAATAAAATAGCACTGTATAGAGTTAGCTGCTAATTATGAGAAATTGTGGTTATGTGACAAAAACACTTTTAAAATAATGGGCATCAAATATGCTGTAAATGAAGTTTGTAAATGAACTGTTTTGATCTGTAACATGTTACTTTTCAGTGCTGAGAGTGTCTACAAACACTGGCCAGTGGAAGGAGCCTGCGAGTAAAGTCACACATGCCCTTGTTAATGTTCGGTAATAAAACACACACACACACGCACACTCACTCACTTGACCACCAAAACTGTATTCAAGAAGAAAGAGTCAGATTGTGTGTTGTGTTCAATGGATTGCAAAGAAGAATGTGGTAGGGAAAGGTCAAATTGGAGTGAATCAATTATTTGTATTTAATTTAGTTTCTTGATCCCAATCTAATCCCAGTTTGAACTTCCTCCACCTCTCCCTAGTGCCCTTCAGTAAGATTCACACGCATACTGTCTTTTCCCAGTGGTAAAGCAATTCCTCATCCTTGATCCTCTGGGGTCACCCTGGCTTTGAGGTCCCTTTATGAGCTGGTTTCTCCCTGAGGTTTCTTTCACCTAATCAGTTGCGCTCTCCACAGAGCCTCGGCTACTTAAATTGGCACTTGTAAAGGTTGAACGGAAGGCAGCTGGATTTAAGTGTTGTGGAATAATTGACCAAAGAATAAATAAATAAATGAAGGCAGGGAGGAATAAAGGAGTCGGATAGTCGATGGAGAAACTAAACCAATTTGATTTCTTCCCGTCGTCCTCTCCCGACATTCTATGGCCTTCCTCACGTAAATGACAGTAGAAAAATAACATGGAGCACAATTCTGTGTGTTGCTGTCACTGGAATTTATTTTCCATATAACGCCAGTACAAGCTGAAGCGTTGCAGCTCACGCTTGTGCTTATGGCGTCAATTTATATTCAGCCTATAAAACGGATCATTCCATAGAATTTAACGCTAATGCGTGAAAATATTTTTGAACTTCACCGCTGTGCTCCAATTAGATCCAATCAAAAAGAAATGAGGTGCAGAGCAGGTCCACTGTTGCATAGCTACTCTATTCAAACCTGCACACTGTCATTCATGACTTGGGTGCACCCGTATTTTGGTTTGCTATCTGCAGTTTACCAAACATGTATTAACACAGCATAGTTGCCTCCTGTACTTCACTCACTGCAGTGTTTCCCCAAGCTACGCAAGCACATTTCAGGTGGTACGTGGAAACATTTAACAGTTAATTTCCAAGATAAGTAAACATTCTCATTTAATAAGAAGGTCAATAAAATGGTGTATGGGCTGGCACAGTTCAGCTCAGATGACTGATCAAAAGGGTGTAAAACTGCTGTAGTAGGGCTGATTATTATTCTTGTTCGGTGTTTTGTTCCTATTTAAAGTTTAATGGCCATTTTAAAGGGGACTTATTTCTGGGATCTCCCTTTTTATACTGTATATAACAAAGGCAAGTCACTCATTTAAATTATTTTTTATTTACGGTATATCAGTTCAAGGCAACATATTTTTGTTTAATTTGAGTTAAAGAATAAGTCAAGTCAAAATTTTCCGTACAATAATATATTCTATGTGCCTCCACTAGTGCAAACACGGTATTCTGATTGATTGTGTTTGTGGAAAATGAATTAAGCAGCAAAATCCACCTTTTTTGAAATCCATCTCAGGGGGCAGCCATTTTACCATTTTTTTTGTCAAATGAAAATGACATCACAGTGCCTAAGGGCTGAGGTAATGACCAATTACAGCTCACCTGTTTCCTAGGTTTAGTCATATGACGTTAGCAAGCTGAACCCTTGAGCAACTGTGATGCCATTTTCAGTTGACAGCAAGTGGCAAAAATGGCCACGCCCTGAGATGAATAAAAACAGGTGCATTTTGATGCTTTATTCATATTCCACAAACACAATATTAATCACAATGCCGTATTACACTAGCATAGAACATATCATTGTCAATGGTTTATTTATTTACTTCCCTGTTAAAGAGAAGACAACTGCTCTTATTTAATAATGAGTTGTGTTATAGTCTGCTTTTGGAGAAACTTGAACACGTATCCAAATCAAAAGACCTCCCATATTTTGATTTTATTTATGTGTATATGTGCTGAAAGGTTTTTGAAAGTTTGCGTCTTACGATTCCACCGTTTGCCATTGTTGTGCATCGTACCTAACTCTGCTGCAATCTGCTGATGCTTGACCTCATCTCCCTCCTCTGAGATGAAGTGCACTCAGACTGTGAGCCAGATCCTCATCACTGCCTCGTGGCCCTAATGCCCTTGTGGCTGTTTGGGAGCAAATCCCCGCCGCCTGCTTCCAAAATCGTGATGAAAGCTTTTGCAGCTGACTGAAGCAGCAGATTCATTTTCTGTAAATAGTGAATGAGGCGGAGAGTCACATGTGGCTGTACGCCCGCTAACAGGATCGTTTTGTCTTAAAGGGCAATCATCAACCATTTTAACCCCAAGATTGAGTCATATGCTGCTGTGAACCACATCTCGCAACTGTCAGAGGAGCAGGTAAGAGTACACATCCCCACCAGAACATCAGTATCTCATGGGTATTTGGGCTGGATGCGGGATTACACAAAATTCAGACTGGACTCATTTGTATTCTACAACAGTGGGTACATTTCTTCCATGACGTATCCATTGTAGTCACAAATGGTGTAGCGGTTCACTCGGCCCACTTCCGTGCAGGCAGTATGGGTTCAGTTCCCTCTCAGATGATGTGAAATCAAGTGTGATTGGTTGTTTGTTTATATTCGGTCGGACAGAAACATTTTATGTGCAAATTTTGGTCATTATAATATTATTTCACAAATTGAGCTCACAAGTTCAATCCCCACGAGAGTCGGTTGTTTTTACAAATTATTGACCAATTGGAAGTGTTGTAAATTGCTTGCTCTCGCACGATGATGCAACTTTAGTGGCTCAACAAACATGCCATTTTTATGTTGTCATGAAAAGTGATGCGAGAATTCTGCCAGATGCCAGCGATATGTGTTGCTAACAAATGTTTTAGGATTCAAGTATCCTTTTGAAAATTCTGTCGAATAATCAAGTATTCTGATCAATCCATATTTGCTTTGTTAAAGAGAAATTATGAAGACACAAGAGAAAACCAGACAATTCACTTTAATTTTCCTTTTTTTCTTTAAAATAGAGAATCAATGATTTTTTTCTTAAAGAGGAAGTCAACCCAAACACATTTTTTCAAGAATATGTTTCCAGCAGACCCACAAGTTGAAACACGGCATTCTGATTAATATTGCGTTTGTGGAATATGAGTTAAGCAGCCAAATCCCCCCCCTTTTAGCCATCTAAAGGGGCGGCCATTTTGTCTTCTGTCGACTGAAAATGACATCACAACCGCTCAGTGCTCAGGTAACGACCAATCACGGCTGACCTGTTTTCTGAAGCTGCGCCGTAATTGGTCGATATTTCCAGGTCAGAAGGGAAAGCTCACAAAACCTCGGTAAATTAGATGTGCCAACTACTGCTTCAATGTAGCTGTTTTAGTCATGTAGCTGAAATGGATGAGCAATTTCCTTCCATGTTGTGCCAACTCCTTGAGTTAGGTCTCATTTCGGATCAACCTGCGTGAAACAGATCCTCAATTATATGCTTTAGCCGACACTTGGTGTGGTCTTCTGCTGGAGCCAATCTTCTGAACATGTTTTGTGATATATATGTTTTATTTTGATTTTTTTTTTAACATACCTTGGTCATTACAAGCGATGATTGTAGTTGTTGTTGACTTTGCCTGCCATCAACAATCAGCTGACTCACTGGATATTTTTTTCTTAGTAAACACTACAAATAGTTGTTCCAGTCCTCTAATTGACCCATCATCCCCTTCCTAAATCAGCTCTCTCGCCAAGCAGAAGACAAGCTGCGTGTCGAATTACTGTGACTTGCTGCCATGCCAGTGCCAGATTTGGGTTCAGTTTACCTCCAGTTGTGGCTGGTTATGCAAACTACATCTGGACTTGTATGTCTGAATGTTTTGCCGACACACACACACACACACACATCCACAAACACGGAATGACGTCTTTTTGTCATTAAGGAAGAGCTGGATGCACTGATGACGAGACAAGCTCATTAGAGTCAACGAGAGCACAGCGAGGATAGAAAAAACATTTTTCAAAACGATAAGCGTGATGGATATGCTCATTATAATCCCACCATGGGCTTATCTGCTTGACTTAATCACAACAAGCAAGCGAGGAAAATGAAAGTTCGGTGCGGCTGGGCTGCTAGACTGGCATTGTGCGACTCGGAGTTGCAAACGAGACGAACGGAGCCCAATGGACTGACTCGTGCTTAGCACATCGGCCCCAATGTTGTCTTACTTCTGACTGCGGGGTGTTGACTCTGTTCCAATACTGACTACTTTCGGGACTCATTTAAACCGCGGATCCTCAAATGCAGCTTTAAGTCTTGAATTTACTTCCTCGTCCTTGAGTGAAGACACACACACACACTACCCATACACCATCTTCTTGTTGTGTCTTTGTTCCCGATAGCGACACGAGAAGATTGATGATATCCAGAACCACAGATCAACATTAAAATGCAAACACATCCCAGTATGGGGCCGCTTGTAAAGAGTTGTTATTGAAGATAACAAAAAAACAAGGCTGACATGCCTGCTTGATGATGCAGAGCGTTGCCTCGGCGGAGAGTTGTGTTTGTGGGCCGAAGCCGCTTTGCTCAACCGTCACGTGAGCCAGCTTTCAGCCTCCTGTCTTCTCTGGATTCCTTTTTCATGCTCTGTTTACCTTCCTTCCATTTTTCATTTTTTTTTTTTTTTTTTTGTGTGTGCTTCCAGCCTGTTTGTCACAGCTGACGCTTCCCCTCCTCTGACTGTCCCATCTCCCGCCAGTTTCAACTCTTCCACGCTTTTCATTTCTTTTCCCGGGAGGCACATTAACTGAGGTTATCATTCAAACATGTCTCGCACGGGCATGGGTGGAAGGTCTCATCACAATTTCATTTTACAAATAAAAACGTGTGGAGGGCTTCCGATTAATCAAAGGAAATTGTGTACAAGTGATGGCTCAGCTTTTTTTGACATAGTGCACGCCATGTGCTGAACGCATACCATAAATGGAAACGATCTGCACTTAACATCGATGTGTTTGAGTTTTTCCACGTCAGCAGCATTTTTGTTTGTGGAGCAAAGCTGTTCCAATGTGAACGGTTCATGCTGTGTTTCGGGGTCATTAATAAAATAATGAAAAATGTCCGCATTAGCGCCTATTTCATGGGTGAGAGGGTAACTGTCAGGGGTGGAGCTGTGGAGAATCTTTGCATAATTAGCTCCGATTTCACTCCGGCTTCTCATCTCAGCTTGACAAATAAAACACACACACACACACACGTCAAGTTTTATTCTTTGGAATAAAAGAACTGATAATGCACACATTGAGGCAGAAGAGTGGAAAAGAGAGGGACGGAGAAGAGCTGGAAATAGTTTAGAGGGAGCCAGCAGGCGATGGTGACGATGCAGCACGTGATCCCTCATAAATAAAATGTTTTGTTGAAGTATTCAACCCTAATGAATATTTGACCGTCTCAGTTATGCGTTCATGTCATGCAGTGTCTCTCTTTTGCCTCTGGCTGCGTTAGGTGCTGGAGGTGGTGCGCTCCAACTACGACACCCTGACGCTCAAACTGCAGGATGGTTTGGACCAGTTTGAGAGATACTCGGAGCAGCCCAAAGAGGCGGCTTTCTTTAAGGAGTTGGTAAGACAGCCAAAGTGCACCTCACATTTCCGGCCATCATCGTGTCTGTCCTTCGATTTGCTGTTGTGCTATGTCAAAATGACTGTTGCGAACAAGATCGAGAAAACAACTGGCTTCATGCCTGGGACTCCTTTCGCACATACATTTGCACCAGGATTAACACATTTATGAATTTGCGGAGGTTTTGTGTATGGGAAAACGCTTGAAATAGCGTTATGTGTGCGTGTGCAGATGTTACTTAGAAACAGGACAGCAAACTGGTATTAAAAAGCTGACGTTCCTTTTTTTCCCCCAGCCAGAAGCAAATTTATAAAATCACAACTCAAATGAATTTAGGCATTAGTCAACTTAAGAACAGAAAAAATCACAGTTGTACTTGGGCCTTCGATGCGGACTTCAATACCATCACTGTCACGGTACAATTATAAAAGACATTAAAGCGAAAGTCAACCCAAACATATTTTTTTCAAGAATATGTTCCCAGCAGACCCACTAGTTGGCATTCTGATTAATTTTGCGTTTGCGGAATTTAAGTTAAGCAGCACTGGTTTTTAGCCATCTCTGGGGTGGCCATGTTGTCTTCTGTCGACTGAAAATGACATCACAACTGCTCACAACGACCAATCACGGCTGACCTGTTTTCTGAATCTGAGCCGTGATTGGTCGTTGTGAGCAGTTGTGATTTAATTTTCAGTCGACAGAAGACAAAATGGCCGCCCCCCAGAGATGGCTAAAAACCAGTGGATTAACACTTATCCCACAAACGCAATATTTATCAGAATGCATAGAACATATTCTTGGAAAAAAAATGTTTGCGTTGACTTTCCCCTTTAATACGTCATGTACATTACCTGGAGCGGTTCAGAATCTATATTTATCTAATATGACAAAAATAAAAAAATGTCAATAAAATACATCACACTCACCAGAGCTGCAGAAATTTATTAATGTGTGCAGATCACCGAAGATGTGTTTTGCTAGTCGAATTTAGCAACTGACCAACCTATAAGAGGACCGAAATGCCGATGTCATCGACCATGCGAGGGTGCATTTGAAATCTGATTGGTTAAAGAAACGGTCCCATTGCTAATATAGTTGAAGTTACATTGACCACAGGAGAAAGCGAACAATCTCTGTTAAAAAGTCAGCATTATCCATCAAGTGTAAAGTTATCGGACAGCGACAAAAGCCAGCTGTTCAAAAGCCACGTCCTACGTAGTGCCATCCCTGGGCTGTGACTGCATTGACCAAGACATGTCGCGTGTGTGTCCTCAGGTGCGCTCCATCAGCCTGAATGTGAGGAAAAACGTGTCTTTGAACACCCTGAGTCAGGATGTGCTTCTCAAAGAGTTCTCCACCATCTCCTGAGAAGCGTTCCCATGCACGGACAGTGAACAGGCGCGCGCACACTAACACCAACTTGAACATGTCCTCTTCATTCCTCTCGGACTATCGAAACTTCTCTGACGGGCTCGAAGCACTTTCTCAAGGACGGCTCGGCCATGTGTGTGGGATGCAGGTGCGGGTGTGGCTCCTTGTGCGCAAGCTGCAGTATTGGCTGGACTGTTAACATGCCATGAATGTTGGGATTCCAGATAGTTTGAAGATGTATTTTGAACCCAGTGCTGGTGGCGCCTGCGGTGACTAGGTGTGTCTAATTTATTTCTCCACTTTGCGCTTCATTCTTCACTTTGCTCCGTATGTGTTCAAATACATTTCAAGTATTTTCACTTGATAGAGGACTAGTAATGATGTTGATGCTCTGGAGTTACCAAAAGGAAGCCATGACTAACTACTGTGTATCTTAATAATCATTTCTTACTAAAGTTTAATGACACTGAATATGGTGAGTTTTTTTGGTTTTGTTTTTCTAAGTAGATATTTTTTTTTCCCCACATGGTTTGATTTTTGCTTCAAGTATGACAAATTAAAAAATATATATACACACAACTGGGTTCCTCAGTTATTCATTTTACAATTTACAATAGATTATTTCTACTTTTCTTATTTCATGTTTGTATTTGTTAGTGTTTATTGTGTACATAGAGCTGGACTCGTTAAGGAAAATGTTAGTTTATCCAAATGCTGCAAAGTTAAGTTTATTTTCTGCGCTCTATTCAATGTTAATTGTAAGACTATTTTTGCTCTTTCGGGGAGAAGCCTTTGTGCAAATGTGGTCATAAGTGTATCAAATAGTTTATGTCTCAATTGAACAACCAGGCATATACAAAGGGCATGTTGTGCATCATTAAATGAATCACTTCCCACAATGTGACGATGTGAATGCAAGTGTGAATTGTTTGTGTGCCCTGAGATGTACCGGCCAGTCAAAGGTGTTGTCTGCCTTTCGCCAAGCTAACCTGAGGGTTAACAAACCGATGGGTGGCTCTTTAAGTGCATACCAAGCCAGACATTTTTACAGCGACTTTGACTTTCCATTAATGCTGCTGAGTGTTTGGAATGTTGCATTTAAGCATATCGTCTTTCTCATCAAATTTTCATTCAGACGGAGATTGCCTACTTTGTTTATACTGATCCTTTTCCGCGTGCCCCTACCTCGTTTCACTTTGTGTGTCCTGGACGGTATCTCTGTGTGCACAGCACAAGACTAAACACTCCTGAAGACGTTTGGCACTGCTGTACTGATTTTTTTTTTTTTCTTTTTACTTTATTTTTTTGGGCCATCATCCATGTAGTAGTCAAGCTGTGAGTTGGCTTACTCATTTCTGCACATGTAGCCTACTGTATTTGTCACCTGCTATTCACATTCAACCCTGGTGGCATTGCACTCAACACACTTTACAGTAAGCAAAAGTTGAACAATAGTGAACAGTTCATCAAAAAAGAGGCCTCAAGCTGTTTAATACCACTCTCGGTTGAAATTTGCTGTCAACTAGACATTAATCAAATCACTATTCAAAACAGCCAAACAACTCAATTGGAAGGCCCCGCTAACTTAATGCTAATGCTAATTTGCATCGATGTAACCCATTAACTTAATGGAATAACCACAAATGGTTCAGCAACATGTAGGCAGACGAGTACTCACAGTAAGATACCCTTTGTCCTCTGTGTAGACCGACTATTACTGCCGTACTGATGAGCTCAGAGAGGACACGCCCCCTCTGCAGTATGACTAGCTGCTGTAAAGAGGCAAGCAAGGAATTCCAAGAGCTCAAGTGAGATTTATAATGCCTCAATCAATAGTATGTCCATTTTTCTGTCTTATACTGCCCACACGTGTCAAAGGCGGCACACCAGAAGGAGCAGCATTTAATTGGTACAGTGTGATAAAAATTGTTTCATTAATTTCAATTCTCACTTCTTCATGTTTTTATAAAGTACAGTTATAACATAACTTGGAATGCTTTTGGGGTGGGGGGCAGCAAGGCTTGAACCGATTAATGGCTTTTTCATTCATTTCATTGGGAAAATGTGATTTGTGATACAATTACTATTTTCCGTCGTGAGCGTGGACACGGAACAGATTATACCTGTATCTCTGTTTACCTCAATTTCTTACCTTTGAGATACTATACTCACATAAAATAAAAGGCTTTTGGGTGAAATTTCAAGATGAACCTAAAATGCACTATGACCTTTTACAGGTGAATGTCATATGACCTTCTCTAAAACGTTTGAATCCATATGTCCAAATCTTCAGTGTTTCAGTGCTTTTTGCACAACTTGCTGATCTCATTCATGGATCAAACACCAGTTGTGATTTGTTCCCTTCACTTCATTGTTAGGGAACATCAAGTTAGTGCAGAAAATGCTGAGACATTGAACAGTTGAGTATGTGCATTCAATAGTTTATAAAAGGTCAAATTAAAGAGGGAAGTCAACCCAAAACATTTCTTGACAAGCATATGTTCTATGCAGGCCCACTAGTCGAAACATGGCATTCAAATTAATATTGCGTTTATGGAATATGAGTTGAGCTGTAAAATCCACCCGTTGTTGTCCATCTCTCACGGCGGCCATTTGAAAATGACATCACAGTTGCTCAGGTAACGACCAATCACAGCTCACCTGATTTCTGAAGCTGAGCCATGATTGGTCGTTATCTGAGCCCTGAGCAACTGTGATGTCATTTTCAGTCGACAGAAGTGACAAAATGGCCGCCCCCGGAGATGGACAAAAACGGGTGGATTTTACTGCTTAATTTATATTCCACAAAAAGTAATATTAATCAGCGGAGCTGGGCATTCCCTTTATGTGCCGGACCGGTCCATCTGTCCGTCACTGACGGACGGGCGTTTCACTGACTGTTGGAAAAATTTTAAATGGACAGATTAAGAATAGGCGGAAGAAAGCCATTTGTTTAGTCCATCATTCGTCTGCAGACTGTCATTAGTCTATTTTTCACGGCGAGGTTTCGATGGCCGCGGCGAGGAAAATAGTGAGTTGTCAAAGCAAGCGGGGAGGCTTCCAAAGCGCAGCGAGTCACTATTTCTGCTCAAATATCGTGCAGCGACTGAAAGTTTTGTCGGACTGACCGACGGAGAGCCGTTTAAAAGTAGAGGCGGACCGGCCAATAGACAAGTACTATTTTTTACCCCCGGGAAAATAAGGTGAATGATGGATGACGGAAGGGTACCCACGCTGCAGATGGATGACGAATAAGGTACGCTCAATTTTTATTAAAATGCCCAGTTCTGTTAATCAGAATGCATTGTTTAGATTAGTTGGGGCATATAGAACATATTATTGCCAAGAACAATTCTGGGTTGTAAAGGTGATACTAAATAAGTTAAGTTCATCCTGACATTCCACCAAAAAGCCCTGACCCTAACTCATTTTGTATGAAGTTTATGTTCTCTCCTTAATGACAGTCATTGAAACATGTCAAGCAGACCAAAGTAACAAACACGCAGGTCGTCAGTGTTGAAGGAAATAAATAGTAAATAGTATTAATAGACAAATACATTTAGCTGTAAGGTTTTCAATGCCTGGCCATTGTCCAGTTGCTGCCATCAGCAACATTTAAAAGAATCTGTTGGTTCTCCATCAAACACAATTCCCGTCTTAGGACGCCGTCAGTATGACTCATAGCCTGTCTGACTTTTTTTCCCCAGATAGAGCTCAGGTCCCTCGCCTGGACTCCTATAATCTATTTACATGTGCATTTATTACATATCGATATTTACAATGTTTCTGAGGCATTTTCCTACCCTTCAACATGAACCTAAAATGCCATAAAACCATAAAAACTGAAGGAGGGACAGGAGGTTATTTTCATTTGAGAATTTTACAAGGTGGCAGCCCTCTTGGGAAGACATGCAACTTTCTGCACAAATGATCAGTGCAGTGGAGACGGGAGATAGAAATGGGGGGATAAACCCCTCCTGAATGCTGTCTGTTAGGAAGTTTTAAAGCACCAATTGAAGCTGCTCTGGTCAATTCAAAGAGATTCAAGAATGTGTGGCTGCAGATGAAAGTCTAATATATGAATTGCGGGTTTCTCTTTAGTCCGTGAATAACCTGTATACGTCTAAGATTAAAACAAAGGCCTCTTGCGAGTGGGTCAGTTGAACAGACGATCTCATTTTGCAGTATTTACTTCGGGCTTAAATAAATGGGCATCTTAGAGCAAGTGGTCTGACTCCTGTTGTGTTATTTGGGTGCTCAATAACGAGACTTGATTGTGTGTCGATAAACTTTTACTACCACTTGTTCTCACACAGCAGCAGTACAGAAAACACACTGCATATCCTACACGGGTCTCGTAAACGGTAGCTTGCATATCACTCCGCCTAGGGCAGTTAACTAGTTCCTTACATTTCTCAACAACTCTGTGCCACAAGTTACGGCAACAGCAATAACAGCAGCAACAACACAACAAACAAGAACAACCAAATGAACGCATTTAGCTTGGCAACTTGATTTGATTTTCCGACAGAGATCAATTTGGGACATTTGTAGCAGTGCGTTGTTACTTTACAGAAATTGCTAAAGTTTCTACCTAGTTAAATTTGTTGTCAACCTTTTTTTTTTAAATTAGGGACGCAAATGTTCTGTAATGTTGTTTGTTTGTTTTGTTTTAGGATTTTCTGGGCGCTGATTCTTGTTAGGGTCAGGGCTTTTTGAACTCTTGTTTTTTTCTTGTGATGTGCACATCACATAATAATAATAATAATGATAATAATGATGATAATAATAATAAGAAGAAGAAGAAGAAGGGGGAGAGGAAGAAGAAGGGACAGAAGGAGGAGAAGAAGAAGAAAGGTGCATATTTTTGCCTGAAACATCATAATTATGAATTTCAATATTCCAAAATGAGTTAAACAAATATTTCCAATTTAATCTTAATTGTAGAAAGAAGTGAAAGGATGAATGGTTTGGTGGACACTTCAAAACAATTTGTTTGAATGTGAATAGTCTCAATGATTGTGACCTTCAAATTTTGTTTTTCTTTATTTTATGTTCTTAAAGCAATTTTTGTCGAATATATTTTTGAAAAATCCTTGCAAATGATCTTTTTCTGTTTCTAATGTATCAAGACAATGTTTTCTGAAGAACGCCAGATGTTTTCCTGTTCGAGAAGATTTATTCTAAAAAAAAACATTCAATGTATTTCACATTGCGCTAGATAATGCACCAAATATAGGTTAAACTAAAAACACAAAAAAATGAAAACGTCTTAAAAACCTGATGTGCTTGGAAAGGAAAGGCATCAGTGTCAAAAATAAGTTTAGGAACAGATAAATCCATATCTGATCAAAATTGGCTGTGACCAGTGGCGTGAACATTATGAAAAAAATCAAATTGCTATATTTGCATGGGCAGAAATCTTGATTGACTCACTATTTCATCATTTGTATTGACTGGCGCCTTTCGTGCCGAATGAGGTGATTTCACGTGTGCCGTACGTAACAAGATGCTCGTTTAAATTAAATGAATCAAGTTCATCTTTTTTTCCGGGGGGGGGGGGGGGGATTGGGGGGTCTGCGTGCACGTCCCTCCTCCACGGGTGGCATCCGTACATGCGTGATCCACGAGACGATCAAACGGTGTTTTGAAAGTTCGTGTGGAAGGAGGAGCAGCTGGAGATTGGATGAGCAAAAGGAGGGGGAGCGGGATCATCGACATAATCACGCTCGTCCACACTTTGCAGCCTTGGCGATGTTTGTGAGATGAACACGCACGCAGTTCGTGTGCAGGTCCAGCGGTTCCACGGGTCGTGTCAAGTCGTGGGACAACCATGAAATCCAGAAGTCAGGACCACAGCTTGTCGGAGTCCACGGACCTGGACCGATCTTACGACCCGCTCACCGGTACGTGCATGGGTCTCATCTTGCCACTTGCTTAATGGCATATCTTTTTCACGAGGCGATTATTCCACTCAGTTCACTCCCAGAAACAGAGGAAGAAGCTTTAAACCATACACAGTGTGTACAAGTACAAGTCTACAAGCGAGGGACTTTAGTACAGTCTATTTTTCATTGATTTTCATTGTGTTAAACACGACACAAATAGCTGTAAACTTATTTGACTTTACGTACGTCGAACGTGATGCACTACAAGCAGTGTTTCTGAAGATTTTGTTCAGTCAAGGCGAATATTTTTAAAGAAGAAACACTGAATACACGGGTCACTTATGTACCGTCTGCCATCTAATGGAAGAGCATTTCAGTCTTCTGCCTGTCACTAAACGTCGCTGTCATAGATATAGTTGAACAAAGGTGCGTTATTTGCTGCAGATACTTTTTCTGTGTCCATACTTCGGAGACACAGTTCATGTAACATTAAATGAATACCTTTGACAGTCAATAAAATCTTGAAGTTTTAACGTTTGTGATGTTTGACATATGTCTCTTTGTTCTGACCTTCGGGTTCGAATCTCAGCTTCAGTCTTTCCGTGCAGAGTTTGCACGTTTTCTCCTACTTGTGTGGGCTTTCTCCATGTACTCCTGCTTCCTCCCACATTCCAGTAACGAACAAGGTTAATTGAAGACTAAATTGTCCTGGACTGTGAATATAAGTGTAATTGGTTGCTCGTCGAAATATTCCTTGCAATTGGCCTTCCTGTGTGGAGTTTGCATATTCTCACCGTGCCTGCGTTGGTTTTCTCCCGGTACTCCGGTTTCCTGCCACATTCCCAAAACATGCACGGTAGGTTAATTGGACTCTCTAAATCGCCCCTAGGTGTGATTGTGAGTGCGAATGTTTGTTTGTCTCTGTGTGCCCTGCGATTGGCTGGCAACCAGGGCCAACTGCCCATAGACAGCTGGGATAGGCTCCAGCACACCTTGCGACCCTTGTGAGGATAAACGGTGGTGCTTAGGTGTTCCTCTGCCTTTCGGCCGAAGACCCTAATTAGGACAACTGCTATGGAAAGTGCATGGATGCAAGTTTGATATATTTCTTGCAAGGGATGGTATCAGATTGTGCCCACTGAAGTGTCCCATGAAGGTTTTACATGGGCGGGGGAGACATGTGGACCTGCAAGAACATTTAGATCGGTCTGCGATTTTATAAGCAAACAACATCTCAGAGGAACCGCAATAAAAAATAAAGAAAGAAATCACCACCAAAATGTTTAACTCACTTAAAATAGCCTTGCAATTGACTGACAACCAGTCTAGGGTGTGGTCGTCTTGAATAGGAGAAATTGAATGGGTAGGTGGATGAATATACAATAAATGCGCAATGAACTGTTAAATGAATCAGTGTGTGTGATCAGGACTATAATGCAGCGTTAAATGTGCTTGCAGCCTTAATGGAGGTATGGTATGGATGTGATCATTTGTAATGAGATAAACAAGTGAGCATGAAGTGAGAGGGCATCATGCAAGAAAGGAAGAAGTCTCCGCCATCTCTTGTGATCTCCCTCAGTGTGTTTGGAGCGCAATTAGATCAGAGACGCTCTTCTCTCTCCTTCAACCCCCTCCCCCCGTTTTTTTTTTTTTTTTTTTTTTTTTTTTACATACTTGCAAAGACAAGCACACCACACTTAATCATTCCTGTTAGATCATCCCAAAATAGACTTTGTCACCAAAAATAACTGAGTGCCTGCTCTTATACTAAGTCTTTGAATAGAAGTACGCGCAGCTGGCTAGTTTGCAGACGATTAGAATGAAGGTTTAATTTCACGTGTGTGGGTTTTTCTTCTGTTGGTGTGACGGCCATTCAACGTTTGCTTAACCAAACAGTCAACAGGTGCATCAACACACAGGCTCCACTCCACAAGACACACAAACGGCCCTTTGTACGGATAGATGACAGCAACCGCGGCAGGGATTATAATAACACACTCACTCACAAACACAATGAAGAGTGTTTTGAGCCTCATGTTGATATCACGTCCAAAAAGATTCATCAACCATTGTACTTTTTAAGGAAAGTGAGAACCTTCCAAGTTTACAGAAGTTTTATTGAATCACGTTCCTCCTTCTGTGATGTGTCAAAGTATAGAATCCTGAACTTGTCCAACCTCTGTATTTTTTTCAAAACTGCTGTAAAAAATATCAGGAAGACAGCAAACCGTCATTCGATATCAAATAGGTCCCGAGAAAGGTGAATACTATTTTGAATAGTCCGAATCATCCACTCAAAAATGGGGTTCAGCTTTTGTACTTAGGCTGTCAATTTAGGAGGAGGACAAAAAGGCTCCAGATTTCATTTATCCCAAGTGCGTTTGGCTCCTAGGTTTATCATGTTCTTAAAAAGCATTGCTTATTTGACCATCTGCATATTGCACTTTTTGCCATAACTGATAATAATTGTCTATTAATGGTATTGGCTCTGGATTGAACATGCAGTCATGTTAGCAGTTTCCTTTGAAGGCACAATAAAGAGTCTCGATTTATTTTGATTTTTTTACAGAACCGAGGCTTATGCCATTTACTACTACTAGTCTACAATCATTGGTTTGCATTTTGTACAGTAAATCTTACTTCAAAAGATGGGCTATATAAGTGATGCAATTTCCATTATTCTTGTCTAATTGATTACATTAGGCACCAATGGGCAAATTTAAATCAGTTATTTACCATATAAAGCAAGAGCAAGCAAAAAAGTGTGGCTATAAGCTCCGGTGTTGCGTTTCCTTTATCTACTTGTATGTCATAGGCAGGGGCGGGTTGGCCATTGGGAATTTTGGAAAAAATATGTCTTTTCCTCATAAGTCACATTTTGGTGAATATCATATTTTTTCAAAAATCTATACCATTGGTCAGTCCACAGGCATGGGTGTTACTTTTACACATGATTGACCAATCTGAAGTGTTGAAAATGACTTGCTCTCTTTGACGATGAGATTGAACAAACTTGCCATTTTTGGGGTCTCCTGAAAGGGTAGCAGTAGTTATCCAGTCCAGTTGGATTATGTTACAAACAATAAATAAATCTGTCACATTTTGTCTAACATTGACTGTCACACAAATATCAAATGATATGAACCACTGATGTCATGGAAAACATCATACGTAACACTCTCCCTCTTGTTAACAACGACAACATATACTGAAGCAAAAGGCTAGATTACTAACTTTACGTTTTCATTCAGGTGTCCTTATTGTCATCACATATAGAAGGACTCAAATGGCAGTTGCAAAAGAATATCTAAATCAGAGTCCTTTGTTCACAAAAATCAACATTAGTCGACTGAGAGTCATATCAGGCCAATTGTAATGGCAACTAAAAAAAGATGATTATGATTCAAAGTTCAAACTCCAAAAATAGATCCTTGGAACATATTTTTCACTTAAAATGGAGTCAAACTCTAAATTGTCCCACTTTTGGATCATTGGAACTCCTCTTCACAGTACTACTGTATGTACTGTACATTGGAGCATTCGTACGGAAGAAAAACAGCAAACAATATTGATGAGGAGCAAACTAGCAGCTTGGATGGACAGTATATCAAACATGTATGAGCTATGTGTAAAAAATGTCGATGCATTAGAGATGCCGCATTTTTGCTGAGTCATCAGTTTCCCCTCTAGACTAAACATGTCTGAGCGTCACTCATTTCAAGACTTTGTGTGATGCGCCTCGAAAAAAAAAGAACTCGTAGGAACATACTAGTTTGCGCCCATCTGTGTGTTTTTTTGTTCAATCTCTGCTATATTCATTCATTGTTTGACAACTGACATGTGCTCCAAGGAGTAAATCTGATTTATGCGGTTTGATGTTGTGTAACAGTCAAAGCTCATCCTTCCTACTAGACGAGGTGACGTCTGATGCAAGCCATACTTGTGTAATTTTAAAGCTTTGTGCGTGTGCGTCATTGCGTGCGAGTGCGCACGGTTTGTAAGAAATGGTCATCCAGAATGTGAGTGGAGTCCTAGTAAGGATTATTGTAAGCACAGAGGCCACATGATTGATTTAGCAGGGCCCTAACCCGTCTTAAGCTGCCCTGACATCCAAGAGGAAAGAAAGTCAACGTGAGGTCAGAGGAGTTTGGAAAGTGATGGGAAACATCATGACGTGAGAGGAGGGATCTGTCAAGCATATGGACTTGTTTGAAGATTCCTAAAAGACTTTCATCCAAAAGGCTTCTTGACATGTGACCAGTGGTGGGAAGTGTAGCTTACTGAAATAGATTTTTCTTCTGCTATTTATACTTTACTTGAGTCTTAATTTTATTAAAACGACATTTTACTTTTACTCTGTTCAGTTGGAAAAAAAAAAGATACTAGATAGTAGCTACTCCTTACTTTTTCAAAATAGGTTTGATACTTTTTGCAACCGTCGGGGATGTCCGCATGATAATAAAAGGCCTTGAACGGAAAGAGGTCAAGTCAATGACAATTGCGATATTGATTGATTGGCTGATTGATTGCGATGTTGGGGTCTTACAAGGCAGAAAATAGGGAGGAACTTGGAGCTTTACTGACAATGGCAGCATATTTGGAGAAGCAACAATAAGAGAATTGCTTGATATTGTCAGCTCCAAGGAGGATTTGTGTGTGTGGGTGTGTGTATGGGGTATAGTTTTTCACTTGTTACCATTAGCAAATTTAGCATTTCAGTTGATAATGTTAGCAAAGCTATGAGAACGTGTCGCTTTGATACCCTAAAAAGTCAAGCCAATGCTATCTTTGGATTTAATGTGGATTTTTTCCTTCTTCTTCTTGGCATGAAGATCACATTTTTTTGCCTGGTTAGCAAAACAAGCATTGTACATAAATGACAGTATTTTTATTTAATTTTTTTACTTATGTACTAAAGTACATTTTAAAGCGGAAGTCAACGCAAACATATTTTTTTCAAATGTTCCCAGCAGGCCCACTAGTTGGAACACGGCATTCTGATTAATTTTGCGTTTGGGGAATACGAGTTAAGCAACCAAACGCACTCGTTTTTAGCCATCTCTGGGGGCGGCCATTTTGTCTTCTGTCGACAGAAAATGACATCACAAATGCTCACAATGACCAATCACGGCTGACCTGTTTTCTGAATCTGAGCCGTGATTGGTCGTTGTGAGCAGTTGAGGCTATATGAGGAGGAGCTTTTGAACCCTCCGAAGAGTCTTTCTAGAATTTGAAAACCACGTGTGCTCGAGTCGCGCCGGAAGTGACCAAAAATAACGCCTTTGGACGACGGCGCCAGTGAATTTGGACACAGCCGATGTCTCCCGGCTGGCTTGCGAACGCCTCGGGATCCCCCAGCAGGCGCTGGACGTAGTGGCTAGGGAGAGCGAAGTCTGGGCTTCCCTGCTTAAACTTCTGCCCCACAACCTGACTTCGGGTAAGCGGAAGAAAATGATGATGATATTTCATGGTAACTTCCAATTTAAGGAATCGGGGACGGCAACAAATGTTAACTTTCCGGTGTTCAAAGTTGTTCAAAATAGTCTTTTAAATTGTATTTTTAGAATATGTAATCACATCAATGTGTTACATTTTGCTTAAAGAGGAAGTCAACCCAAATGTATTTTTTCCAGAATATGTTCTATGCGGGCCTACGTGTTGAAAAACGGCATTCTGATGACCGGTAATATTGCCTTTGCGGAATGAGTTAAGCAGCAACATTTTTTGTCATCACAGGTGGCGGCCATATTGTCACTTCTGTTGACTGTAAATGACATCACAGATGCTCAGGGCTCAGATAACAACCAATCATGGCTCAGTTTCAGAAAACAGGTCAGCCGTGATTGGTTGTTACCTGAGCCAGATCACCCCAATTTAGATTTGGGGTTTTCATGTCTTAGTCCTAGAATTCATGACCAAAATAATACTCACATTCTGAATATGCACATTAAGTGTCGGATTCCCTTTTTTACTTCCCGCCCAATGTATATTTTCCAACTGTGTTTTTATTCTCATTCGACTTGTCCTTGTGCCTCATCCTCATCTAGTAAAAAACTAGATAAGAGTCTTTTAATTGTGTCAGTAGTAGCAGAGAGGAGTGTATTGATCTGCCTCAGTGGGCCGCATACAATGAAATGGATTGAAACAATCAAAGTCAGCCCGAGGGCAAGCACAGGTCTAATCTTTGAGGGGGATGTGTTTTGGAAACACATTTAACCACTTTATAGACATGAACATGCCTAAATGTGCTTGTATTGTTATGTTGCGTCCAGCCACGACGTACACTGTCAGACACATTACCGGCACCCCTTCTGTGTGTGTGTGTGTGTGTGTGTGTGTGTGTGTGTGTGTTTTGTTGTCATCAAATTCCAGCGTGATCAGTCTTCTATTCTAAAAATACTTGCCAGGGCAAAGAAACTTGCTGCTCAATAAGCAAAAAAAAAGGAACAAAGATTGCATCATTTTTGCCCTCATGCGTCACGAAGATGACAAGTGTTGTCCTTTTTTTTTTTTTTATTTGCGTTTCCACCCGGCTGCAGCTGCCGTTTTTGAAAGTTTGATTGACATCTCATCAGCAAACATCATCACTGCATGGAGCTCTTGATGAATAATAGCGGCATGCACATGTGCAAGCAGCATGCTCATAAAAGCTTACACAACTACTTAGCTTCCTAATAGTATAAAGGTGGTTTTCCAATTCATTATATTTATGACCATTAGTCTGCCTTGCATCTGGATTTATTACAAAATAGTTATCATAATACAATACAATTGAGTATGTATAAAATGCATTCACTTTTAAATTGTTTTCGTGAACCAAAATGAACAAAATTACATGAATAAAATGTATCTATTCGACTGAATGCTCATGTGTGCTCTGTCTGGAATATGTTGCTTGTGATTGTCTGGCAACCACTCCAGGGTGTAGTCAGCTGGGATAGGCTCCCACTCCAGGGTGTAGTCAGCTGGCTCCAGCTGCCCCACGCGAGCCTGGACAGAAAATGAGGTACTGTATTGAAGATGGTGTGGCGAGGAAGGTTTGAGAGGTGTCTCCATTAGTGATGAGCAGTCAAGGCCAGTGAGGCCTTTTCTGTTGGCATAAACACTACCAGAAGCACTGACCTACATTTACAACCTAAATTCTTATATATTTGCCATTAAATAATCATATTTAATCAATGTAATAATTTATTCCCAACTTTTTTTGTTGTATTTTCTTTCTTAGCATTTCTTGTGACTGCACTGTTTTTTTTTTTTTTTTTGCCCAATCAGATTTCAGCCTCAATTTGTTGCCATGTCCAATCTGCCCAAGGCCTTCAGAATCAACAGGGCTGGCTGATGTAATTTAAATATATTAGTAATGACTTTTTCTCTCACCATTCAGGTTTGAAATGAAATCCTGACAGTGCCAGAGCGCTGGCACTTGCTAATGACAGCATTTGTCCCTTCCTTGGTTAGGTTGTTGATAGCAAAACTTGTTGAAGCAAAACAGGTTAAAACACTAATACCTTTAATAATCACCATCTCTGGTGAGTTTGATGTATTTTGTTTGAACATTACAGTTTCACAATGATTCTGTTCTCTTTTTTGGTTTCAGTTTGACTGCCATTGACGTGTGCTCTCA
Organism: Filicampus tigris; assembly: GCF_054856515.1. Classification (NCBI taxonomy): domain Eukaryota; kingdom Metazoa; phylum Chordata; class Actinopteri; order Syngnathiformes; family Syngnathidae; genus Filicampus; species Filicampus tigris. Next base: position 9,135,958 of record NC_141222.1, read on the forward strand.
CAAAAGCAACATGTCATGCACACAGATTGTCTGTGGCTGTTAATGGAGTGGAGATGTGTCATCAGTCATAGGGTTCGGGTTATCCGACATGTTCAATGTGTGTCTTGTAGCGTAGTATGCTAATTGGCCACGGGTTCGCCTGTTGAGCTGTGGAGCAACACTGCCCTCTGCTGGCAGTATTCATCAATACACGGTGAAATTCGCCAGAAACCCTTGCTTTAAGGAATCAATGCGACGAATTAAAAACATTTGAAGTATTTACATTATTTTGGATCTTCATTACCAATTTCAATAAATTCCACTGGAGTGACCTGAAGTTGATCTTAAACTTATTGAAATGATCTTAAATTAAAAATATCTGCGCTTGACAATTACAGGGGGAGTCTAAGGGTCTTTGATGAGTAAGTACAGTAGCCCACATTTGTGAGTAAATTGAGATGAGGTCATCATCTTTTCAATATTTGTAGGGCCTACGTTTTGCGACACATGCGGTCGTGGAGTGCCATGAGATATCTATTCTATTCTATTCTATTCTATTCCAGGTAATCCGCCAAATAAAGCCACCAAAAGGACCATCAAGCAGCGCTTCCTCAAACTGCTGCCCTGCTACCATTCTGGTTCCAGCCCATCCATCAATCAAAGCAAGTGGCCCTTTGCGTCCTGTTAGTCACGTCATGCATCTCCTGTGCTGTAATCTGTATTTTTCGTGTCTCCCTGCTTGTGCAGATAGCGTAAGTGACGAGGCTGAGCTGTCGACAGTGCGTTACCGACCCGAGGGCCTCGAACGTCTCATGGGGCAGACCAGCTTCAGTAAGAAAGAGCTGCAGGTCCTCTACAGAGGATTCAAAAATGTGAGTCCCGTTGGCAACATTTGCTCTTGCCTGTAACCATGTTCAAGAGCGAGGGTCTTCATATCTTTTAATTGCAGGAGTGTCCCAGTGGTGCAGTGAACGAGGAGACGTTTAAAAACATCTACTCTCAATTCTTCCCTCAGGGAGGTCAGTTACAGTCTCTGTTCTTGCTTCTTAAAATACGACTACTGTCTTCACCAAACTCCAAATTTAAAGACAGTAATTACAAAGATGTTTAAAGAAATACCAGACAAACGCCACAAAAAAACAAACCACAGCAGTGTGCATAAAAGTGCCGGTCCATTGTCATTTTCAGTGTGGGAATTTGGAGTTATACACTCTAAAAACAGTTGGGTTAAAAACAACACAATTTGGGGTAAAAAATGGACCGATACACAAATTGGGTCAATTTTACCGACTTTCTTGTATTGTTTTGTACAAAACAGTCAATTTTTTAGGTTGTTTTGAACAAAACTACCCAGTTTTGGGGTTGTTTTCTGCAAAAACAACCAAGAAAGAGGGTCAAATTTTGACCCCAAATTGTGTTATTTTCAACCCAACTGTTTTTAGTGTGTACATAAGTCAGATGAAATTTTCTTTGTCATTTTAAACTCAACACCAAATGCAGCGACTTCGATATATGAACCAATGACAAAGAAACCACCAAGCTCTCATTTATAACAAACTTGATTTGCTCTATATAGTGTATAAAAAGCTTACAGCTTTTATTTTATTTCAAAACTAATGTGGGAGTTTGGGAAACCCCATCTTATGCAGAGTACAAGGCTTAAGATGTTAAAAAAATATATATGTGTGTGTACCCTACGAACTGATTTTTGATGATGTGGGATTCCACACATATTGAGAGGGAAAAAAAATCATCACGTGTCTTAAAAATGTATTTAAAAATCACACCAAATTTTGAGGTATTTAGGGACATGTAGACAAAGTTTCATCAGATTTGTACGATACTGAAAAAAATTATACGGTGCCAAATTTTTAGGGGGAGACGCAGGGGAGCCGTCCACCGGGATAAGCCAGTCCTTGTTTTGCCAGCGATAGTGTGTGAATCCGATAGCCAGACAAACAACAGGCAGACGTGGGTCACACGGCAGAAATGGCTTTGCACAGACACGCAAATCACAGGCCAGTCCATTGTTTTGAAAAGGGGTCATTTTTGCTCCCTTTCTTTAAAATGTCATAACTTCCTTCATTCTTAACATAGACATGATTTAAACAACGTTTTGCTCCTTTATTCAAGCTCTTTTTGGTGACATTGGTCTTGCTGATACATTTAAAAGAGATCTGAATTTTGTTGTCACATACCTAACTTTCATCCCCAAATCACTTACCAAGCACTTTTTATGTGTTTTTTTTTTCATGACTGTCACTTGTGAATCAACCCAACCGTCCACAAATCTGAACAGTAACATTAGCATTGATGCTAGTGCTAACAAAATGGGAAGTGTGGGATTTGGGCCAGCTAAATCTGTATAGCGCTCATATAAAGTGCTCCTTTTCTAGATACAAGTACGTATGCACATTTCCTGTTTGAGGCTTTCGACACGCACAACATCGGATCCGTCAGTTTTGAGGTAAAACACACAACAAAGGTTGACTGCTATAGGCAACGTGTCAAATGTGACATATCTAGCTTGCTTGGCTTTATGCAGGATGTGGTTTAGAAGAGAAACAAAAGTCAAGTCCAGTTAGGTTTCATGTGTAACAGCAATATCACCTTAATTTCTCTCTTTTATGTCCCATTTGTTTTTTTGAACTTGGCCGTAGGACTTTGTCCTAAGTCTGTCCATCATCCTCAGAGGCTCCATCACAGATAAACTCAACTGGACCTTCAACCTGTACGACCTCAACAAGGACGGCTGCATCACTCGAGAGGTGCCGGCGCTCTTCACTAAAAGTGTCTTTTTTTATTTCCCTATCAGTGTTTTACTAACAGCTTGTGGCGATGACTTGTTTTGGTCAGGAGATGACGGACATCATGCACTCCATTTATGACATGATGGGCAAGTACACATACCCCTGCATGAGGGACAGCGCTCCCAAGGACCATGTGGACCGCTTCTTCCAGGTTGGAAAAACATAAGAAATATAAAACAAGTAGGCGGCAGCACAGTGGCATAGTTCAAAGGTCAGCAATTGTGTAAGAAACTGGTAGCCCTTCACATTAATTAGTACCCAAGAAGAAGCTCTCAGTTGCAAACTGTTGCACATGAATATAGATCAACGCTGATGCTGTGTCACCTTGTAGAAAATGGACAAGAACCAGGACGGCGTCGTCACCATCGAGGAGTTCTTGGAGATGTGCCAAAAGGTGGATTTTGTTTTTTTTTTAACTTTATTTCCAACATGAGTCAACAAGATATGAAGAGCACATAACCCGCGCCCCTCCCTTCTAGGATGAGAACATCATGCAGTCCATGCACATGTTCGACAACGTCATCTAAAGGGGGAGTCGAATGTTCCTACCATTGGAGCTCCACCTCAGCGCTGCAGCGTGTGCGTGCATGTGTGTGTGTGCTTGGTGGACTTGAACACGTCACCCCGCATAGTGACCAAGTCGCTTTGGTCTGATTCCAAACGGATAGAAGATTTGTTGGAGCCGTTCAAGGCTGAAGCAGGATGGTGGCCCTATTCTCGAAAGAATTTAGTAGGAAATGAAGGGTGGTTCGCACATCTGCCTCATAGTTCTTGATGTTCAGGGTTTGAATTTGGCCGTCTCATGTGGAGCTTGCATGTTCTCCCCATGCTCGCTTGGGTTTCTAAGACTACTGATAGGTTGATTAAAATCAAGTCCCAAATTTTCCTTTCAATAATATCAGACTCAAACTTATTGTCATTCAGTAAAAACATCGCAGACGCTGTCACAGAACAAAATAAAGACACCAAATAGATTAGAAAAACCCAGACTAAAAACAACCCATATATGTTATAAATAAATATGATGTAAATTGGTTTGTGAGGGTGGTGTTTTCTCTTGTTTTCTCTGGTCTCTTTTGGGTAGTAAGCACTGGCATTATAGCTGTCATTTTGAAGCACACATAGTATACTCAGGGAGATATTACAAATGTCTGCTAGGGCTTAATATGTTCTATGTGCCCCTACTAGTCTAAAATGAATATTTTGTTTGTGGAATATGAATCAAATCAGCAGCAAAATCCACCCGTTTTTATCCATCTCAGGGAGCTGCCGTCGAAATGACATCACAGTGCCCGAGAGCTCAGGCAATGACGTTCGTTTGCAATCTGAGCCCTCGGGCACTCGCATGTCGTTTTCAGTCGAGTGGCAGTTGCAAAATGGCCGCCCCGTTAAAAACAGGTGGATTTTGCTGCTTACCTCATATCCCCAAAAATGCATTATTAATCAGAATAGCGTGTTCAGATTCGTGGGGGCGCATAAAAAAAACATTGTAAAGGAAAAATTCTGACTTGACTTTGCTTTACAGACTAAATTATCCATAGGTGTAAATGAGAGTACGAAAGGTCGTTCGTCTACTCTCTTTCGGTACCTTGTGATTATCTGATGATCAGTCCAGGGTGTACTGCATGGCCCTTACTCATTTAAAATGTAGGTAATTACTATTTGACAAAACTCTCTATCATTTCCTACTTAATTCTCCTAAATTAGAACACAGATGTTTACCCTGACACGTATGATCCACGTGACAGACATGAGGCTGTGAAATCACGCAATAACGTGGACATGGTGTTAAGTCACTTTCCGGGCTGTTGTGAACCACTCACATTTATTCGGATCGTATCTTGTCTGCATGACGTGTGGTCACACAATCCATGTGTTAAAATTTTTTCTATTGGAATGTGATGATAAGGATGGATGACAATAAAACCTCACAGTTATGATGTAACAACTGCTCCTCTGTCCAATCCATTAATGCTTTGCTACAGAAGACTTTGGCCTTGCTGTGTGGCGTTCGCATGTTTTCACCGTGCACTCCAGCATCAGGTGTAGTGAAGACAATAAATTGTCGTTAGGATATGGACGTGAGGTCCACACATAGTCCTCAACTGATGTCTTGCTCTTCTTTATCCAGCAAATTCCTGCCTTTGAAAGTGAATCAACAGCACAGTGCACTATTCTGTTGATTTACTTTTTTTTTTTTTTTTTTTAAGGTACTGCGCACACAAAATCTCATTATGGGACACATGTCTGAAAATATTTAAAAGGTGTTTAGTATCCACATTACTTTGATAAACGATGACAGTCTTTGTGATGAGTTTTAGTGTGCCAAGTGCCTCATTTGTCAACTGTTATTTTCACAAATGACAACAAACAAAATGCATATATTATGTTACCAAATTCCTGCACTCGTGCAACAAGATTAAAACCGAGCCTATAGTGTTTGACGGAGAACTAAACAAGTTGTCATTGAGTCACTGCCACTAAAAAAAGCTCGATCGCAAGATCAAACAGGCAATTCACTTCTTTCCAACTAAAAAAATAAAAAACATGGACAAGTAGGTTTAATATATCCTTTAATTTTATTTAACAAAATTTCAGTAAAAACTCTTAGTAAGTACAAATTTCCCTGTCAGTAGTGTTTCTCCAGCTGGCGTCCCGACTATATTAAATCCACAAAAAAGAAATCAGTCAATCTGTTGAAGCAATGTGTCAATCAGACTTTTGACATCAAATTGGAAATAGTTACAGACACACAAGCTCTTCTTTTCGGTTAAAACTGACACGTGTTGTTATTCTGGCGAAGCAAAGTACGCAATCCTTTTCCCATAAAATATAAAAGAATAAAATGTGAGAAACCACTGATAAAATGAAGCATCTCGTTTAACAACATTTGCTCTCCTCAATGTAAAGGCGTGTCTCCTGCCCCATTTGTTCTCTGCGGGTGTGGCAAACTCGAGCACTGCGTGTCTGACACTTTGGGGTTACAGTGGTAGAAAGCTGACGCTGTATTGTCAAAAGTGACTCTTCTTTTAAAGGCCTTGAAAAGAACGATGCGCAGGTTCACACTGTCCCACCTGCGGCAGTGTTGTCAACAAAAATGCAATCTATGTGATGTTCACAAAATGAAATCTCTTTGGCATAGATTACCCACCCGGAAGCAGAAACGCACACACAAACGCACACTTTAACTTCTATGCACACGTACACGCATTCTTTTTCCAGCGTGTGTAAATGATCCTCAGCAATGTTAGGATATAAAACATATGTAAGCCCTGTTAAGATTAGGAGTCCCGTACTCATTGATAATTGCATATATTACACATAAAAGGAATCAAGATCTTTGTTCCATTGTAGCCCGCCGGCCCACTTTTGGAAAGTTCTCCTCTCTGGCATCTGTTGGAAAGGAAACAAAAGGACCTTAAAAAGTAGGCAAGAAAATATTTGGGGAGGTTATTTATGATGAATGAAACATTTTTCAGTCATCTTCAAAATGCAGTGAATGAAAATATTAATGAGTAGATGTCTTTAATCTGAAAGATCAAATGTGTTACTATGACAAAGGTTCCTGAACCCCCTTGCTGTAAAAATTCTTTTTTGGTCATTGGGAAATATTAGGTGAACTGACTATCAATGCTGGTAGGGATTGTTTAAAGGGGACATGATTCAAAATTCCTTTTACAGAAATTGTTTGTATAGTTGAGGGCTGAGGCCTGACCACATAAAGTGAATCTTTTGTTTTGTGCATTATTTGCCATTTGTCAAATTTACATATTAACACCGCCACGCAAATTTTCTCTGCCCATTTTGGCTGAAAGATCCGCCGTTTTCAAGGGCTGATTCAAAGCCAGTAAGTAAGCAGAGCTGCGGTGTTAGCACAGGTTAGTGCTAGCTAACAGTATTGGCTTCTGATAACCAGCACATAATGTTGTAAAAAGCATACTGTTACGGCAAGTCGGCAACATTCGCTGCATGCGCCACAGGCACAGATCCACTACATTAATTGATATAGTGGAATTCAGAGGTTTGGTGAGGAAGTGCCGCCTCCATGAGTGAAAATAAAATAACGCTTTGAACGGACGCTAGCCGTTTTTCTTCACTATCTGCCGTACCCGCTCGCCTCGGACCACCGCCCCAGCTCCACATTTGACACAAATTCTCCCTTTTTCAGATTTTTGGGGGAACCAATTGACCTTAAATCTCGAAAAATGTCACCTATTGCTTTTTTGTGCTATTTCTGAATTACCCTGTGATGCTACCGCATGTCTCCAAAGTCCAGTCTATTAGAAAAGTAGTGTTTTGGCGCAATCCTGCCTCATAAAAAAAAAGAGTGCTTTGAGACCATTTTATGGCATGTATAGGCAATTACAAACCTTTTCGTAGGGTATCAATTACTCACTTTTTTTCCGTTATTCTCAACAGGGCTCAGGCCTCACTATTCGTGGGTGATTACCGTAATCTCAACCAGGGTGATACGAGTGGATGTTAAGTATGCTGTGATTTTTTTTTTATCCATTGTGTATTTTGACCAATAAATGTTGGACCTTTCATTAAGACCCGTGTACCATTTTAAATTTTACAAACAGTTGCATAATATGTCTAATCTAGTGAATGTTGTTGTGTTTAATTCCTTGTGTTGCTTATGTGCGAAGAGACGATTTATTATGGAACTGATATGCTCGGTACACGTGCGCTGTTGTATAATGAATGACAAGTACATTTATGGCATGCGGTGCAGTTACATTCGTGTTTCTGCGGTGCGCTGACCTTTAGTAAGGCTCAAACTGCTGTTGTCTGTCGTAGACCATGTTGGTGGCGTAATCGTCATGCATCAAGTTGGTGTCCACGGTGTCCATGGGAATGTCGCCTGCGTAGCCGCCAAAGTTTTGAAAAGGAGCGTCCAGCTCTGCAAAGACATGAGCACATTTTCCATCTTGATATTGACACCAGCTGCTGCTGTTGTTTTTGCGAGGGTGGAAGAAAAAAAGTTTCTGATGTGCGGTTACAGGGGGGGGAAGAGAGAAAACGGAGTATGTATTTGATATGCTTGATATACAGCTTAAGGACCATGTACTAGTATGCTCTTTTTGTCTCACTAGTGAGACAATTCAGCGCACTAATAGACCAGCTGACTTACTATGAATGTTTCTTCCACTACTCTATGACATTTCTGGACACTAGTGGAAAAACATGACGAGTATACACACAGTCATTCTACTTGTGCGCTGAATTGTCTTACTAGTGAGAACTAAGACTGAACATTACTAGTATGTGGACCTTAAAGTAAGCTGCATATCAAGGGTATCAAATCATGCCGTTTTCTAGCATGGTGCTAGAAAGTCCCCCAAAAAAGGAAAAAAAAAATGGTGGCTGATTGAAGACGGAACAAGTAAATGTGTAAATCCAGAGTGAGCTTCCGACTAATCAGATGCAGAATTGACATTTGGGGGCTGTGTGTTTCCTGGAAGATGGCTCCGTGTGTGACTGTATGTTGATGATGATCTTGCGGTTAATGCTGAGCAATGTGTTGTGTGCGCACATTCCGGTCACATGTCCTCACCATCTTGGTAGGGTGCTTCCATGGTGACACTGTTGTGGGCCTGCAGAAAGGTCAGACAAGGTAAGCTAAGACCGCTCGGCATGTACAGTCTGTAAGTCGGCGTGCCGCACGCTCACCATCTCCCAGGCGACGGGGTCGTGCTTGAACATGGAGTGTGTGAGCTCCCTGGAAACTCTCTTCTTGTGCTCGGCGCTCTTATCCTCGGAGATGCGGAAGAGGACAGCGGCAGCGTATGTGGCTGAGGAGGAAATCAAAAGAGTACGGTAGCGGTTCACGGTCACCGTACGGTCTTGTTGGGAACGCTAAAGTTACTGTTAAGGAGACTTCAATGAGGCGGCCCGCTGCATCTGCTTTATCGCTATTTTCAGTAGCTATTTTCATGACCGAGTCAATACAAGCTGTCTCAACCTAGTAGCAACATGGTTCCTGTAATGGCAACAAAACCCATATTGGACTGCATCCAGTATGTGCTCTCTTTGATGAGTCAGTAATTAAAAACTAAAAGGTAAAGGCATCTTAGTTTGAAACCAACAAAAGAGTACAGAGCGTGCTGTCAAGTGTCCTACCGATGCCCTCGTTGTCTGAGTGCAGCAGCTCCATCAGCGGAGAAGACGCTCCCTCGCCATCGATGGCCTCAGCTGATTGTTTGTCCAGCGCCAGTTCGCAGAGAACGCCCGCCGCCACACGCTTCACATTGTCTACTGGCGAGTAGAGGAGCTGGCAAGGGCGAGGAGATTTTAGAATGAGAAAAAAAGCAGCCCGGCAAAACAAAAGAAGGCAGTGAAAAAAAAAACCCAAAAAGTGTTTGGCTTCTGGTACCTGAACAAAAAGAGGAATGGTCTGCAGGTTGGCGATCTCTGCTCTGTTGACAGGATCCCTGGCCAGGATGTGCAGAGCTCCTGTACAGCCTTCCACTATCTCCTCCATCCTCACTCCATCCTGACAACACACGTGACAAGAGATGAACATGTATGTTCGGATGAATATTCATGCGCGGCCGCTAAAAGCTGTCGGATCATGCACCTGGTATGTCTGCTGGTTGGTCGAGCCGTGTTTCTGGGCATCCTGGTGGGCTTTGAGCAACAGGTTGACCAGGCGGGGGATGGCGCCCGCGTCCCTCAGCGGGGCCTGATTGTCCGGGCACAGGGCCAGGTTACGGATCAGGCCCACCACAGCCTTCAAGACAGGAAAACAAAGAAACAAGTCACACCACTGCTCACTGTGGGAAAACAAAGGCCCAAATGTACTTGCGGGTATACTTTTTGGGGGTTTATATAATATTCGATATTATCTTCAGTGGTACCTTAACTCATTCACTGTTTGTCTTTTCACAGTCCAGCCACTCAATCCCAGGAACTTATTTATATATTTTTTCAAACGTAGGGTAAAAGGGTGTCTGAAAATGTCTGGCAGTGAATGAGTTAAAGGGGAAGTCAACCCAAACATCTTTTTTTCAAGAATATGTTCTCTGCAGGCCCACTAGGCATACCAAACAAGGCATACTGATTAATATTGCAATCCACCTGTTTATAGCCCTCTTAGAGGGCGGCCATTTTGTCACTTCTGTCGACTGAAAATGACATCACAGTTGCTCAGGGCTCAGGTAACGACCAATCACAGCTCATCTTCAGAAAACAGGTCAGCCGTGATGTGTCGTTACCTGAGGGTGTGTGATGTCATTTTCAGTCGACAGAAGTGACAAAATGGCCGCCCCCCGAGATGGCTAAAAACGGCTGGATTTTGCTGCTTAACTCATATTCAACAAACGCAATATTAACCAGAATGCCGAGTTTCAACTAGTGGGCCTGCTGGCAACATATTCTTGAAAAAAATATGTTTGGGTTGACTTGCGTTTTAACAAGATTTGTTCTTTGAGCAAACTCTTGACTTAGGCACAAGTCACTTTGCCGGCGCAAATGACTCTCTATCATTCCGCTGCTCGCGCTACCTTAATAACTGGCCAGTAGTAGGGCTGGTTGAGGAGCTTGACGATGGCCGGGATGCCGTAGTGCCTCCTCACTGCGTTCTGTGCCACCTCAGCCTGCTGGTGGCGTGACGTCAGGTGGCGCAAAGCGCAAATGGCGGGCTCGGTCACGTCCTCTTTCTCGCCGGCGCGCAGGATGGCGTGGATCAGCGCCTCGATGCCGTTGCTCTGGGTGACCAGAGTTTTATTGTAGGCGTTGTTGCATGTGAGATTAGACAAGATCCCGGTGGCACAGGTGAGCATGTTGATGTCATCTGAGCTCAGCAGGTTGACCAACACCTGCAGCAGGCTGTCCATTCCCTCCTGAAACACGTCAGAGAGATATATTGTCACGTGAAAAACAACAAGAAATGATTCATATCTGATTGTAGGGGTTCTTGGGACTCGTCTTATCTGCCACCCCTCAAATGCAAGTCCTCAATTCATAATCTCAAATTGTACTTATCGAGGGATCTGAGCTGTGCCATGCCTCCGTGGGGCCCAAAGCAAAATTTTTTTGGGGGCCCTCTATTTCTGCCAATAATATTGATTACACTGGTCAACAGCAAATTTTAATCAGAGCTTTATATGTACTTAAAAGTATTTTTACACTGATTAAAAATATATATATATCCTTTTTTTTTCGAGCAAATCAGCTTGTTGAGATTTTTTTTTTAAGTTTGGCCTATAAAAGCTTGTGCAATAATACTTTACCATGTGTTTTAATTCATAGATCTGATGTTTCTGAAAATTATTCTGCCTGTTGCTGAACCTAAACATTAATTAATAAATATAGGTTGTATGTTATTCCAAGTAATAAAAGCACACTGGGAGAGTGAATAATGAGACCTAAAAAGCTGTACAAGAACAGAGTTTTAGATAAAAAGATAATACAATAAAATATACATTTAACTTTTGGATTGCTCAGTTCTTCCTCCAAAAATAAAATAATAATAAAAAAAAAAATACGACTCCAGTCTTGTCTGACTGTTAATTGTTCGTGGGGGGCCCCATCGTGGTGGCGGGGCCCTCGGGGCCCTGAGAAGGTGCTTAGTTCACTTGTGCCTCGGCCGTGCTCTGTCAGGGGGAACATTAGTCTACAAGAGAAAACACACCTGCTTGGTGGCAGCATCAGACAGGTTCCTGAGTGTCCAGAGGCAATTCTGCATCAGACGCTGGCTGCTGCCAGTCAGGTGTTTACCCAGAGCCTGCATCCCACCTGGAGCAGGGAACCGACACAGACATGGATCAGCTCACAAGCACACCATCTCATAAAATGTGCTGTCGTGTAACCTTGCGGTTCATGAGAAGCCATTATCCACGTCTCCATTAACAAAGAGTCGCCACACCTGCATAACTGGCTTATGCTCACAGGTGTGTGTGTGCGTGTGTGTGTGTACACTGAAAAGACATTTCTCACACACCAGCCTCTACAATGGCAGGCTTGTTACTGGGGCACACGGACAGGACTTTGAGGACACGGCTTGTGGTCCACAGCAGCTTTTCGTAGTTGTAGTTCCTCATGATGTGAACAAGACCCTCGGGACCCCCGTTGGCAAGGATGATGAGCTGTGACAAAGACATATTAAACATATAGACGGACAGATAAATAGATGTCTGGATGGATAGAAAGGAATATGCGAAGAGGTGTATATTTAGTAAATAAAACTTCACTTCACACTCTTAAACGCCAACGCTGTTTGAAGGGGAAGTCAAGTCAAGCTTTTTCAAGAATATGTTTTACGCAGGCCCACTAGTTGAAACAAGGCATTCTGATAAATATCGCGTTGGTGGAATTAAGAGTTTATCCACCCGTTTTGAGCCATCTCTGGGGGCGGCCATTTTGTCACTTCTGTCGACTGAAAATGACATCCCAGTTGCTCAGGGCTTAGGTAATGACCAATCACAGCTCACCTGTTTTCTGAAGCTGAGCCGTGATTGGTCGTTACCTGAGCCCTGAGCGGTTGTGATGTCATATTCAGTCGACAAAAGTGACAAAATGGTCGCCTCCTGAGAAGGCTAAAAACAGGCAGATTTTGCTGCATAACTCATATTCCACAAATGCAATATTAATGAGAATGTTTTGTTTCAACTAGTGGGCCTGCTGGGAACATATTCTTGAATAAAATATGTTGGCGTTGACTTCCCTCTTAAAGGAATGCAGTGTGTACACTTTGAACAAAGCTGTGACCTGTCCAAGCATGCAGAGTAATTTCACATTACACATTTGATTCTATAAACCACACCTAAACCTGACTGAACCTGTATTGTGTACAGACGCCACACCCAAATCAACGCATGCATACACGCACCACAAAGTACGGCGCTCGACAGATGTTAAGTGTATACTTGCTTTTGTACAATGCGGACAGTCCGCCGTGACGCCCACACGCACATAAACGCACCTTGCTCTCCTGATTGCCGTAGGACAGCAGCTGCAGACAGTCGGTAGTGATGGCCAAAAACTTGGGGTTGCTTTTCTTCAGAAGGGGGACCATCCTCTGCAGGCCGTCAGCCAAGCGGACAGCCATTTTGGCTCCCTCCTGGTGCAGGAGCAGGTTGTGCAGGGTGGTGATGGCATAGAAGAGCACCGATTCCATGGGAGAGCTGAGGGACATCGCAGAGGGATGGGATAAAGTACCAGGAAGGAACAACTGCCCTACACATGTCGAGTGTAATTAAGCCTCGAAGCCTCTGTGATAAATAGAAATCAAAGTATACATTGGAGCGGTAAAAACATCGTGAGAAGCTAGTGTCCCATCACCCCGCTCGGAAATAAACATCGTCCGACCACTCTAGGGTGCAAGGAAAGTTCTTACATTGCATGTGTTACGGACGTTTACTCAAACTTTGGAACAGCAACGCTTCAAACAACAGGAAAAGGCTGGGCTGCTCCACTCATGGTGTCACATGTCATCAGCCTGCCGGTGCAAGTGCACATGAAGGCCATGCGGCGAGTACCTGAGCATGCGGACAAGCGCAGGGATGCCGCCAGACTTGAAAATGGAGAGCAGGCCCTCCCTTTTGTGCGAGAGATTGTGGAGGATGCTGGCCGTGGCCCTGGCCGTCTCCATGTCGTTGGTGTTCTGCATGGCTCGCACCACAGCAGACACCACCTGAGGCGACTGCATCAGCGCGTGGCGGGACGCCTCCTTGCGTGTTAGCTGGTTGACAATCTGCGCTGCCTTGCTGACCACCACCTGATGGAAAGAGCATTAGTCCCATTGGTTGACATGAGAGTGAAAGAGAATGCAAAAGTGTCCAGCAACCCTTCAATACAGAATACAGGGCGGCCATCTTGAAATGGTGGACCGCCTTCCGGGTCTGGACCGAGTCACATCCGAGCGGATATCGAAGTTATTGCCGTTCTTTGTTTTTAAATCCCTTTTAAGAGTGTGTTTCAAAAGCACTTTGTAGTTGTGTGTTTTTGGGAATGCATTTCTTGATGTTCATACATTGTTGCCCTTTATAGTCGGGATCAAAATACTTCCTTCAATGGCAGATTATTCATTTCTTCCTGATAAACAAATTACGGTACTTTTGCAAACCACCAATGTGGTGAAAAGAAAAAGGAAAACTTTTGTTTTGCTGTTGTTTGACAGGTTGTCTATACAGTTTAGAGGTTGTGGAGTTTGCATATTCTCGCCATGCCTGAGTGGCTTCTCTCCAGGTACTCCAGTTTCTTTGTGTACCAAATCAATTTTTGCAGTAAATTGAAATTACATCAATATGTTTCAGTTTTGTGAGGGGGGGAATGTAAAGACAAACTGCTTTTAGAAAGTATTATCACTGTACTGGTACTTAGCGACAAGCTGAAAGTGAAACTGTACAGTAGTGCTGCTGTATTGTGCCTTAAAAGGGGAACTAAAGCTAAAATGTCAAACCTTTAAATGGCCTCACCCCACCATGCCACTCTGAGCTCCTCCACCCCTTTTAACACCTTCCTGGTTCCTCCAGTAGGTCAGGCTGCTGGTGTTGCTAAGCACAGGCTCAGAGGCCGTTGCCGGCCCCTCCATTTGGAATGACCTTCCGGGAAACGTTAGGCAAGCCCCTTCTCTGTCCATCTTTGAACCTCATCTTAAAACACATTTTTATTCTTTGGCTTTCAAACCAGCAGAAGACTCTGCATTGTTTTAATGTTTTATGGTGTTTACTGTTTTAGTGTTATGAATTGATTGTTTTCACTCTCTTTGTTATTGTATGACTACGTTTGACTCCATGTACAGCACTTTGTATGCAGCAGTGGTTGTTTGAAGTGCTCTATAAATAAATTTGAGTTGAGTTGAGAAAAGATTTTACAGCAAAATACATTATATGCCAGCACTAGGAAAAACCTGTACAATTCACAACAGATTGTAAAAAGCGATTGATTTTCTCATTTGATTTCCGTGTACATCAAGGCTGAGATGGAAAACAGGCAGCAGTCATTAGAGGAAGCGTTGCCAAGTGTAAAAGCATTGCACATCAACTTTTTCATGCGAATGAGATCCGCAAAAAAGGTTCCACATCAGCTCACAACGCGGTGAGTACATGTAGACAATGACATTTATGATTATGGTTTATTGTGGAGCTTGTGATAACATTGAATATGTAACTTGTTGCTGCTGAATATTTACCTTGTGTATGGTTTTCTTAGTACGGTAAATGAAATGTGCAAGAATTGGCCAACGCACGTCTGTCCCATTCAATAAGCGCTTGAAAGTTAATCAGTGACCTGACTGTCCTTGTCCACATAAGAGGAATTTACAATACTCTAAAGAGGAAGTCAACCCCCAAACAATCTTTGTAACGTGTTATATGTGCCTTCACTAGTCTAAACACGGCATTGTGATAAATATTGCCTTTGTGGAACATGAGTGAAGCAGCAAAATCCTACCATTTTTAGCCATCTCAGGGGGCGGCCATTTTGTCACTTTCTTTTGATTGAAGATGACATCACAACTGCTCAGGCCTCAGGTAACGACCATTAGCAGAGCCCTGAGCAACTGTGATGTCATTTTCAGTTAACAGCAAGTGGCAAACTGGCCACTCCCTTAGATAAACAAAAACGGGTGGATTTTACTGCTTAACTCATATCCCACAAAGGCAATATTTATCAGAATGCCATGTTTAGACTTGTGGGCCTGCTTAGAACATAATCTTGTAAAGGAAATTTGGGGGTTGAGTTCCCCTTTAACTGCAAAACTTCTTTTTCAATTCAGGAAATCATGTTGAGATTCGGTAATACAGAATTTGAGCAGAAAATGTCAAATACACTTGGCCAATAATATGTACCTGATCTTCATCATTGAGCAGTTTGGTGAGCTCAGGCACAGCACGTGTGGCGAGCTCCGCGTCATCTTGGTAGTTGATCAGATGAACGATTGCTGCCTTAAGCATCTGGGAGGGCTCCGCCAACCGCTGGACGTTGGTCAACTGGGACGGATCTGTTTGGGTCGTCGTCAAGATGGTCGTGCTGTCCTCCAGCGTCTCGGGGAACATGGCGGCCCGCACCCGCTGGCCTCTGGTCAGCACGTACTGCGAGTCTGGAAACGAATGACGGCGCTCATCGCGTCAATAGCCAAGAGGCCGCACCAGACGGTTGGACCTTTTCGTGTCATACCCGGCGGTTCTGTTGTGACAGTGGTGGTCATGGTGTACTGCTTGGAGGTGGTTAAGTCGCCGTCGTCATCTCGGACAGTGTTGGCTCCAGACTGGATCCCCGAGTCATATGCGTATCTCGTCTCCTGCCACTCCGTCACCTTCGCGACCCCGCCATCGAGCTCACCCACTGTCACACACACACACACACACACACACAGGCAGGAGGCCCCCAATGTCAGACCAAAGTGTTCTATTGTGGCTTCCATCATTTGGAAATGTCATTATTTTTGTGCTTCTCCATTATGTTGCAATTCAATCAACCACAAAATGACATTTGATCAAATCAGCTTTTATTCTTAGGTTCTATTAACCCTTCCAAGCACAATGGTCACTACAGTGGACAGCTATTTAAAAGTTGTTTTCGCCTATATTAATTAATTAAAAAAATCTTTATATTACAAATCATATCATCAAATCATAATTCATCAAAGTGTTAAGTAGCTAAATGAATGATAACATGACTTGGATGGCGCATCATGATCGCCATCAATATTTGATATGGATCCTCATCAAAGAATTGTACTGATGGGAAGACACAAACATGAATGAAACATTGGAGACGCGCAAAAGATGGGGATAATAATTAAAAATGAGACTTACATTGCATGGACATCCTTGCCTCCTGTAGTCAAAAACCTGAAGGAAAAAAAAAAAACAGACCAGGAATATCAGACATGAAGTACTTGTTCTGCATGAATGACGGCACACTTCATCTTATTTGTGTCGCGAGCACACAAGTCTCCCTTTTTTTTTTTTTTTTTTTTTCAAACAACAGTGCATTGAAAAATGTGTCCACCCCTTCAGCTAACAAGAGCAAATCATGAGGGAGTAAGAGAGAAGTCAGAGAGACTGAGATTAGACGCTTCTGCAAATTAGGAATGCTAGCTGGCCCTGCTGACCTCTCACCTCGGGCCTACGCCCAAAAAGTTGTGGGAGCAGAGCAGCCGATTGCTGACACATCGCAAACTGAAACCTGTCCTACTGGTTTCGCGTCAGCGTGTGTACATGTGTGCATGTGAATAGACAGTAAGTGAAATGTGTAATGTGATTGTGAATGTCGCACCCAAGCTTGTCTCTCCAACGTCTGCAACTTACTCTTTAGAAACCACTGACTGATAAACAGAAATAACTCACCAGACAACAAGAGATCAGACATCACTGGGATTTTTGGAAATGCGAAAAGTGTGTTTTATCCGCATTCCAGATGACGTAACAGACATTTGTCAGAGCATGTCTGATGTAAAGACTTCCCGTCTTCACGAATCACCTTTTTCCAGATCAAAACGTCTTGCTTGTAGCAGCGCACAACAACAGTCTAGCTAATAAGCTAATTCTTTCCATCCTACTGTTTTATTTAATCACATAAAAGAAGACTTTCTTCGTCTGGCCAAAAAGTAGCAGGCCTCAAGGAATGTTTTCCTCCTGCCCATTTCTGCAGCTGTGACATTATCCACCACAGAATCTTTGCTCATCACAGAAACATCTGCATTTTTAATAGCACTCTGCCTCAGACATTGGACTGATAACGCAGCCACTGTGCCGTTTTCGTCTTTGACTCTTGAGCATTGCATGTTAGCGCGTACAAAGAATAAAGTCGTTGCTTAAACAGACACAAAAAAGACTTCACACGTTGGATGTCTTCTCAAGACTTCTGAGAAGTCACAAAACTACACTGAAATGCTTCTTACAATTTCTAAATCAAATAAAATACCACCACTTCGCATACAATACATCTGTGAACAAATTCATACTGAATCAATATTTGGTTGGAGTGTGTAGGTCTACTGTACAAACACGAGCCAAGTTAGCATTTTGCCCATATTTGAGGTAATGATGCCATATTTTTTTCCAATCAAAATTTACGTGGGTTTCAAAGTACTCCACGCAGAGGGTCGTAATAATTCAACTTGTTATCGTTTGGAAAGAAAGCTACTTGTTTTCTCTCTGTGGACTCCTGTTGCCTGGAGCAGCATCTCAGCAGTTGTGTGGAGCTGCAGATCCTGCCTAACCAGGCTTCTTGACTACTTGCACCAACATGCTACATGACTCATGTGAGTATAAATCACTTGTACTGGGTGTGGCCTCTTGCCCATTAAGTGGTAACTGACCAAAGTCTGTTTATCAACCCAGAGATATGCATCCACAGAAACATTTTACTGATAAACCGCAATGGAAACAACACAAGTTTCCTGGCGCTTAGTTTTTTTTTTTTTTTTTTTCCCAGGGCGAGTCAGTGGGTTCAGTGAAATGCTGTGACACACCCGCATATCACCTCGGTAACCAAAACTCTGCATGGCCAGTGGTCCACGGTGGAGATTTTATCTGCTGACCCATCTGGTGGCAAAAAAACGGCTTGCTTTGCTTGCATGTGGATAAGGGGGGGGGGGGGGGGGAGTTGCTCTCATTTGCTACCCACAGTGATCCAAGCTAAAAAACAAGAGTAACATAATAATAAAATCAAAGTTCAAGTTCACTCTCATGTACTTCTGACTGGACTTTGCTCTCTTCCAGTTAATCAGTGATCTCATTTCATGCTGAGTGTATATTGCTCCATCAACACAATTACAGCAAATGCATAATTGCACAATAATACACAAAGCGACATGCTTTACTAAGAAGGAAAACTCCCACTGCCTTGTTGAGCAATGTCCTCCATGTACAGCACAAGATGAGGGGCTTCTCTGGAGTGGAACGCAAAAGCGGGGCAGATGGGAAGTGGAAGCTGCAGGTGAACAAGTTGCAACAGAAACGCTTGGCTTACGTCGCTCAGCGGGGCTGCTAAAACGCTACCGTGACATTCCACACAGACATAACACATTTGGACTGTGCGCTGCTCATGTCCTTCACCCTCGTCAAACCTGGCTTCCTAAAATTAATCTCGACGGCTTGCTCAATCATTTTTGAAGGCACTTGAGTAACAATGGAAATGCTCATGATGTGCTTAATCATGACAAACTTAGTGCTTTGCCTTTCACTCAGGCATGCTAGACAGGGAGTGTCTCCCCGCTCCCCAGTGGTGACAAGCTCTCAATAGGGGTGTGGCATCAGCGTGTGGGGGTGTACGCGTGGAATGATTGGGAATAATACACCTAAAAGCTGACTGGAAGGCCTCACTCAAGCGCCGGCAATTTATCCGTTAAAGTCTCTCAGAAAACAAAACGTGTGTACGTATTTCCACACTGAGTGTACTTATTAAAAGGCATTCCAGTGAGCCAGATTTGGACTTTGCTGGTCTAAGCGCTTCTTTCTGTCACAGCAGGAATGAATCAGCTCGAGCAGGAGGCCCAGGGGGTTGGAGCATTCATATGCTGCTTCCACTTCAGAGTGGATCCCAACATACATACTGCAATGATTTGCTAGTCACACTCCTACAAGTTTTGGCAAGAATGGGCTAAAATGACATGGCATTTGAACATTACCGTCTCTTCTCTTCATGCTTTTTCTCAGCATGATTTTTAAAATAAATATCATGTTAAACATACTGGGAGGGAGGTATATTGTATATTATTTATTTGAGAAAGAAACTGGTGTCATGCCAAATATGTTACTGGAACAGTTTTGATTTAGCTTAGCATAACAAAAGTATCATTTGGTTTCTTTTCAAATACAACTAAGTATAACAGGTAGCCACCATTTTGGGGGCAATCGAGCCACATTTGATAGTAAATGTTAGGACGGATGATCGAACAAAAAAAAACAACAACAATCTAGTTCAAAACAGCACAAGTCTTCCTTTGAGATTTTGATTGCATACACAAAGATTCGTGTTCATGAGGACCTGCAAAAAGCAACATTGAAATACAAAATGTTTTAACATGCATGCGTGGCTCCAGTCAATAAAGAAACCCGCATTAACGTGGCATTTCAAATTCCCGTTGTAGGCTTCTAGGTGGGTTCAGAATGGCATCAGAGGTTGCTGATTTTGTTTTCGATATGAAGCATGCCCATACTTAGCACTGCATGCACATCTGCTTCGTTTGTACAGAATACCTTCCATTTTCATTTAATTGTGTTGTTTCAGTTTCACTTTCATTTTGAAATGTTTACATTTTCAGGCTTGAAAATATTGCGTATGGCTTTTCTCTGATCACAACAACAACAGCAAACCACACTAATAAGTCGCCTTGTTTGGTTTTGATTTTTAACAGGCTTTCTAATGTCATGTTTAGACTGACATGCAAATAAAGCAGATTATGTTACCAGGAATCTGTAATGCTCGCACCATCTGCACGAAAACAGATCAAGTATTAGACAGATCGTCTGGCTCCACAAACACGCCACTCCTGACCCATTCGGGAGCCCACATGCACACCCCTGACATACAACCCAAAAATCTCTTACAGTTTCCAAGATGACTTGAACGCAACACCACACACTCACACGGTCCAGTCCTCTTGACACAGCAGACTGACTATCTGCACATCAGCTCTCTAGGGAGGCTACATCTTTACACACCACAAAACATCCTTCAGTCCCAAAGCCACATGCCCGAGTCAAGCGCAACAGCAGCTTCAGCAATATAACGGACCGAGAGAGGGTTAACTGGATAGATGTTTGTTAACAATCAATATGGGAGGATGTGAAGTGATGCACAGCTAATGGATTCATTGTGGCGGGTGACAGGAAGTGGTCGAAATGACCTAACACCAGTGCGGGATCCAAGAGGAGACATTTAACAGAAAAAAGCTGCACTTTAGCAAATGTTGATCGACACAAAACTTTGGAGACACGCTTATGGGCGAATCATGTGATGGCCGTGTTTCACAATGGCTGGCCTTAATTTTTGAAAAACACTGTTTGAGAGAGTTTTGCTAACTATAACAGACACATGATGGAAACCAGAAGACAGCAAGAGCGAGACGCCAAGAGCGCGGGGAAAGAATGGAAAATGACACTCTGATGGACGATTGTGCAACGCACAAATTAAATGCGTCTAAAAGTGGCAGGCAGAGCAACACTCGCTCCCCTTCGCTGGCTGATCTGAAAGCATTCCCAACAACACACTCAAGCACACCAGTGAAAAAAGTAAGCTGTCCTTTCTGTCAGTTCATTCACTGTGCCACTGAAACTTGGTTGACTGACTGTGGCCAACAGAAGCGGTTTGGCGGCTGGAAAATAGCGTGAAGGGCAATCTATTGTGAATCAAAGGAAATGCGAGTTGTCTCGGAGGAGGGGCCCCATGTGTTGTGCAGTCTCAGATTACATGAGGTTGATAAAGAAGGACAGAAATGGCGAGAAGGACGGCATTTGGCTTCATTTGCACGGCTCACGCGAGGGCTCCCGAAACAGTCACATAATGTACTGTACATATCCGAGGGCTACTGCCGTGTTCCACTTTGTTCCCAAGTTTGCGTTAGCAAAAAAGCCACAAGACTGCTTTTCCGTGTGTTCCCACCACAGCCACATTTCCACAAAGTTCAGTTGAGTTGGCCGCATGGACGACATGTTGGCGACATGAGGTAAATCCTGAGTAGACTTGCCTTTTCACAGATGAGTGATTACAGCAACTAGAAGCAGTGCCTTCGTAATCCTCAGCATGATCTAAATGGCACTTAATCGTCTTCTTTTTTGTTGCACGTTTTCTTTCCTTTATAATCACTTTGTTCCGCTGCACAACTGTCTGTTGATTAATCAACAGGCGACTGTGCCTCAACCATACCACTGTGACTGGAACCCCAATAAATTTATACTGAAAAGTCCATGTCAGTCATTTTGGGAGCCTTCAAATAGCAAAGAAATAAAATGCCAGCCACAGCAAATCGTACAATTTGCTGGAACGGAGTGAAACAGACTAAGCACTGCTGATTGTTTCATGAGATAGATGATCCAGATTTGTGTTTGTTTTGTGCTCACTAGAGTTGAGAGTTAGGTAGCTTGGTGAGGGATGCAAAGACGTGCCATGATGGAGAGATGCCATCTTGCCTTCCTGACACTGCTGACACATCCACTCAGGCACCACTTCTCTAATGACTGCCCAACCTAGTCTGACTGTCTGACTGACTAGTCTGAAGCAAAACAAAACTGCCAGAGCCTAAAATGCCAGAATTTACCTGAACATTGCTGCAAATGTGCGCGCTGTCACATGGCCTACAATCAGATTTTTCAACTTTTGAACATTCAGCGCTCCAGTTTCCACCGCCGGCTGTCAGCCACTCCCTTTCAACTCTTTCAAGTATATCAGACACTCCACTTTGAACCCAGAAATACGTATAACGCCCTCCCCTTTCTTAAAGCTACAATACACGTATCTCCCTTGTGGGACACAAAGGAGAATTCTTTTATCTCTTTGAAGTTGCGTAAAACTAACTGTGCCCATGACATCCAAGGTAGCAGACATGTCAGCCATGTGGAAATACTTGAAGGTAAACATGGATGACAACGCTTTGAGCCAACCGCAAGTTCTTCTCTACGCACTGGATGTCAAATTCCGCTCCGTGAGTTGCAGCGGGCGGCTGTTGACCAAGCACAGAGGTTCTTGAGCCTTCATTTATCACTTTGTTAGCTGGAAAGCTGACAACTCAGCTGTGATGTTGCAAGATTTTCTTCTGTATCAGGAAGTCATCAAATGACTAAATTCCACAACATAACACCAAACCTCAATTTTGCACAGTGCATTGTTGATCTCTCCACTTGCAGAATTTTAAGATGAAGAGGATTTCTGTGCAATGTTCCATCATGTCCCACCCCACCAATTGTTTGGCTACAGGTCGGAAGGAAAAGAGGAGGAACAAAGTATTTGATTGAACACAGAGCGTTACTGTGTTAAAGAATGGAAAAGAGTAGCAGTATTGTCCCAGTACTGCTGTCAGAGTGAAAAACAACCTGGGATTCAAGTGTCTCTATTGGTTGCAAGCAAAGAAGCAGAAACGTCTGTGCTCACAAGCCAAGTGCGGTGGCCAAAGGAAGCCATGTATGGGAACCGCACGCACACGCACGTTGAGCTCAAACCAGCACTGTTGTGCATCAGTGTGTGGCTGCACACTGAGGCCATCTGACAGATGATGAATTTTTCAGGGAGAACACAATCTCAATAGAGCCGGACGGGGTTGTCCGCCAGAACAGGGTGAAAGTGGAATGGCAGCTTCAAGAATGCAACGCTGGTGTCCAGTTCAGTTCAGCTGATAAGTACAAAGCTTACTCAAAACCACAGCAGCAAATCAATTCAACATAAACAGTTTAGAAAGGTTTATCCAACATATTGAAAAGAAACCAAAAAATGTTGTTGTTAAAAACTACGAGTCACGAGTCGGACATTCAAACTCAGCAGTGATACTACTGTATGTTTGTTTAGATGTAAAGCCAGCTTTACATTTGCGATGCTGGTGCGTTTTCATATTTCTTATCCAACCAGGACGGACGGTGTCCCTTTATTTCAAAACCACGCCCTAGTGCTCCCCTCTCTCCCCAATTAGGAGATGAGGAGGAGCAGAAGCAAACGACAAGAACAAAGGGGCCAAGTAAATGAAATCCGAAAATATATAATACATGCAAAAGATTTAGCATCAAGTTTACTCGCTCCGGCTTGGATACACGACTCGGGATGACAGCAATGCTAACGTATTCATGAAGAAAGCAGCAGAGGTGGATATTTCTGGCATGTCAGCCTGATGGCCCCCCGGGAGTTTGGACAGAGCTTTTGCTTAAGGCGGAAGCGAACACAAATATTTTTTTCAAGAATATCTTCCCAATCATCATCACCATCACCAATGTGATGTCATTTTCAGTCGGCAGAATACAAAATGGCCGCCCCCAGAGATGGCTAAATTCGAGTGGATTAACTTATTCCACAAACGCAATATTTATCAGAATGCCTTGTTTCAACTAGTGGGCCTCCATAGAACATATTCTTGGAAAGGCAGAATTAAGCGAAACTAATTCACTTTACAGACATGGCAATTAATTTTAGATTCAATTATATCACTGGAAATCGTGAGGTATGCTGTACATTTGTTTTGGGAGCTGGAAATTGGCGGATGGAAATATCATTTTAATCCACAGGAATTCCTCCCGCTGTATCCTACACTTTGACGGCGGTAAAAACCACCTGCAGCCAAGTCAGGCCTGGAAGTCGTCCAGAAACTTTATCTCTCTGCGTTCCTGCTCTGTGGGAACAGCAGAGCACATAGGCAAGGTGATATGCAAACACACAACAGGCCACGCGACATGTACGCTGGGCTGCAACTGAGCCCGTGGAACGTACTCACTCACGCACGATTATTGTGCACCGACAAGGGAGGGGGGGAAGACACTGAAGCCACAGGAAAATGCATTATTCCAAGCAAACAAAGAGGTTGCGCTATAGGCCGTATAGTAATCCCCTTTGCAAAGTGTAGTCCTATTTATAAATGCAAGGATCTCCTGGCCCCTTGCTCTGCTAATGTAGGACAGTATGAGGGAATTAAGCAGGAGGGGAGAGATTATCACTGTACCGCCACAGCTGTATCTGTGAAATCTAAAGCAAGTCACCCCCTACTGCGCTGCCAGCACCCATCTACCCCCCACCCCGATCTTCCTCTTTTGAGGGCAGACGGGTGTAGCTTTCAGACCGGGGGCTCGTCTGCTGCTGCACTACTCGGCCAAGGGTTGGCTTACAGGAGAGACACGGCGTACTACTGACACCCCAACTCTTCATCCAGACATGTTTTCAACAACCTGAACTGGACAAGCAAAGAAATGGACTCCATTAAAAACACTTACTTAGTGATGGTGTCGCTTGCAGATACTGCGAACAAAAGGACAACAGTAAAGCGTGGCTTGTGTTTCACGCCACTAAAGATGATGTGATTTGATAAAACTAGTATAAAATCTCATTAGACGGCAGACCTAGCCAGAGTTTACTATAACAGATGTAAAAAGTTGGATGCCACATGACTTAATCGCATCGAAAAAGGCGGATGAGATGAAAGTAATTTTCGGCTCGATGCTGATTTCAGTGGAATTACTCTTGAAGCTAAATGAAAGGAATGTGTGCTCCCATGGCCACCGCTAAGCAGGATTGGAAAAATGTTTTCTTGTCAAGCCTGGAGCAACAATATCAAGGCCAGTTTGGCAGCAGCGCGAGACGTTTGGGTGGGTAGGACTTGTAGTAAGACCATTTAGGGGATGATTCATTATCTAGTGTCAGGTATTACTGATGTGTCACGCTCCTGATATGGAATTAGCTGTTGAGGTCAAATGTGGGGGGCGGGTTGATTTAGAGGCTCCCATTATTTTGAAAACAAATTAATCTCCAGACTATTGTTCGTAATATGTCTCGTCTCAGTGGTTAAAATGACCATCACATTTTCCATACAACTGCTCGCGCTCTTCTTTCTCCGCTGCCCCACTCGCTTGCCATACGGTGCATTCACGATCCTCGGAAACATCACAACACAGCAAAACACAAATCCGACCACAACACAGATAACCCAATTCGTTACAATATGCTGTTGAGCATTCAAAGATTTCAATGCCTAAAAAATGTATACAATTTCATAAAAACTTTTTAAAGTTACTGTATTTTTTCATTATAAAAAGAGTTTTAGTATAGTTAGCAATAATTGTAACTGTTATTGTATGTATTTTTTTTAATCACAAAAAGTGTATACATGTACTGTAATGACAACTTGTGTTTAACGTGAATACTTAGGTGTGTCATAGACTTTTGCTGATGAGTGTTTAAAGATTTCATTGTCTTAATAATTTACAAAATCAAGAGATCTTTATTGTTAGTGTATTTTTTATTCTGGTGTAATTTCTTAGAATATCACCCAAACGGTTCGCTATTACTTATTTTTTCTAAAAAATGTATCATTTACTTGTCATCTTTTCAAAAAATACACATTTTTAAAAAAAATCATTTTTTTTGTACCGAAAATATACCGAGCCGTTCCAAAAACCCGAACCAAAATGTGATTTAGCGTACCATTACACTCCTAATATATATATATATATGTTTATATATTTACCCTTACTTCTGTACAGAATGTATATATACACACATATACATATACATATATATATATATATACATATACATATATATATATATATATATATATATATATACACACACACATACATACATACATACATACATACATACATATATATATATATATATATATATATATATATATATATATATATATATATATATATATATGCACACACACACATATATATATACACACACATATATATATATATATATATATATATATATATATATATATATATATGTATATATATATATTTATCATTGTTTCATGAAACATGAAAAGTTCAAGTGTTGTAATCTGATTTATTAACTTGTGTATGAATAAATAGAGTTCACTCAGCCCTTGGTTCGCAGGAGATTGTTGTCATACTCTACTTGGTGTTATGGATGTTACATGGACACCAAACACTGAGCGCTGAAGTACAAAATTATTTTTCAATTTATTATTTTTACACATGACAGCTTCACTACATTCAAACAAAGATGTTCAATTGAAAAAATGGTACAAATTACCAGAACTATCAATAGTGATTTGTGACTAATAAATCTCAAAAGTTTCAGTTTCTAAACAGTGTATGGTCTCTTCAGTGTGGAACTCGATTAAACGGTATTGTGATGTAATTTCATTCTACCAGTTTATTGCTAACAACTGTTTTTGAAACTGATGCGTTTTAAGAGTTAAAGTGCTCTTGTTTACATGGGGGGTGTCAGCATGCCACAAACCACAAGTAGTCACAGTGGCTATTATTCACTGCTCAAACTAATTTCACACACAAGTAACAGCACAAACCTCAGTCAACTTGTTTTTGTTCTGCATGATCTATACAATATTGGAAACAGTAAAATCTGGTGATTGATTTTAAAGGGAAAAATATTTACTCTCAAACTTGCCAGGGGTGGACCACCATTTCTGAGAACAACGTATAATTAAAATGTATTTAACATTACTCAATGTTCATTTGCCTTTATTTTAGCATAAGCCTAACCTATAGACCAAAATCTTTAGGCATAATAAGTCTGATATTACTGATTGTAGTACAAATGTATTCATTTCTTGAGGACCTTGAAAAAAGTATCACACATTAAATCGTAATTATCAATAATGTTATTTCAACAAACCATTACTTCAGCCTGTTGTTGACATTGACAGGTACAGTGTGTACTCTTCTGTAAACTATATTTGTAGTTAAACCAGTCCACAAAATGGAACCCCACTCCTATGTAACATTACAATAGTTATATACTATTTGATATTACTATGTTGCCCCACCCCCAATTTTTGCGTTTACTGTTTTTTCTCTGTCTTTGTCCTTTCAACCCTCGTTCTCTCCGATTGCATTTCCCCGAAAATACCAACCACATTACAGAAATACTACTTGGTAATACTAACTATATAGGGAGTACAACAAACTCACATGCTGCACAGACAAAAATGTTCAGGCGTAAAAAGGCATTCCGAGCCACTATTCTACACGACGAAGTAGCAAGATAGGTACAAAAAAGGAGTATTGAAACATTCGCATAAGAAAGGATTACATGAAATAGCTTCCACTTATTCACCTGCCACACGCGCACGCGCACACAGTGAACTTTGCGAGCGCTAACCATGGTGCGACTTTATTGACAAGTGACGTCAACTCACAATCGATACTGAGCCGAAACACACAAAAAAAATCAACAGAGATAAGTCTGGAACACGGTGACCGGGAGAAAACAATGGTAAAGTGTCGATGACTGCAGCTCAAATTGTAGCCAGTGCGAGCCATGCGGAAATGAACGGAGGGCTTCAGAAGCATAAAGCTTCATTTGAAATGTTCAACACGTCGAAATGCATTGTTCCAACAGACGTACGAGTAGTTATATATCAAGTCGTTTCGAGGTGCCCATTCACAGAAACAGTGAAAAACAAGGCAAGGAAGCACAGTAGGAGAATGGTTAATTTGGCGATCGAAACTCACCTGTTGAGTTTTACAGACGAGCGTTGGAGATTATTCCAAGGAAGGCTTGCTTTTCCGTCAGGACGGCACACTGTCTTGTATTCTCCGCAACTTTCCGCCACTTTCTTTCTTTCCTTCTTCCCCGCAGCACTGCTGTTGGAAGGCAACGTCCTCACTCTCACTCACTTCAACGCACAAGAGAGACCAAGCGGCGGCGTCACCTCCAAGCAGACTCCGCCCCCTTCACAGCGACCCCACCCTGCCTGCCACAAGACTGCTGCTCGCGCAATGTACGTATTGCGCCGCCTTCATTGTTGACTGGAACTGTTGTATAGGAGTGTGTTACCTCGGTAAAACAATACTGGCTTCCACGTCATTTAATGTTTATTACACCCACATTATCCATTCATCCATTTTCTATACCGCTTATCCTCACAAGGGAGTACTGGAGCCTATCCTGGCTGCCTTCGGGCAGTAGGCGGGGGACACCCTGAACTAGTTGCACAACCACATTATATATTTTAAAAATTATTTAAATATAACTTCATTTTTGTGACGTGACTGGGCACATACGATTATTATGATGTATTATTGTATTTCAGCAGATTGCAGTAACTTCTACGTTATGTTGTTTTGCTCACGGAGGACCTATTTTTAAGTCTTGATTATCCTGTCATCTTGCAGCAAATCTGTCCACTGTCTACTGATTCCCCGCCCACCTCAGTTAGTGAGCGAGGTGAATATGTTTTTTTTTTCCAGGTTTATAATTGACAGTACAAATGAATTCTTACTTGTACGTGTTAAGTGACTCTAGCACTTGCCACTAGTGTTTCGCTTTACAACAGAAACAACGCACGCAGACGTAGTGCTGACACGGCGTGTGATGCACAAGTAGTGTGCTCATCATAACCACACCTCGATGGAGTACCAACGAAACCAGACAAGCAGAGTGAGTCACCACGGTCGGGAAAGGAATTACTCATTTGATTCATGGTGATACCATCGATTTTTATCGTGTGTATATTGCCGTATAGTGCGTTTCTCGTGTTTGGCTATACGGCAAGCCATTTGCACATTTATTCCACATCCTTGATATCAGACATCACTTTGTTTGGTGCAACAAACATTTTAAGGGTCAATGTGACCTACTATTGTGTTATTTAAAAATAAATGGGCAACAACAAAAAAGATTGTATGAATGAAACATTGAGTCGTCATTTCAGCCCTGTGTGTCACTAGTAGGTCAACATATTTAATATACAGTTGTGGAGATGCAGTAAAGAAGAGAAGAGGGTAAATCATGGTTTTTTTTTTACTCTCCACAACAACTAATAAAATTGAATGCTCTCTTGCAACCCTTTCATGTCTATCTCTTTGATACCAGAATCACGTCAGCTCCCTCTCCTCCTTTAAAGGTACAGGTTCCCTTGTGTGTCACCATACGATGTAAATAAATAAAAAGACAGTAACAACGCAATTCTAAAATTCTCTGTGTGTGTTTTCTCAAGTTTTACACTTTTACATAATCCCTTACAAAATAGCAAAATGCATAAAATTGAAATATTACTTTTGCTGTTGTACATGCTCGGCGGGCTGGATTATAGTACAGAATGGGGTTTATACACTCGTACAAAATTAGTGGTACTCCTCTCTTAATGAAATAAAAAACAACAATCTGCCAAAAGAACTAATAAATAAAAATATTTATACAAATTACCAATAAAAATCGGACTTCATTACCAATGAAAATCAACTTGTCGTTGTACAGAATTATTTTACAAAAACCTGACTTGATTTGACTTGAAACAGGCCTGGACAAAAACTATTGTACCCTTAGAAAAGATTGAAAATAATTTGACCATAGGAGGGACATTTTCAACCATTGTAACCTCTAATATGCATCACGGGTGTCTTCAAACTTGTAGTCAGTCAGTTTGCTCATTTAAAGGGTGACAAGTGGTCACTGTGTTGTTTGGTGACATGGTGTGTACCACACTAAACATGGACCAGAGGAAGTGAAGGAGCGAGTTGTCTCAGGAGATTAGTAAGAAAAATATAGACAAGCATGTTTAAGGTAAAGATTATCAGATCATCTCAAGACGCTTGATGTTCCTGTGACTACAGTTGCACATATTCAGTAGTTTAAGATCCATAGGACTAAAGCCAACCTCCTTAGATGTGGCCACATGAGGAAAACTGATGACAAGTCATAGATGGATAATACGAATGGTAACAAAAGAGCCCACAACAACATCCAAAGGGATTAAAGATGAACTCCAAGGTCAAGGTACATTGGTGTGTGATTGAACCATCTCATTAATTGAGCCAAAGTGAACTTCTTGGGAGACAACCAAAGATGACACAACTGTTCAAAATAAATATAGAAAAGCTCAAATGGAATTTGACAAACTGCATTGTCAAGTTACAAAGCTTCTGGGAGTAAGTTCCAATAACAAGACGAGAAAGAAAAATCAGATCAGCCCTATGTTCACAGACACAAAATCAAGCATGACAAGAAAACACTGTCCCTAGTGTGAAACACTGCGGAGACTCAGTTATGTTCTGGGGCTGCTTTACTATATCTGGCACAGGATACAATGAAATCTCAAGACCATCATGTGCTGCCTATGCAGTGTCAGAAAGCTTGGTGTCAGTCACAGGTCATGGGTCTTACAACATACTCCCCAGCCACATTGTCCAGCTTCTCCTGGGGGATCCCGAGGCATTCCCAAGCCAGCTTTAACCTCACATGTGTGGCGTCTCCCACTTTAAAAACCATTTAAGATGTTAAAAATCAGTTTGTGTGAGCACTATCCTGCTTTATGTCAGTATGATTGGCCTCACGACCACAATGTCTCAGTGCTTTCCTGGGGCCCTTTGTGGCAGTCATCGTCTGTCCTTCAGAGACATGAATTGAGGGGTCAAGGCACGCTGGGTCACTCTTTATGTGGGCCATTGCATTTACCAGAATTAGTAAATGTAAAGATAGAATGAAATTAAAATTAGCCTGGTCATTTTGATTCAGGGGTGTAAATATTTTCAAAACAATAGGCCTACTCTTAAGTTGTACAGTGTGGTTTTGTGTTTGTGGTCCCACTTGTGCTCCCATTTTACTGATATACTTTATCTTTAATGCCATGTGCATGAGTACCACCATTGTATGAACTATTTCTTATATATAACAGCCTTTACATGGTAAAGACTGCCTCCAATTTTTGATGGTGTGGTCATTCTATTGAATGTGTAAATTGTGTCAGCTGCAGTGCAACCATACAGATGATGTATTAATGTGGAAATTAACTGTAAACCTGTAAAAAATCAGACCATATACAAATATGTTCAGTCATGTGTGTCTCACTGGACACCCATTTAAAAGTGGTCTGTTTTGCCCCTTCAACTCTTCTGCCTCACACCCGCAGGAAATGGTCCCATTGTCCTTGGGAGAGGAAGTGGCCTGAAGCCACTAGCTAGATCTATGGAGACTGTGGTGAATTATTAATCATTACTTACAAAGTGACCACACACAAGGAAGGCTATGTTGCCTGCTCACTGTGAACCATTTAGACAGCTGACCTCTGGAGCCACTCCCATAGTTCATTGATGTTTGTAGTGTTGATTGACTAACTCCTGATTCAAGATTAAAAAAAAAAACACATCCAGGCAAAAATATTAGAAACTTTGCACCACAATTCATTTTAATATTCAGGTGTGCATAAAAAAAAATGCAATGCAGTTAAAATAGTTTGGTTTTGTTCATCCTGCACACATTGTTGTGTTTATATTATGAAGAAAAAGTAAAATACTGTATAATATATATAAACATTAGCTTTAATATTATCTACTCAACTGTTAAAGGTAAATTATTGGTAGTATAATTTTAAAGAAAATATCAAAAGTCTGTAAGTATTATTGTAATGAGTGGGATACTTTGTCATTCCGATTAGCAACACTAGAGGTCGACAGCGAAGGAAAAGTGTCCCTTGTCATCTATCTATCTATCTATCTATCTATCTATCTATCTATCTATCTATCTATCTATCCATCCATCCATCCATCCATCCATCCATCCATCCATCCATCCATCCATCCATCCATCCATCCATCCATCTATCTATCTATCTATCTATCTATCTATCTATCTATCTATCTATCTATCTATCTATCTATCTATCTATCTATCTATCTATCCGTCTGTCTATCCGTCTGTCTGTCTGCCTGTCAGTCATTCCGTGCATCCGTCCATCCATCCAGTTCGTATACCGCTTCCCGTGCACTTTACTTTTACTCACTTTACTCGTCCTGCTATGTAAAAAAAAACTACAGTACCCATAATGCCCTACAACAGTGACCAAATGGAACACAAAGCGAACGAGCCGCTGTGACAGCTGAGTTGGAGTGTTACTGAGGGAAACTTCAACGCTGACTGTAATCCGACAACAGACGCGAATTAAAGAAACATGCAAGTATGACATCTTTCTCTTTTTAGACACCTTAGTGACATTTTACAGTTAGCACGTTTAGACTCGTTGTAACGTAGTTACTTTCTTACTCTTGACTGACTAAACTTTGTGAGGGGAAATTTCCATGCAAGTGTTGGGTGGGTGTGAAAGATACGGTACATGTTGGTGTCAAAAACGGTCTTCTTTCTACCAACTTTAATGAACGTGAATTATCAACGTGTCGGTCGTACGTCGTGCCGAATGTTTTGGGAAATTGGAAGGCTAACGGCTGTAGGCGTTAGCTAGTTTTGTTGCAACTTGTCTTGTTGTTTTCCAGAATACTGTACCTGGATCCTATCACTTGACAAGCTAAAGCATTTTCATAAAAGTAGCCACATAACTGAATCTTAGAAGGCATAATTATACAGTCAATATGGTATATTGACTACTGACAACTCTTTGCGAACAGTATATGTCACAAATTACACAATCTATAAATAATCATCAAACAACTCTAACGAAAATATTTCCAGTTAATATTCTTATCCATAGCATATGCAGTTTTTAGCATTCGTACTTTCCAAAACTGTAGTGAAGAGAAAAAAATATATACTTGCATAGACAAAGTAATTGTTAAATTAGACTAATTTAGACACTTCCTCGGTGGTGCTGCTATGGAGATTCCTACGTTGACCAACTGGGCAGGGAAACAATTCACCGATGTCATCTTGCAGCACTTAATTTGATTAACTTTCACATTATTTTAACCAACATTGTATAGTATAATGTGTGTTCAATGTTGCCCATTCGGCATCCATTGCAGCCTGATCATCCTGGAAGGGGGATTCCCCCATCTGTGGTCCCTTCTCAAGGTTTCTAATTTTTCGCCAGATGTTTTTTTTTTTTAGTTTTTCCTTGGCTTCCTGGGGGTTAACATCATGGTATGTCGTTTATATGCTGTCAGCTATGGGGATGTGAAGCCCTTGAGACTTTCCTGTGATTAAGGGCTATAGAAATAAATTTGACTTTGACTTGACTTGACTAATGGGAAGTACATCATTGTAGAAATGTAGCGGAATAGAGCTTGAGAGTTGAATGAACATTAAAATAAAAATCATACGTGGTTGTCGCATTTGGCAGCTATACATTTTAAATCAGGAACTCTTACACTAAATTCACACACTAACCACCACGATCACAGATAACCCTAAAAATGTTAGGATTAATTCTTGTATGTTAACCTACTTACAACTTGATTGTTGAGCACGTCTGCCTCACAGTACAGAGGTCAAGGGTTCGAATCCAGGCTCCGGCCTTCCTGTGTGGAGTTTGCATGTGTGTGGGTTTTCTGCTCCCACATCCCCAAAACATGCATGGTAGATTAATTAATTGAACCGTCTTTAAAGTATGTTGTCCCTAGGTGAGAATGTGAGTTTGAATAGTTGTCATTTGTCTATGTGTGCCCTGGCTGGTTACCAGATTGGGGTGTATCCCGCCTACTTCCCGAAGACAGCTGGGTAAGGGTCCAGCACGCCCACAGCCTTCATGAGGAAAATTCGTTCAGATAATGGATGGATGGATGGATGGTTGGGTGAATGTTGTGGCAGCGCTGTGATGTAATGGTTATACATCTGGTTTACAGTAGATCCTGGATTTGAATCTGTGCTCAGACCCTTCTGTGTGGAGTGGGGCATAATCCTTGTGCTTGGGCACTGTTTTCTTCTCGAACGCCCGCTTCCTCCCACAATTAAAAAAAACATCCATCCATTTCTTGTAGAGCTTAACCTCCTGACAGTTTGTAGGTGTGCTGGAGCCTATCCCAGCCGGCTTTGGACGAGAGGCAGTGTACACCCTGAAGTGCTCAGGGTGTCAATTGCAGGTCACATGTAGTCAAACAACCATTCACACCTACGGAAATTTTACAGTGTTCAATTAACCTACCATGCATGTTTTTGGGACGTGTGAGAAAACCGGAGTACTTGGAGAAAACCCATGCAGGTACTAGGACAATACGCGAACTCCACACAGGGAGGGCGCAGCCCAGATTTGAAACCACAACCTCTGAACTGCAGGCAGACGTGGTAACCAGTCGCCCACTTTGCCCTAAAAATGCAAAAGAGAAAAAACTAAAAACAAGCAAGAAAACAAACAAACAAAAAACAGTTTATTTGTAGACTCCAAATTGTCCATATATATATATATATTTTTGGGTGGGGGCATGAGGTGGGTTGGGGGGGGGGGGGCTTGGGGGGGGGGTTGGAAAGATTGGCTTTCCAATTGACTGGGGACCTGTCCTCTGTGTTTCCCACCTTCTTCAGATCACCTGCAACCCTGAGGACAGGTGGTATAGAACATGGATAGCATTTTTGAGAAGCATTGAGAATGATATCCGAGCAATCTAATTGGATGTTCAGTAAGTGCTATGAAAAAGAGAGAAAATGGAACTTATCTATAACATTGTCCACTTAGGTCATTTGAAACAAAATAGAAATGCTGTTTCTAAGGTCCTATGCCAAAGTTAATTGAGGATGATCATGCACTTGCAATCCACTCTTGCTTGCCTGAGAAAACACTGACATATCGTGGAAGCTCAAAATGCTGCTGAGCTTGCACATTAATTGACATGAAATATTTGGGGAAAGAATACACTTCCAAAGTCATCAAACCTTTAAAAACTGTCACACAATTATAACTTATTAAAGGTCGAGTTACGTTTTACTGTGGTGAACTTCTTTTAACAGTTTAACAAGTACTGTTAAATACGTGATGCCTGGCGATTTACACGTTCCCTTCTCATTACATCTTTGTCACCTGATATAACAAATTCTGTATTTCCATCGATATCAGTGTATCGACTAAAAGTTTCCACTAAACTCCAGATTCAGATGACACACTTGTCTTTCTTTAGTGCCAAACCACATTATCTGGAGTTCTGAAGAAGTGATAGCCACAGGCGGCAACACTCAAATTACAAGATTTCTTTTTCCAGAGAACATTTATGTTTGCATATGTTGGAATTCAAACCTGTTGGCCAGTCGTTCTCAATTCACTGTTGCCTTTCTGTCTGTGCTCATCTCATTTTAGGATTTCTTGTGCTTTACGCCTTTGTAAAGCACAAAACCGCCATAGACGCGCTTTAAATGTATCATTTTTGATTTTCTGAATATTGACCTCAGTTCAAAATGAAGACTGCATGACATCTTATAATATAGCTAGCTGTGCTGAAAATCATTCTGTGTTATGATAACGTTAGTGTGAAATATGTATGGTGCACTGTGATTTGAGTTTTTGAAGGATTAGGAAGTGAGCGCCTCTCCTTAAATATCAACGCTGTTGTTTTATGTCGATCAGGTGTACATTGTCTGCCATACGCCAAGATAAAGGACTTTGCGTATATCCCTGCGCGTCCCTCCTATCTCAGTCCTTTGGCCCCACCTCCGCCTTTCCTCACTGTTTCCCTCTCCTCTTACAGGACACACATTTGGCACAGCACCCACACCAGTAGGCCGCCAAAAGAGCTTCAGGAGCAGGAACGTTGAGCTTGATGGGCTCACATTAAACAAGAGCACAGTAAGTCCTGTTAAATGTTTTTTAGGAAATAACACGGTGGAAGTTTGTTGTGAGTAGTGTTTTTTGACAGATTTTTTTGTTTGAAGTATATTAGCGAACTGTTTGCTTGCTGCGCTCAATTTGCTAAGGAGTTCTGATGCAGCACACTACTCTGTTGTTTCCTCATCTTGCTCTCGTCATTCTGTCAACGTAAGTAAATTAAAGTGTGGTGTCTTACCAACTTGCCTACAACCGTGTGCATTCAAGCTAGAAGCCGTGTATGTTGACTACCATCACAAATTGGGTTTGTTCTGTTTCCATTCAATATCCTTTTTATGAAGATGTGACAATGTGAGGGAGACTCCCCACTTTGTGTGTACTTCACCTCATGTGTGTTTGTGTGCGGTTGCGTTACAACCTGTGGTTTCAATGAGGTAAACATGCATTCACGATTTCACGCTGGCATCTCGTGGCAATCAGCTGGTGATTTTCATTTCTCTTTCTTCCAAAAATTCAGTCAGGTGTTTATTAAATGTGTGTATGGCACATTTTTACAGGAATTTACCACTTGGCAGGGAACAACTCTATTGTTTAAAATCCCCGTGTTGAGATTCTAGTGCAGTAATTTGACAAAGGTTGCACCTGCTTACTAATAACACCACTTATACCCACACAAATTGGTGAAGAACCTTTTTGGTTTGTAAAAATATTAGCGTCCAGGTTTTTCGTGATTTCTAATCAATGGGACTTGTAGGTCAGTTGCTTTTGGGCCAAAGTTACTGAGAAGAGTGCAGATTGACTTTTATAGAACGAGTAAAGTGGTACTTGGGGTTATTTTGTGACCACTTTCTTTCCACATGAACTTTCTGTCCTCATATAACTCTCACAGTTGTTAGGGTGACATTCTTGTTAACAGTAAGGTCCTTCTGTAACCGCTCCTGTTTTGTCACATGGCCTTTAACTTTCTATTTAATTAACTCTTGAAACTAGCTACTAGTTAAAGTCTAAATTAGGTTGTATTTTATTTGTTTGTTAGTTATCCTAGTTCATTGTTTCTCTAGTTAGATGTTGTAGTGTTGACCTGGCATTCCCTCCTCTCTTTTGCTCCCATTTAAGCTTCATATTTTGATTGCGTTGTCATGTGTTTACATCATAAAAGCAAATGTTTGTTTAGTCAAAGAATGGTTGAGAATCATAATTGCGTTGTATTCAACAGAGCCATGCACAGTCTTGTGGGGAAATTAAACAAGTATTGAGTTATTGAGAAAGTGCTAGCCCTGAAATGTTACAGTCATATGCAATGATTTGTTTTTCTTTTCTTTAGACAAAGGTGAATGCAAACCTACGAAGCCCCTAAGGGGACATGGAAGTAAAAAACAACAACTTTGCGTTCCCTCGCAAAAATAGCGAGATAACGTAAAGTTTTTTGCGAGGGAACACATTTTTTAAAAATGCGCGTTTATGTACTTACGGGTCATTTTCCGGGTAAACAAAACAACAAAGGGAGCGTTTTCAGCCGTGGGTGGGTTTGATGGAATTGCTTTGAAATTCGCTTGAAAAATACAAAGACCTAAAATCAGTTTTTGATAGCCGCGCATTACAGGCTAGGCTAGGATAGCTGCTAAACTGACCCGTGAGTACATAAACACGCATTTTTAAAAAATGCATTCCCTCGCAAAAAACTTTGCGTTATCTTCGCAATTTTTGCGAGGGAACGCAAAGTTTTTTTGTTTTTTTTTACTTCCACCACTTTCACCTTAGGGACTCCGTACAAACCTTATTGTCTTAAGAAAAGAAAAACAAATCATTGTGTATGTGACAATATCGGAACCTCACGATACGATAATTATCATGATATTAAGGGGAGGTTGGCGATATATTAAATGCTCACGATACAGTATAAAAGCTCATGATATTGTAAAAAAAGGAGCTCATATTAAAAAAGACATCACAATATTCAGTTTTTGACCATAATAACAGCATTCACAAAAAAATAGGCTTGGTCATGGGCTCCCACTGGCAATTAGCGTGGGTATTAAACAGGTGGGATCAAATTAAATTACACGAATAAACTAACCACCAGAGAGTGCTAGAATTGCACAAATGGAAAACAACTTGGGCTTTTAAACAGATTTTCTGTTATTAATGTCGTGACATGACGATGACGATATATTGTGGCAATTTTAATATCGTGATATCACGATATTGCCGATATTATGACATCCCTATATTTTCATTAGTCGCATTTTATATAGTGAAAAATGATAGTTGAAATGAAATTTTTGTAGATGCTATTGTTAAATAAATCAACATTACCACAAATAACAGAAAAAAAGTACAGAATGTTTTTAAATAATTGCCGAGCTTTTGAACATGGAGTCACTGAAGGAGAGGAGAGGATTTGTATGAACAGGTGTGTAAACGCCGCATCTTGCATCGTCATTGACACAAACGTACTACCTGCAATAGAGCTCTTTTGCACGTTTGAAAGGCGCAGCCCTCAGTGCACACGGGTAGTCAATCGGCTTGTTCGTTTATTTGCATGTGCTTCCCAACGCTTTCGATGCAAAGGTTCCTTGGGCAGGCCCCTCTGCCAAATTTTACATCCCAGTGTGGCCCGCAAGTCCAAAGGTTTGCCCACTCCTGACATAGACCTTGATACTTAACTGGTCAAGCCTATTTCTTTCTGTGAATTCTGATTTCTGAAACATTCCGAATAACCCGTTTACACGATTGAGTGGACAGAGTTGCTCCAACATTTGAATAACCCACTGTGTACGGTGACACACGACGTCATCACTCAAACGGACGTCATTTCCGCTTGTTACTTTCAACTGTCAATAAAACACTTGATATTCATGTCAATCACCACAGGAACGAAGCAGCCGGTTTCCTCCTCGCTCCAAAAGTGTGCTTTTGTGCTGCATCGTTGAGCTTGTTTACCTCTGCTTGTGTATTTGCGGTGGGTTGCGTGCCAAACAACGCATTTCTGCAAACAAGCACTTCCTGTACTACAAAGACCAGCATTCCTTGCGGCTGAGCATACGTTGAGTGTCTCGATCGTGCCTGCGCGCCGGCAGCATCTTTGCCTTTTTCGCCCCCCCTCTCCTCCTTCTCCAGCTACTTCTTAGCGAATTACAGCATTTTATGTTTTTTATTTTAATGTATTTTCATTTTTTTTATACAAAGTATTTTGACGTCAATTTCAACTTTAACTGTGAAATCTGACATACACGTAAATCGGCAGTGTAGGAACGGAACTCGTTCGTAAACTGAGGACTTCCTGTACTTCCTGTTGGACGGTGTCACGCCACACAGTGGCACCTTTTCGGTTTATTGTGTCAGTTGGTCACCTCTTTTTCCCTGAACTTCTTCATTACACCTTTTTGTCATGGACTCGGTCAGGTGTACACGCCGGCAATTTGCATGTTCTTTGGACGTGAGTTCAGAGAGTTGTGTCTTACTTATTAAAGGAGATGTCAGCAAAGTCTTCCGTTTACTGTATGTGTTTTTTTTTTTTTTGTTAATCAATATCAACATGGCTCATTCTTTCCCTTTCTGTCCTCGCCTAAGTACTATCCCGTCACTCCCCCCTTTCAATGCTGTGTGCCTGCACTCACGTACACACCCTCCTGGAAGGGCTTCGCATTCTTTGCACGCAGTGCCATTGAGGATCTTGTTGAGTTAAGCTCAGGTCCAGTCCAAGCTTCAAGGACATAGGCCGTTTGCCCTACCTCATGGTAAGGTGCACGCACGCACGCCTTGTTGTGGCGCGATTAATTATTAATTATCATTAACTAATGTTTACATTTTTTTTTTGTAATCCAGCCATGGAGAACGTAATGGAGTTGAATTATGTTTTCCTTGGCTGATGACCTTACTGAGTCTTGTGGAATCCCATGTCGCACGCTATAAATAAAGGTTTGGCTACAAACACAAAGTAGATGGTTAATAATAATAACAACCTGTCCACTGTACCGCGCCAGAATGGACAACAACTTCTGTCTTGTCCACAGGTGTGATAATCCAGTGTGCTTTTCTTTATTGCCAAACTGAAAGTGCCAGAACTTGGGGCTGACTTTTGTGTGTAGCTAGAATACTCCTATGCGCACACTGTTATGAAGAATTAGTAGTGTTGGGTGCGAGAGGTACACATGGGCTGCAAATGATGAATACATGTGGGCCGCAAACCAACACACTCAACTGATACAGTACGGGAGAGAACCAGGCCAACAGGGATAAGGGGAACTAAAGGGCTTGTGATAGTGAATCAGTATGTGTGCTGCCAAGGTTGTGTGGGCTGTGTGTGTGTGTGTGTGTGTGTGTGTGTGTGGTGGGGTGGGGAGTCAGGTTATTTATGTCTAATTAGGTGAGTGGTGTATGCACCAGTGTCTGCGCTCTGCTCAGCCTGCCAGTCCAGCCTAACCCTTTGCCCTCCGGAGGCATGTGTAATTGACTTCAATTACTAGATTGAGGTGTCAGGTGTCCTATTGTTACCCCAAGTGAAGCAGAGAGATCATGCCATGTCATATTTATAATGCTGTATATAAAATGCTGTTAATACATTTTTTTTTCTGTACCAATATGTAAGAAATTGAAAATTACTTTAGCTTTTTCCAATGGCAACAGTGGCCTCTGCTGACAGAAGGAGTAAATACAACACACTTAATTGAACTAACTTTAACCCTTGGCAAAAGAACAGCTGTTTGGATGTCAGAAAATTACCAAAGAAAGCACTTTCTTCGCAACAAACGCATTATTCTAATACTTATTCTGATAATGTGCCTAACATTTCAACATTAACTCCCCTGTTTAAATATTTGTCCTTTGTCCTACATGGGGGTGTAGCTGCAAAGCACCATAAGGGATGAAGAGTGCAATTAAATGGACACCTTCTAGTTGTAAACAATTGTAGATGTTATTATTTATGGTGGTGATTAATATTTTTGAACTGTATATGTGTTGGGAGTTGTGCCTTTGAATGGGTCCAATGGTTCAGGATCTCGGCTGGAAAATAAAAGCCATGAACGACAACTATCTTCCATGAATTGCAAATTCGTGAATCATGCATATTTGAACAATTCAACTGTTAATATCGTACTTTCAGCAAATTTAAACTTCAAAACAAACATGACTGATACACTTCAGATTATATTGAATTTTTTATTTCGGTGTACCGTCAAAATAACTCAGAAGATGTTATGCAATCTTTTAATCAATCGTTTGTGTCAAGCTCTACAAGTATCTATGTCAAACTATGTCAGAAGCCATCAGTGCCAGAAAATAGTCTTTATAGCGGAAGTCAACCCAAACATATTTTTTTCAAGAATATGTTCTATGCAAGCCCACTAGTTGAAACACGGCATTCTGATACATTTTGCGTTTGTGGAATAAGTGTTAATCCACTCGTTTTTAGACATCTCTGCGGGCGGCCATTTTGTCCTCTGTCGACTGAAAATGACATCATAACTGCTCACAACGCCCAATCACGGCTGACCTGTTTTCTGAATCTGAGCCGTGATTGGTCGTTGTGAGCAGTTATGATGTCATTTTCAGGCGACAGAGGACAAAATGGCCGCCCCCAGAGATGGTTAAAAACGAGTGCATTTTGCTGCGTAATTTATATTCCACAAACGCAAAATGTATCAGAATGCCGTGTTTCAACTAGTGGGCTTGCATAGAACATATTCTTGAAAAAAATATGTTTGGGTTGACTTCCGCTTTAAGCATATGTGACAAAACACTTATTGACTCTGAAGTTTGTACGTAGCATGTACAAGCTCTTACGGCACAGTGTGTCCATGGGTGTGGTAGAGTTATGCTGAAGAACCTGATCTGTGGCGCTTCAGGCGGTGGTAACTCAATATGAGTGACACACAAGAGGAGGCCGAGCCCTCTTGCACACCTGGTCAAAGGCTCTTTTGATTAAACGAAAAGGTTTTATTTTGAGTTTGCTGGTGAACAATATGATGAATCCAAAATATGGGAGTTTATGAGTTTACACAAATACTTGTTTGAATGTTTTTCCACTCTTTTCTTTCCCTCTCTTTCTTTCCTCCTGTAGTTGTTGCCTTCTTCCCTCGTCCCAACCCAGTGTCCTGTGCTCTCTGTGAGCCACCAGGGGACAGAGTTGGCCTTTACTTTGCAGCTTGTGTCAAACTGTTCTCTACTACTCTTCTCCGGCTTCGCTTTCTCCTCCTCCCTGGCTCACACAGGCCCACCTGGACGCCCAGTCAGCCCTCTCCCTCCATGGGGGTTGGGGGGAGGTGCCGGGGTCCCTGGATGTGGACCCCCAACCTATTCAGCTCTGCTCAGCTGAGGGAGAACTGGGACAAGCATCTTGCCTTGATGCATCCACTCTCACAGGTAGGTCGAATGCAAATGGTTACCTTGTTTGAAAACGATTTCCTTCTTTGATTTAAACAAATCCCAATACATAGACATTAACCAGTTTACTGTTCATTCTTTTCAAAGCAGCAAGATGTGTAGTATCCAGTTCTAAGTATTTTATCTAGCTGTTATGAAATGCGCTATATAAATAAAATGGTATTGTATTGTATTTTGATGTGCACTTTAGCCTTTATCTTTGAATGCTTTGTTATTTGCTTGCACATATCCCTTTATTTTTAATTGACTGCACATAAAATCCCATGCACATCCACACTGACATTTAGACTTCCTTTGCTTAGACCTCTCTGCAGATCTGCCAGAGTTAGAGATAGTGAGCCTGCTGTCAGAGGGTCTGCCCAACTACACTCTTCGAGCAGATTGTGTGTTCGGCTACGACAATGACGACTGGTTGCACACCCCTCTGCTGCAGCCAGAGGTCGTCCTGGGCCTCACACACCAGCAAATTGAAGAGACCTTCAAGTATTTCTGTGAGTTTTTGTTTCTTTCTTATGTACAGTCTTACTGATTCGAGGAATTAAGAGGTCAAATGTTTTTCCACATTTCATACAACACATGCAGAACTTGACTGGCCTTGATGTTGGCATGAGGCGTTCTGCAGTGTTTATCCGCGGCAGTTTGTTTAGGCGAGGCAGTTTTATTTATATACCACATTTCATACACAAGGCAACTCAATGTGCTTCACACAAGCAAAGGCAACACCTACAGGCATTTACAAACACAACAGTTAACAACATTTCAAAAGCAAAGCAGAGATAACAAAAGCAGCTAACAAAACTATTAGAATGTATGTTCACAACATTTAAACACATTAACAGAAAACTTAAAAAAAAAAAAAATCTAAAATACATGAAAGAAAAAAATGATTTAAATTTTTTGGGCTCCACTAATTGAGCCTTGAGTCAATTGGCTGCAGATCTCAGAGCCCTCCCTACAGGGTTTATGTTCAATCAGCATTTGAGTAACGTAAACCGGATCCGGACCCAAACCATTCAGTGATTTATAGACCAGTAGCAGAATTTGAAAATCTATTCAGTTGGGAGACAGTGTAAAGCCTTTGGCTTCTCATGTCACCATTTGTATCTTGTATGTTATCACTGACCTGTGAAAAACATGTATGTCCAATTTTGTAACTTTTAAAAACATTTAACATTAATTGGATGTCTGTAACGCAGAAACCCCATTCACGTAAAAAAAAAAACAAAAAAAACAAATTGACATTAGTGTTTCTCACTGGACATCGACAATATGAGATTTAGATTTTTTTTAATTGTTATATGCTTAATATGGTGATTATTATGACCAGAGGGATGAGATTGTCTTAAATTTCCCTTTATTCTGTGTACACATTTTTGTGTCTGCATTGACCCACACTGCATGAAGATTAATTACACTTCACTTCACGTCCTCTCTTCTACACACTGCCACTTCAGTGCGCCACGTAGGTCAGCAGTGTCACCAAGCTGATTAACCTTCTGTCATTTGGCTTCCGAAATAGTTTCAACTATAGCTCTGCAGACAGAAAAGCCAAGTGGCCATGTTGACACCCTGATGGCATGCTGGACATGTTAGAAAATACCCGTACGTTGATTCTTTGATGGAATGAAGAAATAATGTGTACATTTTGCTGGTAGGATTTTCTGGTGTAGTTTGACTTTCGATACTTTGCAATTATAACTGAATTGGTGTGAACCACTCAGTGATGCCAGTAAAACACTACTGAGTAAAGTGTTACTCTACTATGACCACTTTTTTCAATAACTAGTAATTTGTTGCGTTACTCTTTCTCTTAAATTAAAGTTACTTATCATAGTCGCTTTGCGTTACTAAGAATTGTGGCGTGGATGAGTTTCCGAAGAAAAATATTTCAGTTTGCTGAAACAGAATGCTGTAAATGAGCAGGCGGCAGAAAGGCACGTCCGCGTCTCACTGCGTCAGTAAGTCGTCTTGTAACTGAAATGACCAGGATATCACTACAAGAAACACACCCTGAGTTAAATAAAAATAGAATACACCTGTAACACAAATCCAACCAGACAGGAAAGGTAAGTTACACGCCGTATTTATCGGACCATTTGGTGCACCATGTTAGCAGAGATGACGGAGAGTCCTGTCTGTGACGGCCGCCCGTGTTAACTAACCATTCCATTTCATTTTGCTGGCGACTGACAGAAACACACTGCGCCTGTCTCATGTGTTTGTTTGTGGGGCTGAATTCAGCCGGGTTGCTTGAGTGGACTTTATTGACTATATATGGAAACACTTTACACTTCCTGTACAGCAGGCGGCGGTATGCACTAAAGAGCTGTAATCTGCCAATAAACTTAAGAGAAGAAGGAGAAGAAAAAGGAGGAAGCGAGAAAACTGACAAAGAGACAGAGCAAGAGAAAGCTCGCGTTTGGTTTGACTGATCATGGATAGATTTATAGACAGGAGCAGTGTCTCCGACTGGACCTTGGCCACAATGTGGAGTGGGCTC
The DNA here is from genome assembly GCF_054856515.1 of Filicampus tigris. Taxonomy (NCBI): domain Eukaryota; kingdom Metazoa; phylum Chordata; class Actinopteri; order Syngnathiformes; family Syngnathidae; genus Filicampus; species Filicampus tigris. The sequence continues at coordinate 9,180,701 of NC_141222.1, forward strand.
CTGGTTATAGTAAGCCATTATAAACTTTAAAATGAAACTTTTTGGCATTTCAGGAGCTAAAACCACGGCAGGTAGCCACCAGTGTGCTCCTGCTGTACTTAACAGTTAAATAGATCCATTTTGCAAATAAGTATGTGAGGCTTTTTAAAGCTCTTTGGGCAGACACTGTATGCTGTAGATATACTGATATATACCGTACCGGTAGTGCACTCCACTTAGCATTTTAATCAAATTGGATGTTTCATCTGACTGACTACGACGGACTGATGATTGACGGACGGGTGGCCCGGCCACTGATGAATAACGAATGATGGACCGTCAAAATTGACTGAAGCGCTGACCTCTGCGTATTAGTAGGTGTAATATGATATGCAATGAACGGGTCTATTTTGATACATTTTCATACATAAGGCACACCAGGTTATAAGGCGCGTTATCTTTGTGAAGCATTGTATGTTAAATAGGATACAATTAGAGAAAAACTATGTTTATTTGATAGATTTAGCTCTATTGCACATGTTAGGTTCAGACCAGACGCAAAATATCTGGTAACGCTGCATGTCTAGCTTGTTTTTGTTCGCCGCAACTAAATGGGGGTTGCTTCAAGCGTAAAAGAGGAGGGGATCCTTCGACAGACGGGGAAAAAAAGTTTGAACATCGCAAGTCAATATGGTGACCGGTGGTTGTGTTATTACTTTGCCTCATGCTAAATGCTATCTTGGTTGACAGTTCAACAGCTGTTATCAAATCAATACGCTAACCATGGAATCGTGCTGTGTGGTTTACCCCACATTGTAACATTGGAAATTGGAGCTTACCTTTGGTCTGACCGCAGTGTTGGGCCAGTAAGACTACATTTTCCATAATACTTAGACACAGAAGCAGGAAGTAGTTCTACTTGCGGCATAACGAAAACATGGACAGATGCTAGTGATAATGGAGACAGCGGGACTTCTTGTATTACTGAAGATGGTTATCTTCTCTTGGAGTGTGTGTCCATGAAGTAATTTAATGCCGCCATTTCACATGTGTACAATTGTTAAAAGTTGGTGAAGTTAAGTCTGCGTCGTACCTATCGGTATTATGCTACGTGAAGTTCGGTGTTATGTTAACTTTGCGAGTGCTTAGATTCATGTCCGTAAGTAGGACTCATATTGTGCCATTGTGTCCACCTTTAAGTTTTGTCTGATAATATGTACTGTATGTATCCTGTCCCATATGCAGCTGCTGAATGTAATCCTGTAATCTAACTTTGTTACTTATAAAATCAAGTACTCAGTAAAGTTAGTAAGAAACTTTTCAAGGTGCATGCATCTTAAGGCCCTGATACACCAAAACGACGTTAACCAACAGTGACCGACGCTTATCCCCTGTGGCGTTCGGCCAGCTGTCGGCACGTCACGCTGGCAAAACACAACGCAACGACAGACAGCGACGCTGACCATTAAAGTACCTTCTGCGTAATACCCTTCCATACCATCGGCGGCGGTAGTCACCATTTCTCATGGTTAGAAAACTCCAACCGGAAAGACGTTGGCCGGGGCTGATTATAACAACGTCAACAATGCATTTGGCTCTAATCTTCTCTCACGATGAACTCCCACACGAAGTAAACCATCACGTTCTTGACACGGTATTGTGAAATACTTACATTGTTAACCCTCGCTCTTGTACTTGTAAGAAGATTAACGCAGCGGACGCGTGCTCACTGTTTTTCCGCATTTGCCACTTCCCGTTGGTGCTCCGAGCGCTGATTTGCTAGCTAACAGCCAATCAGAGTGACCAAATGTCACGACTGGCGACGCCGATTCAACATACGTAACCGCCCCCAAGACACTTACAGACGGGTTACGACACTACGACGGTGGCCACTACACCAATCAGGCGGCGCTTAAAGACGCAATGACGCTTAACGACCTCCGACGTCGGTTTAGTGTATCGGCCTTTACAGAAACATACAAAGTTACTTGACAAACTTCACTTAACTATAACTTGGGCTTTCATAGGCTGCTTCTTTGGGATCTTGTTTGTTTGTCCTGCAAAGAGTAAAAATATTGACATCCAAAACTGTGTGTAGTTGTCTTCGGTATTTCATTTCACAACAAAAAGCACTGAGTGCTTCACGGTGGTCCAGGTTTTCTTTTCGTTTTTGGAAAAGTCCACCTTGAAAATGTGTGCATTTTCGCAATTTTTATTCCGTTCCCATCTTCATGCAATGAATCCTAGAGGACTGAAAAGTGCTCATCCCCAACGCCTTCAATGAGACCCTGTATATTGAATCTGAAATCTAATTGGTTCAGATTCTTGAAAAAAAAAAATCCTGTGTCTGATGGCCTTGGGAAGTTTACACTGATACTATGTGAGCGACATAGAAGCTGAAATCTGATTGGACAAAACAAATGATAATAAGACAAAAAGGACTGCAAGCTGCACAGCCAAGACACAATATTAAATGAAGACAAAAGACTGTTGCAAATAAATGTATACAATATTGTACAAATGTATGCAAAGTTTTAAATGCGGGTTAGATCTTTTCATAATGTTTGGTGGCCCTGACGGAACGCCACTAATGCCACCATCTTGAAACTCTTGATGACCCTTTGGAGAGAGAATTTCATGAGCTTATAAGGCTGCATCCTCATAATACTAGTTAGGCTGTACTTGAGCAATCCCAGGCCACATGTTCCTGTGGAGCAGGACAGACTAACCTGCTAACTCAAGTGTTTGGCTCTTCGTCAGTCAACATATGGTGTTGTTTTGTTTCTCTCTACCCCTCTGTTACATCTTCAATGCTGCCAACATTTGGGGTGATGACTGAAATCAGATCACCGTATTTCATCAAATAGGCGCCATTGTTTTGTTTTTTTTCCCTCAGGGTAACCCAAAATGGATGGAAACAGTTATTGCATCAGTTCAGGTCATTCACGCACAGACTTTAAAAAGTTAAGTGCTGAGCCCAGTAAAACTTGGTTGCACATTTTATTGTTAACCTAAACACCGGCACCTACTCAGGCATGTAAACAGTATGGTGTCTTCCCTCAGATATTGTAAGCAAGGCAATGCGGCGTTATTTATTTCATACACAAGGCAACTTAATGTGCTTCAAAATCCTGTGCAGTACTAAAGAAAATCCTGCATTGTTTATAAGGTATTTTTGGTGTGAATTAAAGCTGAAAAAGAAAACTCAGAAAGACATTTCCTCCCACCACATGACATCTGAATGTATTCCCTCTGTATCCATCAGCCCGATGCAAAGTGAGTGGGTGTGGCTTTGTCTGCACCAATCTTACGCAGAGCCCTCTCTCTATCATGCTGGCATTACGTCTGTGTGGTGAATCAGAGCAGCCATTGACGTGGTTGGAAGCTACCATCTGGTGGTGCAGGGGTGGGTGGTCTTAATACCACATCATCATGACTGTACCAGCGTTCACATTTTTAGAATTTTGCACTATTTCAGGGGCTATGACACAAATCTTTTTATAAGTGGATCCGGCCAGTGGGATCGACATGAGCTCTTTTGGCTGAATTAGACCTTGCTTCATCCATGACCCCTGCTCCACTTTCTCCCTTCTGTCCTTGCCCGGTAGTCCAACGTGGCCAGGTGAACGTAGGCAGGAATGACGACAGATTGGCTTTACAGACTGAGTGACGGATTATGCATTAGCAGCAAGAAGCTCAGAGTCTTTGCCACAAACAAGCACAGGTGTCTATTCGAAGGCAAGGGGATCTTGTCTTTAGCGTACATACGAGCCAGCAGCATGATGCTGGGGAAACGGCAAGTGTGCACAGGGAACCAACAGTAGAGTCAAGAGGATTTAACTGATGGATGGCAAGACTGAGGGCAGTTTTTCCGTGGTTACCATGGAGGTGTGGAGCTCCTCTGCATCCGAGGAGGAGGAAGAAGAGAGGAGCACTGTTGGTATTGTGCTGGAGGACAAAACATGCCGCAACAGCAACAACAACAACAACAATAACAACAACAATAACCTTTGCAGGGAGGTGAAACAAGGTGAGATTGCATGATGATGAAGTATGATGAAATGAGCTTTAGGGATTCCTGGAGGAGAAGCTTTAAGATGTTTGGAGCCCGTTCAGTAGATCTAGTTTGTTGGCTCGAATGCCGAGGTTTGTATTATCTAAGAGCTTTAATACTTAACTATGTGCAGCGTGTACTGCAGAGTGCAAGCTGTGGAGTCATCTGTTTGAGGGTCATGCAATGATTGACAGCTGCAAAATGATTATTTTTAGGTCTAATCTGAAACTAAAGTGTTCCAGTGAAGGTCATTAAGTGTGCATATACTTTGCACAAAATACTGTAATGTGGTGCATTTAATATGTCATGCTTATTGTTCTAGAGACACTTCAATCCCATTTTATTTATATACTGTAGCACTTATATATAGATATAGATATACTAATGCATAATTTTGCACTAATAATTAGTATGGGCTTGGTCTTAGTATTTTATAGACTTTGGAGGTTAGCCTAATTGGTGTGAAAGGAAGTTTCCCACAAATTAACTGACTAAATAAAATATGCCCCATTTTTTGAAGGAATTTGATTGAACTGCAGAGTTGTGCGGGTTGAGAAGGGGGCGGGGGCCTGGGGGTTCATTTACTAGGCCTGCATTATGTGTGCTGCAGCCCCAGATTCACATCTCAAACTCATCAATAGTAATGCTCATGTAAAGTTTGAACCTCTTGAATGTTTAATCATTTATTATAGCACTGTTGCACAATTAACATGGTTATTAAAGGTCATCCACTGATTTAATATCGTCACGTGAAACATAAGTGTCACGTATCCTTTATTCATCCTCTGTGTGGCTGCGTCTCTCGATAGGCTTATTGCTGGCGTCAACCCCAGCACTGCGACACAGGCGGCCCTCCGAAAAACAGGACAGTGACGATACATTTTTGCCTTTGATATGTTTTAAAAACGTTACCGATTTTAGAGACTTTGGCCTATTCTCATCTTGTTAATAATGCCTTCCTGTCTTGGCAAGAATTCACATTACAACAACAGACGACAATAGACGGTGGAACAATGTGAATCTCAATCTCTGAGTTTATCCTTGCCTGTCTGATCCCTGCACTCCAACAGACGTCATAAGTATGCCTAAGTCAGCAATGCTCATCCTTAGGACAACAGTACCGTATTAGGCTATTGGTTTATGTAGCCACCAAGAATTAGCACCACCAAAACCCTAAAACCTTTAGCTGTCATAGCAAAACACTTGCGTCCTAAATCCCTGCACTGCGTGGTTGCCAGGGCAAGAGGAAGTATATTGTGTTCGTTCTCAATGCAAAATATTTAGCGATCAACACTGTTCTCCAAATTGTTTATTTACAGGTTGCAGAAAGTTACATTAATGGTGGAAAAGGATTTGAAAAAAAACATTTCAGTAATTGAAATACTGTAAAATTGTTTGTATTTGTATAATATATAATCTCTTTTTAGTTGGCATTATAAGAAACCTGATTTGTGATTGGCCAGTCAGATAAAGTTGATTTTAGAAAGCTAAAGTATTATTATGTTCAGTCTTATTGAAATATACGAAAATAATATAACTTGTTTTCTGAGTTTGGTCATGTTATGTTTATAAGCTGAGCCGTGATTGGTCGTTACCTGAACCCTGAGACGCTGTAATGTCATTTTACTTGACAGAAGTGACAAAATGGCCGCCCCCAGAGATGGCTAAAAACGGGTGGATTAACCCATGTTCCACATACGCAATATTTATCAGAATGCCTTGTTTCAACTAGTGGGCTTGCATAGAACATATTCTTGAAAAATATATGTTTGGGTTGACTTCCGCTTTAATGTATACCAATATATATTTAATCATATCAGTAAAATCCTGTAGCAGTTAGATTTTTGTTCATTGGCATTTTAATAATGTACAGTCGGAGGTGGTGAGCTAAAGTCTGGTTAACACCAGGGGTGCATTGGATGCATTATCAGAATGCCTTGTTTCAACTAGTGGGCGTGCCTTAGAACATATTCTTGAAAAAAATATGTTTGGGTCGACTTCCCCTTTAAATAATGGTGACAAACTGTAATTAAGCTATGACGAAAGCATGGTTTAAATAGCGATGACTGAGTGACGGTCTGACGATGATGGACGGGTGGCCCCGCCACTGGCGAATGACAAGTGACGGACTGTCAAAATTCACTGATGCGCCCACTTCTGCATTTTTAGTCGACCAAAAGTGGCAAAATGGCCCCCTCCCAAATATGGATCAAAGCGGGTGGATTTTATTATATTCCACAAACACAATATTAATCACAAATCTGTGACTAGATTTAATGGGGCCGCATAGAACATATTATTATAAAGACAATATTTGAGTTGACTTCCATTTTAATAAAGCATCATATGTTTTACTGGTTTACATGGTTGAAATATTTATCAGTCCTAGCTTTGACTATTGTTTATATGGACAGTGTGTAAAAGTACAGTTTCCTCTGTACACAATTAGAGTGGCTGAAATTTAGTTCAGCTAATCTCTTCAAGTCCTTTTTGACCTGCTCCTGCTCCTGCTCCTGATCCTGACAGGAACAGGGAGTCCTGTCAGCCAAACTCTTACATAGCCAGTACATCTACTGCCAACTGTTTTAAAACACCATTTCCATGCTTTTGTTAACTTATCTGCAATATGTTCAGGCTATTGCCGTATGTCTGCTTTTTATTTAGAAAAGATGACGGCTGCTGTAAATCAGCGGGCTCTGTCAGACGTCATTTGTCTTCTCTAATTCATGGGCAACAATTGATTAAAGTGACACTTAAGACAGAACCCTTTACATGTTCTCCATTAGCCAAATTAGTTACTGTGACAGCTACACTAACAAAGTGTTTGGCAGCCGAATCCAAGGAACCCAATCTAATTACTGTGTTGTATGACAAATGTTTAAGATGTCACACCTCATTCTGGTTGTATGTGCTTGTCCAGTCAAGTACTGCACTGAACAACTGAGATTCAAATGGACTAAAGCTGCATCGAGGGCAGGTCTTCTTTTTTTAAAACAGTTATTACTTTATTTGATATACTGGATATGATGATGTTCAAATTCTTCATACCGCTTTGCAAATCACAAAAGGTTGCGCTTGCAACATTTAGCTAATTGTTGTTTTAAAAGGGATATAATATGTAACATGTATTGTTTTAGTGTTTGTATACAGATAATTGAGTCTCTGGAGGGGCTGCCCAGTGCCCATCAAGTGTGAAATTAAGCAACCAAAGAAATATGTCGAAATCTGACGATTTCTGAAAATGTGTCTATGAGCCAGCCTTTCTGCACTTCTGCCCCTCTGTTACAAAATGGTGGGGCAAATTAATACAATAAACACTCCGACACCAAGTTGCTCAGCCAATGACATGAACAGCTTAGCTCAACAAAGTTGCAAAGCAAAAGAATCACTTTGATGTCACGGCCAAACCTCTACCATGTCAAAGCCAAAATATGAGCAGCGTGTAGTGTTTGTCCAAATTAGCATTTAGCTAACAGTGTTACCAGCAGAACTGGGCACTTGACCCTATTTTGCCGGTCCGTCCTCCGTCCACGACCCCTGTACCTTTCTGCCCTCATCCCTTCGTCCTTATTCATAAAAATGAGCATGCTCGTCCCGTCCGTTCTCATCCTTTTAAAGTGCTTCCGTCCTTACATTCCATCGGTCCGCCGCTACCGCCCCCAAAAAAACAAAAATGTCCGTGCATGACATTATTTCAAGATCATTAGCTGACTAATTTCCTATGCATGTCCACTTACCGGCTGGGAGTATCGTGAGTGGATTGAATTGTTTACACCTGTTTAACTAAGACAGCTTCTTAGCTGCCAAACAACCACCGTCATGATGTGATGATGAAGATGATGGTGATGGTGGTCATGATCATGATGCGGACTGGAGTAATCCAGGGGACATCGCAAGAATATTTGAGATTGCGTAACAACACAATACATTTGGGTTTTCACTTTATTGCGTGATTTTGCATTAAAAAGAATTACTGCAAAATAAGGCAATGTTATTTTAGGAGGAGAACGAACGTCTTCCACTTCCGGGTCATAGCGTTCAGTATTTTTGTTTTTCCCTCGTCATTGAAATGGGCGTCCACTAGAGGGCAGGCTATGCCTGTTAGAACAATACTGCAGGGAGGGAATGCGCATGGAAAAGAGCACTCCAGTGTTGTGCAGGCTTAGCAAGGTAGTCTTGCTTTTCAAAAGAACCCAACACAACACGTCAGCCGGGACATGACTCGGTTAGGGACGATTAGAGGGATCGACAAAAACATACCTTTGTCCTTGCTTAGTCTATCTTTTTCAAAAGACTTCTCGTCCAACATCCGCCCGTACACAACATGGGCATCCGTCCGTTCCATCCCTGTGATGAAATGCCCATCTCTGGTTACCAGTATTAGTATTGTTATGATAATGTTTAGATAACTTTTGTTGACAGGGTGGTGTTGCGTTTGGTGATGTCGTGTGCAACACCGCTACATTAATTAATGTGTAATTTGGCCACTTGGTGAGGAAATGCTGCCTATGTGGATGGTCAAATTAGCCTGTGGTGGCTTTACACAAGTGCTGACCGAAGCACAAATTCAGCTTCTAACATTGCTTTGTACCACTTACTGATGTAGTGACCGTTACAGAAACATAAAAAAATATTTTTAATTTAGGGCATCTGTGATGTAAACTCTACATGAGGGAGGTGGTCTAAAAAAATGGTCTTGCCTGAGCGCACCGCCAATTAATCTTGCACATCATGTCACTTAATGGACTTGATCATGGATCCAAACAGACAATTCTGTACTTCAAATTCCAAACTTTTGACTTTGCCGTCCACTGTTAACCCCTGCTGTACGTCCTGTCTCCAGTTTATTCTTGGCAGACTCTCCCATTGAGCTATATCAGTATCCAGGCGAACCAGGTCTTTAGAGGTGTCTTAGCTCGGCTAAAAAGGATCAAGCTAAGAGGATTGCGATCTGACCGACCACATGGAGTTATGGTCTGTCGAAAGCGGCTCCACATTAATGAATCAGTTAATTTTTGTTGTTGTAATAAGTTCATTTAAAAATATTGATGTGTATTTATTTCTTTTTTCCACATCAAATCAGTCCGGTCAGTCCTAACCAAACCTTGTTTCTTGAACTTATAAATCTTCCTTGGATGAGAGTCGAAACGTCTTTTAAGACAACCAAAGCAGTCCAGTTGCCCTGAGAAAGAAACCTGGTTGAATGGGAATATCCACATTTCCACAACATTTATTTCCGAAGCATCTTTTATTTGTTTATGTGATTCTATGCACTTGGGGATATTATGGAGAGCAGTTTATATCATAGTAGTTTAATACATGCACCAAAAATAAAGCGAACATACATTTACAGGACTATATGAAGTTATTACATTTCACTGTCTGGACTATATCTATCCATCCATCCGTTTTCTACCACTTATCCGGGGTCGGGTCGTGGGGGCAACAGCTTAACCCATTAAGGCCTAAAGCGCCTGGCGAATCATCCCTCTAAAACTTAAGGGCAACTTCAGAATCACCCTCTAAAACCTGAAATTTTCATGGAAATTCAACACCTACAAAATAATTGAAATCTCAGCCGTCGATATCATCATTGTCTATAAACACGTCTTAACCATATATCACGATTGACTGGTTCAAAATCCACAAGCGCGCCGTCTAAATCACAACCGTCACTTATTTCAGAGCTCCTGCAGTCGTCTGCGTCCGTTATTACTGCTCCAAAAAATTCTGTGATATCCTACGACTGCTCACGACACCATCACATGTATATTCCGATGCATTTCATTGGCTAATAGACCCAGAATAGGTTTAAAAAAAAAAAAAGACGTATCCGCTTTGCCGGCTGTAAAGGTGGATATATGCAACAACGCTCCCGCTTCTCTAGTGGTAGAAACACGGTAATGCGCTCCTGGCCTAAATGGGTTTAGCAGGGAAGCCCAGACTTCCATCTCCCCAGCCACTTCTTCCGGCTCTTCCTGGGGGATCTCACGGTGTTCCCAAGACAGCTGGGGACATCGTCTCTCCAGCGAGTCCTGGGTCATCCACTGGGCCTCCTACTCGTGGGACATGCCCCATACCTCACCAGGGAGGTGCCCAGGAGGCATCCTAACCAGATGCACGATCCGCCTCATCTGGCTCCTCTCTATGTGGAGGAGCAGTGGCTCGACTCTGAGGCTGCTCACCCTATCTGTATCTCGTTGAGCCGCGAGTGTTTGCGCACATAGTGAATGTTTGCGCACATAGCGAATGTTGTTTTTTGGCAGGTTCCCTAAAAGTTTACAAACAGTTGCAAAAGGTTGCAAAAAAGGTTTTTCTTGTTCAAGAAATTTTGAACATGTTGAAAATTTCTTTGTGACAAGAAAAACTGTTTACGACCATGAAAATGTTGACAAATGTCTGCCGAAGGTCTTTGCAACCGTTTCCGACAAATCTTGGCGAAAAGTCAACATTCGGGTCCCTGCAAACACTCGCCAACCTCGCCTCTGAATGAGATACGGGGATTAAGGGAGAGCTCGGACACCCTATGGAGGAAACTCATTTTGGCCGCTTGTATCCGGGATCTCATTTTTTTCTGTCAGCTGTTTGCATCTGCTCTCTGCAACCGTTTTTTTTGGGGAGTTTTGAACGTTTCATTGCTTAGTTTGAGCCACATACTACGCAGAACGGACTTGTTGACTGAAAACCGGTCTGCTGATATTGTATACGAGTTGTAGGCTTTTCATCTTCTTGTCATTTTGTTGCGGACTTACCTTTATTACCTCATCACGTGATGAGATGTGCGGTTTCACATGTACCGTGGCGTGTGAATATGCAGCTGATTTTCAGAATAAAGCTTCTTTCTTTCTGATTATCAATCGAATTTTTTTTGGTCAGTCTCTCTGTGTGGCCTGGTTCCAAATATCCAACTTGATTGGTGCTGGTCCACAGCTTGGTGGTTACGGACAACTGGTTTACATGACATAGTGGTAATTGTGAAGGAGATTTATTGCTGGTTATAGTTCATGTCTCCTTGGGTAAAAATGTGTGAAGGATGCAGGAGTACTGGAAAGGAACTGCATCCCCCATTAATGAAATCTCTGCCTCTCTCCCTCCCTCTCGCAGTGCTGTGCTCAGACAGAGTTGGCCAGGTCACCAAGACATATCATGACATTAAGGCAGTCACACACCTGCTGGAGGAGGTAAGACGCACAAGTTGCCTGCACGCGCGCACACACAACGGCATGAAAAGGACTTCAAAGAGGATTAAACTCCTGCCACTTTTAGCACACTTCTTCCTGTCAATGAATAAGCAAATTAAAATTTGGGTCAAGAAAGAGCAGCTCCGTCGTTGTGCTACATTGTCACACTTTGTACGAATGCAATTTTTTTCAGAAAGAGCGGGATCTTGAGTTAGCAGCACGGATTGGTCAGTCGCTTCTGAAACAAAACCAAGAACTGACAACCCGAAATGGAATGCTGGATGAACAGCTAGAGAGTGCAAAGGAGGAGGTACAACCAAACCCGATATGCATTAGTTCAACCACACTTCAGTTATGACTCTTTTACTGAGACGGACTCAAGTTATTGTGGCCTATTTCCCAGATTGCACAACTGCGTCATGAACTTTCAATGCGAGATGACCTTCTTCAGTTCTACGCAAGCACAGAGGAGATAGAAAACGCGGAATCACACTCACCGTGAGTACAACGAACACATAGAGAGATGCTTGACAATTAACAGCGTGCCCAAAAGTTCTTTGCTGCATAATCATCATCATCATCATCATCATCATGAAAACATATCCTTTGGTGGAAAAGTTCGTACACGCCAGAGTGTTTTAGCAACCATACTGCACCATACAAAAAGCTTTGGAAGCTAATCTGGTGATTTTTAGTCAGTGCAGCTGTTTTCAGTGTTGGTCCATCTGTATGAAACGAGGTTTATAGATTATACCATTACCTTACAAAATAAAATAATTACGAAAGCCAATCTAAAAAATGCGTATACGGCAGAGGGTTTTAGCAACCATACGATACAAAAACCTTTGGAAGCATAAAAGGTTAAATAGTATATATTATACCATTACCTCACAAAATAAATTGAAAAATATTTCAAATCTTCTCCTTGACTTCTAATTTAAAATTAAGATATCCATCATTTTTTTGTGTGTATGTAGTATTACAGTATGATGAGGCAATTTAGTTTTATAATAACGGCCCTGTGAGGTAAACCATAACAACAACGTGGCCAGCACAGAAAGAAAAAAAAAAAAAGAGTTTAACACCTCTGGTATGTACAGCACAGAGTGAATCATTGAGGTTTAATTATTACCTTTTAGAAACTGACACCGATCTGATAAATGGGGCTTAAAACAATTTAAGGTACTTCCTCCAACGCCTATTAACTGTCAATCTCTGTGTCAGCGCTGGCAAAAGTGGAACAAGAATCTAACGTGAGAAGCATAGCCACAGATCCTTTGGTCAGATGTAATTAAGAGAGCATTACCTGTCACTAAGACTGAATTTGCACTGCAAGTCACAATTCTGATTGTTGTCTACAGTCGACCATTGCATAATTCAGTACCCGCAGATTTTTTTATTTTATTTTTTTTTTCAAACTGGTTTCAGCAGTTAAAAATATTTTTTTTTTATATTTTGGGGCTGTGTTTTTGCTCTAGCAGTGACAACACAGAGGTAAATAAAAGCAAAGGTAAAATTGTATACATTCTAACATTTAGTTCAGAGGTGGGCAACTCCGGTCCTCGTGGGCCGATATCCTGGATGTTTTGCATGTGTCCCTGCTCAGACACACCTGATTCAAATGATTAGGATAGTTATCCAGCTTCTGCATAAGCTTGCTGATGAGCTGATCAGAATCAGGTGTGTTGGAGCAGGGAGACATATAAAACGTCTAGGATACTGTCCCTCAAGGACCAGAATTGCCCACCCCTGGTTTATTTGGTCTGGGTTAACTTTTACCTCGCTCGATTTAAACGCATTATTTTTTTCCTCTTCAAAGATCCACATATATTCGCCATATTTCGACCATAACTTGTTTATATATATATATATATATATATATATATACATATTCATCGTGTGAAAAAATTTTCTTTACAGAATAAAAAGAAACGAATCAAGCAGTTCTCTCAGCAACCTTGTCCACTACGACTTCATGCAGCAGAAACTGAAATGTTTAGAGGACGAGAACCGCAAACTTCGACTGGAGGTAACCACATTTCAGTGTGCACTGTAAAGTATGAACTAAAGAGACATTTTTCTTCCATCCCTGGTGATAGTAAGTTAAAAGTAGCTTTTTTTTTTTTTTTTTTTAGATATCCTTTGTAAATCAATGTTATTTGTTGGGTATTTATTTTCCAGAAATGCAACCCATAATTAGGTTCAATATATTAGAAGTCTACATAATAAATCATGACACCCAACATTATTTGTGCAGGCCAGTGAGCTCTGCACTGAGACAACTAACTTTGAGGAACAAGAGCAGGAGCTGATGATGGTGTGTGTGGAGGAGCTGTGTAAGTCGTCTCATTAACCAAAATTGGAATTGCAACAATGTGATTGCATGAAACACTCTTTTATTCACGTGCAATCATGGCACCTGTGCTTTGTTTAGCCTCTGTCAACAAGCAAGTAGTTGACCTATCAGACGAGCTAGCGCGCAAAGTGGAAGACTCTTTTCGCCAACAAGAGGAAATCAGCATGCTCCTTGCCCAGATTGTTGACTTGCAGGCCCGCTGCAAACGCGTGAGTACAAATTTAGAACTCAATACTTAAACCAAAGAAGGTTTATATCATGAGTTACACTAAATTCCTTGCGTCCGCAAATAGTACTGCTTAGTTGCAAACTTTCAAACGCTGTACCTTCTTTTGGTCCCTGTAGCTTTCCAATGAGAACGAAGAGCTGAATCAACATCTGAGTGCCTCCCGTGAGAATACCTTGAAAATGCAATCTGAGGCAAGAATCCAAAATCACTTTGATTAATCTATTTTCAAATGATCATAATTGAGCAAAGACATTGCACTGTCAATAGTCGATGATTTTAGCTTGACATTTCTGTTTCCTCCTGTCCGCAGCTCAAGGACCTGCGGGACAAGTACTGCCAGTGTGAGGACATGCTCCACGAGGCTCGAGAGGACATCAAAAATCTGCGAAATAAGAGTCTGCCCAACAGCACGGTGCAACGCTACACTGCTCTGGCCACTGTCCTCCCCATGGACAGCCTGGCGGCGGAGATTGAGGGCACCTTCCGTAAAGGCTTGGACACGCCTGCGTCGTCTGAATACAAGTAAGCGTGGGGCTGGGTTCCCGTATCCCAGCACAGTTTGAAAAACGAGCACGCCCGCACAATGTCAGCAGGGATAATACAACAATGTGTTTTCCAGCAGCAAATTTCTAGAAGTCATTTTTGGTCTGGCTTTTTGCAGGCGCTGTATATATGTCATTATTCAGAGCACGTATTCCGATAAATACCTAGTGTATGTCTGTTTTCCTTCTTGCAGAACCCACCCGAGGCGTGTGTTTGAAACGGTGCGTGTGGTGAACAGGTCGGTGAGGCTGCGCTCTGTGTGCCACTCTCCGGGCTTTCCGGGTTCAAGCTCGGTGTCCCTGCGCTCCAGCTGCACCAGCACCCCCCGGACCAGTTACTACGGCTCCGACAACGCCAGTCTTACACTGGAGGACAAGCCCAGCTCCGGTCCGGCCCAGAAAGAAGAAAGGTGCATCAGAGAACCTGAACACACACTTGTGTGTCACCGCCAGAGTCATTTTGAACACGTTTTTTTTTTTTTTTTTCCCTGTAGCCTCAGTGGGCCAAAGCGTCTGGGCCAGCCAGGCACTCCGGGAGGCCAGGACCTTGAAGCCGCCTTGCGCAGCTTGTCAGCTCGCCAACAGAACCATTCCTCTGAGCGACCTTTCTTCGATGTGGAGCGTGAGCGGAAACTGCGTGCCCTGGCAGCAAACAGCGAGCGGGATGAGGGTTCGAGTGGCTTCTTGACACCAAATGACAGCCTAGCCTCCAGCCCGGTGGCATCAACCGGCACCAACTACTCCAACGGAAGCTCTCGCCAATCCTGTGACTCGTCAGGATCCAGGTCATACCTGCCCGACCGCCTGCAGATCGTCAAACCACTGGAAGGTACTGCTTGAGTGATCTTTTCAAGTTGATATACATTCGGATAGGTGTGTGTTGTGAGCAACTTCACACAAAGAATTGTAATCATTGTTGGCATAACCGCCTAACACTAATTATCCCACACTTGAGACTCTTTAAGCCTGGCATTGTTCTAGGGCTTTCAAGGTCTCCCATGATTATTTTAAAGGACAATAACCATTTGACAGATTGATTGTTGTTATTGTTGGGCCTTACAAAACAAAGTAAAACCATCTTTTCTACAACTTCAAATTAGTAAGTAATAAATTACCACTGTCAATAGCCTTTTTTTTTTTTTATTGCTATCATTTTCATTTTGAATACAATGACCACCCTCCTTCACATTCACAGACTCAACTATTTGCATATTTTTTTCCAGTGGAACTTATCCCAGCTATTCACTGAAAAACTATTGCCGGCTCTCGGTGTACTTTTGTGCTCTTTCTGTAATGCCCTAAGATGCTACAAGATTTTGCCAAGGCTCTGACTAATAGGAAAGTAGTAACTGTGTCAAGGAAGTAGTGCTGTGCAATATTACAATGTATATCATAGTGCAATCTAAAAATGTCTTCTATACGCTAATAACCCTCTTTTTAAAAAAAAAAAAAAGTCGCTTTTTTGTCACGTAATCCAAGCGTAAACATTTGACTGTGGTGACTGGATATTGATACATCAAATGTATTTTCACTCATTGCTGCCTCTGGTTCTTCTCCTCAGGCTCGGTGACTCTGCACCAGTGGCAGCAGCTGGCCAAACCAAACCTGGGGGGGATCCTACACCCTCGTCCCGGAGTTGTGACAAAGGACTTCAGGGAGCTTGAAGTGGACATACAGCACGTGTACAGTCTGAATGACCTGGAGGAAGATGAACCTGACCTGTCGCTGCTCTCAGGAGCTCACAGCATGGGTAGGACACCTGTCAATTTTTTTTTTTTTTTTACAGTATACAAGCCAGTCCGAATGTAATTCACTCCAATTCAGTTTTATTTATATAGCGGCAGCTCCCTGCAGAAGTTGTCCAAAGGCACTTTACATGTGGAGTAGGTCTAGGTCGCTAACTGAATGACGACACGCTGTGCCAGCATGCCAGGCAGCGTTGAGCTTTGCTGGATGTTGATGCAGCGTAATAAAGAGCAAGAAGAAGAGGCAGCCTGAGTAAATGGTAATGAGAAATGGGTTTTCACTTGTGACCAACGAGGCACTTAAAGCACTGCCCTCATTCATCTACTGACGACACAGCATCAGAAGCATAGTATCATGCCCAAGGACACTTTGGCATGGTCACAAGGGCTGAGAATGGGACCCACAACCTTTGGGTTGGGAGACGACCGCTCTAGCACCTGAGCCATGCAACTGGCGTTGTGCCATTCGAGCTGACAGAACGTATGCCTGCTGCGAGTAACGACGGTGTGTGCCTTGTTTGTGTATGTTGCTTCTCAGCATTTGTTTGAAGGGTTACAATTATTGCAACATCTATGCTCATTTCTGTTGGCCCTTCTGTAGTCTTTCATTTTATACCTTAGCATTAAGATAGTGGATTTTATATTTTTCCCTCCCTGAGAGCTACGACTGACGCGACGCCATGCTAATTGCTAAGGTGTCATGATGGCAGGGCAGTCATCTTGTATGTCTCCCATTTCTTGACAGCGAGAGACTGAGAACAGGGGCTAAGAATTCTCTTTTTTTTTAATGACATTAAAGAAATGAGAATTAAATCCATTTTTTTTTTGTTTTTTTTAAATAGTCTCTCTCTATATCACAGCCTTTCATCTATCACGGTTGCGTCTGGTATATTGCATCTCTCGCTATAAACAGAGGTTCACTCTATTCCGCTCAATACTGTGATCTTCTTCATACTTCATCCACTAAGTCAACACTTGATATTTATTTTGTACGCAGCACAACATCTCTACAACTATAACCACATTTTTTAACGGCGAATGCCATCAGTACAGAGTATTATTTCTGCATGTTGCAGCAGCGAGTGTATACTTTGTTGTCAATGTTGTGAGAGGTTCAATGTGATTGTTTTCCTTCCACCAACCCGCAGTGTCTCCATCGGGTCCCAGCCACCCTCAGACCTTTCCCACTCCCACCATCAACAACTGCCGAGACCCTCAACCACCCCTCCTCACCCCCTCATTCCCCCTTAGGTAAGAATTCATGTAGTAGTCCTGCAACTTTGTTGTAAGCATTCCCACTTGCGTTGACACCCCCGGGTTTCTTTCACAGCTCACAAATGATTGGATTTTTTTTTAGGAATCTGACCTTTTTCGTTTCAGGCCGAGAGTTACAACATTCTTTTGCAGTGGTCTTAAGTCACTGATATCAGTTTTTCTCATTTGACCAACTTTTCCTTTTCCCTCGTGGTGGCAGGAAACGTCTGTCCAGGCTCTTTCTCCAACTCTAAAGGAGCAAAGTAAGAGCTGGTGGCTCCAATATTACTTGAATTCTCAATTTCCTCTTTTGAATTGTTAACAAGAGAGGCACTTAACCATGTCTGCCTGCTGCCTCATGTCATCAAAGCAACGTCGTGACGACGGCGAGTCTTAGGTCGAACGTCACAAATGAACCATGAGCTCGTTCGGTCACTCGTTCTATGGAAAGCCGTTTGATCATTGACTTGATATCCAGTTTCAGTTTCATGTACTAGTACACTCTTTGTACTCACTACAAAGGCAATTCAGTGCACTAGCAGAACATCCGCGCCTTAACATTTTTTAGCGCGCACTTCTGCATGACATTTCTGCACACTAGTAGGACAACATGAGGACTACATTCTACATGTAATCAATGAAGCAGAACTGTGCACTAATTGACATCTGTGCTCTAATAGTACTACTAGTAGAATTTTGATAATGTCACGAGTAGTACTAGTTGTAGGACAAAGAGTGGACTAGTACGTGGACTTGCTGGGTATCAAGCATATGGTATCGATCAAGGGTCGGCAACCCGCGGCTCCGGAGCCGCACGCGGCTGTTTCGTCCTTCTGATGGGGCTCTGCGTGCCTTGGGAAAATAAATTGTGAAGTCCATTTTTGGCCACTTTCATATGTGCTCCTAGATCGGAGACATATCGGATTTTTTTGCAATGTGACCGCAGTCTGAACCATGCCAGGTCGCATATCTGACATAATAAGCCGGGTTTGCATGGAGCCATGTATTTCGATTAGAAAGGATTGAAATGACCAATCGTAATGAAAATGCTCCATAGTGTATAAACACCCCAATCGGATTAAAAGGCCCAATCCGAATGGAATTTCATTTGGATTCACAAAAACATTTCAATCGGAATCGGCAGGCTGCGTCCGGTCTGCGCATGCTCTGCCTTGGCGAAAATGCGTAGTGACGTCATTGTATATGCACTTGGTAAATGGCAGCGGCTTACCAGAGCTCGACTGCCACGCGAGAACTTGATTTAAAGTACTGGTAACTTGTTATTATCAAGATGCTGCTTTAATAAAAGCATTAAAACAATCTCCGAGCCCAAAATGTCATCTGAGCCCAAAATGCGCTCCGCGTGGGTCAAAAGTGCTGCAACTCTGCGATTTTTTTTATTTTATTTTTTATTTTTTTGTGCAAAAGTTCAAAATGTGTTCATTTAATAAATAAACTTTAATTTTCTGAAACATGGATGGACTGCATGTATTTCATAAGCAACACACTATTTTACAAGTGGAAAGATACATATTCATCTAGGCTAACATCTTCATTTCAGATTTCAAAAAGGTTTGCGGCTCCCAGTGATTCTTTTTCCGTGGAAGCCGCGGCGAAATGGCTCTTTGAGTATTAAAGGTTGCCGGCCCCTGATCTAGACGCTTATTCGGCTTTCCGTTTTGTGTGCCCTTTTCTTTTTGTTTTGTTGCACATCCTCAGCTCCAGTTCACTTTTGTGTTGAAAGCTTGTTGAGCTGTTCCATCCGCTCTAACTTGTTTGTACACCTCTCATACTCGTGCGGCTCGTTGAATGATTTTTTAAAAAAAAAATTAACGACTGTTTCATAACAGTTAACCACAAGATTGTATTGCGTCAGCCTTGCCTCATCAACCTGTTTTTTTTCTTTCTTTACTTTTCACCACAACTGCTAGCCAACCTAATGAAAACGCTTGCACCATTTTGTACTCATCTTCGTTCTCGCTCTTTTGCAGCCATCACCCTGTCAGCCTGCCATTATGTCCGAACTGTGAGCACGTGAGCGCTTCACCTGTTTCCGTCCAGCAGCACTTTGGCCTCGCAGGCTTCCCCAGCCCAAACATAGACCGGTCATCACCGGGACTCTTGCAGCTTCTGGAAGAACGAGGGATCACCGCCTGCTATTCTCCTCGCCAACACGCACATCGACATCGCATCCACGGAACAGATCCTCAGCTCTCCAGCGCCGTCGACAAACGCGGAGGCTCATGCACGGACACGGGTGGGACGAGGAACATTTTCAGCTTGAACCTACTTGGAGAAGTTTCAGCGTCTCAAGCTGCGCAGTGTGGCAGCCCGGAGCAAGACGAGTCGTGACGGCAAAGTAGAAGGAATTGATGGGATGTCCACCTGATGTTTTGACCACTATCTCACACTGCTGTTTGCCCACTACACACGTCCGTGTCCTCTTTTCCGTTGTCGTGGCAACTTGCGTTCTCCCACATGTTCATCTCAGGACAATCGCCCAATCTCGTGCTGCTTAATTGCGGCAATAGCTTCTTTTTACACACAAATAAGAAATTTCAAGGAAGCTGAAATAATCTTTTTATACCATATGTTGTAGAGCTTATTTAACCTTTTTTTTTCTGGGTAAAAAATATTGTATGTGGTTGATGTAAATTTCATGCAGTAATTTATTACTGTCACACTGATGAACTTTCAAATTGCACTGAAACACATCTGGTCTTCCTTTGTATCACCTGCTGTATTGAGAAAACTCACGTTGTATATAACATGATCATGTATCATTAAATCAAAGGAACTAGATGACGACGCACTGAGAGGCCGAAACAATGACTGCACTAAATAATGTCAGTTATTCACCTTTAGCTGTTTTGACATCGCAAATGTTGTTTGGGCATCAAAACACTCATTTCAAATCAAGTGAATGAATGTCATTTAAGAAAACACAATAGTACTCATGGCATCATAGGAAATTTCATTCTACTGGGTTAAAATAAAAACAGTAATGGTGTTGGACATGCTTTTGAAAGCCATATGCAATCATTAGAAGTAGTAATTGACACAGTCATCTGTAGCAAAAAGGGCATAGGATACTGTAGTTTTCAAAGGGAATAAAATGAGAAACACAGGTTATGGTCACTTGTGCTTGAAGTTAACCAAAACACTTTTGTCTGCACTTTGAATGTGCTATGTCTATAATTGCATCCTCTGTAATATTCCAGTGTGTTTTTGTGTGTGTGTACCATCCCACCTGTGAATAAAATGTTGTTGTTTTTCCATATCAATTCAGCTGTCACGAATGACTTCTAACTTTGCAAAAAACTTTATTCATGAAGTTGCAAGAGTCGTAAATGCACAGCATCAAAGCAAACGCGTTGGGTGAGCACTGAAGCAGCCGCGGCCTCCCCTTTCATTCGGCGTCCCGGCGTCCAAAGTCCACCCAGCCCTGATAGTCACGGTTCATCATGCAATCAGAGTTCACCATCTCTGTGAACAGATCATTCCTCTATGAAGCATGTGAGGCGTTTAGTACAAGCGCACAGATGGGAGCATCTCTTGGAAATCTGCCCTGGCCTCCAACCATTTTTTTTTTTCACACCCCAAACCCACAGCATACCTGAGATTGCTTGCATGATTTGTTTGGTCATAATCACACGCTCGTCCTCCGAAAGGTGTGCCCGTCTCGCCGTGCGTGCAGGCAGAGGCTCCTGTCTGCCCGCGGAGGTCCTTGCTAGCGCCCTCCCGGCTTGGAGTTGCTCTACTTTTTCGCTCGCAGTTGCAGCAGCTGCAGCACATGCGAGCAAAACGAACACCAGTGCAAACGCTTCCATCCTGTTTCCTGACATGACTGCCGAACAAACCTCTACTCATTGGCTACTCACAGCTCCCCTTTTATAACACCGGCGAAACATTTGAGCCGGAAAAAGATCTATACGTGTCCATGGCCGAGCTTTTGATTGATCGGGCGCCCGGTGCGCCGTACACATGTATGTCAAGGAAATGATCATTGCAGAATCCACAATGCCATTATTATGCTTGTCAGTTTCCTGTGTAAAAGCTTTTTACACTGCAATAACAGTAAAAAAAAAAAAAAAAAAAAAAAAGTCAATCTATTTACACTAGCAATCCAATAGTTCCTTAGTGCATTTGAACCAAAACACGGGCTATGATGTGTGCGGGCAGTTCTTAAAATCACTCATCTCGTAGACACACAACTGCAAGGGTAAACACGTTTTTTGTTTCCTTCTTCAAATGTTTACACACATTTGACGCAATAGCAGCCAAGGAAATACAACACTGTTTGTGACTCATCTTAGCCTTTATTTGGTTCATGCCTGGGTTGCTCCAAATTAAGTCTTTGTGACATTCTAATCGGAAACAAGGTATTGTGTAAGCAATTTATCGTTTCAATATGATCAACAATTTCCATTTATTTCAAATTCAAAGGATTTTGGCAACTAAAAACTGTGAAACTGCAGGTCCTATCAACAAATGAGATTATGTAATTCGTGTTTGAGCCTGTGAACGCGCCATGTGAATTTCATCAGATTAAATCATTATAAAACATGTACACACCCATTAGTGAAATCTCATCTATGCTTCAACCAACGGAGAAAGCTTGTTCCCTTTACCTGTTGCCAGGTGAGAAGTTACTCCAAACGCACATGCACCGACCCCCCACCCCCCCTCCCCCCCCCCCACACACACACAATTTATCAGGAAATTCCACTTTCACTGCATCTGTGCTCAAATATCTGAACTTGAACAATATTCTGTTATTCAACTTGCAGTCATCTTTACATGACTACTCATGGATATTATGTTAAAATCCAATATGCATGTCTGGGCCAAAAATATGTCTGTGGAGGTTTAAACAGAAATTCACAGTATTGCAGATGACAGCCGCAATCGAGCATAATCCGAGAATTTGGTCTCTTTTTTTTTTTTTTTAACAGAAAAGGAGCATAATCACAAACTTAGTCCAGGCATCTGAAAAGTGTGTTTTGTAGTAATTTGGTGAAGTGGCCTGAATTGTATTGCAAGAGTTCAAAAGCACCACATTTAAATCAATGTCACCCTATGTAAAAGAATACCATACATCTGTATTTAATTGTAATTTAATCTACAAGGCTCATGTATTTTTTTCTTCTTCAGTAATACAGGTCTTAACATAATTCTCCAGAGACAAGAGAAGTTTGGTACTGCAAAATGAGTTCAGGGATGCAGAATAAATTGCTGGTGCTGCATTATGACACGCCAAGCTTTCCCAAGAAGGGTGTGCCACACCACAGGCATACTTTTCAAATACTTGTTTCAGTGAATGCCTCTTTGAAATGTGTTTAATCATGTTTCCAGTGTGACAGGTGCGACAGTATATGTTTTAACTTATTGGAAAAAAAAAAAACGCAAAACCAAATGACTTATGAGTCATTCAAAACAAAATCAATTAGAAGCCATTTGTGGCAGTTAAAAGGCCTCTCTTTAGCGAAGTTATTGCTCTAATCGACAATGCACAGTATCGACGTGTAGGGCAATTGCAGGTGCGCAAAGTTGATCCCAAGTAGCTGAACCTGCCCAGCTGAGGCAGTGATCAAATGTCATGGGAGATGGACAGTTAAATGTGGCTTGGCAGCAATGAAGGGTGTGAGCCAAAGAGGAGTGTTTGGTGAAAAGGTTAACAGAGGCAACTGAAATAGCTTCCTCTTTACCGTGCATTGATTTTGTATGCAGAAATGTTATTGACGCTCAAAGACTATCCATAAATGTTGCATCATGAAAGTGTCATTCATTCACCGTGTCAAATTGGCAGCCACTGCATTAGAACATATGTCCAATGATTGCTACAAAAGCTTTTTAAGGTTTCAGTGTGCTAACATCATTTTCATTGGACTACTAATTATTCTTCTCTTCCTCTGCCTTCCCCACTAAAGTTCAGGGTCGCTGCAAAATGAACCTCCCCAAACTCCTGTTCTGAGCGTCCTCATACCTTCACTTTGAAACGAAGCAAATCCTGATGATGTACAAAATCTTTGCATCTCCTCTTTGGCCTTCCGTGTGGTCTTTTTCTTTCTGACTCACGGCCTCCCTAACAGGGTCATCTTTCTCCATGATCCCTAGCTCCATCTAGATGCGCTCACTTCTCTCCTTCACTTTGTCTCGTTGTCTTGTTACAGAGGTCGTGGGTTTGAATATATATATATATATATGAAAAGTGTATATATATATATATATATATATATATATATATATATCCATCCATCCATTATCGAAACCGGTTATCCTCACAAGGGTTGCGGGGCGTGCTGCTGGAGCCTATCCCAGCTGTCTTTGGGCAGTAGGCGGGGGACACCCCGAATTGGTTGCCAGCCAATCGCAGGGCACACAGAGACAAACATCCGTACTCACAATCACACCTAGGGGCAATTTAGAGAGTTACCACGCATGTTTTTGGAATGTGGGAGGAAACCGGAGTACCCGGAGAAAACCCACATGGAAGTGCTAATGAACACTTTTGTCGCACATTGATTATCCTTTCAAGCTCTCCTTTCTGGTCTTGCTAAAAGAACTATTACAGTATTATCTTGTACCTACTGCAGAGTTCAGCAGCACGTCTGCTGACAGGCTGACAAAGACCAGAAAGACATATTAGAGAGAACAATGGCTTCAGAGGCCCTGCATTGGCTCCCTGTGTGTTTCAGGATCGGTTTCAAGGTTCTTTTATTAACTCGTCATGGTCTTGGCCCCTCTTAATCTAGCGGATCCTATTTTTTTTCATATCAACCCAAGAGAGCCTCAGCCTTTTAGTAATACCTAAGTATACTAAGAGCCACGACGGCGAGGCCTCGTTCCAAGTTCGAGACCCTCATCGGCGGAACAGCCTGCAGGAAAAGGTCAGGGACCTCGTGCACTAAACGTCAGAAGGTACAAATGAAATTAACCTGTGTTTTCACCCGTTGCCAATTTACTGACTAGGTAAATTAAAAGTAAAATGAGACAAGGTCATCATTGTTTCAGTACATACTGTATACCTTTTGTGATATTTTGTGATGTACCAGAGATGTAAAATGTGCCTCTGCTCAATAAAGGTTGGGAAACACTGCAAGGACACCAAATATCATGCAATTACGTGGAACTGATTAATGAAAAAACAATTAAAGTGATTGTTTTTTTTTTTTCTTAAGTGGTATAGTCATTTATGTTCATATAAAAAGGAATCATAAAAAGAACATTTTTAAAAGGAGTCAGTAAAACATGGTGATCGAATTGTTGTCCAACCAGTTAGCCTCCATTTAAAACGTTTACTGCTTAAATGTGTTACTTGGCTTGGGTTATCAGAAGCAGACATAAAGTTGCTGAACTTGATTGTCAAGCTGTCACCAGCAATTGTTCACACCGATTAAGCTCAGAAAACTATTATCAGCATACCGAACATTGTTGCGGCGTCTGCGGGGACTCTCTATAAAATGTCCACTCGCGCCGTCCGCAGTCACTCCTCGTTGACTGCAGCTTCAGCCTCCACCTGCACCACTTCACCATGTCTCTGATCTTAGGCCGCCCTTCAGGCACCAGCGCCCGCAGCATCTCCTCTGCCAGCACCATGAGCATCGGCGGGGGCCGACTGCAGCTGGGCGGGGGAAGCCAGGCATCCATCTCTGGTATCTACCAGCGCCGCGCACCCAGCGTGTACGCGGGCGCGGGGGGCTACGACACCCGCATCTCCCAGGCCAGCGTCGTCCTCCCCTATGGCGGGTTCAGCTCGTTCGGCTTTGATGCCGTGGGGGTCAGCGAGAAGAGCACCATGCAGAACCTCAATGACCGCCTGGCCTCCTACCTGGATAAGGTAAAAGAGATCGGGGCGCCAAGAGCAAGCTGCAACTGCCCTTCTTCATCTCCTCCTTCTTCTTACAAGCTCAAATGTTGTCTGAATTAGTTTCCAATCATTGTCATGAGCTTCAGGAGAATTCACTGAATTTGAGCATATGGAAATGCAAGTCAAAAGTCAGCTATTGAATGAGAGTGGGTCCAGATTTGAGCACACCTGCCACAACATGAGGGACATCTGCATAATCTAATGCAGTTGTTCTCATCCAGTGTGCTGTGGCACATGTTCTATGGGAAATTTCATTTAGTTGATCAGAAAATTATTAATTTGCTACAATTAATGTACTGTCACTGAAAAAAGATATTAGACCATCTCAGTTCATTTTAAATGCCTGGTGCAAGCATTTGGTTGGGCAAATTTAAAGTGAACAAAAAAAGATCACAATAGTTTCATTGAAGAGTTGACATCTAGCAATTTTCTGTGTTTTTTTTTCTTAATAATAACCAAACGTTCTTACATCAAGAGCTATGGCATTGTACTGGCAAAAACAGTGCTTTTAGACATTTCTTTTATGTCTGTTAGTCACATGATATGGCTTTATTTGTGCAAGGTAATGAAATGAACAATTAAGAAAACAAAGTGCTCCGATAATATTTTCCTGGACTGTAATGTATACAGGCAGAAAAATGAAATCGCCAAGATGGCAATTAATCAGTGTATCAACTTTTTGTTACATTTTTATTTGGTAGTGTGCTGTTACATTTTTTTCCCCTATTATAAAATGCGGGCCCTGACGCAATGAAGTTTGGAAAATGCTGAGCTACAATAGGAGTGATGCATCAAAATCCTGCCTTTGCGATGATAACTATGCTGACCTATCAAATAAATGTGTGATACAGTATAGTTGTACACCACAACACAAAATAATAAACATTGTTTATCAATGCAAGTAATGCAATATCATCTTTGCAAAGGCATATGTCTTATGTAGTTTTTATACAGGATCTGACTAGTTGTTATTAAAAAAAAAAACAGCTGACATTAAAACGAGATTGGACAGGCAGTAGAATTAACATTTGTTAAAGATAAGATGATAAATGCGTTTGAACTTTTCGTTTCATGTGGAAAAGCAGATAGTGTTCATATGTTTAAAAACACAAAATAAAACAAGAGTAAAACTATCATTAATAATACTGGGCTAATGCTCAGTTTCACTTTTCTGTCAATCCGAAGGTGGTACTGAAATGTTCTCAAGTCAATGATTGAAACAAGCAAGGACTTAACGACTTGCTGATTGCCTGTTATTGCCGCTTGTGTACAGGTCCGATCCCTGGAAGCTGCCAACAGGAAGTTGGAGCTGCAGATCAGAGAGTTCTATGAGAAGAGGTCTCCCATTGCCAGGGACTTCACCGCCTACTTCGTCACCATCAATGAGCTGCGAGCCCAGGTGACTATTCCTGTTATGCCAAAAACGAGGATCAAAGACAAGTCTAGACTCATTATTCATCATTAGACTTAATGAGGAACCGGTTTCTGTGGCTGGGCGGAACTCAGTCAGTTATTTCTCATCTGCATATTTACACAGTTTACACTTGAGGCTGTAATCTTACGTCTGTTTGATGTGTGTCAGACAATCGGTTATTGAAAAGCGTCACACTCGCGGTAGTCACAAAAAGTTGCGGGACCAGGTGTTTTATTGAGGTGACAATTGATTTGCCATCGCTAAAAAAAAAAATCATAGAAGTGGTCTCAGTATTTCATCGCGCTCCGCGTGGTTGCATTCTGTTAGTTCAACACAAAAACATTTGTTGATCAGTGAGAGTTGTTTAATGTTTATTCTAGGCTACCGTACTCTGAGACGCCGTTGTGACGTGGCAGGAAGTATGTGACGAGCAAGAGCGAAAAGCGCGAACTTGTTATGTGTTGGTGCTGCGCTGAGGCTGAACAAAGGTCGTGGTGAAAACCAACAACACGGCACTCCCTTCTCGTGACAATCAGACACAGATATTGCATTGTGTCTCACTATAAAACTTCTTTTTAACAGAATTTGTACTTGGAAATAAAACCTTAACCTAAAACAACAAATGCTGTGTGACGTTCGCAAACACCTGCATAGGACATAGGCAAGGCACCCACTAAGGAAATGACTCCCCAAACAATACTTTGAAGACTAGCGGTTAGCACGTTTGCCTCACACTTCTGAGATTCTGGAATCGAATCTGTGCTTCCGGTGTGGATGGTCTTCCCGTGCTTCTCAGGCACAGGTGTCAAACTCCGGTCCTCGAGGGACTCTATCCTGCTTTTTTAGATGTTTCCCTCTTCCAACACACCTGATTCAAATGATCAGGATCGTTATTGAGCTCCAGCAGGGCTTGCTGATGATAGTGGACCAGAGTTTGACACTTGTGTTCTCAAGGGCTAATCCAGCTACTCCTGCTACCTTCCAAATTCCGGTAAGGTAAGAATGTTTTTCTTCCCTTGTAGATTGCAAGGAGGTATGCAGAGAATCAGAGCATCATCCTGCAGATTGACAATGCTCAACTGGCGGCGGACGACTTCAAAATGAAGTAAGTTGCAAGGGGATGGAGTTAAACCACTGGCGGCATTCCTGGTGTCGGGATGCCTAAAAAGCAAGCGTTCTTTTCTGTAAGATATGAGGTGGAGATGAACACGCGCGCACTGGTGGAGTCTGATTTGGTTCGTCTTCGAGGGGTCCGGGACAACATGGTTGTAACCATCGGTGACCTGAAACTGCAGATAGAGAATTTGAAGGATCAACTGGCACAACTCAAGAGAATCCATGAGGAGGTCAGCTCATGTGCTTCCAATGAAATGCTTCCCTCTGCTGGTTGTCTCTCCTCCTCGCAGCGGTAGAACATTACAACTCAAATGAAAAACGATTTTTCGATGATGCAGGAGATGAATGCAGCAAGGCTCCAATAC
This sequence comes from Filicampus tigris, assembly GCF_054856515.1. Lineage (NCBI taxonomy): Eukaryota > Metazoa > Chordata > Actinopteri > Syngnathiformes > Syngnathidae > Filicampus > Filicampus tigris. Next base: position 9,208,806 of record NC_141222.1, read on the forward strand.
ACTGGTAACGTTAACGTAGAAGTGGACAGCGCGTCGTCCGTGGACCTTTCCAAGATCCTTCAAGAAGTGAGGGAGCAGTATGAAGCTATGGCGTTGAAGAACAAGCAGGAACTGGAAAGATGGTATCAAGCTAAGGTGAGACGGGAGACAATGTGCCTGATAAAATGCACTGATGACCATCCTAAAGCAGGGGTGAGCAAAGTATTGCCCGGGGGCCACGTATGGATCGCTTGTACCTTGATCCGGCCCACCGAGCAGTACCATCAGTAGGATTACTGTAACATTTGTTACATTAATCAAGATGTTTTCCCCTAAATTTGGTTAAAGTGGAAATCAACTCAAACATATATTTTTTTCAAGAATATGTTCTATGCAAGCACACTAGTTGAAACAAAGCATTCTGATAAATATTGTATTTGTGGAATAAGAGTTAATCCACTCATTTATAGCCCCTCTGGGGGCGGCCATTTTGTCACTTCTGTCGACTGAAAATGACATCACAACTACCCAGGGCTCAGGTAACGACCAATCACGGCTCAGCTTTAGAAAACAGGCGAGCTGTGATTGGTCGTTACCTGAGCCCTGAGTGTGTGTGATGTCATTTTCAGTCGACAGAAATGACAAAATGGCCGCCCCCCGAGATGGTTAAAAACGGGTGGATTTTGCTGCTTAACTCATATTGCACAAACGCAATATTAATCAGAATGCTCTCAACTAGTGGGCCTGCTAGTGAAAAAAAAGTTTGGGTTGATTTCCACTTTAATCAAAATGTATTTATTCCTTTTTTACAATGAGGACACAAGCTGTACAAAATGAATGGATGCAAAGAGTACAGATGGGGAATGGAATTGATTTGTTTGCATGTGTTATAGATGGACTCCCTCCAAATGGAAATCAAAGGTTTCAGCACAGAGGTAAAGACCTTCTCCTCTCAACTCTCTGAGCTGAAGCGGACATACCAAAGTTTGGAGATCACATACCAGGGTATCCTTGCAGAGGTAAGCCAACTTCCTTTCAGCCGCATGCGCCGACACACCGCCGGTCCACTCAGGTATCCCCCCCACTCCGCCGCGCAGATCGAATGCCTCCGTCAGAACCTCGCCGAAACCAAGTTGCGATACGGCAACCAGCTCAGCCAACTGCAACTGACCATCAACAGCCTGGAGGTGGAACTGCAGCAGCTCAAGGTGTCCATCGAGCAACAGCAGACCGAGTACAAACTGCTGCTGGACATCAAGATGAGGCTGGAGCGGGAGATCGCGGAGTACCGCCGTCTGCTGGATGGAGAATCTTATGAGCAGAAAAAGTGAGGGACCATCCATTTTGAGTCCACGTACGCCACGTATGACCTTACTCATGTCATGTGCTCTCTCTTCAAAGGCCTTTGGTCATCAGCAAGGTGGTGCAAATGGAAGGTAAGCGACCGTCACTCTTCCATTCGTGAAATGACGGCACATGTCGTCGCGGATGTTTTCGTGACCACTTTTCGTGACACATCTGCAGAGCACAAGCCCCACATGGAGAGGAGAGTGAAGACCATTGTGGAAAAAATCGTCGACGGAAAGGTGGTGTCCACCAGCGTGGACACTCAGAGGGAAGATATGTAAATGGTTAACGATTGCGCCGCAATTAACCGTTTGCTCCTCTTGGTATCCTCTCCCCATGAAAAACACATAATGAAAAAGAGCTGTGTTTACTTTCTCCCCATTTTCTTTTAAATACATTGATGCAGCAGTTGGACGAAAAATGATCAGCAACTTTCTCAGGATTTGGGCCAAAAGTAAAGGAAATATGGTAATAATAAAATATAATGTGTAAAAATCCATCACAAAAACACATCACAATGAGTATCTTTGATAGGTGTGCAAAAAAATCCATTGTGTTTTGGTTTTAAAAGTATTGTTTTGAACACAACATGCACAAATGAATGTCTCCAGTTGTGTGATGGAAAATGTGCACTTTTGGCAAATGCAAATTAAAAAAAGACTTGCTGCAAGTTTATAGTGTACGTCTTTTATATTATCATCATGATGTAAATTGTGGAAACAATCACAATGACAGTACAATTTTACACCGCGGTAATAATGAACCTGTACCTGTGCGGGGTACTGTACTCAACACAAATGGGCACATCCAAGCAACAGCCATGCGTTTCCTTTCATGGGGAACATTTCCAATGGCATTGCACACTACAAAATACAAAACTATACCCAACCCAATTGCAAGTAGGGGGTTACAGTCTATATCATCATCAAATGCTAAAGAGAATCTGGACAACTCCTGAAGGGTGAGTTTGTTCCAGGATGACTTGGCCCAGTGATTTTTGTTTTTATTTTTACGCCCTAATTCGTATATAATTTTCTACCGCGTAATGGTATGAACTGACAATTCACTGTTGATTGTATAGGGAATTTGCGCCCCCTTATGGAAGCGCACTGTAGTTTGCAGAAGTTTTACAAGGGATGCGTTGTGAGTTATTGTCTCAGTCGAAAGAATAAGAACATTTAGGCAATCAAGGCAATGGTGTAGTCTATGAGTATTTTTATACTGTTCCTAGTGATGTCCACCTCTACAGTTAAAATGAACAATGTGGTCACTAAGAGAAAACTAAACTTAATGACTTACTGACAGCACAAAAAGAAGAAAAAAAAACTGTATAGAAATGCGATAAACTCGTATGTGCATTGCATATTTTCCCATTGCTAAAATTGAATGGTTTCGTAATCAACACTACATACATACATACTACATACGTATATAGATTTCTTTCTGTTACGGGGTAAATGAATATACTGATAAGAAATAAATTTACAGTCCAAATGGCATCTTGAGAGAAAGTCATTATGGCAGACAGAGGTTGTGGATTCAAATCCGGGCTCCGGCCATTCAAGTTTGGACCCTCACTAAGATGCACCAAAGTAATAAGAATGAAAAAATAAATAAATATATTTTAAAAAATCAACATTTTTGAGACTAATAATAATTAAAAATCTGAAAATTCTTTTTTACACTGAGAAATGGTTCAATAGTTGCTTCCTTTGTCCTATACAGTACTTCCCTTTCTATTGTACTTGCTTTAATAGTAAGACCTCTTGGCCACCAGGTGGCATATTTGTCTATCAAAGACTAAAGATGGACCTTATAGCTAGCTACACCAAGTTCTGGGGGTGTGGGGGGCGGCATGGTTATTTATTAGACGATATTAAAATTTGAGAAATTGACATTTGTTATGCTAATATTTTTGGGACACCCTGCACATATCACATAAATAAAACGTCCACACAAATGATTGTGAATATTTTAAAGACAATAAACACTGTGTCCTGTGTCCTTCCTTGGCATATTTAAAAAGTTCAAACTGCATATTTGTAGGTTGTGAAAAGTGTTCCATGCATGAGAAATACGCTACACCCAAAGGTCTAGTGTGCATGTGTGCATCATATTCACATTAATACGGAAAGATGTTTGAGTATTTATTCCATAAATCCAGTTTAAGGTCCATAATGGTCTTTTTCCTCACTAGGAAGATAATTCAGCACACTAGCAGAATGACTGATGTTTTTTTTCTCCCCACTGCTAGTGGCAATTTTGGCCAGCTGGTATAGAAAACCTTACTCATAAAATTATGTGCTGCAATAACTTGGGCTTGAATGACGAAAGATTTTTGACTCTACATGCTGCTTGCCTGACATACAGGTTCTACTAGTATTATTATCTAAGGAGAGTATACTAGTAGGCTCTTTTGTCAGTGGGACCACTTTGGCATGAGCCAAAAATGTGCACTAGTAGAATAGAACGATAAAGTTCTTTCCCCCCCTCCACTACCGCCTTCCATTTAGGACACTTTTGGCATCCGAGTAGGCGACAAAGTTACAAGAGAGGCAAAACTACACACTAGTTGACAAATGCACGCTACTAGTGAGATTATAAAATTCTACTAGTGATAGCGCTCCACTAGTATTTACCCTACTTGTAGAGCGCAGTTGTCAACTCGTGCACAGTTCTGCATTTTTGCCTTATGATGCATGTGTCATATCAGTAGGGCAAAATTGTCCTACTAGTGTGAAATGTCATAGCAGCGGATTTTTTTTTTTTTTTTTTACTAGTCCTTTTACTAATGTGCCCCAGTACTGCTAATGTACTAAATTGTTTCACTAGTGAGGGCAGAAGACCACACTGGATATCAAATAACTGCTGGGAGAGCTTTCCATACATTTACTGAAGCTGCCTTGACAAGACCAGGCTGCTCTCTCAGGCACGACACCCGCAGGCGCTCCGTGCGAAGAATGCACGTCGGCTTTAGGAGTGCAATGAACAACTCCCCTGTCTTCTGCACAAGAAGCAGCATGTTGCATATATATATATATATATATATATATATATATATATATATATATATATATATACCATATATATATATATATATATATATATATATATATATATATATATATATATATATATAAACATGTAGAATTCAGCAAAATGTGACTTTTGGAGGTTATGTATTTCGATAGGAGGTTTTACATATATTCTGACATCAGGCAGTGACACCGAGCAGAATGAGCAGTGTTTGTGGCACCTGTTCAGGAATAATAAAAAGAAGTGAATGGCAAACTGCATGACAAAATAAAATGCTATATACGGAAGTGAAGAAGTGAACATGGACTGGAGTAAGAATAATCCACAGCATTTCATGCGGTTAAAAATAATACAACTGTGCATCTAGCACTAAATAGCAGCTGCAATAAACATCGGCTGTACTATCAGTAGTGCAGTGGCAGTATCTACATTTAAGAAGTTGCTGTTTTGTTTTTATTCGTATAAATGTTGCATGTCCACAGTGGCTCATTTTCTGCAATCTCTGCTGGAATTTTCCAGACCTCTGAGAGCCTGTAAATAGTGCTGCAGAAATCATCTGGGGTAGTTAAGGGTGGAGTCAACGCCTGCAGGCTATGTCACCGTACCACACAAACCTGTCCGAACCTGAATTCAAGGGTAGCTTTTAAAATCCGACAAAGAAAGCAGTTCCCGTTGCCGCTTTCCCTCATTGCAGGCCTAGCATGCTTCCCCCCCTTAAAATAGACAGAAGAATATTGAAATATTGTTTGTTTCTTTGCTGTTCGTAATGGCTGTCAAGTGAAGGATTTAAAACCAAAAGTAAACTGTGTCAATGTTCATAAAACCGGTTGCACTGGAGGGAGCATTGACTGAATACATTTTCATGAGGGTTCAAAGCAAATGGTATGTTTTACTGGGGGAAAAAAAAGAGATATATTGTGCACTTTCATGCCTCGTGTTCCATTTTGTCTCCAACATGAAAGTTCCACACCCAACTAAAAGCACCTCAGGCTCTCTCTCACTTGCAGGTCAGAGCACAAACCACATTTCTGACAAGCTCAAACTGCTTTCCCCTGAGGCTGCAATCTTGTTTTTTGTCTACTTAGCACCGCGTATTGCAAAGTCAATTCGAACGGACTCTTTCCCTGTAGAGGAAGTAGTGAACAAGGTGCACCCCTGTTTGGATACAGTATAAAAAGTAAGACCAGCATAACCATTTAAAACACCCGTGTAAAGTGAACTAAGAGACGTTTGAAGATAATTGCTGAAAATGTGCAAAGACTGAGAACGATGTAGTACTCGAGTGTGGAGATATAGTGTGTATCTGTGTTTTACCATTTCAGTTTTCATGATTTTGTGGGAGCGTGGCTAAAACGACGGCCAGTGATGCATTTGAGCGTCTAGCTTTAGTATGACTGCACAGCAGGGTTGCTCACACTTTTTCAGTATGCGACCTACTTGGAAAAGTCAAAATGATCTACCTACCGGGTAGGGTATGCTTTGATTTTTTTGTAGTGGGTATAGGTCCTACCTGCTACAAAAATGCAGAACATATATTTATTTTCAAATATATTGTGGATTCTTTACATGTACAATAGATGTACCTCGCATAACCGCACGAGCCAATATTGGACAACACAATTAACTATGAACATCAATTTTTTTTTTTTTTTTAAAGCGATCCATGCTACCTTGTGATCAACTGGTAGATCGCGATCAATGTATTGAGCACCCTTAGTCTACAGTATAAGAACTTGAGTGCCGTTGTTTGAATCAATGCCATGTGTATTAATAACCAAGCTACGCATACTGAAATACTGAAAATGTCCCCACTGTGGGATCAATAAAGGCCTTCTTATCTTATACGCCCCAAACATGCATTTACCACTCGGATTTACTGCTGGCATGGCTGCTTTAGGTTACGTTCCCACTGCAGCTCAATTTGGATTTCTTGTGCCCATATATGACATGTATGTGATTTTTCCATGCAGTGTGAACAGAACAATTCAGATTTTTTCAAATCCGACCTGGGCCTTTTGATATGTATGCAATGCGTCTACAGTATGAACGCTCATCTGCAGACATTCGACCTGTACGTCATCAAAAGCCGAATATTTCCTCCGCACGAGTGAGACAGAGGCTAGGTTCACACTGCAGGTTTTAATGCTCAATTTTTTTTTTTTTGTGTAAGCGTTCATATTACATTATAAACGCGACCTCGGTCTTGTCTGCTGTATGAACACATCAAAGTGGCCCGCATGCGCAGAAGAAGAGACGACGTCACTGGCGACATTGTGTTTGCGGAACTACATGTCGGGGCATTTATACAGCTGAACCGATTAGGTACGAAGTAGAAATAAATACAGTATTTGGGGGAAGTTATGAGAGGCTTTAATATCTAATTTCATGGAGACATCACTAACGATGACGCTAATGTCATAACCGTGCGTAAAAAATGAATCGATCTGAACTGTGGTTGAATTACTACTATCACTATAAATGTCCACTTTATGCTTCATGTTTCGAGTGGGATTAAATTAAAGTAAAATATAAAGTCAATATTGTTGCTCAAAACAACTGCAGATTCGATCCCCCTGCTGCCAGCACTTTCTCTCCACCTGCGCCGAGCACATTTTGGGCCCCGGATGACGTCAATGTCGGACATATGCGACCGGGCCGCATTGAAAAAAATCGGATACGTATCCGATTTAGGACCACATATGAAAGCGAGCCAGGTCGGATTTGAAAAAAAAAAAAAAAAATCCAAATTGAGCCGTTTAGACTGTCATAAAACAATCGGATAGAGGTCAAAATCCGATATGGGACGCATTTGCCTGCGGTGTGAACCTTGCCAGAGTGCTCAGGAGACTACTGACATCATACGGGAATTTGCAAAGTAGTTTTGATTAACAGATGTTGTCTTAACATTTGACTTTATGCTTCATTTATTACGTGAGGTAATGACGTGACATCATCTTTAGTTGATGTCAACTTTAAAAATTAGGAAAACGAGGAGCGTCACCTCATATCCCCAAATTAAATGAGCATATCACCCCTCCCGCCTCAAAAGCCGCCACGTGGCGATGTGAGATGATAAAATGAACCCCTATGCGCGGGACCATATTTACTTCTGTAAACATTGCGACACATGACGACTTTTTTTGGTGCACGTCAGTCAACGTCGTGCTTTGTCCACATTCGCGTCACATAATGGACGCATTGCTGATCAACATTAGAAATCACGTTTTTTTCTTTTTTGGAATGTACATGAGTAAATAAAAAGATTGGACCCTCTCTCTCTGAAGACATATTTTGCATATTGCCCGACAGTAAAGTATGTCGGGCTTTATACACTAATTGACCAGTTTGATTGAAGATTGAAAATGCATTTGTGTGGTGAATGTATCCAATATTATGTATTACTCTTTTTTGCAATATAAACAGCAGTGAATTCTTGTTTGTGTTTCCCCACACTTCTGAGCAATATAATTTAAATATGCTAATTCTAGCGCTCATTCACCTAATGTCTCATTGTTTAGTGCCAGAACTTTCTTTCATATGCGCTCACATTCCCACATCAACTCAATTAGAGATGTCTGCAATGAATTAGAAATTGTGTTGAAGGAAATGTTCAAAACCTCAAACCAAATTTGCCTCACTCGGAGATTCCAGCCACACCTTGCACTAATGGCTCACATTCCAACTGCGCTGTTCACTTTGGTGCGACCTTGTTCGTTCATGCAAGAGGGTGTGCAACTCATCGTGACACTTTGGCTTGCACAAAGTCTCTCGATTTGCTTAACTTGCTCAACGGCATCATGGAAACGTCCTTAGAGAGAAGTGCAGGGCATAGCTTGAGATCACATAATTTTTCGACACTCAGCTCAATGAACAGGTGACATATTGGCAGACGCTTGCAGATACAATACAATACAATGTTATGAACATGGTCTTGAGATTCAGGACTTGTGTTTTCCTGCAGCAACCTCTTTCCAAAATCTCAGCAAGGACTAGTTTATCCATTTCCTCCCTTCTAGCCCTCGAGCCTGATTGTATGTGACGTCACATTGCCCTGTAAAAGGTTTGCGAATGAAGGTTTATGACATGGAGATGATTGCCCAAGAGTACATGTTAATTACGTCGTACAACCTTAGCTTGATTTCAGTTTGCAATGAAGGAATGCTGACAATTTTTGAGGTTGCAAATGGTCCGATTCTGTTATTATCAGTCCACGTCTCTCTCTGAAGTCCCTTCACCCTCCCTCAAGACTAACCAATATTCTTGGAAGATAAACTAGCGCTATACTGCCTAAAAACATAAATAAAAACAAGTTATCTATGTTGTTGGTGCTAATTTGTGAAATCATGCAGTGATTTGTTATTGCAATTTGAGCAATTTATGCAATATAAACCTCTTAGATTTTTATTGTATCCTATTTTTTTGGTTTTTGTTTCCCTTAAGGGAAAATTCTCATCTTTTATTTTTTTTCCATTATCTTAGATTTTACTACTACTTCATTGTTTTTCTTTAAATCAAAATTATTCTGCACATCTACAATTAGTAAATCATTTGTCAAAAAATGCACGGATACCGCAACTATTTGAGTTTGTTGTGCATATGCAAAATGCAGTAGCGTCACAATCACCAAACAATGGCAAGCAAGCCCTGGAAAAATACTAAGGGTGTTAACTTACGGCACATATGATTGATTATTAAAACCATAACATCTTTGTAAGTAACCTCGCAGTAGCCATTGTTGTTTTTCCTAATGTTTCCCAACTATTCATGCAAAATCGTTCTTAATTCTCATGGGAACAGGCTGCATACGTTGCAAATTGTGAACTTCTCAGGTACCAACTTGCTACCTTGTTGTTTTAATTGATAGCTCATGTTGCTGAAACCAACTCGACCAGAGCAACATGTTCGGATTAGCCGAACATGTTGTAGCCCCTTTGCCACACCCACCAGTCACACAAAAGGTGTCATATTGCGCATCTTACGTAAGCATCAAGTAATGGCTCGCAGTGCAGCGCAGAACTACACTTTACAGCTGTGACCACAGAGCAGTTACACAGTAAATTTTATAGAGTACATTTTATTCCGATTGAGGAAAATTGTACTCTGAATAAGACTGTATTTGGTCCCTGTCTAAACAGAGTAAAATTTACACTCGGAAGAGAATGAAATATTCGGAGTGAATTTTACTCAAAGTAGTGGATTAATTGTACTACAAATGATTCAAATCAACTTTTATTTGATGAGAACATAAGTTACTCACCCACACTTTACACTAATGAGAGTAGGGGGCGGGGCCTCATGTACTCTGAGTGAAGAGATTTTGATCCATTCTGAAAATTTACTTCCGCTGTAGTGGCTGGGTGAGGCAATCGTACAAATGTTAAAATATGTCCATTTGAGGAAAGAAAATTCAGACTCTGTAAAAGTTACTCTTCCAATTTTACTGTGTATGTGATATTTTATGGTGTTAAAATTCTAAACTCAGAGATGCAAACAAATCAATTACAGACATGGACATATTGTAATTCCATACCTTCAGTTAACACCTGCATTGGAGGAGTGTTTCTATCTTAAATTCAGAAGGAGTAAAATGCAATTTCGAGGTTCCTTTTATCACATGCCTTGCACAAAGTCTTGTCGTATCTGCGGTTTTACTAATTAAATGCAGTACAGTAGAAATGCTTCTGTTTGATCAGCCTCGGTTCTTAACAAGTGTGCTCAACTTCGGTGAAAAGTCTTCATGAAACAAAAATTTTGCGCCTCAGGTGGTGAAAGGGATCGTGGTCATATTCATGCAAAATATGAGTAAAGGTGGAGTGAAACTGATTGACTCTATGTGAAGGAATTTGCAATACTTGCTTCTTATATAACATTTTTTTGCCATTCGCCCACAGGGTATGGCTGCCTTGTTTAAACATGGCAGTAATTCATTGAAGACATATCATCTGTCAGAGCACAGACTTGACACTACAAACTGGTTGGAGCTGACTAAGGAGCCTCAGGCTAACAGGGCAGGCAGGGTGCGGCCCTTTCACTCTTCATACTTTTAACCAATAAAATGTTCTTGTTGTCATTGAAAAAAAGCTTTCATGCACAGTGATCTGGAGTTAAAGACGATAAAGTTCGAGAGCAAAAAGAAGACTATGCTTTGTATGTGGTTTAAATGATTGAAAAACAATTTGAAAAGGCTTTAGGTTTCCATATGTCTCACTTTCTCCTTCAGATACTAGCGGGTAAATTAACCCAAGGGATAAGTGTGAAGGGTGTGGCCGGACATCTTAGGTAATGCTCCTCCCATCTACACGCCTCCACTTGCACCAGGGGCTGCCGGTGTTGTATAAAAGGGGGACCCAGGAGGAGCTGTGTATCTCACTCCATCATCTCCTCTCTGTAAAGCAGGCAGACACCACCGTACAGTCAGCATAATGGCCTCCCTCAACAGCAGAGCCTCTTTGTCTAGCCGCTCATACGGCGCTGGAAACCTGGCCGGCAGTATTCGCAAGGGCCAGGCTCTGAGTGTTTATGGCGGTGCAGGTGGATCCGGCTCAAGAATCTCCTCCAGCAGTTACAGCGTAGGAGGTGGTGGCATGTACGGTTTGGGCTTGGGAGGGGGTGCAGGAGGCTTCGGCTTTGGTGATGGCATGGATATCCATGTGGGAGCAAATGAGAAAGCCACTATGCAGAACCTGAACGACCGCCTGGCCTCCTACCTTGACAAGGTGCGCAGCCTTGAGCAGGCCAATGCCGAGCTGGAGCTGAAGATCCGTCAGTTCTTGGAGAACAAGGCCTCCCCCCTTGCCCGTGACTACTCTGCTTATCAGGTCACCATCAACGACTTGCAGGCAAAGGTAAGAGTCCATGTCTTATTCTATGCGCAATCGGTAGTCATGAAAGGCCACTAACATTCTCTCTTTCTAAATCTAGATCCAGGATGCCACACGCATCAACGGAGGCATCTATCTGTCCATTGACAACGCTAAACTGGCAGCAGATGATTTCAAAACCAAGTAAGCTTGAAGACGTACAATGAAGATGACTTTACCAACTGAAAATATGTATTATGGATGACCTGATCTCTTGCTGTCTTGCAGGTATGACAACGAGCTGGCCATGCGTCTGTCAGTGGAGTCAGATATTGCCGGTCTGAAGAGAATGTTGGATGAGCTGACACTGGTCCGCTCAGACCTGGAGATGCAGATCGAAGGCCTCAAGGATGAGCTTGTCCACCTCAAACGGAACCACGAGGAAGTGAGTAGCAAAGCTTTGCATATTGTGGGTCTGAGTTGCTACAAATTAAATTCCGTCCAAGGTCTTACCGACATTTTTACGTGACAGGAAATGGCAGCCATGAGGTTACAGATGACTGGACAGATCAACGTAGAGGTCGACGCCAAACCACAAGTCGACCTGAGCAGAATCATCAGTGAGATCCGAGAGCAGTACGAGAGCGTGGCCGCAAAGAACCAGAGAGAGCTGGAAAGCTGGTTCCAGGCCAAGGTGATCCCCACTGAAACTTTGTCGGCCGTTCCAAAGCATGTATTGGAGCATGGCACTAACAGACTATCATGTCCATTGCAGACCGACGCACTAAACAAGGACATGGCTGTGAGCACAGAAACCCTCCAGACCTCCAGGTCAGAGATCTCTGAGATCCGTCGCACCCTACAAGGCTTGGAGATCGAACTACAGTCTCAACTTAGCATGGTAAATAAAGCAGAGCCATCTTGCTATGCGCGCTCATGAAAATTTCCACCGGAGCCAATGTCCCCATCTGCTTATGCTTGAATGCTAACGTCTCACTTGTACATGCTCCTCTAGAAAGCCTCCCTGGAAAACACATTAGCTGAAACCGAAGCCCGATATTCCATGATCCTCCAAGGACTCCAGGGACAGGTGACAAACCTTGAACAGCAACTGATGCAACTACGTGCCGAGATTGAAAACCAGAACAGCGAATACTGCATGCTCCTTGACATTAAGACCAGACTTGAGAGGGAAATTGCAGAGTACAGGAGACTGATGGACGGAGAGGGCAGGTAAGAGAAAATTGGTTTACAGTGAGTTTGACCAGATGAAAAGTGTAGTCATCAGATCTGAACCACGTGCTTTGTGACTGGTATTTAACGCAAGCGCTGTAATTGTCCTTCCCCAGCATTGGTAGCACCAAATCAACCTCTGCCAGGGTGGTAATGATCACAGAGGAGCTGAAGGATGGCAAGGTGGTGTCCTCCAGAACCAGCACCGCATAAGCTGCCTCACACAGCAACAACAGCACAAAGGGGTGTGACACCTGAAGACTACCTTTTCATCTCAAACAGATCAAATGATGAAATAAAAGGCTCCTTGTCTGCCAACCTACTCCTTGTGTCTGTCTTTGGTCATTTACTAGGCTTTTTTGAGTCTGCAAGCGTTTTACTCCATTATATGAGAGGTCTGACATCAAAGTCAGACAAATATATAAACATGAACAAACTACAAAGTCTTCAGGGGGTATTTAAAAAAAAAGGCAGTTTAAAAGCTGCAATGCTTTTCAGGCAATGCTTTTGTCCCAACACATCTCAGTTCATTTTGAACGCTTTAGTCTCCCCTGGTGTATGGTGGGATGTATCCCGGTCTCTCAACCTGACACATTGATTCTACAAAATGAGCTCTGGGATAACTGAAAGTAAATGTTTTGAAAAAACTCGCAAATGGCGAAATTGGTCAAATTGTTGAGTGAGTCTGTGTGTCACTTCCATTACTGACCAAATTACAAGCAGGTGCCTTTAGACCAGGGGTCATCAAGTCCGGTCCTCAAGGGCACCTATCCTGCATGTTTCTGCATCCCTCCCCGCTACAACACACCTTCTTGAAATGATCAGCTCATCAGCAAGCTTTGCAGGAGCCTGATTACGATAAAGATCATTTGAAACAGGTGTGTTGCATCAGGGAGCGATGGAAAACATGCAGGATAGATGACCTTGAGGACCGGACTTGATGACCCCTGCTTTAGACTAACTTTTTGTACTGGTTGCACTGGCGAACCCAACTTTTTTTCTTGGTTGCACCAGCAGTAAAGTTAAGTGCACCAAAACACAGCAGTTTTACAGGTTTAATCTAAACTGGATTTTACACTATATTGACTGGTAAATGCTTGACAATCTGGTCTCTGACTGAGACCATGTTGAGTGAGGCTTTAGAGTGGAGGACACTTTTTCCATCCACCATTGGCAGGTTGCTCACGGTGCAACCTCAGATTTTTTTTTTTTGCATGCGCACCCAAATTGGGTGCACCCTAGGATCCTGACTCACATTAATCACTCAGTAATCACACTGTCACTGAGTGGAATGACGCCATGCTACCTGAACAGAGGTCAGTTGATTGAACCACTACTACTGTACGTCAGTGACAATAACGTGGTCCGGTGACATTAAAAGGACCATAGCAACTGCAGGGATACTGATACATCATGTAAACAACCAGTCATAACACAGCACTACTTTTTCATCCTTGATCATCATTTCAGTATTCATATTTTTTTGTGACTTTTAATTTGGCGGTGATTTCCGTGAGATTGTTCAGATATAAAATTGTGTCTTGGCTTAATAAACATTGGGAAATGCTGACATATTGTGTACTGTTATCGTATCATTATGAAACACAAATGCACAGTCAGTTATCAAGGAAGAAGTGGATTGCCAGTCCATTGTGAATATACAAAGAGAGGAAGCGGCTGAGAAATAAAGGGGCGTGGCTATTTGAGAGGCTATTGGCAACTATAGCCCCATTCATTGACTGCACTTGCACCTGCATTTTGGTGACAGAGACTCTCCAAGCTTTGATTTTTTTTCACCACAGGTTGGTACATATGAAATCAAAAATAGCAGAGCTGGACATTCCGCCTATGTGGCAGACCGGTCCGTCTATCCGCCTTTTGAAAGATTACTTCTTTGCTGTTTACTGATGACTATGACGACATGGCTGTCATATTGCGCAAAATGAGAAAAGGTGCATCTGCAATGGATATGACATCACAGCATTATGTGCAAAGAGCCCACTGTGACAATTAGACAATTAGACATTAGTGCTGGTCCGATTATGTCAAGTTCATTTGTCTGATTATTTGTGTTAGCAGGTCTAAACTGTAAAATATTCCATTTCAAGTCATGTCTCTCAATCTGTGACACTACTTGTCCTAATTAGAGTGAATTGGATTCATGAAGACACACAAGAAGTAACTGCATGGTCTTTATTGTGTTAGACGCAGGAGTCTCCAACTCCTGCTACTCTGCGTGTTTTAGATGTTTGCCTCCTCAGGCACACTAATCAGATGTGTGCAATGTAGATCAACCGATGACTAAGTTATGCATTAGCACACTAGTCAGGTATGTTGGAGGACGGAAACATCTAAAGCATGCACGATAGCGTTCCTCGAGGACCGGATTTGGACACCCCTGGGTTAAAGTCTCTTCCAAGGTATCACTCAATCTGATCCACATCGACATCGACGGTCTTGCTGCTCTCAACCACCCTCCCGTCCACGACCGTCTCCACCACTGTGATGACCTTGGTGACCACTGTGTGAAAGAAAAGAAACATGAGTACATGTAGCCCCTCTGTTTTAACCTTGTTAAATGTTAATGGTGCTTTTGAGGATGCTCACCTTGCTTTGAGCTGATGAAGAAGAAAAACAGCACAACATATTAGTTCAGGTTATTTTCGATGATGTGATTGCTGTCATCTCTACTAATACTCCATCCGTGGCAATACAGAATTTAGCGTCATTGTCACCTTTCATCCTCTCCATCCAGCAGCCGTCTGTACTCTGCAATCTCCAGCTCCAGTCGCGTTTTGAGGTCCAACAGCATGTCGTACTCGTGCTTATTGCTGGTGATGTTGGCGTGGATCTGCGAAAGCTGGGCCTCTAAACTCACGACCATGTTCTGCAGGCCTGCTAGCTGTGCAGCGTAGCGGGATTGTGTCTCTGCCAGGGTGCCCTCCAGGGATGCTTTCTGGTGGGGTCACAAAGGGGTCATGAGCCGGCCGGACAGCCTGTGATGAACGTTAAGCGAGACCGCGTTTGTTTGGAAATGCAAAGGCGCACATACCATGCTAAAATGGGACTGCAGTTCAATCTGAAGCCTCTGGAGGGTGCTCTTCAGGTCTTTGATTTCTGAGCGGGATGTCAGCAGAGACTCTGACTGTGTCATCACTTCCTGCTCTACTGCTACCATCTTGGCACATCACAGACACAATGTGACATGGTAATGAATTCATTTTCAAACGTTGTCATTAGCAATGCTCTTCACCTTGTTCTGGTACCAGGACTCGAGTTCACTGCGGTTCTTGGCAATCATTGCCTCGTAGTGTTCTCTGATCTCTGTCATAATCTGGTTCAGGTCTGGAGAGGGCGACGCGTCCACGGACACGTTAACCTGACCGCCCATCTGACTCCTGAGCAGAGCCAATTCCTGCAGGGAGTCAAAGAAGGAGTCTTTCGTCAACTGATGTCTTTCCTAGTTTTGGTTCTTTTGAAATGTGTTTGTCAATAGATTTGGCATCTTTAACACTACGGTGTGCCTGGAGGGAGACAAACAGGAGCAAGGGGAAGCAAAGAAGAATGCGAGGAAGTGATGTTCGAGGAGCGGGCAGTGTTTGAAGGAGCAAAACTGTAAAAAAAATTAGCTAATACGGAAAACCTCCTGATTGTTCTCAGAGGGGTGTGTGGTCCTGTGTGTACTTTAGGATCATCTAGAACCACAATAGACTGTGATAAATGGTGACACTGTTCACATACCGTAGAGTGAATAGTGAATAGAAGGGTGGGGGGTGTTGTCTACATACGCCGAGGTGACGAATTGTGTGCAAACACATCACAGGTGTTGGTCATGTGTATAAAAGTCATTCATTTTGCTCAAGCGGTGGTTGGTGGTTCTTTGTTTCAACCGTGGCAAGACACCCTCACCTCTTCGTGGTTCCTCTTCAGCATGATGAGCTCATCCTTCATACCGTCCACCTGGCACTCCAGATCCAGTCTGACCAAGTTCATCTCTTCCAGCACTTTTTTCAGTCCAGCAGTGTCAGCCTCCACGGTCATTCTCATGGCCAGCTCATTGTCATACCTGAGAGCGTCATAGAGCTCGGTGAGTTTTAGACGGATGTCAAAAATATGATAATACGCACAAAGCACACTCACTTCATTTTGAAGTCATCAGCAGCCAGTTTTGCATTGTCAATATCCAGAAGTGTCTTAGCATTGAGCCTAGCAGCGACACGGATCTGACAAGGAAACAACATGTCAGAGAGCCCAAATGAGCTCATTGATCAATCCAAACAATATACCACATTTGGTAATTCATAAAATATGTTAAAAATCATAGTCAGGAAAGATTTTTTTTCCCCATTGACATTTTTTAGATGTAGTACCATGACATTTTTTAGATGTAGTACCATGCTTTTATTTTATTTATTATTATCCATTCTATACCACTTGTTGTTGATATATATATATATATATATATATATATATATATATATATATATATATATATATATAGGATATGTGATATTTATGGGGTCATTTGCAATGTATGCATCCTTCTGAGTGCTTGACTTCCAGTCACTCGAAAAACAATTGGGGTACAAATAACAAAATTTTGGGTCAAAAAAGGACCAAGCCACTACTTGGGTCAATTTGACCCAACTTTCTGTCCAAAAATGGGCAGTTTTGTACAAAAAAAACAAATTAGGGCTGTTTTATACAAAACAATGCAAGGAGGTGGTTCAAATTGACCCAATTTGTGGATCAGTCCATTTTTGGCCCAAAATTGTGTTTTTTTTAACCCTACTGTTTTTAGAGTGAATTTTGCCATTCAAAGTGGGCAAACTTGTGGGATTTTCTTATTGGCGTTTCAGATTGATCCCAATGAACTATGGCTAGCAACAAATAGCTGCAAATGTACCTCGAAACTACGAGTTATCTGTTGATTCACATTGCAGCACCTTCTAGATTAATCGGTGATTTGTTTTCAGACATAGTACTGTGTAGTTCTCTGTGAGGGGGACGTGCTAACAAGTCTACCACCGTGCCGCCCATATAAAAACATTACAAGTTATTTCACAACCGAACAACAGGCAAAAAAATGAAGTCCAAACTAGCTATGCATGTAGAGTGCACGTCATTGCCATGTAATTGTTATAGGTGTGATGCTGGTGGCGGGATGTGACACACTTTGGGATGAAACTTTACTTTCTGCCTTCCAAACAGAGTTGGTGGCAGCTATACGTGCCATCGTATCTCCGCTACGTCCAACACACACCATGTTTGGCGGCTCAACCTGGAATGCCACTCCTCTCACCTTATCCTTCAGGTCATCAATGATGGCGAAGTAATTGCTGTAGTCATGGCTGATGACAGTTCTGCTCTGGTACCAGTCTCTGATCTGCTTATCCAGGCGCTCGTTCTCCTTCTCCAGGGTGCGCACCTTCTCCAGGTAAGAAGCCAGACGGTCGTTCAGGTTCTGCATGGTGGCCTTCTCGTTGGCGCCGACGTGGAGGTCCAGGCCGTCGGCCAGGTTGAAGCCAGGAGCGGGTACGTAGCACGACCGGGCCGAGGAGATTCGGGTGCCGAGGCCGCCGGCTCCACCGTAGACGCTGAGCGTTTTCTGGCCATAGGATTTAGTGCTCAGAGACATGATGGAGGGTCTGGATGCGGACCAGGTAGGAATACTGGAGAGGATCTGCTGCTGCTGTGTGCATCACTTTGCTCTCTGAGTTATATATAGTATAAAGTGGGAGGGGTTTTAGTTGAACGGGAAGAATGTGTCTACCATCACCCCATGCAATCGCTCCATCACCACACGGGTGGTGCCTAGTGGGTGAGGGTTTCATCCGCCCTCATTACAGGTCAGACTTGTGATTCCACATTTTATCATTTCTCAATGAATGACCATTCTTGAAATACTTCTCTACCATAGCCCATACCCCTTTGGGAATGCATAATTGCCACCTTCCGTATTTATTCGCAGACAAAACAAGCAGTTTGAACTAACACTCACACCTATGGAAGAAATGCTGTAAAATGCTCAATCAAAATGTTTGCTCACCCCTGTGACAGAAATTAAACACAGCGGTGGCGATTTCGCATCAGACAAACAAGGGCCAAAGGTTGAGACCGAGGTCATTTAAGTCAAATATATCAGAGCAGAAATGTGCAAGATTGCATTCACTGATGCGTGTGGAGTCGTTTCTCATCCATGTTGAAATATTTTCACGTCCAAGTGTCACACACCCACATCAGTCCTGGACACAGTGACGTGGTGGACTCCACATAAGAGACTAAAGGACAAGGAAACACAATACATACGTTTGTGTGAGTCAAACTATGCATTCCTGTCATACACTGAGAGGCCTCCTGGGTTTTGTTCAGCAACGTCTTTGCAAATACATTTCTTTGACATTTATCTGACAAGACAAACTGGCTGACACTTATTGTAGTGTAGTGAAGCTTAAAATGTTGCTTTAACTATTTTCTTGCCAGAATTCTTTTCTCTTCATTTTTTCCTGAACCAACAATGGATGTTTAGAGCTACATTATATTTTAAATGAATAAATACTACTTTATTTTAAAAATCTATATGTTTTGATAGATAGTGGAGCTACGACAACAAATCACAAAAAGTAAGCATGACCTGGAAAATAAGTTGTACGAATTGAATGAAACATGTGTCTTCATAATATGAATCCCTGCATCTTTAAGTGAAAAGTAATTAAAACAAAGAAAAAAATATGTTCAGTCTTTCCAAGTGTGCTGTTGATGTCAATGATCATTACAATGTTATTTTGTTACATCAGTACTAGGTATTTCTTTTAAAGCAATGAAAACAGTGACAGATATTGCAAGATGTTCCGTAAGAAGCAACATGTCTGGAAGGATGACTCAGTCATGAGTTCAAGTCATAACTTGCACTTCTGTGATGAATTTGATGAATGATTGATTGTGAGCAATGATTGAAATTCTCACTGCATCCTCATTAACTTCCCTGGGGATGATGTTTTAAAAGGGGGAAAAAAACACGGTCTGCACAATACAAAAGTATGCTTGACGGTGTTGGATTGGTCTGTCTCGACTGTTCACTTTTCTTAAATACGTATAGGGTCTATTTGAAAATGTTAAAACTCATCAAAAATCCGTGCTGTACTTCTTTATACAAAACACACCTCCCCGCTTTAAGTTGGAAAAGTAGTATGTATTTCACAGTGGTGACTCCCAATTGCGGGGCGTGCATTTGGTACCTGGGCCTTCACTGGGGACTTCATCCGCCTCTTAATCTAAACGTCACAATCACACAAATTCTACGTAACTGTGCCACATACCTCATTTGGCATCATATTTCTTTTTTCACAACCAATATTTATCTAGTAACGTGACAAAAACATGACAATATTTTAATTAATAGTCCTATTGCTGATATAGTTTACATTACATTGGCCAGTACTACTGATTTTGACAGCCCAGATAAGATTGACATGGCAACATATAGGAGCCAGGAAAAAAAAAAAAAAGATAGACTAATATAAACAGTACAGCCAAGAGAATTTACCAGTACTAAATGAAGAGACTGTTGGGAATAAATGAATACAATTGAATGGAACCAATATTGTAATTTATCTTGAGGCCAGTGCTTCTGATGCATTAAAGCCAGCTTACGAAGTCCTTGCTTGCCTTGATGGCTCACCACTGGTGACTGCTTGTCAAAAGGTTCATGACGAAACGTCTCAGCAATGGCCAGAAACAACATCCTCTCTCCGTTGGAAAACGATCACTTAGGTATTTGTGTTTTGAAGGCTTCACCTCGTTGAGCAACATAGCCGTGCCGCTTGGCTGTTGTTTGCTGTCATCAGTGACAACGTCTCTTGTCGTCTGTCAGCCAGATAACAGGGTGACGTCTCGCTGGATGACAGATGACAGTAGAGACTGTGATAACCATTGAGGAATATCCATGTGCTGGCTCACTCAATGCTTTTCTTCATACAAAGACTTTTGGGAATGTTGTGGCAAGAACGTTCTACTGACATGACAAGCCGACGTGGAAAACTCTCAGCAGCATACACGCTTTTAAGTACTCTTAAGAGCTGACGTATTAGATAAAATGTACCAACACATTTTGGATGGTGATTTCTTTTGAAAGGGAAACCAACCCAAACACATTTCAAGAATATGTTACCAGCAGGCTCACTAGTTAAAACATGGCATTCTGATTAATGCGTTTGTGGAATATGAGTTAAGCAGCAGAATCCACCCCTTTTTGCCATCTCAGCTGACCTGTTTTCTGAAGCTGAGTTGTGATTGGTCGTTACCTGAGCCCTGAGCAGTTGTGATGTCATTTTCAGTGGACAGAAGTTACAAAATGGCCGCCCCCGGAGATGGATAAAAGTGGGTGGATTAACTCTTATTCCACAAATTCAATATGTATCTGAATGCCTTGTTTCAACTAGTGGGCTTGAATAGAACATATTCTTGAAAAAAATATGTTTGGGTTGACAGCTCTTTAAGTATATTGATTTTTAAAATGTTCTTTTTTTTTTGTAT
Source organism: Filicampus tigris (assembly GCF_054856515.1). NCBI lineage: Eukaryota > Metazoa > Chordata > Actinopteri > Syngnathiformes > Syngnathidae > Filicampus > Filicampus tigris. The sequence continues at coordinate 9,229,736 of NC_141222.1, forward strand.
AAAGCCACAAAAAATAATATATTATTATAAATAGTTATTTGGCTAATTCTCACAACACCTGTTTTCTGGAGCTGAGCCATGAGTGGTTGTTACCTGAGCCCTGACTAACTGTGGTGCCATTTTCAGTCAACAGAAGTGACAAAATGGCCGCCCCCCGAGGTGGCTAAAAACATGTGGATTTTGCTGTTTAACACATATTCCACAAACACAATTTTAATCAACATGTCATGTTTTGACTAGCGAAGGGGCACAGAACCTTATTTACAAATATTTTATTGGGGGGGAGGTGATTCCTCTTCAAGGTAGATTTTTTCTTGAGGTCTTGCACTAGATCTGATCATATAAAATAGAATAGAATTCAACTTTATTGTCATTGAACACAACACAAGTTAAGAGCAACGAAATGCAGTTTGCAGCCACCTAGAAGTGCTTTAGCAATATAAATATTGATATATTACAGATGTACACAGTATGAAGACTATAAGCATCCATATATATATATATATATATATATATATATATATGAGTTGGAAAATGTGTGAAATTTGTATTTTATTTCAGAAAAACCTTTATTGTATTCATGTTGCACCATATCTAAGGGGCACAAATAGTAAAAGTACAGTCAATTTTCAAATAGTATTTTCTAGCTTTTCCCTAATATCTTGCCTGTCCCTAAAATGTGTCACTACCTAAACACACAACAATTACATAAGAATAAAAATAATTCTACTAGCCGACTCATATTTTTTTCCATTCCCCCCCTACAGAGTATTTTTATAAATTAATATACATGGTTTTGACATCAAAATCAATCAAAATGAATTTTGAACAGAATTTAATATGACTTTTTCCGAAATAAATCAAAATTTATATGCTATTTTTCATTGTAAAATGTAGAAAGTTGATCGAATTGACTTCAAAAGTCATCATTAATTAAAACAAACATACCCTTAAACAATCATTATCAAAAATTGTTGGTTGTTTATTCAATACTTTTTGTTTTTGTCATGACTTTTTATCATTTTTTTTGTGGTGACTGCAACATTTCAGTAGTGACCATATTGTTGCTTGTATTATATTATTTAAAACTTACTTTATTCAAAAATAAATATCATATTGCCACTACTGAAACCATTATGTCACTACCGAAACTAGGGATGGGAATTTCTATTTTAGCCCAAACATTCAGGACAGTTTGTTAATTTAAATTCAATTGATGTAACAGCAACTGACTGAAAAAGGTGAACAATTGAAAGAGAAATACATTTCTGATACATTTGCCAATGCAATGCATGGCATTTATTATGAATAATGTAATGAGTAATGGTACTGACTCCCATTCCAGCAGGATCTCATTCGCCAACACCATGTTAGTGGCATTATCATGCACACAGGCGCCGACTTTATTTTCTAGTACCCACGTACCCATCACACTCCGCAGGAGAGCAGCCAGGTTTTCAGCTGTGTGTCTTTCCTCCAAGGCGCATGTCTGAAGCACACAGCTGCGGAGATGTCCTTCGTCCACATATGACACGTTATAGTCATGTAAGATTAGGTGATTATGGACGTCCGTCCGTCTGTAGTTATGTCCACATAGTTGAGCCGCTCAAACGCTCGTAGCATCTCCTTTATTATTTGGTTATGGTTACTCTCGAGTTGGGGCGTGATTGTTTTGTGACTTAGCACCGTGCACTCAGGCTCGATATACAGCATTCATTTTTTGAATCCATTGCCCTCAACAACAGAAAGCGGCAGCATCGCGGGCAGTCATTTCACAAATTAGTTTAATCTTTGCTGTGCGGTGAATATCACAGCTCCTGGAACAAACGCTCTCATGCTCGTCTTCCTGGCCCCGCCGCCATGCCCACTGGGCTCAGCTCCGCCATCATCGACCCGTACGTTCAGCATAAACTCGCTTCCAATTACTCTATCGGAGCAATGAGAAACCACATCCAAAGGAAACACCTCAATGTGCGAAACAGTGCTGGGTTTTTTTCACGGTAGCTTCGACATCTTCAGAATTTACTTTTCTAAATATCATTCCCAAAACGTAGTGTCCCCGCCCCCTACCATGTGTACGTTTGGGCGGGGGGTACGGTAGCAATTCTCTCTCTTGGTGCTCAGCTTGTTGACAGAGGCGTGAGGAACAAGATGCGTGATACTTAATGCAGTGTTTAACCGACTAATAAAATACTAAACGTTTAATAAATCGTAGACGGTTAAAAACGGCTAAACCACTAGTCGTGCACATCCCAAACCGAAACCTTTCTGTATGTTTCGGTAGTGACTCTTTCGGTTTTATTTTTCCCTTCAAATTAAGATCAAATATGGAATCGAATATAGTTAAAATCAGAAGGATCTATGTATGACATATGTATCTATGTATTATATTATTTAAAACTTACTCTATTCAAAAATAATTGAAACGTTTCGGTAGTGACCGTTTCGGTAGTGACGTTTTATGATAGTTGTTGACAATATTCAACAATGCTAGGCGTGGCTACCACAGACAGTTTTGAGAATGTGTACAGAGATAGAAAGCACTACATTTAGCATTAAAATCAAAAGTGCTTATTTTATTGCCGAAATGAGGTGTTCGGTAGTGATGGTCCTAAAAACCACATGCTGATTTACAGACATTTGAGGGCACATAACTTCATAATGCAGCCAACTAATCACTCGCCATGTGCCCAGTGATGAACATGAAGGTAATGTCTCTTACTGGTGAAATTTCTGGGGATGTGGCTAAAAGCCCTGCCTACAGACAAATACTCTTTGCGTTTCGCTAGTGACATAAAAACTACTAATTTGAAAAAAATCTACAAAATCAATGTAAATCTTTCACCATACATTTAAAAGCAACCAAAATGTTCTCTTAAAGTAAAGTATTTTTTAAATTGGCAAAAGTCTTCTCCATTTTTTTTTCATGAATTGAAATTCAGGAGTTAGAGATTGGGACAGCCACCTCCCAATAGGAAGTGACAGAGAAAAGATGACTTTTTATACATTCAGTTTAATAGTATCTCAATTAATGCCTTGTGGTAAAATAGATCATAAAAAGATATTACTCAATATGCAAGGTCTGAACACTTCATCCATCCATCCATTATCTGTACCGCTTCTCCTCACAAGGGTCGCGGGGCATGCTGGAGCCTATCCCAGCTGTCTTTGGGCAGTAGGCGGGGGACACCCCGAACTGGTTGCCAGCCAATCGCAGGGCACACAGAGACAAACATCCGCACTCACAATCACACCTAGGGGCAACTTAGAGAGTCCAATCAACGTACCATACATGTTTTTGGAATGTGGGAGGAAACCGGAGTACCCGGAGAAAACCCACGCAGGCACAGGGAGAACATGCAAACTCCACACAGGGAGGCCGGAGCCGGGATCGAACCCACGACCTCTGAACTGTGAGGCGGACGTGCTAACCAGTCGACCAGGCCCCTGAACACTTCATTGTTTTGTAAAATTAGATTTTGGCAAAAATGAAAAAAGTTCATTTTATTTCTCATAAATGTACACTCAGCACCAATCTTGACAGAAAATAAAATCTGGAATGTCAAAATTTTTTGCAAATTTATGAAACTTTCAGAATATCCCGTTTACACGATTGCACTGACAAAAAGTTGTGCATATGGATATGTGTATAGGTATAGTTATGCATATGTTTAGTTGTGCGTATGGGGATCTAGTCCGTTATTTCAGTTATGGGTGGTTGTGAGTAGTTGTGGTGTAACAGTCCATAGGTGTCAATGTGGGTCAGGAGGCAGAGTTCAGGAGTCTGACAGTTGTAAGAACAAAGCTGTTCCGGTATCTGGTGGGTTTTAGTCCGGATGCTCCTCTAGCGCCTCCCAGAGGGCAGGAGGGTGAAGAGGGTGACTGGAGTCGTTGATGATTTTTCCCAGCCTTTTTCAGACACCTTTCCTCATAGATGCCCTCTATGGCAGCGCTTTGCAACGCCTTCCAGCCCGAGGCAGAAGAGCTCCCGTACCAAACTGTGTTGCAGTTGGTCAGGATGCTTTCAATGGTGCGGTAGAAGTTTACCGGGATGTCTGAGGACAGGTGGTTAGTAAAATCTCAAAAGACGTGCTAGAAGTGCTAATGAAGTGAATGCACTTCAAGTCAAGAGACTTTAGTAGCTTTGTTATACAGAAGCACGGTTTGCAACCTCTGAGTCTGCCAAGAAGCCGTCACACCAGCTCAGCAAGTACAACAAAAAGGTCCCTTAGGCATCAAACATTTACATGGAGCAAATATACTTTGGGTTTTTTCAAATGTGGCAAATGTGGGTTTTTTTTAGATTTAAAGTACAAACATTTACAATTATTTAGTTTATTTAAGACGGAGGTCGACCGGTTAGCACGTCCGCCTCACAGTTCAGAGGTCGTGGGTTCGATCCCGGCCTCGCCTCCCTGTGTGGGGTTTGCATGTTCTCCCCGTGCCCGCGTGGGTTTTCTCCGGGTACTCTGGTTTCCTCCCACATTCCAAAAACATGCATGATAACTCTCTAAATTACCCCTAGGTGTGATTGTGAGTGCGGATGTTTGTCTCTGTGTGCCCTGCGATTGGCTGGCAACCAATTCGGGGTGTCCCCCGCCTACTGCCCGAAGACAGCTGGGACAGGCTCCAGCACGCCACGCGACCCTTGGGAGGATAAGCGGTATCGATAATGGATGAATGGATAGTTAATTTAAAACTCATGGAAGTGTCATAATGGAAAAAATGACTGCGATAACGTTGAGTACATTTAAATATCTCTTGTAAAAACCCATGCATTGTGATTAATATTAAGTATTTAAAGTAGTGCTGTCAAATGATGACATATGTTTAACATTATCAATAATAATTTTTTGTAATGAATCGTGATCAATCACATTTTTGTACTGTCATTTTCTATGAAGCTTGTAACAGACATTAACTTCATTAAAGTCTTGTAATTGATGTAAAATGATGAAATAGAAAGTATATTTAGATCCAAGGACTGTTCTAATAGCTTTCTTTGATCCTTGAATATTTTTTTGTTTCTCCTGTAAAATACAACTGTTGAACAAAACAATCAAAACTGACTCAGCTATACAGGCATCTTTCACATATTCTCATAGAAACAATTCTCAAAACTTCTCACTGACAAGTTTAGTTTTCCCATAAGCACCACGCTAGCGTTGGTTTGCATGGCCCCATGGGGGTCATTTGAGAAAGGGAATTTTGCTCCGACGCCAAAGACGCACAACTAAAATGGTATTTGAATTTGGCCTTGCAAAGTGTGCAAAATACTTTACATTTCTCCAGCAAGCATCAATCAAGTAAAACTGAAAGTATCACTACCTATAGTCTGTGTCTTTGGCCAATGACTCGTCTAAATTTGGCGGCACACGTGAGCAGAGGTTATAGGCCGCCACAGAAAGTAAATAAAAACACTTTCACTTTGACAGCCCTAATATAAAGTAATACAAATGTGACATTTTCCAATACCCTGTCAATCCATTCATTTACCCAAACTGGCAAATAAGGTAAAATAGTCTGTACTCAATGAATGGCATCGCATGTTCAATCTGACTTTTATCAGTCTGATTTTGAAAAAGTGCTCTTCACATGTTGCTGTAGCTTTTTGTGGAACTTGTGAAATGTGCTCCGCGAGAAAATCTCCTGGTTAAGTGTTTGTTATTTGAACTTTTATTTTGCAGACCAGCTTCATCTACACCACAATTGTATTCTGGATGTGAGAAGACTGCGTGGCTCTCCACTGATGCGGAAACCCGACCTGTAAAACAACTTTCTTAACCCTATGCTTTTCTTTCACTGGCTCATTATGGAGCTCTTTTGTTCTGTGAGATACTCACGACAAATATGTTGACTTGCTTGCCTGCTAATGCCACAGACACACAACACCCTTTGGTGTCACCATAAGTTTGTTTTTGACAGGTGGCAGGAGATGACCAAGGTGTGGAAACTATTCACTGAAAACTGAAAGAAATAAAATAGTCACATGTCAGTGAAAGACACAATTTTACACACCTATCATGTAAGTTTGAGGCAGCTATTATAGCATTTTAGCTGTGATACTTTGTATTTATTGGCAGAGAAAATCGGCGCTATTAGACTTTGTTTCGGCATTTTTTTAAAATGCTCACCTACACATGTGAGGAGCGATCATGCTTCAAACAAACAAGGTACCAGTCGGCAATAAAAGACAAGCCTTTGGAGTTTTTGAGTGAAAAAAAAAAAAAAAGATTACTCCAAGATGGGACCGGCTAGTTGAAGGGAAGACAAGTGCATGGCTCGCAATAAAAACAACTGCATTCATTGGTGTAATGGTGAGTATTTATTTCTATGCCAGCCTATCAAAATATGTCTTTGTAAAAACCGGTCCTTGGTGCAAATAAAGTTAGGGAGGGAGCACTGACAAGAGCGTGGTAGGCACACCTCCTCATGATGGACCTCCAAACATGCATTCAGTCTTGAGCACAGTATACTGATTAAATTACTTTTATTAGGATTTCATACAGAATAAAAAAAGGAAAATAATTTCAATTGTAAGTGGAGCCAGAAGGGTCCACTTTAGCATCCCCTCCAATAAATATAAAATGAAAATTCTTGAGCCGACTCACGGCGCCTCTTTGACAGATTCAATGTAAGATTTTTTGTTCAGTTTCTCTGCCACAGGGTAGGGGATCCCTGCCCCAGACATGAATTAGCTTGTACTTTTATAAGCGCTAATTGGGGAGGGATGGGGGTGATTGGTTAAGCACAGAGGTGGCTGTGGCTCTGGAGACGCATGTGGTTCTTTCATCCATCTGCTGTGGCTCTCTGTGACTTTGTAAAAGAAATATTGGATTTTAAATGGCTTTGTTCATTATTCCAATGTTATTCTAATTTTGAAAATTATGATATTCTTGAAACATTAAATAAAATGTTTTCTTGCCGACGTGTGACACCTGGCAGCATGATTTATTTGACCCCCGGCAAGCAAACCGTGGATAAATCCTAAAAAGGAAAAGTTTCTGGGGTAAAAAAAAAAAAAAAATCAAGGCTTAATACTACACCTACGAGAACTATATGAAAAAGAAACATCACTCATGCCTCACAGATGTGAAATGATGTGTGTGAAAGGGAAGGGGACATCTAAAGCCCTGATGTCGTATTTGAAGTCAAATGTGAATACTTTCAGATTTGTGTTTTTCGCACAACAAGATGGTAATGGAGACTGGACTTTTATTATTCCAAAAACAGCACTATAAAATCTGAGGGACACACTTATTTACAAACGGTTTTGACTATTTGACCATTTCTCTGCATTAGATGTGTACTAGAAAATACAATGATCCAGTTGCAAGACTTTTTATACTCCAGCTCCATCTGCTGGCCGGGTCTGACGGGACACTGCGCTTCTTGTTCATGACCCCAAAAAAGGCCATTGCCTCTTTCTCATGTTGCCGGTGGCCACAGCTGCACATCAGAGAGTCTGGCAAAATAATACGATTGAAGAGGTCACATGAGAACCTTTTTAGAGTAGGTGTGACTTTACACACATTGGTCTAAAACTGTTCTTGAAACGCAAGAGTTTCTCATACCATTCAGAAAAGCGTGTTTTGCTGATGAATTTTTAATCATGTCCAAGATCAAACTTTAGTGCGCAACCCTAAGCGCAACCAATCAGAGAGACGTATATAGCTGAACCAATCAGAGGACAGAAAAATGCAGTCACCCTGATGAGTCGTGAAGGTGCAGAGTGGTGAATCCAAAAACGTACCCACTGGGTAGCTGTGGATTTTGTGCTGACTTTGGGAACGGGGTTCAAATACTGGACAGGGTAGATGGCTTAAACAGTTGTTATTAAAATTCCATTCGGGCCAACATACTAGACACTGGCCTTAATTCACACTTGATTCTGGTCCAAAGGGCAGCAGTGTGAGAGAGTCTGGCGAGCTTAAAGAATAATGGCGCAGTGACCAATCCTGACATAGTATGCGTCAACACCCCCCAGCAGGCCTCCACGCCCACCCTCCCTCCTCCGAACAAAAGAACAGACAGAATTCATGTGCAAAGCAAGCCGAACAAAAGGGGATTGGGGCCTCCCTCTTCACAGCTCTTAACTTAGGTTTTCTTGTGAAACATTCTGCAGCTCCTTGCTGTGCACATGCAGGCATGCGCACTGTAGAAGTTTACTTACAAAACGGCATACTTTTAGCGTGTTTGCGTGTATCGCAGGAAGAGAAAGAAAAGCATGTGACCGTAGTGTCATTTGTGTTTTAATCACCTCAACGACTTTACTTGTTCCACAGTGGGTTCGCCTGGGGGTGAAGTTAAAGCTCTCACTTGTAATTTGACATTCGGCCAAATTTGAGCTTTCCCCTCCCTATAAAGTAACAAAGGACTGATTATCAGATGTCTCTAAAAGATTATCCTGAGTGATTAGGGTGTGGGGGAGACATTTTTCCTCCCTTGTCTGCTTGTCGGCTACAACAATGGGACTAAAGGCCGAGATACACCGATCCGACGTCGGAGGTCAGGAAGCGTCGGGGCGTCGGGTTGCGCCGTCTGATTGGTGTAGTGACCACCGTCGTAGCGTCGGTGGCGTTTCAGCATGTTGAATCAGCATCGTGAGTCGTGACAATTGGTCACTCTGCTTGGCTGTTAGCTAGCGAATCAGCGCACGTGAGCACGAACAAGGGAGTGACAAATGCGGATAAACCGTGAGCACGCCTTTGCTGAATTGATCTTCTTACAAGTACAAGAGCAAGGGTTGACAAAGTATTTCACAATACCGTGTCAAGAACGTGAGGGTTTGCTTCGCATGGGAGTTCATTGTTAGAGAAAAATATAGCTGAATGCATTGTCACTGATGGTGTAGTGGTACACACGCCTGAGTTGTGTGCGGGCAGCGTGGAATCGGTTCCCGCTCAGTGACGGTGTCTGCGTGTGTGTGCCCTGCGACTGGCTGGCAACCAGTTCAGGGTGTAGTCTGCCTTTTCACCCACTGTCAACTGGGATAGGCTCCAGCACCTCCCCGCGACCCTGTACAGGATAAGCGGTTTGGAAGGTGACACATGACACATGGCATCGTTTACGTTTTTTATAATCCGCCCCCCGCCTTTCCGGTTGGCTTTTTTTAGCTTTCTGGTTGGCTTTTTCTAACATGAGGAATAGTGATTACCGCCGCCGATGGTATGGAGGGGTATTACATCTCACGCATGCGCAGAAGCTACTTTAATGGTCAGCGTCGCGGTCTGTCCTTGCGGCGTATTTTTCCAGCGTGACGTGCCGACAGTCGGCCCGACGCCACAGGGGGTAAGCGTCTGTCACTGTTGGCCAACGTCAGATTGGTCTATCTCGACCTTAACAATCATACATGTTGGTTGATTAAACCAGTTCAGCGTTTTCACTCGCAAATCCTTCTCTGGGTAGTCAACACAGAGCAACCAATTCTGTTATTGACATGAAATGGAACAACAGCCATTGTGTAAACGACCTGAAGCCCGCGGTGTTGTCAGACGCGAAAAGAAGAGCAACTGGTTGTGTTGACTGATTGCATAACTGTATCTTACAAGTCATTCACCACAATAATTACTACTACTACTACTACTACTACTACTACCACTACTACGCCTACATACTCCTACAAACATACTACTGCGAGGATGATTACCGGTACTTTTTTTCTTTTTTTTTTTTTTTCTGTCAATCTGACTGCACTGTGGCACCACGCTGCCTCTCACAGGTTAGTCTTGGTACTACAATCGACATTTTTTTGTAGGTGTGGTGCTCTGAGTTGGTTTTAACAAGCATGCCATACAACACCCTTCAGATAAAAAATATTGCTCCATGGAATGGGTTTCTATTGTGAATTCTATTGTGGGGAATTTTTGCCCCGCCCTCCGTGTAGAAGAAATGCAGGGTGGATTTGGAATGCGGGATCTAACCTTTAATATAAAAGAAAGCAAGTGTGCTGGGAAACAAAGCCAAAATAAAAAATACCATTTACTACAATAAGGTTCCTTTACTTTTTTGTCATTTTATGCATTGCAGCATTTGTTTTTTATTTTGTACATAATTGTCAATATTCATGACTGTTGCCGTTTTGGCAAAATTTGTGTGTTAATTTTCTGTTTAATTAACTGTCAACTTTCATTGCTGTTGTCCCTTCATCTTTTTCATTTGTAATTCAATATACATGAAAGACAATTTAAGGCGCACTCACTCAGCGTGCTTATCATCAATGTGTTTGTGCATGTGTGTGTGTGCTGATGGTGGGGTAGGGGTGTAAATTGTCAAATGGGGGGTCTCGCACAGGGTCATTCAAGGGACATCACATACCATAAGAGCAGTACTCACACACATTGATTGGTGTTTTTCTCCTGATCGCTTCCATTAAAAAGAAGGGCGGGGGGGGGAGTTGAGGCCTCCACTTGCTTCTCTGATTCAGTTTCTTGGCCTGCCTGCATTTTATGAACTCCCACTAGAGAGGGCTGTGTAACAGTAAAAGTCTTCTAGTGTTCAAGCATCTGATGTCATGAAGGGTGTGGCACAGGCACTGATCTGTTTGTCAAGCCAAATAAAAGCATCTGGTGCAAATATCCAGACTTTTGTTATTACCTTGATGTCAATGTCATGTATTTCCTATCTCGCTACATTCGGTTGCATTGTCAACGACAACAGGAAGAAAATATTAGGTTAAGTTAATATCACAGCGTCTATGGAGCAAGTGGTAGATACAACCAGAAACTTGCTTCATTGATCATTTATTTTACAAAAATATGTACCTATTTGTTTTATGTAACACCCCACCCTCACTCCATGTTAATCTTTTTAAAATGATCATTAATGATCCAAGGTATGACATCTATTGATGATTTTGTCAGTAGATATTGCCAATAGATATGGTAAATGTTTAACACACATAGGCACATGCATGCGCACACGCACGCATACGCACACACACACGCACACACAGAGCATGCACACACAGTATTGCGCATGTCAGTTACTGTGCGTGCCGGACTTTTGGCATAGATGTTGCATGCTGGGATGTTATTGCGCAGCGCCGTCCCAATAGTTGAAAGAGGATGTGATAATGCCTGCGGTGGGGTGTGGTACACTGACAGGAGGCTCCGAGGAGTGTACAGCAGTGCATGCTATGATTCACTCTACAGAGAAGCGTGTTGAAGAGATGTCTGCAACTCTGCAAGTATGCAACAAATCACATGATAGGAGAAAGTCTGTCAAAGTACTTTCATTAATAAATATATTTTGTCTCAAGAATATCCATCGATCTAACCTGCCAAACAAATAATAAAAGGGTACAAGATGATGGCTCATGTAAAAATTGATCTGGATGCGACTGATGACGATTTTCTAACGTTTATATGAAAGGATCAATGTTGACGAATGCTTGAGTGAATGCAACCGGACCTGAAGACAATAGGTGCCATTCAAGCATGAGTCGTGAGTGACACGCTCTACTTGTTGCCAGGATACAACAGAATAACAGATACTGTTTGGAGCTATTGTTCACTTGGTGAAGGTGAAGTGGACAACATATTTCCTGTTGTGATTTTCTCTTGCATTCACAGGTCGGTGAAAAATCACTAGACAATGGACAGAATGTTCAACTGTGACCAATTCATAGTGACTTCATAGCCATACTTCAAAGACATACAGCGGAATTTCTGTGTTTTGTTTTTTCTTTGGAGTGGGTGCATTTTTAGAGTATTCTAAAAGATGAACTGCCCCATTCTGCATGATGTCAATCTGAAAATCAACAAAATTTGTGAGACCTCACTCCAGAGCATCAAATATTTTACTTATAGATTTGTAAAAAAAAAAACAAAACAAGTATGAAAAAAGTAGATCTGTGCCGTGTATCATTGATACAAATCACCTTATCGTACCTTTAATCCACTCGTTTTTAACCATCTGTGGGGGCGGCCATTTTGTCTTCTGTCGACTGAAAATGACATCACAACTACTCACAAGGACCAATCTTGGCTCAGATTAAGAAAACAGGTCAGCCGTGATTGGTCGTTGTGAGCAGTTGTGATGACATTTTCAGTCGACAGAACACAAAATGGCCGCCCCCGCAGATGGCTAAAAACGAGTGCATTTTGCTGCTTAACTCATATTGCACAAATGCACTATTTATTAGAATGCCGTGTTTCAACTTGTGGGCCTGCTGGGACCATATTCTTGAAAAAAATATGTTTGGGTTGACTTCCGCTCTGAAGCATTGTCTGTGCGGTTAATAAACATTTTATTTTTCCTGAAAAATAAAAAGGTCTTCAAATGTGAACAAATCAGAACTCATTCCAGAACGGTTTGTCTTCAGCCTCCGATGTTCCACTTCATTCATTTGTCTTCCCTCGCTGACAACTTGCTAATTATCTTAGAGTCCAATGCCATTGATAGAACAGGAATGTGATGTGATTTCCACAAGGCATTACATGTAATAACTCTGGAAGAAAATGAAATGAGAAAAGTAAGAGCTGACTCCAAATCGGCTCGGGTGATGTGTTTGCTTCTAGTATGCAGTGAGCTAATGTTGGCCTTCACTTCTTTGACCAAGCACTGGTATTGGAAAAAGGGAGTGGGCAGAAGATATTTCACAGAGTCAGGCAGTTTATGACAACTGAGCACTCCCATAAAGTACACAAGGATTTCGATAAAGTTTGCAGGAATGTTTTTGAAGATTTGCGGCTGATAGAGTAAATTTTCAAGACAATGTGTTGTGTAGATTTAGGTTTGCGATTGCTTTAAGGGTTGCAATCTTTGGGGCTTCATTCAAGGCAAGTGTTTTGACAGACTTTGCTCCAAATCCTGTTGAACTCATGCTGATTTCCTGGGAGTTTGAAGTTCCCTTGAAAATCAGCACGCATGCACACACACATACACACACGCGTGCACACGCACACCCCAACACGCGTGCACAGACACACACAATGCACGGGTGCCTGACACAACAGAGTTATCGCAATCTGAATTGACAAATGGCACTAAAAATAAAACAAGAAATGCAGGAGTGAATAATTATGGAGGATTTTTTTTTTTAAATCAACTATGTACTCATGAGTCATATTTGGTTTGGGTAACGCCCATTTTCTACATTGCATGGAAATGCTGTGACTGCAGTATGAAATGCATGTCAAACTTTTTTCAATGTGTAAATCTGTCAAAACTGTACCTGTTACAGATATTCTACTTTGTGACCCCCACATTGGCTGCACACACTCCAGGCAGCATATCCAACAGTTTTGTTCTCCTCTGCTTTAGTGGACCTTTAAAATGAAACTTTCACTCTGAAGCATGCAACGTGCATAGCGATTTTTAACTAACTTGCTATTTAAGTAGTTTTTTGACCAAGCAATGTGGAAGATAAGGTTGACTCTATTTTTATACACTACCTGTGTGCTGGTGAACTTAAGCTTTGTTCACCTTACAGCACTGTATAGAGAGTGAATTTATGTGAAAGAATAAACGCTAAACAAATGTAGCTATGTGCAAGAGCTACTGTGATTTTTATTTTTATTTTTTACAAGCTTATTAACATATAAAGCAGGAATAGGATGAAGGATCCTTACGTTTGACCGTACAAACGCTTCTTGACTTGACGACAATCTAAGGGAATGCTCAGTCGGCCATGGCATTTAAAGGCACAACACACGAATGTGCCACAGCGGTGGTTCTCAAATGGGGGTACTAGTACCCCTTGGGGTACTTAAAGGCCCTTCAGTGGGTACTTGAGATTTTAAAATGTATTTTAAAAGTAGCAAGAGCTTGATCATAGCCGATGCCACCAAGACAAGGATCCTCAGCAAAGCACATAACAAGCATCTCACTAAAATGCAAAAAGACTCAATTGAGTGCAATGCAATGTTCAGTGTTGACAGTTGGTTATGTCCGCCTTCTTTTTAATGATCCACCCATTATCGATACCGCTTTATGCTCACGAGGGTCGCGGGGAGTGCTGGAGCCTATCCCAGCTGTCTTCGGGCAGTAGGCGGGGGACACCCTGAATTGGTTGCCAGCCAATCGCATCTTTTTAATTATTCAATAGATAATTTATTTGAACCCAGTTCTGAGTCTTCTTCTTTTTTTTCATCCAAAAAGACTTTGCGCTGGGGCTACTTGGCAGAAAAATATATTTCACTGGGAGTACATCAAACAACCACTGGACTACAGGATGCGTGAGACGTTTGGCTTAATTACATTTTGTAAAACCCCTTTGTACATTTACATTTTCTTTTATTATTGTTTTATATTTATATTTTACTACATAGTGCTATTTTTCTTGATTTAAAAACAGTCTACAAAACATGTTTGTGTATTTTCTTTTTTAGGTGGTGGAGCAACTTTATGGCATTTCCATTCATTTTAATGGGGAGAGTGCATTTGACACGTGAGTGATTTGAGTTACATACCTGATCGTGGGACGGATTAAATTCATAAGACAAGGCATTCATTGATTATAGACCAGTAGATGTAACACTATTCACCATACCCTGGTCATAGTCATAGTGATGATGATTTTTGCCAAGCTTGGTAGAATTTGCATGTCAAGTTGCTTTGAAGCTGACACGGCAGTTGGGTGTTTGCTTACTTGCATACTGTACTGGAGAAACATATAATATCATATAATAATACTGACATTGCCCACAACAATGATCTTTTGCAAAAGGCAGGGTGCACCCTGAACTGGTCGCTAGGCAATTGCAGGATGCACTCTATTTGACTAATTTGGATAAATGATTTATTGTTGCAATTGTGAGGCAAATCAGTAATTATGGGAGGTCACATGAAAAAAAAGGGATTTTACTGCCAAATACCGGCTCGCGTGTCACATATTGATAACAATTAAAGTTGTAAAAACATAATCAAATTTTAGGAGTTCAGAAATGAATGTTCATCAAATCAGATTTGCATTTCTGCAATTTGAAAAGAATATGGAAAAGGTTCACTTTGCTCCATGCTGCTCACAACGGAATTTCAACGCTCCTTTGCGAGGACAGAAAGCCAGAGGGCAGATCTTGGTCATTTTGTTTGTTCAAAAAACACTTTTTGTGTGTTCTCCTCAAAGCGCATCTAGCGAGTAAAATTGTTTGTTCATCATACTTTATACATTGAAAGTCAAGGCAATCGCTAAATGACCAAACAGGGTTTCATGAAACATAGCAGTGAAAGATCTCTCACAGTCCTGTAGAGTGAGGCCAAACCCTGCTCCTGCGACCAATAAGAGGCATGAGTCACTTCTCCCTTTGGCTGAGAGGTGATGACCCCACAAGCCTCTCCCATCTCCACCAACAGAAAAAAGTTGGCCCAGAGCCCAAAACGGAGATAAGGAGTAACACACACACTTGCACTCCAGCAGGCCTGCATGCACACACAGTCCCTTTACACGCACAGTTTCCTCCCAAAAACAGGCCGTAACAGGGGCCAAATCAACACACTGAAGAACACACGCACACACATCCATGTGAGCGCACACACAGGAACTGAGAGGGGATGTCGAGCGTGATATGGTGAACAATGGGGGCGCAGATTCCTTCTTCATGGGCTTGTCAATAACTCTGAAAAGAAAGATTTTTTCAATTCAATGTTGGCCACAAGGTCATTGGCACAAGTTCAGTTGCAAAACTTCCATTCCTCCGACAGAGTGCAAAGATAAGTCCGGAGTTTTTGCTCCAAACAAGCTGCTTGCTAAGTGCCTGATGTGAAAATCGTCCAAAAAGTAAAGCGGCAAGTGACTTCATATTTGCATGTGAATATTCAAACTGCTATGAATGAGAGTAGACTAGCAGGTATTTAGAAAAGCATGTAGACATTTTAAAGGTGACACTCACACACACACCTGTGCGGAACTTGAGCTCCCTCAAACACAAACACAGCAGCAGCAACACACACACTCACACATTCCATGAGAGTGCCCTCATAGGGGGAAAGGGAAAAAAAGCTTCGGTCCTTAAAGGAAAAACAAATGGTGGTTGTGTCAAGCCAGTGCTGATCGGCAGAGCAAAACTCCCTCCTTCTCTCCCCTCCCTCCCCCCAGCCAGACCCGCCCCAGGACCGGCGCTATATCAGGAGCCGGCTCGCCACTAGCCAACTCCACTCCTGGTTCAAGCGGCTCAACTCCTCTCGTCTCCTCTCTCGAAAGACTCTCAGCCATGCAGTCCAGCTACAGCATCACCGGCGGGCCCGTCATGATGAACAGGCAGAGCTACAGCTACTCGTCCAGAACGGCGCCCAAAGCTCAGAGCCTGTCCGGGCTGAGCCTCAGAGGTCCTCGCATCTCCTCTTCCTCCATGCACAGCCTGTCATCCGGCTTCGGCGGCGGCTACGGCGGCGGCTACGGCGGCGGGGCGGCCTCCTTCGACCTGTCCGGCGCCTTGGACCAGAACGCCATTCAGCTGAACGAGAAGGCCACCATGCAGAACCTGAACGACCGTCTGGCCACCTACCTGGAGAAGGTGCGCTCTCTGGAGGCTGCCAACGCCAAGCTGGAGATGCAGATCAGAGAGTACTACGAGCAGAAGGGGCCGGCGGCCGATAGGGACTACAGCAACTACTGGGCCATCGTCAACGACCTGAAGGACAAGGTAGGCTGGGCGGACGCCATGCCAGATGTTTGCACTCCTGTTAAGCGTTACCATGGTGGACTGATTAGAAATGTTATACTGTGCACATTAAAACTGACGTTGACCCGATTGTATCAAGTAAAAAAAAACAGCTGCTACCCAACTGGTAGAGGACACATTCTGACCAATTCTCAAATTGCGCAAATTGCAGATCATGGCCGCCACCATCGGCAATGCCAACATCCTCCTGCAGATCGACAACTCCAAACTGGCTGCCGATGACTTCAGAACCAAGTGAGCCCTTAACCAGCATGTTTGATCATATTCCGAACTTCAAGTTCATTGCGCTTTCTTTGACAAAATTCCAACAGGTTTGAGCACGAGCTGATGATGCGGCAGTCTGTTGAGGCCGACATCGCCAACCTGCGCCGCCTGCTCGACCAGACCACGCTGACTAAAGCCGACCTGGAGATGCAGATCGAGGGTCTGCAAGATGAGCTGGCCTACCTCAAGAAGAACCACGCAGAGGTGCCAGAATCCTCCCGAGCGCAATTGTGAGATCGCCCTCACGGAAGGTTTAAAACGCTACCGTGTTTTTGTGGGCGTGTCCGCCGCTCAGGAGCTGGCGGCGATGCGATCACAGCTGTCCGGCACAGTCAATGTGGAGGTTGACGCCGCACCCCAGCAGGACCTCAACAAAATCCTGGAGGAGATCCGCGCCCAGTATGAGGCTATCACAGATAAACACCGCCGCGACCAGGAAACCTGGTTTAATGAGAAGGTAACCCGATTCAACGCATTTCCACTGAATCAGACTGAGGGCTTTATATCATGCTTTTCCCTCCCTAGTCGTCCGCCTTGACTAAGGAGGTGACCATCAGCACAGAGAGCATCCAGACGTCCAAGACAGAAATCGGAGACCTGAGACGTACGCTGCAGGGCCTGGAGATCGAGCTGCAGTCCCAACTCAGCATGGTGAGAGACCAAAACCAGGCGGCCTTCTCACAATCGCGCCTTATATGAGCAAAATTCCCAGATGCCTCTCTCGTCCGGGCAAAAGCTGACAGTGATCAAGGGTGCAGAAGGAGGGCTTTAGACAAGAATGTGTTTGGGGGAGGGCCTGCGCAGGGAGAGGAAAACGTTTCACCGTCCGGTCAGATTCTGGGAGATACAAAGAGGAAAGGCAAGGAATGCATGATGGTCTTGTAAGTCCACAGGTTATTAGAGTTCAAGAAGGCCCCCCCGTGACTTTTGCAAAAAGCATGTTGAGTAAAAAGACGCAGTCCCAACAACGTAGCCGCAGTGTCCGATACGATCCAGGGGCGTGGCTGGTCTGCTTTATTTTAACACCCGGTGTGACAGCGGTGCAATTCTTCCCGTGTGACCCTCTCTAGAAAGGGGCGCTGGAGAACACGTTGGCAGAGACGGAAGCTCGTTACAGCGCCATGCTGGCCAGCTTCCAGAACACAATCAACATGCTCGAGACAGAACTAGCCAACGTGCGCGCCAGCATTGAGCAGCAGGGCCAGGACTACAGGATGCTGCTGGACATCAAGACCAGGCTGGAGCAGGAGATTGCAACTTACAGGAGCCTACTGGACTCGGAGGAATCCAGGTAGAGGAAAAGACGCTTATT
Organism: Filicampus tigris; assembly: GCF_054856515.1. NCBI lineage: Eukaryota > Metazoa > Chordata > Actinopteri > Syngnathiformes > Syngnathidae > Filicampus > Filicampus tigris. Next base: position 9,247,937 of record NC_141222.1, read on the forward strand.
TGGAGAGAACATATATTTGAAAAGATACATTTTGAACACTTCCATTCATTCTTCTCTTTCTCTTTTCCTTTCTCAATGAAGGCCAATTGGTTCAGGTAAGTGATGCTTAATGCCACGCAAGGATTTGTTACATAAGCGCACGGAAACTTGAAACACTGCCATGATTTTGTCTTCTTCGCAGGGAGCTCCAAGACCACAGTCACAACCACCACTGTGCGCACTTCCAGCTAAAAGGCTAAAAGGGCCAGCTGGCAGGACAACAAGCACATGCACACACACACACACACACACACACACACGCATACACACTGTCTAATAAAAGCTGTTACACCCGAGAATTGAAATTATGTTAAAAAGGAACTGACAGAAGATGAAAGTTGAAGGCCGCGCTTGAGACTGAGAGGAGACGGAAGGCTTTGTTAAAGTTCATGAAACAGAAGAAATGTCTGTGTGTTTGCATGTGCTGTCTAAAAAATAAACCTGCTCGCGAATACAAGATGTGTCATTTTTTTCGAGACTGTAATGCTACCACATCTCTGTTTATGCAGTTGTCGTAGCAACGGTGACATTGCGGGAGGTGGGATATGGGGCGGTGGAAATGTGTGTTCCGTAAGGGCGGCGTTGCCAGGAAAAGGGTGGACAATGGTGAAAACGACTGACGTTAAACTTGGTGCCCTCAATGTCTGAGCAGAAAACTTTTAAGAGAATTGAAAACTAAACGGAGCAAGTAACCTCTGGATTGACTCTGAAGACACACCCTGAGGGCTGACTAATCTTTGCCCTGGAGGCTGTCAACACTGCTACATTAACTCCTGTTACCTAAGTAACAAGAGCACATATTTCAATATACACACCGGCCGACTGGGAATGCAAATAGTGACAAACTGAGCAAAGACGGGCATTGTAAAACTCTGGTATGGCTCTTGCACTTTGGACCCATTTATGAGGTAGCGCGTGAAGCTATAAGGGACGGAGGCGGCGCGGGGCTCGAGCCACGCCTCTTGATCACTGCGTGGTCCCTAATGACATAATCGTATCTCTTTGCAAAGAACAGGAACAAGGAAATATGCTACGGTATCTAAGTAACACACTGCAGCGCAAACCTCGGCACAGTTCAGCTGTAAAAGCATCAAAATCCCGAAGAGCAGTTCACATTTCTCAAACAATGGTGTAATGTTTGCTTTGGACACGCAGCGATTACACAGTGGGTGGGAGTGCAGAACCCAACCCCCACTGTGAAGCTTTACGGGCCCATATTTGGATCCGTCTGCAGCACTCTGCTACATTACACTGTTTATGTAAAAGACCTTCCAGCAATCATCTCACTTTGTCAAGCCAACGCGATAATAATGTCAAAATATTTTCTTTAAATAAACGATGAGATGTGCAGCAGAAGCACCAGCGACGAGTCAAGAGTGCACCGTTAAGTATACAGTCAACAGCCGTTTTCGGGTCACGGCTCTCAGTCGAACTCCTTTCTTTCCCTGCTGAACACCGAACTTCCGTCTTTTATGTGCCTTTACGATTATACAAGCAGGCAATATAACGCATGCAGCTCACCGCTTAAACCGGAGCATGCGTTTGCTGACGACTCACAACTATCTTGTAAAGCTTCCTTTTGTGATTAGAAAGTAATAACGTCTATCGGGCGCCGAGACATTTTCGCCCGTGGTGTTTATGCTCAACACTTGACTCAATTCCTACGTATGCACTCCATTGTTTTTGCACTTCATTTTCTGCAGAGCATCACTTTATTGTAAGATAAAAATTCATAACTCTATATCCTTTGTTTGGTTACTAGAACGTTACTTGACAGGACGAGGTTGCAGCTGTTTTTATTCGATGTGACCGGGAGGCTTGTGCTGTAAGGGTGCCGCAAATAAAAGGTGAATGGCCGGCTGGTAATCAGAAGATTGTTCTTTTGACTCTTGTTTCCTTCAAACATGACGAAATAAATAACCTCGAGGAAGATAGTGATGACAGCGGTGCTTTAGCTTCAATGTTCCCACCGTACGACTGTAAACTATTTCGAGGCAGTCTGACACGTGTTGCAAAGCCGATTCCAAAAAGAAGAATCTAGTGCAGTCCTGCAGAACCTAATGAACAGGTTCTTCCTAATCCTGATGACTTTGCAACAAAGCCAAGAATGTTGAAAAGTACTGGACAAAGTTTAGTTTGAATGGTTGCCAGTGGTGAGACTCAACATTTTATTACTGCATTATATATATTTTTTTGTAGTTATATGAACACTTGTAAGCCAGCGGTGAACTGTCAGGGACAGCAAGGCCTTGTCTGCTGGCCTAAATCAGAAGCACAAAAGACATTTACAGTCTACAGTCTAAAATGTGTGCCCTGAAATTGTATTCATTTATTCCCATCAGTCTATTTTCTTTTTTCTTGGCTGCACTGCTTCTAAGTAAGTGTCTGTTAATTTTTTTCAATCCAATCACATTTCAGCCTCTATGTGTTGGCATGTCAGTCTAATCTGCCCACGGCCTTCAGAATCAGTAGCGCTGTCCGAAGTAACTTGAACTATATTACCGATGGTTCCGTATATCCAATCGATGAGGCTTCTAATTCACCTCAGAGCCCACAATTAATAATATCAGCATTTCTTCATCCTCTGATTGGCTGGTCAGAGCAAACCAAGTTCGACTGACTAAACATGTAAGATAAAAATTAAGGAACCACGAAGCTGACGGCATTTCCCGATTTGAGTGGCTCCCCGCCGTTGATGGGAACTTGCCGCATCCTATATGGCCACCATATCTGGATGGAGCTCATCCAGGCTTCTAGAGCGCATCAAGTTTTGTCCTCATATTCAACTCATCTCAAGTGGAAGTCAACCCAAACATATTTTTTTCAAGAATATGTTCTATGCAAGCCCACTAGTTGAAACAAGGGATTCTGATAAATAATGTGTTTGTGGAATAAGAGTTAATCCATCCATCGTTTTTAGCCATCTCTGGGCTGACCTGTTTTCTGAAGCTGAGCCGTGATTGGTCGTTACCTGAGCCCTGAGCAGTTGTGATTTCATTTTCAGTCGAGTGACTTTATGTCACTTCAACATATTTCCAGAAGAGACTGTGGAGGCCGGGCCACATGGTTAACGGCAGGTATGGTGGATTTAGCTAGTTTACTGAGACTATTAGTAGCATGAAATAAGACAGTCCAATCCATCCATTTTCTATATTGCTTGTCCTTAGGGTCACGAGTGAGGTGGAGTCAATCCCAGCTGACTTTGGGGAGGAAGTGGCGTACACCCTTGACTAGTTGCCAGCCAATCACAGACTTTTTCAATACCATCATAATGCTCGAATAGCTAATTTGTGTGTATTGTCATGTATTTCATCTTTGAGAAAATGTATTCATTCATTTATGACTGTGTATGTTTTATTTCCAATTTAAACCAACACTGTGATCATATGTCTGTTTTTGTTGATTATGGCAGCGCCATGTGGACAAAAGCGGTAGTGTTTTGACAAAACTCAACCACATTTCCAATGCGTGCCAGCGCGTAGTGTCGTGAAATCCTGAGCCGTCCTTATAGCGAAAGGAGGAAGTGAGTATGCCGTAAAGCAATTCAGGACATTTGTATTTTTTTGTGTGCCAGGGTTGATCCCATCCTCCTCAAAGTTGCTTTGTGCCAGTAAAAACGATACAGACTCCCTCAGGGCATGAAGTCCCATTCAACTACTGTACTTGTAAGTCAATGTTTCATCAAAAGAGGTGTGAAAAAATGTTAATCAAGGTCGATTTCTTGCCCAGTGCTGCTTTAAATTTAAACTGCCAATAGCAGCGATAAGAGATTCTGATTAGAGGCGGGATTTGCCAGCAAGTCTGCATGAACTGAGATAAAGAAAAAAGGCAGGAAGCCGTGTCAATGGGCTCTCTGCCGTGCCATGGCCGTTTGCCACGCAAGGCGGCCTTGAGGCGAGCAGAGCTTTGGATGGGAGCAGTGGCACAAAGACATTCATGACTGGATATTATGAAACCCGATTTACATGTAATAAAATTCAAAGCCAGGCATTGTAAGTTTACGGCTGCTTAGGCTTTTTTCAAACATGCTTCTCGAACATTCCCCACCATGTTTTAACCTCTTTTTTCCTCTGGTGTACATCTGCTGCATGTAAGCAGAAAAGTCACTGAAACAAACACCCACTTGCGAAATGCCATCATGGAATTTTCACAAATTCAAATTGATCTCTCATATCAGTGAGATATTTAATGATGCATCAGTTATGCCTGCCAAAGTTTAACCAAAGACTTGGCGCTGCCCCCGCGAGGAATGTCTCAAGGTCCTGGAGTAGTGCAAAGTAAGAGCCTTCTTCACGTGTCTGCTGGACTGCACTCTATTCTGGGGCCGTGTTAGCTTTGACACACTAACTAAGAGGAATGCCTAAGCTCCTTGCAAATGCTCTGTCATCAAACATCACTGTGAAACTTTTTGAGAAATGAACACAACCCCTAAAAACACTTCAGATGCTTTCAGGCTTTGCCAAGCATGAGGTAGCTCTTTTGCACATGTGGACCTCCTTTGCATGTGGGAACAAGACTCTTTTGTCCCTTGCCACCATAAGAGTAAAGTACATTGATGTCAGCATCAACAAAACATGCAAGGTTGACTGGGCAGTGCAGGATGGCTGGTGGGTGAAAATTAAACAGGTCGAGCTGGCTGGAAGTACCACACCCAATTTTAATCTTAGGAGTCATAGGCAAGGACCAACCTACAGTAATTGGGCAGGGCTCAAATAATGCTTGGAATAGTTAGACTTGGCTTTATACACAATTCCTGGTGTCACTAAAACAGGGTTTATGCAAAGAAAGGCTCTGATCACTCGGCATGCCGCATACACCTGTAAAGGCCTTCACTGGGGTGGGTTTATTTGTTCTGGAACTTATCCCAGTTTGAGCTGGGCGGAGAAACATAGCCGTAGTATGTATTGACAGACCTTTGTTCTGATAAACCTGACTATTGCTGTGTGAACGAACCTCTGCTCCAGAGAGGCAACATGAGGCACATTTTCCCTGCCTGACAAACTGTAACTGAGTATGAATATGTTGCATCATGAGTCTAACTTTCCAAAAGCTCTGTGTGAATGTGCCTGACTACTTCACATACAACAAAAAGGCATTCATTGCACTAGCTACAGTGTTCTTGGAAAGCCAGCCGTTGAAAAACAGGCAAGATCAGCTCAAAAGAATGTTTTTTAAACCATACCAAAACAACGGTAATGGCCTGTAAAGCACAGGTTTTTTTTTTTTTTTTTTTTTTACAAATATAAAGTCTTTTTTGTAATGCTAGGCATAAGGTACACCTTAAGGGCCAAGCCTTTTAAATGGGAATAATACTGTACTACATCATATTCATTTACTAATATAAAATACAATTCCGCAAACTTGATTTGTAGCTCATGAAATCACACTTTAAATTAAAATTTGAATTATCATGTAAAATCTCCAGCACAGATGAGATTTAAGCAGCATTTAGTTATTCAAGTGACTGGACAACGCCACCAAACGAAATTTAATGCAATACTGTCACCTAGTGCTCATTTTTAGTAGCAAGTGTTAAAAGATATTCATTGGTTCAGAAGGTTTTGACAGTAAACCAACCGGCCATTGGCTGAACATACTCACCCATTGGAATATTTTTACACTTTCTGTAATGCCTTAAATGCACCAGAGCCCTGACTAATAGTGACTTGGTAATTGGTGTCAAGGAAGTATTGCTGAAGTAATACATAAGGAAGTATTGCTGAAGTAACATCTCAACCAAGAGGTGAAGAGCGTTGTATTTCGGGGAAGGACCTAAATTCTGTCTGGGATATTGTCAGAAGCTAAGCGGGTCTTCCGGGTGAACGTGGGCTACACCTGGACTGGCGCCACAAGCCAATCGAAGAGAACATAGGTTCAACTATTCACACTTTCAAAAAAAGCTTTGACAATAAGTCCATTACCAAAACACAAGATGTAAACAACTTTTTATGAATCTGAAGTGGTGAGGGAAGATAAAAAAAAACAGGTATATTCAATTTTGATGCAGACTACTTTATGTATATATTAATGTATCATATATACCGCATCTATTTGCATATATATCTATATGTAGAATACCGCTGAGGCAATCAACCAAAATGAAGAATTATCCTCAGTGAAAAACTTTTGAGCCACCATTTGTATTGCATCTCAACATATAACCATGCTATTGTTAGAGTAAAAACCCATCTTTACTTTTCATTCACTCTTAATCCATTAAAAGGAGAGATGACACACGCCATTCATCATGACTTTTATTTTTTTATATAGGGGAACCACAAGTACTTTAAAAGAAGGTTATACAGCGCTGTACACTTGGGAGCAGTACAGACAGACTGGATTAGTCTTATCTTCTCCCGTTAAATACTATTTACTTAAATGTTCTATAATCTTATCCTGATACAATGATACAATAAAAGCTTGTGTAACTGGTCCTGCAGCTTTTCTGATATGTCAATACAATTTTTGTTGGGACTGTTATTTCCTTATATTTGTTTTCCAAAAAAGGAAAATAAAAGCAATGATCAAAAACCATACGACAGACAGAATCTGCCCGGTTGTAAGCCTCCCAATTCACTCACACAATAGAGAGAAAGAGAGACAGAGTGAGGAGAAGGAGATGGGGTAAGTAGAGATACTATTATTCATGTTCTTGAAGGCTGGTCCATGGTGGAAGTCGACGTCAGTTCATTGTGAGGTGCAGAGAAACACAAAAGATCTTTTGCACCTTCTGCAACCACCACTCTTCCTCTGTCCGTCCATCCGTCCGTCCGCGGTCTCAGCTAAAAGCTCACTTCCATAGCTGTGTGCTCAGAGTTTGGCCGGATCCGGGCGCTGCCCAACCACCCATAGCAGCTGGAGGCTGAGTGAAGGCCATGTGTCCGGGTGCACCGTTCAGATGCAAGCCTGACATCTGATGGCTCACCTGAGGATGGGGAAAAACATTACAATCAACACTCGGGAAGGAAAACATGACCAACAGTAACCAACAGTTAACAATCGACTACCCGATATCTATCACTGGTCTGATAAATCAGAATTGCTGGAGAATAAATGAGATGTGCTAGGTAGTCCTCTTGCTTAAAATGGACTTTTGTCCACAACTTTTGGCTTTTCCTCAATTCCACACTGAACATTTCTTGCCTATGTTGTGCCTGCCCTCTCATGGCCAGAATTTCCACTGCAGCTCTAAAAAAAAATCATGACTCTGTCAAAGCTTTTACATCTACCCATTCCCTGTACGGTAAAATTAAAATTTGGGCTATCACAAATAGTTTGGCTGGCAATTTTTTTCTTGTGTAGTTTTTAAAAACACAGCAAACATACGTCTATGTAAGATTTTTTTTTTTTTTGTCCAATCAGATTTCATCCTCAATGTCAGGGGTAGGGAACTCCGGTTCCCCGAGAGCCATATCCTGCCAATTTTGGATCTCTCCCTATTACAACACACCTGATTCAAATGATTAGCTCAACAGCATTCTCGGTAGAAGTCTGAAACCATCCTGATCATTTGAGTCAGGTATGTTGTAGGAGTGAGTGATCCAAAACAGGCAGGATATGGCTCTCGGGGAACCGGAGTTCCCTACCTCTGCTCTATGTGCTGCTATGTCCATCTAATCTCTGCCCAGGGCCTTCAGAATCAGTATTGCTGGCCGAAGTAACAAACACATTTGCAATGGGACTGTTTCTTTAACCAATCCGTTTTCAAATTTGTCTCAGAGGGATTGGGGTCGGCTAGCTGGCAGCATTTTTCCATCCTGTAATTGATTGGTCAGAACAAGCCAAGTTTGAGTAAAACACACCAGTAGTGATTTGTGCATATTAATACAGTTAATAATGACCTCTGGTGAGTATGATGTATTTTATTGAAATGTTTTTCGTTTTTCTTACGGCGGCAAAGAGAATGAGTAATTAGCACAGCGCCTCACAGTTCTGAGTTTGGGGTTGTAATCCAGGCTTCAGACTTCCTGTGTAGAATTTGCATGTTAGGTGCATTGACGACTTTAAATGACCCTTTAGTGTGAATGTGAATCGTTTGTCTGCCGGTACCCTGCAATTGGCTAGCGACCAGATAAAAATTGATTCTGAACTTTACTAGATAAGTCGCACCGTTGTGTGTTACATTTTTGTTTGGTATTGATGGTTTTTGCAAATGCAAAGCTATATTGGCAGTATAAAGTCGGGGAAGTCCATACTGAAGAACCTGCTACCAAATGTACAGCCTGCCACTACAAGAAAGTATTTTTGAAACGTGTGCCCTAATAGTGGCATCACAAAATAATACTGTATCATAATTAGTAGTAGACTTAAATACAAAAAAATTTTTTTTTAAATGCCTACACGGCTGAATCTTTTAAAGGAGAAGACAAAAATTCTGGTCATCTCCATAGAAATGGTGGAAAATCTGTCCAAAGTTGAAAAAACAGTTGCCAAACAGTTGCCACAGATTTAAAAGGCAGTTTGTATCTGGATGAAAGGCCAATACACAGGAAAAAAAAATGGAACTTCAAATTATTATTTGTGTGGACTTTGAGAACTTCCTTCTGATGGAACAAAAATACCAAGCCAAAATGACAGGACAGTTCAGTCCTTTTTTGTAGGGGCGGGGGTCAGTGATTATACGAAGCGATCGCGTGACACAGTGATACCTGAGCCATGTTCCACGGAGCTTGTTGCCCAGGCTGGATGGCGTACATGCCCTGGGCAGGCACCATGCCTGCAGGCATCGCACCACCATGTGGCGCCATCATTCTGGGGGCCATGCCCATCACGCCGCTAGCAGGGGCATTTCCCATGAAGCCATTGGGCATGGTCATCCCCACCATCATTCCCGGACTGGGCCCCATCATGGCTGCTCCACTCTGTGCCATCATGGCACCCATGACGGTCGTAGGCGGCATGGCGGTGCCCATGCCAGGGAAGGCCTGATAACCAGCAGAGGTCTGGACAGGAAACTGCATCTGAGAGGGTCCCATGAACATGCCAGCTGACAGAAAGAGGACAAAGAGCATTACGCAAATCAGAATGTTAATGTACCGCGACATACAGGTTTGCTCATGTTTACAATGTACTCGTACGACCCTATAGGGAAGCACGCGCAATGTGTCTACAGTACTTCCTCCTTCTGGCTTCAGCATGAGCAATGATTATACAACTTACCAAGTACATTTATATACTAGCTAATGCTCAATGGATAAAAATACACTCAGGGCTCTAAAGTGACTTTTGCACTGGTAGAACTACTACTACCAACTTTTTCAGTTGGTGGCACCATTTTCTGGGGCGGTACAGCATGACCATATTTGCTCATGTATGTTTTTTTTTTTAAGATTGGCAATGACTCAAGATATATTTGTAAAATACAGAACTTTGTTTGCAACAAGAAGCGGCTGACAAAACATGTCCATTGTTTGGTATAACTTTAAAATAAGATTGAAAAAAAAGGAGGAAACAATACCACGGCCAAAACTTAAAACATCAGTAAAAAGCAGTGAAACAACTTCAAATTTGTTCTATAAGTATTAGTTTAAAAAAATACAATAAGGATACTAATTAGAACGCTTATGATAACATTAAAAATATATTTTGAACATTTTTAAATACTTTATTTAGAACAATTGAACATGAAAACATTTGAAAAATTTTTTTCTTTTGGGACCAGTCATGGCTGGATATTTGGGGCACTGGATGGAACTCAAACTAACAGCATCTCTGCGAAAGGCAGCAGCATGTACAAAGTAAATTCAGTTTTAATCATGTTGAGATAATTGAACAAACTATTTTCATTGACTTGTGATTTCTAAGTAACAAAAAGTACGTGGCCAATGACACAAATGAGCTTGACATCCCCAATTTGGAATTTTCAGCATTCTTTTGAAAAGGGTCGGGCAGCCCGAATACCCGGAGAAAATCTTCCAAGAGAACATGAAAACTCCACAAAGGAGGACCTGAGGCGAGATTTGAACACCAAACGTCTTGAATGTGAAGCAGATGTGCTCTCTATTACTATAATATGTTGCCCGTAAAGTAACCAAACTAAAATGACTCTCAGTACTATACATCTGCAAACTAAGTACAACTTCAATAATTAACATCATAGAATTATCTTTGAAAAGTAAAACAAATCTACTGGATTCCTCCTTCCCTGAATAATTTTCTTACAGATGTACCGAAAGTGATGCCACGTGAGTGCCGAGTCAATATTCATGAGGTAATTTCAACCAACAAAAAGTAGCCCGACGTGCAATACAATTGCAAAAACTACCCTTTAACACCTAAATTCCAACACTGTACTTAATCTTCCTAGGTTTTATGTGGATAAGCTGCAATACGACATAACTTGCTGTCCTCTTACCAGCTGCAGCCTGTGGCGACATGTTGTTGGTTCCATACAGTGACAAGATGGAGTCCTTGGACAATGGCTTCTTTGCGTGATCTTCTGTCTTAGTTGTGCTGCTGCTGTCATTGAACAGGTCAAGATCGCCATGTCCTGAGCCCGGCGTGGCTCCGCCCACTGCTGACGGTGGGACTTGTGTGGGAGTGCCTGCAATGCTGCTGGAGCTCACCTAGATGGAGGACAAAACAGCAAAACATTTCGAGCTAGAATGGACACCACCACTTTTGAGCTTAATTTACATTGTCTACAGTTTGTCTGTTTTCTTTCCCCCCATACAAATCAAGTGACACTGCAAATATAGTACTGCAGCCATGTTTGGATGCACATGAACTACCTACAAGTTAGTAGCGACGACAAGGGAGTAAACATTAAGAAAAAATACAAATATTAAACATCTGTCTGCATGAGGGTACCACATTACTCCACTGGATTTTCCTTATTGTATCAGAAGTGCCATGAAAAAGGATGAACATCCCTTGAACTTTTTCACATTTTGTGACACTGCAATGGAAAACTTGAATGTGTTTGTTGAGATTTTATGTGATAGACCAACAAAAAAACAGCACATAATTGTGAAGTGGAATGAAAATGATTTACGGTTTTCAAAATTTTAAGCCAATAGCAAATGGTGCATCTTGAAAGTATTCACAGTGTATTTTATTCAGTATTTTACATTTTATGTTACAGCCTCATGCCAATGGAATAAATTCATTTTCCCCTCAAAATTCTACATATAGTGAAGTGGAATATTGTATTAAAAAAAGAAAAACAACTAAAACATACAGTAAAACACCAATAGGTGCAGTAACCGACCCGGATTCTACCTTGGGCCACAATGCGGAGCGAGATCCTAAACTGGTTAAAGTAAGCAGTTTTAAACTAACAAGAAAAGTTTTCGGAGCTAAAAACGACAGCCAACAGCATGGTGGCCGTCCGTCACTGTACTGTCCAGTACAACACAAATATTTTAAAAATTTTAAATAATCGAATTGCAATTTCTTTCAAAATAATTGCGATTGCGATGTGAGTTGCGATTTTTTTCAGGGTACTTTATGTATTTTTCAACAATTAATCTTATGCGCTATATAAATAAAATTGTATTGTATTTATTACAACAAACAATATCAGATCTTTAATGCATTACAGAATATTGAGATAAAGACAAACGAAGCATTAATTAATATGAAAGATGTATATAGTTCCTAAATATTTTGATGTGCACTGTCCACTGTCAGGAAAAAGAAGTCGCCTCAACCACAGCAACAATTTGTTGAAAAGAGATTTGTCGAAAATAACACTTAGTAATGTTTGTACAGAGGAAAGTAGTTTGCTTCAAAGCACATTGATGTAAATAAAATGTTGATAAAGAAGATAGCCAGTAGGCTGTTCATTTGTCTTCTGTTTTTATACGGCAATTGTTTTTAACCAAACAAAAATATATGTTTTATTTTTATCCAACTACAGTAGGATATCCGAATACCAATTTGTACGATAGCTGCATCCCTAGTGGACAATTTTGGCCGGACAAAACATATTGCAGTTTTTCCATTCTGGTGTCATCTTGACAGTACTGATTTGTGAATAATTGTCAGTTGTTAATTTCCTTTTGAAAAGAGACAGCCGAAAACCTCCTATGACCAAATTCAGTAATTCAGTGCTCACTCAATACTATTGGTCAATTGACCAATCTTAAAGGTCAGCGTGCAAACATTGAAAACTTTTCTGTAGCCCTCTAGAACCCCCGTTACAATGCATAACTGTCATTAAAATGTGATTAGGTTGTGGGCAGACAGCAGTTTAATCACTAAATACAATTCAGAATGTGTCGTCTGCCGTTTGAATCTGGCGCCCCCTCATCTTTGGCTTTTTCCGGAGATGTGACGTCACAGTCGCCGGAGGATTCAGTGCCTACTACTAATCATGAACGGTCTGATAACGCTCCCTTCTGTTGGCTCGTGTGTTTCAAAATCCTCTCATTCCAAAACATCGGTCGCCATTGAATGTACTGTGTTGTGTAGCGCGTGGAAATTGTACAGTCGATGGTGTAGCGAGCGGTTAAGCTATATCTACGTCACCTCCGGTGGCTAGAGCCACGTTTCTTCGCGCTTCCATGAGGTTCGGAAACACTGGGAATGACTAAGTAAAACCCATTTTCTAATCGATCTGTGGTTGACAACTTGCAGGAAGTGACTTGTATGCATTATAAAACCTATTACCAATGAGAATATGAATTTTAACAGACACTGAAAAATGTTTGCACCCTGTCCTTTAAGTGTTGAAAATGGCATGCTCTCTTTGACTATGCAATGAGAATGGCTTAAGAAGCATGCCGGTTTTTGGGTCTCCTGAAAAGTCATGCTTTTGGAGATATGAGGATTCCACCCGACGACAGCAATATGGTTGTACCTGAGGAAACTGAGCAGTTGATGTGGATGATGGAAGGGGGTTGGATACCATAGGACCGAATATATCCAGGTCATTATTGTTCTGGCTTGTGCTCGTGATCCCATTGTTGCTTGGTGCTGCTGCCGGAGCGTCTACCACAGAAAAGTGAAAAGACTGGTTTTACAGGTGGAAAATAAACACACTAGGTGAGAAAGCACTGCCAGGCACATACACAGAATTATTCAGTAAGACAAGTAGTACTAACTGGAATTCTTCCAAAACTAGTGGAACATTCCAAATAAACAAACAAACAAGCAAATAGTATAATCATCAATAAATAAATACATATATCCTTATAGGAAATGTTCCCCTACTAACACACACTCAGTCCAACTTTTGTTTAGCAGGGTGATAAAAACAATTCCCCCAAACCATGGGCTCATTGACCACAAGACTAACTACAGCAACCTGTTGAAATGTCCATTTCTCAAGGATCAAGGAAATGTGGTCCCCCTCTTTTGTGGCTTTAAAGCGACCTTATCCTGTTTGCCATGTTGAAACATAAATAAGTCATAAGTCAGCAACAAACGTCAGTGACTGAATCAGCAACTTCAACTTCCTGCCTGGCCAAGGCTTACAGTGGTTCACTGCTTCAACATTTCTTGAGGAACAAGTAACTTTGCATTACAAGCAACATACTGCAGTCCATTACTGTTGCTTGTCATCTGTTAGTGAGAAATTTACAAACGACAGCGTTTTCTGCAGTTTTGTTCTATCCACATATCTATGCCGTTTGAACTTACATTGTCAAAAGTTGTGAAGGGTAAATAAATCCTCAAGCACTGTACCTTGATAGTGGAGCTAGACAAGCTGTAGGTTGTTGGTTAGTCAACAGTCAATCTTCACTTGTGTGCAACAACAGAAATGGAAAGGACAAAATATGACAGTCTTTTTCTTGTAATAAATAAATAGAAGAAGGGACACGAAATGCTGGATGTCATCCACTGTTGATGTTGGTTTAGTGTGTCACTCTCCTCTCCTTTGTTGAATTGAAATTGGAAATATGATATGTCACACTATTTACATTGTTTCCGCACTACAACTGCAAGCTGAATTCAAATGTGCAGGTAGAAAATGGCAAACTGAAGAGCATTTTTATTATTTTCTCACTCTAATGTAGTTAAGTTGGTATGATGATGCAGTGCAAATCCCACACCAGTAGAAATTATGTTAGCCTGGCAGGTATTACCATCACGAGCCTCCTCACACACAATATTTTGACATGGAATACACCTTAATCGATATATGGTCGAAGAAAAAGAGCAGCGGACTCACCGAGTGCTAGTAAGTTCACTGAAGGTTCTGATGTCTTAACTGGGCTGATTTTAGGGACTGGCCTTGACTCTTCATTCTTCTTAAAATAAAAAGTAAACAGCCATTTCAGATGATGAACTGGTGAAAGCCGAGAAGGCTGTGAGAATGTGCACAGGAGAACTTACCTTGGTGTAAGATGACACCTTGCTCCCTCGCTCGGTCTCCTTCTCTTTCTTGATACAATCTTTAGGCTGTGAAGACAAACATTAAACAAGAAATGAATCACTTTGTTTGAGCCCAGAAAAACATGTCGTATATAATAAAAGAAGGAACATACACTGCCTCCATTGGTCACATTCATGCTGTAGTATTTCTTCTTCTCATATTTATCCCTGATGAAGAATTCAACTGCTCTGAGGCCAGAGTCAAGGAAAATGAGATGGCATTGATTAAGACAGTACAAACACAAAGCCGGCGGCAACCGAGTACTTAAAAGTCTGTGATCATGTGAAGACCCAACCGTGCAAAAAGCCTTTGAAAAAAATCACGAAACAAACGTGTGCCCTACAAAATCTTCACAAACGCCTTCTTAAAGGTCTAAAGCCATGAGTGATGCAATAAATAAAACAATAATATATATAAATTGCTGGGGGTATTGAAGGGGGGTTGGACAGAGGCTCTCAAAGTAGCCAACGATAAGCAATGGTGTAGCATCGTGCATGCCTCTCTTCTTGCGTCAATCAGTACCACGTATTATCGTCCAAGAAAAACTGATACAGCTCTTACCGCAATACATGTTTTGGGATTATCACGTTATGTGTGCAAGACAGCACAATTACAAAAAGAAGAGTATTCCGTTGTGATAAAGTATGTCATTATTATGGCTCGTGTGCTGGTGTATCTAAAATTGTGGCCAGTGAGTTTTTATACTGTACATCAAGTGACAATTTTAGGTAAGTGCAGACAGTGAAAGATACTGGTCTGTTTGAGGTCGCCTGAAGTTTGCTGGCAGATCGGCCTCATAAAGCTGCCTGGCCTTGGTGTTTCCCATATCCTGTATACGCTGGGAAAAAAGAGAGCAGAGAGGGGTGAACACAGAAAAACAGTGCATTGTTTCATTTGTACATGCTCACTGCGTTTATGCATAGTTCATGTAACAACCCAAGGCTGTCAGAAGAAAGTTTATCCTGAATGACCATCAACTTACTGACATTATCGATATTTGTATTCAAAACGTGACAACCTGGCAAGGGACCACAGATGGAAATTATGTAAACGTTCATTATTATGCACTGACACATTTAAACATATACTAAAATGAAATAAATCATTTGTGTCATTTTGGAGGAAAGAAAATCCACAGTCACATGGAAAAAAAACGAGGCGGTTGTGTACCAGTTAAAGTTCATGTAAATATTAAGTTATATAACAGACTATATAGTGGAGTGCAAGGGTCGGCAACCCGTGGCTTTCACCCTTATGTTGCGGCTCTGCGTGGCTTGGGGAAAATAAATAAGTGTCCGATTGAAGTGAATGTTATTTGTCTCAAAAACGTGCATCATGTCTTCTTACTAAGTTAACGTTTTTGGCCACTTTCATATGTGGTAGATTGGATACCGATCGGATAATTTTTTGCAATGCGACCGCAGTCTGAACTGCGCCATGTCGCAGATAGCTCCGACATTGACGTCATCCGGATCCCAAAATGCGCTCCGCAGGTGCAGAGAGACTAAAGTGTTGGCAGCCGGGGAGATCGCCTCTGCAAAGTTGTTTTGACGAAGAGTATTGACTTTAGATTTGACTTAAATTTAATACCACTTAAAACAAACATAAAGCAAGTGGACATTTATGGTTGTAGTAGTAATTCAGCCACGGCTCAGATCGGCTCATTTTGTATGCCCGATTATGACGTGACGTCATCTTTACTGCTGTCTCCGTGAAATGAGATCAAAAAGCCTCACCTCATCATTTCCCCCAAATATCGTATTTCTACCTCCGAGCGAATCGGTTCACTGTAGAAATGCAGCGATACACTGCACCACATTTACTTCTGCAAACACAACGTGTGACGCAACAATGAGTGAGTAGTCTCTTCTTCTGCACAAGCGGGTCACTTACAGCGCGCGCACACACACACACACACACACACACACCAAAGAGACCAACGTCACATTTATAAATTAATGTAATATGAAAGCTTACACAATTTTTTTTTTTTTTTCAAGACAGCATCTTACTTGAAGATGAAAGTGATTTCCCAGCCCTGAATTGCAGATGCTGCATGAGCGCAAAGGTTCAGGAGCAGATGTCCCACTAACCAGGTAAAATAAATATTGAGGCAGTTATTTTGCAAATATTCATTTTCATAGTTCAGTGAAATAGTGCTCTTTTTTCCCCATTTTATTTTTAAATTCAGGTCAAGTCGACACGCTCTTAAAGCCAGGATGACGGATCACAGCATTTTTGTTTGCTAGATGGATCATTTAAGTTCAGCTTTTTAATTCATTTGAAAGAGACCTGGGCGGCACGGTGGTCGACTGGTTAGCACGTCTGCCTCACAGTTCAGAGGTCGTGGGTTCGATCCAGGCCCCGGCCTCCCTGTGTGGAGTTTGCATGTTCTCCCCTTGCCTGCGTGGGTTTCCTCCGGGTACTCCGGTTTCCTCCCACATTCCAAAAAACATGCATGGTAAGTTGATTGAACTCTCTAAATTGCCCCTAGGTGTGATTGTGAGTGCGGATGTTTGTCTCTGTGTGCCCTGCGATTGGCTAGCAACCAATTCAGGGTGTCCCCTGCCTACTGCCCAAAGACAGCTGGTATAGGCTCCAGCACGCCCGCGACCCTTGTGAGGATAAGCGGTATGGATAATGAATGAATGAATGAATGAAAGAGACCTTCAACGCTGCGATTTATATATTTATATATTTATATATTTATATATATATATATTTATATATTTATATATTTATATATATATATATATATATATATATATAGTATCTTCATTTCAGATGTCAAAAAGTGTTTGCGGATCCCATTCTTTTCTTTTCTGTGGAAATCGGGTTGAAATGGCTCTTTGAGTGAAAAAGGTTGCCGACCCCTGGTACAGTGATTCCAAAACACTGTTTGCGCTTGCACTACGTGTGCAATGAGAGACCAGGTGCACTGTGGGGAATTCACAAATTGCATTTAATTGGTCAGAAAATTATTGTTTAAGATGCACTGTATCATCTTTGACTTAGAGTGAAATCTGGGCATGTTTACTTAAACACAAAGCGGATGAACTTGTAGGACGCCTTAAGACCTTTTCACAGCGCACGTACTTTTAGTAAGCACAATGGGCTGATGGCTCCCAGGTGCAATATCTCCCATACATGTAAGTGTTGATGTAGTAACAAATCAGGAAGTAAACAGGGAGGCTTTTCCCGCTGGTTTAGACAAGAAAGGTAGACTGCACCTTGACAAGACGTGACTGTCGTTTAAAAAAGAAAAAGCCCTGGCTTTGTTTATTTTAAGGGGAGGATGAGACAAGCAGCAGAAAAAAATGGGAACGGGTGCATCTCATACGATTGGCTTGGTAGTAACTTGTGGGCTACCATTTCTCATGCAGTTTACTGTAAAAGTCTGTCAAAATAGCACTCAGAAATCACTCTGCCAGGCCCACTCCTACTGGAGGCACTTTCAGACATCACCGCAACATCACTGTTTAATACAACATGTTTTAATTTGGCATGGTACGGCATCCCATGGTCCATCCCCCTGAGCACATACACAATGAATGGGTTCCTCAGTAATGTGCTACACATGGCTAGGTGCTATGTGAAAAGGCTTTTATTCTGTTGTTTGAATGGCAACAGGTGGATACATAGGCTTGTTGTACCTCCAGCCATCTAATGGAAGCATATTTCATTTGTTTGCCGGTAACAACATGTCACGGGCATCAATAGAACATGCATTTGATTATTATTAATAACCCGGAGCACCCTGATGACCTGGTATGTCAACATGGTTGGGATGGGAATCACTGCCTACGGTATTCAGCCATTGCATGTTGGGATTTGTAGTGCCTTGCGTTTTTTTAAAAAGTGTACGACAGAACACAACGGGAAACCTGGGGTGGGGGGGTCGTCAAACATTGCAGCAGAATCATTATCAATACCAGAGCTGGGTATTCTGTCCCAGGGACCATCGGACACCAATTTTGTGGACGGACGGACGGAGGATGAGAAGTTTTTTTAAAAGGGTCAGACTAAGCACGGACGGAAGTGGGTTTTCGTCCGTCCCTCTCTTCGTTCCTAACCGGGTCAAGTACCGACTGAACGTGTTGCGTTGGGTTCTTTTAAAAAGCAAGACCACTGCAAGTTGTCTTCTACGGAGCTGCCTTCATTAATTGCCGGCACAACGCTTTTCATGTGCTTCCGAGTAGTCGCATATTACATGCATATTCTGCCCTCTAGTGGTTCAACACATGTAATACCATGGATAATGCTACAGGAGTCAAGGACGCCATTTCACTGACTGACAGCAACAAGTCCAGCCTGTCTTGTGTGTGTAATCCGGGATAGCAATTTTGTTTTAACCAACTGCTGTTAACATTTAGTACCTTATCCCTTTGCATGCGAAATATGTCCTTGTGTGGCACATCTTTAGACTGTAAAAATCTCTACTTGCGTATACATTTAAATGACCCAAAAGTGAAAGTCTTTGTTCCCACTTAAAATAACCTTGTGTTATTTTACAATATTTATTTTATAAAAACTGAAAATGTCTTGCGATAAAACAAAAGTTTTGCAATAAAACGCAATTGTATTGCGCTATTGCTCAATGTGAAATATTCTGATGATGTCCCCTGGGATGCTCCAGTCGACATCATCATCATCATCATCATCTTCATCATATCATTACGGCCTTGTGTTGCAGCTAAATGCTATCTTGGTTGAACAGTTGTAAAGAATTCAATCCACTCACGGTACTCCCAGCCGGTAAGTGGATCTGCACAGGAAATTAGCCAGCTAATGAATGATCTTTAAACAATGTTTATAAGTGCATAGTTTTTGTTGTTGTTTTTTTTTTAGAGGCGGGGGCGGACAGACGGAATGTAAAGACGGAAGCGCTTTAGAAGGACAAGAATGATATTTTTTATGAATAAGGACGGCGGGACGAGGACAGAACGGTACCCAGGTCGCGGACGGACCGGCAAAAAAAGGTAAAGGGCCCAGCTCTGATCACTACCGTACCTGGATTTGATCTGAGGTCCATTGGTCCAAGTTGACTGATTTCACTCGGGATATGTGGACACCGAGGTTCCTGTGGATGCCCGCACACCGAATGCAGATAAATACTCCCAAGTTCCAAGACGCCCATCTCGGACCTGACAAAGTAAAGGGGGGCCCATGATGGACCAATCCAGTAAGAGGTGGCTTAGGACCAAAAGGAGCAAACACTACTTCTGCACTATACATCCCTCTGTGACGTGACAAAAAGGCTTTAGAATTGTCTGATTTAGAACATGATAAAAATGCTGTGTGATAGTTATACAAGAAGTCACGGATTCATTGCGAAAAAGGTTAGCCTGCTAGCTAGGCACTTAGTTTAGCTTGAAGGGACTCGGTGTCAGCTGACTGCTGGAGCCGTTTCCGTACCTCGGTGTCGTCTTGTGTAGGCTAACAGATGTTACAATTGTTCTTAACGCTCACGGTGAAATACAAGTCGACGTGTGTGTGTGTGTGTGGCAAAATCAAACAAATACAAGACAGCGTGAATGTCGCACCTTTCGCCTCGCAGTCGGCACAATACTTGTTGTCTTCCTCTCTGAGCATTTTCGACAGGATGGCCTGGTGCTGCTCGTTCAGTTTCTGGGCCTTCTCCCTCTCTGAGCGGGTCGTCATGTTCGCTTCTTCCGTTTAACTTATCGAATAAAATAGTAACTACAATAACCCGTCGATAGTTGAGAAAAGTTTCCGATAAAAGACCATAATCAGAAAGGCGAACGCCTTCGACTGGTATGAAGACACCCGGAACCGGAATCGCTTCTCCGCCCACGGGAATTGTCAAGATGACGCGGCGGCCACACAGGATTGGACGACCGCGATGACGTCGTATGACGCACATGTTTCTTCACGTTTCAGATCAAAGGAAATTTACGCACGGTTTCAGAATGTTAAATTTAATCATGCAACTTTTACACAACACAAGTACAACTCCTGTCAACCATTATACGTGTAGGGTGGTAATGTGAAAAAACAAGACCTGTACACTACAACCCTAACAGTTTGATTACACACTTCATTAGGTACACCTGCAAAATCTAATGGCAGACTTAAGTGATACCTTGCCCCAATTTATGACTTTTTTGACTAATGACCATTACTTGGTCAATTTTTGTGCTTTGTCTTGCGAGTCACAATTTGAATTAAGAGCGATAATTTGATACGCCAGTCCGAGTGAAGTGATAAAGGTCAGTCACAGATGCACTTTCAGACATCAACCGAATGTACTTAAGTCAAGTACACAAATACAAAATGAAAACACTCACAAGAAGCACGCGAGACGCCAACCCACAAGTGATTTAATTGTAAATGGCCAACCGAAGCTGGAGTTAGAGTGCTGCAACAGTTTAATGGGCTATCAATTGATTCCAATTTGGGAAAACTGATTTTATTATGAGTAAATTGAGTCACAAACTTGTTCACAGGACAGTTTAATATCCTAAGTCAACTCAAGGTACCACAGTTCGTTATGGCTGTAATTTGCAGTGCTGTAGAAGTGCAGTGCATCATACCTAGATGTGTTTGTTGTAATTATGGTTTTATGCTGCAAAACACATCTACAATAAATAACATTCTCTTCAGTTGTAGTAGTCAACAATTTTTTACTAAATGTTTTTTGAAATACTTTTCTCGATTTTTTTTGCCCTGATTCTGAATTTGCCATAGTTTTTTTCTCTAGCACAACAGAGTTTAATAATATTAATAAAATAATAATAATAACATAATAATAATATGTAATATATTTGTAATATTCATGATTTAAGGGTTAGGTTCAGCAACAGGTGGATTTTTTTCTGAAATGTCAGCTATAAATTACAACATGGTAAAATCCATCTTTATGGGTCAGATTTAAAAACAAAAAAAATAAAATATCTCAAAAACCTAATGAATTAGAAAAAAAAAAAGCAAAGTAAAAATCAGCATAAAAAATACAGTTAGGGACACACAAAGCCATATCTGATTTAAAATTTGCTGTTGGACAGTCTTATTGGTCAGCTCAAAATGTCAATTAAAACTAGCATGCGGTATTGTTTTTGAAAAAGACACTTTTGTTGAATCCCAATAGATTGTGCAGATGTACCACCAAAGGCATTTTGGCATATGACTATTGTATGTAAGGTATATGTGCAGCAAAAGCAAGACAGATATAAAAAAGGAAGGACAAGGAAAAGCAAATTTAGGATTGGTCCAGTTAGTATAATGCCAAATACACCACAACTTCAGAAAAAAGTTTCCAGGCGAATCTTGAAGTTATTCTCCTGATGTCTTACAGCGATACCATGGCGGAGCAGCATCTCGACATATGGAGGCCAGAAAGTGGAGTCTATTGTCACATAAGGGTCATGTGGCGTGTTCAGGACCTTGTTCATGAGAAGCTGTAGAATACAGAGAAAACTGTGAATATGGTTCAAGTTACACACTCTCCAGCCTCACAGAATGAAGCTACAAGGTCTTCTTGATGCCTCGAGACAGTTTTAAATTATTTTACTCTGCAGCTACAAATGAGTTGCTTTCGGTTAGTCGCAAGTCCTACCAAGTGGAATGAATGGTGGCCATAGTTTGTGAGTGAGTGAGTGACTTGACAAATCTGAAACTGTGAAGTCTGACTTGGCTACACAGCTCACATGGCCAAGAAGTCACTGTTTATCATACTATACACAAACAGGGATTCATCAAATAAGTTGCACACATAAACACAACTTTGCCTAACACAGCCATAATACAAGTAGGAGCTAAGTGTAAAACAACTGTGCCTAATTTTCTAGATAATGTATTTTTCTTTGCTGTTGCTTAGCTTTTGTATACTATCTCACAGTCTGCTTCCCTCATGCACTGATTCACTGACTAACAGCCAATCAGAGTGATCAACTGTCACCGGCAGCCGACGCTATTTCGCATACAGCAATCAATGGCTCATTCATTCCAATGGTAACTAAGTAGCACAATGAAATAACAATCTCTTCATCATTCTAAACAGTGAAAGTTGAGTAGTTCAACAGAACTCACCTCCAGAATTTCATTGAGGGAAATTAAGTCTTCATTTAGCTCATTTGGAATATTCTGGGGAAATGGGGATCATGATGAGCTACAGGATATCAGACTTGGAAACACCATCGACTTTGTGTCTCAGCTTCAACAACGTGAGTGATAGCACCAGAAAAGTGAGCGCACCTTCTTGTTTGTGTTGAGGTCATTGCAAGGAGGAGGAACATGTTTTTCTAGAATGTCTCCCAGAGACTCCATCAGCTTTTCCTTGTATTCTTTCATTTTATTGATCTTCTCCTTGGTTTCTAGCAGAAGACTGGAATCCACGTGGACACAAACAAACCACAATGATCAGAATTTATTACTAACAGTCTATTAGTTTTACAAGTACTTTGAGATTGGTGCAGTAATGCCTTTTTAGAATGTTAAGTGGAAGAAAACCCAGTACATTCACTACCTCACACCTGTTCACACCTCAAATAATTGACAAGAAACTGAAATGGTTCAACTGCAGTAACTAGTTGGGTATACTGATTGACAAGTTAGTGAACCTCTAGGTTTATAGAGCCCCGATAACATTATTTTATAAATCTTTTATGCAAGCTGTTTTAACCTTTACCCTTCATTGATCTGGACAAAAAGCAGATCAATTGAGTTAAATTTAAGAAATTCATATGTGGGAACGTCACGTGTCCAAATTCAGAAAACTGGTGAGCCGCGATAGCTCATTACCTGAGCAACTGTGATGTCATTTTGAGTCGACAGCAAATGGCAAAATGGCCACACCTCAAATTAGATAAAAACATGAGGATTTTGCTCCTTAATTGATACTCCAGAAGCGCAATATTAAACACAATCCTGCGTTTAAACTTGTGGGGGGGGTTAGAACATATTGTCGTAAAAAAATAATAATAAATAGAGTTTGACAAGTTTTCCAACTAAAAAGAAAACGTTTCCATAGTTAGAGTAGTGAGTTTGGAATCCAACCAGAACTTGTTCGCTGCAGTCAACACGATTAGGGAATGGGAGTTTTGGTTGCGAGTCCAAGCTCTGAATTTAATACATATGTCGCTGGGCCAGCAAAATTAAGAAAAATAAAAAGTGTGATTTATAAATCAAAATAGCAATTGAGCAATTAGCAGGAAGAAAAAATGATGTTCATGGTTTTGCCTTGGAAAAGAGCAAAAGTATGCTGTCCATAGAACGCCACACTCACCTGTGCTCTGATAATTTCTCACTTTGTTCTTGTAATCGCTTAGCATGATCTGTGGCAGCCTTTAGCACCTGTCCTTTTTCCTCCAACCACTTCTGTTCACTTAAACAAACAATTGACATGAACCCATCAACAAAACACATCAAAACAGAAAGTAACGCATGCATGCATGCAAGCTAAAGGGTTACGCACACTTCTTTCGTTTCACGCAGTTTGTCGCGCTTTGCTTCATAGCAAGAGAGAACCATCTCAAGTTCAGAGCATAGCTTGAGCATCTGTGGAAAATAGAGTGGGCAAGTCAGAAACAGATTCCTTTTTCAGTGGCGTATTTTTCTTGTGCATGTACGGTACCTCCTCTTTTCCAGCTTTCAGTAACACTTCAGAGTTTTCTGCCAGCACTAAATGGATTAAAACAAATACAGGAACTCAAAATGATGCAATTCCCACAATTTACCGGTATAAATATGAACTTGTTTGTTGGTGAGGAAGTCAACATGAACCGCAAAACTTTGTGGAAGATTGGTGAGGATGTGAATACAGTATCTGAATGTTACTATGGTTACTCACGTCTCGGTTCCACTGCAAGCCACTGCTTCATTTCTGCTTCTGTTGTTAACAGCCGATGAACTGACTAAAAACACTAACATTTGTCATTAAAATGATCACCATTGCTTTTAATTCATTAATAAGACCAAGCCACATTGAAACATGCTGATCAAGCTAAAAATGCTTGAATGGGATGCAGGAAGATGAAAATAAACATCAAGCCTTGGGAAACTCAATTCTTTGGATCTCCACTCTATGTCAGGTATAGACTCAAAATTATATGAAACATTTCCACAAAATCAATATGTGCAGTCATCTCACCTGCTCTTGAGCATTTTCACACTGGTCTGGCTCACACAGTATAATCTTGTTTTGAAGCTGCAACATTGTAAGTATTCTGT
Source organism: Filicampus tigris (assembly GCF_054856515.1). NCBI lineage: Eukaryota > Metazoa > Chordata > Actinopteri > Syngnathiformes > Syngnathidae > Filicampus > Filicampus tigris. The sequence goes on from NC_141222.1 coordinate 9,272,484, forward strand.
TTAGTTTCCACAGAATTATAGTTTAAGTGATCAAGAATCAAGAATATACAGTAAGTAAAGTGTAAATATGTAAATCACCTCATCAAGCTGAGCAAACTGTTGCTCACATTGGTTCACCAGCTCCACCTGTGCAGCTTCTGACAGTTCAAATAGAGCCTGGTTGCCCTGGTGAACTCCACCCTGTATACATTAGAGGCAATTTTGAGCAGGATGTGACATCATGCCAACAGTCAGTACTAGTCAGTGCTGGTGTGATATTTACACTTTCACTATTCAAGAAACATGAAACATATACCCAGGAGTTCCACTGTGCGTTTTTTTTCCAGATGTTCAGTGCAATTCCACGGCTCTGATCATCAAGCCAATATTAGTATCTCAAATAGGGGATGAACAATTTATGATATGACTCCTCTTCCCATGTATATTTCAACAAACACAAGCAATAAATTAATCTGCATTACACAAATCAGCATCATATTTATTACATAGAAATGTTTTGGTCTAATAGGTTAATATGAAGGACAGTTTATTGACCTACATTTAACTGACTTTGACTTGCGGTCTTATAAGTGTTATAAGTCAGCAAGTCATAAATTAGATTCAACAATAACGCAGACAAATCTGTGGCTTTATCACTTCAATTGTTCATATTTCATGAAACAATGATATGTCAACATGTGGACTGTACTTCTTAAATACTGAACTTACCTCAACACTATATAAATAAATAAAATATACACTACTGTCACCAAAATGAAGCAGTCACCCTCAAACTGCAGCCTTTGTGATTTGAAAATCATATTCTACTACATAGCTTTTGCTAGGTTTGCATGATCGAGTTTTAACTTGCATTCGTCGATGCAGCAATACACTGTGTTGCCTCGGGATCTCTTTTTAGATTGAAGGGGAAAAACTCCTTTTGTGAGACCAGTCCTGGAACGTTTCTGACACAACTCTTATAAATTATTTCCACACATGGTCAATACTTTCCCCTAAGGGTGCAACAAAAAAACAATTTGAATCGGAAAATTGTCTTTGAAGATGTGAGCGCATCGAATTAATCCAAATTGAATTATTCCACTTTAAAACCTATAGCTACATAATATTGAATTGTCTTTCATTGTCAGAGACATATCTTTGAAGGAAATGCCACATTTACAGTACCCTCCTGACAAGTTCATTCATTCATATTGTAAAATGACAAGAAAGTCAGCATCACACACACTTGAACTCTACCATATTGAATCAAATTGTAATCCCACTGAATCAAACTAAACTGAATCGTTCCAGTTTAAAATGAACCGTCCTTGAACCATATCGCACACCATGTACCGAGTTTTTTGACTGCTGATTTCATTTAACCAAATATACTGCAACTACTACTATTCAAAATAATAATAATAATAAAACAAACATATTGAATCATCTTTCATTGGAGAGATGCAAAGCCCCACTTTTTCCTCTGAAACAAACAAATGACAAAACTATTATCGTTGCTGCCTTTATTTATGCATTGGACTCCAAGTTCAACCTAATTTAAGTTGTTTAAGTAAAGTTGTTTTCGTTGCCTGTTACTGATGTTGCGCTTGTTTTAGAAACAAATGAGAAGCTATCCGGTACTTATGATTAACTAATTGAAGTAAACAAAGGACTAGTCTAACTTATTCACATAGTTTAACACAGGTTGGAACTTTATGGTCAAGCGATGTATGAGTAGCAAAATAGCTCATGTGTCATGGCATGAAGATGAGCAAGTAGCTCGTGTTAAATCATCGTTTGTGATGTGATATATGTTAAACCAACAGAAACTATTCGTGGTAATGCAATAAATGTATGGTACACAAGTTAATACAAACGGGAACTCGATACTTACCATATCTGACGAAATTGAATTGACTGACTTTACAACACGAAGCAGATACTTCTTTTCAAAATACCGCCAACGCTGACGACGTCACACACGCGACACCGTAACTGTTGGGGAGTAACTGAAGAGCACCACTGCTGCGTGTAACTGCGCATTCGTTATTTTTCAGCGTAAAATACAGCCTCAGTTCAGCGCTGCATATCTTTAAATTAGCAGGAGTCATCAAAACAAAAGACAAAAAACATAGAACAACCTATAAGAAAGAAACGCTCATGCTACTCCTCAGATGTTTGTATGAATGCACTTCGCACACTTTTTAGCTACTCACCACGTTAAAATTATTGAATGTATTCGATAATGTTGTGCCTCTCACGGCCACTTTTACTACTACTACGACTACCACTACTACTACTACTACTACTACTACTACTACTACTACTACTACTTATTATTATTATTATTATTATTATTATTGTTATTATTATTATTATTATTATTTCAGACCTTAGAGTTACCACGATTTTGTCAAGTACACGTTTACTTACATTCGAGGTTTAACAGGTTTAAAATCTAATTCTGCTGCTTGTAAAGTAAGTAAACAAAGTTTAAGCGATTATCGCTATTATTATTATTATTATTATTATTATTATTATTATTATTATTATCATTATTATTATTATTATTATTATTATTATTATTATTATTATTATCATCATTATTATTATTATTATATTATTATTATTATTATTGTTGTTGTTGTGGTTAGAGTAGTGGGCGTACATTGCACCAATCGGCCAGCAGGTGTCTCTGTTAACTCGTCTCCTGACCAATAAAGAAGCTGACGGGTTAAAGTACGTCTTTCCACATTTGAGTCCCTTGATCGGAATATTAGATGTTCGTTTAAAACAAGCTTTAGTACATGAATCACAAATCTTATGTTTAAAAAAATCCTTGGGAGAACGTGTCTTCAGCTTATTTACTCAAGCAGCAAGATATAGATATTTAAGTTAAACTTGTTATAGAGTGCGCCAAACATCTTATGAATAAAATACACTCCTTAGCTAATAGCGATAACATTTAACTTATTCATAAAGATTTAAAATACATAATAATTATAAAGAATTACATGTTCCTGATTAATTGTATGCTGATTTTAACTAGGGGGCTTCTGTCCTTTGATAATGTTAAGCGCATGAATCATCTTTACAACAGATGTTCCGAACTAATCTCTGCGCACTCGGAATGTATTATTTTTTTCTTTTATTTGGCTTTGTTTTACTCATTGTCTGATACCAGGTCGGCATTGCAAATGAGAATCTATTCCCAATTGACTTACCTGGATAAATACAGTAAAGCATTCCACTGTCTTATTATGTTACACTCTGTGTGGAATTAATCACCACCAAACTTCTGTATGTACAAATATTGCTACTTTAACTGAAACTGTGCCAATTCTAATACTGTATATTATAACAACTTTTTATTAGCTTTTTAATTATACTTTTAAAAAAAATATTACAACAACAAAGTAACACAAGCACTGCAAATTCAGTTGTTACTGCATTTGCATGCTATTTTTTTGGGGGGGGGGGGGTTAAACAGATGTTTTAACTCAAAATGTGGTTGGGTTAATACACCAATAGACAGCAGCTCTTCATGACAAGAATGTTTAGGCATTATTTTGTTGCCATCCCTCCCATCGTGTTTATTCCGTTATTAGGTGCAAATTCAAGGTTTCAAATGCCCCAGCTGCAGTTTGACGAAAAATATAGTGTATTCCTGCTGTTTTAAAGCTTCCTTAAAAGTCCGCCCATATATTATTTGAATGATCAACTAGAATTTGATTAATATGCAAATTTACCAACAAACCGTTCAGTGTGAGCCTTCAGCGCAGCCTAATTAATCAACAGTTAAAGGAAATTAATACATACATCAATTCTGTCAGAAACATGCTTAGCTCAATCGCCCGTAAAATTGAAGTTTGAAGTATTAACTGGCTCTGCAGGAAGGCTATGATTAAAACTCTGCAATCCCACTCCATTTAGATATATAGAGTGATTTAACTCCAGGCAAATATAAAGTCGTTTATATGTCTATTGTGTGTACGCGTGCGTGTGTCTTTATTTATTTATTTTTACAACAATGACAATGTTATTAATTGTGAGAAAATATTGTGATGATTATAATACTTATTATTGCTGGTAACGTTACAATACCTTTAATGTTTTTGTTAACATCCAAGGCCTTAATTTGGTTATTCATTTCACCATTCACAATTGAAAAAAGACATTCATTCCATTGCCTTGTTGCAATGCTGTCATTTGGCCATCAGTGGCTCAAAAATTAATTTAGGTTTGCACCTGAGACTGTTTTCCACAAGGTGCAAATAATAAAATAAAAAGGAGTTGGGGAGAGAAACGAGAGGGGGGGGGGGGAGTGGCAAGGCAAGGGGAGGACTGTACTATTGTTTCAGTAGGGACTCATGCATCAAACTTCAATTTTCCGGACGATTGAAGTAGTGATTTTTTCCCCCATCTTGAAGTGAAATACTGAAATACACTTAAGACCTCTAGATTAATTACCATGAAGTGGTCCCACAGACTGTAATATTACTTATCATGGGGCCTCCTGACAAGCCCTCATAAAATAAACAAGTGAAATCCATAAACTTGGGTTGCCTTAACACTCTCTCCTTTCATGCAAATGTGCTTCATTCGGGACCTACACGTAAAATGAATGTAATCTAAATAAATATTATCTATCTATCTATCTATATATCTATATCTATATCTATATCTATATCTATATCTATATCTATCTATCTATCTATCTATCTATCTATCTATCTATCTATCTATCTATATGTATATATATATATATATATATATATATATATATATATATATATGTATATATATATATATATATATATATATATATATATATATATATATATATATATATATATATATATATACATATATATATATATATATAGATAGATAGATAGATAGATATATAGATATATATATTTAGATTATGGAATACAGTTGCATCATATATATTCATTAAATACATTATATAGTGGCACGAGAAGACCAAAACTTAGAAACTCCAGGGAAAGTACAGATTTGTTTTCAGATGTGCCTAATGTAATGGCCCAAGGATTACTTAGCTTTCAAATTAGGACATCAATTCGACTACTTGCAGTAAATACATATATATATATATATATATATATATATATATATATATATATATATATATATATATATATATATATATATATATATATATATATATATATATATATATATATATATATATATATATATATATATATATATATATATATATATATATATATATATATATATATATATATGTGTGTTTACTGTATATATATTATTTGAGTTTTAATCTGGGTGAAAAAAGGCAAACACCATAAAACAAGCCCGCACAAAGAGACAGGTCTACTTATCATTTCTTTGAACAAAGGAGGTTAAACGGGAGGCAGCCTTTTGAGTTGCTGTTCGTGACACTCTCTCTTTCTCACATCACCATGTTTTCAGCTTCATTAAACTCCTTAAAGACAAAAGGAATAAAGAGGCAAAAGGAAGAAAACAAACAAAAGGCTCCCTAACCAGACTTTGGCATCAATGCCACAGTCTCAACTCTTTATGGACTCCCTACTTAACATTAAAAACACTTTCAAAAAAATCCATTTCTTGTTTAGAACCCCTTCTTGGACAGAAGTCAAACATATTATTCCGCAGCTAAAAGCAGAGAAAGACAAGCTACAAAAAAGGCCACTTTCATTGTAATTCATTGACTTGTTCAAAACGGCAGGCAAAGAAAAGGGCCAAACATTAAAAGTCGCAGATGCCCTCATGAAGGGAGAGTCTATGTAGGCATTATGGCCTTTGTTCGCACTCACTTCAACTGTTTAAAAGGAGGGTTAACTCAATCCATCAAATTGTCCCAAATTGTGAGGAAATTTCAAAAACCATATGGCCTCCAAACGTTTGCGTCCTTTTTGTGCGGTGGGACACACTTGTCTCAGTATTGCAGGCAGCGGGGGGCGGCCCTGCGCCTTTGTGGCGCAGCCCATCGGGGAACGCAGCTCATTTGTCCCCACTTTTCATGCTTTACGCTCAAAATTACGGCCCGGACCCGCAGAACAAAAAAAGCCCCCCTAAAGGCCGCCAGAAACTGGGCCAAAACTTTGTGTTTTCATGGCATCCTCGGCTTTATTTGCCGGGGCCAGATTTGTGTTTCTCACATAAATTTTTGGCCCGAATGGAGAAACACGTCTGCGGGTCAAGAAGCCACGATACGCATTTAAGAAGTGAAAGGACCTGGGAGATTCCGAGCCACAATATGTTTAGAGCATCCTGGTAGAAAAGGACACAAAGGGATTAAATAGTGCAGTATAATACGTTTGATGGCTTTACACGCCCGAGCGGCGTGTCGTATAGCACGGTTTTTATAAGTGTGTATTCGAGAAAGTAAAACTGGTTGGTTAAGAATTACAACGTAAAGGAAATATTCAGGAAAAATGCCATTTTATTCCCATTGTTGCCTATATACATTGCAGTCTGTGCATTAATTGGTTTTCAAATCCTGATTTTTAGAAAGGCACTTACAGGTGTTCAAATAATAACAAACGGTATCCAAACAAATTAATATATATAAAAAAAAGCCTCAAAAATCACCGCAATATAAGGTAGTTTTCTCGCCATCAAATAAAACGCATCATCGTAGGAAAAAAAAAGTCCCAATCTTCATGCGCTGCGGCACAAGCTGAAAGGAGGAGGGGAGCCTGCACTGGCTCACGAAACACAAAACATTTAAATTAAAAATAGACAAACGGGGGGGGGGGGACGGCGTAAAATAAATAAAATAGTAACCACAAACCAAATCATGCATTTGCATGCCAAACATAAGTGGGTGAGGCCCTATTAAAAATAACAAGTGTGTATGCGTGTATTTGTGCGTGTGTGTGTGCGTATGCGCGCGCGCGCGCCTGTGTGCGTGTGTTGGCGTTGCAAAAAAAACAAAAAACAATCATAATAATAATAAGTTACACGTGTCATTTTTGACCATATTGCTTTGATTGCAAAGACTGTTTGTTACATCGTGAATGACCACTGCATATTTCTTCATGTTGTGTATCCATGCTTAGCCGCTATGTGTGCCCATACAAAAGTATAATTACATTTTGGTACATGTTCAGAAAAGTGGTACACAATATAAGCAGTAAGTTATACAAGTAAGTCCATCGTCTTTTTTCTGGATAAATTGTTTTTTTTTTTTTTGTTTTTTTTTTTTTGGCGCCATCAGTCATCCACGTCAATCTCCACGTCCTCGTCCTCCGAGCACTCTTTGCTCGTTGTGTGGTCTGAGAAAGGCGACAGCGGGGACCTCGTCACTTTCTGCCCGAGATCGTGCTCCTGCTGGCCTCCCCGCGTGGGGGAGTCCACTCGCGGATGGCCTAGCGTGCCGTTGGCGCATTTCTCCAGGTCGGCTAGCTTGGCCAGCTTGTCCAAGGGGACCTGGCCAATGGCCTTAGCCGACTCCACGTCGGCCTTCATCTCCTCCAGGTCCCGCTTTAGCTTGGCCCTGCGGTTCTGAAACCACGTGATGACCTGCGCGTTGGTCAGGCCGAGCTGCTGGGCGATCTGGTCCCGGTCGGCCGGGGACAAGTACTTCTGGTACAGGAAGCGCTTCTCCAGCTCGTAGATTTGATGGTTGGTGAAGGCGGTGCGGGACTTCCGGCGCTTCTTCGGGGTGGTTCTCTGGCCGAAGAGGGTCATGCCGTCTCGGCCTGCAGAGGAAAGGCACGGCGTTAAAGAGCAAGACAAAAAAAAAAAAAAAAAAAGGAAAAAACATGTCTAATTAGGAAAATGGTACATGCAGATGGTTTGGCAGCATTAGTTATTCTTATATAATTATTATTAATTATTATTAACAATTATTGCGGTTGCACTTTGCAGTCTTTATCTGTGAGCTCGTGTTTAGTAATATTGCGACTCCTTGATGTAAGCAAATTGATTCAAACATCTCTCTCAATATGGTGCGGTGCACTGCAAACAGCAACCACAATTGTTCGATTAATACATCTCAGCACTAATCCAAGCAGAGCCATTACCTTGCACCTCAGTGGTGGTGCAGGTGTGCCTAATGTTGTGGCCAGTGAGTGTATATTAAAATGTGTAAGGCCCCAATATGGGATGGGGGGTCACAGCGAGAATAAGCAATCAGACAAAATTAAAATATAGGATGACTTAAAAAAACAAGGAGGGACTTTCTGGCTAATTGAACTTGTTGGCATCGGATACCTTTGCTTTTAATATTTTCCCAGAGTTGCATATATACTGTATTATGATCATCATTAAAAAAATAAAATAAAATAAAATTAAAAAAACATATTGAGAGGCATACCTTCTGCTGCCTGTAGCACGCTGACTTCCAGCCCCTTGAAGGTTTTGCTGGCCAGCTCTTCCAGGGCGCACAGCGGCGAGGTTTGGGTGAGCAAAGCCCGGCTGGCCAGAGGCAGGCTGGAAGCGCGGTGCTTCTCGCTGGACGAGATTAGATGAGCCGTGCCACAAATCGTGTAACTTCGCTTCACGGACGGCTTGTTGAGGATGTCCTCGATGCTGAAGGGAGTCAGCGGCTTGTTGGAGTTGGCGGGGGGCGGCAAGTGGTCCAGCGGGCTTCGCCTCCGGTTTTCCCCCGCATCACATTTGGCCACTTCTTTGGATGTCATCACTGGTGGCGGTGAGTTGGACTCGGTCGGGGTGGGGAAAATCAGCTCTGAACTCGAGTGAGGCTATGCAGGGAGAAGTGCAGTGGCAAAAGTCACATAACAGAGGTGGTCTGGAGGTGGGCAATCTTATTCCAAAAACGGGATGCCTTCAAAGTGCTCCGCCGGAGTCCGGTGCAGCGGGAAGCCTCCCTGAAAATGGCGAGCTTCAAACACTTGACGATTACTAACAAGTTATCATTGACTGGTAGCTAATCAATTATTTCCAGTGGCACTTTCGCCTTCTTCCCTTTCACTCTTTGACTATGTTGCAGTCCAGCGCGGAGCTTTTTGCGACTGGGGGGTGTCCCATTAATTAGGATGCATGGCTGCAAGGAGGAGGAGCCCCGCGGAATTATCATGCGTTGTACTCATATCATCTTTGGTCTAATTTAGTCGTGTGGTGACTTACGAGAATAGCTTTGTGGAGTCAATGAGGGGGGAGGAGGGGTAGGGGGAGGTGGAGAAGGAGGGATGGGGGCATACGGGAGAGAGGGAGAGAAATCACAATCCGTAGCCTATTTAAGCCTTTTTACGCATAAAAGTTCACTTTCAGCTGGCGTCACTTAGCGTTCTTTCATTTTGTATTCTAGAGAGGTTGGATTATTCGACGAATGGACACAGGTTTGTTTTAGTTGTCGCAGTTAGTCACGAGGATGTTATTTTTCCCCCCCTCGACCAAAGCTGGATGATTCTTTCTTTTGTAAAGGTAAAGTCGAGCCTAGCCATATATCAGCTCTGATGATGCCTCCTCTGGGGCGCCAGAGAAGAGCAGCATGCGGCCCTCTCAGCATCACCAAAGCCCGCTCATAACTCAGGCAGTGGGTTCTTTTTTCCCTCCCCTTGCCGTAGTTTTTTATTACTTGCAAGAAATACTTCATCTTCTCTCAAATGTCCCCGCGCCGTGCAGGTTTGGCATCCCAGGTTTGCAAAATGCAATTTTAACGAAGGATCACAAATCTAAGTTTTCCCACATACAAAATAAAATGCATGGCATCGTTTTAATTCTTCTCCAATTTGTTCAATTTAATGGTTAGTGTGTGTATTATTATAGTAATATATATATTTTTTTAACAGAAATGTGGATGATGTTCTATTTGCAAATACAAGTGTTGGTGCAAAGGTTCGTTATTACTATATCCTGTATTTGATAGAATTATTATAATTATTATTATTATAATTATTATTATTATTATTGTAAATGAAATAATTTGTGTCGTTTGTGCTAATTCCAACATTACCCCCGAAATTTGTTGCCTGAATGCTAATAGTTGTTTATCTTATTTTCACAGGAAATATTAAAATGAAGCTAAAGGAAAACAAAATCAAATAACAATAATCTGCTCGGGTGAGAATAATAGATCCTGTCAGTTTTATTTGCTGCTGCAGGGGGTTGAGGTTTAATTTCAGAGGTAACTGCTTATGTGGTACTTTGTTGAGAGGCGATCTATTTTCTGTCGCTTCGCCAAATGTGTTTATGCACAAATGTGTTTTGGGGTTTATATATAACAAATAATACGGGTTGCACATTGCAATACCTCTTCAATTATTAAAACCAAATGTACAATATTTTTTTCATGATACAAGTCTCAGAAAATTGTAAAAAAAAAAAGTTAAATAAGAACTTGATATCAATTTGGGAGCTTAATTGCTGTATTAGTCAATGACATACTTATCTAGCTATAGCATTGATTGTTTTAAATAGGAAATGAATCATTATCCATTGCATAAAAGCAACCAATTGTAATTGTAAAACTATAAAATGAATATATATATATATATATATATATATTTATATATATGTATATATGTATGTATATATATATTTCGATTATAGAATACAGTTGCATGTATGTATGTAGGTGTGTGTGTATATATATATATATATGTATGTATATATATATATATATATATATATATATATATATATATATATACTTATATATATAAAATCATTATACAATTATATATACAATTTAAAGCCACGAGCCAACTCTTAGCGCACATATGGAGGAGCTTAATGTCTTTATAGCTATTAGACGGTGGCTGCAGGAAACAACAATATCACTCACTCTCTCGCAATTCCTGACACTGACTATTTTGTGTCAATGATGCTTTTGGTTGTCCTTTGGAGAAGTGATCTTAATTGAATTGTTTTCAGTTAAAGCTGATGTTTGCCATTTAATATGTCTGTAGCATTTCCCAATGCACAGCCGCTCCCCTTTCACCTCTTCCCAACCAGGTGTTGATTTAGGCCGTCCACACTGCAGTCTGTTAGCTCCAAGCTCCATCCTGCTATGTGTTAGTGACCTCATGCAAGGAGACGCAGCACCCACTGCAGGCTTAGGCGGCTGTTAGTTGACAGCTGCAGGGGAACAATCCACATTGTAGCCATTTTGTGAGACCCCAAAGTTGGGTGTCAGATCTCCACTCTCCCAAAGGCCCCTTAACTCCCACCACACCATATATAGATAGCAAGAAATAGAGACAGAGTGATACTCGGCTTGTGTCTCTCTGTATAAAACATGTACTGTATAAATCACATGTCATTACCGGAGGGTCACTCTCTGAGGCGCACCATTGGGCGCTTTCTTCGCAAGGGCCAGTGTGATTGGAGGAGAGTGGATTTATCTGACAGTCGGCTCTGTGGAGAGGCAGCCATATTTTATGTGACTGGAGATGTAATAACAGGCCCCTAACAAATCCCTGACGGCCCGCCTTTTCCTGCCTTGCAGTACAGTAGCAGTGCTGCTGGAACCTCAGAACAACAGTCCCATCAATGTAAGATCACTGCGCCTCTCAGCACACCTTTTGTCTTAACTGGATGCTGCTGTAACCTTTACAACAGCCTTGTCCAAGGTCAATTCACTCAAATCCCCCAACATGTATCTCTAATGGTGTCTAGACACGCAGGTGCTTATTTTTCACCTCAAACCCATTTTCATAAAGCATGATTGCAGGGCAATACGTGCTGCAGCACTCTATACTTTCGAGTATCTAAACCACAGAATATGGGAATAGTAGTGATAAATGGATGATAATGATTAATAAACTATTACAAGTATCCTACAAATCTATAAACAGCAATATGGTTGTGTTCAGTAACATTTCAATTAAATATATATGTAGCATATTAACTATAGGAAGAGATCTTCAAATAATTAACCCAAATCTACTGTACAGCATATCACTGAAAAATTTCCTGTAAAAAATTTCCTGGAAAAGTACATCTTTGTTTTCACTGGAAGAAAACATTTACTGATATATTACCATTTATGAAGTCAAATATTGTTGACAGAGTCGGATCGAAAAAAATACATTGACTATTATTAAATTATTACATATAGGCCTATATTAATACTAAACAATATCATTAGCCTAATAGCAGAGTTGCCCCAGTCATGTTTATTTATTTGTTCCGAAACAAGCAAGCAAAAAAAAAAAAAAAATCTACAAATGAGATGAGCCCATTTACCTCAATTCAACCTTTGCGGATTACCATGGCCTGGAGAATCTACACAGAAATAAAGGTGGGAGCATGGCACATAATTTTTAGCAAGTACATTGGTACTTTGTTTTTGATATTGTGACACTAGGTTAAAAATGAATATAGGCAATTATGCTATTAGGCTAATGATATATATATCATGCGTCTACTTTTTAAGTATTCTTTCACTAAGCGGATTCATCATAATCTGACATGAAATTGATCTGGCATCTTTCAAAACCCCCTGAAAGGGAGTCGAATGGGTAAACAGGGACATAAAATGCAGCTGAACACAACAGTCAATAAATTACAAGTCACATTTTCCCCCAATGTAAGGAAAAGCACAAACAGGTGCACAGACTCCCAAGAAATACAAGAAGCACAGGCGTTGCCCCATGGGGAGTGCATAATGTAGTGTTACTCCCTCTTTAAAGAAACCTTTTCATGGCTCTCTGGATGGAGGACAAAGTCACAGTTGTGTATTTTGCTGCGATCGCTTCAACCAATAGATATTTAACAATAATGTTTTGACATGATGAACAGAATGTGCATGAAGCATACACTGGTGGGTTACTTCTCTCTGTCAGCCCTGCGCGGCGGTAACAGCATGTCTGACCATACTGGTGTGGTTTGAGGCCTGCATGTACACTTGTTGTCAGCGTAACATGAACATAAGCATTCCTAATTCAGAGAAAACACTCTTCCTGCGATTGTATATTGCCATCAAGGAGAAACGTTTCGACTTATCACACCTCCTTTTTAAATGTTTTTTGTCCTTATTTAGGATGAATGACAATATAGTACACTCACTGATTGCTGAAGACTGATTTTTATTCGTAAAAACTAAGGAGACATAACAGACTTGCAGCGTAATGGATAATAGTGCAATTTCTAATTAGGTATTAACTTAAGATATAGTTATTGTAATAGTAGTTTGCAGTCATGCATAACAACACTGCACACAAGAGATGTTTGTAACATTAATGATATACAAAGTAGTCGCAGAAAATAGAAACACTTCCGGATGATACCGTGCAGTTCAACACAGACACTGTTATCTTTGGAAAAGCAAAATTTGATACGCCACTTTACAATAAGGCCACCCTGATTTAAGTGACTATACACTGACGAGGACCTTGCTAACGGTTCTTTAAAGTATTATTAAAAAGCTATTACCTAAGAACATCAAGAGTGACATTTTGCATTTTGCTCTACCTAAAAAATGGTGCTCACTATTTGCAGTAATTCAATACATTTAGTGGTTGACATTCACAGTGTTGGCAGAATTAGAGCTAAAACAGAAATTAGAGAATTCCCAAAAAGTTATGAAGTGTGTCCGTTGCTTAAATTTACCAAAAATAGTGACGATCAAACAACTTCATCTATTAATGGTTTAAAATCCAGATATAATGTCATCAATAGCCTCAAAATAAATCCGTTAGGGGTACCCTTATTGTAAAGCTGTACACAAGGTTTTGACAGAGCTCTTACTCTGGATTTTGTGAATTTCAGGTGTCCCTAATAATCTGTCTGATAAGTATATATGACATTCTTCTTCCTATTTAGTTTTCCACATTTGATGACTGAGAATCTCTCCTCTGCACTATTTGAATGTTATCCTGCAGCAGCAGCAGCCGCCTCAGCAGCAGCAGCAGCAGCAGCAGCAGGAGTAGTGCATCATTTCAATGTTTTTTTTCTTTCTCATCTGCACTTCACCATAAAACACAGTAAGCTGTAGTGCTGAAGGATTGTGTTATTTGGGATGGCCTGGATGGTAAAGATTATTCACTGCCTTTGCTAGTAAAAACTGCCAGAGGAGAACTGGGGAGAATTATGACAGCAATCCTTCAGTTTTCGTTTGCGCAGCCTTTTTTTTTTTTTTTATTTGTTTGATGCAAAGACTTGCAAAATAGAATGAAGATGCCTTGAGGTGAAAAGCAGGAAAACAAATTTGCCGTATTAATAGAAAGAAAATTAGTGCTGTATTTTCAAGATACAACTCTTCTGTATATGTGCCTGAATGAAAAAATATAACCCATCGCAAGTACAGCCCTACCATACAGCCCCTGGTGTATTAATTAAGGTTTCTTTTTTCCCCACATTGTTTAAAGTACATATGTCAAGTGCGTCCTTGAACAAAATTGCAGCCTCTCTAATTCAAACATGAATCTCCCCGCAAAAAAGGGCCACTCGAATACGTACATGAAGTGGGATTGCTTTGAGATCATTCAAAGCCCATTTGGGCTTTTCCAATATGGCCGCATGGGAACAAACGCTGAGAGGTCAGCTGTTCTTTCTGTGGGGGCTGCAATTTTTGTCCTCCTTCTCCCCATCACTCGCTGTTCCTCATTTTCTCCACCCCTTGACACTTGTGTTCCCCTTGTTTCTCCTCTTTCAGTCACACGCACACATAAATACAAACAAACACCGAGAGGTGGCCTCTGTCTTTCAATTAGCCTCTTACAAGGCTGGCGTCTGGCGAGTTGGGCCCACAGCAGATGCTGCTGCGGAATGGCCGTTCATCTGCAGCCTGAAGACTGTATTGAATAGTCATTAGGGTGGTGCTGAGTATTCATGAGAAGGGCTTTTGTGTGGAAGGGGATGCTGCTGCTGACATCTGTATTCGGTGCCTGATTTCTTGAAAAAAAGACGATAACGAATGATTCCCACTGACTGATCAGCGCCTGCCTTTGTGTTTGGTCGTGGTGATAGTGAGTTGCAGAACGTGGAACGGGGCTAGTGAGGAGCAAGAGGACGACGCCCACCCAATGGCAAGAAGAGCCACGAGCCAGACTGTCGCGTTTGTGTATGATTTGTCGGCTCTCAGTGGGTCCGATTATGAAGCACCTGGCAACCCTGCGCAGAGGAATATGGTGGCTGCCATGACCATACAGCAACACTCACACAACCATATGCCCCCATTGTCATTCCAATCAGTTTGGACAACATTCACTTTCCCCTCCTTTCACTAAACCCCATCAATACAAACCCCATGTGGAGGGCCCTGGGTCAAGAGGGACACTCGCTACAAAGTGGTTGATGACACACAGGGAGACACACGCAACACACACACACACACACCCACACGCACCAATGTATTCATAGACCCACACACCATTGCCTCCCTCAGGTCCTCCTCCCCCTTTCAGTGGAACCCCCGTAGGCTGGACTGAGGAAATGTGAATTAGCTTCATCAATGCAGAGGTTAACATTGCGCAAAGATGATGTTGACCTCTCGTTGTATTCTAGGTTTGATGTCTTTCTTAGGGCCAAATGTTTATGAATAAAAATGGCAAGGGGAGAGGTTGACAAAGGGATTTGTCTGACTAATACCAAAGGAAACCCCCTCGGGGAAAGCCTGGTTAAGCCCACCACTATTGAGCCCCCCTTGCAGTATTATCAATCATTGCATGGCTCACACAGCGCTGTTATTGTTTTTGCCATAATCGTGTCAAGACAGCTTTCATTTGTCTCTAATGAAGTGCTTGCATTCATCATGCTAATCTAGTGGCAACATGAATATTACAGCCTTAAATATGAAGCAGGTCAAATACTGCATGTATGGTGTCAAGCAGGATCTATGAGATATTCAATTATTATTTACTTGACTTGATCCATTTAAAAACTATATTCGGAGTTTTAGTTATAGTAGTTAGTGCCGCCCGTATACAATATTTGACAATTTGCAGGACAACAACAAAATGTTTACTTCAAACTACACGCACAAAAAGTCTGATGAGATTCAATATAAGAGTCTGAAAGAGTCAATGTAATGTCTGAACCAAAAACCTTTACTGACACTGTCAGAGATTTCATTTGATCAATAATTTGATGAATATTCATTCAGGGACCACGGTGGGCTAGTGGCTAGCGTGTTCTTCCTATATTCCTTATAGTAGAGAGGTTCTGGGTTTGAATCTTGGCTGAGGCCATCCTGTTTGCAGTTTGCATGTTGTCCCCTCTGCATTCGTGCGCACGTCTTCTTCGGCTTCCTCTCACATTCCTAAAAACATGCATGTGAACTGAAAACTCAAAATCGCCCAAAACAGAAAGAATAAAGCATTCTAAAATAAATCTATGTATATTCCAGATATTATTATGTTTAATATAAATAAAGTTGAATTGAGTTCAGTCATACATTTTGACAGTGTTATTCTTCGGCCGAAGTTGTTATGTTTTTAATGGTGTTGGGAAAAAAACTATAGTGATTAGGCCTACTAAAAATTGCTGTAGAGTGGTGAAAGATGGGCCAAGGAAAACCCGAATAAATGTTTGTGTGTGTCCAATATTTTTCCTCACTTTCTTGGTCAACATTGCATGATTGGACATTATCAACATATTCCTTATCACTTGTGAATATCAATACAAATAATTACAATATATGTATTGTTTCCATATGGTAGGACTAATTATGAATTTTTACAATTTATTGCTGATGCAATGTATGATAGTTCACTTTTGGTGGAGGTCTGTACTTGATAGTGTAGCATTCTAGTTTTCTCTGCAAAGGCAGCCCTTTTGATGCAACTTTTGTAATTCACCCAAACATTCTTATGAATTGACTTAATTTGATGATCGGATGCACATGATTTTTGAAAGAGAAGAGGGGAAAATTGCATCGGTTTACCATGTTTGAATCTTGTGTCACCGATGTACTTACATTCTTTATTTTTTTCAGTGGTGGAACGAATTGTCCAGGTGTACTTAATGAAATGTCCACTCCAGTACTAGATCAAATAACAACTCAATTCAAAAAAGTGCATGCCTGACTCAACAGAATCAGCATTAATTTTATAGCCAATTCAAAAAGGACTTGATGGCATCATCCATAAACGTGTCTGTAATAATGACCATTGGTGATAACATAAACAAGAGAAAACCTCAGGCTAGAAGGGTGAGTTGGGTTCTCAACCTTTAACCTTGATATAATTGAAAAGCATTTCCACATTTCTCAGAAGAGATGACGAGAAGCTCCTTGATCCACCGGAATTGTAATGTTACACTGATATGAAACCAACATGCAAAAAGTTGCTTTTTTGTGATTGCCATTTTGGGATCTTTCAAAAAAAATCTTTGTAAGTTGAAGCACCAAATATGAAATACTACACTCTGACACATATCATACAGTATGCGTGCCTGGCATTTTTTTTTTTTTTAAACATTTTTTATATAAGTGTCTTGTTACATACAGTATGATACTCTGCCTCCAAAGAACTTTCTTCGCAATATATCACATGGTTATTGTAGGTAATTAAGACCAAAACATGTTATTACACAGCGCCTGTTGTGCATAAGCAAAATTGACCATTTTAATTGCAAAAGATCTATTTGCTTGGACTTTATCTAGCATGAAAAATGGAATTATTCCTCTTAATACGGAGGTAGGCCGAAGTCCATAGAAAATAACACAGCCATTCATTATACTAACAGTCCCTTTTAAAATTGAATGGTAATGAGACACAACAGCTATTTACTTTGCTTTAATGCTGGTAGCTAGAAAAGACCCCTCCCCCCCACACAAATACCCCACTGCTGCCCCAAGTCTTTTAAATCTCCCGACTTGTTACTCTGCAAAATATCACTCTGCATTAAAAATGTAAGAGATACAATTCTAGTCCGAATATATTCACCTCATGCTGATTATCTTACTAATCAGTAGAACACCGCATCTGTTTTTCAGTGCTTCTGTATGCACTGCCATTGTCCATCAAACATGGGGGAAAAAAAGCAGCAACCTCATCAGTCAGTCATCATTTTCAGTCTCATCCTTGCTCTCTCTCTAAGCCCTCTCCGTTTTTCACAGCGAGCTCAATAAGCCGAGCGTCTCCCTCTCTCCAATGGAAGAGTGTGGCCTGGAGGAGGATGGCCGCCATTCATCCACATCTCTACCTGTTCCTGCCGTTTAAGCCCGAGCAGGCTCGACTAATGCCCCTTCCTCACTCCTCTGTCGCGCTGCTTTATAGGCTTTGTTCCAGGCGCCTCCTTTACTTCCCTAGCAATCCATCTTTTTCATATTTTCACCTCCTCATTCTCCCCGTTCTTCCTTCTCTTCCCCCTCGTGCCTCTGTCACGCATTTTTGGGGGGTTTCTGCTAGACCCCTTTGCTTTCATTTACCTCTTTTACCCTTCCCGTCCCTCCTTAGCAATTTCTCCCTCCATCCCCTTTAGAAAAGCGCCTTAGACGAGAAGTCGGTGGCGTTGAGCCGAGGAGGACACACTCCACTTAGATAAATATCCCCATCGCTCTGAGCAGCGCCAGGGAGATTTATTCTTCCGCCGAGCTGGCAGAAAATTGACTTGTTTCATGGGGGCAGGCTAGTGACGCATTGCTATGAGAGGCAAAGAGGCAGGAGGGAGAGAGGGAAGGAGAGATAAAGAATGATAAAGAGCGGACGGAGAGCGGGAAGGAGGGAACGCAAGAGAAACGAGTGGAAGGGGGAGAACGAGTAAGGCGATTTAGGGAGTGCGGATGGAGAAAAACGATAAAAAGAGATGCGAGAGAGTGATGTCCCTCCCCTTGTACCAGAGGATAAAGCCAGTGGGGTGGTGAAACAGTGATGAGGGAAATTGTACAGTTGACATTTATATAAGAGGATATTGATGAAGCAGAGACAATAGCAGACTCAATGCACTCCTCCTCGTCCTCCTTTGCCTTTTCGTCCTTGTTTACCACTTCTCACTCTTCTTCTCCTTCAACTCGCTCCGTCTCTGCACTGACACAGTGTACTTATTGGCCACTATATCCTCATTGGGAGAGAAGGGCCGAAACCTTGGGTGACTTAAGACTATAGCCGCCCATGCGTCAACGTAATAATCTCTTATTTTCCGCTTCCCGCGCCGCATATGTGCTGCAACTGCATCGTCCCCCAACAAACTACAGTGTTCCCAGTGCTTCATATCGCCTCCATGCTAACACAGCAAACAGCAAGGAGACTTATGCTACCTCCCCTCGGCTTTTCCAAAGGGGTGCGGTGAATGAAGGTGTATGAGGGGGTGTATTTGTGTCTACGCGTGCGTGTGCTCAATGTGTATGTGTGTATGTGCACTGGGAGCGATGGGGCGTGCAAGATTTCTGCTTGTATCAGCACCTGAGCTGCATCGAGAGAGAAGTATACAGTGGAGAAAGATGGGGGAAGTGTGTGTGTGTGTGTGTGTGTGTGTGTGTGTCTGTTAGAGAGAAAGAGAGGGTTGAGGCAGGCTAATAGGAAGCAGAATATAATTTAGTCGCACCAAAGCTCAAGGCTCATGTCAACCTTGGGTATGGACCCAGGATGATAATTTGAATTGGGAATTAAGTCACCAATCAATGGTTGTACTCGTGCTGATTCAGGGTTTTATCAAAAGAAGAGCTCTCAATCATTTGACTGCGTGTGGGTGCGTGATCGCACATGTGTTGCACTGGGTGAGCAACATTAAGGCCCATACCAAAATAACCCGCTCAAGGGCCATAAACAAGGAGTCCAAATTAAAACAAGGGTGTGGAACTCTTTTGATTTCAAGGTGTTCTGTTAATATGAACTCGGTTTTTAGATCAGGTCAGTTTACCTCCATCTTTAGCAGTAATGCCAGTAAGATATTTTCCACCTTTGCTGCCGAGAAAATGTTGGCTTGGAACACTGAAACTGAGCGGTAGAGTTGATAAAGTGCTGCATGATGAATATGCTGTAAAAGCGTTTACTGTTTTGTTCATATCTGTGATATTATGGTCTGTTTGTACATATATGGTTTGCATTGCTGATCTCAAGATTTGGACAAAAGTCAATTTCCATTCCCTAGGGATAAGAAGAAAAAAAAAGTGTAAACCAAAATGCCTGTGCTCCAAGTTAACGTTGCCATTTTCATTGCCAATAGAACGTACAGGTGTTATCCCAAGGTTAACCAACACATTTGGAAGGTATTACCTTTGGCACGAGAGGGAGTTCGCATGGTGACGTGGAGGCAAAAACAGCAGGTGGACCCAAGCGCAGGCAAACAGGCTAGGCAATGTTGTAGAGTATTCTCAAGAAAGTATTACAAAAAAGCAAACAGGTATTTCACAGGATCAAATAAACCAAACAAGTCGAAAAAGAGACACGATGAAAAACTAAGAACGGGGGACAGTCACACCGCAACCAATGAAAGGACCTACGACACACTACTGACGGCAATGCTCAGCGAAAGAGAGAACAAAAACTGTGAACTAAATACAAACAGGCTGACAAGAAAATAAGGCACATATTGACTAGACATGAACGGATGGAGAGAGCGAATTGGTTGATACAAGGGGTACCGAACTGACGAGACCAGGTAGAGACAAAGACATGATCACAGGAACACAAAACCAGATCAACCCAAACTAAGACTAAACCACATGTAAAACCAAAATGTGAAACAAAAGGGGGCCACTTAAGAGGCACTTAGAGGATGAGCGAAGAGGCACAGACTTGCAACATGGGAAGTAAACTGACAGTGTCACTTCAGTGGTGTGCAGTCAGGGCCTGCAAGGCCTTCTCTGATGGCTTAAACACGATTGGAAGTACTGACATTTACAAATTACATGCAACTGTATTTATTTATTTCCAACAGTCTATTATTTTCATTTCGTAGTGTGTGTCTTGGTCGCTCAGCTTCCAGTAGTGTGTATGCATGATTCTTCTTCTTCTTCTTCTTCTTCTACTTCTTATTCTTCTTCTTCTTCTTCTTCTTCTTCTTCTTCTTCTTCTTCTTATTATTATTATTTAATTTTTTTGTAAAGGTCTGATTTCATCTTCTACATTATGTGTTGTTGCTATGTCAGTGTAATTTGCCCAAGGCCTTCACAATCAGTAGTGCTGGCATATGATACATACATACCATTAGTAATGGCTGTATTTTTTTTAACCAGTCTTTTTTTTATTTATTTTTTTTAACCAGTCTGACGACAGATTCACCACTCTGTCTACGTCACAATGGCTTAGAGGAGGAGTCACCAACATGGTGCCCGCAGGCACAACGTAGCCCTCAAGGATTATATGAGTAGCCGGCGGTTCCAAAAATAGCTCACCAGTGATGGGACATTATGATTTTCTAGGAATGTTGCACAAGTGCTCTTAGAAAAAATGTAATCTGGCAGAGATTTATAGAAATCAAGTGTTGCATATTGCTATTCATCTATTTCCTAATTAGAAATATGAAGACATGATCAGTGTCTTCACATAAATGAATATCATTAATTAGTAATTATAACATCAAATAATAATATATGATTAATGGTCATTTGAGTGCATTTGTTTTTTCAAATATGTGTATCTAGCTGCTAGTCCTTTGCACAAATTAGTGGCCAGGAATTAGCTCTCTGTTTCAAAAAGGTTGGTGGCCTGCCTGGCTTACAATCACATTGGCATTGTTCTGTCCTCTGATTGGTTGACCAGAGCTTACCAGTCTTGTGATGTGCACATTGGGTGGCAATGGAGGACTAATGTCGGACATTATTAAATATTCATTTTCAAGGCATACTTTTAAAGAAAAACTGGACATTGTGAGGATACAACCAATCAGGGCTCAGCTTCAGAAAACAGGTGAACCGTGATTGGTCATTACCTGAGCCTTGAGCAACTGTGATGTCATTTTCAGTCGACAGCAAGTGATAAAATGGCCGCCACCTGAGACGGCTAAAATGGTTGGATTTTGCTGCTTAACCCATATTTCACAAATGCAATATTAATTAGAATGCTGTGTTTAGACTAGTGGAGGCACGTAGAACCTATTACTGTAAAGAACATTTTGGGGTTGACATCCGCTTTAAGTCACCATTGGAGGCCCAGGTCTGAAATGCATTGCCCGCCAGTGACTGACAGCTTTTTGTGTTCAAAAAAAGTTTAAAATGTAAAATTGTATTTTGATAAGTTTAATTGTGATTAAAGTCTGTGGGGTAAAACATATTATTATTTTTAATGTGGTTATATGGATTTTCACCTATTTTAGGTGGGTCTGGAACATATGCGCTTTGATAAACATGGGTTCACTGCACATTAATCATGGATATGTTACATTACATCTTAGAATAATTATGGGAAAATTATTTAGCTAATTTTCAAATGTGCTGCACATTAATTTTGGCATACCCCCCCTCAAAAAAGATAAACATAGAAGTGGATCAAAGTGTGGATCCAGGAATTATTTTGTCTTTCTCAGTCATCCCCATTTCCACAGGGGATGGCAGGCACATGTACTTTTCCTTAAATCAGTTGCCATTTGGAAAACAGATTCGAAAGCACACAATAACCACCTAGAGGGCAGGAGTCAAAATAATATGACTACAACTTTCATGGTTTAAAAAAATATTTAGAGCATGCTTACAAATCACCATATATACAGTAAATAGTCGGTCTGTCTGAATGCATGTGACTGTGCACGGATCTCAATTTAATTATGGCTGTTTTTGCATAAACGGATCAACATAAATATGGACAGCACACTCTTACACAGCTCAGTTTGTCCTTCTTAGAGGTCTCATATTGCTTAAAATGAAACTTTTTTTCATGCTAGTATGTGGTTCCAAAGTTAGGATCAGCGTTGCATGCAACACAAAAACAGGAAAAGCATTGGGAAAATGGGTTGCTATGGGTCATTCACTTAATAATAATAAAATAACTAATAAAACATGTTTCCTAGTAGCAGTTTATCTTTTTTTTTTTTTATAATGCCAGCTTGGTTTTATATGCCATGCCGAAATGACCATGCTTGAAGTCCCGGTTTCAAAAGTTAATGATGACGTAAAATGCTTAGTCTATAATAGTAAAGACTGTCGATAGATCGATGCAGTAACTTCATAGCACTTCAATGTAAATGTGATCTGAACTAGAAGTTGTACGGGAAAAATCATATACAATGAAAATGACTTAAATTTTGCCACCGATTTGACAGAGGAAATGGTAGTCATCCACCAAAAGAGACTTCTTGCATAACGGTGAAAAGAAAAGTGTATAACGGTTAAGAAAAACATCTTCATATGGCAACAAGTTGTACAATTTACACACATTGCCCTTCACACTCTGCAGATATAAGTGTATTTATAAACCTAACTACGCATTAAACCCATCACACTCTTCTTTTTATACTTTGTACATTGTTGCTCTTGTACTTGTGCATGCGCAATGACAATAAAATGCACTCATTCATTCATTCAAAAATAACAGTAAAGTTGGTTGGATCTGACACTTGCGCAAATTCATACTGTACAGACCTCAAATGGCATCAATTTTGCTATCTGCTATTGTGTGCATGCAAAATGGTTGCTACTTCACATTACAGATCCCTTTGGTGTGTTGCAAGAACATAACGAGGCCCCCTTTATTGGCATTAACATTCAAAACAGCTTGCGTTACGTCCCATTTGTGAAAGAACTAACCCCCCACAGAAGAAAAAGAACTCTTACTAGACAAGGGGAGTCAAACTCCTGTTTGTCGCTGGCCACGCCGTAGTTCTGATTTCGCTTGGAGGGCTGTTACGACTGTTAACCCATGTGAATATATGATCACCTTATACACATCGAATGGATGGATCACTAGTTTTGAAATCAGAAGCCAGTAAATAGTTTGTTCTACTATTTTTCAATGTATTTTAAAGGAAGGATTGGTAACAATTTCTTGAAATATCGAATATGTTGTGTTAACAGTGAAGAGAATTTCAAAAAACATGTCAAGTCAACACATGATTTGTCTTCGCGGGCCACATAAAACGATGTCGCAAGCCGGATCTGGCTTTAGTATGACATGTGAATTAGACACTACATCCAAAATTATGATTATCACCGTCACAAAACATTTCATTTTCAAATTTTATTTGGGACACCTAACGGTAAACACAGTTTGGCATTAAAAGTGTGAAAAATATTACTCCCCCCATCTTAGAAACTATTACTACCTTTTGAATGATAACTGCCAATGATTCAATTACCCATATCAGTAAAATCAATTGATTTTTCCAATCGAAATTCAGCGGGGTATGTCGTTACCGAAATTATGTGAAAATGGCCCATATAGTTAAAACTTTGAAATTACTTACACTTTTATATTATTGTCTCCAAGAGAGAGTTAGCCATCCCAACTGTTCTATATCCTCTCTCATAGGTGGCATAAATGTTTCTGTCTTGGGTATCAGATAAGAACTGTGTGAAGTGAATGTGAACATTTTAATTTCATTATGAGCCATTTAGAGTTAGATTTAGAGGATGTAGAGTATTGCGGTTTCATGTGCAGCCCTAACAATCACTCATAACATGTCCCAACTGTATAACACCCCTGAAGAAACAATTTAAAAAACACATTAGTTTTAAAAGACCTCAGGTTTTCTTGAAGGTGTGTTTGCGTGTGCGTGTTTGTGTGTGTGTGTGTGTGTGTGTAATTGCAACATCAAGGACTTTTTGGTCTTGCAGTCTTGGCAAATGTGAGTGGCAGCCGTGTTGAGAGGCAGCATGACCGTAACTCAATCAGAGCTCAAGTCGTGACACCTTAACCCTGCGTGGCAGGAAACGGACTGACTCCAGCACTCAGTTAATGCCCCCACTAACGGCCGTGACTGCACTACGCTCATATCCCGCCTCAAGAAAAAAAAAAGACACTTCGCTGCTAGTGCATTACAAGTAAGAGATAAGCCTGTTTTTTGGTGATTCATCGCAAATTGTGTGCTTTGGATGACAAGTTCACAGGTTACCAGGTCTCCAATTACAGGTTCATCAAGGGAATTAATGATGCTTCGGCAGCAGCTGGATTAAGAGAGTATCTGCTTTCCCTCCAACCATGCTCTGCAGCAAGTTCTCTGGAAACACTATGTAGTAACTGTGATTATTTTAAGTGACCTGAAAGTGGAGAAAAAAAGAACATGAGCCTGGGTTGTGAATTTTGTGAGCCTAAAAGGTGGCCTTAGGTTAGGTCAGTAACACTTGTAGATGTTTGGATAAGGGAATTGAGCTAATCTTATTATGTGGAGTTCATCACTGACTAAATTTTGGAAGTTGGCTGTGTTTCATCAGCTGCTCCCGGGAACCACACAGCTTGTTGCTCTGCTCAGAAACACCTGCATAGCGTGTATGTGTGTGCACATGCATGTGCTTTATTTAAGAACCTGAACACACTAGTTTGTTTTCTTCATGCCCAACATATATATTATGTTACATACATACATTTCTACGAATAGAGCAATTCTTGGAATGACCATTTATTAATATGGCATGTCGTTCAGTTATGGTCATAATCTTGGTTTGCTGATTTAATAAATTTCCCACTATGCTGGTTAACAGAAAGGCTCGTCTTTTCTTGGACTGTAGGATCACTTTACCCCCTGTAGAGAGCAGTCTGATTACTGTATTTTTCGGACCATTGGGCACACCATATTATTAGGTGCAATATCAACCAACGGGTCAATTTGAAAATATTTTGATACATAAAGCACTTTGGGTTATAAGGCGCATTATTTTTGTGAAGTAAACATTTTATTCTAAATTCTAACGTTTATTTGATAGATTTAGTATTATTATTCTAGGTTCAGACTGGACACGATCAATATTGGGTAGCGCCGCGCGTGTCGCTTGCTTTTGCAATTTTATGGTGGTTGCTTCAAGAGGAGGAGGGTTATCTGATGGGTGAAAAAAAAAAAGTTTAACATTGCTAGTCAATCTGGTAACCAGTGGTTGTGTTATTACTTTGGCCAATGCTAAATGTCATCTTGGTTGACAGTTCAACAGCTGTAAACAAGTCAATGCATTCACCATGAGCCAACATTTTTTGCTCGGTTATTGAAGGCTGGCTGTGTCGTTTACCTTGCCTTGGTCCGGTCATTGGAATATTGGAAATATGCTGCCAAAAAACTCAGTTTATGTTGGATCTGACCAGCAACAGCAGCATTAGACTAGAAGGACAATATTTCCCATGATTCTGACACACACAAAAAATATGTCATTGTATTTGCGGTGTGATGAAACATAGACACCTACTAGCTAACATCCATACGTACAGTGCTCCAGATTACAAATCACACTGTTGATTTTTGAGAAAATTAAAGGAATTTAAGTGTGCCTTAGGGTCAGAAAAATACGATAATAAATCCATTCATTTGTCAAAATGTGTTTGTAATTATAATAAATTTGGCTGATAATTATAGTTGCACCGTCATATCAGCCAAAATTAATTATTTATCCTCACACCAATAATCTCAATGGTTCTACAAGTGATTTAAAGTCTGTACACCCCTGTTTAAATAGCAAGTTTTTTTTTCATAAAAACATGAGCCCAAAATTAATCATTTCAAAATGCTTTCCACCAATAACGCATGTAAGTAGTAAGTAGTAAAAAATAAACAACTGAAATAATCAACAGTAGTTGCACTGGACACTCAAAGTGCTCACAGTTGATGCATTATTATTATTATTATTATTATTATCATTGTTTTTATTATTACATACATTATTAGTATTATATTCTATTAGTGTTCACACCTTCTTATAACATGAATATGGCCGCGTTCAGAATTCTCATTTAAACTCACCTGAAATGTCAGCACACACCTGTAACCATTTAAAGTGCCTTTGATTAACCCCAAACAAAGTTTGTATTCTAGTAGGCTTTTGCTGACATTTGTTTTTATTTTTTTGCTTTCTGGTAGAAGCCTGAAGGTTTTGTGCTAACTCTGACTGGTATTTGGAAATACCCACAATTCCCTCCACTTTGGCTAAGGCTCTGGTTCCAGCTGAAGAAAACTAGCCCCAAAGCATGTGCTGCCACCAGCATGCTTGTCCACAAGTGTGGTGTTTTCTTGGGGGTGAGCAGGGCTGTGCTTGTGCCAAACATGCCTTTTGGAATTATGACCAGAATGTTCAATCTTGGTTTCATCAGACCATAACACATTTTCCCACATGTATTTAGGAGATGTTATACAGTGTTGTATACAATGTTTTACAGATATAAAGTACAGTACTCTTTTTTTCCCCCCGGCATGAAGTCATATTTGGTGCAATTTATAGCGTAATAGTCAGAACACAATGAATGAAAAACATTTTCAGGGCTTTTAATATCTATTTTTATCTCATGGTATATATTTATATATTTTTAGCAATTCATATTGCGATTGGTTTCCAACTCACAAACCCCTTTAAACCATGCTTTGCTTTTAGAAACGTTTCTATATTAATTAAATTAAGGCCAATATAAAATGGAGTGCTTATGTTAAAAAAAAACAACTTCTAATAAACTCTCAGAACAAAGATAAAACCTTTTGTGGTTTTCATTCTCAGGTTAAGTTTGAAGTACAACTAGAGTTAAACAAAGATAGCAATGATGTTCTAAGTAAAAATAGATAATACAGCCTTGAAGGGAATACATCTGGTAGAACAGGTGCGAGAGCAGCCAATTCTGATATATTCTCCCTCTGAGTCCGAAATCGTGACAGGGGACAAGGTCGTTCCAATGAGTCGAAAATGTTGATCCCGCTCGTAAACTCCAAGGTGCCGCAGATAAAAGGAAAATGTAAGAAATTCACGTGTGGAAGTGATGGAGAAGTCTGGAATGTGGTGTCATTGACTTGTGTGTGCTATTTCGGTCCACTGTCACTTTTTAGTGGATGGCGATGGAATGATGGCGCATGCAATGTTTTGAATTGGATTACACGCTGCAGCGGCAAAGAGGAAAAGCAGAGAAATGTGAAGCGGTGCAAGCGTGCAGTCTCGTGAAGATAACTCCACACCAATATGCTTCCCGATACTCTGTGTTTATTATGCAGACCTGTTTGGGAGAGGGCTTAGTAGCAGGTCGGAGGTTACGGCACTGGGATTTCATGGCTAGCTCAAAGAGCGGCCCACTTGTGAGAGAGCGTGCCCTCGGAGAGGTGCAAACCAAACGCAACCTCACACTGGACAAACAAAGAGCACACAACGTGGAGAAAAATCCATGTCATTTGTTCTTTCAATTTTCACTTAGTAAATTAAAATCAATAAGTGACAAATTATTTTGTCTAACACACACAAAAAACAGATCTCAGATCAAAAAGAGACTGAGCTGGATTTTCTTATTTAAGTGGTCATGTTTATGTGAAGTTTGGTGGAGAGCATCAGTAAAGCTACGTTAGCTTGTTAGCTGCCACAATCAATCCAGCGAGGCTTATCGGAAAGACAAAACTGTGGTGAAAGCAAACTTTTTTTTTTTTTATTAATATGGGCCTTATTAAATTGAAGTATGAAATTCATTCTTTTTTTTGTACTGTGTAAAAAAGTAGCAACTTAATCAGCCACTTGTTAGTTTGCCAATTGAATATGGAAAGAATGAATGACATTACATTTTTCAGAGGAATTATGTTATGTGTTTTCTTACTGATTGTCAACAAAACAGTAACCATAAAGTGTGCAGCAGTGAACAAAAAAAATATACAGACATATTTACTGACTGTCAGTACCATTCTCCAGATTTACATCTTTTTGTTTTAGATGTCCATTTGTCTGCTAGTAAACATAATTTCATATTCGTATAAATTCCAAATGGACGCCTGATGTGCGCAATAGATTTTTCTTCCGACTGCACCAACGTTAATGTCCCTCTTCACCACCATTCAGCGGAATAAATCTATGTTTTGCTCTTTTTGCCTTGAATCATTGGGATATTGAATTACTCCCCTGCTTGCGCACATAGAGGCATTGTGCATTACATTGACTGATAAGCTGTCAGCCACAGTTTAACTTAGAGACATTCAAAGGGTAATACAGCGGTTGAGGATAAACTAACCACAGTGCCCCCTCAGAGACAGCCATGACGCTGTCACCATGAAAAATATGACGAGGACATTTCATATAACATGCTGCGTCTGGCGTCAGAAAATAAAGGAAAAACACCTCTGAACAACGTTTAGTTTATGGCGCTTTTCATAAAGGGCGACAGTTTTACCCTTGAACATGAGTGAACGCTCGAATCGCAGTGCCAAAGGAGGAGAAAAAGCATAGACGCAAGCTGCTTTGTTGACTCTCATTTCTTTTTCAAATTGCTAAATGTGAGTCGTTATTTAAAAAAAAACAATGCATTCGGTTTTATTGTTGCACCAGTATATTTTGAGCGTGCGTCTTGTGACTTGAGATGGATCAGTCTTCTGTTTTTCCTCGTCATACCGTATTAGGAGCAGCTAAAGGGCCTTTTCATGCTACAATCTGGGAACAACCATTAACACTTGGAGCTGAACCAATGGGAGCCATCAGTCTCTCAATCGTCTTAGCTGGCATGAGCGCGGGCCGATCCATCACGGCGTGTTTGGCGGCACTGAGGCTTGTGGTTCTGAATGCCACGTTGCTTCAGGGTGGTCCGTCCAATTCAACATCTGCATGGGAGACTCTGACTGGAGCAGCTGGATGTGCATGTGTGTGCGTGTATATCACCACAAATGTTTTTGGACTGTAAACCTTGCTTGTACGGATTTGAAGATTTCTGCTCGCTCGCTCCAAAATCATGTTCACATCCAGCACCAACTGGCAAACATTTTCTAAAGTTACACTGAAGTTGCATACTTCATTGTTCTTTGATGACACAACGGTCACAGAAGAATTAAAAACACCATACATGAAGAAATATAGCTTTTGTGTGCATCCAATTGTTTCTAACTATGATTGTACCTTTTATGAAAAGTATAGACAATACATTGATGTTATGATTTAGATATGATCCATTGTAGATTAGTGCCACTAGACAGACAGACAGAAAGAGTGAGCTTTTAGGGCTCTACGTAGGATAAAATAGAGAATAGAATGGAATAAGATATTTTTTTTATTCCCACAATGACCACAATTCCAAAGACCTTCGGTTTTAACAGTTGCACGGCAGTACTGTATGTACATATTTCCAACATAAGGCAAGAGTAGTAGTAATGTGGTAATTAGAGTAAATACTAGTAGCTTTTCGATATACTACTGTATGACATTTTGCAATCATGTTCTCCTTTGCCCAACAAATTGTTACAGCTAACGGTGACCACAGGATTAGAGATTTGAATCATAAAGTGTGCTTGAATCTTCCAGTTCATGAGCCTCCACTTATTGTTCATTGACAACAGTTTGTTTGGGATTTTCAGATGGTTTGCATTCACATTAATAACTGTTTTAGAAGCAATTGATAAAACGTCTTTGTAAAGGGAATGAAAATGTAATCTTTTAAATATTGCAATAAAGGAAGAATCTGGTATCTTTTAAGTCGGCGGCCCTAGCGTGACAAAGCACCACCTAAAACTAGAGTAATAAAAACGTGATATAGCCGAGGACTGCCACTGAGTGAGCGGACATAAACAAGACAGATGTCCATCCCCTTGAATATAACACAAAGACCGAGCAGGAGAAAATAAAACACCTCATTGTAATGAAATGCATTTACTGTTTGGAAATCAGGCAGCGCAAATGTCAAAAGAGTGGCAGAATGAGGCGGCCTGATATCCAATCCATTTCCTGTGAAAGTGGCGGTGTAGAGGACATCAAAGAGAGTTAGAGGGGATTTAGTGAAAGCTGTTGGGGTGGCAAGGCAGTGAAAAATGGCACATTTGGTTGCTCGCTACACCCCCTAGGCATTGTGCCTTTGGAATAATTAGAGCCTAATTCTGTCTAATTAACGGACTCAATTACTCCTGAAGAAAGCTCATCAAAAAGATGGCGGGAATGCAGATAAAGAAATGCTCATGTTTTTTCTTTAATTAATGAACTGAGTTGAATAACAGCCATGGAATTAAACATTTCCCCCAATGTGTATGAATTGCAAATTGGAGCTGTGTATGTTCTGTTTTTTGTTTTGGGATTTTTTATTTTCTTTTTTTCCGAGACCGCAGCAGCCCAGCGGCTAACGTTGCTGTCAAGTAGCTCTAGAAAAAGTCAAAGTGCCGATGCAGCACTAACAAATGACTTAGGATTACCATCTTTAGCACATGCGGAGGTTCTAACGGAGAGCGGTGAATTAATATGCCGTCTGTGTGCTGGTGCTCCCATTGGCCACGCGTTTCTGATCCTACCAGAGCCAATAAACTGAGCACCAGCGTGAACTTTATGGAGCACCTTTTTGTTTTTTTTCAATTTCCGAGCAAGTGGTTGTGTGTCAGTTGCGTATTTCACAGCCTTGAGACGTTGATACAAGTCTTGTTAAACTACTCAGCTGAGATAGAGCCCTTCATACACGCGGGTGTCCGGGGGTTGAAAACTTTTTATGTGTTTTCAGGGCCCAACGTGCATGTGTGCGTGTGTACGTGTGTGCGTGTTTGCGCTGTGCTGTGCTCAGCAGCTTTAAAGGCCCAAGGGTCGGCTAAGCTAACTCACTAGCTCAGCAGTCTTTAGCTCAGCTACTCAACACATTCGCTGAGGTACAAGGAAACAAATTTAAAGGCCCGATATAATCGCCCATATGTAGACTGGGAGACCACAAGGCATTCAAGGCCAACTGAAAAACTGCAATGCATAAATGTACAGCGCTGTACAACAACATCCGTTATTAGAGCTACTCAAACGTAAGTGAATGCATTAATACAGTAATTATTCTGAAATAATATAGTGCATTATTATGCTTTTCATTGTTTTAACCACCTTTTCAGTGCAACGGATTGAAAGATTTTGAGAAAGTGTCAGATGTTAGTTTTAATTATTCAGACAGAATTTGTATAGCATTCCTAAACATTAATGTTTGAATGTTTTCACTATTATACATGCATTTAACTAATGTCAAAACCAGAAGAAAATGTAGTTGAAACTTTATTGTACGACCATTTACAAAAAGGGTATGCATTCACCTTGCTAATTCCAAACATAACACTGATACTAATAAACAACAAAACATAATCAGCAAGTGATAGCAACAATAACAACAATCATAATAAAAGGGACACTGTGCTAGTGGATGCATTCTTTATATATGTTGTGTATTTCTTCTAATCACTTACTTAATTGTGACAAATGTGAATATTAATTAAATTAACCCTTATTAATAACAATTCATCTTCAGTTTTTGCCATTTCCTGTCTCCACATGTAGAAGATGGGTCTTGGGGGTGGGGGGGATTCCGCTTTTCACTCAAGTCTGTTAAATGTTCTTTCTTATGACATGTATGACAAACCAGCACAATATGTTATGATGTGCCATCTGGGATGAAGTCAAAAAGGAAATAAATGGGAAACAGCATTTTTATGAGGTTTGTTCATTTGTCATTAGATGTGCCATGACACGCCTTGTTTACATTTGGAATTGGGAAAAAGGAGTTTGAGATCATCCAATTAAAGTTGTAACCCTCCAGAGACCCAGTGCCCTTCCTCTCCTCAGATTATTGGGCAGCACCCACTGAGAAAAAGCATTTGACTGCATTAACCGCAAATGAGCCCAACTTTGTTTTGTTCATTAAAGCGCCATTGTGAAGATGGTAAAATTGATAAGAGTCACCACCATGCATTTGCAGATTTGCACTCCTAATTTGACATTTTTCATGTTTTCAGAGATTGGTGGGAGTAATTGAATACATTTATAAAAACAAAAACAGATAGTGTTACAGTTCAAGTCGTGTTATAAAAAAGACTTATGATAGCCTGCTATTTCAGCACTGTCTCCAATGATCATCGTTTAGGAGCACCTACTGTGTTTTTAATATCCTGTAAATCTAATTAAGAAGCAATACTGTGGTTTTGGGCTTGTGTGCAAACAAGCATTGGCACACAGTACCAATGCGGATGTTGAAATTGAAATTAGAAAAAAATAAAACCGAACAAAACAAACAAATCTGAGGCCTCGTAACTGTTTATGTCAAGATGTTAAAATCAATAACAGGAGTGTTTATTAGCTCTCCACTCACTTTGTTTGAACGGAGGGGCTCATATCTCTTAACGTTCTGTGTGTTGTTTTAAAGTGGCTGAACAGGTACAGAGACAAACAATTTTTCCACCTAAATGCATCTAAAACAATACAGATGGCTGCTGTGTCCCATCTGTTAAAGAAATGGTGCGATCTCATTCCTGAGGGTTATTTCACTTTTAGACTGAATAGCATGTGGCAGGGCATAAACGGTATCCTAGCTTATAAAAGGCTTCACTGGTTTTACCATTTGTAATTAGCAAAAAATAGACACCAGTAATCTGCCCTCTCGTAATAGCCTACAAGAAGTCATTAGTTCATCACATTAGTTTGTAAAGTTCAAAGATAACTCTGGACAATGTGAAGCTGGGAACACATAACTCTGAATGACAAGCTTTTCTTTTCTTTTGGTTTTTTTTCCCTAAAGTGTTGCTAAAGTATAAATTAGATTTCCTTGTTTCAGATTCCATTAAGCTGCCAGTAACAACTAATAGGAATGTGTTATTCTGTTCTCCTGTACAGTAATGTTTACTACAGTAGGTTGTATCAGGGTTGGGAGTTTTACTTTACAAATGTATTCTGATACAGTTACACTTAGTTACCTGTAAAAAAACAAGTACTATAATATTAATATAATATTATATATATATATATATATATATATATATATATACATACATATATGTTGCACACACACACAAGTGGGCATTTCATTAAAGTTTGCCGGTCCGTCATTCGTCATCCGTCATCCATCAGCAGTTTGGGTACCTGTCCGTCATCTATCAATCCGCCATTTTTACCAGATTATACCATACTATACCATATTTTTCGGACTATAAGCCTCTACTTTTTTCCGAGGTTTTGAACCATGCGGCTTTTATAAATGTGCGGCTACTCTACTTGCTCTAACCGGAATTAGAATCGAAACTAAGAAAAAAATCAATGCAAAGTCGAACACGTTACTTTTTCTTTTGCAGACAGAACATGAACGACAAATTACAAACAGCTAATTATTTTCAACTCCTCACCCCTTCATCATGGAACCCACACGAAGAAGTTCGTATGATGCAAGTTTTAAGTTGAAGGCCATCGATCTTGCTTTCCAGGAAGGAAACCGCGCTGCTTCACGCAAGCTTAGCGTCACTGACTCTATGGTGAGACGTTGGAAGCGGCAGCGGGAAGTGAAATGAAGATAAGTACTAGTTATTTTCTCTTGGTTCCTATCCGTTTTAATCAGCAAAATTGCTG
The DNA here is from genome assembly GCF_054856515.1 of Filicampus tigris. Classification (NCBI taxonomy): domain Eukaryota; kingdom Metazoa; phylum Chordata; class Actinopteri; order Syngnathiformes; family Syngnathidae; genus Filicampus; species Filicampus tigris. The sequence goes on from NC_141222.1 coordinate 9,306,685, forward strand.
CCGTGTTAAAGGGCACTGTAAGGGAAGAATCTGTTCAGGTACATACATGTACATTTACAGCTCGAAATCGTTCTGTAAATGCAGTAAATATAAAAGTTTTCAACATAGATAGGTGCGGTTTATAATCTGGTATGGGTTATATGTTGTTTTTTTTCATTATTTTTTAAAGAATAGAGTGGAGGTGGGCTGCAGTGATAGTTGACTTTGTGGAACTTTCTCCCTTCTCCTGACTGCATCTCTGGAGCTCAGCCACAGTGATCTTTGAGTTCTACTTTACCTCCCTCACCAAGGCTCTTCTCCGACGATTGCTCATTTTGCTGGACGGCCAGGTCTAAGAAGAGTTGTAGTCGTCCCAAACTTCTTCCATTTGAGGATTATGGAGGACACTGTGCTCTTAGTAACCTTGAGTGCTGCAGAAATTCTTTTGTAACCTTGGCCAGATCTGTGCCAGACAGAATACAAGACAGACATTAAGTCAAATTACATGATAGACAAAGGACAGTGGTGAATAGAAATGTACATGACACCACAAAATGGGGAAGATCTGGTCTCACAGTACTGGTTCTGTGGTGCCCCCTAGGGGCCTGAAAAACTTCCGTTTAGTGGCGTGAACTTGCATAATTTTTTTCTTTTTTTTTCTTTTCTTCTGGTGTTTGAGTTGGTGTGTTTTAGATTTTCATAGCGTTTGTTTTAGGTGTCCATAGCGTCTTTTAATTATTTTTTTGCATTTGTTTTGTGGTTTCTAATGTTTGCCTCCACTTTGTTGATGTGATTTCTGCATTTCTTTTTTGCCTTTGTGTTTTTTTTTTGGCATTTATGTGTTTGTTTTTTGTTTGCATCATTCCATATGCAGCAAGTCTTGTAGCGTTTTTGTTTTGTAGTTGTATTGTGTGTTTTTCAGTTTGCATGTGGGTGTTTGTCTTATTTTGTTTGCATCATTTTTTTTCCTGTTTGCAGTATTCCTCTGCTGGCAGCGTTCGGCCGTTTGCAGCGCATTTGCTCCTGTTGGCCACCCTACACCGAACTCATTTATGAATGTAAAGATTCTCAGCACATCTAGGCAATCAAAGACCGGCCTGTGCGCCACACTCGGCGTGTACGCAGTTTCTGCCGTCTTTAGAAAGTCAAACTTAAACGTCAAGTTTGTGCTGCTTTTATTTTGATGTGCATGTGTGTCTGCAGCTTAACCGAACAAGAGCAACGACTTGGCTTCCGTGTTGCCAACTTAAATATATTGTCACTGTAATCATTGACTTCTCTGAGCATTCTGGCAACTATTTAAAAAAAAAATGTATGAATCGCACCAACACCAACCTCAAATGTCACAATTTGGAAAATTTCACATTTTTTAGAAGTATGTACAATACATATATACTGTCTATAGACATTGAAACAAGTTTTAACATTGTTTGCACTACAACAAAAGAAAAATGTCCAGGCTGCTCCACAAATGTGGTACTACCATAGAAGGTGACCCAGGGTCAAGAAGGCAGGGAGATGGTTTTCTCATCATTACAAATGAGCGCACCATCACAATCACAATGATGGATGGTAGAGGATGATTTCAAGCTAAAATTGTTACATACTGTTGCACCGCTAAAGAAAAGTCACCCACACACATAGGCACACTTACACAAAAAGGGACATGTTCCACTGGGGGCATCCATCTTATGGTAAGCACAGCTGAACCATTAACCTCATTAGTATAATGGTCACACATGAGTGGAATGCAGCACCATGCTTCATGATGGCAAATTGATGTTGATACACTACTAATGTTTCTTTGATAAATACAGGCAGGAAGAGGGAAGGCACCTGAAACTGTATATATCACTGTTAATGAAAAGAAGTGTTTGTTGCTTCTAAGTCTCCTGCTTCATTAGAAGAGTCTGTATCTGAATTTCAGGATAGAAAACAAGGTGATAACTGTGAGCAAAAAATAATAAATAAAAATTGAAAGGGAAGTGCAAGGTGGTTTTTTCTCATACACGTGTTACCCTCTTGAAATGCATGAACTATATTTATACAGCACCAGTCAAATGTTTGTAAACACCTTCATATTCAAATGGTCTCAAATACATTAAGAGGTCAAGAAACCCTTGATAATGCACAGCTGTGAACTCAGAGTCATTACAGGTCATACAGTATCATCAACATCATAAAGCATCAACACCACTCTATAATGAAATAGCCTGTGTAGTCTAACATGTCACACTGATATGTTGTTAAAATGGGGTGTTACCTGGATTTGATCATGATTGGTGTCTATTTGAAACTGAAACCGGCCTAACATGTCATCATGTCATGTCATCTTCCAAACCGCTTATCCTATACAGGGTCGCGGGGAGTTGCTGGAGCCTATCCCAGCCGTCAATGGGCGAAGGCAGACTACACCCCGAACTGGTCGCCAGCCAGTCCGGCCTAACATAATGATTGGAATTCACTTGTTAGAGTCGAGACCACTTTATTCTGCATCATTTTCCTCTTCGCTTGCAAGATAGAATCAAACTTCCCTAAGGAAGGCAAATCTCTTATGTGATGGTATTTCATGAAAAAAATGTTTAAAATAAAATAAAATTGAAAATGCAACCTCATATCATCATATCAAAAAAAACATAAGGAGAGTTTTTGAGTGAAAAATGGGCCATCATCGCTGGACCATCGCTAACCGTAAAACTAAAGTAAATCCTGGACATGTAAAACCAAAGTGGAAGTTGAATTAATCGGAAATAAAGCGTTAACTATTCCATCTGGGCTTTTGCACAAAAATGAAAGCCAAAGTGTAAATGTACTGCATCACAACTGCTTGCAGCAGAGTCGCATTACTTACGGTATGGTAGTACGGAATATACTTCAAATACCTAAACCACAGTGTTATTTGTTTGTTTGTTTGTAAATGATGACATCGCCAACAACTGGCCTGACATCACACGGCATACAGTGTTTTAAATTTTTTGTCGGGTTACAGTGACGGATTCGTGTTGACAATGTTGTCATCTGTATATGAAACTTTTCAAGTCCTTTCAAGAGAAACATTTCAATTACATCCAGAGCATTGTTGAGTAAAAAAAAAAAATCTTACAACAAACAACCTTTCCAAACTCATGAAATCTACATGACACTTTTTGACCGGTAAATCCCTTCAAACTATCAAAATTCTAGGCTGCATTCACAACCTTGTCCCGCAAATGGAGTCAGGCTCACACTGCGAGGCGTTTCAAGCCACGCAAAGACAACGTCCACGGTGCGCTGCTCGGCCCGTCTACCATGACGGGGAGAGTGTGGCTCAGGCTGCGACTCGCTGTCCTGCAGGCACCCTGTTAAAAATGTCACTGCAGGGAAGGAAATGGCCGCCCCTGGGCATCACGGCCCCCTTTTTTCCACAGAGATGGAACACAAATTGCATCCTGGCAGTCACGATGGCGCTCCAAATGTTAGATATCAATGTCATTTCCTCGGCGTGGTGGCCTCAGAGAATATAAATAAAGAATATGTTTATACATATAAATACATTCAGAGACGTGTCCGATAGGGTAGAAAAATGATAACGCAGTCAGGAGCCGTATGGAGTGTGTGTTTATCCCTTTGGAACGCAATGACCTCTATCCCTCCTGACATTTCCTCGCCGCCCATCCCCAGTCAACACCAGAGTGGTGGATGGTGTGTGTGTGTGTGTTTGTGCGTGCGTTAGTGCTTTACAAGAAGCTAACACAACATGGCCCCGAGAGGTACCCTTTTCAGCGAGAGCCATAAAAACCACCAGCTTCGGCAGCCTTTGGAATCATTCAAGATGAAACATCGGTAGTTTGCTATTAAGTGTTTTTGATAAATCACTTTTATGAGAAATGTTTGGAAAACAAACCAGGGATAAACTGCAGTGGGCAACAGCGAGAGAATTGAAGGAGAAAGATGGGCCAGCTGCATTCGAAAAGACGTGTTCATTAGTCTTGCTTGCTAACATATGGCGCCAGGATAGAACAGATCTACTTGGGTATCTTAAAGATCTTACTGGAATTAAGAGTAAAGGCAAAAACAATGAGCGAGTGCGAGGTGATAATATGAGAGGGGTGGAGTGGAAGTGGGTCGTTGTTGTACTGCTGCTCCTATTTGGCCCTTTTCCAAGGCTCCACTTTGGGTTACATCCCTGAAGCATTAGCATCACACATTCAAGCTGTTCCAACAGCCTGAGTGCTAACGGGCTAATGGGCTAATGGCTAATGAAAAGACTGCTACATGGCTACGTCTCACCAATAACATGCGAGAACAACAAGAACACAACGACCCAGAACCACAACCTGAGCGGTCATCATTTAATCTGCAGACATACAATCAAATTTTGTTCACATCTCCAAAGCTATTCTTGTCCATCAAAGGCAACGTAATCCTGCTCGCTTGAGCCATATTCTTGTTTACACTCTCTCACTGATTTCATTACTCTCTAGTTGGAAGAACAACTTGTATAAACACCTGTCTTGTGCGGGCGAAGAGTTTCGTTTATGAATTGTCATGATTTGTATTAATATTAATGCGTTTACTGGAACACTGAAGTGATACACTTCTTGAATATAATGTCAGGTCATATCTACAATTGATTAGTTTGATACTTGATATTGCATGACGCAGTGTGTGAGTCACAGCATGTGTTATTCAACTTCCACTAACATCTCTGCTTAAAGTATTGTTTTAACACTAGGAGAAACATTCTTAGTGGCAATTAAAAAAAGAGCACTTTTGCAAGTTAAGATACCCCCTGTAAAAAAATAAAATAAGATAATTGATATTCATTGTGTACTGACTGTTAACTTTTATTTCATGTTCAGACTGAGCTAGTGAATTGTCTTAACAGGATACAAATTTGGAAAAACTTGCTGGTCTGGGTTTGAAACTACAGTAATTTCATTTTTACTGAAATTAATCCAATATGTGATATTATTGATTTATAGCATTTGGACGTGGGGGCTTTTCAAATTAACTTTTATTACATTAAGGAAGATGCTCTAATTTTAAATGAATCAAAATGAAATTATTTAAACTAATATTGATTGAAAAATAGACTGAAGCAAATGTAATTGTTTGTACAGTACATTGAGTCCTTCAGTTGATTATCCACAGCATTTTTTTTTTTTTTTTTAATCATCCAAGCCTCTGAAAGGGATCTGTCCCTGCTAGTAAGGGAAATATTCCATACATGTTCACATCAGTGAGGCTGTATTAGCTCAGTGCATAAATGGGTGCAAAATATTGAAAGCTCAAATAGAGTTGCAGATGAAAAATGCAGATGGAAGTTTGGACTCATGTTTGATGAGATCCTATTCTACTTCCTGAGCACTCTTGAGCAAGGTACCGAACCCTCAAAACAGCTCAGGAGCACAACATGCCACTGCCTTGTCATGCTAACATCTCTTTAATACACATGCTATATATATGTGTGTGTGGAACGAGTCTAATGCAACAGTACTGTATACTTGTACAGTATATACAACACATATAGTATAATGCATGGAACACCATCTGAGGCTGTATCTATATCTGTATCCATAGTTCCAAAATGATATGTCTGAAATTGTTGCAAACCAACCACCCAGGGAAGTATTGACTGCTTAAGATGTCAGTGGTGTAAACTACTGCTATCTAGTGGTTCAATGATCCATTACACTGCAGTAGTACACTCCCACAAATGACCAGCGCTTAACCATTTCTCATTCACTTAATATAAAGCTCTTACTTCCTTTTTTTGCTGAATACAAGAGTTTTGTCACCACTAAAAGTGAAATAATGTAATATTAGGAAGTTGTCATGACTTAATATTATGAATAATATATAAATTATGTAATAGGCCACTATGATAATCTTATACATAAATATGCAGTTTCAAATCTTAATTTCTCCTATTCTGATGCATCTTCCCTCCCACTAATGATTCAGCAAATCATCACCGGACGAAGGACAAAAACTGATGTGAGATTAAAATACTGTACTGTCAGCACTGTCTGTATCAAAAGGTCAAGTGTGGGAATACCAATTTGAAGAATGTTACCGACTGTTATGATTAGAATCTGCTTGAGCAGCCTGCACCTCATTACAGTATTGTATATCAGGTATTGTACATATACAGTATAAACCTTGCTTAACATGCTTTGTGACAGTGAATCTTCCCATCCGCAAACTGTCTATCCACATATAATCTTTCTAGTGCTATTGTAGCCAATCAAAACTCTCAAAAAGCAACAATATTCACCTTGTTCTGAGACTTCCATTACACAATATAGTCTGCACTTAGATAGTTCACCAAAAAGTCTTTCAGCAAATTAAAACATTTTCCAAAACTGGACATAAATCTTTTTCACAGGACAGCGACGATATGTTGGATTGGTGACGGAGTGGGTGATTGGTTTGCACAGAGTCGAGAGATTGTGGGTTCAAATCCCGCCCTTCCTGTGTGGAATTTGCATTTCTCCATTCTTGTGTCAATTTCCTCCCGGTATTCCGGTTTCCTTTTGCATTCCAAAAATGTGCATGTTAGGTTCATTTAAGACTGTGAACTGTCCTTAGGTGCGAATGTCAGTGAAAATACAACCATGACAACTTTAATGGCTTTATATTTGTACTGTAGATGGCGTAGCTGTACTTGAAAGGAAAAACAGGTGCATCTTGGTTTTCGTGCCAGTGCAAGACTCGATGCGCTTGTTTGGGAATTTGGTTCATCTCTCTATGCCATTGAGTGCGTTCTGGCGTACCGAGGAATTGTCCTTTGGCAGGCGCTCGGCGCACCTGACAATTTGGTGGCTGAACGTGTACTAAACTTTACACCTGCTGGAACTGCGTCTAAATTTTGGTGTAGATATTCAAACACAAGTTTGGTGAATTTTAATCAGGGTACAGGCAGAGAGATTCGGCACTCCGCGGGCATGTGTTGGATATCTATCCATTATCTAAACCGCTTATCCTCATGAGGGTCGCCCGTGTCCTGGAGTCTATCCCAGCTGTCTTCGAGCAGTAGGCGGGGAACACACTGAACTGGTTGCCAACCAATCGCAGGTGTTGGATGTCATTTTATTTCATTCATAAACACTTTATATGTAATACAATGCCTATTTTCTACTGCACCAAGCTGCTTGTAGCTAAGATAATACCAAAACCTAGTTTAGCCTGCCCCTGCCCACGCCTTTAGCTCGACTTTCGCTGGGCATGAAAATAGAGCCCAAACTCAGTTTTCTCTTTCAAGACTTAAATTGCTGTTTGTTGCAGCCAAAATTATTCTTGAGTCAACACCAAATAGAGCCCTAAATCTTTATTTGAGAGAACTATAAAAGTGGTGTTGGTTAGAAAATCAAGTAGAAACTTAAACTGAAAGGATTATTTGGGTTAATAAGACGACATGTTAAGTTCTACAACAAATTTACAGTATTTCAATTTATGAGCACTTGAAATAAGTGGTTTGCTAGGTTTCACTTTAAGAAATTAATTTACAAGACATTTCAAGTTTCACTAAATGAATAATTTACATCAGTCAAAATTCAAATATTACACTGATAAAAATGGTGTGTTGAATTTACGAAATGTTATTTCATCAAGTGGCTGCAGGCAATAGAATCATCTGGATCAGTTCTTACGTCAGTTATTTTTAAATTAATCTCATGTTTCTTTTTTTTTTTCAATGTTAGGGTCGGCTTATCAGAAGCTTGCTCGCACCTCAAAAGTCGACGAAGCGACAGCTCGTCAATTAAGACATTAGGAGTCAAGGCACCACTGTACTTGCATGAAATCTGGTTGTTTTAGTCAGGATTAGGCTAAAAATGTCCCCAACTATATTTAAGTTCCCGAAATAAAAACCAAACTTCAATTTTGTAAATTCATGGTATATTCATGTTCTGCATATTCCCATAAATTCACTTTAATTCCCACGGGAAGTATCTAACTTGGAAAGTTTCTGGAATTTCGCAACCCTAATTTTGGTAGAGAAAAAATCTCACTGCCTTTGCCATCTGACATCCAGCAACCCCAACACGTTCATCCACAGTGACGTCTCCATTGAGCCCTCCTTTGCCCGCCTCCCGTGCTGCTCTCTAACTGAAGTGTGGCAGGGATGAGTGATGAGCCAGTGTTTGGGTTAACGACAGGGATGGGGTGTTAAACCTGAAGTGTTTAATTAACCCCACAATGGGCCTGCCTGTCAGGCTGCGCCCATTCTCTCTTGATTGAGACTTCAGCTCACCCACTGGTTCACATGCACACACACGCACGCACACAAAATCAGAAGCAAGTGTGCATACAAACTCACATGAATGCACTCAGGCACATAAGGCCTTTGAGACGCGCACATAATAGCAGGTGCACACACAAACACCCATACACGCATGCACAATCGCACACACCAGCCCAGGAGGGGAGAGGACGAGGGGAGGGGAGTAAAGTGATAATGCTCCGCCACTAACGCAAGATTGCTTTTTCCCCCCTCTCCTTCTCTAAAGTCCATTTTCTGGGTCACTGCATTGCATTCATTACTGTCTTTGAAGACATTGGCCTGCGAAGGAATAATGCTTCTCTTTCACCGAGAGCGCCGAGAGTTGTGACTACCAGAGAGTCAGGACCAGAGGCCTGGGAGTGAGGAGAGGAGGGCGGCCACGTAGTAATATGTGACATCTTTATCTGATTTTAATTTCAGTCATAAATATTGAACGCTTTATTTGCTCATCTGCAGCTGCCTGCACTCAGGCAGCGTTTTGTCTTTTCCCGTTCCTGCTCATCCAGCACGCGCCATGATTCTTGTGTTAGCTTGGGGGAAAACAAAAAAAGCACTTTCCCATTTCCAAATGATCCCCAAGATCGACTTCAGATGAATGAAATGCTCAACTCCGTGACTCATTAGTACACTTAGCGATGAACTTTGGTGAATTTTACCAGTCATTCAATGCCCTTTGTAAATCAATTACCCTTAAAAGGATACTGGAGTCATCAACATACTGTGATGCAAATTTTCTTTGATTTGGATTTTTTGCATATAGTAAGTTGTTGAATGTTGCCAATCATTCCCATTATAATTGTATGCAACTGCGTATCAGCATATTGTATTTGTTTGGAATATTTTCATTACTATCCTGACATACTACTTTCTCACAAATAATTCTAGTGTATAGTGCTAAAGCATTCTAAATTAATAAACAATAGTTAGAATTATCGGTCATTTTCCACAACAAGTGTGGTTTTGTTATTGAGATAGTTCAACCTACTGCCTCACTTCCAATCTGTTTTTAGTCTGCGTTTAGCTTTAACTGCCATCATTTAAAATTGAAAACAGCCTCTTTATAAAGCACAAGACTAAATTTAATTGTGAGAAACTGTACAAGGATTCATAAGGTGAAGCAGAACTAATTCTGTCTCACTATTAGGCAAGCGCGGGGTCGCTCCCTTTTGTTTTCTCATGACTTTTACCATCTGACTTATTGAACATTTCGAAACACAGTACTTAACAAACCAGACACCCTTAGCAACCTTTCATACCCTTACTGAAAAGGGGTGCAGCATTTTCTTGAGAGAGGACCTATCTGGAGGTCCCTGACAGGGTGACACTGACATAGGGAGCACCTTGGGAGTCATCTCCACCCCTGGGTGAATCAATAGGTGCCGTGTGACAGCGGCTCACCCATCAAGTGGCACAGTGATGGGGAGTGCTGCTGGAAATTTGCTTAAAGCCTACACCAATTAACTTCAACATGACGGATCCAAGCAGCTAGTGCTGCCGCCTGCCCCACTCTGTGGGCACAGAAGGGAGAGCTCAGCTGTTGGACTGCTTCGATCTTTTGTGTGCGTGTATGACAGCGAGGGAGAGCGAGAGAGAGAGAGAGAGAGAGACTCATACACACAAGCCTTAACTCGTGTGTAGTTGTTAAAGTGAGATGCTGCCTGTGTGGCGTGTGTGCATGAGCCGGCGGGGGGAGTAAATCTGCAGTGATTCAAGCTCTGCTTGCTCGGCTCCTTAATGATGATGTCAATCTGTGAAAATGCATGCACACATTGGAGCTGTCAGGGCCTCATCAATCACAGAGGGGTTTGTCAAAGGAGCCCACGCCCAGATTAACGAGGCGGGAACAATGAAGGCGCCCCATTTGCATTGAAAATTACCCTGATCTCAAGGAAAGTGATTGTGCTTTGGACTAGAGGCCCACAATGGAGATGTTAGTGATATTGTCAGTTGTATTATTGATGAAAGAGACAGCTCCATCTCTGCTTTTAAGGCCTTGATGGACCAAACCGACGTCGGAGGCCGTGAAGCGTCGTGGCGTCTGAATGCGCCGTCTGTTTGGTGTAGTGGCCACCGTTGTAGTGTCGTAACCCGTCTGTAAGCGTCTGGGGGGCGTTAACGTATGTTGAATCGGCGTCGCCAGTCGTGACATTTGGTCACTCTGATTGGCTGTTAGCTAGCAAATCAGAGCTCGGAGCACCAACGGGAAGTGACACATGCGGAAAAACAGTGAGCACGCCTCCGCCGCCTTAATCTTCTTACAAGTACAAGAGTGAGGGTTGACAATGTAAGTATTTCACAATACCGTGTCAAGAACATGATGGTTTACTTCACGTGGGAGTACATCGTGAGTGAAGAATATAGCTGAATGCATTGTTTACGTTTTTATAATCCGCCCCCGGCCAACAGCTTTCCGGTTGGATTTTTCTAACCATGAGAAATGGTGACTACCGGCGCCGATGGTATGGAAGGGTATTACATCTTATGCATGCGCAGAAGGTACTTTAATGGTCAGCGTCGCTGTCTGTCGTTGCAGTGTATTCCTCCAGCGTGACGTGCCGACAGCTGGCCGGACGCCACATGGGGTAATCGTCTGTCACTGTTGGCCAGCGTCTTTTTGGTCTATCTAGGCCTTTAGATGACTGCGGGATTGTCATCACATAATATAATTGGAATACATCACCGAATTTACTCTCAAGTGCACATGAACAACTTCTTTTACAGATTTTCTGGATCAATTAGATGTAGCCATTTATAGATTACTCACTGAAAGATTTGGAAATTGAATCACATAGAGCGAAATTGTAGGGTTATTAAACTTTTTAACTTGACTTCAACGACATAATACTAATCATTTATTATAATGATCCACCTGAAACCAATGTATTTGGCCACCTATCATACGTGGGTGTCCACTTATAGAAAGTGGTCAAATGATGATGGATTCACCCATTTTTGGGCACTCACTGAAATACTGAAAAAAGTTGTTGTCGTTGTTGTTTTATTGAAAGGGGAAGTCATGTCAAAATGTTCTTTAAATAATAAGTTCTATGCGCCATCACTAGCCTAAACACATTATATTCTGATTAACATTGCATTTCGTCGCTGTCATGTGAAAAACACTTATCTCCATTTTTTTTCATTTTCTTATTTTTACCTGAATCATGTTTCCGCGTTACAGAAATCGCATTAAAATCAAAACTAAAAAAGTTTCCAAAATTGGAGAGAAGTGTTTTTCACAGGACAGCGACGATTTGTGAAATATGATTAAGAAGCACAATCTACCCGTTGTTATCCATTTCAGGGGGCGGCCGTTTTGCCACTGGCCATGAACTGAGAATGACATCACAGTTGCTCAGGGCTCAGGTAACAACCAATCACATGACTAAACTCAGAAAACAGGTGAGCCATGATTCGGGATGGTTTTGATATGGACTGATTTGGATCAGTATTACCAAGCACCGATTCACGTAAAATCAATCGGCTCCATGTTTCGGTTCCAACGCGCATCTTCCACACACGCCCAATAATGATTCCTGAGTCCTGTCAAGAGGGCTTGGACACTCTTCCACTCTGGCGTTGCCCATGGTGAGAGGCTCCGAGCAGGTTTGGGCACACTTAATTGCCCTCAGGCTTGGTTTATGTTTGAGTTCACCCCGGGGACAAAAGGGTAGCGTCCTTCAGCCTTCTGGTTGTGGGGACCGGGTCCTGACTGTTGTTTGTGCCGATGCACCAACAAGGCTGGGATGTCAACAAGGTGGCAGACTGATGTCTTGGGCTGGAATAATGACTAATGACATGGTTGATCCTTTAAGAGTGTGTGAACATATCAAATTGACCTATGTAATATGTGGAATTTCTATCCGACCATTTGATGCCACGGTATAAAAAGAAGAACTATAATTAGTCATGCATACAGTATATGCATATATATCATTGAGGCTTTAGCTGTTATAAAGGTAGTCAAATGTTTAGTGTGATGACCATCAAAACATAACCACAAATCTATTGCGAACTAAGGTCTCCAAAATAGCCCCTAAAGGAGGAAAATGTCACATCCTCGAATGGAATAGAGGAAGAAACTATCCACTGACTTAAAGATAATGATTGGGGAAAAAAAAATGTGATGCAAACAACTGAAAAAAAAAAAGTTATTTTAAAGTATAAGTTATTTTTCTGTATTTGTTTTATTCTTCTGCACTTAACTTGAGAAACTGTCTTTTGAGAACAAATGAAACAAATGCTGTTGTTATTGTAGTGTTTTTGTTCAATAAAACCCAGATAATTGCTGATTTTGAAAAAGGGTTAGCCAGCCCTCCTTTCTTTGCTTCATGTCCATTTACTTTCCTGCCCAAATGAGACAGTGATGAATCAAGTGGGTTTAAGCTTCATTTTTATGAACTCCACGAAGAATGCACGCAGAGTCCATCTTCAGCCGCAGCCCAAGCGAGTGCTCCTCCCTCCCAACTCGCGCCATTGTCAGAAAGAGGATACAATTGTTGAAGCTACATATTAACTCAGCCTGTTGTTAAGGCCTATTGGGCTCTGCAGCCATCTGGCTTACTTGGCTGCAGCCTCTGCCACAGACAGGACAGTAAAGGTCACGTCACCGGCAGGGAAGATCCGGGCTACGTTAAGAAACAATGTTCTGGTTCTACTGTGTGTGCTTGTGTGTGTGTCCGTATTTGTGGTTCAAAAAAAGGAAAGAGGAACTGTTTGTGTGACTCTCATTCTTGCGCAAAGTGTACAATGGGAGAAGTGGGACTCTTACACCAACATATTATTCTACAACATTTTACACACCTGTGTAAAATAAGAACATCGAGTATTTGTCATTGTGCTTGTCCTTTTACTAGCATGAGAGAGAGTGTGCGCGTGTGTGTGTAGTGGTGGGGGGCCTTCCTCATTGAGCGAGAGCGCGACAGTTAAGGTGTCAGTGCCATGATGGAGAGGGTCTGCCTTTGCAGGAGGCCAGCAGCTGCCAGCTTTTCAGCAGCTTGTGTCGAGGCCATCACATAAGTTAGTGGTCAGAGGTTTGGCTAATGTGCCAAGAAAAGGAAGAAAAAAACCTCCGAAGATTTACAACGCGGGCCAAAGGTGAGAGGTCGAAGTGTGGAAGGTCAGAAGGTGCACTTTCTCTCGCGCACCTACACACATCCACACACACACTCACCCAAACAGAAGTACATCTCCAAGATGAAACACACATCTGCACTTTCAACCTGACCACCACAGGCTGAAAGTAGGTCAAACAATTACTAAGTCATTATCTATCTATCTATCTATCTATCTATCTATCTATCTATCTATCTATCTATCTATCTATCTATCTATCTATCTATCCATCTAATTATCTATCTATCTATCTATCTATCTATCTATCTATCTATCTATCTATCTATCTATCTATCTATCTATCTATCTATCTATCTATCTATCTATCTATCTATCTAGCTATCTATCTATCATTACATTTTTCAATAATGTATCCCCCAAAATAGTAGTGCCATACTTTTTAAAATTACTGTTTTGATTTGATAACAATTACACATAATTACACACAAATAATGTACTTTCTTACATATTAAAATGACATTATTATTATAATTACTCAGTTCCCTTAGAGTAAAACTGGAATCGATCGTTTTGGTTCTTTTAAAAATAATTAGAATTATAGTTTTGATAACTATAACAATAGCATTACTTATGCATATGCTGTATGTACATCCATGCATTACCAGATAAATAAATACATAGAATTTAAAGTTCCCTCAAAGGCAAATAAAACTTCAAATGTTCCATTCTCAGCCTAATTGTTCCCCAAAAATTATTTTTCTCCCCTCCAAATAACTTAAATCAATTTAGTTTGAATAAAATAGAATAGAATTTGATAGAATTTTAGTGTCACTGTCACAGGAACAATGAAAATCAGTGAGCCATCCCACAATTTGCAGTATTGAGGTAAAAAAATAAGCACACAATTATTTTTTAGAAAAGCTATTATTTACAGGACATGATTTAATATGCATGTTGAATTAAGAGATGCGTTTAAATAAGCTACATTTAGCTACGGTACATTTTTTTTGGGGTACATTTGTTTTATTTTGTTACATAAACAGAATGTATGTAAGTTTTTTTTTTTGTACATTTATTTATTTATTTATTTACAACAAATACTAAATGAGAGTGCTCCAAATCCCCAGTAGCAAAACAAACAAAATAACATTCACTGGCCAAACCAGTAAATGATGAACATGTCTTTAATTTAGAACCAAAATATATGCTAAGACTGTTTGTGTTTTCATTTCATGTATAAACAAGTCCTGTACTGTATATTTGTAAGTGTAGTTAAGACCAGTAAATAAATAGATAGCATCATTAATCAACTCTAGATCAGAGCAGACACTTAAACACTCTGGCAGTTGACTTGGCATCTCCCCTTATTACACCGTCACGGACCAATAAACACTCAGGCCAGCGCCAGTCCACCAATCAAACATCTGGCATCTGCAGGTCGTTAAGGAGGACAACGAATCAGATGGCTCGCTCTTGCGAGGGTAGGGCGGGGGATGCTGGTGTCGGCTCGGTGCCCGGACCCTCCTAATCTCACCAATGGGAATGCAGCTCTCCTTGTAATCCAATTAAAGGAGCGTAAGCGGTTTGTTAGACACTGTGTGTTAATGTAAGCACCATCCAATATACCCTGGGCTGGTAACAGCATGGCTGGGGATACACTTTGGTCCATGGAACATCGAAGTAGTATACAGCTGGAGGCGCTGCTGCGGTAATATCTGGATCAGCAGATTTCCATGGTATTTGCTTTGGCCTTTTGGAGTCTCATTTGTACCATCTCAAACCAGGCTTGTGAATTCAGCGGGGGGTAAAGGTGGGGGGAATAGCACTCTGAATAATAATACTGCTGACCTTGGTTGTTGCTTTCCAGATCTGATGACCAAGGCAAATGTTATCTTAAAGGAGGAATGAGAAAGGTTGTGCGCAAAGTCAAAGAACAAACCTGTACAGGTTGTGCCTAACATCATTGAACAGTACAAGGTATATTGTTATTCTTGTACATAATCCAAAACATCCAAAATGTTTAAAACATCACCCCCTCTGCGAAGTAAACCGAGGGAGCTTAACTGCACTTAAGCATTTAATATCTGTATATTTGCACAGTGGCATTTATTATATTGAGAATGGGGCACCATCCACTTAAGAAGGCCACATACAGGGAAAACTACTCTCCATTTGCTTTTGTTTTTTTCCCACTTCAGTTTCTCTTCGAACACAGGTTCTACAAAACCGCACAAATGTAACAAAAACTGAAAACATCTATTTATTGTTTTCATATAATTGTTTATATTTATTGTTTTTATATAATTGTTTATATATATATATATATATATTTTATATATATAATATATGTACAGTACACAAAGAAGCATTTACACTCACATTGGCATCTCTGGACAAGTTAGAGTCTTAAATTAATCTGACATGTAGGCATGGGGAGAGCATCGCAAACTCCACACAAGAGGGCCTCAGGCAAGATGAACCTGGGACCAATTGTCTATGAGGCAGACGTGTTACCTATTAAGCCAATGTTAAAATAACAGCGAATGAACACAATTGCGAAGATTTTCCCATTTATGCAGTGGTGTGGAGGAATAAAGTACAAATACATTGTTAATGTACTTCAGGCATGTGTGTGTTCTTGAGTATTTCTTTTCCTGGAAACGTAATATTTTAGCTCTCTAAAATTTGAAAACAGATATCAGTACTTTCCACTCCCTAAATTGACAAAATAGGGTTATGATTTTTCTCAAATTCTGAAGAAGATGACCTGAAAAAAATAAAATAAAACAATACAGTGAGGCAAAGTCAACCACAAATGAGAAGTGGATCGATTTAAGTCAGAAAATGGGGACGGAGACAAACAGCAACATGGAGGAGCATGGACCAGAGAGCATTGACAATGATGACGCAACAGATTCGGAGAGGCAAGATATTCCCTATCCCCATGGCTTTATGTAAGAGGATTGTTAGGCGTGTTTGGCTCCAAAAATGATTTGTGGCAAATCTTTTTTTTTCCTTCTCAGTATGTACATGATGCAAGTTATAAAAAAAGGAAAAAAGTGCAGAGAATTTTTTTTTTCATTGTGCCAAGTTATGTGTATATACATAAAATCAAACAACGAAAAAACGAAATACTTAAATAAACACTTTTTTTTCTCGATAAGTATCTGCACTTCTCTTCGTGTAAAGATTGCGACCATTATATTTGTGTAGTCACTTATTAATTTTATAGTTCGTTCCCAAGCCCACATGATGCAAATAAAGGACTTGGATATCGAACATGAAGATGATCAGGGATCAAACTGTACCTGAACAGTAAATTACTCAAAAACAACATATATTACAGACAAGATAAGACATTATTTGAACACAATCATTTCCCAATTTAATCACCAAGCACCATCTGCTGTATCTGGTAGGGCACTGGCCCACTTGTCCCTAATATATATTCTCCAGTGTATTTGCATCATTTGCCGATGTTAAGACAAGAGTTCTTTCTTTTTTGCACCTCCCACTCCCTGCAATCCAGCAGTCGCACATGCTCGCGACACTTAACATGGAGCAACTTAATCATATCTTCCTTAGTCTCTTTCCCAGATGCTCGTGTTTGAACATAATTAGATGCTACATCACCTCAGCGAGGGTCTGCACAGCAAATCTTATTAAGAAAAGCAATGTGTTTCTCTTGTGCTCGCTGATTCCTTTACATCTCATCGTCTGCGAGGAGAAATCCCGCCGAGGCATATTCTCCAGCCCCTGTAACTAATGACGCCACTGCCCAGATCTGACAGTGAGCTGTGTCTGTATATTGTGCTTAATATCATAATAATAATGAGAGCAAATTAGAACAATCAATTTCCATGGGTGGTTGTTGATTGGAGGAGGAGGTGGAAGTGACAGGAGGTGATCCATCATCCTTGGCCAGTCACATTAAGCAGAGCGCCGCGGAGCAGGTGGGCTGGGCTGGGGGCCAGTCGCAGCCAATGGGAATGGGCAGGAATGGGAGGAGGGAGATCCATTACACCCAAATCAACTGCTAATGTAGTTGGGAAGTGGATAAAACCCCGAGCAGGGGGAAGAAAGGGAGGAGAGAGGATGACAGAATGTCGCTGAGACTTATGACTGCTTTGACAAGGCTCTAAATCTACACGACAACAATCTAGTAAATACTGGAAAGTTTTTGCTGGAGAAGTTCCTCTTTTCAACATTCAAATGGACTATAACATTTCTTTTAAAAATCATAAAATCAAAAATCATTTAAACGATTATGTATGCGATATGCATGCAATGTCAGGTGGTGATTTGGAAAGAGGCTTTATGTAAATGTGCTGTCTTTTGAATCAATTTTGTCGGCCTGTGTGTGGTTAAGGCAGCCGCTCTGAAATAGTGGGGCGGGCCCCCTTGGGGGCGTGCGGAGTGATTCCATGGGAGGGCACAGGTGACCCCAGGGTACATGCTTTTTTTTTTGCTATACAAAAATAAAGTGTAATCACACATCCACTACAGTAGTTGGCAGTGGCTCTTATTGTCATTGGGAGCTTAAACAATGTTAATAAAGTTATTCCGATTTATATATTTTTTTCTTGTTTGTAATGTTAATAAGGACACGATATTATGTCAAGGTGCACTTGTAAAAAAGTATGGACAAATTCTACTATTTATAGCCACAGCAGAGAGTTTGGCGGAATATTTTCTTCTTCCTCGGGGGGGCGTAACCAAAAATACACTGTAATTGAGAAGCACTGGTTAAATACGTAACCCAATTTATTAAGTGTAGGGGTATCGTTTTATATTCTTTATGAAATGCAATTTACTTGGTAGCAGTTTGTGTTGTGTGGGCCGGCTGGCATGAGTCTATCCCTCAACCCCCTCCCCCTTGCACACCTCTGCAGTTGCAAGTTGATGCCCCGCCCCCTTTCCCCTCGTCCCTTTGGACACACAAAACTTATGTATGATTCTCAGCAACAAGTTGACGTGACAATGCCCTCCTCTAACTCGACATGGAAATGAGTGCTAGTCTGGAAAACTGGAGAGTTTATTTTATTTAGATTTTTCGGAGAGCGCTCCTGCACCTTCACGTAGATTGTGCCCTAGGCGGTCGCCCACATTGCCCATATCAAAAACCGGCCCTGCAAGTATCCATACCATTGAATCTAACACAACCCCATACCATCACAGATGCTGGCTTTTGAACTTGGCGCTGATCATTTGGATGGTCCTTTTCCTCTTCAGCCCGGAGGACACGACGTCTATGATTTCCAAACAATTTGAAACGTGGACTAGCCAGACCCTAGCACACTTTTCCACTTGGCATCAGTTTCGGATAAGCTCGGGCCCAGAGAAGCCGGCGGCGTCTCTGGGTGTTATTGATACACTATATGGCTTTCGCATTGCATGGCAGAGTTTCACTTGTATTTGTAGATGTGGAAACAAACTGTGTTAACTGACCATAATTTTAAGTTCTCCGGAGCACTCGATCCGAAGGTCACAGGTGTTCAATATTGTTTTTTTGCCCTAGCGCTTACTTGCATAGATTTTTCCATATTCTCTGAATCTTTTGACTATATTATGAGTACATTCCTAAATTTCTCTCAATTGTAGGTTGAGAAACATTCCTCTTAAACGGTTGGACTGTTTGCTCATGCAGTTCACAAAGTGGTGAACCTCAGCCCATCCTTGCTTAACAATTGAGTCTTTCAGGGATGATCCCTTTTTACCCATACGTGTCACTCACCTGTTTACAATTAACCCGTTCACTTCATTGGAGTCAGGGATGTGCAACAACCAGGGCTCGGAGAGAAATCTGTGTAGCCTCAGTAAAGCCCCACCAGCATTTTCTCATCTCCCCTAGGTATCGGTCAAGTCCTACCTCAACCCCCGGAAGAGAAAAAAATCCTGGAGCCGTCCCTGACTGGAGTTGTAATAAAGTGAAGGCCATTAGCTGCAGGAATAAAGTAGGCAAGTTCACTCTCTTTAGTCCGTTATTGTTGTTTGGTTGTCATGTTCTTCAGCATGCCTCCACTTAATATTTACCACGCATGCGCATGTACTGTGTTTTTTGGGCTTACATGGAAAATGTAAAGGTCATTGAAATGTATTTGTAATTTTAAAGCTCAAAACCCATCAGTTAAAACCAGTCTTGTATATTTGGCTCTCTTAGATGTTTTGTTTTGTTTTTTAACGATTTTTACTGCAGTTATTACTCTGCGGATTCAGTGGAACGTTGCCATGTCACAAGTTGCATAAAGACATTCCCTCCTTCTAGTTGAGAGCCATCTAGCAATCATGGAGTCTTTATAGTCTCATTTGCTTTAAGCTTGGTAGAGCTTTCAATTATTCATCAACTCAATGAGCTATTATGTCTCACAGAATCAGTGAAACATTGCAGGTTGGCCATGGAAAGCTTTAGCTTTCAAGTCTTGCATTTAGGTTTTGAGCTCCCGATATCCAGAGGGAGAACTTTGGAGCCCAGTCACGCCACTTTATGTTTTTCTAAATGTGTCAAATCTGCTAAGGAAGTCACACGCTCGCTCACGCATCAGCTGTCTTTCCTCGGCTCATACCTCAGTCTTGTCTTGCAGCAAATTCAAGTCAGCAACATTAAGGACATTTGCATTCTTTTATCAGCGAGCGTCACAGTCTATGTCTCTAATTCTGTTCCTGCTAAACGATGACATGCCGCGACTATATTAGATTTCATCGGCAGTCATCAATCACGGGTGCACTTAACATGATCAGCTCCCCAGTTTGTTCGAGTGAACAATGGGGGACAAGCCCATCCTATCTGAGCAAATGAGGAATTTAAATACTGCACAAGAGAACAGTGGTTCGGAGGGGGCTGGCTGATTAAAGGCCTCAATATCTACTTTTCTGAGAAGATGATCTGTCAGCGGTATTCAAGTGGAGGTTTATTGAAATAATGGGCTGTTAATGTGCACCCTGCAGCGCACACTTGTGTGTATTCAGGTTGCAGAAGGTGTGTAGGTTTTTATTAACATAAAGCATCTCTTTTGCCCAAATTATTCCTCAGCACAGTTGCCCTTAATGTTTCGTATTAATATAAGTGATGGCCTTTTGACTCTGTGTGTGTTCTCACCTTGTCAAGTTTACTTATTGCCAGAGTTACCATAAATAGACTGATACTCATAATGCTGAATGCTGATCTCACCATGATAATCCAAAGATATTTAAAGGTATTCATTAGCTGAGTTGGGAGTCTCTGTACTTTGTTTACGTTTTTAAGACTTAAACTCCTGTTTGATGCAGCCAACATTATCTTTGAGTCAACACCTTCACATTGATTAAAATGATTTTCTGAAGTACAAAAAAAAGACACCTATTAAGTCTTGATATCACACACAGAAGGCCCTAAAGATGTATTTAGGTCAGAAATCTTATTTGATTCATTTTTAGCATTTATTTCAGTTTGAGGTTGCTCTTTGAGTGGCAAACACATTTAATGATGCAACCACAAATGCAAAAACAATGAGATATATGACAAAGGGTGAAACATAAAGCTGATTTAAATCGGGCAATCGGTTTTGATTTAAAACATGAAAGTGCATCATATCGAACCAAATCGTTCCACTTCAAAATATATCGAGAGATGTAGTGAATCGTCTTTTATTGGAGGTAGATCACTTTGAAGGAAATGCTACATTTTACAGTAGCCTACTGACAAGTCCATTCATATTGTAAAATGACAAAAAGAAACTCATTGCACCATACCCTATAAAACTCAGGTGTGTCATGTTGAATGGAATCATATTCATAATCCCACTGAATCAAATAGAATTGAGCGGTTCTTTCTAACTTTAAAATAAACCGTGCTTGAATCATATCACACACCATGCATCGAGATCTGTATCAAATCATTTACTGGAGAGACGCACATCCCAGAACATATTAAAGTATTTGAGAGAATTCAGATGATTGTTACCCGCTACTCAAATTACTCTCATTGGTGGAAATCTTGTCAATTACCCTCACCTGAGTTTTGGTTTTCTAAATCAACTAAAATGCAAATACACTAGGAAATTCCGAATGAAAGTAAGGGGAAAACATATGTCGTTTTTTACATCTCTTACTAATTAAAATCCATATTTCTTATTCACTCATGTCAAAGTGAGGATTGATGATCTCTTGCATCTGGACAAAAATAGACAAAATGTGTCACAATCAGATCCACCAGGTCTATGAATTGAATTTTTCTATGATATGAAAATGACTCGAGCAATGGGGATAAGGTCACTTTTCTTTAAAGAAGTAATTATTCTCACTAAATACAGGGTGTCCATTGAGCCCATTGTCCCTGTTAAAGGTAGAACACAATCTCCTCATATTGTTGCATATAGCATTTTAAATCAAGCATGAATAGGGTTGCTGACTATTATTCTAGGGCACTATCTATCAATTGTGCATGCACTCTTCACCCCTCATTTGATGTTAATGCGCATATAGTATACGTGTAAATCTTGCTCTTTGTTGATTGTCCTGTGAGTTTGCAGTAAATGTGATCTTACATGCCAAAGCAGCATGACACGGCATACATTTGACAATGAGACACGTTAGAAGGCACGAGGCATTTTACTTATGTGGAAGGCTCAAGATGCCAGGCTGGGGCCACAAAATCTGTTGGATGAGTCAACAAGAAATTCTGAAGATTTAGAGAATCAGCTCATTGTTTGAGGACCTGGAACTACCTCTGATTTATAGATCCATCACTTGGGGCCCATAGTTGCCATGTACATAATGAATTCCCGACAGCAATTATATTATGTTTCTCCTGGTAGAATAAAGAAAAACACAGCACGCTTTCTGAAACCGCCACTGATGAAAAATGTCATTGTGCAAGCATACAGTCTCCTGCAGATGTCGCGTGTGCGATACAAAAAACTACAACTCAAGACGTAAAACTAAATCATGAAGTCACTGCAGAGTGGTGATGTCTAGTCATATGGTGCGTTCTGAGCAGTGGAACTAAAGAAGGCCATTAGGAGGCCTCCACATGCCACGTCACGCAAGACAGTCATGTGCAGCAAACGTGAGTTTATCCAGATAAGACTGTATAATCGCTGGCGCTTTGGGGACAAAGATGGCGTGACACGTGATTATGCGGAAGAATTTGTTGTCATTTATTTGGAATAGTGTCTACTTATACTTAACTATTGTTCAATAATGGGATTTCTGCATAAAATTCTAGATCACCAGGGCCACTTCTATTACCACTCATTGGTATCTAAGACATCAGCCATGCGAAAGCTAAATATTTGTTCAATGTAATGCACTTTATTTTGAAGTCAGCCAGTCCTCTCTCAAACGTCTCCAGTTGGTCCGAAATGCTGCTGCCCTCCGACTAACTGGAGCTTGGAAGATGGAGCACAAAACACCAATTCTGGCCTCCCTTCACTGGCTCCCAGTGCATTTTAGGGCTCAATTTATGATTCTCCTATTTGTCTATAAATCATTAAATGGCCTCTCCCCGGCGTACCTCTCCGACCAACGCACCTTCCCGCAGCCTCAGGCTCAAGGTGCCGAGGACCAAGCGGAGCCTCAGAGGGGATCGAGCTTTTTTGGCCGCTGGTCCTTCCCTTTGGAATGACCTCCAAATGGATGTGAGGCAAGCCCCCTCTCAGTGCATTTTTAAAAACCGGTTGAAGACACAATTCTATTCTCTGGCTTTTGAGCAGACCTGAAATTTTCGGCTTTTTTCCGGTGTCTATTGCATATGGTGTATTATGTTAATTTATTGATTCCACTTGTTGTATTATGGCCTTTAAATTGTTTGTATGTAAAGTGCTTTGTTACCGCTCTAGCTGTTATGAAATGCGCTATGTAAAGAAAATTGTATTGTATTGTATCCACTCCAAATCTACTCATTTTCTATAGCAGTTGTCCACATCTCTGTCACAGGTGAGGGGGAGCCTATCCCAGCTGACTGGATAGTTCCCAGTCAATTGCAGGATACATAGCAACTATTCACATTCATGCTTGTAGACAATTTAGATGCTTCAGTTAACCAAAAATACATGTTTTAGGAAGCTGAGGTGAAGCTTGATTATCCAGAGAAAACCTACGCAAGTATGGGGAATACAGGCAAACAGATTCAAACCCTGCATTCAAGGTCGCTACACCGGGGCTAGTGGGTGCTATGACCCTGTCAGAAATTGATTGAGCCTCCATTCAGCCCCCACCAGTAATGTACTTATTTCTTTAAGTTTAAAGCCATTAAAAAGTTCACAAGTAGCCAGTGTGTACAGTTCCAATCACGGCTGACCAGTTTTCTGAAGCTGATTGGTCGTCACCTGAGCCCTGAGCAGTTGTGATGTCATTTTCAGTCGAATGAAGTGACAAAATGGCTGTCCTCTGAGATGGCCAAAAACGGGTGGATTTTGCTGCTAAACTTATATTCCATCAACACAATATTAATCCGAATGCCGTGTTTCAACTAGTGGGCCTGCTGGGAACATATTCTTGAAAAAAAATGTGTTTGGGTTGATTTCCTCTTTAAGTGCAGGGTTCACAGGCAAACACACTAGCACGTAGCTTAGTCCGAATGACGGTGTTGTTATTGTTTGTCGCCTTCATCATCTGTACGTCCTGCCCCTGTTTGTAAATTGCACATGAGAGGCGAAAGATTCCTAATGTTTAAACTGCTTTGAAGTGTAGGCACTCACACTAGACACAAGGTACGCGAAAATATCCGGAGCACGCAAAGGAGGAAGTTGGTCCAGTTTGTAGCCCCACTCAATTTTGGGAATTCTGTAGGGATCCAAACCATTTATTTCTATTTTTGCAAGATATCGGTCTCTAGCTTCACTGTCTAATTTATCCTTGTAAAGCCCTGCCAATTTCTTGCATTTTAACATGTTTTTGAATCGAGAAATGCACAATAACGTACGCTCACTCACCATAGCTCCCAACATGGCGGATGATGACGTTGTGGTGACGCGGTGCACGGGCCCTATTGACAATATCGATATAAGTCATGCTGGGCAGTACCTTTGGGTCAGTAAGCCATTCTTCCTGTTGTAGTTTATAAGGATCAAATCTGCAATCAAACACAATTTCCCACGCACTCACCTGCATGCCTAAAGTCTCTGTGTACTTACTTCTCCATTACAAAGTCAGAGTCCGCTTAAAACAATGAAAAGAAAGTCGGTAAACTAATCAAAACATTTACATATACTTGCTGGAATTGCAAAGAAAATGCGAAGCTGGTTACCACATGGCCTGCCGTATGGGATTGTGGGATAAAGTACTATTTTTTTTTAGCACAAATTTAAGATCGCAGCACAGGAAGTACAACACCTGCGCATCCAACGTTAGCAATAATTAAATGCTTTGTGTTCGACTAAACGCCGAATTTATCGCCGAGTAAGTAAATTCGTGAGTTAAGAGACATATCAGTTTTGTAGGAGAGGAGACAGCTCTGTGTTTGCTGTGTTTGGTAGTGCCCGGCACTGCCGGGAGATTTTCGAGCGTAAAATGTCTGTTGCTGTCCCTACTTAAGTCGGGAGACAGTGGCGTAGTGCCCTAACTCGATGGCCAAACGTCCTGTTGTCTCACGTGATATGAGCGTGTGCCGAGCAATTTGGAGCAATTTGGAGTTGAACCATCTTCCGCCCTCAACACGCCCCCAGCTGTGTCACCGCGGCGGGGACAGTACAAATGAGCGTGCCGTAACAAAGCTGAGCAAGATTTTCACATGAGCATTCTCCTCATTTCTGACCGAGGGACTTGCTTTTCAACGTCGAAATGGTGGAGGAACTGTTGGTGTTAAATGAGACTAAATTCAACTCGGTGAGTAGCCTACTGATATCTCACTTTGAACAATGACATTTGTAACACGAGAATGAGGTTTTTCTTTCTCTTTGCAACTTTCACTTCACTGTTTTTTGTGAGTGTGTGTTTCATCGAAACCTTCAAGTGCACATACCATGGAAAATTGACTTTTGTGTTTGAAAAAAAAAAATGAAACAATCTTATAGATTGGGGGAAGACTGAATTAAAACCGTTAAGCAACACACTTGTACAACATGTGGATGTTTGGCCTGTAAAAATGAAAGGGTTATGTATTTAAGGACCAACTTCTTAGACAGAGGGCTACAAACAGAAAATTAGACTTTCCCAATTGGTGCTGGACTTTACCACGTAAGTCAAAAGATAATGGGAAAGTAACTTTGATTTCTTCACTGAGCTTCTATATTTTCATTATTTCCCTCGTTGAGGTTGGGTTTAGGACGTCCTCATCCCAGTGCTGTCTGATTGAACTGACTGACAAAATTGTATTGTATTGCAACATTCATCAAGCCAACGATTTGAAAGCCGTCTTGTTTCATTCATGTCTTTTGACAGTGACAACATACTGTACGCACATTTCTTCCTGCAAACCTGTTTTCTATTGTGTTGTAACCAATTTATACACAAAACCAGAGGTGGAAAAAGTTCTCACACTGTACTTAAATAGGAGTACAGATAAAGTAGGCTGCTTTTGTTAAAAAAAAAAAAAAAAAACTGTTAAAATGAGTACTGATTCAATTCGTGTACTTAAGAAAAAAATTTTCAGACCATATTATGTACATAAGTATCCCACAGAATTAAAAAAAACAACATATCTACATAAACAATTTTATTAATTTAGGTCACCTGTGCTGAGAATAAATTGCTGTACTTGTCGCATGTCGGGTTTCAAACCACAAGCTGGTTAGCTCTGGCTCTGATGCAAACAACACAGCGTGTTCACATAAGTGACAATTAAGTTGGAAACTGATCCGCACTAACTTTTAAGACTTGGCTTCATCACACACAGTTCAGGATTCCCCTCGACAAGCAAGTGTGGAATAAAGTATCCATCTTTCTATATGTCTGTATGTTCTCGATCCCCTCCTCAGAACCTCACGAAGTCACTGCTGGCAGTGGCTTTTCTGGCATCGGTTGGCAGCTCCATGCTCTATGGATTCAATCTTGCTGTGGTCAACTCTCCTGCGCAGGTTTGTATCACTACCATAAATGTTAGATTAGGCCTCATATGCACACATAATAAGATGGGTGACATGAGCTAGGCCATTGTATTGCTGAGACCCTCTCTCTTGTTTTGGCCTTCCGTGTATAGAGCACTCTTTGGTACACTTACTAGTTGAATCCAGTTAAAACCATGGATTCACATGTTACCTGGGCAGAGAAAGAACCCATCCTGTATAATCTTCTTGTAGAATAACTGAAAATATTGTGATATATTTTTATATCCCAGCACTAGGGGTGGGCGATATGGGCAAAAAAAAACCCAAAAAAACTCGATAACAATAATTTGACGATATTCTACAAAAATTATTTTAAATCTGCACTTGCTTCACAGACCAATTGTGGATAGACAGCGTTTGTGAACATCTCTTTGAAATTACTAAATATAGCTTCTGCAAAACATAATGATATTCTACGACAATATTTAACGAAAAAAAAAGAACAAAAAATTATGTATTGACTTACATCGATTTATTACATCGATTGATTTATGTCATTTAACTGGCTCTTCTGTTATTCCATAATGATGTGACTTTTTGAGCTGCAGTACGTACTGGTGTACCACTGCCAACTACGAGAGCAATCAGAATGGGAAATAAATGTATTTGATATGTGATTTGTGTGACAGAAGTGTCACCCAGCGAGGGGAAAAAAAATACGTCGTCATGACAACACCAATTCTCATACATTGCCCAACGTATTCAGAATAAAAGTTGAACAACAAAACTGCAATTTCCCGAAAAGTGCATTTTCCCACTCATTCGTCATCGTGATATGTAGACTTGTGACTTTATTCATGTTTGGGTGTATGCTGGCGTCACACTAATAAACCGTTGTATTTTGTGCAACATGCCTCGGGAATACAGGCTAGTTATGAATGATGCGGACTAAAAGCATGTAAACTGAATGTTAACCGATCATCCAGGATGTCACGTTTGACTTGCTCGCTAAAGTACTGAGTGTGTGTGTGTGTGCGTGCGTGCGTTTATATTTGTTGGTTCAACTTGGCGACTGTTTTCTGTGTGTGTGTGCTTGTGTTTAAGCTTTTGTTTAGCTTGCGCGGTCGCCAAGTTTTTCTCGTAATCCATGTGGCTCGTGGTGCAACAGAACAGGGGCTCCTTAGGTCCAGGTGACAGGGGGCCTCCACTAGGTGTGGGGTCTCCCCGGCTGATCTGGGCCGGAGGTCTCTGTGATGGTGGCACTACCCGTGGCCCGTGGTCTGTCATTCCCCTAAGTGTGAATGAGCCCCCTTGGGTACCCTTTCCTCATATGGTCTCGCTGTGCCTTGTCATGTCTTTTTTAACACAGTTTATCAGGTTGTGTGTGTGTGCAAGTGCTGATGTACTGGCGGATATATGTCTTTGTGTTTGATGGGAGGAAGGGCGGGTCGCGGGTCTGACTTTTATGTTGTGTTTTGGACATTTTTATTGGACAGCACTTTGAGTTGCATTTTTTGTATGAAAAGTGCTATATAAATCTGATTGATTGATTGATTCATGTAATAGTCGTATTAGGGATAGACCAATTATCGGCCAGACCGATTATCGGCCCCGATATTTGGCTTTTTGACGAATATCGGCATCGGCCAATTTTAAAACTCTGCTGGCCGATAATAAATACATTTAAAACTGTGGAAATGAAAACAAAGCTATGTGAAAGTTTACCATTTCTGACCATTTGAAATTTTGGAGGACTTCATTTACTGTAGAAAACTACATGGAGCTATTGTTTGAGTTTTAAGTTTTAAGATAATGAATATCGAATCCAAATATGGGTTATTGGCCCCCTTGACTACTAATAATTGGTATCGGCCCTGAAAAAAGCATATCGGTCTATCTCTAGTTCGTATAGTGAGCATTAAGGACGAAATAACCAACGGGGTTTCTCATAGAACCTTTAATTTCCATTCTTTTAATAATCCCTTGGAAAACATCAAAGGCCTCTATTATGAACCAGCATGATGGAATTTGAATCAAACGTGTCGAGGCGATGTATCTGATTGTCATGTGGCTTTGCATGTTAAATTGTAGTGCGCTGCCATCATGTGTCTTGATCAACCCACCAATGCTGGATTTGATACAGTGCTCAACCGGAAAGAGCTTAGAAACATTCCAGTTTCACCTCATGCTGAGGCATGTGTGCTTTATGGTTGATGTACGGTGCCAAATGTAGCACGTATTATTGTACAGTGGTACCTCTACTTAATAAACGTCTCCAAATACGAAATGTTCAAGTTACGAAACGCCTCAACAGGAAAATATCGGCTTTAGTTACGAAAGAAATTTCAGCATAGGAAAGGTAAAAGTATGGGCTGATACTCGCAGTCTGGGCTGCTACTCGCAGCTCCGGAGTTTCCTGAATGCAACATACTCATAGCTGCTCTGCCATTGGCTAGCCTAGCATCTTCCTGGCATCCCATTGGGTAAGAGGGACCTCTACAGTATGTGTGCAAATAGGCAGGTAGATAGATATATATGTGATAGATATGTCCATGCAGCGTCCTCGTCATTCGTCCCTCGGGCCATGAGGTGTTCCGATAGTTTTGCGTCAATTAGAAACGAGGAAAAGAAAAAAAGGAGAAAATTGTTTTTTTCGTCCATACAAACAAAGCAAGAGATAATAGAAAAGTATGAAAGGGGGATGCGTTTGGTTGATCACGCCAAAGAATATGACCGTAATGTATCTACAGTCACCACGTTATCAGTTGTTTACAAAACGCAAGGCAAAAAACACTTCTGAGAGAGAACATGAACCAAAGAGGGCAAAAAGTGATGAGGACAGCAATTAAAACTTAAACGACCATCATTTTTAGTCCTTGCTCTATTCCTTGTTTTTTTTACATTAGGCACAACTCTCATTTATTGTGCAATAATATATTTGTTACATGTTTTCATGCATTTTTATGCTTTATAAAACATGTATGCCTCAATATTGGGGGGCTTGGAACGGATTAGGGTATTTACATGGAAAACGTGTCTCTACTTACAAAATTTTCTACTTAAGAAATTTCTTCCAGAACCAATTAATTTCGTAAGTAGAGGTACCACTTTACTATAATTTAAAGTATTTACCAAGTTATATTGTTCTTAGACTCTGGTTAATGCAGCCATCATCATTTTGTAGTGATTATCCGCTTCAGGGTCACAGAGATGCTGGAGCATATGCCAGTTGACTTTATCGTGGATTGACCACCTGTCAATCACAAGAGTGACACAGAGAGACAGGCAATCATTTACACCTTTGCACTATAGCTAGTGTTCAGTAAACCTATAATGCAGGTTTTTGGAGTGAGGAAAGAAGCCGGAGTAGCAAGAGAGAACATACACCAGCTGGCAGCGGCAGAACATGTAACTTCAAACACTAAAAGGTCAGAGCCTGAGATTGTAACCCAGAAGCTTCGACTGTGAAGCAAACGTAGTAACCGCTTATTGTAGTGTGCTGCCAGGGAATGTTTTCACCTTTAATAAATGGGATGGTTTAGAAGTGATTTTTCTAAGCATTGTGTGCTTTGGTTTACTGTATTTAATTAGACTGCAGTGACATCTTGTCAGTGGATCATGTTGCTCCAGCTCTGAGGTCATCGCCCGGCATTGCAGCTCTACAGAACGCAAAACACCGACGCTCTGCTATGACGTCTTGTGACTTGCTTTTTTTCTGTGGCAAAGCTAAACACAGAGTAGCAGCTTCTTATTTTCACACACCACATCTAGACCAAGATCCCAGAGACCTGCACGTCATGCAATATTACAAATTGACATGCAGCTGATGCGGTTAGAACCACGCTTTAACCACGGTACGTGTGACCTTGTAGGATCCATTATGCGTTAGTAACACCAGTGTTGTCAAAGCCACATTTTATTTGTGTGGCAGACCTCAGTTGATCTTGATATGGTAGAATACTGTATTGACAAAGTTATGCTCGGATGTGTACGGAAAATGTAGTGGTTCACCGGCTGCGTGGTTCCACATCAGCGTTGTATTCATTCAGCCTTGTGACTGGCATTTGATCAGTCCTGTGTACCCCACCTCAGTCAAGCGGGGTCAGCTCCAGCTTCCCTGTGACTCCGAAAATTGAATCTTTGAAAATGAGGTGTTGCCTTCAATCAACCTTTGCGATTTAAGTAAAGGTTTGAATAGAGCAAGTGGTATGGAAACATTGGAAGGAAAACTCAAAGCCAAGCAGCAAACTTTTTTTTAAAACCTCACATTACATCTGTTTCATTGCTGTACTCTTTATTTGACTTGGAGAAAAACATCTCCAAAAGTCTGAACAAATTTGGTGGAGTGACAGACAAGAGAAAACCTTGGTCATCCATTCATCCTTTTTCGATGTCCTGCTCAGGGTTGTGGGGAGCTGGAGCCTTTCTCATCTGATTTTTGGCTCAAAGACACACTAACCTGGACTGGGCGCCTATCTGTTGTGGGTTACAGTTTGTCCACTTCCAGCATGTCTGAGTGATTCAGATTGATCAACACAATAATGCTGATTTGAGTTTAGAGGAATAGTGAACAAGCACAGTTTTGTTGGTGAAGATGACAGTGACTTATTATTCTGGGTCGCTAAAGTTTCTCTCAGAGAATAAATGGATTGTGTGTCTTCACGTAGGAGCCAAGGTATATCGGGTGTATTAAAAAAAAAAAAGTGTTTTCAGATACAGTATATTCCTTTGTATGCCCAACATTAGAGAGTGTCACAGTCCTGTTGCCACAAAAGGTGTAAATACAAAATCTGTTCACTGCTCAGGGAGTGGGTCCTGCTGGTGTCTACAGTCGGGGCTAAACGCAGCTCGGCTGCGTTTCAGTTGTATTATGCTAAATTGTGGAAGAGTCTTCCAGAACACTGGCAGTGGTTAAGGCTGAAAACAGTTCTATTTGGCTATTTAGTGCGCATGACAACTGAAAGTGTAGTGTAATAGGCCTATAACGTGATAACCGACGAATAATACAATAAAAATCATGAAACTATGAAGTAATAACTTTTTGCCAAAATCTTTGCAAGTGTAATAACCGACACCATAATGTAATAATAATGCACTAATATCACTTTATTTGTTAACTTTCTTCTTTGATATACAGTAACTGAGAAAATGCATACTCATTCTCTTGTCTGTCTGCCACTTTTTCTCTATTTGTACTAGTTGCTTGTTTAACTTAATGGTTAGACAAACTATGTCCATCCCTGCCTTCAGGTCCTTACACCATGTACCGGTAAGCTTCAACACTTGTAGTTGATTTACAAACACAATTACTTATATATTGCATGTAGACCACCATGAAAACTTTGCCCCTTTGGGTATGACATATTCTCAGATGAAATAACCACACAATCTTGGCCCCTAATGAAAAATGTCATCTTTATTCAACATTTATATTAATTGTTCGGTGGGGGAATGAAGCTATCAGTCCTCTTTTTAAATATTTGGAATGATATCTGCTGTTCTTACATTTCAACTTCGTTTTAGACCACAAACTGTAAATTTGAACATGTAGTGTGAGCTTTAAAATAATTGCAGAATTTTCCCATGGGCTCACCGCCTATGGAAGTGGCCAAAAGTGTCGGGTGCAGTGTGAACTGGGAGGTGGCCAAAGGCACCAGCAAATGTCAACGGAGCATCGCTGCCCTGCAGCAGACAATATATATCAAGCAAGACATGATTTTGTCAGTGTTACCAATTGGGCTCGTCATGTGATGGCTGTGGTGTGGTGGGAAGTGTTTTGTTAACGTAGTAAAAAGCGCCATGTCAAATGATGCAATGAGACGCTTGATAATGGATTATGGATAAATCGCTGGGCCCAGATATTAATGACCAGTTAACCTCGTGCGTGTGGTCCTAAATTTGAACGACAGAATTCGCCAAAATAAATCTAAAGTCATGAAACGGAACTGAAATTAATAATTTGCACAGTTACACAAACTCAAAGCATAAAGAACATGACTGACCCACTGATTATTATGTATGTTATATATATTGTGCTCACGAGATGCTCATTATTACCGGAGCTGGGCACTTGACTTGCCGGTCCGGCCGCGACCCTCCACCCTTGACCTGGGTACCCTTCCGGCTGCGACCTCCCCGGCCATATTCCTAAACATTGTCGGCCCCCGCCCCCCAACCAAAAAAAAATAAAAAGCGTCCGTGGGAGAGGGAACGGCAGATGCTTTTTAAAGATCATTTGCTAGCTAATTTACAATTCGAACCCGCTGTGGACACGCTTCAAATGCGCCAGTAGTATTTTACTACTTACCCAACTGCGTGTGCTCACTTGCATTGCGAGCCCCATTTAATTTTATTGCGGAAACGATCTGGAAGGTGGCGGCTAAGGGGGAACGTGGGTGAGTTGCTTCTTGACATGACACCCACGCCGCTGCCGAACTAGTTTGCTTTGCAGCAACGAGTGGCGCATCCTTCTCCGGTTGGTAAACTGTATGTCGTCGCAACATGTGACAGAATGGGCCGATCAAAGCAGCAACAATTCCTGATGTGTGCGTGGCATGTGTTGCAGACCTGTCGCCAACAGCACAATGCGTCAGTCACGTGAATCAATGCGGCAGTTGTTTGTGTAAGAAGAGACGTGAGACAGCAACGTGCATTCAAGCGTGTTTGTATTTCCTTATTGTCACATCATGTAACCCGCGCCTCACACCTGCAACTGTAGCATACCATTACAAGAGGGTGCGGGGGGGGGGCAATACCACAATACCTATAACAGCAGTTGTCGCTCGCGCCGACGCGGGAGTAGAAAGAAGCCTAAAAAGAAGCCTTGCACAGAGTAGGCTGAGATTAAATTTGGCCGCCTCACGAGCACGTCACACGCATGAGGGCCGATTAGCGGGCTGGACTAAAATCAACTTCCGGCCATGCTTAGTCCAGCCATTTCTTAAAATTTGTCGCCACCCGATATATAGTAATTGAAAAAATGCATACTCAGTCTCTTTTCTGTCTTCCACTTTTTCTCTATTTGTACTAGTTGCTTGTTTAACTTAATGGTTAGACAAACTGTCCATCCCTGCCTTCAGGTCCTTACACCATTGCCTTGTTTCAACTAGTGGGCCTGCTGGGAACATATTCTTGAAAAAAATATGTTTGCGTTGACTTCCAGTTTAAGGCACCGTCCTTTCAACATGGGCAGCGCATTACAAAGTAATCTTGGTCAATATTGAAAAAAAAAAGTACAGTACTGTAAGCCAAGGAACAGCTGTTGAACTACCAGCTAATGATAACAGCTGCTATCCACTAACGCCAGAGACTTGGAGCGTATCATACAATGACAGCGTAATCAACCAGCGGTTTGATCACATCCTAAATTAGACACTGAATATGATTTCGGGACGGCATTGCGTTAGTGTTGGTGGCAAGCTTTAAAACTACCGTAGCATCGAAAATGGAAGTCGTGTTAGCTGTTACGCCACCACGCCGCCCAATTCAAAAGTAAAAGTCCACTAAGGCATTGGCATCAATGACTCAATGTTGGAAATATTTGGAAACAAATACATTTTATTCTGAGAAAAATGACATTCACCCAGACTGAAAATTTTAGGAACATTTTTTTTCCCTGTTGAAAAAATGTATTAGCTCAGTGTGTACATGTTCATAGAAAAGCTAATGTAGTTTGTACACAACGATTGTCATAGGAAGATCAACTATTTAAAAAAAATACCATGTATCGTCCGATAAAAGAGATATCTTTCGGAAGAGAGAAGACAGATGCTCATTTTGATGATATTTTTTATGAGGTGGGGGGACGGACTGACAGACTGACGGACTGATTAACTGACTATGACAATTCTGTTCGGCTTGAAAAATGAGACTGACGAATGACGGATGGGTACCCAGGCCACTGACGAACAACGGACCAGCAAACTTTAGTAAAATGCCCACCTCTGCTTTTGAGGAGAATGATGGTAGAATTTGATGTGCACCATATTCATATTTTCTCTGTATTCATGTGAAGCAGCTTGTTTGTCATCATTTTACATTGACTTTCTTGCGCGGTTGGTCGAATACAGCAGTACTATTAACTTCTTTTCCTCCATTAGTACATCAAAGACTTCTACAATAAGACACTTGAAGAAAATTATGGCTGGATTTCAGATGAGAGGCACCTCACAGTCTTGTATTCCCTCACTGTGTCCATCTTTGCTATTGGTGGAATGATTGGATCACTGTTAGTGGGAAGACTTGTAACCAAGTATGGAAGGTTAGTGTGTTCATGTGTCATACTCAACGTGGCTAAAGACAGTTTTGTTTTGGTATCTAAAGTGAGTTAAAATATGTGTCTGAACAGGAAGGGGACGTTGGTGAGATCAACTGTGCTTGTGTTTGTTGGAGGAGGTCTTATGGGCCTCAGCAGAGCATGTCGGGAGCCATCCATGGTCATCATTGGGCGCTTCATTGTTGGAGTACACTCTGGTAGGCCTGAATGTCCAGAAAGTAGTAAAAATCCTCAAAATAGTTCAGGAAATTGGTTGAAAATGTTGCGCGTGCTGTGTTATTTGGGTCGTTTCATTCCTACCTTGCTAAAAACGGGGGGGGAAACAAGAACAGGAGTTGTAATTAAAGTCCTATGTTAAGTTCTCTCTCTTCAATGAACAGGTATCTCTCTCAGTGTGGTGCCAATGTATCTTGGTGAGATTGCACCCAAGAATCTGAGAGGCTTCTTGAGTCTTATTTCAAGCATCCA
Organism: Filicampus tigris; assembly: GCF_054856515.1. NCBI lineage: Eukaryota > Metazoa > Chordata > Actinopteri > Syngnathiformes > Syngnathidae > Filicampus > Filicampus tigris. The sequence continues at coordinate 9,341,708 of NC_141222.1, forward strand.
TATTTGTCTCGGGGTGTTCATTGCTCAGGTCCTGGGGCTGCAAGAGCTGATGGGAAAGGTATTGACATTGTGGTGTGCAACCTGAGTGTAGAGCAGTGTTTTTCAAACTTTTTGAAGTCAGGGCGCATTTATTTCATTGAAAAAATCCCGCGGCACACCACCAGCTGAGATTGGGGGGAAAAAAGCTTATTTTAACAATATAAGTGTTGTATTGTTTATATAAGCATTTTTTAACATTGAAGAATTATGTTGTATTATAATGTCTTGAATAGGAATTAAATAAACACAGAAAAAATTATTTTATAATATTTTATATTGATACTTAGTGTGAAACATGGGCCTGTTTGGATAAACACGAGTCACTAATTCGCTTGTCTCTAAACAAAGACAATTTGCTACCTGCTACCTGCTGGTATGGAGGAGTACTACATTGTAGTAAAGACATGATCCCACTGCCAGGCGCTAGACCGCACAGGCACACAAATTAGATAATTTTCCCACGGCACACCTGACAATGTCTCACAGAGTTTGAAAAACACTGGTGTCAAGTATATTCGCAGTGTTCCACAGTATGTTTGAGCTGGTTATTTACTTACAGGAACAGCATTGGCCTCTACTCATGTCCCTGATAGTATTTCCAACCCTGGGCCAGTTGATGCTGTTGCCATGGTTTCCTGAGAGCCCACGGTACCTGTTGATAGAAAAGGGAAATGTTCACGCCACCATTGCAGGTTTGGAATGATCTTCTGTCCAAGCATCGATTTTCTATACCTCTTGTCCTCATTAGTGTCGTGAGTGGGCTGGAGCTTATCCCAGCTGACTGTGGGTGGGTTGCATCCTTGACTTGTCAGTAGACATTTGCATATTTTGTGTCATGAGTTTTTCGAAGAATTGCGTCACTATGTGTCTTGGTAACCAGTCAGATCGCAGTGTATTGAATTAAACTGTTGCTTCAATTACCGGATTGAACATTCCATGTCGCCTGTCCTCCAGCTCTCAAGTGGTTCCGTGCTAAAGGCAACATCCAGTTGGAGGTGGAGGAGATGCAGGAGGAACAACGCTCTTTGTCCTCCATCCAGACCGTATCTGTCTGTGGACTCCTCATGGACCCGTGCGTTCGCTGGCAAGTCATCACCATTGTAGTGGTCAACATCGGCATGCAGCTTTCTGGCATTGATGCGGTGAGTCGGGGAGGGTTGAATTGACCGCTCATGTTTGTGCAAAGGCTGTACGGTTATTGTGGCAGCTCCCTGTTGTGAAACCCCCTCCCACTCCATCTGTATGCCTTCCTGTCCATACATCGCAGTCCCACTAAGCAGGGGGCAAACAACCACGCCTCATTATCTTCAGGTCTCCTCTCTGAGCACGGGCCCCCATTGGAGGGTTGACCCATCTACATACAGGTACACTTCGGTACTCACTGCACTGTGCCAGTGGAAGCTGCAGGCATGCTGGTTCACTTGCTAGAACAAAAATTCCAGCAGGGGTACACCCGCTGGGTCTGCCAGTCCCAGATGTTCCAGACTGCCGCACCGGAACATGAACATGGAGTGTGTTCTACATTTTCAAGCATTTGTAATGAACACATGCTAGTTTCATCCATCAAACTGCTTTTCTGTGCCATTTATCATGTTGAAGAGTGATGGTTTAAAAGGGCTCGACACTATGACCAATATGCTCGCAAATGCGGCCAACTTTTGGCATTGGAAAAATTTCAGAATTTTTTTCAACTAGGGCGGGTGTATGCTTTAATGCTCCAACCATGACTTTGGGAAGAGAAAATGACAGCAAAGGTGCTCCAGCTCTATGTCCATCTATTACACAAAAAGCATGTCTGCGGTGGGCATCAGGTTAAATCCTACTTATGCCCATTCAACCTCTGAAAATATCACAAGGATTAGACTCTCCATTGATGATTTTTAAGACAATGAGGAAATAAGCAGTTTACATGCAGTTTCTCTAATGATAGGTTTGCCATTTTTTCCCCAAGTCCACAAGATATGAACACAATGCATTCTATTTTCTCTACCTCATATACTCGCTCAGGTCACGCAGGGGCATGCTGGATTTTTCAAAGTCAACTTTGAAATTTCACCAAACCAACCTCCGGGGCTTGTCGCGCAGCTGCATATCCCAAATTGACACGCTCAAACAGGCCACTTGCACCGCGGCACCGAGCTGCATCTCTGGTCGTACAGAATTGGTATTCACCCTGCAACGGCTGCATGAATGTAGGGCGACCGTGACGCAGAGGTCCAGTAAGCGAGAGACCACGACACGTGTTCCTTGGCTGCTTGACCGGCGGTGAACTACCTGGAGTATTTTTTATATCGTTAAGGTAATACAGGGAGTCCTCATTTTATGAACGAGTTCTGTTCCTACAGTGGCGATGTAACACGAATTTCCGCATATCGGATTTCACCGTTATAGTGGAAATTTATGCATGTATACTTTGTATAAAAAATGCAAATACATTGAAGTAAAAAGCATAAGATGCTGTACTTGGCATTACTGCTGAGAAGTGGATGAAAAAGGAGAGGAGCGCGAAAAAGGCAAATATACCGCCGGCGCGCAAACGGACACGATCGAGATACTCTGTGCATGCTCATTGCTCAACCGCAAGAAATGCTGGTCTTTGTAGAATCGGAATTTTGACTTTAACCCGAATATTGACTGCATGTAAACATAGTCACTGTGGTGCTGGGGACAAAATGGAGGAGGAGACACAGGCGTCGTAAAGTCGAAACGTCGTAGGTCGCGTACGTCGGAATACGAGGACTGCCTGTAAGGGTTTTTCCCTCATAGTAGCATTTAATATCAATAAAATAAAAAATATTGTGAAGATTGCTTTAGGGAGTTTTCATTATTTTATTTGTTTTCCCCCACACAGAACCCAAATCCCCCCCCCCCCCCCCAAAAAAAACACTGATAAACATTCAATATTGGCTTTCTAGGAAAAATGGGGGTAAATGGGGAAAAAAAATCTTCCCCCAAAAATTGAAAAAAAACCCCAAGATATTTATACATTTAAAAAAAAAAAAAAATTATAAAATTATTGCGAATATTCAAATTCATCTATGCCAAACTGAATATGGGATTCCCGTCACTTGCGGGATTACCGAAAAACTCAGCCTCTGCTGGCGACCATTCCAGTGTAACTCACATAAGCCATGCAGTACTTCAAAAACATGCTGTGAAATGTACCTTACAATCATCGCAAAGACCGTGCATAACAAAGTTAGCTAAAAAAAAAAAAATCCATTAAAAGGATAGAATCCCACATGCACAGGTAGAACATGCTCACTTCACACAGAAAAGAGCAGACGTTGTGGATCTCTGAAACGTCCTGTCAGGATCTATTAGAACTGGAGTTCCTTATGTGAGATTCCATCTGCCAGTTTACCGACTGCCTTGTCTTTAATTGGACGTGTTAGAAACCAAACCAGGGCATATCGGTATAAAACATGAGTGGCATTAACTTCACCATCCCTTTGGGTGTTAAACTCTGGATCGTGACCTGCAGTTTCATGATATTCACAGCAGTACACAGCTCACCTTTCCCTGACAGGAAAGTTATTAACAGGATCCAAGTGGAGCTTAGAGGACAGTTGGGCCTTGAATTTAGAAGATTCAGCTGAGTGGTCGCAGGCAAGTTCCGGGAGCCCTCAAGGTGCCTCCCTTGTACTGCACTTTGAGGGATGACATCAGCCCCGTAGCTGTTTGTACCACTCACTGCCTGCTCTGTTCATCCTGTTGCCACAATGATACTTCTCTAAAACTTAAAGATGGAATCCAAGAACGTATTTATTTGTCAGTTCGTTAATTATCAAATTATTGGATAACGAATTGTATGGAAACAAGACCTCTAACATGTTGACTGTCTTCTTTTTTACATGTCATTCTCTATTTCAGATTTGGTTCTACACAAATGATATATTTAAGAATGCTGGAATTCCAGAGCCCCATATTCAGTATACCACAGTGGGAACTGGAGCCATCGAAGTCATCTCTGGAATGCTGGGTGTGAGTGAACACATGCTAAGAAAACCTGCATGTACTTTGTGTGGTATTAATACATCATTGTCATGCTTCACAACATATACATGAATGACAATTAAAGTCAAACATAATATGGTTGTTATAGAAATTGAAATCGTGAATGGATAACCAGCGCTGTAGTTAAATACAGACAAATGAATTGCATTATGTCTTACTCACCCAGTTGATGACAGCTCGTCGTTTCCCGTCTTGCAGTGTTTTACTATTGAGCGTGTGGGTCGGAGACCTCTGATGATTGGTGGCTACATCTTCATGAGCCTTTGCTGTGCTGGGATCACTGTGTCTGTCCTATTCCAGGTACACCGCTATCTTATTTGTCCACTTAAATGATAGTTTTTATCTTTAAGATGATTTGTGGATTTTACATTTTTTTGTGGTATAATTCTTTAGAATATACAGTATAATACCTATTGACAATGCACATTTTAGCCTACAAACTACAACTGCTTATATAATGTTTTTAATAATAATAATAATTACACCGAATAATGCACCGAACAGAGGTTCCCACCCTTTCTGGAGTTCCTTGGAGACCCCCTCCAACTCCTACAGCTGGAGAGCGCTCCCTCTGGGGACTCCCTCATTTTCCTGGGGAACTTCAATGCTCGGATGGGAAATGACAGTAGACCTCGAAGGGTATGATTGGAAGTAGTGGCCGATCAGAACCCAAGTGGTGTTCTGTTATTGGACATCTGTGCTTGTTATGTATTGTCCACAATGATCACAAAGTTCAGACATAACAGTGTCCCCATGTGCACTTGGCACCAGGACACCCGAGACAGCAGTTCGATGATCGACTTTGTGGTTGTGTCATTGGAGTTGCATCCTTGTGTCCTAGACACTCCGAAGTCAGGGGCGGCGCTGTCAACCGCTCACCACTTGGTGGTGTGTTGGCTCCGACGGTGTGGGAAGATTCCAGTCCGACCTGGCAAATCCACCCATGTTGTGAGGGTGTGCTGGGAAACGTCTGATATGGTCCCGTCAGTGGAAGTTGAAACTCCAACCTCCGGCAGTACTTCAACCACGTCCCGGGTGAGGCAGGGGGACATTGAGTCAGAGTGTACCATATTCCGTCACTCCATTGTTGAATTGGCTGACCAGAGTTGTAGCTGTAAGGTAGCCAGTGCCTGTCGTGACGGCAGGCCCCAATCCTGTTGGTGGATCCCAGCGGTGAGGATACCATCAAGCTGAATAAGGAGTCCTATCGGGCCCTTTTGTCCTGTGGGACTCCAGAGACAGTTAACGGGTACTGGTAGGCCAACTAGAATGCAGTCATGGTGGTCACTGAGGCAAAAATTCGGGCGCGGGAGGAGTTCGGGAAGGCCATGGAGCAGGGGTCTTGAATCCTGTTCCTCGAGGTCCTTTGTCCTGCCTGTTTTCCATCTCTCCCTGCTGCAACACACCTGAATCAAAGCAACACACCTGATTCGAAACAACACGACAACGGACCTCGAGGACCAAGATTGAAGACTCCTGCCATGGAGAATAACCTATGGAAGGCTTCAAATTCTGGTCCACCATCTGATATCTCAGGTGAAGGAAGCAGTGCGCCATCAACACTGTGTATACTGGGGATGGGGCTCTGCTGACCTCTACTCAAGATGTTGTGAATCCGTAGGGAGAATACTTTGAAGACCTTCACATGACTAAGCAGTATCTTGGGTCTCTGTGGCAGGCTTTCCTAACTCTGGGGTTGAGGTCACCAAGGTGGTTAAAAAAAAAATCCTCAGTGGCAAGGCCACTAACTTGGCCTTGGTCATGGTGACTGAGATCCGCCCGGAGTTCTTAAGGCTCTGGATGTTCTGGTGCTGTCCTGGTTAACATGCCTCTGCAACATTGCATGAACATCAGGGACAGTGCCTCTGGATTAGCAAACCACGGTGGTGGTTCCCCTTTTTATAAGTAGGGGGACCGCAGGGTGTGTACAATCTACAAGGGGATCACACTCCTCAGTCTCCCTGGTAAGGTATATTCAGGGGTACTGGAGAGGAGTGTTCGTTGGGAAGTTGAATCGCAGAGCCCTTAGGAGCAGTATGATTTTTATCATTGGCCATGGAACAGTGTAGCAGCTCTACAACCTCTGCATGGACAAATCTCCTTTGTGGACTTGGAGAAGGCGTTCGATCATGAACCCCGGTGAGGATCTTGAGGGGGTGCTTCAGGAGTATTGGGTATTGATCTGTTGTGGTGAAGGAGCTGAGCCGACAGGCGAAGGTCTCAATTTACCAGTCCATCTACGTTCCCACCCTCACCTATGGTCATAAACTGTGGGTCGTGACCGAAAGAACCAATCCCAGATAGGAGTTTCCTCTGCAGGGTGTCGGGATTGTCCCGTTGAGAAGTTTGGTCATCCGTGAGGGGCTCGGAGTCAAGCTGCTGCTCCTCCCACTGAGAAGAGCCAGGTGAGGTGGCTTGGGCATCTTGTTAGGATGCCACCTGGACGCCTCCCTGGTGAGGTGTTCCGGGTATGTCACACTAGTAGGAGGCTCGAGGACGACCCGGGACACTCAGAACTATTGTCCCCCAGCTGGCCTAGGACCTGGTCTCGGGATCTCCTGGAAGAAGTCTGGTCTTCCCTGCTTAAGCAGCTGACACCCCAACCTGACCTCGGATAAGTGGAAGAGAATGAATAATAATTGTATGTTTATAAATGTAATCCTTGGGATAATCTGTAGAGGTTTTCATCAATCACTCTGTTGGAATGAGTGTTTTTTTTTCCTGACATTTTGTACTTTCCAGTCATTTGAATGTATAATCAATGAACATTTTAATCACTGTAAAATAATATGACAACTTGCTTGACCAATCACAGGAGCAGCTGTCCTTCATGCGCTACGTCAGCGTGGGCTGTGTGGTTGGGATTATTGCGGGCTTCTGCATCGGTCCAGGTGAATACTAAATGAAAGCACCAATTAGTGACTATTTGTTTGTTTGCCGTTTCTTTTTTCTTACAGGCACCCCCTACAGTTGTGTAGTATTACCTTTTACTTTTTACACTTTGGTCAGTGGCTTAAAAAAATGCAGGTTCAATACTAAAAACATATTTGAAATGAAGATTGTCTACATATTATATTGTGCAGCCAAGCTAATGCAAACATTGCACATAACAGTACCACTTTTATGACTTTCAGGCCTAGACGATACTTCGTACATTTACCTTTTAAGAACAAAATGTTTTTTGTTCTTAAGATAACGTCCTTTTCTGTCTACGAAGTTCACCTGATTTCAAGTTGCAACAGTGAAATTTTGCAAATGGCAGCACCCAACCATAACTCATCTGCGACGAGAGAACTTGTTTTAACCTCCCAGTAACTTGTTTTTATAAAGCTGTTGCTTTAATAAAAGTGTTAAAACAATCACATTTACTGTGCAAAATAGACAAATGAACTCATCTTGAGAAATCACATGTTTACATCAATCTCCGCGTGTCACACGGCTTCAAAGCGGCTCGTCTGACATGTGTAGTCACGCATGTAAACGGCAGATTGGAATAGATCACGCCACGTTAACGGCATTTTCATTTTGTTCGGTCATTCGGTTTTATTCTAATCGGAATACAAGACTCCACGTAAATCATGAATGATATGAAGATTCACTATGAATGCAACCTCAGACAGTTTAATTGGTCCACTGTGATGTGTTTGGCAATTTCATTGGTCAGATGCGACGAGACTGTCGGTAAATGGCCTGAAGCTCGTTAGTAAAAGTCCATAAATGAACCAGATCACATTTAAAACTCCAGGATTCAAAGCGCGCTGCTGTCTATGGGAGGGTCGGGGGGAGTAGCGGCTTGTAGTCCTGACATTACGGTAATTCTAATTACGTATCGATAAACCTGTGATGAATTTATTGGATAAAAATGTTAACTGCGGGAGCAATTATTATGTAAATATATCGATTATTTTTGTGGGACAGTTGCACGGTTGTAATGCATTATAGTGTGGTATATACACCTATTAAATGGGTTCATACAGTATTGTGGGATGACTCCGGATATGCAAAATCGCAACGTTTGGGTTCAATTCACACAATTTTCGGCCAACAAGCAGGTCTTTGTCCTGTGCACAAGGTAACACTGCCTCCTCCTGGTCACACCGGCTGATGATGCAGCCTGGCATCATCCCTTCCCTCTCTCCTTCTCCTTCTCGCCTGCACACAGATATTGTATTTCATTAGTCTTGTAAATTAGGAAGTCTTAAGTGCCACACTACATCCATTCCCACAGTCATTTATACAAGAGAAAGAGTTGAGTGAAGTGAATTAAGAGGCAATCATTTACAACATTGGGAGCCATGTAGAGTGGACCTGCGAGGATGATGAATTGGGGAGAATCCGGCATACACAACGTCATTCGTCAAGCAGGCAAAAATCTATACTTGAGAGCACAGACGAGGGTTTGTGTTGCCGCAATTAGACTTTTAATGGCTCATTGTTCATCAGCTCGGCATGATGAATGCAGCTTCCGTCAGACTAAAGCCTGCACGCACCATGACGCCTCCCATACATACCACAGATGTTGACAAATTATGGCCTCGTTATTAGCCTGACAATATTAAACCTTCATCTGCGCAATTATCATGCGCAGATAACGAGGACGGCATTTGTAATACTTAACGTTAGAGCATTAGAGAGAATATTCTCCATCACTTTCACTTTTAACAATGAAGAATTGTGTATTTAAAGCCAACAGACAATGTAGAAAAAAAACAACAAAAAAAACAATGAATACCAAAAAAAAAGTACTGACTAAGATATTCTTCTTAGAGTGTGGTCTTTTAGCAACTTGGCAAATGTCCTCCTCATCACAAAATAAAGCACACATTGAAAACGGAGAATCATTTATTGTCAGTGAAGAAAAGTCAGTGTTTTGATTCCTGGAAAAATATTTGCCGCTTAATTTTACAACTATTTCACAGGACTGTCTGCTGTAACATCAGAGTTATTGAAAATGCATATGCAGTATACAGCACATATTGTACATACATACTATGGAAAGCCATTTCAGCAATTACTCAATGTCATTGATGTCCATCTTAAGGTCCGCATTTACTAGAACACTCTTTGTCCTCACGGGTAAGACAATTCCGAGCACTAATAGAACAACTAGGGCACACTCAGAGAACGGCGGGGTGGGGGGGAACGTTGACTATCAAAGCGCAGTTGATTGTCTGAAGCGGGATATCAAATAAATACTCAAACGGCTATATGGAAAGCTGTTTCAGTATTTATTCATCAATGTTACTAGTTCACTCTTTGTTAGTCGCTAGCAGGACAACTTTGATAAACAACTAACAGGTTTCCATACTGCCCACCATGTCAAGTCCCTTCCAAAAGTATTGAAACAGCAAAGTCAACTCCGTTGTTTTTGTTGTATACAAAGATATTTTGGTTTCAGATCAAAAGATGAAGATGAGACAAAAGTTCAGAATTCCAGCTTTTATTTCATGGTATTTGCATCCCGATGTGTTAAACAACTCGGGACAGAGCGACTTTTGTTTGAAGCGACCCACTTTTCAAGTGAGCCGAAGTATTTCAACGGACATTATTAAATTAACTTAAAGCTTGTGAGGATAAGTGACTCGAATAATGGATGGATGGATGGATGAAAAACATTTAATGTTTGGTGGCCTAACCCTTACTTGCAATAACTGCATCAAGCCTGCGACACATTGACTTTACCAGGCTGTTTCATTCATTTGAAGTGCTTTTCCGAGTTCTTACTGCAGCCTCTTTCAGTTCTTGTTTGTGTCTGGGGGTTTCTCCCTTCAATCCCCTCTTCAGGAGGTGAAATGCATCCTCTATTGGGTTAAGGTCCGGTGATTGACTTGGCCCGTCTAAGACCTTTGCCCCCTGCTGAAGTCCTTTGTCGTGTTGCATGATGAAGTTTCTCCCGATTGGTTTGGATCTATTTTTCTGTAAATTGCCAAAACAAAATGGTTTTGTAGCCTTCAGAATTCATTCTGCTGCTACCATCATGACTTACAGCATCAATGTGAGCCCGTTCCAGAAGCAGTCATGCAAGCCCAAACCATGAAATTACCTCCACCATGCTTCACAGTTGAACTTATGCGTTTCTTTCTCCATACCTTCGCCTTTCCATCACCTTGGTAGAGGTTCATCTTGGTCTCATCAGTCCATAACATTTTGTTCCAAACCTCTTGTGGCTCATCTCGTTACTGATTCTTTTTGCTGATGTGTGGTATGAGCTGAAAAAATTCCTGTCCGCAAGTCTTCTTCGAACAGTCGATTGTGATATCTTCCTTCACTCCTGCCCTGCGGAAGTTGGCGGCGATGTCACTGACTGTTGTCTTTGGGTGTTTCTTCACAGCTCTCACAATGTTTCTGTCATCAACTGCTATTGAATACCCATGGCCAACCTGTTTGATGTCAGTTGCTCAGTACACCAGTAGTTTCTTTTTCAGGGAGGGATTCGAGATTGTTGTATTGGCTATGCCCAATGTTTGTGCAATAGTTCGGATTGATTTTTCCTCATCTCTCAGCTTCACAATGGTCTGCTTTTCTCCCATAGACACCTCTCTAGTCTTCATGTTTTTGCTAAACAGCAAATGCAGTTTTTTTCAGGTGAAATCGCCAAACCAGCACTACCTAATGTTTAAGCAACCAATCTAAAAGGTACCTTAGCCACTAAAAAAAACAACTACCAGTCATGTGTTCCAATACTTTTGCTCACTTAAAGTGTGTGACTTCAAATAAAAGGTGCTCTGTCCTACATCTAGATGGAAATACCACAAAATAAAAGCTAGAATTCCGAACTTTTGTCTCATTCAACCTTTGATCTGAAATTCAATGTCTTCTGTATACAGTGGTACCTCTACTTATGAAATAAATTGGTTCTGGAAGAAATTTCTTAAGTGGAAAATTTTGTCAGTAGACATATTCTCCATGTAAATGCCCTAATCCGTTCCAAGACCCCAATATTCAGACATAAATGTTTTATAAAGCATAAAAATGCATGAAAACATGTAACAAATGCATTATTGCACAATAAATGAGAGTTGCGCATAATATAGAAAAACAAAGAATGGAGTAAAGAATAAAAATGATGGTCATTTACCTTTTAATTGCTGTCCTCACCGCTTTTTGCCCTCTTTGATTCATGTTCTCTCTCAGAAGTGTTTTTTGCCTGGCGTTTTGTAAACAACTGATTTAATAACGTGGCGACTGTCGATACATTACTGTTATATTCTTTGGCGAGATCAACCAAACGCATCCCTTTTTCATACTTTTCTACTATCGCTTGCTTTGTTTGGTATGGACAAAAAAAACAAACTATTTCTCCTTTTTTTTTTCTTTTCCTCGGTTCTAATTCACATAAAACGATCGGAACACCTCATGGCCCGAGGTGCGAATGACGAGGAGATATCTATCTGTCTATCTGTCTACCTGTCTATCCACACACATAGAGACATACGAAAGAGGTCCCTCTTAGCCAATGGGATGCCAGGAAGATGCTAGGCTAGCCAATGGCAGAGCAGCTTTGAGTATGTTGCGTTCAGGAAACTCCGGAGCTGCGAGTGGCAGCCCATACTGTATCTTTACCTTTCGTATCCTGAAATTTCTTTCATAACAAGAGGCAATATTTTCCTGTTTAGGCGTTTTGTAACTTGAAAATTTCATATGAAGAGATGTTCGTAAGTAGAGATACCACTTTATAAAAAAAATATATATAAAAAAAAACAGGAATTGACCTTGCCGTTCCAATACTTTTGGAGGGGACTGTATATGTGTCTAAGTGAAAATGGTATGTTAAGAAGTGCTGTGTGATTGAGAAAGTTGACATTTTTCATCATCTCTTATAGCCGGCGTTCCCTTCCTGATCACTGCGGAGCTGTTCAAACAGTCGCACAGACCAGCAGCCTACACGATGGGAGGTTGTCTCAACTGGTTATCGAACTTCACCATTGGCTTTGTCTTTCCCTTCCTCGAGGTCAGAACACATTCATGTTTCCACTCTTACTTATTCATGAAAAGCGTGATTGAAACACATTGACTTCATGAGTCTGACATAAAACCAACCAAAGATCTTGATTGGCAAGCCTTTTGGTAAATCCAAAGAATTTGTTGCCGGTAGTTGATGTCATGGCGTACAAGTGATTACTACATCTGCCTCACAGTTCTGAGGTTTGGGGTTCTCAGTTCTGGCTTTCTTGTGCGGAATTCATCTGTTCTCCCCGTGCTTGCGTGGATTTTCTCCAGGGACTGCGGCTTCCTTGAAAATTCTCAAAACATTTGAGGTTAATTGAATACTCTGTCAAGGGTCACTGACCTTTTTAAAACTGAGAGGTACTTCTCTGAATCTGAGCCGTGATTGGTCGTTGTAATTTATATTCCACAAACGCAAAATTAATCAGAATGCCGCGTTTCAACTAGTGGGCCTGCTGGGAACATATTCTTGAAAAAATATATGTTTGGGTTGACTTCCGCTTTAACCAAAATGAATGAGTGAACTTGTATTCCTCTAGGGGCAATTCTTGGATCAGAGGGTTTAGTGTTGATAAGCTCCCAGCCTGGGAAGATAAATTTCACGGTTTTCTATGTAGCACAATTTCATTCCCACGTTTATGGGAAAAAAAGCAGACCACTTTTTGGAAAAGTCTGTGACTAAATTATCAAATGTGATAGTTTATTTAAATGTTGAGATATAGCAAAACAGGAATGGATTACAACCATAAAATAAACATATTTTACCCCTAATTCTGGGGGAAGCAAGCGACCTATAGTGAGTGCTAAAAGTACTAAAAGTGGAACTTGGACTTTTTGGGGGGACTTTTTATATGAAACGCAGTGCACAGCATGTAAAAACTTTAACAGAAATGGACTTTTCTGAATACTTTGATTACTATGCGAACGCCTCTCTTTTATCTTCTCTCTGTTTCTCCCAAAAGGAGTCATCATGTTAGTCGGCTTTGAGTTTGTAAGCTTTCAGTCGCACCTTGGCTTTGCTGTTATCACATGCACGTGACACAAATAACTTCTCTCATTCCAATTGAAACAGAGGACAATGATGCTGTGTAAGTAAAATGTATTTATAGAGCACTTCTATAGCACAGAAAGGGCTCACAGAGTGCTTCACATAGTTAAAATACAACAATACAATTGAATATAAGCATCAAATATAGATAAAGAAACAACAACAAAGTAGTAAAATATAGAAAAAATGCAATGAAATATTCCTGGAATGCATGCCGATTTTTTTTTGCCGTTTTTACTGGCTTTTTAAAAATATCCAGTATGGAAATGCATTCCACCATTTAGGAACAACCCACTCAAAAAGTCAACTAAACATTTTACACAGACGTGAACAGTCAGGGTGGAAAGTGGTGCCCGCGTCACAGAATTTATCTCCCTGGTCAACTTTAAATCATCCGCCCGTGGAGGTCTGCTTGTAGTTTCTTACATAGGCTACTTTGCACGCTCCAACCTTCTGCATGGACTCCAGCAAATCGTTTTCTCCTTCCGACATGTCAAAGACGATGCCCCTCTCGCACACGATTTTAAAGGAAATGAGTAGAGCCACTTTAATTAGTGGTGAGTCAAGTCAGCTGTGTTTATGCCCACTACGGCGCAAAACACCCGCTTTTAACTGCGCCAAGCTGTTTTAGGCAAATAACTTTGAAACCTCGCTATTTTGTGAAGTGGTTGACATGTTGGTGCGGTTAATAAAAAAGTATTCAATGAATTGAAAGTCAGTAACATTTTTTGTCTAGAATCGAATCGGATAAAAGCTCAAATCTACACAGGGTGGCACAGAGGTGCCATGAAGAGTTGATGGCTCAAATGATGTGAGCCCAAAGTTTGAGGTCTTAAACTATTACATCGATAACACTTCTCTCACAGTTGATATTTACACTTTTGCACAAAGTTTACTATAGAAGATATTCAAACTGGGGTTTGACACAGAAATGGTGTGCAAAAGTCTTCCATAGTCAACATGATCCCCCACTCAGTTCCAGTCTTCAATATAATATGCCGTGTAGAGTGCAGCGCAGTGATTTTTCTTGATGAGACAAAATGTATTTCAGTAATCAATATGACAAAATAATTTTAAACCTAATCTAAGGCGGAAAGAGAAGGAGACAAACACATACAGACACCAGTCTGTACTGTTATTAGGAACGTTTGCTTTGTTACTTTTTCTCAACAGTGAAGTAGAAGAAGAATCCTTATTTGTCATTTTCTCACCCCAAATTGGACCTTTGCATTTGACCCAGCACAGTTGTGGACACACAAACACTGTTAGAGGCACACACTGGAGCAGGGGGCACAGTGATGTCATTTTCAGTCGACAGCAAGTGGCAAACTGGCTTCCCCCTGAGATGGCTAAAAAAGGGTGGATTTTGCTGCTTAATTCATATTCCACAAACACAATATTGATCAGAAAACCGAGTGGGGACTTATAGAACAAAAAATTGAGTTGACTTCCCCTTTAACAATGAAGGCATAAAGCAAAAGTGATTTGCATTCCGGATGTACCTCACACATCTGATTTAGCGTACTTTCTTGTTATCCAGGTGTCAAAAGATTTTAGGCCGTACCATTGTAACACATTAAAACAAAACAATATGAAGAAAAGCATTGGGTCTTATTCCTTTTATATGGAAGATTTTCTTCCTAAACATAACTTCTGGTGTGAAATTTAATCTCTCCTCTTCCCGTAACACCCTTTGTCAAGGCTCCTCCTTTTGGGAATAAGTATTGCAAAAACATTCACGGAAACTGCCGAACATATGCGTAATTAATCGCTCATTGAGGTCTCGTGTGATATGCCATCTTCTGTGACGACAACAATTTAAACAGTGATGCATGTCCTGCACTGTGAAATGAAAAACTATCAATCAAATGCAGTTTAATCAACTCAAGTTTATTGATATGCCTTCACATCAACTGCAGCTGCAACAACGCATTTTCCAGAACACACAAGATAAAAATCACAATAATACAACCGGTGGCATCCAAATAAAACAACGTGACCAAGAGATTCTTTCCTCATATGTGCCCTCCACAGCTGGCAACGGGTCCTTACTGTTACCTCATCTTCTGTGCAATCTGCCTGGGCGTGGCCGTCTACACCGTCTTCATCATTCCTGAGACCAGAAACAAAACCTTCATGGAAATCAGTCAGATGTTTGCCTCCAAGAACAACATTCCCGAAGAGGAGCTGACATCCAACGGGCATCTGAAAATGTCTCGCTTGAACGGCTATGGGACGCTGGGCCATGGGGATGTAAAGTAAGAGGGGGACCTACTCGCTTTGGTCCGATGTAACCACGGCAGAGGTGTAGAAAGTATAAACAATGGCTATTGTAAAGACAAAGGCACTATGGGCCAACTCATGTGACTGTCCTTCTGTTTTACAACCAACAATGTTTCAAGAGAATCTTCTTTACAGCGTGTGACTCCAAGGTCACATGGCGTTGTGTCTCTAATCAAGCGTCCAAGCATTCTAATCGCCATTTACCAAGGAAATTTGCTCCCCAGTCCTATCTGCACACATCCCATGACCGTTCCTGAGCATTCATATCGTATGTACATAAATATAACATTTTGGAGGAGACGTGTCCACTTCAGTGTCAGTGCATTTTGAGTGTCTTGACAAAAAAAAAAAAAAATTGTTTTGTTCTTTTCTCACACTCCAAATGTGATGTTTGTCTCTTTTTTTTTAAGAGAGATGGATATTGTGGCTACTGTAGTAGTCATTTTATGCCTTGAGTTATCAACATGCCTGTTGGTGTACAGTGTGTTTTGAAATAAAAGAATGTGTAGTCAGAGACAAGGAGGAGTATTCAATAAAATTAAGAATTTATGAACCATTAATGTTTCAAATGTTTTACAACTTTTTGGCATTCTCCTCTTTGTGTTGCCTACGGGTCAGCATTATTGCTTAATAATGCTCCATTTCTACAGCTTTAAAGTTGCAGAAGGTTTTATTGCTCATAAAATCTCATTCCAATAATTCTTTAACCCTTTATATGGCAAGTGACTGTTTTTGATCATTTCCGCATCCTTTGAAAATGGTCACGCTCTCGTACCTCAGTGAGGTCAAGAACCGTGCGCTCCAAACTCCATTCAGAAGAGATCACCCCACATCACGGAGCACATGGCTGTGATCTGAATGATAAATTAATTAATAAGATGAATTATTAATTATACATATATATCTATATATTTTAGATTCATGCTAACTCTGGTCATGACCACTCAATAACACTCCCAAAGTTCATTTTTTAAATGTCGTAGTATTTCAATGAGTGGCCTATAAAGGGCTATATAGCTGGTCAGAACACATTTATTTATTATCAGCTGTGGACTTAATAACGAATGAACGGAATAGTTATTTCACCACAGATAATAAAAAACAATCCCTGAAGCCTGCAGAAAAATTATTTTTTTTCAAAATCCTGAACAATATTAAAGCTGTATGGAAAGACATTTGTAATAATCCATACATCATACTGCAGATTTGAATTTTTTTACATTTGATGTAATAAATTCAAGCACGCAACAGACAGCATGAGGTCCACATGTATGAGAGTCAACCACTTTCTTCCATCATCGGCATGGAAATGAGACATTAATACATAATGTCCACCCCTGCTTCACTTTGTGTTGCGCAACCCTGCTCTCTCACAGTGTGTGAAAGCTGCCATTATCATAAATGTGCTCGTCTGTAGCCTGTATAACAAACGCACCATGTGTCATGTGATGTTGATAGCCATACAGAACGCTGAAGGATCTCTTTCCGTCTGCCTTTCGGCTAGTTGATCCATCTGTCACCCCATCCCTCCACCCAAGCAGAACTAACACACACGAGTACCCCAAAAAATTAATGTCACGTGTTTGCGTGTCCATCTTACACGGAGAGGGCTGAAAGTAAGAGGAAGAGGCAGTCGGTACATAAATCGCGATTATCACACACACATACTCTCACATTCGAGTGTTCCTGTTGTGTATGAGAACATTTTAGTCGTGTACGCGTGTGAGATGGCATTTCAGTTGTGTGAAAGAGTTTCAGTGTAGTGCAATTGAAAAAAACTATGTTTTACTCGTGTGTGCTGTGAGGAGCAAAACAAAGTCTGTAGTGTGTCAGACCCTGAATGATGTCCCAGATGGCCCCTCATAGGCTAGTGCCATAAATTGATCAGCTAATTTTATCTGTTTGACTGTACGACCCAATAACTGGGCGTATCTCAGCATTTACGACTGCTACAGTCCACTGTCATGCAAAGAATAAATGAAAAAGGGGGGCAAGCCAAAAAGGAAAGGAGGGGACGAACCTTTGGAGTTGCTGGATGCTGCTGACTGACAAAGTGTTTCCGTCCATGAGAGATGACCACAAACTGTGGCCGTACATACTCAAAATGGCCTGGTCAACAAAGTGCTCCTTGTCACTCAGGCTACACGCTGTATGAGTGCGCGGATGACATGAGAGCATTCTGGAACACGTGAGCGCGCAGGCCTCCGGCAGACCCAGTCGATAAATCAGCCAAATAGCATCACAGGCTGGCGCAGGAAGAAGTCCAACAGATAAAATGCTCTCGCACACAACAAAGCCACACTCACTGTGTAATTAATTGCAACAAATTACCTCTTCCTCTGCCTGTCTGCCCCCACCTCCACCCCTCATGCTGCACTAACGAGCACACTCCTCGCGTGCGCGTCTGACGGAAGAGCACACGCACGGGCGCGTGCACATGCCCGCTCTGCAGCCTTCATAAGTGCCTTAATGTGGCTTATTGCGGTGCGCAGTCCCCTTAGCCGTGGAAATATTCGCGTGACGGATGTGCTTTGTCGCCAGCGCTCCCCAGCGGAGGGCCGCTGCTGTCAGGGAGGAGATGATGACATTAACAGGGAGGCAAGGCGATGACAAATGCCTGTTATCAGCGAACGAGGCCGGTGACAAATCGAACGGCAGCGCCCAGGCAGCCCCGGCGCGGTGTAATAAAAAAGAAGATGGATGGCACACCCAGACAGGGCCCGCGTTAATGCGATTTCCACTGCTCTCCCTGACTCCCAATTAAGGCTGGGGGGTGTCGAGAGAGGAGATAGACTGTGTGTCTTGTGGATGAGAGTGTCTCAGGATGGAGAAACATGAGGCATGGAAAAACTCAACGCAGGGCTCCGCCAAGGATAAAGTAGAGTACGCTTACAGCACTTCGCCGCTAGCGTTCGTGCTCCGCCATATTGCGGAATTTGAAGCAATCATTTTATATGGTTTTACCAGAGGTGGGCGTTCCGTCTGAACTTAAAAAAAAAAAAAAAAAAAAACCCGGACCAAGCATAGACGGAAGTGGATTTTCATCCACCTGTGTAATCATAACTAACCTGCTCAAGTCCAAACGGACCTCACAGTCCATTATTGACGGACGCCCATTTTGCTGAAGAGAAAAGGAAACGTGACCCAGACTGGATTGAGTGTATATGTACAGCAGGTGGGGATATGAACCAATGAGAGAATCAGGAGATACTCAGGCTGACTAATACAATACAATACAATACAATACATACAATTTGATTTATACAGCACATTTCACAGCAGCTGCAGCTGTAACAAAGCACTTTACATAAAACAGCAATAATACAACAACAAAGACAGTGAAAGCAGTAAATTGCAGAGATGGGCATTCCGTCCCGGACGGATGTAGGTTAAGTCTTCTAAAAAGGACTGATTAAGCAAGGAGAGAAGTGGGTTTTCGTCTGTCCCTTTATTTGTCCCTAAACCGGGTCAAGTACCGATTTACGTGTTGTGTTGGGTTCTTTTAAAAAGAAAGACCACTGTTCTCTTCTGCGATACCATGGAGCCCCCTTTATTAACTGACAGCACAACACTTTCCTCATGCATTCCCTGCAGTAACATTGCACAATCATAGTCTGCCCTCTAGTGGTTCAACACATGTAATACCCTGGATTATGCCACAGTGACAGAAACACGCCCAGTCCACCTTGTGTGTGTAATCTGGGAGAAGATATGTATTGGGCGTAGGAAAAAGGTGGATAGCAATTTTGTTTTGTTAACTAACCTTATCCCTTTGCATGCAAAGTTTGTCCTTGTGTGGGACACCTTTAGACCCTAAAAATCTCTGCCAGTGCCGACAACACAGAAGTGGAAGTCTTTTGTTTCCTCCTGAAATAAACATCCATTTATTTTTTAATAATTATGTTATTGCAAAATAATGAAATAAAAACTGAAAACATATTGTTTTATTACACACACGTTTGACAATAAAATGCAATAGCATTGTTTTTTAAAGCAATTTTAAATACTCCCCTGATGTCAGCTGGCGGGCTCTGCTCAGGTGACCGACCTGCGTGAAGTTGGCAGCTAAATGCTAGTTTGGTTAAACAGTTGTACACAATTCAATCCATTCACGATACTCCCAGCCGGTAAGTGGGTGTGCATAGGAAATTAGCAAGATAATGAGCTTTAAATAATGCTTATGAGTGCATGGACGCTTCTGGGCGTGGGGGGGTGGTGGTTGGGGGGTTGGACTAACGGAATGTAAGGACGGAAGAGCTTTAAAACCATGAGGATGGATGGGGTCAGAGGATGATTATTTTTATGTCGTTTACTCAGGTCGCGGAAGGAGGACGGACCGTCAAGAAAGGGTCAACTGAAACACAAATTAATGATACTAAACACATATACAATAGACACCAGAAAACAGCAGAACAGAATCGGTCTCCTGTTAGGTCAAAAGCCAAATAATTACAATGTGTGTTCAAATGATTTTTACAAAGAAGTTCTTGTGAATTAAGTTTTACATTTCTATTTTTATCTTTAGAAAGAGTGGGGCTAGGAGCAGTGGCGTAGATCAGGTAAGGTTGGTGGGTTTTGTAAACCCATGGGCCCTCTTGTGGTCAACTCTTTTTTTTTTTTAATGTATTGTTACCGCGGTTGACCTACGTGGCACATTGTGTAATGTCAGACTGTGTCACTGCATTGTGTTGGGGGGAATATGAGACCCCCTCACAATTTTAACAAATCCATGTGTCTATTGAATGTGATTGGTTCAGCCGCTCAGACGGTGACCGTTATTTTTCTGAAAAAAAAAAAAAAAAAAAGGAAAGTAGAGGATATTTGCCATTGCCAGAAAATGGAGATGTGTGGTGCAGACAATCGGAGGGCAAAGAAAGAAAAAAGTTCATTGAGGATACGGCCAAATGCACAAAACTGACAGATCTCTTCTGTCATGGTCGGAGCAACCAGGCCAGGTACGACACGTCCGAGCAGCAGCATGGCCACAGCAGGTAAACAAGCACTGTCTGCCTCATAACATCCAAACCGGGTCAGCTAAGATTATTTTTCTTTCACCAACTTTTAATCAGAAGGGTTCACTCTTATGTGTGCTTGTTTGAAGCCGATATGGCCCGCTGAGGAGATAATGTTTGAATGCAGGCGACTATTTTTTTTTTTTACCTAACTTTAACATTGAAGAGGGAATCGCAAACTTCCTGTTGAATTTAGCTGGTAATTGTAAATGTATGAAATGTAGGTCTTTCATGTTCAATATTTCCAACGACAAATCCTTTGTATGTAAGTGGTCAAATGATGTAAAATGTATACAGTAATCGTAAAGTCTGTACCTTCTTATTCAACTGTCTCACATACGTGACTTGCTGAATACTGACTCATGATTGGATAGACTGTTGAGCATGTTTGTGGTTGGGGGATAGTTGCTATTTATATGTCAAATCTGATCGAGGATAACGAAGTCAACTCTTCCGTCCCGGAATAAGAGAAAACAATGGATGTCAGCACAGTCATGTTTAGTGAAGGTATGACTTTATAACTTACACTGCTACAGAAGAAAAGTTCAGAGAAGAAGTCTTTTGAACAATAACTGCGTTCGCACTTTTGTGTGGTTGTTCCTTTCAGTGTGCTTGCAGGTCGAAATAATATTTAGGTTATTCTTACACAATTACGAAATAAATCAATGAACGCAGTAGAAATGATGGGGAGAAGAGATGTAGTTAGCAGAAAAATAAAACTCAGCCTGACGTCTTCTATTTCTCGTATTTTCCAGCAGTCTGAATGTTCTGTGGCACCGTGTTGCCTGTCACAGGTGAGTCTTGGTACTACGACTAATGTGTGCTTTCAGTGGAGATCACATTGAGAGTGTGGTTTGCTGTATTGGTCATCTCCAGTACACTACCCACTTAGAGCAGTAAGACTGCTGCACATTCCAGGTTTCTTTTTGTCATCATGTGTGGGGTCTCTTATATTTTAAAAGTCAGGTAAGAATGGGTACGTGTGTTAAATGATTCACGGAGGGGTATGACAGCATGTCATATCTTGATCCAATTATTTACATGGATCAATAGACTAAACGTTGTTTTCTACTACAACTGTCACTGCCGACGATTCAGCCAGTTTCTTCAAATCTGTTTTGACGGACATTGGAGCATCCAAACAATGTTAACCTTGAATCTGGATGGGGTCCCTCTGATATCTGGATAGATAAGATAAGATAAGAAGGACTTTATTAATCCCACAGATGTGACTGCTTCTGACACTGTCCACACAAAGCAAACTCAGATTACACTAAAAAGTACGTATCGTGGTGTCTTGCTATATGAGTGACCCAATGAGTTTTTCAAGATATGAGCTGTCATCTGGATGATTTTTTTGCTTCGACTTGTGAGCAAAAAATTGAGATATTAGTGGTCTATGGGGGCAGTCAACTCAGCTCAAGTCATTTCACAACAAGCAGCAATTTGGCATATAGTGAGCACTCCCTAAAATCAAAAAAGACTTCACTCTGCTTATTGCCAATCCCAGTTGAAGTTTACCGTCAAACTAAACATAAAGAAAAGACAAACCACATAGCTTTGCCTTGTGGAAGTTTGTGAGGTTTATGCTATCAAACGATGCAAAACACCAGAGATGCACTAGCGAATAATAGTAAGTGGTGGTGTTTTTACACTTCAAACAATGGATGTTTGAACACAAACCGCCTTAACTAATGTACACAGACAATATGACAATACTTACAGGAACATATTCTTTATCCTCTACAATAAACAACCAATATTACAGCAACTTACTGAATCACTAGAAGAAGTTATGAAATCCTTCCTTGTTTGTGGTCTGCATGACTGTATTATACTGCCCCCCAGTGGCCAAGTCACACACACCAAATGGTTACACAATTCATTTCTCAGGATGCACAAACTGCTTGTTTACATTCTAGTTAATTATGTTATACTATATGTTTTTAAGGTAAAATATTATAGAGATCTGTTTTCACATCTAAACATTTTGTTTAGTTTTGTTTTGGGTTTTTTGGAGGGTTTTTTTTTGGGGGGGGGAGTTTGCTATAGATTAATGGCAATGATTGATCATATCAATGGGGAAAGATGATCGAAGTGTTTTTTTTACTAACAAGCATGTAACTGTATTTGAATTTCAAATTTCGTTCTGGATCAAATATGGAAGGAAATTGGTTAACAGAGTACCGAACTGTATACGCATTTGTTCAACTCAGATAACATTTGACTGAGTGGTTGGATAAGTTAAATCAGAATCTGGATATTATCCAGATGGAACCTGGTTTGACATTATAACATCTGAGTCAACATACGGTACATAATACAAATACTCAAATATGATTAGACAGTGATGCACCTCTTGGACACGTGACCTTGGGTAAGATCTCAAAGAGACAAGCTTGATGTGTGGAGTCTGTATCTGGATCTGATGCCGCTGGAACCTTCTTTGACATTACAACTGCTGACCCTGCATTTACTGTATACATGAAATCTGTTTAAATCACCAACTAGTTTACACCGATACGATATTAGTGATGATACTTGCTGACTTTGGCTGTACAGTATGTTACTGCTTCTGACCAAGCATGATTTAATATGCAACACTTAAAAATATTTGAATTGTGTAAGAATACCTACCATTCCTGAAAGAATATACTATATGAAAAGCAGATAAGGGAAGTTGTACTTAAAGGGGAAGTCAACACCCAAAAATTCTTTGCATTAATATGTTGTATGCGCCTTCACTAGTCTAAACACAGCATTCTGATTAATAATGCTTTTGTGGAACATGAGTTAAGCAGCAAAATCCATCTCAGGGGGCGGCCATTTTGTCAGTTTCTGTCGACAGAAAATGACATCCCAGTTGCTCAGGGCTCAGGTAACAACCAATCACATCTCACCTGTTTTCTGAAGCTGAGCCATGATAGCTCGTTACCTGAGCCCTGAGCAACAGTGATGTCACTTTCAGTCGACAGAAGTGACAAAATGGCTGTCCACGGGTGACTAAAAACGGGTGGGTTTTGCTCCCTAACTCATTATCCAAAAACAGAATATTAGTCAGAATGCCCTGTTTTGATGAGTGAATGCACATACAACATATTGCAAATAATATTTGGGGGTTGACTTCCCCTTTAACCAAACTAATAAATTGTACACTCGTGCAAAAGTCACTCCTTTGGTGGAGGTAATGAGACAGAGTGAACCTTTAAAATCATTTAAGGAAAGCTTGCATGTTAGGAAGAATGGGGCTGCGGGCTGAGATAAAGTGGCGGTAGAGAACATGTCACTTTAATTTTCTGTAGGGCCCATCTGCTCCCTCCTTTCTTTCCTCGCTTTTACTCACATCTCAATCACAGTCATGCCTCAGAGGTAGTAGGTTGTTATGTGTCTCAGTGGCCAGGAGGAACATCATTAGAGTCTCTCAAACAGCGACAGTAATGAACAAACCCCCACACCTCTATGCCTTTACCCTCACACAATGAAATAGTTCATTCAACAGACAGGTTCAGCTGCTCATCTCGAGCTCCTTGATTAGCACTTATTAGGCGTGTCAGCAAAAAGAAGAGGTTTAGCTCAGATCGCAAGTGCTGCTCTTTAAAGCGGAAATCAACCCAAACATATTTTTTTCAAGAATATGTTCCCAGCAGGCCCACTAGTTGAAACATGGCATGCTGATTAATATTTATTTGTTTGTGGAATGTGTGTTAAGCGGCAAAATCCACATGACAAGTCAGCCGTGATTGGTCGTTACCTGAGCCCTGAGTAGTTGTGATGTCATTTTCAGTCGACAGAAGTGACAAAATGGCCGCCCCCGGAGTTGGCTAAAAACGGGTGGGTTAACTCTGATTCCCCAAACGCAATATTTATCAGAATGCCTTGTTTCAACTAGTGGGCTTGCACAGAACATATTCTTGAAAAAAATATATGTTTGGGATGACTTCCGCTTTAAATCAGCGTTCATAGAGAACGAGTTGACAGACAATCTTTGGCTTATGGCAGACAGGCCAAAAAGAGATGAGCTGCGATTCTGTCCAGGCTGTTGGAACTCCTGTCCAAGGACCCAGATGTTATCTGTTCTCTAAAAGCATCAGTTTGGGATATTGAGAAATAGCCGTAGGATGAAAGTGCACCTGTTCCAGGACACCCAAGGGCGGCTGTTTTGTCACTCTGACAATGTTTTATAAAAGGCAGAGGAAGCTCAAAAGGCTACAGAAGCAAAGCCATATATCTGCGGCTATTACATCCAGGCTAAAAAAGAATGGGTTGAAATGAAGTGAAATATAGTTGTGGCTCAAAGGGGAGAAAAGAACAGAGTCTAAAGAGGGATGGCGGAGTCTCCTCGGGAGCCCGCGGGGCCTGTGCTCCAAATCAAAGACAGATGAGGCGCCGTTGCAGACACTAACCCGTACCATACTGTGAGCTACGCAGTGAGGAGAGGAAGATATGTGGCTCAGAGTGAGATGTCTTCAGAGAGAAGAGCCCGCTGCTGATGATATTAGTTTGGAAGAACAAGGAGAAAAAAATGTGAAGCCTGCAGGGATGGAAGGGAGGAAGCGAGGTAAAAGTCCAAACGCAAACTAATAAGGTGTCATGTGGATGGGCGGGCCGGGCCGAAACATGACTTGGAGTTATTGCTGGGGCTCGGCCTGATGGTATAAGAATTACAGTACATGGATCATCGCTGGATCGATAGGTAGACAAAGTCATTACGGAGGGTCTTGTGTTGAACGTCTCCCAATGGGGCTGCAAGCAGGGATTGAGGGTTGATATTTATCACTATGGCCATGGTTAACGCACTTTAACACACAGGTGGGGAGCTGTGTGCTCATATTTTGCTTGTTGCTCTTATTTCCAAAGCTATCTGTTCCAGCTGTATCGATCGTTTAGGCCAACCCGGGTGCCGGGACGCATCCCCTCATGCAATTCTTGTACCCTGTGAAGGATGCCAAACATACAGCTGTGGCTTACGTTTTTGCAGGTAAGCTAAATGTCTGCGCGAGTGTACATAAATCAGCATTCGTCTGTCTATGCGCAAAGGAAGCAAAGGGATGGAGAGCACGAGCAGGGCAGCATTGATCCTCTCTGTGCCTGGAGAAATTAGCCATGAAATTAAAGCTGCCATCAACGGCGCTGTCACCTGATCCACTATTATTTATACTCAGTGTGGATGATGATGATGTCTGCATCACATGGGCGATAACAGGACAGAAGGGAGGGAGAGAGAGTTTCCGGCCTCCATCCGTGCTCGGTGCTACTGACCTGCCATCATTTATACTGCCAGGGCCCAAGTGCAAGGTTAGCGCCAGCAGCACAGGCTGTCATCAATCACTGTTGAGCTGGACGGAGAGAGGACGGGGGTCAATGCTTCTCACAGCCGGCCTCTGCTGATGAGAGAGTATTTATAGGTCAGCACGGTAAGAGAGGAAAGAACAGAGTGGACGCACAGTACGTCTTTGCAGCTTATTGGGTGGGTGTGGAGAAGCACATATGAAACAAACGTGGTCAACTAATTCCAATGCATCTGTCGATGTCAAGGAAACACGCACACAACTTGAGCGCGTTTGCAGAGCTGATGATGTAATTAGCTCAGCGATTTGGTGACATAGTCTTGTAAAAAGATGAAAAGCCAGCAGGTGGAGCCCATTGCCCACTATTGCATGAGAGAGAACGTGCTATCTATCTATCTATCTATCTATCTATCTATCTATCTATCTATCTATCTATCTATCTATCTATCTATCTATCTATCTATCTATCTATCTATCTATCTATCTATCTATCTATCTATCTATCTATCTATCTATCTCTCTATCTCTCTATCTATCTATCTATCTATCTATCCTATCCACCGGTAGTTCTATCCTGCCGCAAGTAAGATATAAGTAGTAACAAGTAAGATGATAAAATTTACAGTGTCGATGGCTTTAGAATTTAAAAAAAAAAAAGACCTAGAGCAATTTCATTATTATTGAATGCAGTGTCAACTAAATTAGGTATAGCCATTTCAGTTGATTATATTATATACTGATGAAAAGAATGTTACATTCCTGCAAGTGCTCCATGATTCTATTATAAACAAGCCTCTCCAGAATCTTTGAGAAACATGTTAGAAAAGGAATGGGGTGGCAATTACTGAATAAACTGTGATCTCCAGAATTGTAAATAGGAACTACTAGTGCAATTTTAAGATCATTTCGTGTAATCCCCGTTTCAAGATTATACTAGACATAGTATAGCTTGGGCTCTGGTACCAGTCGTCTTGAGAGGGATTGGACTCTCTTCCATTCTGGAGTTGATCATGGAGAGAGGCGCCGAACAGATGTGGGCATACTTATTGCCCCCCGGCTTGGTGCCTGCACATTGTGGTTCACCCCGGTGGACGAGAAGGTAGCCTCCCTCCACCGTAGGTTGGGCCGAGAGTCGTGACTATTGTTTTTGCTTATGCACCAAACAACAGTTCAGAGTACTCACCCTTTTTGTCTTTGGAAGAGTGCTGTACAACACTTCCACTGGGGAATCCGTCATTTTACTGAGGAACTTCATTACTTTTATGGGCAATGACGATGGAAGATTTTGATTGGGATGACTGCTTCCACTGATCAGAACCTGAGCGGTGTTTTGTTATTGGACTTATGCGCTTGTCACGGATTGTCCACCATGTTCAAACATAAGGGTGTCCATTTGTGCACTTGGCACCAGGACACGCTTTCCTCCAGTTCAATAATTGACTTTGTGGGGGTGTCATTAAACTTGCAGCCGCATGTCTTGGACACTCGGGTGAAGAGAGGGACGTAACTGTCAACCGATCAACACCTGGTAGTGTGTTGGAAAGATGAACTTTACCCATCCCCCGGGGGAGGCGTGGGACATTGAGTCCGAATGGACCATGTTCTGCGCTTCCGCTGTCAAGGCGGCCGACGGAGCTGTGGCCGTCAGGTGGTCGTTGACTGTTGTGGTGGCAATCCCCGAACCCGTTGGTGGACACCAACGGTAAGGGATGCCGTCAAGCTGAAGAATCGGGCCTTTTTGGCCTGTGGGACTTCGGAGGCAACTGATGGGTACCGGCTGGCCAAACGGAATGCAGCTTTGGCGGTCACAGAGGCAAAAACTCGGGAGGAGTTTGGTGAGGCCATGGAAGATGACTTCCAGACGGCTTCAAGGAAATTCTGGTCCACCATCGTCTCAGGAGGGGAAAGCAGTGCTCTGTGTATAGTGGAGATGAGGCGCCGTTGACCTCGATGTTGTGAGTTGATGGGAAATACTTCAAAGACCTCCTCAATTCCACCGACACGCCTTCCTTCGAGGAAGCAGAGTTTGGGGGCTCTGAGGTGGGCTCACGTATCTCTGGGGTTGAAGTCAGAGGTGGTTAAAAAGCTCCTCAGTGGCAAGGCCCCTGGGGTGGATGAGATCCGCCTGGAGTTCCTAAAGCCTATGGATGTTGTGGGATTGTCCTAGTTGACACAGCTCTGCAACATTGCGTGAACATCTGGGATGGTGCCTCTGAATTGTCAGACCGGTGTGGTGGTCACCCTTTTTAAGAAGACTGGAGGGTGTCTTGCAACTACAGGGGCATCACACTCCTCAACCTCTCTGGTAAGGTCTATTCAAGAGTGCTGGAGAGGGTCGGGTCTGTCTGGAGGTCGAAGTTTGGATTCAGGAGGAGCAGTGTGGTTTTCGTGGACCAGCTCTACTCCCTCGGCCGGGTCCTTAAGGGTGCATGGAAGTTCGCAAAACCAGTCTATACACGTGTTTTGTGGACTTGGAGTGGGTGGTCGACTGTGTCCCTTGGGGAGTTCTGTGGGTGGAGCTTCCGGAGTACGGGGTACCGAACCCCCACATACAGGCTGTTCGGTACTTGTATGACCGATGTCAGGGTTTGCTCCACATTCCTGGCAGTACGTCCAGTACACAATACAACAGACACCCATTACAATACATTTTCATCAACAAAGAAAATGATTATATCTGACTTTTCAGGTTCTGAACAAGAGAGGGCTCTTGCATACACACACGCTTGGTTTACATGCTGTATTATTGCGAATGTTAGCTGCTTATTTGAATGTTGGCGTATTTTATTTTATTTTATTGTTTTGTTTACCTGCTTTTGACCAGTGCGGTACTAGGCAGCGCTTCAGAGATGCACGGAGCAGGTGTCAAAATTAAATCAATTAATCAACACCCAATAGATGATCAAATTAAAAACAATTAATTAACAACTCTTTTAAGAATTGATTAATCATCAAGAGCCATTGTTTAACTCAAAATTATCCAAATCCCACCTCTCAAGAGTAAATATTCTCTGACTTCTGGAGTCCTACATGAAAGCAGATTTTCTTTTGTGTTTGATAAAAATAAGACATTTTCAAGCATCTGCTTTTACTTTGCAAAATGGTTGGTAAGTACAACATCAATCCCTCTTGTGTGATGTTGCTTAATTGTTGTTTAGTTGATTTTATTACTTAACAATACAAAATAAACATCAATAATTGCCTAGTAACCAGAAATTGGGATTTTTTTTTCAATATATAATAATAATAATAATATTAATAAATAAATTATATATATATATATATATATATATATATATATATATATATATATATATATATATATATATATATATAAAACTAAA
The DNA here is from genome assembly GCF_054856515.1 of Filicampus tigris. NCBI lineage: Eukaryota > Metazoa > Chordata > Actinopteri > Syngnathiformes > Syngnathidae > Filicampus > Filicampus tigris. Next base: position 9,370,686 of record NC_141222.1, read on the forward strand.
TTAACATGATGGGAAGACCGGAACCAGTCGAATGTAGTACAGTCATTCTGTTGAATGACAAGAATTACTTTAGTGACACCCCCTCAGCCCCCACTTACCCACATCTCCCATTACAGCCTCCCCACTCCAATGGCCCTTCTTAGGACATGAAGGTCAGCACGGAAGATAGTCGGCGTGTTTGATCGATAAGTACCACCTTCCCCATGGTCCACTGACAGGTTCTGTCAAGCCTCCAGCAGGACTCGTATCCCTCAGCCCCACCTCCCTTCCCCCATTTTGAAGGAGAACTGTCACTAGCTGCCACTGTCACATACCAGTCAGGTGCTTTCAACGCACTGATAATGTGCCAAGGAATTTCACCAGGACTGTTATCCCAACTGTAAAGAGGGAAGTGGGGGGGTGGAGGGTTGTAGTGTGTGTGAGAAGGCAAGCTGTTGAAAGTTGTGTGTTTGTGCGTGTGTGTGTCTGAGGGCAGTGTAGCTTACGTTTATTCAATGTGAAGAAACAGAACAATGGGATTCATCTGGAAAATGATGCTCAGTTTCAACTCCCTTTTACTGCTCTATGGATAGTCTCCTTTTTAGAAAAAGCGATAGAATTCATTCTATCTGGTAAAAGTGACCAGCTCGGATGAGTTATGATGCTGGAAACGAATCCTTTCATTTTTTTTCATTCGCTTCTTGTTAAAGGAGGCCTGTCACAATCCGTTTTTCAGGTGCTTTTCAGTGACCCGATTGTCGGAGGTGGCAGAGTCTCATCCTAAAGGCCACATTCTTTCACGACAATGTCCATAAATTTAGATGCGGCAAAACAGGACTGCCGTTCCGAGTGGTGTATGTACGTTTGTGCGTTTTTAGTTGATGAAGGGAGGGTCGGTGTTTAAAGGGGTGACAAGCAGATAGTGTTGCTGATTGACATGTGGAGTGGCAAAAAAAAAAAAAAAAAAGCTCCCTTTTGGAATGTACCAATCTCCCAGTGTCCTATGTTGCTTGCGTCTGACGGTGAATTGTTAAAAGCATTCCTGGCAGTTAGGGTGAGGGTGAAAGGAGGGTGAAAGGAGACGGTCTGCTGCCAAAAGAGGAGTCTGTTAACTCCTAAAGAGGCTGAACCATATCCGTGCAGGCTTGAAACATAACCACACACAAAAAATTGCAGCTGGACACTGACAAAAGAATGATAATTAGAATTCTCCAGCCGTTGTGTTATTAAAGAACACAGATTCTCATCCTATCACTTTCAAAGCGCAAACTGAGGATAGCAGTTCAAAAGAGGTTTGGTGGTCCCCTCCACCTTCCCCTTGCCTTCCAGACCCCCCTCATCCCCCCGAGTTCCCCACCGTCTCAAACCCACCCACCGAGCCGTGGAAGGTGGTGGTCGAGCTCTCGAGCAATGTCCATTTGGAGCGGCAGGTTAAACCGAGCACACGACAAGGGCAAAAGGCCCCCACTTACAAGGTCTAATTGGTTTCACAGGCTGCACAGGAAAGAAGGGAAGGGAGAAGGGGGTAAAGGCAGCAGTTCGGCAATGGGGGGGCGGGGGGGCAACGGGGAGCGCTAGAACAGGGATAGAGACAGATAAATGGTGGGAGGACAGGGGGAGGTCAGTGCAGGAAGGAGGGATCAGACAGAGGCAACATGGACACCAGGGGGGACACTTAAGACAGAGATAGAAAGTTGGATCGCATGGATGGAAAAGACAGAAGGTTAGAACACAAAGGAAGGATGGCGGTGGAATTGGGGGACATAGAATGATAGAAAATGCTGTTCCCGTGATTAAGCTGTTTGAATTTATGGTGACTTTTACAGCAGTAGAGAGACTAGTTCAGCCAGTGAGAGCTGGTGGATTAGTAGCTTTCGGTCCCAGGTGCTTCACTTTAATAGCGTTACCATTTGCAAGTACAAAAATTTACAACACATGGCCTCTTTCATCACATTTAGGCACATTTCTGCCCAACAGCTTTTTGCTGAGGGCATATTTTAGCATTGACTAAAGTTGTATAATAAATAAACACATATTGGACTTCATTTTGGTGTCCAGCGCAAGTCTTGCGCGGGGTTTAGTCTAAATCTGTGTAGTGGTTGGCTAGACCAAGTTTTGGTATTTTTGCACAGACACACAGCTTGGCGCAGTTAAAAACAGGCATTTGTAGTCATGAACGCAGCTGACTTGTTTCGCTGCCAATCAAAGCGGCTCCTCTCATTCCTTTTAAAATCGGCACGTGAGACGTGCAATCCTTGACATGGCAAGAAGAACAAAGTGACTTGCTGGAGTGTGAAAATCTAATAGATGATAATCAAAATGCATTGATTTCTACAATGATTCAGAGGGTTCAATGCACGCCGTTTTCATATTTATGAGTGAAACACAATGACATCCACCACGCATCTCCACGGAGCATAGAATCTGTCTGCCTTCAAATTCACCAAAATAGTATTGCTCAGCTGCCCGAAGACAGCTGGGATAGGCTCCAGCACGCCCCGCGACCCTTGTGAGGATAAGCGCTATCGATAATGGATGGATGGATGGATGGAGTATTGCTCAGTGCGTTAAGTGGGCCGGTACGCAACGGTACGGAGTACCAGCACTTCTCAATTTTAGCCTCTAGTGTATCGGGACTTTTTACGGCGTGAAGTGACTTCACATGAGCCCACAGTACCGTCTCTTGTTCTATATCTCTCTGGCACTTTGTGATACTCAGAGGTGGGCAATTTACAAAATTTTGCCAGTCCGTCATTCGTCATCAGTGAGCAGCCTTAGGCACCCGTCAATCATCATCATCAGTCCATCATTTTTTCAAGGCGAACCAAACTGTAATTGTCAGTCGGTCAGGCCGTCATGTTATTTTCACTGGACTTCTGTCAACGCGTACGTCGGTAAATTTCACCGGTCCGCTAGCCCGTCGATCATCAGTCCATCAGTCTTGTCTTTTCAAATGATTACATATTTTATCATTTGTGTAAATTCAGATGCTTCACTAACCGCGCTGCCAAGCAGATTGTGTCTTGGAGCACCAGCGTTATTTGCGCAACTTTAAATGAGCTAATATGCATAGATGTGGCAGAGAACTTGCCCAACATTATGCAAATGAGCCTCATTGATAAAAAAAAAAAAGTTAATTCACAAACACTAGCACAAAAAGCCGCACGCAGTTTGATTGATCTTTTCAGAGATTTATGTGAGCAATAGTAGCGATGTGCATGTGAATTTTGGTGACGATTGATAACAGTTTTCAGACCGTCCCCTTCGGTCAGGACCCCAAGCTAGCACTCTCAATCGTTCATCTCTTTCTTCTGAACTGCCATTGTTCTGTCACGGTGTTCTTGGCGCAAAGCCAGCATTTATACTTTGCCATGTGTGGCTTATTGCAACCAGAGGGAAGTCAGGGGCAAAAACTGCACTCAGGTGTCTAACTTTGTGGGCGTGTTTTTGCTGGCATGTCATTAGCGCAATATCCTTTGTGAATAGGACGTTAAGACGGAGCAAACTGCCAGTGCAAATGAAGTTGCAATTGAAGGTGCTACCAGTGGCCGCAGTTCATTCTTTTTTAATTCAGCCCAAAGAGTGAACTTTTCCACATTTGACAGGCTGTGATTCGGAGCATAAACATACATTGTGTGGACGTCCATAGACATCTATGGACACCGATATGTGATAGTCAGATGCGACGACGCCAGTTCGGGATGCTGCAATGTTGCTCCCGACCTTGTTCTTATCTTTTGCATTGAAGAAGAGCTACAGCGAATGCCTACGTTTTCTACAGGAGTCAATGGGTAAGGATTTTTGCACCCTAGAGCAGATGTACATCACGGAAACAGAAAACGGAGATGAATGAAACAACTTTACATCATGAACTGTATGGGTCATTTTCATATTTTTTGATCAGTAATGATAAAGACAGATTCCCACTGAATTTCCTTTTGAAAATTAATCTTACTAAAATGAGTGTTTGAAATATTGGTAGGTGTTATCAGTCAAAAGATAATGATTCTTTCTGAGTAAAAAAAACATTATTCTGATGTAATATTTTACTAGTTTTAAGTATTTTTTCAAACATTTGATACTAAAATGTCTGTAACGTTTTTTTGAGTCGCCGATGGTATAGTGGTACACTCGCCCGAGTTGTGTGCGGGCAGCGTGGGATCGTTTCCCACTCATGTGTAATACACCGGACGGATCTGTGAGCTCAGGTGGCAGGATGACGATCTGTGATCACCCTGGACAGCTTTACATTACCCGCCGTGGAGGTTTAATTCCCTGTAAGTGTACTCTGCGCACTGTGACCTCTTGTGTGGATTCTAGAGAATCAGTTTCTGTATCCACCATGTCAAGGACTGTGCCTCTCACACTCCATTTTTAATGGGAATGAAAGGAGTCGCTTCGATCGACTGCGGAGCGAGTGGGCTGTGTTCACGCCCACAATGGTGCAAACCGCCTGTTTCTAACTATGTACGTCTGCGAAAATACCCAAACTATTCCAGCCCGCCTATGCGCATATTTACACCACGCCCTGAGCCAGACTTACACTGGGGACGGATTTTGAGGCCAGGGTCTTTGCTACGTCTCTTGTCGGATCGCATTAGATAGTGCATCTGCATTCAAAGCTGTAGTCTACAACAAATGCAAATGTTTTAATTAACAAAGCCTTGTGTGATTGTGTTTAATGGCTTAATAATATTTGCAGCAGAAATTGTTTCATAGCGCAAACCTTCTTTTCAATATTAAAACTAAAGGAACAATGTGCACCGACAACCTAATTTTTGTTAATGTGTCAATCCCAAAACCACATATTTTAGTACCCCTACGCCCCATCCACCCCCAAAGTGGAGGTCAGAGAGAAAAGCTGGCAACACATCAGCAGGAAGCCGTGAAGTCTTTAACATGCACTGACATGCAAAGTAAACATGCAAAGTAAGAACGCATAAACTGGCAAAGCAACTGTTCCCGACTGTATTTGGAATTTTGACATGTTTTTTGATATGCGAGTGCTCTATTATGATTTATTCTGGAGGGAAAAACATCACAGTAACATTCTGAATTTATCACAACCTCATAAATGTCAGACCTGGGAAAGAAATTGCATTTCCAGTTATAATTTCAATACCTACAGTACATGACACAAAAGTACAAACAAAAACTTTGAAAACCACTGCGGCAAGGCAAGCTTGCTAATAGAATAAAATGTACTTTTTTTTCTGCACTGCGGTTCATTTGCGTAAAAAAAGCAACAAACCATAGAGCAAAGTCAAAAATCTGTGATAGCTTTTAGAGGAAAGAAATCTGGAAGTGCTCAGCAGATGAAGGAGTGACTTTGCGAGTCCTCAGAGTATTTATTTCTTTTTATACTCAGATGAGCGTCATGTGTATTATTGGTAGGTATGGACCAACAAATGGTATTCCCAGAAACATCACCTGGATGCTGTGGCACTGCAGGAAACCTTGCAAGTCTAATTAAAAGTCAGAAGCTTGAAATCTGCAATTTTCCTCCTAACTAAAACAAAGAGCAATGTTATTTCTTTGTTAATTAACTTTTTCCTAATCACGACACCTTTGCCATCATTCAAGGTTTATTGCTTTGGAGCATGTCCATGTCTCTCATGTCTATGACATTAGTCCTCAACTGTCTAGACCAGACTAATAACACATATAAATTCCTAAAGTGACTGGCATTCCCATTCGACGTAAAGTGATCTTCCGTGCGCTTGCCAGGAATGAGTGAACAAGACCACTGACACTCCTCTTTCACTATTATATGAGGGACTCGACTTACATTCTTATTGTTCCTGCCCCTTCAGCACCCAATAATGCACATCTACATCGACATGTGCTAAGGATCACTAATGGCATTTCAACATACAGCACTTTTTCCACATTTTAGTCACAGAAAAATAATAACATTTGGTTGTAGAAAATGTAACCTCGAAAATGACCCAACTGCCTTGTTATCAAAGTCAAAGTAAACTTTATTGTCAATTTCTTCACATGTGCTCGACGTACAAAGTAATCAAAATTATGTTCCTTGCATTCACAGGTGTAGGTAAGACACAAAAACAACAAGACAAGATATAGTCAATAGTAAGGTGCCCAGGCACAATAGTGAACTGGGGTATAAAAATAACTCATGTAAGGTGCATGTACAGTATCTTGAGGTATTGTTAGGCAACACAGCAGCAGGAACAAGTACTGACAGATAACAGGCATTTAACCACTGAGAGTATAAAAATAACTAATATGTAAGGTGCATGTGCATCATGCAAGTTGTTATGTTTATTCATGGTATGAAAATAATATTGTTTTTGACCTGATTTTTGTTTTAACACCGATATTCTATCCAAACTGTAATTAGCGTACCACATGATTTAAATTAGATTTATGTAGAGTCATTGATGGTAGTGGTTCACTTATCTGACTCTAATTTACACACAATGGACGGTGTGAATGTTAGTGTGAATGGTTGATTTTTATATGTGTCTTGTGATTAGATGGTTACCAGTCCAGGATGCCCACTGCCTCACTCACATCAGCTGCTCCAGCATACCTGCAACCCTAATGAGGATTAACAATAGAGAGACAATGGATGGATGGGTGGCTCTTCAGATTAATGATCTGTGATTTTGAACAGTTTCTTGTTGGCAGTCTGCAATCATCTGTTAAATTTAAGGTACGGTATTTCCTATTTCTGGTTATTGCTGACGCCACTTAGGGTAAAATACAGCTTTCATGTCATGCTCATCATTCTGCAGTTCACCCTCATGACAGCAAACAACCTTCTGACTAATAATACACAGCAAAATATTTTTAAAATTCTATCTCTATCACTTAATTATTTTATGGTGTAGGCCTACTCACTATTTCCTACTTTTTAGTACCATTTGCTTTTTCGCTTGTTTACATTACATTACAGTACGCAATTGTGAGCGTGTAAGTGGTTTGGATAATGGATGGATACTTTTGAATTTATTGTTCCTCCTTTTCTTCACATTTACAATAAGTAGTTGTGTTTCTTTGGAAAAAAGACCGTTATAACGTAAGTTAAGAATTCTTGAAACAGCTCTTGAATCGAATATTTAGGCTTTATGATGCAGATAGATGGTCCAAATATCCATATCTACGTCTCTGAGTTAGGGCTAGAAGTTGAAATATTTTTAATAAACTTAAAACTACTACTACTATCACCACTAATAGTAATGAGATGACAATGATAACAATGGCAATAATACCGGTAATCAAAATCATCATTACCATCATCATCCAATTATTCATAGCTGTCTTTCATGATTCTCAAAGTCACCTTAAACAGAAAGGTATGTACTGTATTAAACAGAAAATACAACTTGATGTGGGTTCAAATAAACTGCATTCTCGTTAAATTAAAGTACACTTACGGTACATATAATTTGCTGAAAAGAAACAATTCAAGAATCTTCCAAGTGTTTGTTTCGTTTACAGAGCAACGGACCATTGGAGTCCACGTGAAGCTAGTGAAAGTTACTTCATTTTTTCCATTTTGTTGCTCCCACTAGCGAGATTCAAACTATTCAGCAGACAGCAAACATCAGTCCAGCCAAAGACGCCATTGTTGGCTCTCAAAGTGTGATGGAATGAGACACTATGACTTCCAAAAGAGGATCCCAAGAACATGAAAAAGACACTTTAATGAGCACAACGCGACACTCTATGTCTCAACACTAGTGTGAGCAAACACAGGAAAAGTGTGACAGTAAGTTCCGTCGTGGTGGTGAAGTCTCGATAGATGCTTGCTGGGAGAGGAAGGGTTAAGTTGTCAGTTAGTTGGGGGAGATAGAAGTTGAGCAGCCCATGAATCTTGAAGTCTCTATAGGCACAGCATGGTAAAATAATTAGGCTTGCCTTTGAAGCAGACTAAATAAACACAACAGCACTCAACACTTGTCCCATCCACTCTCAGTCTGTTCCCTCCCTAGTCTTCAAGTGGACTTTGCAGATCCACTTTCCCAGCCGTTTACCTGCCACACTTAACCCCTCACGTTACCACCCATATGCCCCATCCCTTCGTCCTGCTTTTTTGCCTTCTGTGATCAGCATACTTTCATGGTGAGGAAAGGTAGAAAGGAGGAAGGGGGATGGGGGCCAGGTGTTCCACAAGTCATTTTTAATAGATTTGAAAGAATGGATTTTATACTAAGGGGGTGTTGAAGGAACAGTTTGGCAGCAGCATTTAGCCAAGAATCCAATCGCGTCATGATGCTGTTATGGGTCTCAGATTGTCTTTTAAAGCTCTGATAACAGCGGGATGAGAAAAGTTTCACGTTCAGAATATCTTAATATTTACTTGCATAGACAAGACTTTGACAAAGTACAAATAAATAGATGAATAAATAAATAAATTCATAAATACAGTATGTTGAGAATCCACAATCAAGGTGCAAGGTAGTCTAATCGTCCACATCGCATGCGCGGCTGACCAAGTCATCCGCAAGGGGCGATCCTGCAGTTTACCTGTTTAAACACATGTTGCGTGTGCCAATCTCATGCACAGACCCAAGCAACTCAATTTCTGCTTCCGCATTGTCAAACACTGCATGTGCTTCGACCGCCCTGAATTTAATGGGAATGAGGGGAGCAGCTTCGATTAGCCATGAGTCGGCTGCGTTCCATTCCACAATGACGCACAACGGCACAAACGCCCTCTCCCACCTGTGTGAGTCTAGGAAAACAACAAAAGAAAGAAAACTCCAACCATGCACAGAGTTACACCACGCTTTGCACTAGACTTGCGTTGGGCATGAAATTAATGCCCTAAACGTTAATGGTTAATGGGCTTTCACTTGTATAATGCTTTTCTACCTTCAAGTTACTCAGGGGACTTTAACATCATCTCCTCATTCACCTACTGATGATGCAACATCAGAGCAACTGGCGATTCAGTATCTTGCTCAAAGAGGATGTCAACCCAAACATATTTTTTTCAATAATTTGTTCTACGCAGGCCTACTAGTTGAAACAAGGAATTCTGATTAATATTGTGTTTGTTGAATATGAGTTAAGCAGCAAAATCTAGTCCTCTCAGCGGGCGGGCATTTTGTCACTTCTTGTGGACTGAAAATGACATCACAGTTGCTCAGGGCTCAGATAACGACCAATCATGGCTTAGCTTCAGAAAACAGGTGCCCATATGCTATATATATATGATTTTTTTTTATGCAGTGTGAACAGTACAATTCCGATTTTTTTTTTTTGTACCTGGGCCTCTTTCATACGTGGATATAAACTAGATATGTATGCAATGCGTCTGCAGTAGGAACGCTCAACCATACAAATCCAACCTATTGGTCATCAAAACCCAACATTTCCTTCATGCAGGCGGGCGACATCGTCTGTGAATCTGCACTGTTTTGAGTAACAGTGTCGACTTAACATTTGATTTTAATTTAATCCTACTTGAACCATGACGCATAAAGTCAACATATGTGGCGATAGTAGTAATTCATCCACTCGGACGGTTCATTTATCATGACGTGACATTATCTTTAGTAGACGTCTCCATAAAATGAGGAGATCGTGGCCTCATTTCCCCAAAATATTTGTACCTCCTCACTACTTCGGCGATATGTGATGATAAAAAGAGGAGCCCCTACACACGGGTCCAGGATCAGTTTTGCAAACACCAGGTGCCACGTGACTTCGGTCTTTTTGGTGCATGTCGTGCTTTGTGCGCATGCGTGTCACATCACATACACGTTGCGTTCACATTAGAAGTTACATTTGTTTTTGTAATGTGAACGAGTACATGAAAAGATAAGAATTAACAAAAAAATCTGAATTGGGAATTCCACCTTGTAGTGTGAAAGTAGTCTTACTTTGAATTTGATGCCTGCAATACATCCCAAAAAAATCTCGAAGTACAGCTTCAGTTGCTCAACAGTCTGGGGTTGTCGTATTTTGTGCTTCATAATGTGCCACACATTTTCAATGAGACAGGTCTGGACTGCTGGCAGGCCAGTCTAGACTCGCACTCTTTTACTACAAAGCCACACTGTTGTAGCTCGTGCAGAATATGGCTTTGCATTGGTTTGCTGAAATAAAAGACATTGCTTGGAGTTTTGTTAAAGAAAAACACTAATGGAAGCTCGTTTCCGTACTGTATTGTAGTGACAGGATTTCAAAGTCCCCAGATATATATGTATGTATATATATATACATATATATATATATATATATATATATATATATATATATATATATATATATATATATATATATATATATATATATATATATATATATATGTATATGTATATGTATGTATATATATATATGTATACAAACATATATTTATGTATACATGTATGTATTAGGGATGACACAATGTCGGCAATATCATGATATTGAAATATTGAAATTGCCACAATATATTGCCATCATCATGTCACGATATCAATAGCAGCAAATCTGTTTAAATGCCCAAGTTGTTTTCCATTCGTGCAGTTTGAGCACCCTCTAGTGATTAGTTTATTAGTGCAGTTTAATTTGATGCATGACTGGCTAAGCCTATTTCTTTGTGAATGCTGTCATTATGTACACAAACTAAATATTGTGATGTTTTTTTTTTTAATGCAAGCTTTTTTTTACAATACCGTGAGCTTTTTATATATTGCCAACTTCTCCAAAAAGGTGAGAAAAGGTGAGAATAAGGAGTAAGTGTGAATATGTCAACCTCAAACTTTTTTATAAACTCATTATACATTCAGAGGCGTTGAAAGGGGCAGGCAAGCCAGGCAATGGCCGAGGACCCTGAGCTGAAGGTGGTCCAAAGAGAAATCTGACATTGCCAACTGTCAATGACACAACTGCAGGCTAACCAAACACTACAAGCGCCAAAGGCGTGCAAAAATTAAACAATAAGAGGAGGATGGAAAGACAAAAATGAGAAGGTGTGAATGTGTATCCACGTGTGTGTTACATTAAACTTTACTGCATCTTAGTAGCTAGCATAGTTAAACAGCTAATGAACTATTTAGGACCAAACAAAATATCAGAATCCTCTTTATTGTGTGTTAAAAACACACAAGGAATTTGTCACTGATAGCTCAAGCTACTCAACAGCAAATAAGCCACTAGAACAAAATATACATTTAGGACACACTTTGGTACAGACAGTCACTGAGCAATGTATGCAAGTGTACCCGCAGTGCAGTAATACTGATAGATGCAATGACCATCGCGCAAAGGATACACAGGTGACCCTGACTAGAAGTGTGGTAATGTTACAACGACAATTATGCAAACCGTGCAGAGCATTCTCAAGCACTTAATGCGTCCAGTAATGTGATAATGCGGATCAGCAACAATTATATAAATAAGAGTAACTAATGAAGCTACATCAACAAATATGGTAATAATATTAGTGAGGTGTGCAAAATTGTGCAACTGAGATGTTCAAAACTTGGAAAAATGTCATGACGGAATTGTGAGTCAACTACTTAAGCAGTTAATGCAAGGGGAATAAGCTGTTGGAATGTCTGCTGGTTTTTCCATCTCCGTAATATTGCTAACATTCGTCCAATTCTGTCGAATATTGATGCAGAAATTTAAATCCATGCATTTGTTACGTCTCGCCTCGATTATTGTCACGTTTTGCTCTCTGGTCTTCCCATGTCTAGTTTTAAAAGTCTGCAATTAGTCCAAAATGCCGCAGCAAGACTCTTGACAAGGACGAGAGAGTTCGATAATATAACTCCGATTTTAGCCAATTTGCATTGGACCACTTGAGATGCGATTTGTGGGTTTTGCTATTTACCTACAAAATACTGCATGGCTTAGCACCTTCCTATCTCGTCGACTTAGTGATACCATATGTTCCAATTTGAAACCTTTGGTCACAAAATGCCGGCCTTTTAGTGATCTGAGAGCCAAAAATAAGTGTAGGCTCTAGAGCGTTTACTATTCGGGCACCGATGCTTTGGAATGCCCTACCCGCGGATATTAGAGGCACTACCTCAGTAGAAATGTTTAAAACACGACTTAAGACTTATTTGTACGATTCTGCATTTTGTTGAACTGTTTGTTTTGGCCTATTTACTGCCGCTTCTATTCTTTTTCTGCCTACTTTTCCCAGGCTTGAGAACTAGGTGATGACGACCGAATTGGAGGTTGCTGTTTCGATCCAACAGCAACTGACTGCTACAAGATTGGAGGCTGACCACATCCTCGGAGGCGCTGTTATGGAGATTTCTACATTGACGACCATTGGGCCCCTGCTCACTTTATCGATGTCATCTTCCTGCAGCACTTCATTTGATTAACTTTCACATCACTTTAACAAACACTGTATAGTACTATAATGTGTGTTCAATGTTGCCCACTCGGCATCCATTGCAGCCTGATCATCCTGGAAGGGGGATTCCCCCATCTGTGGTCCCTTCTCAAGGTTTCTCACTTTTCCTGGATGTTTTTTTTTTAGTTTTTCCCTGCCCTCCTGGGGGCTAAAATCAGGGGATGTCGTGTATATGATCTGGTGCATATGTGAAGCCCTTTGAGACTTTTCTGTGATTAAGAGCTACATAAATAAATTTGACTTGACTTGGTTTGACTAGAACACCATCCAACACAAACCTACACTGTCGACTGATACAAGCGACACCGTGTGGCTCCACAGGTGCCAGAGGATTTGAAAACTTTAAAGTTAACAATTTAGAAGCAAATGAGCAATTTAGATTGCTGCTACTGGGATTGTGCAGCTTCTAAGAAATGTCTCCATTTTATTTATTTATTTATTTATTTTTATTGAACCACACCTCATGGAGGACTGTGAGGAATCTTAAAGTAGGACAGTGATCTCACCACAGTGTAGACTGATGGTGATGATGCATATGGGACATTACGTTTGGCTCCAAAACTGCAGGTCCTCTTCTTTCTTTTCGAAGAAGGTGAGCCTGAAATATAGTCCTGCTACAGTTTGGCTCTCACGCTGCCATGGGTGTGTTGACAGTCATAATTGTATTCCAATTCTGCCAGTTCCCTCACAGCAATGTAGTTGTTTATTATTTAAATTTGCTGTTTTGAGCTTTTAATTCAATTTGTCAGGTTTTAAATATTGTATCAATTCCCCAATTGGCTTTTACCATTTACAAATGATACAGAAGTAGGACAAGATTACATTCATTCATCATCTTCTGCCTCATTAAGATCATGGACATGCTGGAGTCTATCCCAGCTGACTTTGAGCAAGAGGGGTACAGCCTGGACTGGTCCCCAACCAATCACAGAAGTTTTGAACACCATTAATGAATGCCAATGCAAAGAATTAATTCTGGGATTCCACTGCAGCATGGTCTGCTTGATACCACAAAGAGCAACTGTCGGATTTTATTTACACCAATAATGCTTCTGGACAAAATAGAGTTCATTTGGTATTTATTTATTTATTTATTTATTTGCATTGTCTTAATTGTCTACTTCTCTCTCTCTCTCTCTCTCTCTCTCTCTCTCTCTCTCTCTCTCTCTCTCTCTCTCTATATATATATATATATATATATATATATATATATATATATATATATATATATATGTATAAACCTCCATCGGATTTGTGAAGGTTAACACTGATTTCTATGCACATTGAACACAGTTTTGCTTTTGTGTACTCCCTTTTTATTGTAATATATTTAATTAGGCAAACTTCATCATTTTTCAAATGACATTGATTGTAAATAATCACAATACCCAATCCCAAAAAACATCACACAATTATTATGTGACTTGCTTGGGTCTCACCACTCTCATAAACTAAGATATAAAATGTGCAGCTGTTATTATTTTACACGTGCAACGCTTTGCACACCGCACCCAGGAGTTCAAATGTTATTGAAAGATACAAGTTCGTGTGATTACATCAGTGTGTGAGGACCACCGCGGGTTGCGCCAGGCCCACATGCGGGCCTCATCTGCTTACTGTAGACCCAGTGTGGAATGTAGCCTGCTTGCACACACGTTAAGCTACAAGATAGCTCAACACCTCGCTGGGACATGCTGCCAATTCTCACATTCAGAGATTGGCTAAGCTCTTGTGACGAAAGGAGCTGGAGGACAACAAATGTCAGGTGGTTAACCAGTGATCTGACACCACACTGCCTGTATTCGTCACAATTCATGGTAGGTTGATCCAACAACAATCTCAGATGAAAAAGGGAATCGCTTTCAGCTATTGCATACAACAATGTCAAAACAATCTTTATTCTAGTGGCCTAGTTATAAAAAAAAAAAAAAATCAGACCAAAAATGCTGTGATTTCTATGCTAGACCAGTTTATGGGACTACGCACAAGTGTATTAAATGATTGTGCTCATGGTCGAAAATATTTTGTCAGTCACCATTTGTCACCATATATTTTATATGTAAATGGATTTTTGACTTAGTGTTGGCAAAAAATACTTTTTTCGTTTTTTCTGCCCATAGGCTAGGCTGAGTGAAGCTCCAGAGCCACTTTCAAGTGACCTGATGTCTGGCCATCTGACCGCACTGCCTGAAACACTAAGTCAAAAACAAAAGGTAATTAGAGCTGCAATGATTTTTGTTTGCTGTCCAGGTTAGAGTTGGCTAACAGCATTTGCTTCTGATAAGTGGCACATACATGATTGCTTGGTGAAGATTTAATGAAGACGGGGCGAGGACGGGGTATTTGTGTTTGGTTATGTGTCGGCTGCTCCATATACAGTAATTGACAAGTGTCATTCAATGGAAAAATAGAAACCGAGCTGTCTTGTAGCGGCCTGCGTTTGAATTCACTGTACACTGTCGCTTTTAATTTCAGGGCTTCAAGAGCAGTCAATCCTGGCTGCCCTAATCGTAATTATAATGAAATCCACGTGTGGGCTGGCTCACTTGCAATTTCAGCAAGACAAAAAAATTGTCTGTATAAAGCTGCTATAATTCTTGATTCTTGGGCTGTTTTGGTAAAAACTTGCCACAGACATGATATTAAGGCACCTTGGTAACTGTTGTAGATTGTGAAAACATGCATCATACTGTATGGCTCCTTTGAATGTGATGTGCTGATCCAGTACCAAGAAAACTCCTAAAAGATGAGTCTATGTCCTTCAAGCTGGGAAAAGGGGCACATACTCCTGCAAGCCTTCAGAGGAGAGGGCAATGATAGATTGATAATGTTGCAAAAAAAAAAGAAAAAAAGAAAAACCACAGGAGCCGAAAGCTAGTGTAACAACAAAACATGTAAAGATAAAGATCCAGAGAATGATGAAGGTAGAGATGACTGAAAAGCACAGGGAGGTTTGATTCCCAAAGGGCCACTGAATTTTCTCCTTTTTTTTTTTTTCTTCTGTGCTTTTTCATGGTCCTTTCACTCCCAGGTCTGCACAGCTGTTTGCGGGCCAGGGGCTTCTTTCTCCAGAGCCCAGATGAAAGAGCTGCCATAAGCAGCCCTGCAGGTAGGTCTGCTAAAGCCATTGCTTTTGGCTGTCCACTGCCCACCGCATGAAGAAAAAAAAAAAAAAAAAAGCAGCCAGGGAATGGGAGAGGGAACCAAAAAGGAGAGCGGGGACTATGGAATATAGAGGGTGAGAATGAAAACAAGGACACTGTTAAAACAGATGGATGAAGAGAAAGTTAAGAGAGAATGATGGAAGAAAGGGTATAGATGAGAAAATGTGGAGATGGAGTGAAGGGGAAAAAAGTGAGGGAGGGCTGGATACCTGCTCTCAGCCAGCCCAGACCTCCCGCCTCCTCGCCACCCCCAATACCAGGAATGATGTCTGCTTTTATTGACTTTGTTAAAGCGTTTTCAATGCTACTTCCTATGTGTTTACAAGATAGTAAATCAAGGCCTGTGCATGATGGAGGTTATGGGGCAAAATATAGAAGGAAATGTCAACATGATGGGTCAGAGGAACATTTTGGACATAGCCAACAACAACTTTGCAGCTTTCGGCCTCACTTCCAGCAGCACTTCATGCAGCATGCGCACATTTCCTCCCTTTGTTTTCATCGGCATCATCGAAGAATATATTCACACAAGACAAGTAAGACTCAACGTCTGGATACATAAATTCTCGACGGGTCTCTAGTTACTCTCTCTCCATTAAAATAATAACAAGCAGAATCTTTGCCGACATCAAGTGGTGGAGTGGACTCTTGGGGAGTCTTTATTGCAAAACACGGCTGGTGCTGGAATTCACTGCTCCGTTTGGGATCGCATCGTGACAGATTATATTATAATATGTGGACATTGTATATATGTAGGGCGTTGCAGCTGTGGAAGGCCTGACAATCCTTTACAGTTTCTATCGTACGTGTCCTGATTAGGGTCGCGAGGAAGCTGGAGCCTATTCTAGCTGACTTTAAGCAAGAAGCAGTGTGCATTTTGATATGCCCGCCATCCAATTGAATTATCGAACGTAAAAATCCCCCTTGACACAGCTAATGCATGATAAATTAAATCTGTGTTGATATGATACATACCTCAAATAAAACACCCAACACCCACCCTCTTTAGTCCGATTATTTTTGATATGACCATGAAACTTAACATAATGAAACTTGGACAGGAACGCTTCTGGTTCACTTAAATTGCCTAGTTTCCATAGGTACATACAATGAAAAAATTGATGGATAGTTTTATTCCATATGGTCACAAAAGAAATCCAATTTCTCAATAAAAAAGAGGTGACGCTGGCCTGAAGCAACCTGTTGCGGTTGTCGCTGGTGTTGTCATTCAGCGCAATCCTTTTCCAGTCCCCAAACTATTTTCCTACTTCATGGCAAGCAGGCCTAGCCAATTGTAGAGGCTATACCCAACTCTATCTACATTTTTTGATAGCAAGTAGGGCAATAGTAACATTCTTAACTGATATACAAGTCGAAAAATTCTAAAAATCATAAAATGTGACGGGCGGCACGGTGTTCGACTGGTTAGCACGTCCGCCTCACAGTTCAGAGGTCGTGGGTTCGATCCCGGCTCCGGCCTCCCTGTGTGGAGTTTGCATGTTCTCCCCGTGCCTGCGTGGGTTTTCTCCGGGTACTCCGGTTTCCTCCCACATTCCAAAAACATGCATGGTAAGTTGATTGGACTCTATAAATTGCCCCTAGGTGTGATTGTGAGTGCGGCTGTTTGTCTCTGTGTGCCCTGCGATTGGCTGGCAACCAATTCAGGGTGTCCCCGCCTACTGCCCGAAGACAGCTGGGATAGGCTCCAGCACGCCCTGCGACCCTTGTGAGGAGAAGCGGTATCGATAATGGATGGATAAAATGTGACCAGAACCCCAACTTTGATGACAAGTAATCTACACACTATAACTTAATAACTTAGCCCATCTAAGTTATTAATTACCCTTCCGTTAAAAAAGAGAAAATTAACTGAAACTTACAAAAATAACATCCACCCATCCATCCATTATCTGAACCGCTTTTCCTCACGAGGGTCGCTGAAAATGTATTAAATCAGACATAACGACTTGCGAATATTTTTTCTTCTGAAACATTTCTAGGCGATTTTACTGTGCCGTGTGTTTGGTGACTAAGCCCATCTCTCGGTCACTTGTGGATTCTCAACTGGTAGACCCAAAAGTTAGTGTAAATTAATGATAGACTACACAGCATGTTCTGACTTACCCCAAAATTCGGGCTACATCCGTTGTAAAATGAGGAGCAGTGAAATATCTAACGCGCATCCCAGGTTGGACTTGCCGTTTTTAATAAGATTATGTTGACAGACACATTGTTACATGGAGTTACATGTTACATATTATGTTCAATTTATTTCCATTCAGTTTGCCTCTGTAGCATGCAAGTTTCCACATGCACATAAGAGACAGTATTAGCACTCTATAGACACAAGGCTCCACCGTAAACAAACACATTAAAATTCAGCCTCTTGCTACTGACATCCTGGCTAACAAATTGCCTTGAGCACTTTAACATACTCATTTTGATATCCGTTCAGATGTTTAACTAAATAAATAAATAGCACCATGAAAACACATTTTCAAGGGGCATTGAAACAGCATCAAACAATAACAGATAATGGTGTTTTACTGTTATGGTTGCACCTAGTTGTATACTATTTCCTAAAAAGAGATCAGTGCCATCATATACCGGTAAGTGAAATGTTGTGGCTGTATTTGCTGCATTTGTGCTATCTAGATTTAATACATTCAATTTTGTACACGCAGTTATTGTGTTCATCCTGAGTTTCTTGATAAAGTGAACATGCAAGGATGCATAATTTGAAAAAAAAATGATATAAATGACCTTTCACGGGCTATTTTTGAACAAACTGTACATTTTCTCGATTGTTCTTAACTTGTGTAGAAATGGATGGTGCCTTAGTCACAATAGGAAAATGCGGGTCCCAGGTTGACAACAGTTGAGCAGACAGTTTGCATTATGTCATGCACGACTGCTATTAAAACTCTACATTTTGTGCGAAGTTAGAGAAATATTTTTATCTGAAATTTTTAGTCAAACTTTGAATGCACGATCGTGGCATTGGTGGATTGCAGGTGGACCTTACATTTGCTGAAATTTAGAATATACTTCCAATGGCCATCATACTGTAAAAACCTCCATTGAGTGTACATTCAGTGTTTTATGAAGCAATGTTATACCATTCTTAACAGTCATTGTGCGGGCCATTAGCAATGTAGTGGTTCAAAGCTGACTTGCAGCTGGCGGGAAATTGATTCTCACTCAATGCCCCATTGACAATTCCCTGTGATTGACTGGCGACTAGTCCAGTGTGTAGTTGGTCTCTCGCCAAAAGTCATCTGGGATCGACTCCCACCCCCGCTCGTGACCCTGAACAGAAGAAGCGGCACTGAAAATGAGCGGACGTAACTGTCATTGGGGTTGGTCACTCTCTATTTTTCCTCAAAAACCTTGGATAAATTCCATATTATTCAATCAGTGAATGGATTTACTTTGGAGTAAATGGAATCGACACGACAGTGCCTTGAAGCATTGATATTCAAATTCATTTTAACAACATCCTGGTGACAATTGACTCTTCTTAGGACTCCATTTTTGCATTTAAACAATCTGATGCTAAAATACTTTATATTGTAGTAAAATGAAACCTAGCAAAAGACTTAGCAAAAAAACGAGCCGCTCAAAGAAAACGTCATGACAGGTTTCAAAAGACAGTTTAAGACTCAGTCGATATCCAAACACTTTTGAGTTGGGGTAAAATTGGCCTCCCTTAATCACTTCTCATAAAGTGATTTAATCAAGCTAGAAATTAATTCAAGCTCTTATCTCTACTCAAAAATGAGTGCTTCCAACATCATATGGACACACAAACACTGACTTGAGTTCCCTTTTTTTGTGAAGATTTTTTTCGGGCACTTTTGCCACCGCATTGTGTTAAAAGCACCTGCCAACAAACTGATTAGAGTGCTGGGAAAGCATCCGTGCCCAAAAAAAAGAAAAAAGCCTAAGGAAAACAAACTATAATCATAAATAACAAAAATGTTGTTTGTTTTTGTCAATTAATATCATATGTGAGCTTTTGGCATTCCTTTTATTTATATTTATTTGGGGATTGCTGTACATCTGTATGGAAGAAGGAAGCTCAAGCAGTCATTTGATTATTTATTTTATTACACAATATTTAGTGGTGTGCTTTTTTTTTGAACTGGACAAATTCTCCATATGAAAAAACGGACTGTTTTTCTCTTTTCATCTATTGTGTCTACCTTTCCACTGGCCTCATTTAAGAGTGTGTATTTTTATGTCTCACATTAGCGAGGGGAATGATACCTCTCACTTAATGGTAGTCTGCTCAAGTGCAGTCTCAGACATTCAGTCAGTCATCCCCGGAGAATAAGTGCAGTGCATCTTTGCCAAAATGTTTCTCTCCTTTTTCTCAGCTCCCAATGATCTCTGTCTTTGTCCTCACTCACTGATACAGTACCTTGTATTCGTTAGTGACGTGATCCAAATGAGAAAAGCAGCATTGGGAAGACTACGAGAAAAGAATGGGGATCTGTGGCAAAACTTGGATATGTTTCAACTTTGCTGAAGGCCTTGAAGCTGAAGGTTTTTAGGGAATCCCAGCAGACAGCAGTCAGTTAGGTATGTCAAATATATTTATACACTCACTGGACACTTCATTAGGTACAAATGCACTACAGGAAAGAGATTTTAATACAAGAGCTACAGCAAAATATTTGTTAAGGCAACGAGAATAATTTTGATTTTGTGGTTTGGATTTGCAACTGTATTGCATCCGATTTTTTTCTTCCACCCCCCCCCCCCCCCTTTTGAAAACTAAATACTCACTGGATACACAGTATGATACAAACTACAGCTAGAAAGTAACATTACATTTTGTGTAATTGAATAATTGTTTGAGATACTTTTTAAAGTCGTTTTTAGAAGTTGTCATTTTACTTGAATTCAAGTATATCCTGTATAAAATACTGTCCATGGCTAATTATAATCCAATTATTTACTGACTAGAAAATATATCATTTCAGTCCGCGTACATTCTACTACAGTAACTGCCGTTCTAGTTTGATATGGTTTTATATACTGTGCGTACGTTATTTGGCAGTCTGATGGTGTTGACATGTTCCATTTACGTATTTTATTATTCATTTTTATGTTGCTTCATTAAAACCACCTAATTAAAGATCATTGTTCAGTACTCACAGACCTACAGTGTGTGTATAGATAGATAGATAGATAGATAGATAGATAGATAGATAGATAGATAGATAGATAGATAGATAGATAGATAGATAGATAGATAGATAGATAGATAGATAGATAGATAGATAGATAGATAGATAGATAGATAGATAGATAGATAGATAGACAAACAGACAGACAGACAGACCACTCTCTGAGATTGAACGTAATTTATCTTGGGACACTATTGGATCTCCCAAACAATTTTACCATTGACAATATGGACATAGAGAGAATCTGATTTGGGGTCTCTGTCATGTCATGTCATGTCATCTTCCAAACCGCTTATCCTATACAGGGTCGCGGGGAGTTGCTGGAGCCTATCCCAGCCGTCAATGGGCGAAGGCAGACTACACCCCGAACTGGTCGCCAGCCAGTCGCAGGGCACACACAGACACCGTCACTGAGCGGGAATCGATCCCACGCTGCCCGCACACAACTCGGGCGTGTGTACCACTACACTATCAGCGGGGTCTCTGTCATAATACCATTATATATCTAAGTAACATTTTAAAGGGCCTGCATCATGCAAAATCAACTTTTTAAATCTTTTAGCCATGTTAAAATGCAAATTCCTCACCAAAAACACCCCCAAAGTGGTGTGTTCCTCCATTCACCCATCTGTGAACATTCCTGCTCATTCCTGCTCTCTAAGCGCCAGCTCCGTCCAATCCATGAAAACGAGTGGGTCCTCAATCTTATATATATAAGATTCAGTATAAGACTGAGGAAGACAGCCCCGTACTGTCCGTGCAGACCAAACACACGCCCACTTTCTCGAGCAGCCAGCAGGACGCCCAACAATCGTATCTGAGAAAGAGGCACTATGAGCGGCCTACCGGGCCGTGGCGCCGGCCTCCCCGGTGACTTTATTACTAGTTACTGTTTGGTGGGAGGTGCGCACAGCAGCCGTGGACGTTATATGAATTCATATATAGGCTATGTCCGTGGCTGCTGCCCGCTTTAGGACAATGTCATGAAAGGAGCAGAACAGCCACACATGGAGAGGCGGGGTTTTAGTGAGCCAGGTGTCTTACATCCGGGTTGGAAAAATAACCACCAAAATAATTCACATTTCGTAAGAAATTAGACCGCTATTGTGTCAAAGGTAATATACAGAGATGGGCATTCCATCCCAGGGACGAAGCGGTCTGTTCATCCGTCCCGGACGGACGTCGATTTTGGTGACAGAGGTTGGAGGATCAGTCAATAAAAGGTGACACATCGCCAGTCAGTTTGGTGACCAACGGTGGTTGTGTTGACAGCTAACTGCTATCTTGGTTGACACTTAAACATCCATCCATCCATTATCTATACCGCTTGTCCTCACAAGGGTCGCGGGCGTGCTGGAGCCTATCCCAGCAGTCTTCGGGCAGTAGGCGGGAGACACCCTGAATTGGTTGCCAGCCAATCGCAGGGCACACAGAGACAAACAAACAACCGCACTCACAATCACACCTAGGGGCAATTTAGAGTGACCAATCAACTTACCATGCATGTTTTTGGAATGTGGAATGACGAAATATAAGGACGGAATCGCTTTAAAAGGATGACGACGGACGGGGACGGAGGACGATTCTTTTTATGAATAAGGAAGGAGGGACGATGACGGAAGGGGGCCCAGGCCGCAGACGGAGGACAGACCGGCAAAATAGGGTAAAGTGTCCATCTCTGGTAATATATGATCATATCTATGCCTATAGTTAATTGTGGAAAGCTTAAAATAGCATGATACAGACCCTTTAACATTCAAAGGTTAAAGCGTCTGAGGTTGTACTGTTTATTGGTATTCAATTAACTCTCTAACTGAGGCTGAGCAGGAATGTGAGTTTTAATAGATAAAATGCATCTTTTAAAAAAACTCAAAAAAAGCTCATGCGTTGGATCGGTCAGGCTTTCAAACGTGCATCGGTTCCCAAATATTGGACATCACAGTTGAACTCATTAGTGTGACAATGATGTCATGCTCTGATGCTCACAGTCCCATGAGGGCACACTTGCATGTTATCACAGATTTGAAATCATGTCCTTTGACGTAATAATCAGCATATAGTCAAAAATTGTGTTCTTTCTTTAAGCATTGTGGCTTGTTTAACACATTTCTCAGAATGTACATACAATTTATTAAAGAACTGCACATTTTACTATCATTATCTTGTAGTGAAGTTGTAAAAAAGATGAAACTCCAAGTGTACTCATCAGCTTTTTAGAATCTCGATCAGAGACAAACACGTTGGAGTTTACAGTAAACAAGAATTGTGTGACAAAGAATATAGATTGAGCAATAATCTCAAAATTGTAGTAAATCTCTATTTTTGGACAAAATCGAAATGTTTCTGGTTACTTAGTCAATCTAAAAGAAAGACAAAACATGCTGACATTGAGATCAGGGTTGGGAGCTCGGGCACATTTTTAAGCTTCACTGATTGCAAATTTTAATGTGGAAAAGTCATATATTTTAACAAGAGGATTTAACTTTTTTTGTAATAACTGGTGCATAAACTAACTTGATGTTATGGTGAGTTATCAAGCATGGGGCTGGATTGCTTGAGGGGGGTCAGCACAAAGCTGAACAAGGTGCTGAATTGTTCCAGGTGTCAAAATCCATTGTTCCAGCATCCCACTGGAACTAATGAGGCAGGTCCATTTTCACCCCCTAAACCCCCTGCTTTGGTTAGAATGACTGATTTACGACTATATGACAGCTTAAACTCACATTTTAATATATATATTTTAGATTTAACTCTTACACAGCTGTTTTGTGTGTGTGTGTGTGGGTGGGTGTGTGTGTGTGTGTGTGGTGGGGGAGTGTGCGTGGAAAATGGGGCTGCATTTATGAAGCAAAAGCAGAGGTCATACAGTGTGCTATGGCTCATTTAGTCGGTAAGCTTTTGATTTCTGAAGCGAATATAAAGACTTCCGATAAAGATATGCAGGTGTGATGTGGACAGTGTCTTTAGATCATTCTGTGTTCAGTGTCTCCTATAGTGATTATGCACATTATTTACTTTATTCATATCGTTGCTGTCCTGTGAAAAACAATGATGTCTTTTTTTTTCTTTTTCTTTTTTTCGTTAATGTGGTTTCCACATTATAGACATCGCTTTAACGTGATTTTTTTTTTTAAATGACAAAATTGGACATATGTGTTTTTCACAGGACAGTGACAATACACTCTAAAAACAGTTGGGTTAAAAATTACACAATTTGGGGTCAAAAAAGGAAGGGACCACTACTTGAATCAATTTGACCCAACTTTCTGGGTTGTTTTCTGCAAAAACAACCGCAAAAATTGGCAGTTTTATACAAAACAACCCCAAAAACTGGGCTGGTTTGTACAAAATAACACAAGAACGTGGGGCAAATTGACCCAATTTGTGGATTGGTCCATTTTTGACCCAAAATTGTGTTATTTTTAACCCAAATGCTTTTAGAGTGTATGTTTTTGTAAAACAAGACATTTATGTCTATGATATTCACAAAAAAAGTTGTTCAATAAATATTTGGCACATTAACAGAGAAGTATGTAATGATAAGGTTATAAGGATTATCCCCAAAACATATTTAATTGGTGGAAATCACACCTCAGTTGAGAACTTGTTTAAATACTAAGTGCAAGTTCACATAATTAAATCCAGAGTTCCAACTTCCAACAGAGCCCACACAAGGGTTATATCCCTCTGCAGGAGGCCCTCTGTGCATGTCTTTGTCATCGCTGAGAAAACAGGTAGGTACGGTGTAATTGCACAGTTTGGATGCACAAAGAAAAGAAAAGCACAGCAGTCCCTGCACAAACTTCTGAAAATCAAACTAGCATTGTGATAAACTGCAGGGAATCATTGTGAGAGAGCTCATTTGTATCCATGCAGCTATATGTCATGTGAAAACCACTTTGTGTCATGTGTTCACATGGAATACATATTACTTACATATGTAGGATGAAAAAGTACATCGAGGTCTGCCCTGTGGGACAGGCAAAGCACCTCTAACCTGCAGCCAGGGAATATGTTAATGTAACTGGAGATGTTCGTAAGTACATGCCAGGAAAGTTTTCCATGTGGACATTTGTGATAATAGAAAAACAACCGCGATGTGATTTGTACGTGGATGAAGATACACTCGATTGTCATTGACATGGTTAATGCGGTTTGTGGTCTGAGAAAGGGGCACTTTTATGATACATGCCATGTGGTTGCATGTGAAGCCGCAAATAAACTCAGTGGTTCACTTCTCACCTCGCTCCTGCGGCAAATAGGTGCATGTAAAGATTTTAAACAAGTATTCGGTTTCAAATGTGCTCCAGCTTGAAGGCCCCGCCTGCTCTCGCCGAGGATGTTGACTTTCCCGCAAGTTTAGCTATTTAAATGTTGGAGGGAGGCAGATGCTGCTGGTGGACGGGAGAGGGTACACGCGCGACACGAGAGGGACATTTGGACTTTATGATTTGAACAACAGACAGCCTATTGAAGGAGACACATACCAAGAATTTTAGTGATGTTGTGGATTGACTTCTTCTAATCTTTACTGTGCGTGTTTCTGGTGCGTAAAATCCCGTGCGTAAACGTTCACGCGACAGAACTGTCACGGCAAATTGACGAGGATTTCAATATGAATTAAGATACCTTTCTTTTTTTTTTTTTTTAATCTTTTTTACAACTTTTAGACAAGATTGACCACAGGTGTCATTTGAACAGCAGCTCTTATACCAGACTTTCATTTTGGATTGCCACATTTTTACTGATTTGAATGAAATGGAGCTGCGGACCCTCACCTGCAAGGGACCGAGGGGTTTTGGACCTAGTAATTCCCACCAAACAAGTAATGCTAGAAGCTGAAAGGATTCCGAAGCAGGGAGAACTGAATTTTTGAGACCTTCCAGCAGCGAATCAGCGGAGTATTCATGAATCAATATTTGAATTACTACAAGATGAGGCTGAGAGCATCGAGGTTAGGTTATCTGTAAGTATAGGAACAAAAGAACAAATGTAATTCTTCTTTAAATTGTATTTAATTAAGGGTGGCCAGGCCAGCTAACTTAATTTCATTTTTTCCCCAACAGGTTACTCCAGTTCACAGCGCTTTGCTTTTCCGCACAGGTAACATTTTTCACTTCAATATAACCGCTTGATAATTCAAATAGTGCGACTAACTCACTAAAATTAAACAGGTTATATAACGTATGTGGACACCATATAGGCTACGAACATTGCACGTCTGCACACGCCTGCAATGGTTTGCGATAATAATGAAAACATTTTATTAGGAGTGCAACGGCAATTGGCAAAAATTCAAACATCTTGAAAAGTGGCAAGATCCCACTTTGACAGGTGATTGTTAAAACATATGTGGACGGCTGTATTGAGGGCGGTGGGGGAGTCAAGAAGGGGGTGAAAGATCACTGCTGGTAAAGGAAAATAACGAACAGGGGAAATGTCATCCCCGAGGGTCCCCGAATGAATCCTTAAAGAAAAACGCAAACGCCACTGTCAAAAATAAAACAAATAAATTTGTAATAATAATAATAATAATAATAATAATAATAATAATTAGAATTGATCGCTTAAAACCATTTACAATGGTTGTCCACATGCAGTTACTGAACGTTAACAATGAAATCAATGCGTGTGCTTACTGTTGTCCTGCAGAACACAGTGCAGTCTCCTCCTAATTTCAAGCACCATGTCACCGAGCAGAGTCGGCTGTCGGACCGGATGAGCCGCCGCTTGACTCGAACCTACCAACTGTACAGTCGGACCAGCGGGAAACACGTCCAGGTGCTATCCAACAAGAGGATCAACGCTAACGGAGACGACGGAGCGGCGCACGGTAAATCACAACAAGCACACAAGCGTCCAAAATTGGAAAGAACTTAGAACAGCTACATTCATAGTGAACTACAAATAATTGCCCGACTCCACTCGCAGAATGTAGAGTTTAAATTCATGGCATGCTTTTTTTCAATTGTGTATAAGCACACCTGAGTTTAAAAGTGTCAACGATTTATTCATTTAATGGGTTTTGGCTTCGTCAGCTAAACATGAGATAGGCAAAAAAGTTATCATGTTAAAACTGTGAGGAAAAAAACAACACCATTTTTTGACACCCCTATGCAGGTATCTGTGGCTAGTCAGTATATGTGTAATTGCATCAATCATATTTGAAATAAAATATACCTGCAAAATTGACCTTTGTCACTATTATTAACTGTTGTATTATGTTTGATTATATCAGACCTTTCAAAGTCACTTGGAATGATGGTGTAAAGTCTTTTATGGCTTTTAAAAGTAAATCCACCATTTTAACAGAATCTCAGAAACACGGTGGTTGAAATCCAGCAGTGCGCAAACTGTATGTGGTGAAAAGCATTTCCATTATTGTCGTTTTTGGCTGCCTCTAGAAGAAAGTTGGACATAAGAGGACCAATGAGTGATTGCAACAGAAACTTGAAGTTAAGGCTCGTCATTTTTTTTACACGTTATTTTATGTGCTTGTGGTCTACTTTGAAGAACATGGAGGCAGACTCTCGTCGAAAGGAATATTGTACGTTGCAAAAGTCCTGACAATAAGCGGGTTAAGTTGTTTTTCCACCACAGCCTCCTTCCATCCAGTGAATGTCTGTTTTTTGGAGGCTCTTTAGATACATTTTGTTGTTTTTCCCGTAAGCTCCTTTTATACAAACAAGTGAAGTCGGTGTATAATTTCCTTGTGTCGTGTATTCTTTTGTCTTTTGGATTTCTCTACCCACAACACCTATAAGTGGGTGTCACTCTAAGTGGCCCAAATCTGCCAGCGGCGTTTTCCTTCCTCCCTCATTTGAAGTGCATCAAAGTACAGCATTTACTGACTTTGCCACATCATCCCAAAAGAGGGAATGTATGCCATATTTGTCATTCTGGTTCATTGGGCAGGATGCTTTCAAGTCTCCTTGACTGCCCTTTAATGGCATGACACATGACATCCTGCACGGCTCTTTTAGAGCTCATTCAGAGAAAAGACGACAGGTCATTGGTGTCACTGTAACATCACAATATTATTGCTTCTTCTTATTTGGTTTGTGTTTCCATGTGCAGCTAAGCTCGAGGTGGAGACAGACTCATTTGGGAGTCGTGTGCGGATCAGAGGGGTGAAGAGTGGATACTACATATGCATGAATAAGCGAGGGAAGCTGATTGGAAAGGTAAATGAAATGACAAAACTGGTGTGGCGCAAGCCACTTTGTGATGAAAAGTGTGACATGGTTTATTGGCTTGAAAAAAGAATGCAAACATATGGACAATCCAAAAAAATCTTAGTCCTGTTAAATCATTTGCGTCTGACTCAGACAGCGAATGGGTTTCTTCCGATAAAGGCATGGTGAGCAAAGTTTCTGTAATGCCAATGTAAGCTTTTAAGAGAGCATCTGTTAAAAAGCCACTGATGAGCAGCAAGCAGGTATTTGAAACTGCTGGTGTCTCTGGAGACCCCAATGCAATGCAGGGTCTTCCCAAAACGTGCAGTCATGCAGAAAGCTGTATTTCAGCCACACCTAACCACTGCTCAAAAGGAGACATTTTTGCAGTGGCCTCAGGAATACATCGAGACTATTTTCCAACTTTTTTTATTCACGGATCACTGCTAAAGATGGATGGAGATTGGCGGAAGGCCACATTGTTACAACAAGGCTGTGACATCAACAAAGGCTATGATGCGGAGACGTTTTGGTCGGGAATAATAGGGAGTCCAGGCTTGAGTTAGTTTCAAACTCAATATTTCCTATCATGGTATAAAAAGAGCCATACATTCAAATAATTCTCATGCAAGAGAATGCGCCACCCCAAGCTGCAAAATGCTATTGAAGCTCTAGCTGAAAATTGGTATGCAGGGCAAACTCTCTTGGTTTGGCTGGATGAGAGTTGTTAATTAAGGTCAGTTTGAAGACGGGCTCCGAAGTTGCTGTAACTTGATCTTCACGTAATGAAAGGAATGTGACAGATTTTTTTGTTTTGTTTTTGCATTCAAAATATCATTTGGAACACGTCACGTGTGCAAAGGTTTGCCCAGCACTTATTTCTAGGCAGATTTTGGAAGGCTCAATCATAAGTGAGGTATTTATGAGAGACAGAAGGGAAAATGTGCATCTTCCAGCCACACCCACTGAGCTGTTTTGAATAAGAAACTATCAGACAGAAACCGGAATTTGGACAGTCTTACTCCAAATACAGCAACTAGGAGACAACTTCATGTATTCACATTTCAATCACTACTGTGTATCAAATTTAGAGTAGCCTATAAGCCTACTAGTAAAAAAAAAAATAAAAAAAAGAAAGAAACCAAGACTACGGGATCTGCCTCAAATACACAATAAATGTTCGCCCGCATATTCACGGCTATAAAATTAAAGTATTGCTTTGGTGCCATCTTGTGGCATCTTGGTCCCAAGGTATGAATGTCAATATGAATTAAGGAGCTTTGTTTAGACAAAAGTAGTGCTTTGGCAGCATCTTGTGGCATCTGTAAGCAATTCTAAAGCTTTTGGGGGGCATAAATGATGTGCGGATTTTGACTATATATGTCAGGGCTCTGTCCCTTTATTACACAAATAGCAAGGGGGACACTTGAAGTTTTGAATAGGAAGTCAACCCAAACATTTTTTTTTCAAGAATATGTTCTTGCAGGCCCACTAGTTGAAACAGGGCATTCTGCTTGATATTGCGTTCGTACGGTATGAGTTAAGCAGCAAAATCCACCCATTTTTCGCCATCTCAGGGGGCGGCCATTTTGTCACTTCTGTCGACTGAAAATGACATCACAGTTACTCAGTGCTCAGGTAACGACCAATCACAGCTCACCGGTTTTCTGAAGCTGAGCCATTATTGGTTGTTACCTGAGCCCTGAGCAGTTGTGATGTCATTTTCAGTCAACTGAAGTGACAAAATGGCCGCCCCCTGAGATGGCGAAAAATGGGTGGATTTTGCTACTTGAAGGGGTGGTCAACACAAACACATTTTTTCAAGAATATGTTCTATGCAAGCCCACTAGTTCAAACAGGGAATTCTGATAAATATTGCATTTGTGGAATAAGTGGTAATTGACTCGTTTTTAGCTATCTCTGGGGGCTGCCATTTTGTCTTCTGTCGACTAAAAATGACAACAAAACTGCTCACAATGACCAATCATGGCTCAGATTCAGAAAACAGGTCAGCCGTGATTGGTCGTTGTGACAGAAGACAAAATGGCCGCCCCCGGAGATGGCTAAAAACGAGAGCATTTTGCTGCTTTACTTATATTTCACAAACACAAAATTAATCAGAATGCCGTGTTTCAACTAGCGGGCCTGCTGGGAACATATTTTTGAAAAAAAAAAATGTTTGGGTTGACTTCCGCATTTAAAGCTTTTTAATAGCACTTATTCCACAAACACAGTATTTATCAGAATGCCCTGTTCCAACTAGTGGGCCTGCATAGAACATATTATTGAACCAACTGTTTGGGTTGACTTCCCCTAATTTAACAACTTCAAACTAAGTATTTTCATTGTAAGATGGAATAAGTGTTTCCATTTTCTGTGCCAAACTACATCTGCATCATGCATCTTCTCTCCTTTTTTCTCAGAAGAAGGGAAGTGGCAAAGATTGTATCTTTACCGAGATTGTTCTGGAGAATAACTACACAGCGCTCCAGAACGCCAAATACGAGGGCTGGTACATGGCGTTCACACGCAATGGTCGTCCAAGGAAGGCCTCAAAGACCAAGCAGCACCAGAGAGAAGCCCACTTCATGAAGCGGCTACCTAGGGGTCACTTGCTGAGTGAGAGAAGACCATTTGATGTCCTGCCGCTCTCCGTTCTTCCTTTAAGCAAGCGGACTAAACATTCCCATCAGCAGCGCTCAGTGGGCCGCTGAGGGCCGACAATGTGGACAAACCATCATGGACAAACCGCTATGAGAGGGGGAAAACCACACTTCACCTTACACAGTCAAATGCCACTTTATCTCTCATTTTGTGGACTGACTCTGTCATTCTTTCCTCTGGATTTTCTGTACACATTGACTGTCTAATATGATCATGATTTCCAATTTAGTGAGAAGATGTTGGATATGAATTTTCTCATTAAATCAGTGGGAAATTGAATTGATAGGAAGAGGTTGCTTGGTTCGAAGTTCAGTGGTAAAGAATGTTGAAAGTACAATGAAGCTAAACAAGGCAGCTATCTCTGTTTTTACTGTTGTGGTTAAAGCATCTGAGTTTCAGTTGACATCTAATTTCCGTGAGGCGCTAATTTTGGAATTTTTCAACATCTATGAATATATTTTTACTGTAAAAATGTAAATTACATCAAATGGATATTTATTGTAGAGTGTATATTAAAACCACTAAAGAATCCACTCAAAAGCACCTTGGCTTGGCTTTTCCCTCGTGAGTGTTTTGGAATCGAATGAACGTTTGCCGCCCCCCAAAAACCGTTGTCTCCCCCCTTCAAGTTGGAGACCCAGATAACTGAGGGGCAATATCTGTGACAGGCCACAGAGTTGAATGTGCTCAGCAAGTGAGACTTGGACCTGAATGGTTGGAGCTACGCATTAAAAGCGATGAGGTCAGCCCACCATTTTGGCCCAAACAAAGGTTACCACCATGTAGTTGCATTTCTCACGATCGCACACCGTAACCTTCTGATCAAATGGGCCTTTGTGAAAGCTCATATAAAAGGGCATGTTATACAATAGTGGGTTCGAATAATAACACGAGGAGGGGTCAGTTATCAAAAAGAAGCCAGTCACACAGGGAGGGGGTGGAGGGCAGCCTGGGTGCAGAAAAAAAAAAAACATCAGGGCCTGTGTGGCGAAATGTGGCATGGGCTGAAAGAGGGCGAATGGCTGGGAAGAGGCATTGGGGAGTGAAAGGGAGGCAGAAAAGGGAAGCCTCTTCCCAGAAGCAGTTGAGCATGACCGTCAGAGGCCAAACGACAGGGAAGGAAGAAGACCCCGAACACAAGGACCTAGCTGCATGCGCTCACAATGCATGAGCTGGATGCTCAATTTGGTTGCTCCTGTTTGGGCGCACTCTGAACTTGGAAGACTGGAATGTCCTCAAGTTTTCTAGGGAATTGATGACAACTGTGTGCTCGTAGTGTACTATAAGAGGACAGCTTCGCGACACTAACGGAATTAGATTCAATAAGCATCCATGTCTGTTAAGCGATTGCCAATAGCAATCCGTCACATGGCGTGCAAAAAAGTGCTTAACAATTGAGAAGGGTCATTATTGCTAGATTACTGTTGCACAATAAACACAATAGTTAGAGAAGCCAATGGGTTTAAATGTCTATGGATAGAATTCTCAACTGAAACATCCATCCATTATCGATACCGCTTATCCTCACAAGGGTCGCGGGGACCGCTGGAACCTATCCCAGCTGTCATCGGCCAGTAGGCGGGATACACCCTGAACTGGTTGCCAGCCGATCGCAGGACACACAGAGACAAACAAGCATTCACACTCACAATCACACCTAGGGGCAATTTAGAGTGTCCGATCAACCAACCATGCATGTTTTTGGAATGCGGGAGGAATCCGGAGTACCCGGAGAAAACCCACGCAGGCACGGGGAGAACATGCAAACTCCACACAGGAAGACCGGATTCGATCCCACAACCGCACTGTGAGGCGGAGGTGCTAACCTACACCGTCGAACACCGTGCTGCACCAACAGAAACATCTCATATTTATGTACTATTTCCCTTTGGAGGAGAAAACAAAGATAAACACTTTATCTCAGACATAATAAAGCACTACATTGGCTTCATAATTGGATGGTTTTTTTGTTTTGTTTTGTCACTGTGCCTGCTTGAACTCCATGCAGTGACAAGATCCAAAACATCGGCAAGCCTTGTAGCAAGTTACTCCACGAACACAGCCAACATGCTGTGCTGAAAACATTAATAATAAGCGAATGTTTCAAAGGGGGTTTGGCTTGGAACATATTGTTATTTTAGCATTTTTATATGTCTTTTATTTGTTGAAATTTTTTTGTCCCCCAACAATAATCTAAAAAATGTGGAATGTTGCTTTTTATCTAAAAAAATAAATAAATAAAGGCAAATCCTTCCATGACACTTGTTGCTTTTATGGTTATTACTTTCAGCTTGTCTCATCAGGGGTCACCGCAGCCAGTCACGCGTACTATGTTTGGTACACTTTCTACAGAGGATGCCCTTGCTAAGGCAAGCCACACATTACTTGCCCGGGCTTGGGAACGGCCGTGACTACGTATTGCGGTAAAGGCAGGGAATGGAAACCCGTGCTGTACGCACGAAAGGCAGCATCATGTATCAAGTCCTTCCATAGCACAAATTCTACAAAAGCATAAAAGACAAGGAGTACGTTCTCTGTGCAGAAAACTTTATTGTGACGCACTAATGTAATTTTCTTCTTTAATTTCAAAGCATTTGTGGGAACGGCTAAATTATTACCAACTTATAGAAAAGGGTGGATGGATAAATAACATCAAAAAGCTTGTTTGGACAACCCTAAAAAGGCAGTTCCTTCAAATTAAAGGCCATAACTTGTCACCAAATAATATAGTAATTGCTTGGGAGAACTTCACTGTCAGAACATGCTGACAAAATATTTGGGCCACATACCAATTTGGAACAAAATCTTGTGTCTTGTTTCCTTCTCAACCCATATTTGTGTCAGTGATGTTGACAACATGGCCGAGGTCTCATGAAGCCTCAAGGGGGAAATGGAAACATTTCTACATGTACTGGCTACCTCGATCATCAACCCTCCACTAATGGCTTTCAGGGTGGCCCACGACACGCAAGGAACATGAAGGTATTCAGTTAACACAAATGGGACGTGCTCGTAACAGTGACCCTGGAACGAACAGGGATGGGCAATTGTGTGTTTTGAGTGCTTTACAAGGACATCAATGAAAGGAGGCCGGGGAGATTGTGACTCCCGTCAAGACCACAGTACGCCGGGTTTGAGAGTGAGGCAGAAAGCATGTAACATGAAGTTATATTAACAACATGTTCTGATCTCAACTTCCATCAATTTAGATGAGAAAAATGTTATTTGTGTAGGCTTTTCGGTGATTTGAATTTTAAAATACTGGTGCATTGGAAGCCATGACAACGAAACTATTTATTTACCATATGAAGTATTTATAAAAAACATATCAGGAGAGTCTAATCAAATATGAATCAGTACAAGTAAACATTGATATCAAAAATGACCAGAATGTGGCATTGTTTCTGTCCGTCAGAAGTCACTGAGTTTTGCAGTCGATGTCACCTTCACTCGTCCCCTTTAACTTCTTCAGCTCCTTCATCAGCTCCTGCTCGAGGGTTAAAATCTCTTTGGGTTTCTTGTACTGTACAAGAGTGACGACAGAGGAAAACGTCATTGGAGTCTTATCAAGCTCTACATTGCTCCATTGAATAAAGCTAAAACCTCAAAGATCTACTCTTTTGATATGAAACAACAGTATACACACAAGAGACCAATACAAAGAAAACTGTACAAATTGATAGAGAAGAAAGAATAAAAATGCTATACCACAGCACTATGATTCAGAAATCAATTCCAGACATGCTCGAGGATAGGGCTGGGAAAGGTGTGGCCGCTCCCATTTTTAAATCCAGCCCATGGAGCAGTCAGATTAGCAAGAGGCCTGCAATATTTGTTGCATTCATTTAGCTGACCCCCACCCACCCCCAAAAAAGATCAATGTTATGATAAATAATTGTAGTTTTATGTTATTATTGGAATTCAAACTTTTTTTCAGTTGCATTCATTCAGCCACTTTTCCCTAAGATTGATTAATTAAATGTATTGACACTTTAATATTTTGTCTTCATGTATCTCTCATTAATAAGTGGCTAACGTATTCACTGTAAATTTAAAAGGAAAAAAAATACTTTTTGCATACACATACACATAATTGCTTGATGTATTTATTGTCAAACATAAAAATAACCAAATAAAAAGACAATGCATATTCTGATAAATATACATTTTATTAAATAATTTGTTGATTAGTTACAAATACTGAATGCAAAAGAAAATAATGATCTTGTTTTATTTAGGAAAAAAATTATTTTACATATTATAAACACGGTAGCTAAGTGGTGGGCCCTACTGCTTTCTTGGTTTGAAACTTAATTTCTGATTTTCTGTGTCAAGTTTGCACATTTTCCCAGTGTGCGTATGTATGTCGAACACACTACCATGAACAGTAAGTAGGATCAATAGTCTTATCGATGAGAATGTCGTTGGTTTCTCGACCTATGCATCAACTGTGTGATTGGCTGGTGATCAGTCCAAGGCGTCCCCACCTTGAATAGACTACATTTTATAATCTGCACTTTTATAATCTGCACAGGATATGCATGATGCAGATATACAACTTGTAACGAAAAAGTATGACGTGGTATGAGTCAGGTCTTAATCAGAAGACTGTCTGGGAAACTGTACACTTACACTAACTATCAAAGTGTTGTTAGCATGAGTGAAGCTTAAGGCAGAGCTGTCCAGTGGAACTTGACTGCGATCCAAATCAGGAATACCAAACTTCTTGTAATACCTGGTTGTGCACAAAAGAAGACAGCTTTATGTACAGGCTCTAGACCAGTGATTCCCAACCAGTGTGCCTCGGCACATTCGTGTGCTGTGACAGATCATCAGGTGTGCCCTGAGAAATTATTATTATTTCACTTAATTGGTCCGGGGAAAAAAATACAACTATTGTATATTTGTTCAACTATCAGTACTAGCGACATATTCTATCAGGCAGAAGAATAAAATGCTCTTCCAATCAATGGCAAAAAGTACATATTAAACATGTGTATTCTTTTTTTGTGACTTTTTCGTTTGGCGGTGTCTTCTCTATTTGTTTTTAATGTAAATACATATCGGCTTGAAAAGGGTTGGGTAAACACTGGTATAGACTAATGCAGAGCAAACAGTGCCATCTATAGGAATAATAGTAGGATTACAACAAGTGGTAGTGTCAGAGTGTG
Organism: Filicampus tigris; assembly: GCF_054856515.1. NCBI lineage: Eukaryota > Metazoa > Chordata > Actinopteri > Syngnathiformes > Syngnathidae > Filicampus > Filicampus tigris. The sequence goes on from NC_141222.1 coordinate 9,406,368, forward strand.
CTCAAGCATAGTTACTTTTTGTTGGAAGTTTTTATGACAATACATCTTTCAGGTTCTTGCACTGAAACATTAAAGACATCTTTGGGGTAGGGAACGTTCCGGATTCTCCACTGAAAACTGCTCTTTGTATCTTTACGCATAAACACAGGCTGTGGAAATAAAAGGGATGTCTCTTCAGAATCATCCAGTGTGTGCACTATGCAAACCATCAAAAACACACGTTCCAACTGTAATGCAACATGTACGATTCAAGACTGTAGAGTGAAAACATACATTGGAGCAGTTCTCTTTCAGCATCTCAGCATCCAAAGAGGCGGCAGGACAAATGAGCGGCTCCCCAACTTCTACCTGCCATTGACCTTGCGCTCCAAGTGTGTTTTTGTGACGCCACTTTCGCACTGCAAAGCACGAAATATTTCACAAAATATAACCTCTCATGGTCAAAAATCATGGCTAGTGGATGATGCGTACTGTGCACTGCTTACCAACAAGTTCATCTGTTCTCAAGTCATACTCTTCCGCCATTTCTTTTCCATCGCCAAAGAGGTAGTGGATCTTCCTTTTCCCTAATGTTTTGGAATGGCACAACATGAAAAGCAGATGGGCATAATCATTTCAGTGCTTGGTACTCATAACAATATTCACTCCTTAGCCATCAATACAGACAGCTTCCATCAATGTTCTATCCTGCTTGTCCTCACTAGGTTGCAGGTGAACTGGAGCCTAGCCCAACAGACAATGGTCGAGAGACAACCCTTAACTGATTGACAGCCAATCGCAGGGTACATATAAACCAACAGCCATTGCCACTCCATATTTACATCTACGGCCAATTTAGTCTGCAGTGAACCAAACATGCACGTTATTAGAATGTGGGAGGAAGGCAGAGAACCAGATGAGAATCCACGCAAGCACATGGGGAAACATGCAAACTCCAACAAGAAGGAGCCGAGATTCAAACCGTGAACCTTAGCACTATGAAGCAGATGCGCTAACCACTACTCAATTGTACTGCCTACGTATAACACGACATTAGAAATTAATTGTTCAACCACCCAAGCAGTCCTCTCTGTCAGTCACAAACGTTGGTCTTTAAAACATGTTTGAAATTTTATGTTAGTTATTACCAGGTCCTTTGTAATAAGCAATATCTTCGAAGAGTCTGAAGCAACAAGAAATAACGGCTGCATGGGCAGAATTTGACGAGTAGACCTATTGTTTAAAAATGGCGTGTAACAATGTTGATGATGATTACGGTGGTTCTTCTTATTTATTGTATAATGTGTTCTGTTCTTTTTACAATAGCGTGTGATTTGCAAACAGGGTTTGTGGGTTTACCTTTTTAAAACTTCTCACGTACACAAACATTGGAATGGGTGAAAATACAGTAGTGAAGGTCTGGTCAACCGTTGACACCGAAAACGCAATTGAAATTCTAGAAAAATGTTGTCATGTACACTCACCATCGTGAATCAAAGCAGTTTTTTTTGACGATTTTAGGTTGTCGATCCAGCTTTGCACGGCCATGTTTGTGTTGTGCATGCGCAGCGACACTTCCGGAATCATACCGTAACCACGGCAACTTCCATTAAAGTACGCAAAACGAAATCGGAGCTGCTTTTATGAAAAATGAGTCCAGTATAAACTTATTTTTAACAATATAAATCTTCATACTTCATACGTATATGAAAGTTTGTTGTCAGAGCACTCGTGCATGTCATCAGACTATCTGCATATTTTCTGACAGGTACCTATTATATGTTTTAACGCGAGGAAAAAAAAATATCACTGACAAGAACACACAATCGATACCTTTAAAAAATATTTGGAGAAAAAAAACGCATTAAAAGAACAGTGCTATACAAATTAACCGGAAGTGTTTGATGATCAACTTTTTTTTCTTCTGCAGAAACAGTAAATCTCAACATTTCCAAATGCTTGAAAAAAAATACAACAAAGCATACAGTCACAATAGACAATTATGCATCGATTATAGCATTTTGAACGGGAAAAAAGGATGAGGGAACAAAATGCAAATCAGTGATTCAACAAATAAACCGGAAGTGTTTGCCGTTGCGAATTGTTCCTTCCGTAGAATATTGTAAACAGAAACATTCCTAAATATAAAATATTATATATATATATATATATTTCTCGATTATATCATTTAACTAAAAAAAAGGTGGGGCAACAAAAATGCAAATCGGGGATAAAACAAATTAACGGGAAGCGTTTGTTTTCAGTATTTTTTTTTTTTTTTAACCAGGAAGCGGTTCCTAGTGGAGAGGGGTAGTAAGGTAAGCGTAAAACATTGCAAATCATGTTTTAAAATGTTTTAAAATGCTACGGACACATTAAATATACATCAAGCATATACATGGGTTGCCGGAGTTAATAACTACACTGACACATTCCGAATACGAACCTTTGTTTCTGCGTCCTCAGTTAGCCAGAATGTGTATAATGTCAATATGTTTGAATCAGTTTCGTTAAAACAAAGTATTGCAGACTGCTAACATAATATCGTCCATATATGTTGCATTTGAAGTACAGTGCATTCACAGTGGATTATTTAGCACTACGAGTTTGCATATGCTTCTAGTGACGAGTCCGGTAAAGTTAGCACCAGATTGGCACATTCGGAGTTGTGTTGTAATAACGCAGCATTATTAAAACACAAACAATGCTTCTCTCTAACCACTGTGATGTAGCCAACGAGCTACAAGCTGATATGAGTTATTGAACGGACAACTCCGAACGTGCCAATCTGGTGCTAACTTTACCTAACTCTAGTGACGGCAGGGCCAGTGAAATTGCAATACAATACAATACAACTTTATTTATACTGTATAGCGCATTTCATAACAGCTACAGCTGTAACAAAGCACTTTACATTACAATAACAACATGGCAATAATATAACAAGTGAAAGCAATACATTGAAATACAAATTACTATATACAGCAGACACCGGAAAACAGCAGAAAACTGTCAGTCTCAAGTCGGATCAAAAGCCAAAGAATAGAAATGTGTCTTCATACGGGTTTTAAAAATGGACAGAGAGGGGGCTTGCCTAACATTAATGGAAGGTCACGCATTCCAAAGGGAAGGACCATCAACAGAAAAGGCTCGATCCCCTCTGAGGCACCGCTTAGTCCTCAGCACCTCAAGTAGCGCCTGGTCCGCAAACCTGAGGCACCGGGAAGGTGAGTAGGAGTGGAGGAGCTCGGAGAGGTACGCCGGGGCACAGCCATTTTTTAAGATAAGTGTGTGTTAACTTAAATGTTTCTTGTTTTCTCCTTGCACAGTCTTGGGAGATTGTGTAGAAACCTTTTGAAACAGGTTTCTTAATCATGTTCTTCGTCCGTTTGCGGCCGAAGTTAAATTTTCATATTGCAAAGACATTGTGGACATTGAAATTGTAAACCTGATAGATAGATAGATAGATAGATAGATAGATAGATAGATAGATAGATAGATAGATAGATAGATAGATAGATAGATAGATAGAAAGGGGCATGGTATGGTACGATGAGTTTTGTACGTTTTCTATATTTGACATGAATTTAATTTGATGGGATGGGATGGATGGAATAAGTGGTGCTCCGATCGCTTTGCCTGATCGTGTTTGGCCGAGTTCCGTGGAAAAGTACGTGATCGGTATATGTCGATCAATGCCTTTCATTGCCGAACACAAAAATCGATCACCTGCAGCTCGTACTTTGCAGCCTGCAGCCAACTACAGACCAGCCTGTGTTCAGTGCAGCATCTCCTCCCATTTAGACAAGCCCCCTCGCCGTCCATTTTTAAAACTAGTCTTAAATGGATGGAGTTATGTTTACTGTTTCTATGTTATTAATTAATTATTTATTTTTTACTGTCTTTTTTATTGTATGACACGTTTTTACTCCATGTACAGCACTTTGTGTGCAGCAATGGTTGTTTTAAAGTTCTCTAAATAAAGTTGAGTTGAGTTTAAATAAAGGGAGGGATATTTGGATAGAAAGATTTTATTTTAATTTGATTCATCAATTAATCTAACAAAAATAATTGACATATTAAAAGATGATTAAAATAATAATTAGTGAGCAGCTCTAAAATGAAAAAAAGTGCAGCTAATCCATGTGATCGGTATTGGAATCGGAATTGGCCGGAACAACCCAAATAGCAATGTGTGTCTGTTAAATTTTGTAAAAAAAAATAAAATAATGATAATATAATAGTTTTGATGACTGCCCTATGTTTATAGAAAAATCTGAACGCTTCATATATTAAAGCATTTTTTGATATTCAGCTGGATCTTGTCTGCACTTGTAATTTACATTTACTTGGCAGGCCCCTGGCTTGCCCTTTTCACTGATCAAGATGGAACCGTGTCACGGGATCATGAAAGCTTTCCCCAAGGTTAAAAGGGCCCGAGTGTCTCAAGGAAAGGATTCTCCTCCTTTAAAGATGAAATCTGATGAATTTGGTGTCACAGGTTCGTATTTTTTGTTTTGGTTCCAAGTGATATCATACTCCACGTTTCATTTTGTTCTTTTTGTCTCCCTTTTTTAAGGAAGTACCTTTAATGGTATCTCAGTGTACATCCTGCCTGCGGGAATAGGAAATGCAAGATGTCAAATCTTCCAAAGACAAATTCAACAGAACGGAGGCCAGACAGAGCGGTCTCTAAGTGATGCTGTCACTCATGTTGTTGTTGATGACAACATGGAGTGTGACAGAGCTCTGCGTCTCATCAAGGTGGATGCAATGCCTTCTGGGGTCTATCTAGTGAAATGCAGTTGGTTAAGCTCGTGTATCAGTGAGAAACAACTCCTGGATGAGTCGAGCTACAGTCTTTTACCAAAGAGGTAATGCCTATCATCGCTTTGTCTGTTGTGGTTAAAATCTCAGCGAATGTAGATTTACATCCGTTTACCCCTTATTGTCTACAGTCTATCTATATTAGTATAGACGCTCTGGTTTATTGGTAGTGTTGTGTTCTCTACCTTACAGAGGTGCCCGTTTTGACTTAGATGTTATCTTGGTCCTTGGTTATTGTCAGTTGCCTCTCTTCTTAGGGATTCGGAAACTCAACAAGAAAAAGACTTGTTGAATGACAAATCTGCAATTGAAATGACTCCCAAGCCAGAGTGTGATGAAAACAAGCAAGGGGAGACATCAGACATGGTCAGTGGCTAGTACATTTGTTGAAAAGTCTTATGAGTAACATGTTCCAAGTTCACCATTGTCCAAGAAAATATAGTCATAGTCAGAAAGGACAACTCCTTATCATAACCATGCCATCTATTTCAGAGTGTATCAGACAAAGAAGAAGTGCGAGGAGAAGATGACGGAGTCAGTCAGAGTCACCTGGAAGCTCTCATCACAGGCCAGCGCCCCAAAGAAGAAGCCACTGGGCTCAGCCTCGAACCTAATCGAGACACCTCCACTCGCACGGCGGTCTCAGGAAAGTGGGTCTGTGCACAGTCTTCTCAGTCCAAAAGTAAAAACTTCAACAAACACATCACCGACAAATTAGAACTACTGGCCAAGGCTTATACACACCAGGGAGACAAGTGGAGGGCATTGGGATACTCCAAAGCAGTCAATGCACTGAAGAGCTATCACAAGCCAGTTACATCGTATCAGGTAAGCTAACGGAGAAGCAAGAGATGCAATGATCCCCTCAATTTCTCATTTGCTTTTTTTCTCTGTTTCAGGAGGCATGTCTCATCCCGGGAATTGGCAAACGCATGGCAGACAAAATTGATGAGATCATGGAAAGTGGTCATCTGCGCAAGCTAGATCACATTGGAGAGGCTGTGCCAATATTGGAGCTTTTCACTAATATTTGGGGTGCAGGAGCGAAGACAGCACATCTTTGGTACCAACAGGTGAAACACCCACTCTCCATTCTCTATCCATCTTATTATGTCACAGGCAAGGCTGCAGCCTGGGTCACAGGCGAAGCTGTAGCCTGGAGAAAACTACATGCAAACTCCACGCAGAAAGGAGCTATGATTTAAGACCTGAACGTCCTTGCTGTGAAGCAACGGTGCACTCATCCACTGTCTGCAACCATTCACACAACATGATTTTGATGGGGGAAAAAGTATACAAGTCATAAGTATGTTATGAAGATGATCACTTTTACACATAAAATGAAAACTAGGCATGACCAAATAAAAGGCTTGAAATAAGAACAAAGCCATTGTACCGCTTGAGCGAGGCCCGAAACTTTAGCCTGAGAGTTTCTCTTGTAGTAGTTTCATAATAGTAATGTTGATGGATTGTAATACTTTTAGAAGAATCACTGTTGTCTTGGATTTTGTTTTCTTATTTATCAGGGATTCCGCACTTTGGAGGACATCCGCACAAAAGCCCACTTGAGCAGCTGTCAGAAAATAGGACTCAAGCACTACAATGACTTCCTAGACAGAATGCCCAGGGAAGAAGCTGCAGCCATTGAGAAAGTGGTAAATATATCTTCATTTGGCTCTGGCAACATTTAGCATTATGGGATGCTTCCCACACAGAATCAACCCGCCCTCCAAAATCTGGTTGTGTTGGTGTTTCACCAAGTACTGGTTCAGAAAAGACATGATACCAGCATTTTTAAGTACCGGTATTTGACAAAAAAAAATGCAGCGAAGCAGTTCAACTTTGTGTCAGAAGGGCCACGGTGCTCAGCAGGTTGGTGCAGCACAAATACAGAGACACAGACAGACGGGACTGCAAACTCTCGTGCGCTTGCAGACATTAAATTCCTCGTGAGGAGACGAGACGCACGCAGTGTTGTCTGGTCTTACTTTGCCTACATGTCCGATAGGCAGAGGGCAATGAACAGACAAAAAGACAAAGTCTGTCTGCAAGTTCTGAAACTACATGCTAACTAAAGAGCTCGCTAATGACTGGACCGCCGGCCATGTTGAATTCTGTCACAAATTCAAAGAGCTGTGGGTTAATTTGTGACACATTTCAAACACTCCCTTTCATGTCAAACGTGAGGTAATTCTTTTCCATTCGGTCCCATTAGATGACGCACTGTTTGTATAGTGACGTATGACACACAGCCACCCAGTTCCATTGCATGATAGCGATTGACACATACTGTCTGTGGATCTGAATTGGGGTGCGGGTAGTAATGATTTTTTTTCTGTATTATCTATCGCCATGGCATCAATAGCACCGTTCACCCCCCAGGATCATCAGTTGCCCATGCTCCAGGAAATAAATACAAAGCTCTATGGATTGTGTTGACTTAAAAAAAAAAACTAGTTTGGCCTTGGTAGAGGTCTATGATAAACTCACTCACTGCCATTGATGAATTTACTTGCCTTTTCGCAGTCCAGCCATTCAATCCGAGGAATTTATTTATATTTTTTTCAAATTTTTTTTAAACATTAGGGTAAAAGAGGTTCTGAAAATGTCTGACAGTGAATGAGTAAAAAGTATTCAAGTTATTTATGTTCATGATAGCATTGCTAAAACACCAAATCTTTTAATGGCCTAAGACATTTGTATTGTACTGGATATACTGCATAAAATGTTCAGCAGTGTTTAAACATGTTATATGATTTGGTTTCAGTTGTTCTAAAGTGTTTAAAACCGTTAAGATGTATTTATTTTATCAAAACAATTCTAATTTGTATTCTTGTTTTCTGAATTAATACAAATAAAAAAAATTGTAAGGGTTTTCTTTTTAGCTGTTTTAACTGTTATTCTACTGTGTTTTACCCGGTATTCATTCACTCAATTTTTTTTTTTCCAGAGTATTGTTTATGTATTGGTTTCAAGGTACTATATGCATGAAGAGTCAAGGTCAACATTTTGTTATCCTGACAACATTACAAAAGATTGAAAAAATGGCTTCAGCTTCTCTTCTCTTGTTAATGTGGAGAGCAGGCCACACAGAGGAGAATCCCAAAAGGGGAACATCTTAAAACCTACATCTTAAATATGCTCGATACTTGACTCCTTCAAAGCACTGAATATTGAGTATAATGAATTTTCCTCCAGAGCTGAAAAAAATGAGATACCGTAGTCTAAAACATGTACACACCCTGGGACATGCTAATGTCATACGGTATGTGCTAATTCAGCATTCTCAGTCTCTTTTAATCAATTTAGGGAGGCATTGAAAATGTTATTATTATTATTATTATATATGTGTGATTTTCCTCATTTTTAATATTGTGTATGCATTTATCATGACTTATTTGTAAATATTCAGTTCTGCTTGTGAAGTGTTGAATGTGATTTTGTGTATCAGCGGCCACGCATATTTATTTTTGACATATGTCACACGCTGTTTCAAGATATTCACACAATTGGTTTACGAATATGTATATGAGTGAATGTGAGGCTTTGTAAAGTGCAAAAAAAGAGTAGAAAAGGAAAAGCTGGACTCTGATTGTCTGCTGTCACACACATTTCCGAGGTATCTGATCGATTGCTGACGCTCACAGCTCACATCTGGTCACTGTAATATCGCAATTCTTGGTCATGGGGTTATATATACTCTGCAATTTTTTTAATTTTAATTTTTTGGCATTTGTGTCTCTGTGCAGCCCAGTACCAAGTGTATCGGTCCGCGGACCAGTGGTTGAGGACCACTGTTATTGATGACATGCACTATTTATTTATGGTTATGTGCAGGTGAGGCATGCTGCCCAAGCAATTGATCCTGGCCTGTTGGCAATGGCATGTGGCTCGTACCGCAGAGGGAAGAGCACGTGTGGAGATGTTGATGTCCTTATTTCACATCCTGATGGAAAATCCCACAAGGGTGTCTTCAGCAAAGTGCTCCAGAGCCTCCATGACACTGGTAAGCTCTGCCAGAATGACAAAGTATTTCGTAGAGAGTTTTGTCATCCATAGGTACTTAAATTAATATTTTATTTACTATTTCCTCAGGCTTTTTGACAGATGATCTAGTGAGTCACGAGGAGAATGGAGAGCAGAAAAAATACATGGGTGTATGCCGCCTGCCAGGACCAGACCGCCGCCATCGCAGGCTGGATGTCATTGTGGTGCCTTACAATGAATTTGCTTGTGCTCTTGCGTACTTCACCGGCTCGGCACACTTCAACCGCTCCATGAGGGCCCTGGCAAAGACAAAGAACATGAGCCTGTCAGAGCATTCGCTAAACCAAAGTGTGGTGCGTCAAGGTAGTGCCAAGGTGTATGCTGGCACTCCCCTGCATACACCTACGGAGAGCGATATTTTTAATCTTTTAGGTATACCATACAGAGAGCCTTGTGAAAGGGACTGGTGACGGTTTGTAATCGCCATGCTTTGTTCTTTTTTAAATTTACTGTTCACACCAGACTAACTTGAATGTTGATTTTATTCGACAGTTCAAAGGGAGCGCCTCCCATGAAACGTTTTATGAACTACATAGAGCAGTGGCCCCCAACCACCGGGTACCGGGCCGCGCCAACCCCTCCTCCGGAAGCCAAGTTGTCTCCCCCACGTAACACTAATATCAAATGCACAAGCTAGCATCTCCGTCGCTTAACGCTAATATTAAATGTACAAGCTAGCAAATGAGTAAAAGAAATAAACGCATTGGGCACCACTCACAAAAACCACACCCAACTCTACCCCCACATCCCCTACTGATGGTGAATAGTTACAGAGCCGGCCCGAGAACGGTATGGACGTGTATAAACTGGTCCGTGGCAGAAAAAAGGTTGGGGACCACTGACAGAGTATACAATAATGTACAAATGTTATATACTAAATTCACAAGCTCAGTATATACCGGTAATGGCTTCATAAACATGCAAATAAAATATTTAATTATGCTTTTATATGCACACTATTTTTGTGAGATGATACAATAAAATGCCAAGCATTTTGCTGCCACTCAAAATGGAACAAGTAATCATGAAAGCTTTCACTAATAAAATCTATTCAACAATGGGTGTAATGTTTTACACTTACTGTACACCCGATAGGAAATTCATAAATGAACGTTGCCGCTGCATACATCCATAAAGACTACGGTGGGGGCAACATCATTCCGTGGAGATGCTTTTCTTTAGAGACAGGGAAGCTGGTCAAAGATGATGGGAAGTGGGTGGTGCCAAATACTGGGCAATCCTGGAAGAGGCTGCAGTAGAGACTGGGAAGGAAGACAATGACCCTAAACATAAAGCCAGAGCTGCAATGGAATCAAAGAAGAATCATGTTTTTAAATGGCCCAGTCAAAGTTCAGACATAAATCCCAATGAGCATCTGGAAGAATGGGGTGTTTTATGAAGAAGAAATAGCAAGCATCTGGTAAGAAATACCCCAAAAGACTTGCAACTTTAATTGTGATGACAGGTGGCTCTACAAAATATTGACGCAGGGGGACTGAATATAAATACACACCATATTTTTCAGAATTGTATTTGTTTAAAACTTTGAAAACTAAGTATAATTTCCATTCCACTTACAATTATGTGCTACGTTGTGTTGGTCAACCACCTATAATTTCAAACAACAACAACAAATGAGTTTGTGGTTGTAAGGTACCAAAAAGTTCAAGGGATCGTATGAATCATTTTTCAGGGCACTGCACATACTCACAGAGGAAAAGAAATGCATAATCAATCACATTTTATTTATATAGCACTTTTCATACATAAAAATGCAACTCAAAGTGCTTTAAAACATTCAAAGCAAAACATAGAATTATCTTCAATCAAAAGAAAAGATAAATTATTTAAAAGTTGTTGAAAGCCAAACTAAAAAGGTGTGTCTTGAGCTTCCTCTTAAAAATATCAACAGTCTCTGCAGACCTGACATCCTCTGGCAGGCTATTCCAAAGGTGAGGACCAAAATGGCTGAATGCAGCCTCGCCATGCATTTTGGTCCTCACCCTTGGAATAAATAAAAGGCCGGCGCCAGAGGACCTCAGGATCCGCGAGGGCTGGTATGATAAAAGCAAATCAGATAAATAAGATGGCCCAAGACCATTAACACATTTATAAACTAATAAAAGTACTTTAAAATCGATCCTGAAACACACAGGGAGCCAATGCAGCAATTTCAAAACTGGCGTAATGTGCTCCCGCCCTCTGGTTCTCGTCAGCACCCGAGCGGCTGAATTCTGCAGTAGTTGCAGTGGTGAAATGCTCTTTTTCGGGAGGCCAGAGAGCAGGGCATTACAGTAATCTAAACGACAGGAAATAAAGGCATGCATCAGCACTTCCGTGTTAGCCTGAGAGAGAAACGGGCGGACTCTGGCGATATTCTTAAGGTGATAAAAACCAATCTTGGTTACATTTTTAATATGAGGAATAAAACTGAGCTCAGAGTCAAAAATGACGCCAAGGTTCTTCACACAGTGTGAGGGATTAAAAATGTGTAGTTTTGGTAAAAGCTTCTCTCTCTGACCTTCGGGACCGATAACTAAGACCTGAGAGACATGTTTCGGATCTCAAACATGTGTCATACTTCTTCTGGACAACAATGACATTGGTGAGATACCAAGATGAGATTAAGTTGTGTTGCTTCTGTGTCTCATCTTTTTCTCATTTTTTTTTCTTGTGTGTCTATCGTTCGCAAGCAGAGAAATCTCTATTCAATATACGTACTGTCGTGATCTGTGTTTGTGTGAACGCGTGTCTGTGTGTGCACATGCAGAAGACTTTTATTACTCCATAGTATCTCCACTAGTGTTCATTTTCTCCTCATATTATGTGTTATTCTCAAGTTTGGCACATTCTATATGTCTCTTTGTGAATTTTAGGATAAACACGTGAAGATAAAATAGAGAGTAAGATCAAGCTATGAATGAAATCCAAATGACATCAAATCAGAACTGTCTCCAATTGAAAATATTTGGTGCATTATGCAGCAGCTACAACAATTACTGTCCTCAGTTTCCAAACGCTTATTAAAGAGGGGAAATCAACCCAAAAATATTTTTTTCAAGAATGTGTTCCCAGCAGGCCCACTAGTTGAAATACAGCATTCTGATTAATATTGCGTTTGTGGGATATGAGTTACGCAGCAAAATCCACCTGTGTTTAGCCATCTCAGGGTTGCAGCCATTTTGTAACTTCTGTCGACTGAAAATGACCTCACAACTGCTCAGGGCTCAGGTAACGACCAATCACGGCTCAGCTTCAGAAAACAGGTGAGCTGTGATTGGTCATTACCTGAGCCCTGAGCAGTTGTGAGGTCATTTTCAGTCGACATAATTGACAAAATGGCCACCCCCGGAGATGGCTAAAACGAGTTCCACAAACGTAATATTTATCAGAATGCCTTGTTTCAACTAGTGGGCTTGCACAGAACATATTCTTGGAGGAAATATGTTTCGGGTTGACTTCTCTTTAAGTGTTGTTGTATTTTTATGTTTTACACAATGTTGGTGTTTGTAAATTATTAGGGGACTTATCAGCAGTAGATATACATAAATATATCTAAGAAGCTTTAACAGTAGAGTCATCTACAGGGGGGCTAAAACAAGAAAAGCATGGGGTGATTCGGCCACACAGCCTGTAAATTCTCTCTAAAATTGTACTGCAGGAGCCCCGCAGGGAAGAAGGTTTAGCTGATTCAATGAGTCTGTCCCTATCAGAACACTGGTTTTCTGGATCTTTGTCTTTGCAGTCTTGCTCTTGCAAGTTGCTCATCATGCTGCAAGCTGTGCTGAAATAGTCACTGCACTTGTGGAGAGGGTCTTTGCTCAGGTGATCCATTGTAATGAATGGCTGCTGCAAAGCCTGATGGGGTGAAATCCTCTGGCCCCCGTCGAGATGTAGCATCCATTTCAAAAGCTCCACAAATGCTCTCCGGTCATCCACCTCCACCATCTCAGCCCGTACAGGATAAAAGGTGATGAGGGCGTCCAGACAGCTGGGTGGTTCAATGAAGCCGCTCCACTCAAGAGGTGTAATATGGTTGACTGCTTCGTACTCTTCCGGTGTCCTCAGTTTGTAGTGTAGACCTTCACTGGCTTCCTCCTTAGTGAAGAAGCGTTTGGTATATTTCCCAGCACGGAGCAGGTGCTCCTCTGGCTGACCCAGAACGTCCACCATACACTTCATCATCTGGTATTCACAGTCAACAGGGAAGAGGTTGTCAGCAATGTAAAGGAACACCAGGACGCAGCCGACGCCCCAAACGTCGACAGCCTCAGTAAAGGGAAGGCCCAGGGCAGCTTCTGGAGCTCGGTAACCTTTAGGCTGTATCTTCATCCCGGGATGGACACTGGAGACAACCTGAGCTAGACCAAAGTCTATTAACTTGACCCTGAGGGGACAGTCCTGCTTGTTGACACACATGATGTTGTCAGGTTTGATGTCCGAGTGTAAGATGCCAAGGCGCTTAAGAGCATCCAAGGCCACCAGCAGCTGTTTGGCAACCGAGCGGATTTCACTCAGAGACATCGGCTCCCAATCTCGTCCTATGAGCAAGTCGAACAGGTGACAGTCGAGCATCTCAAAAACCAGACAGTTATGACCCATGTATTCAAACCTCTCAAAGAATTTAATGATATTGGCATGGTCTGGGTTCAAGTCACTGACCATCTTCAGCATGGCTATCTCCTTCTCGGTATCCCTGATAAAAGAAGCACCCCTCTTAATGATCTTTACTGCCACTGTGTCCATGGTGGCCTTTTTTAGGCACTTGGCCACTTTTCCAAAGCGACCTTCACCCACAAACTCCAGGATGGTGTACAGTGAGGAGCCACTGTTTAATGTCTGGCCTGTCAGGACGTCACATGTTATCAGCAGCACTGAGGAGAGACACATGCAAAGAATACATAGTCATATTACTGTCCAGAATAAATGTACAAGTAACAAAATAATAATAATAATAAATCAATCTAAACACACATTTGAATGTTACGAGATGTCACACTAGTATTTATTAATCAAATTGCATAACGAATATTAAAAGATAATGCCTTTATTTATTTATTTAGATTTCACTATAACCTTTTAGACTCGTCACCGATAACACCAAACCGAGATTAACACTTATTTTTAATTTGTTAAATTTCTTTGTCAATTTGTAATTAATTTGTTCATCATACCGAATTGGTTTTAGCATAAGAAATAAAAACAAAGTGAATTAGACCCACCTCTTCCTTTCTTCAAAGAAAAGGAAGGAAGAGGGGGGATCCATTTCCATTTGTGCTGTGACCAGAGTTAGAATTGTAGCTATGAGGTAATAAAAACGAAAAAACAAAAACCACCACAATTAATACTGATGTCCAGATTTTCCTTTTATTTCTCCTAGATGTTACAAAATCACATTACAAAATCAAAACATACAGTGAAAACTACAATAAAAATAGGCCAGAATGAGTCTTTGAGGCTACGCTAAGACACTGTACAATATATAACATGACACATCATTGTATGCCCAAAATACATTGTAATCGCTTCCACGTTTTCTCGCTTCTTACAGTACCCACAATATGGTATATGCGCAACCTACTTCTGCTTTCAACAAAAGATGCACAAGCACTTCCTCCTCGCCCAGGTGAATGGTGAAGGGCAACCCTGAAATAGCACACCTGTGGGAACTTTAAACGTTTACAATGTCTTTTTTTTTTAAACACAAATGTGTTTAACAAATGTCGCCACAGAGACACCAAAGATGACAATAGCCAATGTATAGGCTTCACTTGTGTTTACTTGTATCACATCTTATTCGTATGAATAAATAATATACGTTTTTAATATATGTCTTTGAGATTTGTCCAAAGTCACAAGCCTAAAAGATTTTGTTTATCTATTTTTTTTTTAGCAAGTTTAGCTTCAAACAATCATATCATCAACCTGTTCTCTTGCCATTTATTGTGGCATGCACAGGAAATTAATGATCAGGTTTTGGGGGTTTGAGTTTATATCATCATACATTATATATTTTATTTTTGATTATATAGAACGTATCCAGCTAAGAACTATATTGACAAAAGGTTAAAGAATGATATCGATGTGTGTTGTAGCTTCTGTTCTGAATCTCCTGAAACTATGTTTAATATAGTTTGCCAATGTATCAGTAAACTCATTTTGGTGCAACCTGTGTTTATGTGACAAGCTACATTGAAAAAAAAAAGTTTTGTGTTATTTTGGAAGAATGTACTTTTTTATTTTATTATCTATTTATATGCGGACATTAAATGTGTATTTGATTAATCATTTTATAATAATGGCTAAATTTCATACACTGTACATAAATGTAAGATCATGGGAGAAAAAATCATGCTTTATTGCATTTATTAACTTTGGATCAGACATTCTGTGAAACAAACAGCAATTAAAACTGTAATTGATTTTCTTGAATCCAGTTCTTTTGTATAAATATACATTGAATGTATATCATTTTCATCTGTATCTCCCTAGCACTATGTTATTCATATTGTAATATGATTTACTCTTCTTGTAATTAGCATTTGTTAAATAGTCATTTAAAACATACACCCACCCACACACACGCTGGGGTCTTGTGGCCATACACCTTCAAAATAAAATGTCTTAAAAAACCATCTTAAATCAGTTATTCTCTTGTATTCGTATTCCTATTTATTGTCCTTTTGAAATACTTCGTGAATTTATGTCTGTTTTATATTTTTGAAACATGTAAACATACATTTACATATGCAATGAATTATGTCACGTTCACAGCTAGAGGATTAAACCAGTATCTTACTGGGCCAACCAAAAATAGTAACACAACTATATATTTTTTTGCGAGGGTAAATTCGTCGGGATTATTCACTTTACGCCTACGTCGATTAAAAGGCAACGTCAACAATGTCATTTCGTTTTCATTTACTCGTAAACATTACAATGCGCATGCGCGCCTTATTCGTGAGTCCGCTAATCAGCCAGGAATACAAATCGCTACATTCAATTACTCCGTTTTTGTTATGATTTCCGTTAGTTTGTTTATTGTGGGAGAACCTTATTGAAGGCGGATCTGCAAGGCAAAGCCACAACAAAGCTATCAAAGTATCTTCGGAATGCAAGAAGCTACAGTGTAAGGATGAAGGATTGGGTACACACTAGTCCAATTGATTTGTGTGTCAAGTGTGCTAGCTGTTAACACAAACTTCGGCCATACTCAACTCTTACCTGAGTCACATGATGCATCTGAAGTTAGGGAATTTATACACAATGACATTTCTTAGATGGAAAGAAAAATGGCATATTATAAATGTCAAGTTTGGCAACTCGCCTTCGGCGGTACGTTGGCCGAGGATTTATAACTACAAGCACATCCGCATCAGAGGTCTGTGGTTGGGAATTCGGCTCCGGCTCCCCAGTGTTAAATTTTCATGGTTGGATTGGGTCTTTTGTCAATCTGTGCCCTGCGATTGGCTGTCCACGCCGCCTCTCGCCCAAAGTCAACTGTCCCCAGCTGAGGATGAGCTCTAATGAAAATGGATGGATAGAACACGTTCTGATACTGTTTTGATTGTCGTCCACCAATTTCGACAACTGAAACTCTATGTGACGTTGCAGCAAGGGCGGGGCTAGGTTGCGGCCATGGGTTACGTATCCCAGGGGCTCCATGGATAGCGCATCAGCAAGTTCATTTGCCACTTCATGAAAAGCATAGAAGTGAGGTCAAGTAAGGCAGAATAGCGTTGCGGTGGTTCAAATTAATTTACACTTACTGTCTCTGCGTTTGGGTGAGAACTGAGCATCAGTCAATCAGGAGACCAGCACATAGAGGCCATCACTAACACGCACATTCATACCTCAGGGCGATTTTGAGTCTTTGAACATAACGTCCATGCATGTGGCTTACACTTGCAGGAAGAAGAGTAGCAAGACCAGAGAGATGCTGCATGAGAACAGAGAAAATATGCAAACTCCACACAAAACAGCCCAAGTCCAGGTTTGAAACAAAACAAGTCACTCAGGGACGGCACTATACCAGGGCTACTTGGTGTTGCGGGACACTGAGTTGCCCCTTGCCGACTCATCCGTTAATTTGCTAAAAAGTAAAAGTAGTCTGGTCTCGGTGTGAAAACATACGCATCATCATTTTCATGCCGGCGCAATGGTGCGTTTGCGTGTGTGCATGTGTGTGTGTGTGTGTGTGTGTGTGTGTGTGTGTACAGCACTACTTGAATTGCATCCATGCAAGGTTTTGTTTTTAGTGTTTCTTAAATCCAAAAGGAAGACATTTGAATAAAAAAATGTTTTGTGAGATATCCGTGATTTGCATTTTTTTTCTCCAAAGTGGAACATTCAAATGATCGCCACCAGGAACGGTGATAGCATATTTTTTGCAAGGGGTTTTAGGAGGGTTTACGGTGCCATCGGAAATGCTGCGTCTCTTTCCACCCGGATGTACACGTGATGTAATGATGAAAAGGTCTGTTTGTATTATAATAACTGCAGATTTAAATTGCTGCCTTCAAATTGAACCCAAGATTAAACGATACTGTATTAGTAAATTTGGAAGTTTTAAGTATGCGGGTTAAAAATAGAAACGAGCTGTTGTTCCTGTGGATTGGTATGAGTTCAGAGAGGAAAGACGCATGATATAGTGATTGGTTAGCTTCCAGCGAGTTATCCAATGACGTCGCAGTCCGCTCAACCAGTGCCAGCCACGCAAATGTACATTACGCCCTTCACGTTGCTCACATGGATCGGGTCGAGGTGATCACGCCACACCCCAGCAAAGCAGACACTCGCCGAACTCTCATGCAGGAGGCACAAACAGATTGTGTAACAGCTGCGAGACCTGAGGTTCCCTCCAGCCACCAGTTGCTCACTGCGGTCCTTTCCGAGCCTCATTGAAAGCTCCACCATGCAGGGGAGGCGGCACTCACAGCGGCCTCTTAGCGAGACATTGCCCGAGAAGTAGTCGATGATATTCGGGTGAAGTTTGTGAACCGCAGTGGTTGCATATTTTTGCCTTAGTTGGTGCATCTTTTTTGGAGGAATGAAAGTCGCATCGGCTGTTAAAATGGGATTGTTTTTGCACAACGTTGCCTCTGTCACCCCCACAGCTTCCACAACCGACAGGGTAAGATGTCCTAAGCAAGCTAGTTTTCTCTTGTCAGAGCTGTTAGCAAGGGGCCAGTCACCTGGCCAAGTTAGCACAGTCAGTATAAACATTCACTAGTTTGTTAAACATAAAACCAACGGCTGTCGTAAAGAACACAATACATTAATGTTACCCATTGGCGACCTTTAGGACTCCTTGTCAACGACAAGATGATCTGCTCGCTAATAGCTTTTGCTAACTCAACCTAGCATTGCTAAAGTTCAGGAAGCTTGGAGGACTCGGGGCCTTGCTTTCGTGTGTTTTTGCCCACATGATAGTTGCATAAACTTGGTCTGAACGTCGCCATGCTACTTGCAATTTAATAAGGCTTCTCTTATCATAGAATGCTTGCAAAGTATTTCTTTTCATTCGGGTACATTTCAAATGCAGTTGCCATTCTAAAGGGACAATGTCAAGATGAAAACTGCACTCGCCAGTTATTGCTTGATGCACTTTGT
This sequence comes from Filicampus tigris, assembly GCF_054856515.1. Taxonomy (NCBI): domain Eukaryota; kingdom Metazoa; phylum Chordata; class Actinopteri; order Syngnathiformes; family Syngnathidae; genus Filicampus; species Filicampus tigris. Next base: position 9,424,833 of record NC_141222.1, read on the forward strand.
AAAGTCTAGTCTGATCACACACAGCAGTATATCGTAACATTGTGGTTTAATTTGTCATGTTTCATCATTTCTAATCACGGGAGTCATCACCTTGGGAGACAAAGACAGAGTTACAATAATATGTTTGCATAATGGAATGTATTGATGCATGAGTGCAGTAAAGCCGGCTAGGGAGCAAAGTACGAAAATCAAAATGTTAAATTGAGTTTCATGTTTCCATATGAATCATTCCTCTTTGTAAACAACAGTTCTCAAACCTAAGTATGTTAAAACTCAAGGAATTTGTTGCTGATAGTTGGTGTCATTCTGCAAAAAACACACTAACAAAATGGATTTGGAACGAACGGAGATCCATTATGCAATGATAAATGCAATAGTGTGGTAATACTGATCAACAACCAAAGTGTGAAAATGATGCGGAGTGACACAGCAACAATGATAAATACAGTATTAATGGCACTCTAGAAATGTGCTGAGTCTATGACTTTAATTTTTTAATACAAAATAGCACCCTCATTTTCTTTTCAATTGAATAGTTTGTGTGCATTGTTTACTGTCCACGATATACGTTTAAGAGGCTGAGTATGCTTTCACATGCATCTGGATGTCACTCTTTTTTCTTTCTTTCAATTTCTGACCTATTGGATCAGTGCTTGTTTATAGGCACGTGCACAAGCACCACATAAGGTTCCAACATTTCAAGGTTAACTAGCGACGCTCAGTGAACTAGTTTGCACTAGTGCTACGTAATCACGTGGCGCAAGAAGTCCGAGAAGTGTTTTTTATACAGTTACTGTAATTATGACTACTGTTGTGTTAGCGTCGGTTAGTGGTGGATTTGTAGAGACAGGTTACGTCACTATTACAGGAATGAAACTCGGTCATAAACTGAGGACCGCCTGTACTTAGGAAATGATGCATATCCTAGCAGCCATGTGTTTGCTGTGTGTATATTTCTTTTGTTTATGCATGTTGCTGTAAAGGCTGTTGATTAGTAGGAGGTGTCAGGCGTGTGTCAATGACTTCACAGTTGACACATCAGCTAGATTTTATCAGTGTATTGGCACCACTATAATCAGTTACAGTATATATGATGTAGGGGTGGGCGATCTGGAAAAAATATCAGATCACGATTTTTTAAAAATAAAATCACGATCACGTTTTTATCATGATTCTTTTTTTCACATCGTTTTTTTCAGACTAATTTGCACATTTCTGATCATTTTCCTCATGTTAAACGTATAAAACATTTTCAAAATGTGTAGAAAACGCTGAAAGAAAAAAAAGACATTAAGTCAGCAAAGCTTTCCGAACAGGTTTTAATTTGAATCGTGACGATTTTTATCAAAATGTGCAGTGAATGTAAACAAAACGTAAATGTAAACACAGCTCGTTACGCATGTCTAGTACTTTGAAGAGTCTTTTAAAGCCCTCGCTTTCCACTGTTTTAATGGGGGCTCAGTTACTTCTTTACACTGCTTGTTTGTTTTTTCATATGGAGTGCTCTTGTTAAATGGCTGTGTTGCCGTGGGTTGCGTTAGCTTGGAGCTAGCGGCTGCCTCCGGCTACCAATGGTCTGATCTCCGTTTGCTTTGGCTGTTGGTGCTGACGTCCGATCCGAGTCTCTGCAAACTTTGCAAACAACTGATTTGCGCATCACTGCGCTGGGGCCAGGCCATTTAATGACTTATAGACAAATAGGAGAATCTTAAATTGAACCCTGAAACGCACTGGGAGCCAGAATTGGTGTTATGTGTTCGATCTTCCAAGCTCCAGTTAGTAGGCGGGCAGCAGCATTTTGGACCAACTGGAGACGTTTGAGAGAGGACTGTCTGACTCCAAAATAAAGTTGTAACAAATGTACTGGGTCCTTTAGTTAGGTGACGCTAGCTAGTGATGTCATAGGCTGGCGCCTATGTGTAGGTTGCCACCCTGACTCCCCGCCAGTTGGTAGCCAGACTTCGAAGGATATGGACGTATGTTTGCAGTCCCACTGTTTTTGCTGGTCAACCATTTTTGTGACGCAAGGTGAAGTTCGGATGAATGAAAAAAAAAAATCTCTTTTTTGTGTGTGTGAATAAACGACGGGCTTTTTTTGATTTCCCAGCATTGCCGTGGACGTGTACTTTTTTTGCCTCGTCTTTTCCTCTTCACCGCACTAACCCGAAACGTTACAAAGTGCATTACAGTAGTCTAGTCGAGCTGTAACAAAGGCATGGATGACTGTTTCTAATTGCTGATGGGAAAGGAGGAGCTTTACCTTAGCCAGCTGTCTAAGGTGAAAGAAGCTGGGCTTTACAACAGTGCTGATTTTCTGCTCCAATTTAAGATCACTGTCCATTTTAAAACCCAAGTATAAGACTGTTGGTTTTAGATATGAAGGTGGGGTGTAATCGTTTTCATAATCGTGATTTCAATCTCAATCAAAATAATCGTGATTATTATTTTTTCCATAATCGTCCATCCCTTGTTAGTTGAACCAGGAACTAGTAATGAATTACCTGCAACAGAGGGGCCACGCTGTCGACAATAAACAAAAAACACGTCTTTTCCCTCGTACTGCAACCACAGGTGCTGTGTTGTGGTTGAAAGCAGAACTTTTTTTGTTTCTTCACCTGTTGCTCAGTTGATGTCGCCCTGTCCTTTTCATCATCAGTACCGTCTGATAGGCTCCTCACCACCAGCATCCATTTGAGAAGCAATGCATTCGAGGCGCGTTTTCCCCCCCAAACATTGGTACTCTGGAAATGCTGCCATCTATTGATTGCTTGACCGAGGAATGTCACCTGCTTTTACATGAAAGTAATGGGAAGAACATGGAATTACTTTTGCTGTAATAATCAAGATAACACAACCTTGCCTTGAACATACAGTATGTCCAGTCTAAACAGAGTACCATTACGTCATCTGTGTGTGTTCATGTTTGTTACCATGATTGTACTGTGAGATGGTTTGATAATTTTTTAGCTCCAATCTTGCATCTGAGACCTGCAAAAATTATCGTGGCAAAAAGTGTTCAGCGTGTACCAGGCTGTGGGTAACTGACTTTAGTATTGTTCACCTTTTTAGTTGAGATCAATTCCTTCAACACATTGTGTTTTCCAATAGGGTGTGTTTTTGTATAAAAGGGCTGTTTTTTTTAAAGGACAAACACCATTAATACAATGGAGGAAGAGCTGAAGACTCAAATCAAACGGACTGGTTAGATTCTGAGTATCAAGTGGCAATAAAGGCCCAGGTGGCCAGGTTGAGAACATAAGCTGGGGAAAAGCCAGCAGATCAATGAAAACAGCTGAAGTTATTTGAGATGTCATGTGTTCTTTCGTTTTTTTTCTACCCAGTGAATTCAGTATCTCAGTTCAGCAGCATTTTGGAACACGTCAAATAAGTTAAAAAGATTTAATAAATGGCGAGAGATTATGACACTATCAGGTATGTAAGGCTGTGGCCACTCTTATGTCAGCAGTTGAGTTTGTGATGATCAAATGGATTGTGTGGACTGGTCTCACTGCTGCTGCTGCTTGGAAATTTCCATAGAGCAATCCTTGCTGGGCTCGATGTGTGTGTTATAGTGGAGCTGTGTAGGTGTGTGGGGCAAAAAGGGGGAAGAAGCAACACTGGATGTTTGAGAGCAGTTTTTGTGTGGGAGTGTAACCTATGTGGTGGAGGGACTGGTCTGGGATTTTGGACCCAGGATTATCATGCCTTTCGGTTCGGGACCTGTGCTGGTAATCTAGAGAGAGAAAAGTCTTAACTTCGTACAGATCATTGGCTAGCTAATCATTAATTTAAAAGAAAATATTTTCCTGGACAAATCCATACAGCTTTCACGTGAATTTGTTTACAGTGCTCTCTCTTCTTTTGCTTCTGTTATCATCGATTAGGTACGACTGCCATTCAGGCAGTGTCCTTTCAAATCTGTTCATTCGAGTTCAATGCCATTACTAAATATTAGTAATGTACTACTATAAATATATAAAGTTGTGTTCATTACAATTCGTGTATAAAAGTGGGCTATGAAAAATGCTTCATTTTCAGATTGTAGGGTTTCTGCACCCAATATGGATCTTGTAGCTGTCCCTTAGCTCAATAAACAGGCGCGACGCGACATTCATTGTGTTCGGCCTCTTGGGGCGAGATTTGTCTAATCTTAAAATATTTTTTTATCTTTGAAACACCCCACACAAAAAGATTTAAAAAATTGGCATTCAACAGTTTTGGTCATTTTGTGGGTGGCGTGCTCAGAGAATCTCAACACAGCTCTACACACACAATAATATTCTCTTCCACCACCGGCCAAGAATCCAGTCTTCCGAGGAAGAGCTCTCGCATGATCCCACATGACTTTGCAAACACAAGACAACCAAGCTAGGGTATTTGCAAATGGTGGCCAAGTCTTTACGAAGGGGTCCGGAGATGGTGGCAATGGTGGCAAGGAAAATGCTTGCTTTGGAAAATACATCCTTCCGTCTGGGGAATCCACGTTTATACAAAGCTACATCGGGTAGGCCACCTACTGCCTGAAAATGGCAGGGGTAGCCTCCAGCACTCCCACGACCCGAGTGAGGGAGGATAAGCGGTTGCTAGAAAAGGATGGATGAAAATCGGGTCGGATATTACTTTGTTTTATTTACCTGTGTGTCCTTGTTCGTCAGTCAGAGATCTACTTTGGCTACATTCCGTCGTGGCACCGTTTGCGGAGTCATCTAGCTCAGGAGAACTCTTTATTCCACACCTGCCTGGTGTGTTCCTTGGTCTTGATGATGCTGTTTGCAATATTCTTTTTTTTGGAGACCATCACAGAGCAGGTGCATTCATACAGAGACTAATTTAGGTCAACATTGGATCATTCAGAAAACATCAGGGAGCTTCTCGAGTCGGTTGGCTACACTGAGAGAAAAGGGGGTGAATATTTCGGGCCCTACTTTACAGTTATTTGTTTGAAGGAAAAAAGATTAAAGTTAAGTTAAAAGTTTAAAATATAGTATAAATTTTGTTCCACTTCAAGATTGTGTCTCACTTGGTGTTGGTTCTTCACAAAAAAAAATCCCATTCTATCTTTGTTTGGAGCTTAAATATGGCAAAAGGTAGAAAAGGTCAAGGTTCTAATACTTTCGCACGACACTGTATATTAATAATCGCTTAATTTGTCACATCGTTTTTTTGATTCAATGATGAATCATATTAAAAAACATTCTACCCAAATTTCCATCCCTTTATTGTATAAAACAAGGACTTTATTTCAAATTGACAGTGCAGAAATTCCACAAAGGTGATAAGAAGATATATTATGGTTCAGTTACTGGTTTGGTTTGTAAGGTGCAGTGTTAAGGAAAGGGGTTAGGGGACGCTAAACTGCACACAGGTTGGTATATACAGGCAGTCCTCAAATTACGACGTACGCGACCTACGACTTTATGACGCCCATGCCTCTTCCTCTTTCCTTTGGTCCCCAACACCATAGTGACTATGTACATGCAGTCAATATTCGGTTTAAGGTCAAAATTCCGATTTCTGAAACATTCTGAATATCCCGTTTACATGAATGAGCTGACAGAGCATTTGAATAAGCCACTGTGACGGCGACGCACGGCGTCGTGACTGAAATGGACGTAATTTCCGTGTTACTTTCAACTGTCAATAAAACACTTGATATTTATGTCACTCACCACAGGAATGAAGCAGCCGGTTTCCTCCTCGCTTCAAAAGTGTGCTTTTGCGCTGCGTTGCGTCTCTGAGCTTGTTTACTTCTGCTTGGGTATTTGCGGTGGTTGTGCGCCAATCACCGCACTTCCGCATACAAGCACTTCCTGTACTACAGAGACCAGCATTCCTTGCGGTTGTGCATGCGCAGAGTGTCTCGATCGTGTCTATGCGCGCCGGCAGTATCTTTGCCTTTTTCGCCCTCCTCTCCTTCTCCTCCATCCACCTCTCAGCAGTAATACGAAGTACAGCATCTTATGTTTTTTTTTTAACGTATTTTCTTTTTTTTTTTTATACCAAGCATTTTGATGTAAATTTCAAATTTCACGGTGAAATCCGACATACGCCTAAATTCAGGTTACATCTCCAGTGTAGGAACGGAACTCGTTCGTAAATTGAGGACTGCCTGTAGTTGGCTGCAGAATGCAAAGTACACACTGTGGGTGATCGTTTTTGTGATCAGTAATGAAAGGCATTGATCGGCATACCGATCACGTACTTTTGCACGGAAATTTGACAACGATCGGTGACCGATCGAAAGTGGCACCAGTACTTAACAAGTTACTATAAGTACTACAATTAGTCGAGTTCTTATTTGTAGCCGGCCATGTTTTAACTGGATGCTTTGTGATGGTTTTAAACTTTCAAGATGAATTGTGGTTGTATGCATTCCTTTCCTTCTCTTTTCATCTTGCAGAGCCTACTTCTCTGTGAAGGTGTCAACAACCAGAGCTACATGTGTGAGTCAGGTCACTGCTGTGGAGAATCTCAGTGCTGCAGTTACTACTATGAGCTTTGGTGTAAGTCTCCACCTATTTCCAGCCCATACCGTCAACACATACAATAAATATACAGGATTTGATTACCATATTTTTCGGACCATTTGAGAGGAGGGGCTCCTCCGACAGTCCAAAAAAAAAAGTTTGATCGCTAGTCAATCTGGTGGTTGTGTTATTACCTTGGCTGCGAAATGCTATGTTGACACTTCAACAGCTGTAAATAATGCACGAACCACATATGCCAACTTCCTCGCCCGCCATTATCCAAGCCTGTTACTTTTTTGCTATTGGAAGCTGGCGGTGTGGTTTAATACTTGCTCCCACTGAGCGCAATGTTATTGTTCCACATTTTAACATTGGAAAACGCTACGCCAGAAACACTCATCTTGCGTTTGGTCTGACCGCAGCATTAGGCTTGTAGGACTACATGCCCCCATAATTCTTAGAGACAGAACCAGGAAGTACTTCTAGTTCCGATATGACAAAAACAGTTTATTGCTGGCGTCGGGCCAAAACCTTATACCTCCAAAAACTCATTTTTGAGGAGACTCCAAAAATGGTGAGTTTGTTCATCCATTAGCATTGTAACGTGAAAAAGAGCGAGCCATTTCCAACACTTTAGTTTGGTCAAAAATGTGTAAAAATAACACCCCACGTGTGGACTGACCAATAGTACAGATATTTGAAAAAATATGACAGACTAAAATGTGAATTTTAGCGAGCGATATGTCTGCTAATGATTAGATGCGTGAAAGTAAATAGGAAGGAATTTGAATTAGAGACGACAAACTAAAAACCCGACATTCATACATAAGGCGCACTGCCGATTTTTGAGAAAATTAAAATATTTTAAGTGCACTTTGCTGGTCCGAAAAATACGGTACATGCTGTTTTGCTGTTCTTGTGAGGCAGCTGCATTGCTAGACTCAAGATAAGATTAAGATTTTGAAGTCCATCTTGTTGTTGTCTTATTGATATGATGCCATAAAATCCAAGAATGATCTTTTACTATCGTGGTTATAGAGATTTCAAAGTTTCAGTGTGCAATGTTTTTGCATCTCTTAATGTTAAAGGTGATCGTGCAGAGTATGGATTATTACTATTACTAAGGATTTGTGTTAATTTTAAGGGAATGATAAATAGAAATAATAGAAATAATCTGTTTTAGAGTCAAACAGGTCTTAAATCATCTATGATGATCAATCATTTATGATGGCAGATGAAACAATTTTTGTGCAACTTAAGACGCATAACGTTCCAGAAAGGCTTTGCTGGAATCACACGCAATTGTCTCAATTGAAAAAACAGTGGTAGGGAGGTATCTTGGACTAACATTAGCTGAATTTTGCCAGAAAGACCATTAGAAGCTGTGACTAGGTGTGTCAGTGCTTTGCCAATGTGGGCCAGGAAATATATCAAACTCATCACACTGACGTGATACTAATATTAATTTGATAAGGTTGCATCGGTACATCATTGTTATCGAACATCCTGTTCTCAAACATGATAAATGTATGTGGATTGTCCCTTACTGTAGGGTTTTGGTTGGTCTGGGCTATCATCTTCATTTTGAGCTGCTGCTGTGTGTGTCACCATCGCCGCACCAAACACCGACTGCAGCAACAGCAGCGACAGCACGAGATCAACCTCATTGCTTATCGTGAAGCACACAACTATCCCTCGGTGCCCTTCTACTTCAGTAAGACTTATTATTATATACATTAATGCTCATGTTGATACTCATTTGTTGGCTAATTGTATTACACTAATAAATAATGACTAATCACAGTCCTGAAATACCATCGAGCTCGACAGCGGTAATGTGTTGTTATGCACCTCTTTGCGTACCGTATGTAACGATCACCTATGAATGACAAATGATAGAACAGACTTTCACACATTTGTTGACAATAACAGTGTTAACTGGGTTTTCGCATGTACACTACTCAGCTCATTCAACCCCCTAGAATGCCAGCCATTTCAGAGCATTTTGATTGATATGTCAAGACCCACAGAACATTGTGTTCTACGATTATTTATACATTGAATCGACCGACTGCAAGGCTGGCTCTTCTTTTATCAGGGGGAAAAAAGTTATATTCCACCTTTTTCCGTTCTTTATTAGCAATGGGTACTGGTACTGAGCCCCTGTTCTAAACTGGTCATTGGACTGAATTATTTAAGAATGGAGTATTGATAACTTCCACCCTTAACGATTCTGTTAACAGTCCGGCTGTGTGAATGTTGGAGGGGGGTTGAACGCTTCGGTAAACAAATTTTGATTCTTTTTGATGAACTGATCTTAATGATTCAGTTCAGGTAAAATAACTGTCATCACCGTCACGAATTCAGAACAACGGAATAAAAAACGGAATAAAAAACTCGTAAGGACTTAAACGTGTTGACGATCTCCTAAAGCTGAAAGATTGTTTCATTGTCTTTTGGGCACATTCTATACAGTTTAGCTCTATGCCGGCTCAAAAGCCGCTGACGCGTACCCAACCAATCATAGCAAACACAGTGCACTGTACGTGACACTCCCACCTCCCTGTTTGTATGGCTTTGTAAAGTCACCAAGAAACAGAATTGGAATAGAAACTCCACATCCACAGTGTAGATTTGGTTTGACTTTTCCCCGGAGGACAAGGCACACACCAAAGTTATTTACAAAGTTTGCAGAGATTCCGTTCGGATGTCGGGTGGCAACACGACAAACCTGTTTAATCACTTGCGGAGACAGTGCCAAAACACTATGCTGACAGCCAAAGTAAACTGAGATCAGACACATGACAGCCAGAGGCAACTTCTAGCTCCAAGCTAACACAACCCATGGTAACAGTCATTTAAAAAGAGCACTCCATATGAAAAAAACAAGCAAGCTGTGGAAAGAAGTAACCAAGACAGCGACTTATTACCTTGCTAATAAATACATGATTCTCATTAAAACAGTGCAAATCAAGGGGTTTAAAGCGGAAAAATGCGTTCAAGAATATGTTCCCAGCAGGCCCACTAGTTGAAACATGGCATTCTGATTAATTTTGCGTTTGTGGAATATAAGTTAAGCAGCAAAATGCACTCGTTTTTAGCCATCTCTGGGGGCGGCCATTTTCACAACTGCTCACAACGACCAATCACGGCTGACCTGTTTTCTGAATCTGAGCCGTGATTGGTGTGATTGGTCACAGCACGCACAGCACACCGTACATGACACTCCCCGCCTCCCTATTTGTTTGTATAGCGAGAGGCTATAGCGGAAAGTCACCACGAAGCAGAGTTGGTCCCGAAAAGAAACTCCACATTCACAGTGTGGATTTGCTTTTCTTTTCCTCGGAGGAGAAAGCGCGAACCAGTTATTTGCAAAGTTTGCAGAGACTCTCTTCGGACGCCAGCGGTGACAGCCAAAGCAAACGGAGATCAGACACATGGTAGCCAGAGGCAGCCGCTAGCTCCAAGCTAACGCAACCCACGCTAACAGTCATTTAACAAGAGCACTCCATATGAAAAAACAAACAAGCAGTGCAAAGAAGTAACTGAGGCAGTGACTTACCATATTTTCCAGACTATAAGTCGCTCCGAAGTACAAGTCGCACCAGCCATAAAATGCATAATAAAGAGAAAAAAAACATATGTCGCATTGGAGTATAAGTCGCATTTCGGGAGGAAATTGTTCGCTTAGCACGCATCATTTCCACCGAGCTACGATGCTACATGTAGCATACAAGAAAGTTTGGTAAGATAACTTTAAACTCACCAAAACGGTTGTAGATCGATTAAATAAGTCTTTTATTTATCCCCGACCATGTAGAATATTTCCAAGTCTCCAAAAGTATTTATGTATTCGGTCGTAATTATGTCTTCATCTCCTTTGTGCTCCTCCTTACGTCTGTGGCTGCATGATGCAATACCTCAGCCAGAGGCAGGCAACTGCCTGTTTGTGGTTCATTCTTGTTCAACCATCGCCTTGTAGATCGATTAAATAAGTCTTTTATTTATCCCCGACCATGTAGAATGTTTCCAAGTCCCCAAAAGTATTCATGTATTCGGTCGTAATTGTGTCTTTGTTCTCGTCTGTGCTCGGCTTCTTACGTGTGTGGCTGCATGATGCAATACCCCAGCCAGAGGCAGGCAAATGCCTGTTTGTGGTCCGTTCTTGTTTAACCATTGCCTGTAAGTAACTTAGACAATTGTGTGTAATGAGCATGCAACATTTACATAGGAGCTGAATTGTGAATGATTGTAGGTTGTTGACTGAACATACTAATCGCTATCGCTAATGCTAATCGTGATCTCTAATCGTTAGCATAGGCTCGTCTTGTTCATGTCTATGAAGACACATGTGTATGTAATGCGTAGCTTGATAGTATTTTCTGTTTCTTGTGCAGTTTCACAAAATAAACAGGCAACTTCGCTGCACACCTGGAGTCAGTGGAGTTTGTGAATGTTTAGCTGTTTCGATAAGCTGGCTTCCTCGACTAGCAAGGCCTGTTTGTTTAACAAAACATTAGACTTTAACCGTTTAAATTATTCATGCATTTTAATAGCTTTTAGGATGTATCTTATGTTTCTTTATGTGGGTTACAATAAAATGTGAAATGATATAGAAGTAATTGTCATGGCTTGTTAGTGCTGACTTTTATTTATGTTGATTTAAATCAAATATAAGTCACAAGTCAGCACTAACAATCCATGACAGTAATATGTTAATTTCACACATAAATCGCACCCCCGGCCAAACTATGAAAAAACCATCGGCTTATAGTCCTGAAAATACGGTATTACCTTGCTGAAGACATGATTCCCATTAAAACTGTGGGAAACGATGGCTTTAAAAGACTCTTCAAAGTACTAGACCTGCCTTACGAGCTGTGTTTGTTTCCTTTTTCATTACATTCACTGCACATTTTGATAAAAATTGGCACTATTTAAATTAAAACCTGTTCAGAAAGCTTAGCTGACTTAAAATGTCTTTTTTTTTTTTCTTTGAGTTTTATACACATTTTAAATGCTTTATATGTGTAACATGAGGAAAATGGTCAAAAATGTGCAAGTTAGTCTTAAAAAAAGATGTAAAAAAGAATCATGATAAAATCGTGATCGTGATTTTATTTTCAAAAAGTCATGATATTTTTGCCATATCGCCCACCCCTATGTATATGTGTACATACATATACAGTGATCCCTCATTCATCGCGGTTAATGGGAGGACAGAACCCGCCGCGATAAGTGAAACCCGCAAAGTAGAGTCGGACTTATGATTATGATTATTATTTTGTATGATATTTATTGCACAGTTTTGTTTTGGGGAATTTGCGCCTGGTACGTTGTTGCAAACCCCAACATGGTTCCCACACTTCTAAATACTTGTTAAACAATCAATTTAACTATAAAAATGCTAAATGAAGAATATAAATACCAAGCTTGCAGGCTGTGATCAGAATTTAGCTTCGACTGACCGCGGCAGCTGACGAGCACGACGGAACGTTCGCTAAAAACTACGTTAAAGTTTTAAGACAATCTAAGACAAAAATAACAAACACTTTCACACTTTATTTGGCGATGTCTTAAGTCGTCCGTGCCGCTGGTCGGCCGCTGGTAGTCCTTGTTTATATAGCTCTCGGACTGAATCTCTTCGCTCATCTTCCCCTGTAGGGTTTCTACCAAGCTACCTGCTGCCAGATTACGAAGAAGTAGTGAACCGTCCACCTACTCCTCCACCACCCTACAGTGCCTTACACACAGGAGCATCCGCAGCAGTCTCACAGCCGCACCCTGAGCAGCAGGATGGATGCTGTCCAGCCATTCAACCGGCCCCAGCACCCCCCGACTCGGACGGCCTGCGCAACGGGCCCAATCCAGAGGAGCCACAAACAACTGCTTTAGATTTAATGCCAAAGGCTGACAACAAGCCTGCACAAACATCACAGGATTCGGGCATGATCATTTTGTCCGAGGGAATTAGTAGGGAAAGACTCAACCTGGAGGATAAGAGAAGCGACTGCAAGGATCCTCTTTTGAAGGACCTGTCAGATGACAAGGATCGACTCCCTAACGGTAGAAGGCGACGGTTTACAGGTGACTCTGGGATTGAAGTGTGTGTGTGTGGCTCACGTGGGAGCAATGGTTGTAGTGGAGCAGGTGGCCTGGAAGGCAAGGAGTTGCGGGAGCTGGAGAGCCTGCTGGGCCGCGAAGGAGATGAGGAGGAGGAGGAGGAGGCTGGAGATTTCTGTGATAGTTGTGTTCACCGGTCTTCCTGCGGTGCGGAGGAGGAGCCGGCGCTCGGCGGGTTGGAGAGGCGGGCGGCGCCGGGATCCTCCCAGCCGGCGCACATAACGAGCAGCGCCCCGCTGCACCCTCCAGTGTGCCTCCTCCTCCACACCATCAACGAGCAGGAGGGTCCGCACCACAGCACCGGCACTGAGCCACAAGTTTGAAACGCACAACGCGGTGGAGCGTGGGAGCTTTTTTTTTTTGCGGCACAAAAAGGGCTGAAAGCCTCAAGACATAAAAGTGAGTACGTGAAAAATGATTTGCGGGATCCAGAAGTAAAATTTCCAAAGGAAGTGACTGATAACAAAGAGCTGTTCCACACATTGAAACGTGAAGTGGGCTTGGCTGTCTCCTGCGTGGACAGAAGACAGTTTGTGCATACAATGCAACTCGCACGGTTATCTTTGCATCCTCCTGCACATGTGATACACATAGCAAAGACTGGAACGCTATGGCAACAGAAACCGGAAGATGGCTGATCTCAACCAACAGGTGCAGGAAATGAGTTACTACAAGACACAGTCAACAAGCCCTTCTCACATAAATGTGTGTTTGAGCAAGCATACGTTAGAAACATCTGAACAGACCCTGATTATGCTTTTTTTTTTCCTCCAGCCATTTTGAAAGAAAATGCTCGTGTTGCTTTTCTTGTGCTTGATCTGAACCACTAGCTACAAGCACATTAACAAGTCTTTACGTGAGCAGTGTCTACTTTGCACAGATTCTATTTATCTTTGTTAAATGAAGCTAATAACTAAGACTATCATTTTGTTTTTCACATTCACGTCTTAAATTGCTACATATTGTTAATTTCTTTGGGGTTCAAGTGCAACAGATTCACTTGTTGGTTCATATATTGCCTTTTGGTTAACTTCCTGAATGTTAGCAGTATGTGCCTACTCAGAGAGCTGATAAGGGGAACATCAGTTCCTCTGAGTCAAATTTGAGCAGATTAACATCTTCACCAGCAGTACAGTATAAAAGCACTGATCTTAGTTGCTGCATTTAAATTTAGCAACCTCTACCACAATGGTATGAATGAATACGTTACTGTTTAATATTTGCGTGTAGAGTTAAGTATGACAACAATCACATATGATAAATTGCACAAAACAATGCGAAATATTTGCCCATGTTATACCATTGTGCTATATAAAAACCCGAGGTATGAATTGTCACACGCACGCAATTTTGTATCTTTCGGGAAGTCGAAATGGTGCGGACATCTTACTTGGTCTATTAATGAAGCCATTTCATTAATGATAAACCTCAATATAATTGTAGCAGAAATGGTCAAATGACCCATGTGTTATCATGTAATGTAACAACTGTAGACTGGAATGGATGTTCTAATTATACAAGCCCTCAAACTAATAAAATAACTTGTGTATAAGTACCTATGACTGAATGTCAGTTCACATTGTATAGAACAGACGAAACATTCCTCGTGCGGGAATGTGAACAGTTTTAAGTTATGAATGGTGACAATGCTGCACTATAAATTCAAAATGGCCACATTTAAAAGGTCAATTAATTGATCTCTAACCTGCTGGTAGAATGTTGCACATCTGCCCATGTAAATATACATTTCCCCCAGTTTTAACAGCCAGATGAAATTTACCTAGATAAAGGACACCGATTACACTTTGAATATGATAAATCTTTACATGGGTACTTTGTTATATAAAAATACATTTTGCAGACCTGTGGAACCTCCAGCAAATTTTACAAAGCACAAAGTTTTCATCAGCCAACAGAAGTTCGCTGAAACGATTAAAAATGTGCCCCCACTAAAAATAACTTTTTAAAGCACAATTTCTATGAAGCTTTATTGTCTTGATGGAGCCAATCCAAAGTTGATCATAAGTTCTATTGTTGCGGTATAAATTGTGTAACTTGTGGTACATGTAGTGCAAGGATGAGATATTTTTCATATGAGCAAAATCAGTGGGAGTGTATTTAATTTTTTAGAAAAATATATAACAATGGTAAACCACTCTATTTTTAAATATACAATCATGTGACCGATTTTCTCCAGGAGCAAGTAGCTTTATTTGTTTTGCCTTCATGTCCTTAAGTGGCAGATTGAGACTCGTGCTGAAGTTGTGTGAAGGGTACGTGATGATTTGAACATACGTGTTCAACCCAATCAGGTTAAATCATGCCAAAGACTCGCTTATTGCATCACTGTGTGGATGTGCACATATTATTTGAATGTTACTGTGTCAACACCAACCAAGATGGATGTACTTTTAATAAACATTTCAATTTTAATGAAAAATTGTCATGTTTTCACTCTCATGCATTACCCTTGTCTTGTTACTATAAAGACAAAATGATTGGGGACACAGAGTAGTCCAAAATGTCTTGTTAAGGCGAATGAAGATTCAGAGGGAAATGACTGGTCCATCCCAACTCTTGATTGACAAGTGAAGTGTGTTTTGATTCTTTTGTATATACTGTGGGTCCAACTCCTCAGTTTAGTGATTACAGTTTAAGGTTAATTTGCACAGTATCAGAACACCAACGTGGAAGAAGGCAAGCTGTTAATGTGTTTTTATGTGATTAGCTGTTAGTGTACTGTGTTTTTATGTGATTGTTGCCGTTCATAGCAGCTAATGAGAGGTGAAAAAGCAAATTTGGGTATTTTGCCTATCGACAAGATTATACTTGTATGTGCAACTCAAAAAGATAGGCGACTACATGGACTTCAAAATCATCAGTTCATGTCAACAAATCATCACTTTGCAAAAAGAACTGTCGCATTCTGTAAGCAAGTTGTATAATGCAAGCAGCACTATCATCAAATTAGTCCGTCCTTGATTTTGAAGTTCTCATATTTGTCTTTAATTGGTTCATCTTGCAGTGGTGTCCTGTTGTCTCCCCAGCCCCACACACACACACACACATACGTTGTGAAAGGCATCGTTATTCTTACGACGGACAGGGCTGTAGGAACTACACTACAGAAATAATTGGTCATTCCGATGCTTATTTACTCAAATAATTTATTAATTGATTAGGGTATGATTACTGAAGTGTTGGTCACTGTATTATTTGACACACTTAACAAAACCACCTTCTAAAACCACATGAATGCATTGAAATATGAAGTTCAGAAAGAGTGAAGTGCGCTGATTAATGATCATTTTATATTCCCATATTTCTGGAAATTAAAACTATATATTTGGGAAATGTTTATCCTAGCGTTGCAACCTTTTCACACTGCAGTCGGTCACTGCGGTCAAGCTATCCGCTCCTACGTTTTTGAGTGCGCGCGTATTCCAAACCTTACGGTAAATGCTTTTCCACATGTCGCAACTGTGCACAAAATACAGTGCACAATGCATCACTTCCTTCACGTTCGAACTGCCATAAAAACAATTCCTCCAATAAGTAGAAAAGCATTCTAGTGGATTCTTCTTCCGAGTGGCCCATTCTGTCAGCATACGAAGTTTGGACTGATTTTACTGTACAGTTTTTTAATAAATTAGAGGCAAAGTATGCACAAAACACAGTGCAAACAGTACAAAAATCATAATTTCCCTCACGTTTGGACCCATAAAAAACATTACCCCAATAAGTAGAAAATCATTCCAGTGGATTCTTTTTCCTGGGGGCCTATACTATCAGCATGCCAAGTTTGGATTGATTTTACTGTACAGTTTTTTTCTAAATTAGAGTCAAAGTCTGCACACAATACAGTATATGCAGTACAGAAATCATCATTTGCCTCACATTTGAACTGCCATAAAAACCATTCCTCCAATAAGTAGAAAATCATTCCATTGGATTCTTTTTCCTGGGGGCCTATAATATCAGCATGTCAAATTTGGACAGATTTTACTGTGGAGGTTTTTTTAACTTTTTTTTTTTAATTAGAGTCAAAGTCTGCGTTCCTTCTTATTGTTCCTGAAGAGTAATACTACCAGTATGTGAAGTTCGGATTTATTTTACTGTACGGATTTTTCAAAAATTAGAGGCAAATTCAGCAAAAAATACTGTACATACAGTACAGAAATGATCATTTCCCTCAAGTTTGGACTTCCATAAAAACCATTCCTCCAATAAGTAGAAATTCATTCCAGTGGGTTATTGTTCCTGAAGATGAATACTATCATCATGCCCAGTTTGGACTGATTTTACTGTACTGTATGTACTGTATTTTGTGCAGAATTTGCCTCTAATTTTTGAAAAATCCGTACATTAAAACCAGTCTAAACTTGGCATGCTCATTGTATGCGCCTCCAGGAATAAGAACCCATTGGAATAATTTTCTACTTATTGGAGGAATGTTTTTTATGGAAGTCCACACTTGAGGGAAATGATGATTTATGTACTGAATGTACTATATTTTGTGCAGACTTTGCCTGTAATTTTTGACAAATCCGTACAGTAAAATCAGTCCAAACCTGGCATGCTCATAGTATGGGCCCTAAGGAAGAACAATCCACTGGAATTATTTTCTTCTTATTGGATGATTTTTTTTAATGGCAGTTCAAATGTGAGGGAAATGATGATTTCTCTACTGCATGTACTGTATTTTTTGCAGACTTTGGGTCTAATTTAAAAAAAAAAACTGTACAGTAAAATCTGTCCAATCTTGGCATGCTGATAGTATAGGCCCCCAGGAAAAAGAATCCCCTGGAATGATTTTGTACTTATCAGAGGAATTGTTTTTATGTTCGAACGTGAACGAAGTGATGCATCGTGCCCTGTATTTTGTGCGGAGTTGCGACATGCGGAAAAGCATTTACCGTAAGGTTGAGAATACGCCTGCACTCATAAACGTAGGAGCGGATAGCTTGACCACGGAAAAATGAGAGCGTGATAGCTTGATTCGCAGTACTCGGTCAGTGTGCAAGAGTCACGTTGCAACAAGAAATTACCAGATGCCAACAAGCCCATTTTAGTAGAGTGAACCACAGGGTGTGCTGTGGTGCAGGAAGTGAACTCTGAACCGTCCTTCTTCAAACGGACTTTTTGCTAGTTCACTGTTTACTAGCCGAGTACCAGCAGAACACGATCTCACTTACCACCGACAATGGTTGATAAAAGGTAGGAACAAGTCTTGTTTCCATTTCATTTAGCCTTGATTTTAGCATTGACAGCCTGCCGCTTGAGACTACGCACTACCTGTATTTATACTATACAACATGTATAGCTTTAGTGACACTATTCCAGTCCGCAGCATTACAACAAACGCATGTTATCCGGCAACTTCTACAATGTTAAAAAAACAACAACATATAAATATTGATATAACTTCTGCCAGCCGTACAACATATATGCTTTACCCAGCCAATATTTCTAGATGCTTTAGCTTAATTTGCTTTACGTGTGAGAAAGTACGCTATATAATGCATTTAATACTCTTTTTTGAAGCTTTGTGGATACCTCCGTTCACCTGGATGTTAAGGTAGGATAAAACATTAAACATTTTCTCTATTACAATAGCAAATACAGACGGTGTTTTGCCGGTTGTTAAAGTTCTTGTTCTCGCAGATACCCGGACCCAACATCCCTCTATCCCCTTTTGTGACAAAACGTCTATGTCATCTCTTGGTAGGATTATTATGGAAAGAAGTTACAGAAGACCTCCGATCTGAAGACTAATGCTTGTGTGGCTCCAGCCCAGCCCTACCCCAAATTCATCCTCCATGCTCTGAAGAAAGTCCATCCAGATGTAACTGACAGGTTGTTGCTTATTTTCAATTAATTTTTTTTTTTTTTTTTTTTACTGTCTGTGCCAAGTGTTGTTGGTAATATTCTGGAATGGGCTTCCTGTACACTCAGATACTATGGCTGTGGTTTGGTGGTGCCAGAGTGTTTAGAGGGCTGCAGGATTCTGGACTTGGGCTGCGGGAGTGGCAGAGACTGCTACATGCTGAGTCAACTGGTGGGAGAGGCTGGCCATGTCACCGGCATCGACATGACTGAAGATCAGGTACTTGTAGAATCAGTGGCGGGCTGTGCTTTTCGTACTTGGGCCTTCAGTGGGGACCAATTTAAACTGATACATTTGTGTTTAGTCAGACAATACATTGGAGCTCTCGGGCCCAACACAAACTTTTTTTGTTGTCAAAATAAGCCTATCATGAGTATCCAGAAGTAGTCCTTTATTTATTTAGCATATATTTGGAAAAGTAATACATAATTAAAATATTCTATGTCCTCTAGCTTGAAGTGGCAAGGAAACATGTGGACTTTCACATGAAAGAATTTGGCTACAAGAAGCCCAACGTTACCTTTGTCCAGGGTTACATCGAGGCTTTAACAGAGGCGGGTCTGGAAAATAACTCTTTTGATATCATCATGTAAGCTGTACATTTTGCCTCCTGCTCTCACATTGTAAAGCTGTGGATTTGTGGATTTTTTTTTTTTCAATTGTAACTCTTTTATCACTTAGCTCCAACTGTGTGGTGAATCTTTCTCCAGAAAAGAAGCGTGTCCTGACCGAAGCTTACAGTGTGCTAAAGGTACATTTCAACTCACTGTTGAAACGGGACAACATTTTTTTTGACAATGAAATTTACTAAACTTAACATGAGAAGGTTAGCTGTTGAACTTCACAAAGATTTAAAGTTGGACACCAGAATTATTTTACATTTTTACTGACAAAAGTATGGTCGGCACGGTAGTCCACTGGTTAGCACATGCTCCTCACAATACAGGGATGCAGGGTTTGATTCCGGGCCTTCCTGTGTGGAGTTTGCATGTTCTCCCCGTGCCTGCGTGGGTTTTCTCCGGGTACTCTGGTTTCCGCCAACACATTCCAAAATCGTACATGGTAGGTTAATTGAGCACTATAAATTGTCCCTAGGTATGATTGTGAGTGTGAATGGTTGTTTGCCTTTGTGTGCCCTGCGATTGGCTGGCGACCAGTTCAGGGTGTACCCCGCCTGCTGCCCGTAGACAGCCGAGATAGGCTCCAGCACGCCCGCGACCCTTGTGAGGATGAGCAGCTTGGATAATGGATGGATGGATGACCAAAGTACATGTAGAATGTTTTAACACATCATAATCCAACTCTGCCACAGCACATAAGATTTACGTGCACTTTGTCAACCCTTTCTGTTCGTAATGCATTCCTCTGGAACCCCATTCCACAGCATTTCCTCAAAATCTACTTGTGTACACATGCACATGGCCAACCATTAGTGAGACATAGTCAACCTGATGACCCCACTGACAAATGTCTGGCTATGCCCCTGGTTGTGATGTTCTTTTCAAATACAACGGACCACCACTATTCATAGGGGATGGGGACCGGGCTGACCCACAAATAGCGTAAATACGCATATAATTGACGGCCATGGAAATAAATACATTGGGGAGGGGAAGAAAATCAACCCAAAAAATGTCTTCAAAAAAGCTGTTAAACATTCACTATGCGGTCCACGAAAAACGATGGGGAGGGAGGATTGGAGGTATAGTGGTCGGCGGAACAAAACAAAAAAAATTAGTGTTTGATTTTTTAAATAAAAATCTGCGAATCTGCGGGTGCTGAACCGGAAGGTTGCGAGGGTCCACTGTATTTTTCATTTGGAAACTAAATAAACTTTCAGTGTAAATTCCCAGATTTTTACAGCCCTTGTCTACACGGCAGGATAACTGGCCCGATTTTAGCCCCAAATCTCGCCTCCCGACAATCGTAGGTTGGGGTTAGGTTAGATTCTCATAATGGCTTCAAAGATAATCTTAACAGATAATCTTGCCGTGTGTGGTGTGCTCAGACTGATCTCGGCTGCTCGGAAGGACATCCGACCTCAATTCGGGGATATTAAGCATGTTGGATTGTTTTGGCCCGACTTCGCACCATGAGGACAAACGAGCATGCAGCCGGTTGAGTTTGACGCACAGCCAATCAGAAAGCGAGGTGACAGGGCAGCGAGGCAGGAATCCAAGATCACAACAGTAATGGTGCAACAGAGTCCAACGTCTTTTCTTTTTGTGTCACATTTTTTCCCCACGTTGAAAATAATCCCCAATTTAGCGCCACCGTTTACTCAGAAGTCTCGGTTAATCTCAAGGGGTTTTGCGAGATTTTCCATCGAACATGAGAATATCGGTGAATGAATCGGTTCGTGTGTGATGTGTTGATCTTGCTGTGTGGCTGCACATCACACACGGTACTTTCAAAACTGTTATACCTGTGATTTTTTTCAAAAGTCACGTGTGGGTCTCTCAGAGTTTGGAAGTCGGCCGACAATTTCAAAATCTTGCCGTGTGAACCAGGCTGAAAGCAGTAAAAGTATTTTTGCTAACCATGTACTGTACTTGCTCTACTGGTGATTAGGATGGTGGTGAGTTTTACTTCAGTGACATCTACAGCAATGGAAGACTACCTGGGGAAATTAAAAACCACAAAATCCTGTGGGGTGAGTGTTTGAAATGTTATGCTAATATACGTGTAGCTGCAGAGACGTAGCTGAATATCTCAGTGTAAAATCTCATGACAGGTGAGTGTATAGGTGGTGCACTGTGGTACAAAGATCTGCTACAATTGGCCGAGGAAGTAGGATTCAGTCCACCGAGGCTTGTTTCTGCCAGCATCGTCACTGTTGACAACAAAGAACTGCAAGCCATTCTAGGTTTGATGCTCCTTTCTGCCTATAATCATTTCTATGTTGTGTCATTTTATCCTGTCAAGACAGAATCCAGTACCATTTTTCCACCAAGATCATACTGTTAAAGAGGAAGTCAACCCAAGAATATTTTTTTCAAGAATATGTTCTATGCAGGCCCAGTAATTGAAACAAGGCATTCTTATGAATATTGTGTTTGTGGAATAATAGTTAAACTACCCATTTTTAGCCATCTCTGGGGGCGGCCATTTTGTCACTTCTGTCAACTGCAAATGACATCATAGTTGCTCAGGTCTCAGGTAACGGCCAATTTGTGATGTCATTTTTAGTCAACAGAAGTGACAAAATGGCCGCCCCCCAGAGGTGGCTAAAAACGGGTGGATTTTGCTGCTTAATTCATATTCCACAAATACAATATTAATCTGAATGCCTTGTTTCAACTAGTGGGCCCGCATATAACATATTCTTGCAAAAATATATTTGGGTTGACTTCCTCTTTAAATAAACAACACACAAACACATTCTTTTCATCTGTTTTGCATTTTAAATAAACAACACACAAACACATTCTTTTCATCTGTTTTGCATTGCAGGGGACTTCAAGTTTGTCTCTGCCACATACCGTCTGTTTAAGGTCCCGAAAGGCAGCCCAAAGCCATGTAAAGTCATTTATAATGGAAACATTACAGGGGCAGAGGACGCTCTCCACTTTGAGAGTCAGTACACCTTCAAGGTCCGTATAGCTCCTGCAGAATCCGACTGAGTCCAGGAACTTTTGAACCGAATGTTTGCTTCTGCCAGGCTGATCAAGTGGTGGAGGTAGATGGTGAATTAGCCGCCATCTTGACCCATTCCAGATTTGCACAGGACTTCACTTTCCAGCCACCAAGTGGTTCCTGTGAACCTTGTGGAGTCAAATCAAAGGTCAGTAATACTTGAAACACAGGTGACAAACTCTAAGACTGAGACCAGATCCCGCCCACCACATCATTTTTGGGGCTCGCTAAAACAAATTATGTGCGTCTACTAGCATGTTTCTTGCTAAAATCTACACCAAAATTGCAAATTGTCTGCACTTTTAATAACTCTAATAACTTTAATAACTCACAAGCATTTTTCCCCTTTCAAGACCCCTTTAAAAAAAAAAAGAACTGTTGCACTATTTTCCTTGACTGTCAATTGCTAGATTCGTTTTCCATCAATTTGTTGTATGTATTTTAAAAATACTGTATTATTATATGGTTTCGTTGTCAAAATGGCCATCTGAGAAAAATCCAGACTACAAAATGGCCCTCGACCAATTATGTAGTTTATGTATTATGCGAAAATGTATTAAATTAAATTGTGGACACACCCTAAAAGTCCCACCGTTTAACTGCGCACAGTCATACTTGATAAAACGTTCTCAAACACACTCTCACATATGCTCTCATCCACAAGCACAAGGTCAAGCAGCTGTCTCAGAGTCATAACCAGACTGTGGAATCCTGCTGGGCACCTGGAACAGGAAGGAATGCTCTCTCCTCTAGCTTTTAGAATGCTTTCTTAATAAGACTCATGGTTATTCTGTGAATGCATATCCACAAACAACACTAGATGTTTTAATCTCACGCTTTATCCTTAAATCACATCCAAAGATATTTTATTCAATTTCCTAATTTACCTTACATTATTATTGTGATTATTGTGACTTCTTAGAAGTACAGTGGCAGGCGATGCGTTTTGAACCTAGGCCTGCATTTAAGTGACCTAATCCACCGCTTAATGGCACCACTGTCACGTCGCAATTTTATAAAATACATAATACAAAAGGACCGTGAATAGTGAAAATCAGCATAGAATTCACACCCGTTTAAATGCATTGGAAATAATTTAGTAATTTAGCCCTCCCCAAAAAAAACAAAAAACCCTAAAAACTATTAATTTTTTTAATCCGCGAATTTTGCAGGTGCCAACGCGAGCGACTGTGTGTTTCCGCTGTACATGTTGCAGAGAGAAAAGGGCATTTCAGATGTTAGAGGATGAATACCATTATTGCTAAAACAAGAAACCCTAAATAAACCTTCCAATACATCACTTCCAAACAACTCCAACCTCTACACTGCAATATAATGGTTCACAATCAATATTTATTTCATAACATGAGAAAAATGTAAACATTTTCAATAAAATCCTTTCTACTGTACATCATAGCAGATATTGTAATTAATGTATTCGTAGACAAAATCCATCCTTCTTTCTTTGCGCCTCAAAGCGTAATAGGTGTCATCGTGTAGTGTAGTTGTAGTTGTAGTCGTGTTGTTGAGTCAGCGCTAGTTGTCATGCTCATATGTGCTGCGCTGGAAGTGCAGAATAAATCTTTTTCCAAGTTGAAACAAGTCACCAGATATAGTGTTGGCCGGCTTACAGTATCCTGACAATGTCCAGTTTTTCTTGAAAAGTCTGCCTTGGGGGGGACCTTGAAATACACACTACCGGAAGCTGTGCATCCAACGGAGTGACTCTGAAATGAGGATACTAGACTTTTGAAACGAAATGAATACAATTTTGTCTGCACACTGCTTCTACAATAAGAGTTCTGTTTTTGAGATATACTTCATGGTTGAACCTTTGAACGTTCCCTTTGATGTGAAATCAAGATTGCTTAATTTACTGTAATTAGTCATGCTTGTTTGTGAGATATTAATAGAAATACTTTTATCTTATTCAAGGACCAATGTCTAAGAGATCAAGAACCTCACAAGTGACTCCAGTAAACTGAGACTTGTTTCATATGTTTATATTATATAGAATAGAATGTAAAAGAGATATGAAATCAAATTGTCTTGAATGTAACTTTTGGAATCATATACCGCTACTATAATTCAAAATTATGATATTTTATTTTGTTTTATTTATTTATTTTTTTTCCCCCCCCACCAATCAGGCACCATCTGAGGATCCGTTCGAGCTGGCTGTGACGAAACAGAGTCCAGGGTCAACCACAGGGGGATGCTGCAGTACAAAGTCTGCAACCTGCTGCAAGTGATTGTGTTGAGTGCAGCAACCCAGCATAATAATATCAGCAGCACTAAGTAGACCGTACATCATAGTTCTCAACTGTTGTCACCTTGCGACCTGCATTTTTCGACTGTCGCCAAGGTATGGCCCACTTTTACAAAAGTTAGAGTAAATAAAGAAAATGCAATGTTTAAAAAAAAATAGCATTTGAAAACAACGCAACCTATCCATTATGGCTCCATGACTCACTTTCCCAACCCACCAGTAGACAATCACTACGTAGATAATAGAGTCCAAATTCCATTTATACCCTTGAAATCGATTACATATTCACACATCAACGTATGCTTTATAATGAAATATCAACTTCATACATTTCAAAGTAATGTTTTAAGACCCATCTACTAATTATGATTATTTGTCAAAAACCCAGTAAAAATCTTTTGTGTTTTGCAGTCGTATGAAGAGTCTATACACGTAGTCAAAGTTGTTGGCGCCCTTCCATTAAAGCAACACAGTGTCATATGTCCGTTTTTGTTGATTATGGCGGCGCCATGTGGACAAAAGCAGTAGTGTTTTGACAGAAATCAACCACATTTCCCATGCGTGCCAGCGCGTAGTGTCGTGAAATCCTGAGCCGTCCTTAAAGCAAAAGGAGGAAGTGAGTATGCCGTAAAGCAATTCAGGACATTTGTATTTTTTTGTGTGCCAGGTTTGATCCCATCCTCCTCAAAGTTGCTTTGTGCCAGTAAAAACAATACAGACCCCCTCAGGTCATGAAGTCCCATTCAACTACTGTACTTGTAAGTCAATGTTTCATCAAAAGAGTTGTGAAAAAATGTATTAAGGTCGATTTCTTGCCCAGTTCTGCTTTAAAGGAGAAAAAAAAACAAAACACAATGATCACTGAAAAGTGTAACAGGACAGGAATTTTCCAAAACGTATGTTGACAAGCCAAAACGCTTCTAGGAAAATGTTCTTTTTTTTGTACAGATGACGCCACACTGGAACTTTTAGGCATGTGACATCAGCTCTGTATTTACACACAAAATGAAGTAAACCAAGAAGATAACTACCTACTGTACTGTAGGGCTGAAACGGGTCCTTGTGTTATTTGAGTATCTCGGTTGAAAAAAAAATATTTGAGGCATTTTTTTTTTCTGCCTCGAGGGCTTGGTTGTGTTGTGGGGCTTCTTTTCCTGCACATTATTCCTTGTATCTGTGCAAGGTGCTATGACACCTCAAGCCTAAAAGGAATTCTGAAGTGAAGTTTGGTAGCTGCAGATCCTAGGTCTTTCAACAGTATAATGCCCCATAACAAACAGCTAAGAACACCATAGAATGGCTGAGGAAAAAAATAAAAAACATCAGACTATTTTGAAGTGGCCTTCTATGAGCCCCCGTCTGTAAATCCTCCTGAACATCTGTGGAAGGAGCTTTAACATTCAGTGTGTAAAAGGCACCCTTCCAATTTGTGACAGCCGGAGCACATTGCTCATGCGGAGTTGGGCAAAATACATTTCGACAGATGCACAAGTTGTGATTGAGTAGTTTGATTGCCTTAAAAACTTGTGCAACAAAATACTAAGTCAAGGATATCATTTTTTTTCAGTCCTGTTTCAATTTTTTTTTGAAAGGAATGCCTGATTTTCACTAAATAATTTTTATTACATTTTTGTTTTCCATTTTGGTTTCAAGTTATTCAGTTGCATTTGTGGGTTTTTCTTCACAGAACATTACCAGCAATTTTACCTGTGTGTATGCCCTAGTATGTAGCACTAATCATATGATTTAAAACAAAACAAAACAACAACAAAAACATCAGGATATAAATGTATTTCTTTGCAAGTGTTTAATCTGTATCTTGTTTACTTGTTGGGTGTGTTGTTCAAATAGTTGAATATTTTAAATTCTGTAAAGTACATTTCAAAGCCTTACTTGTTCTGTACACTTGCTTGTTAATAAATGGGAATCAGAATTATGAAATTAAAATTATGACTAATCTGCATTACTGCAATCGTCGGGTAAAAAAGATAACCTAAATAAACTAACATAAGAGCACTGCAATAAACCTGAATGAATATGTACTGTTTGCAATGTACAAAGTTCTGGTCTTATGTTAAGTATGGTTGATGAATGGATTTATGCACCAAATACAGCTAGAGTGACCAGATCCAAACTCAGCAGATGTGGGACAGGGAGTATGCTTGTGGGCGACAATGTGGGACGCAGCTGACGCTCGCGACGCACACCAAAAATGCATATGGTACAGTTTGTCAACTGTTCAATAACATATAATATAATAAACTGTAACAAAATAACACTTATAGATCTACAAATAAAAACACAGAATTGCAGTTGAAATTATCTGCATTTATGAAAATACAACACAAACTGCTAGTAAAAATGTAAATCTCTGGGACATTAATATCAACAGCAGCTCACAATAAAAGCTGAAATTAGTCAGTCTCATCTCATATCTTGAGGTAGATGCACTTTAACAATAGTCACACACACACACACACACAATAGAACCATGTCAAATCTCAAGGCAACATGTAGAGCATGAAGTCCAGTAACAATTTATTACAGTAACAAAGACAATCCAAACAAATACAGGCTACTACAACTACTACAATTCAAATTATTTTCAAATTAAACAACCACAGTGTAAAACGAAAATAAAACAAGAAGTATATCAAAAATAGTCAGGAGATAACAGTACTGTAACTACAATCAACTCAGTTGTAAACAAACGTGTCCACCACAGTGGCACTATGCACTTCCAGAAGCAAGGAAAGCACTGATTAAACACTTTCAATTATGTCCATCACAACTCAAATCTTTCCGTTTTCTCCATAACAGCAACAGCAGCCACAAAGTTCACAGAAAAGCTTTATCTGACTTTATCTTGCTTCACCCACGGGCAATGAGTTCCCAGACCTTGTCGTAACTGCGTTTCGTTTTCTTTGCAGTCTTCTTACTTTCCTTAGATTCCTCCATTTTCATTAATCCATCACAAATTTCTGGAAAACGTCGCTAAAATGCTTGTTTTTGGTAGGCGTGTCTTTATAAACAACTACAGTATCGCCTGCACGTGCGCCCGGCTGTTTGATTGACAGCATACCGCTGCCTCTCACAGTCCCGCACGCAGACAGTCACACTCGCCCGACCTCCGTAACCCCCCACACCCCCCCACACACAGCCCGAGACCCGCCCCCATAATAGCCTCCACTGTGTTTTGTCTGCTCTCAGCACACAGGTGTTTGATAGATTTTTTTTTAAAAAACGACATTTTAGACGCACGTTTGAAAATTGGTGCCTGCCGATCAGACAGCGAGTCAATTTGCGGGACACATTAAAAATCATTAAAATGCGGGACAGTCCCGCGCAAATCGGGACATATGGTCACCCTGAATACAGCACATGCATACACTTGAATTTATAATCTGTTTACAGTAATAGGATTAATATTTGATGATCATACCTCTTAATGAAGTTATGTTTTATTTATAATGCTCTTAAAAATCGCAAAAAAAAAACCCCGCTAAAAATCAGAAAGTGAATACATGTAACACCAAAATAATAACATCAGACAGAATAAAACCACATTAACAGCAGTTTAGAAAGGCCTGAGTGAACAACAGCAACAACGAAAAAGTCCAGAGGCTGTGGATTTCTCAGATGCTCAAGGAGGACGTTCCAGGCCCCCGGGGCTGTGGTTTATAGCAGTGGTCCCCAACCTTTTTTCTGCCACGGACCGGTTCATACAAGTCTATACCGTCCGGTGCGAGTGGTGCCCAATTTGTTTTACTCATTTGCTAGCTTGTGCATTTAATATTGGCGTTACGCGACGGAGATGCTAGCTTGTGCATTGTATATTAGCGTTAAAATATATATATATCAGCGCTACGTGACGGAGACAACTTGGCTTTTCCAGACTGTCTTTGGGGCATCAAAGGAGGCCCGGTTGGTTGGGGACCCCTGTGGTAGAGTATCCAATAGCTCGGTAAGCCGCTCAACAACCACCATAAAGATGCAGAGGTCACAAATGGTAATTATTTCACTATCATTGATCCCAAAAAATGTTGTTGTTGTTTTTCTCTGGATACAAGTTTGTTTGGCTATATGCCAGATGAGTGGGGTTTTTTTGGGGGGGGGTGTTTAAAAAGAAAGTGTGAGGTATTGATTGGTCAAATGCTGCAGCGACGTGAAGTGATCCTCACTGATTGGCTGGGTAAGAATCGTTTGGTTGTATCACCTGATGGGCAGTGGGAGAGGATGCCAGTTTTGCACAACTGACCAAATGTGGCAAATTGTCCATTGCCCGTTTGGTTAAGTAAAGACTCTAATTGGCCGTTGATATGAATAGTTGTTTTCATGTGACCTGCTGCTGCCGCTACGATTGGCTGGTGCGTTCCGCTTGCCCAGTCAACTGGTTTATCTACACCCAATTACAAACACGCATGCGCAAAACTTTCCTTGCTTGCAGGAGGCATAGACCCTTGGAAGTCGTTACTTAGCGACCATCGACATGGACGTGATGCCGGCGAGTAGAGGCTTGACGCAGCGGAACTTCAAGATTGGACTCATGGATGCTTTAATGTTGCCTCCAAATGCAGTCGTTCAGGGTTCCATGCCACTGCAGCTGCAGCTGGCCGCGATCGTTAACGCCAAAGGACCCGGCGAGCTACCGGAGGTGAAGCGTCGTTCTGATAACGGCAACATGAATCCCCGCCAGCTCTGTCGTCCTGGACACCGAGACAAGGCGACTCATCGGCCGCTTCCTCAGTGACTTTACCGGGCTGTCCACGGCTGCTTGGAACCAAAGCAAAGCCCAGTCTACGATGAAAAGAGTCGTGACGAACCTGGTGGACAAGCACAGAATCAGATTCAAGGGTAAGCATATCCTTTGCAGTTATTCACTTTAAGTAACGTGTTGCTCTTTGAAGTTCTTTGGACCGTTGAAACCGTTAGTCTAACTGAATGTCGTTTTTAGCAGATTACTCTGCCCTTTCATGGTGCATCTAAAAAAAATAGAATATTGTTTTTTGACTGCATGCACAGTTATTGTCATTTGTGTAAAACACCCTTTCATTTTTAATTCGTAACTCTTCAAATTCCAGTTAGTTTGCACAATGCTCAGGTTGTAAACCAGTTTCAAGAATGACATTTTCAGGTACTGGCACTTCCACCTTTTATCTTATTTTGCTAATAATACAGTCCTACAGCCATCAGATGGACCACAACACATAATCAGACTTGTGTCATTCATTTGCTCCATTAGAGTGCAGTTAGGCAGTAATCAAGCCATTAAACGGCTGTTACTGAAACTAAGAAAAATGATGGGAAATTGCTCTCTTATCCCCAAAAGATAATGTAATTTGGTAAAAGACAAAAATTGTGTCAAAAAATTCACGTAGCATCTCAAATGAAATCCGGAACTACGTTTGAAAATGTGGTTGTACTGGAGGTAATCAATCAAATACAATAGGAAGCTAAATGTGCGTGTTTTCTTATTCAAGTTTCAATCTGTCTTCAAGGTTTAATCAACAAACTATCATTAGACCGACGAGGGCGCGACATGTCCTTCGTCAGCCAGGTGGCCTCGAATCAATTCTCCCATGGGACCACCAACTGGGGTGGCATCGCCAGCCTGTTGGCTTTCTGCGCCGTGGTGTCTCAAACTCTGAAGGAGAAGCAGCAGGCGAGCTGCGTGGAGCTGGTGGCCCAAGAGGTCTCGACCTACCTGCTGTCACACCAGCGCACCTGGCTAGTGCAGCACAACGCTTGGGTGAGCAATGTGCCAAATGTGCCCAATGTGGTTTCTCTATCCCTGCAACTCATCATCCTATTCTATCTTTTTCCTAATCAGGACGGATTTGTAGAATTTTTCAAGGAAGATGACCTGGAGTCTACAGTGAGGAACTGCCTCTTAGCCTTGGTTGGTTTTTTCAGCATCACCGCAGCGATCCTCCGGCTGCTTAGGTGAAATTCGTGGACATTTGGCATGCCACATCTCACCTTTGATTGATCAATCACACATTTGTTTGTTGTGGTTTAATAAATGCACTTTTTTTTCTCACCAAAATGCAAATACGTTAAAAAATGACCTGGAAACACCTTGTTCAGGCTTCTGTGTTTTACAAAAAAAAACAAACAAAAAAACAAAAACATAAGATTTGATTACGCATTCATTGTTCAGTCTAATTTATTGATACTGTATGAGTGTCCTATCTTTAGCTTCAAATAATTAGCTTAAACTAAATAGACAAAAAAAAGAAAAACTTGTTCTGGTGGAAAAAATCTTGCACAAGCGTAAGACTGTTCATGCATACTTTAGTCCGAAATGTGTTTTTTATTGTTTGCTTCCTGTTAAAATGCCATGTCCTCATTTTTTATTTCTTATTTCTTACATAATTTAAAAAAACTAAAAACATTCATTTTACCCATTCATTACCCAAACACATTTGTACTAAACTTGAGAAGACTTTTTTTTTTCACAAAATATTTGCTAAAAAAAAATACTGTACATTTAAACATGACTTGAAAATACCTGATTTTTATTACTTTTCTGTTGGGAATTCCATCATTGGGAATTTGTTTGTTCACAGAAGTATTATTTTTGTAAAGGTAAATAAACAATTTACTTGACATTGCCTTGCATAGTGTTATAAATTAATTCTTACAGGGTTTGTGTTCACTCTCCAAATACCTGTCAACCCCGGGGTGTAGCCTACTGCAGTAGTCCCCAACTCTTTTTCTGCCACGGACCGGTTCATACAAGCCCACACTGTTCGCGGCCCGGCCCTGTAACTATTCTGGTGCCCGATAAGTCTATTTGTTTTACTCATTTGCAAGCTTGTGCATTTAATATTAGCGTTGCGTGATGGACATGCTAGCTTGTGCATTTAATATTTGCGTTACGCGACGGAGACAACTTGGCTTTTCGGGGGGTGTTGCTGCGGCCCGGTCCAAAGTGGCCTGGTGGTTGGGTAACCCTGGTTTATAGTATGTATAAGGATATCAGGACATTCTCATTGCTGAAGTTGAATTAACTCTTTGTTGTTGGTTTTTATTCCGCTTGAATACACTACACTACACGACAGAATCAGGGTAGTCCAACTAACGAGACAAAAATACTGACCAGTGTGGACAAACCCTAGCAGGAAACACTTCAGTTACAACATATTCATATAAAAACGTTGAACATGATATATATTTTTCAGCTACTGCATAAGGAAAATAATTGCAATGCAATCATTGTGTGTCCATTGACAAGTGATGCCCAAATAAGTTGAGCATTGCATGTGTGGCTGTCACTGGAACTGGCTTCCTTGTGTTTATTGATGTAACTACTGATGAAACCAGCAGAATTAAGTGTTTCGGGCAACGTGTAATGCTGCATAACTGACAACTGTTTTTGACCATTCAGAGTTAATGATCAACATATAATTGGTCATTTGTACCAGTTGATGGGCAGATTAAGTCTTCTAAACCTTGGAAGCTTTCCATCCAAATGGTTCACAAAAAGGTTCTGCACACGAGGCTTCATTTGCACACAAAGCCCCCTGGTGGCCAAAACCTTGATGCCAAAACCTGAAAATGCGTGACTGTTTTTTTTTTCTGTTAATGATTAATCTGGTCATGATTAATTTCTGGTTAATGCTATGGTACGAAATGAACAATGACATTCTAATTTTATGTTCAAATTTGTGTTTAACAAAAGATTATAATACTGATATTGGTTGTGTTAATGAATTTTTTATTTAAAAGAAAAATCCCGAATTGGCTTGTTTATATGCACTTTTGCCTTATTGTAAGGGGAATGTCATTACTACACTCATAATCAACATTTTTTTTTCAACATTGGGTTGTTGCACTTCTAAATCAAATCTGTCAACTGAGAAGAAAAAAACTAAATAATGAGGTAACTCAAAAAACAACTGAAGAACAACAAAAATTTGGAATAAAAAAAAAACTGAATCTAGTAGCAAGTTATGATATAAGTTACTATGAGTAACAAGGAGTTACATCAGTTACTAGACAGTGGCGTAAATATTGACAGTGCGACCGGTGCAATACAGGTGTTAGGGGCCCACGAAGGAAGGGGAAAAAACAGCTGTGCAAAATTCGCACAGACCCCTGATCCTGGATGCCTCCCTCCCCCCCTGGTGAGGTGTTCTGAGCATGTCACACTGGCCGGAGGCACCAGAGACGACCCAGGACACGCTTCAGAGATTACGTCTCCTGGCTGGCCTGGGAACACCTTGCGATCCCCTGGAAGGGGTTGGAAGAAGTGTCTGGGTAGAGGGAAGTCTGGGCTTCTCTGTTAAAGCTACTCCCCCACGACCCGACCCCAGATAAGCAGTAGAAAATGGATGGATGGCTGAATTTTGGAATAACCTGAAAAGGTCTGAATCAATTCATGTGTTCAAAAAGAGGTTCAAAAACAAAGTATATATATATATATATATATATATATATATATATATATATATATATATATATATATATATAGTTTTTTTTTTTTTTTTCAAACAAGGGTTATAGTCAAATTTGCATATTCTGAAGAGTTTTATTTTGAGAAGCAATACCAGCTCGTTATGAAAGTACTTTTGTTTGAGGTATGGGGTGGTCTAGTGGCCCCCATTACCGGAATGGCTGGGGATAGCAAAAGGTAACTTTTTAAATATTTTTTTGAAATGTGAGGTTATAATCGAATTACAGATTTGAGAGACATTTTATTTTGAAATGCTACATCAGATCGTATGAAAATACTGTACTGCTGTTGGAGTCCTGTTAGTGTCCAAAATGCACTGGTTTTGTAATGTTTATTTTATTTGATCTTATTTTATTTTTTATTTTTTTAATCCGGGGTAATTGCATTCATTGTTGGATATTTATTAACTTCACTTTCTAACTCAACTTCAGAACTTTTTAGGTGCAATCCAGGAGACCGTTTGCATTCTCCATAGGTGGACTGGTTGCCTGACAACAGAGCTTTATTCTATAACTTTATTTTAAATGCAAAGCTCTGATGTCCATGCATTGTTTTTACTTGTTTTATTTTGAAGGTGGCCAACGCAACTCGTTGGCGGCGTGTTACTCTAATGCACAGTATTGACAACTATTGGGGCAGCTGTCTTGACTTGGTCTTTCTGCGTGCAGCACAGACTGACTCGTGTGGTGGACTTCATTTGAACCATCGATCATGGCTGATAAAGCTAGGTAACAGCAACTGTCAAACACGCTAAACTTGTCTTGTTTAATCTAGTATTTTGAATCTCGAGTTTGCATTTCTTGTTGCCCGGAATTAATTTTGATAAGACACATTTATTGCTATCGTGACAAAGTACAGCAGTATTACATAGCAAACACGTATGCTTTTTACAGCGAGTAAAACAATTGGCCGGAAGTTCGATATTCGCTATTCAGTTATGTTTAGCAGTACACACTCGTACTCTGCCTTAGCTACATTTGCGACAATATTGCACGTGTAGCATGCAAACGTTTTTTCTTGTCGCAATGTTAAAAAAATAATAATTCATTACGTTCGCGAACCATGGCCGCTCAGTGGCACAAGGGCTTTCTTTATAGGAACCGTCCACAAATAACAAAATCCTGCTGTCGTCGCTTGTAATGGTAGACCTTTGGAGACTACACATAAAACGATGCTAATAGCTCTCAATATGGAGAAGCTACATGAAATAAATGGGCAGAAATATTCACCGGAAATATATTTTAACTTTTTCTTTCATTGTGATTGCTTTAGTACATAGGTAGCATGTTTTCCATCTCTCCCTGCTGCAACACACCTGATTCAAATGATCAGCTTATCAGAATTCTCTGGAGGAGCCTGATAATGATCCTGATAGTTTGATGCAGGAAAGCAGCCCTCCAGGACCGGAGTTTGACACCTGTGCTCTAGTACATGGCAATGGTAGACCACTAATTACTACAGGTTAAAATAGGAGAAATAGGAGGCATTTAAGGGACAGAAATAGTCACAAATTGACAATAATAGTCACAGAAAATCAATAAATTGAAAACACATTTTCTCAATCTGATTGATTGCTACAAAAGTTGGTAATGGTAGCCCACCCAGGGCAAACGTTTTGCATTAGTAGGAAAATGTTTTCTTGGTTGCAACAGCACTAAAGTTAGTTGCACCAACTGCATTTTCTACTGCATGACAGAGCTGCCAACATATAGAAATTCACTTCCTGAACAATTTACATTAATTTTCATAGTTTTTAAATTCTATCCGGAACATTACAGTGGGACTGTCACTGCCCATGTGAGCGTTTTAATTACAGTATATTTAATATTAATGCTTCAAAGAATAAATTCCACAAAATTAATTACTTAGCAGTGACATGTCAACAACGCACACTGCATGCACAAACAGACCTGCTCAAAATCTTAAGACCACTTGAAAAATGGATAGAATTTAGTTTACCTTTTGCACATTTGGATCTTATTGAGGTTTTAAGTAGAGCTACAATATGCAAAACCAAGAAGGGGGAGTCTGACAAAAAGCACTTTTGAAAAAGTAATTTATTGAAAACAACAATCAAACTGATATGGGCTGTTAATCAGCTGATCAAAAGTTTAAGACCATCGCTCAAAAAATAACAAAAACAACTCCGCAAATCAGAAGAAAAAATGTTCTCAGTAGGACTCAGTAATGAGTAGCTCCTCCGTTCTTGTGAATCACTTCAAAAATCCGTTTGGCCATGCTTGATGCGAGTGTTTCCAGGATGCTAGTGGAAACATTGCTCCAAGTGGTGAAGATGGCTTCACAAACGGCATCAACTGTCTGGAACTGATGGCCACTTTCATGAACTTACCTTGCCATCCATCCCCAAATATTCTCTATGGGATTTAAATCAGGGGAACATGCAGGATGGTCCAAAAGATGGATGTTATCCTCCCTAAAGAAGTCCTTCGTCAAGCAAGTATTTTGAACTGCAGCGTTGTCCTGTTAAAAAATCCAGCTGTTACCACACAGACGAGGGTCCTCAGTCATGAGGGATGCCCGCTGCAACACCTGCACGCAACAAGCCACCGTTTGATGACCTTGCACCACCTGATGCTCCAGCATTCAACTGAATAAAAAGCACCCCAGACCATGATGGACCCCCCTCCACTGTGCCGGGTAGAAAACATCTCAGGTGGTATCTCCAGAGCATGGCACTTGACCCTTTTTTGCCAGTCAGTCCACCGTCCGCGACCTGTGTACCCTTCCGGCCTTGTCGCTCCGTCCTTATTCATAAAAATAATTGTCTTAAAATACGAAATAAAAAAAATATATATATTTTTTTTGCAGTTGCGCAAATTACAAAAGTCCAAATCCAGTTTCCAATTTCAAATGTGACAAAAGCAAAGCAAGAGAGATTTATTAAGCAGGTCAGGTAGAAGGCAGAGATTGGGTAGAAGAACAGGTAGGGTCTGAGATAAGGTTGGTCCAAGAACATTTTCAGGTTAAAAAAAAAAAAGGCTTGAGAGTACTAGAGCAATCAGAATGGGAAAATTTGTTTTCATTGATTTTTGGTAAATATTTTTTCTCACCGTTTGTGGACGATCCCTACACATTAAGAGTGAATATCAAACACGAAACATCCGGCCAACTTTTACCCGCTGGGATTTGTATTGAGCTAGTTTCTGTCATGTATACTGTTTAATTTTTTATCATTGATTCAATTATTTTTTAAAGCTTTGTCGATACCACCGTTCACCTGGATGTTCAGGTAGGATAAAACACTTTGAATACTATGTCATTGCCCCCCCCCCCCACAAAAAAAAGGAGTTCTAG
The DNA here is from genome assembly GCF_054856515.1 of Filicampus tigris. Classification (NCBI taxonomy): domain Eukaryota; kingdom Metazoa; phylum Chordata; class Actinopteri; order Syngnathiformes; family Syngnathidae; genus Filicampus; species Filicampus tigris. Next base: position 9,460,988 of record NC_141222.1, read on the forward strand.
CCCTCTGACCAGTTGTGAAATGTGAAATGATTCACAGTTTTATTTACCGTCTTTAAAAAGAGGAAGTCAACCCCAAATTTTTTTTTCATGAATATGTTCTATGCAGGCCCACTAGTTGACAACTCACCTGTTTTCTGAAGCTGAGCCATGATTGGTTATCTGAGCCCTGAGCAACTGTGATGTAATTTTCAGTTGACAAAAGTGACAAACAAAATGGCCGCCGCCTGAGATGGCTAAAAACAGGTGGATTTTGCTTAACAATGCTTAACTTGCTTAACTCATATTCCACAAATGCAATATTAATCAGAATGCCTTGTTTCAACTAGTTTGCCAGCGTAGAACATATTCTTGAAAAAAAAAATGTTTGGGTTGACTTCCACTTTAATGCATCACTGCATGACTTTACTTGACTAATTCTAACGCTGACATATCAACAAAAAACATGAGTCTTGTATGTTTTTGCTGCCTTTACATTAATTTATTCTTTATTTAGATTTCATATTGCATGTGCCAAAGTGACACGAGTAGCTGAAATCAAATACCTAATGTGATTAACATACTTGGCCAGTAAAGCTGATTCTGATGTGAATTTGCAGGGTGACGCTCTATTTTAAAGTTCTTGTCCTCACATACATGCACTGACCCAACATCCCCTCTTGTGACATTACCATCTATGCCCTCTGGTGTAGGATTATTATGGAAAGAAATTGCAGAAGACGTCAGATCTACAGAGTAATGCCTGCGTGGCTCCAGTGGGGCCCATCCCGAAATTCATCCTCCAGGCTCTGAAGAAAGTCCACCATGATGTGACTGACAGGTTGTTGCTGAATATGTTCATGCACTAAAGCGCAGTCGTTAATTTTCCAAAATGGTGTTCCCTCCCCATCAGATACTATGGTTGTGGTCTGGCTGTGCCAGAGTGTTTGGAGGGCTGCAGTATTCTGGACTTGGGCTGCGGGAGTGGCAGAGACTGCTACATCCTAAGTCAACTGGTGGGAGAGGCAGGACACGTCACCGGCATCGATATGACTGAGGATCAGGTAAATTACTATTTAGGTCCGATCAAGTATGATACACTCACGAAAAAGTCATGGATGTCCGACTTTCGTCTGAAATTTCAGGATTAATCTAAAATGCACTGTAACGTTTAAAGGTGGACTTAATATCAACTGTAAACGTTGGAATGCACATATGCGGATGTTCAAACAAAGAGCGGAACGGCACAATACACAACTTCAACTTTCCAGATTCAGTTAGAATACAGTAGGTACGTACAGTATTTATACACTGTAGTACAGTTGTCATTTTGACATCATAAGACCAAGAATGACCCCTGACAATAGATCAACAGTACCTTGCCATTACGAGGCTCTAAACTGGATTTTTTTTTTTCAAAAGGAAGGTGCCTCTTAGCTAGGTGTGTCACAAAATGTCATCAGCAGGTTGGAACAGAAATAATAAGAGACTGAAAGAGTCACAGAAAGGCATGGGAGTCAACGTCCTTGGAAATGTTCACCGGTAAAACACCTGTTGTGAATTTCAGCTCCTTGCTAGAGAAGAGGTTGTGCAGAATTACTGGAACATTAACAGGTGGACCGCCTTCAAAGGTTAAGTTCACCTGTAAAGGCTAGAATGCATTTTAGGCTCATCCTGACTTTTTACCCAAAAGCCGATCATCTCACCATCATCTTACACCCTCATCTCCAAAACTGTTAACGCACCAAAATGCAATCCATATAAAAAATGACTTGTTCCACTCCTGGGTCTGGAACCACACTCCTCATACTGCATATTTAAAACCAAGTGAATCCCACAAGAGTAAGTACAAAGTGGGAAACATTTAGAGACTTTTGGGGAGGGATGGGAAAACCATGTGTGCAGCAGCCATTGTATCAATAACAGTAAAAATGTTATAGGCGATGAACAATAACACTACAAGTTTTACTTAACCATAGAACACTAACGTCGGGTGATTTTCACCCACATATTTTTTTAATGTAATATTTTGTATTGAGAAATTAAACAAGACAACTTCCAATTTGGTATACGGTGTTGTACTTTTACATAAATTGATAAATTGTATTTTATCCGGAATATTATATCAGGTTAAATGTACCCGACGTTAGTGATAGTGTTACTAATTTTAACGTTAGTGTTCTGCCAAGGTATGGTCCTACAATAATTCATAATTAGAGATGTAATCACATCACTTCTAAAGGAAGGAGCACCTAATTTAGGGTGAGTAGAAAGACCGGTTTGTGACACACTACATGGATGGAGATGAGAATTCATTACTGTATGCACAAGCAGAGCTATCAGCAGCACAAAGACTGGTTGACCTCCTTTGCTTCTTGTCGACATTCTGGCAACCGCAAGTAAATAAACCAGAAGGAGCGTAGTGCGCCAATAGGCTGATAGGGCACCTCAAGCACTTTGAGTTTCATTGATGCTTTTTTTCTTTAATTTGATCATTTATAGGTGAGGTTGAGGATGTTATATTACATTCTAAATGTTTACTTTGAGCTGGAGTCTTGGTACACACTCGAGTGCTCGCAAGTTAACCACAGAGCTAGCTGGGCTGTTGATTGACATTTTTTTTCTGGTGAAGCCGTTCTTAATTGAAATGTAATGTGAGGGTCTTTGTATTGCTGAAAGATAAAAACCCAAGATTGTCTGCTGTTTGGACTGAAGTGAAGCCCCACTTCTAGTTGAAGAACAACCCTGAATCATGATGCTGCCACGATCATGCTTCACCGGGGTTATTAGCGATCTTCCAGTGATGTGCAGTGATGTTTTTGTGACAAACTGATTTTGTGTATGGTAATCTGTTGTATCACATGCATCAGCTTCATATTTTGGGTTTTAACTCAATAATAGTTTGTCCTCTTAGTAAAGCATGGGCTTTATCGTCCGTATGGACATCTCAAACTGAAATGAAATCTCTTTTGTTATCTAGCTTGAAGTGGCCAGGAAACATGTGGACTTTCACATGAAGGAGTTTGGTTTCAAGAAGCCCAATGTGACCTTTGTCCAGGGCTACATCGAGTCCTTAACGGAGGCGGGTCTGGAAAAGAACTCCTTTGATATCATCATGTAAGATGTGCTTCTTCTTGCCTCCTGCTCTCTTTCACTTGGTTTCACTTTTTAAAGCTGTGAACTGTATTTGTGGAAATGTTTTGAAATAGTCTCCTTCATTGCTTAGCTCCAACTGTGTGGTGAATCTTTCTCCAGACAAGAAGAAAGTCCTGACTGAAGCTTATAATGTGCTAAAGGTACAGGTCTTTAAAAGGGGGAGTCAACTCAAAAATGTTCTACACACCTTAACTACTCTAAACTTAGCTTCAGAAAACAGGTGAGCCGTGATTGGTCGTTACCTGAGCCCTGAGCAACTGTGATGTCATTTTCATTCGACAGCAAGTGGCAAAACGGCCGCCCCCCGAGATGGCTAAAAATGGGTGGACTTTACTGCTTAACTTATCTTCCACAAACACAATATTAATCATAATGCTGTGTTTAGACTAGTGGGGCTGCAGAGAACATTTTCTTGAAAAGACATTTTTGGGGTTGACTTCTCCTTTAACTCACTTTTGATTTCATTGTCTGAACGAATTTCATCCGAAGTGACAACCATGTCCTAACCACTGAACAACTTAATGTACTTTCGCGACTTGATGTTTAGGATGGTGGTGAGTTTTTCTTCAGTGACATGTACAGCAATGGAAGACAAACTGAGGAAATTAAAAACAACAAAGTTCTTTGGGGTGTGTATTGCTACTGTACTCTACTGCCGTGTATTTGCTGCAGACGCCCCAGTGTGATCATGCAATTTTTCAATACAGGTGAGGGATTTGGTGGTGCGCTATGGTACAAAGATCTGCTACAGTTGGCCCAGGAAGTAGGATTCAGACCCCCGAGGCTGTTCAAAGCCAATCTTATCACTGTTAACAACAACGAAATGCAAGCCATTCTAGGTGTGATGCTTGTTTCTGTCTTTACACTGTATTTGCTGTTTTGCATTATTGTAACCTGTCATGGTAGATTGCACTAACAGCCTCATTTTCAACCAATATAGTTCAATACTGTTGGACATACTGTTGATTTCCTTTCACCTGTTTTACATTCCAGGTGACTTCAAGTTTGTCTCTGCCACATACCGTCTGTTTAAGGTCCCCAAAGGCAGCCCAAAGCCATGTAAAGTCATTTATAATGGAAACATTGCAGGGGCAGAGGACACGCTCCACTTTGACTGTCAGTACACCTTCAAGGTCTGTAGCTCTTCAACATCAGATCAGCTCCAGTTGATTTTCAACTGAAATTTCACAAATATTTGCCTCTGACAGGCTAATCAAGTGACAGAGGTTGATGGTGAACTAGCCGCCAACCTGACCCATTCCAGATATGCACAGGCCTTCACTTTCCTTCCACCAGGAGACTCTTTTGAATCTTGTGGAGTCAAGACTAAGGTCAGTGATACTTGGAAATGCAGTGCGTAAAAATGCATGTACAGGGAGCCCTCATTTTACGAACGCGTTCCGTTCCTACGCTGGAGATGTAACCTGAATTTCGGGGTATGTCGGATTGCACCGTTAAAGTCGAAATTGACGTGAAAATACTTTGTATAAAAAAATGAAAGTACATTAAAATAAAAAGCACAAAATGCTGTAATTCGCTAAGAAGTAGATGGAGAAGGAGAAGAGGAGGGCGAAAAAGGCAAAGATGGTGCCGGCGCGCAGACACGATCGAGACACTCTGCGTATGCTCAACCACAAAGAATGCTGGTCTTTGTAGTACAGGAAGCGCTTGTATGCGGAAGTGCGGTGATTGGCGCGCAACCACTGCAAATACCCATGCAGAGGTAAACAAGCTCAGAGATGCAGCACAAAAGCACACTTTTGGAGCGAGGAGGAAACCGGCTGATTCATTCATGTGGCGAGTGACATGAATATCAAGTGTTTTATTGACGGCTGAAAGTAACAAGCGGAAATGACGTCCGTTTGAGTCATGACGCCATGTGTCGCCGTACACAGTAGCTTATTCAAATGCAAGAGCAACTCTGTCCGCTCAATCATGTAAACGGGATATTCAGAATGTTTCAGAAATCTGAATTTTGATTTTAACCCGATTATTGACTGCATGTAAACGCAGTCACTGTGGTGCTGGGGACAAAATGGAGGAGGAGGCACGGGCGTCGTAAAATCGAAACGTCGTAGGTTGCGTACGTCGTAATACGAGGACTGCCTGTAGTTACTTTGAGCCGTCAGTATGTTTGTGGTATCATTTTAAAATTGTGGACACGCCTAGAGAGGCCCACTGTCTTAACTGCACAGTCGAGGAAACATGCTGCAGATTCTCACACACACTCTCTCAAAGCACACATATGCACTCATCCACAAGCACAAGGTCAAGCAGCTGTCTCAGAGTCATAACCAAACTGTGGAGTCATGCTGAGAACCTTGAACAGGAAGGAATGCTCTCTTCTCTAGCTCATAGAATGCTATCGTGTCAGCTCTAATGGTTATTCTTTGAATGCATACATTTCACGGACAACGCTAGATGTTTAATCAATGACCATAAATCACATAAAAACAACACTTTTCAGTTACTTACTACGGATGTTGAATTTTGATATCCTAGATTGCACTTCTCAGATCAGAGTTCATAGTTAAACCTTTGGACTGGTCCTCTGATGTGAGCTCAAGCTTGCATGCTTTACTGTAATCAACCATGTTTGTTGTAAATTAATAGAAATACGTTGTTTAGCTCCTTTTCAGACATATGCTTATTTAATGAACAATCAATGTCTGACAGAAATAAAACTAAGAAGTAAAAACACGACACCACTTGTGAACTGGCTCAGAAGCTCTGTTGATACCAGAGCCTTTTTTTTAATTATGTACAATACAGAAAGTAACAACAATACAATGTTTTCTTTTTGAATATGTATTTTTGCACACTTTCTAGAATTCCCATGTGCGAAATGTGACATAATCCAAAAGTGTGATGTCCTGTTTCTTGTTGAATTTATCCTTCAGGCAATCTCTGGGGATCCTTTTGAGCTGGCTGCGCAGCTGCAGAAACAGAGTGCAGGCTTAGCCACAGGGGGGTGCTGCAGTACGCAGTCTGCTACCTGCTGCAAGTGATTCTGGATGTAGAGTACTGCTGCAACATCATGGAATCACGTGTTAGTATAACAGTAGTTTGCATGGCCTTACACAGTAGATGTCCAATTTCAATGAAGTGCACTGTGCTGCTGAAGGATTGAATACTGTAGGGCCAAATCTGGTAAATTGGTTAAAAGCAATTTGGAATACAGGACATTTTACAATAATCTATGTGTAGAATTTCCTAGGTAGTCTTATCTTGAAACCATATGTTGTTGCCACATACATTAAGGCATATTTGTACTGATACGAGAAATCCTGACTTGTTTAACATATCCTAATAGGATGCTCATAATGGTAGACTAAACATTTTAAAACAATGTTTGAGCATCTTTAACTCAACTCGGCTCAAGTCATCTGTATTTACATAGTGCTTTGACAACTGCTGCAGCTGTAATAAAGTGCTTTACAGAATAACAATCATACAATCATAACCAACCAACAAAATCCCTTCCTACATAGGTTTTTTGGTTTTATTCGGAGTCTACTTTCATCAGTGGATCTGCGATATCCTGATATCAAAGAAGCAGCTGTAGCTGACATACACCTTTTCAAAAGTAATTCTTTGTTACGGTTCAAAATTTTAATAGAATCACTGAAATATTTACAGAATGATAAAAGGTGCCTTCTAGGATTATTAGTATTATTAAGCACTTCTTTTTTGTTGTTTCACCTCTTCTATTGGTATAGTAGTTCTTAGAATATATAGTAGTTACTTTATTTTCCATTCCAGTCAATGAAAATGTCCATCACTTTAATCATTGTGTTTGTTACTCTAATATGAAAATAAATATTTTTATCTTGCTTTGTGAATATCAGTGCCTCATATTTTTTTCAGAGATGCTTTAGTGTTTAGAATTATAGAGGCAAGGTGTAAAAAGATGAGTGAAGATAATCAAGTTAACAACACATTATAATGCAGTACAGCCTGTAAATGCAGTATACATCCCCTTAACCAGGCTGTCACCCAAGGCCGCCATGACTATGTATACATGTTATTCACGTATTTTTCACAAAAGAAATTGCAGTCTTTTCCCAATGTGTTGTGAGTCATTCTGCAGTAATTATGAGTCATAGCAGTGTGTAATTGCAGAACTACGTCTTTATCAATAAACTGCGTTATCCAAGTGAAAACGTACTGTGCTTGGCAAATGTTCTAGAATGATCGTGAAGTGATCCTTAAGAAAAAAAAACCAATTTGACAACATTTTGACGTCATAAAATACAGCCAATTCGGAGACACAGCCCACATGATAATAATGTAGATTAGTTATCTATCACCTAAACTTGAATATCTGTTCGTCCAAAAAGTCACGAGTGAGTCTTGACCATTTCTTAACATGAGGTGCACTTGTTTTGGAATTGGATTCGTCACTGTGGCAGCGGCCGCCCCGCCCCTGGCCCGGAGCCTTCCTCTGATTGGCCCCCGACGTCGTCGGTCTGGAGGAAATCAGAGCAGGCACGAGTTAGCCAGTTACCCGGGGCTGACGAGGGACCACTGTCGTACACGTAGTGGGAAAGAAGAGGTCCTGATGCGCGAGTCACGGCAACCCTCGGTGGAGATGAAGGCGGACTCTGACTGGTTCTGATTTTTCAAAGCCATTTTCATTCAGCAGGTTGCATGCCAGCGGTTGTCATTATGGCAGAGCCGTTATCCTCAGCACCCACCGCTGCAAAAATGGCGTCAGTGAACCGGGTCCGCGCGCTGACACTAATTTTCTTGACTGTCACTGGTTGTTTTGTCACCTCGACAAGTGGCAAGGAAGGGTCCGAGGAGACCGTCATCAGTGGCCTCCGTCTGGAGGACACGGACGACATTTCCTTCATGGATAAAGGCTACTTGCGGGTGAGTGAGCGCTCTCGGATCAAATTAAGAGTGTACGGGCAGAACATCAACAACGAGACCTGGTCCAAGATTGCCTTCACGGAGCACGAGAGGAGCCGGGCGGGGGTGAGCCTTGACAGCTCCTCGGGGGATAACCACAGCCAAGAGGACTTGTCCGACTTCCATCCGTGCGGCATCAGGACTTCAGATATCATTATATTGCCCAACATTGTCGTGAACCGAAAGACGTCTGGAATAGTTGAGATCGAGGTCAAACCTCTGCGCAAGACGGAGAGGAGCAAAGCGTATTACCTTTGCATCGCCACCCCCGCACCTGCCGTGGCTGGAACGCACGACCCATGGACGGAGAACACCTGGATCTACCACGACGGCGAAGACACCAGGGTGATCGTGGTGGAGGAGAAAAAGTTTTTGCTGCCTTTCTGGCTCCAGGTCATCTTCATCTCAATGCTGCTGTGTCTGTCCGGCATGTTCAGCGGCTTGAACCTGGGGCTCATGGCTTTGGACCCCATGGAGCTCCAGATAGTTCAGAATTGTGGCACGGAAAGGGAGAAGAATTATGCCAAAAAGATTGAGCCTGTCAGGAGCCAAGGGAATTATTTGCTTTGCTCGCTTCTGCTCGGTAATGTGTTGGTGAATACAACGCTGACCATTCTGCTGGACGATATCGCCGGTTCGGGGTTGATAGCCGTGGTCATGTCAACCATTGGAATAGTTATCTTTGGGGAAATCGTGCCGCAGGCCATATGCTCCCGACACGGCTTGGCCGTGGGCGCCAACACCATTTTCTTGACAAAGTTCTTCATGTTGCTCACCTTCCCCGCCTCCTACCCGGTGAGCAAGCTGCTCGACTACCTGCTGGGGCAGGAGATCGGAACCGTGTACAACCGGGAGAAGCTTCTAGAGATGCTGCGCGTCACGGATCCTTACAATGACCTCGTCAAGGAGGAGCTCAACATCATCCAGGGTGCGCTGGAGTTGAGGACTAAGACCGTGGAAGTTGTGATGACGCCTCTTCGAGATTGCTTCATGATACCCTGGGATGCCACCCTTGACTTCAACACCATGTCCGAAATCATGAAGAGTGGATACACACGCATTCCCGTCTTTGAGGGCGAGAGGTCCAACATAGTAGACCTTCTCTTCGTCAAGGACCTGGCCTTTGTTGACCCGGATGATTGCACGCCGCTCAAAACCATCACAAAGTTTTATAGCCACCCATTGCACTTTGTCTTCAATGACACCAAGCTGGATGCAATGCTGGAGGAGTTTAAGAAAGGTGAGTTTCTTTGACACTCTCCACATATTACAGCTTGCGCTCTGTCTGGCAAGTTCTTTTTGCCCTGTCCCGTCCCCTTCAACCCTGCACACGGCACTGATGCCAAAAGACAAGCACACTACATTTTGGACGTAATCCCTCTTGACCCTCGCATGTTGACCTTTCACCTCTCTTCCTCTTGAATGAGTGATGGTGAAAGGTCAAGTGTGTGTAAATCTGAACGCTACGGGGATGAAGAGGAGGAGAGAGGCAGAGAATCGCTGAGGTGAAAGAGGGCACCTTTCCCCCCCTTCTTTTTTCGGCCTTACAAAGCATTGTTGAAGCTACATCATTAACGGGGCGCACTTGCCACTGGTTGATTGCTCACTGCCTGTGCAGGGGAGGTCTCCTTATCTTCCTCCATCACTTCCACTCACAGTGTTGACGTTCACAAAGTTTCTCTCGATTCCAGCTCCTGCCCTCCATCCTTTCATGTCATTCTCATTCAGACATTTTAGCTATGCCCCTCTCCACCCTCCCTTTCTCCCTCTCGCTCTCTCCCGCTCCGATTTGTGAATGCATTAGGACACGTGGGAATGGTGTAACTGCAAGACTTAAGGTTATCAGGTGGGGGCATCTTGTTTGAGAACCTGCTTAAATCCCTCTCTCTTACTCCCCTCTGAGTGATGGTGGTGATAACTTCTTTTGTCCGGCCCTGGAATGCAGTCATGTGGATAATGAATAACAGCCTCTAACACCCTCAAGCCCCCCTCGCGTGTTGTGTGTATGCGCATGATGTTTACCTCACTCACAGTTCACCTGAAGTTTTTGCACATCACTCACCCTCGACCACCATCCACACTAATTGCCTCCAAGTTATTACTGACAGTGTGGGAGGATATTTTCCAAGTTTGAAAGCTGTCTGACCACAACACTGTAGTCACCTGCACAAACATTTACAATCATCGTTATGCTCAATTATAATTGACAGGATCTCATTTATAGTGTAGAATGACACGGCATTATTGTTTCGAATGATTTGGTTACCTCATTTGGCTACATAGACACCAATTCATTTCACTTTTACTCCTCAGCAAAGAGCACATATGATAGCAGAATTTGTGAAGTCCTTCCAAACATATCTTTGTAAAGGCTTAATGTTTGATGCAGTACATCCTTATAGTTTCCCAAAAAACACTTAAGATGCATTGTATGTTCATTACACTATTCACTTGTCTCGAAGAGGATTAATTGCCGTGGAAAAAAGATCAAATCATTGAGCTCCATTACCAGAATGTAGGTGTAGCTCTTCTTGCCAAATTAGTATTACGTAATACACTAGCAGGGGGGTGTTTTCATCATTACTGTTTATTTGCTGATGGAAGCATGAAACATAGCTAAGCTTTTGAGCTGATTTTCAAAGAAAAACAATCGAACATATTTATAATTGTGTCAGTAGTGTATCCTCATGTTATCATGACGGTCTGTCATGGATGTTGGAGCAGGTATTGTTACACTTTTTAAGAGACTGGGACCTAATTTCACATAGGCCTTGTTGCGTTTGTTCGTTGACATTATTTACATTTTACTTGTGTGTGCCTTTCACTTAACACCTGTGTAGTTCAGAATGTGGCACTATACTGTATACTGTAGGTCTGGTTTTGATACTCTGTGTAGCAGCTGGAGCACAGCGTTATCACGACTGGAGCAGCCCCAGAGGGAATTTGCCTCCGGCCTATTGCGGAGGTCATAAGCAACTGTTGAAGGGAGGGCTACGGGGTCAAAGTTTCTCGTTAATCTGGCTCTTTTCACAGCACACTGGCAGTTCAGAGTGCCTTGTAATGTAAGTCATTTTTTATTTATATGTAGACTTTCACAGTCGTCTGATGTTGATCACAAATGTGGAAAACCGGCAGCATCACAGCCGAAAACATTAGAGTTGGCGATGGGTATGGATGGGTGAGGATTCGTTGGGTAGCGTTCATGTGTGTCATACTTTGTAAAATATTAAATGCTGGCAGTATTAGATGGTCTCACAAATCTCTAAATCAGGGGCGTCAAACTAATTTTTGTCGAGGGCCGCATCATAGTTACGGTCTCCCTCTGAGGGTCGGCACGACTGCGAACCCATGATCGTCTTATCGCATATACACAACAAATTGATGGATAACTTGTTTTGAAATCAGAAGCCAGGAAATAGTTTGTTCAACTCCTTTTCAATTTATTTCAAAGGAGGGATTGGTAACACACGTTTGCAATAGCTCATATCGTTGCTGACCTTACCTTTTACGTGAATGGTGTTTCCGCGTTACAGACATCGCATTAATAAATTCAAAACAATTCCAAAATTGGACATACATGTTTTCACAGGACAGTGACGATATGTAGTGTTAAAAGGTATACAGCAGCAAAGATATAGGTCTGTGTGACCTATATCTTTGCTGCTGTAACAATGAAAATTTCCCCACTGTGGGATCAATAAAGGCATTCTTATCTTATCTTAAAAGTGATCACAATTTGAAAGAAACACGTCAAGTCAACAAACATGATTTGCCTTCGCGGGTCACATAAAATGATGTCATGGGTCTGATCTGGCCCTCGGGCCTTGAGTTTGACACCTGTGCTCTAAATAGTTACAGTTTCACAGTATAACATAATTATTATGAAATTAGGGATGGAGTAGATAGCCAACTTTTTCCTCAACTGATACAGTATTGATTCTGGATTGGCAATACATATAGATGAAAAAAAATCCATAATTGTTTTCGGTGGCAATAAAGACAAGTGCTGTTTTTAAAGTAATAACATCTTCCTGGCCACAACACAGGAGTCATGTAAAAGCTACACAAATGAAGATGTGTATTTATAAAAACGGAATCGGCATGCGATTGTACGCGCATGAACAAAATGTAATATTACAAGTTTTACAAACATGGAACTTGATAATTCTTTCCGGTAATTAAGTACTGAAATGATATGCAATAATAGCTCCAGATTATGGAGTGGTATAATCTAATTATGATTACAATGTGATGTGATGACGAAAGAAAGGAGTGGAGTTTAAAAACAAATGCTAACAACCACAATTTTCCATGGTATAAGCATATCCATTCTGTGAAACTGCTTTAACTTTATTATGTACAGTCATAGTTTTGAATAATATGTTTTAATGGTGCGCCAGATACAACAATCCAGTGCAGGTGTAAAAGGAAATAAAATAATGTAACTGGTCAGTTTAGAATTGAAAAGTTCCTTGTGCAATCCCAACTGTGTATCAAAGCTTGGCTCAGGCCTCAGGGGTTTCATTTCGAGTTACTAAATTGAGACCGACACCCTTCTGGAAATTTCTGACCCTTTCACTAATTGCGCTTTCTCACTGCGACTGCCACAATTACTGGCATCCAGGGGTTGCTCGCTCAGCTAAAGATTTGCTCTTTAATGAGAGGGTCACTTTGGGACCAAAGCAAGTAGCAGAGTAAGAAACAGGAATTTATCAGAGCCTCCCTGCCCTCACTTGCCTCTCCATGACTTGCAGCATTTCTGATATTCCTGGAAGTAAATGTTATACGCTCACTGGCATGTATTGAGGCCAACCTGGAATTGGTGAAGAACTGTTTGAAGAGCAGAGATCCGGTTATGCACAGCTCTTTGGCTCCACTGCACTGAGCTCCTGTACCCCTGGGTAAGGCAAGACACCTGCCAAACTTGAATGTCGGAGGGAGACCTGCCCCTATGGGGGCGGGGGTTGTTCCCCAATCATCGTTACATCATCAATTATCACAGGGTGACGTCAAAGTCATACCTAATGAATTGATTCCAAATTTGTTTGCATATTGTAGCTCATTGGTTTTCAAATGGGGGTACGTGTACCCCTGAAGGAACTTCAGGGTGTATGTGAGATTTTAAAATATATTTAAAAAGTAGCATCAATGCGAAAAAAAAAAAACAGCTTAATGAGAACAGTTGCCTCCCTGCCACCAAGAATGACAAAGATCCTCAGTGAAGTGCCTCAATAAAAGGTCTCACTAAATGCAAAACACTCAGTTCATTGCAACAATGAAATATTCAGTGTTGATAGTTGGTCAACACTGAATATTCCAGTGTCAAGTGTTGTTTTTAATTATTAAATAGATATTTAAAGTTTTTTTTTTGCAGTTATTTAAAATTAAGTTCTTGATTTCTTCGTGAGAGCATATCCGTACTATGATCCCAATGGAGAACAATTCATGTTGATAATTATTTTATGTGTGCAAATTTTTATTTATAATTAAGTTAATTATTCCTTTCTTTTTTTTCCCCTTTCTTTTTAATGTATTTCCCAATAGATCAAGAGATACCACTACAAATTGAGTGTCGAGGTTTAATAAATCAGACACTGATGGCACAGCACTCTATTTTAAGTGTTTGTTTTTTCTTCATCCAAAAATGCTTTGCGCGGATTAGGGGGTGACAGAGCATTCTCTGTTGCCGCCCCCCCACCCTTTGGAATTCACTACCGAAAGATATTCGTGACACTATTGCCACGTCTATGTTCAAGAACAAATTAAAATCACACCTTTTCCGCACTGATTTTAACCTGCAATAACTACATTAATGGAAACTGAGGCAACACAACTTAAACACAACGTACACCGCAACCCCTTTTATTTATTTTAGACGACACATATTACTTGATTGGTTGTTCGTCTTTGTGTGTACCCTGTGACTGGCTAGCGACCAGTTCAGGGTGTAGTCTGCCTTTCGCCCAATTTCGGCTAGTATAGGCTCCAGTACCGCCTCCGCGACCCTGTAAAGGTTAAGCGGTGTTGAAAATGAAATGACATGACACACATTACTTTACCCTTGATTTGAACAATGTACTTTCGCTTTTCAAAATGTACTTGTTCTGTTTGGTTTTGTTAGATTTGTTCGTCTAAATATTTTGTTTTTTTGCTGACTTATTCTAAAACTGTAAAACATCTTTGAGTTCTTTTGAAAAGCGCTCTGTAAATTAAAGTATTATTGTTATTATTATTATGACTTGGCTGAAAAAATATTTCACAGGTGGTACGTCATTGAAAAAAGGTTTAGAACCACTGTTCTAGCTGTCTGATTATCTGGTGCCAAAGTGAAGGACTTTTGAGCTCTCAGATCATGAATTAATGGCCTGCTACTCACAGTTTAGAATAAAATGTAGCCACTGAATGTTCTATTCAATGATTTATGTTCAGGCAATGATGCATAAGCCTTCTTCCCAAACATTACATGCTGCAATGTTTGGGAGGAAGGCCTTCAGTGAAAAAGCCTCCATGTGGCCCAGCACGTCATGATCCAGAGCCCCGATTGCTGCAATATAGGCCAATCTATGCTTAGTTCAGATCCAACAGACTTCACAGACTCTTTGCTGCTTATTTCACCCTGTTGATCATGTTGAAATAGTAACAGTAATGCTGTGATTTTTTTTTTTCATATTGTGTTATTCCTTCTTGGTGTTTGTACAGAGAGCAATTTACTGGAAAGTGAGTCAGAGCGTTTGCCCGGTATCCTGTGGTGCTTACGCTGCAACAAGTGTTGGGATTGAATGACATAATTATCGGTAAAACCACTTAATCCTTCCTGATGAGGGACACCCCTTTAAAATCCAGGAATATGAAGCTTAAAACTAGTGTTTTTCTACAGAGCAGCTTTATCAACACCTAAGATCTCATCACATTGATTGAGCTGAGTTTCATTAGCTCTTCGTGATGTCATTATTTATGGCTTCACATATTTTTGCCACGCTGCCTGATTGCTAACTTCTTGTTGAGTTAAAGGCCCAACATGTTCAAAAGTCATAGCCAACACTCTGACACAGAGAACTTCCAGCACCAATACCTTTGAGTAACTTACCTGTCTTGTGTAATTGTGCTTCAAATAAAGCACTTTATGATAGTCAGATTGTTAACTAAATTATCTACCAGTCAGTAATACCGAAAAAAAAAAGAAAGAGTCACCCTGTAAAATTGCGGCGTTGAATGTGATGCGGTCTAATATTTGGATGCAGCTAACTTTTGTGCTGTTGCACCAAAGAACGGCTCAGGATTGCAACCAGTGCAAAAAGAAAGTCAAGAGAGCCCTGGATAAGTGTCTCCTGGTCTGCTGAAAACAATTACCTCAGTTTTGTTTTGGTTTATTTTTTTGTTTTAGACAGCGACACAACACCTTAATTGAACTGTTGTCATTTTCTTAGCATTGCCTGATGTGAACAATGCCTCACAGATAAGAGCGTTCAAAAATACTTGTAATTTCGATTTTTAGCTTGCATGAAGGTGGAAAGGGTCACAAAAGTATCTAGAATGTATAACCTTGATCTCATCAAACAACAGTAAGGCATATAAATGGCTATGGTTTCAATCCAATCAAGTAGAACATTTAAGGTTGAACAAAATCTGTTCCAGAACACCGGTTGGCTCGGAAAAAATGGAAAAGAGAAAATGACCAGTGTCAAATGGTACACATCCTAAAACCTTTATGAACAGTATGGACATTTTAACTTTAATGATCCTTCAAGTCAGTCACTGTTGAAATTAAAACAATAGAAAAATAGTTCAATAGTACAATAAAACAGCTCCTTATGCTCTGTGTAGTCATGTGTTTTGCATCATTTCTAAACACACTTTTAAAAGACGTGCTTCAAGTTTTTATTTTTCCTACCTTAATATCAAAGCACTTATGAATATTTCCGTTTTCTCTGTGAAAATCAAAGCATTCACTGCAGCAGTGATGTAGTTAACACACACACACGCGTGCGCTTGCACACACAACAAACACTTCTGTTGTAGCATAAAAGTATTTATCGTTGGAGTTGCAGGACAATGTGAATGGAATTCTTTTTTTATTTATTGCCTACTTTGTTAATTTTGATGACTGTCAATACGTCCTAATTGAAAAATTGTTCTTTCCACATCCGTCGTCATTGATATTTTGCTTTTTTAACATGTTCAATTTTCCCCCTAACCATAGTGATATTATTGTATTGTTGTGGAGTTATCTGTCATGAATATTGAGATATGACATTTTGTCCATACAGCCCAGCGCTTATTAGTATTACAGTTTCTTGTAGGGAAGCAAATTTTGATTCAGTATTGCACAATCAACTAAACATGTCAACACATGTTGTTAATTTATGAATACAAGCAAATTCTACATTATTCCACAATTTGTGTGTGCTTAACTCATTCAGTACCAGACATTTTGAGACCCTCTTTTACCCTAACTTTTGAAAAAAAAATAAGAAAATATATATAAATAGGTTCTTGGGATTTAAAGGCTGGACCTTGAAAAGACAAAGATTGAATGTTTAAGTAACAGTTAAGACCTTTGGTACACTTGAACACATTGCTGTACCCCTCAGCACTGACTAGATCTTTCGCTAATTATATGACAGATTTGGCCCATCTTTTCAGTACATACTGTAAAATCCAGTCACTAACATTTATTATATGTTGAAAAATGTGTTATTCGCTGCATTTTACAGAATGATTTTGAACTGTAAATGTACATGTACTGTATGTACCTGAACAGATTGTCTTCCTAAAGTGAGTTTTAACGGCAGCAACTTTGCTGATTAAAACGGAACAGAACCAAGAGAAAATAACCAGTACTTATCTTCATTTCACTTCCAGCTGCCACCTCCAACGTCTCACCATAGAGTTATTGACGCTAAGCTTGCGTGCAGCAGCGCAGTTTCCTTCTTGTTAAGCAAGATCGGTGGCCTTCAACTTAAAACTTGCATCATATAAACCTCTTCGTTGTGGGTTCTGTTGGATTTGGACCCACATTTAATAACTGAACACACTCCAGTTTGTTAGTTAACGTCCACCTTTTATTGCTCTACTTCTGCATACCACCTAATGCATAACCTAGTGCATAGCGCCCTCACCTGTTGAACTCTTCCACCAGCAGTCACATCCTGTGAATGGTGTCATCAATACGTTACAGGTTCTCTGATGAAGGGGTGAGGATTTGAAAATAATTACCGGTAACTGTTTACAATTTGGGCGGCACGGTGGTCGACTGGTTAGCACGTCCGCCTCACAGTTCAGAGGTCGTGGATTCGATCCCGGCCCCGGCCTGCCTGAGTGGAGTTTGCATGTTCTCCCCTTGCCTGCGTGGGTTTTCTCCGGGTACTCCGGTTTCCTCCCACATTCCAAAAACATGCATGGTAAGTTGATTGAACTCTCTAAATTGCCCCTAGGTGTGATTGTGAGTGTGGATGTTTGTCTCTGTGTGCCCTGCGATTGGCTGGCAAACAATTCAGGATGTCCCCCGCGTACTGCCCGAAGACTGCTGGGATAGGCTCCAGCACACCCCGCGACCCTTGTGAGAATAAGTGGTATCGATAATGGATGGATGGATGTTTACAATTTGTCGTCGGTCTTTGATCTGCTAAAGAAAAGGTATTCTTCTTTGCATTGATTTTTTTTCTTAGGTTTGATTCTAATTCCGGTTAGAGCGCTCCTAGCGGTGGAAGAAAAATCCACAGAATAGCCTTTACAAATGTAAAAAGCCGAATGGTTCAAAACCTAGGAAAAAAGTAGCGGCTTATAGTCTAGAAAATACATAATATATAAAAATACATACTGTACATATAATGTGTAATACAAGAAAAAAAATATCGGTATCAGTATTTATCGGTTTGGAGAAGCAGGAAGTTATCCGTTATCGGTATTGGCAGAAAAAAAACGTTATTGTGCATCCCTAGTAATTTTAGTAAACTATTTTTTTTTACTTTGCTTTCAAACATATTTAAAGAGGAAATCAACTCATGTTCTCATTTCTCATTCTTATTCTCTTTACAATAGTATGTTCTATACTCCCCCAGTAGTCTAAATGTGACATTCTGATTAATATTGGGTTTGTGGAATATAAATTAGGCAACAAAATCCATGCATTTTTATCCATCTCAGGGGGTGGCCAGTTTGCTACTTGCTGTCAACTGAAAATGACCACAGTTGGTCATTGGCAACATGGACTATAATGTATGTGTTTCCTAGCTGCCACCAGTCCAAAAGCTTTCTTTGAATTTTTGTTTTTCGCCCATTAAGTTGCGGACTGGCAGCACGGTGGTCGACTGGTTAGCACGTCCGCCTCACAGTGCAGGGGTCGTGGGTTTGAATCCGGCCCCGGCCTTCCTGTGTGGAGTTTGCATGTCCACCACGTGCCTGCGTTGGTTTTCTCCGGGTACTCCGGTTTCCTCCCACATTCCAAAAACATGCATGGTATGTTGATTGGACACTCTAAATTGCCTCTAGGTGTGAGTGTGAGTGTGAGTTTGTTTGTCTCTGTGTGCCCTGCAATTGGCTGGCAACCAATTCGGGGTGTCCCCCGCATACTGCCCGTAGACAGCTGGGATAGGCTCCAGCACGCCCCGCGACCCTTGTGAGGATAAGCGGTGTAGATAATGGATGGATGGATTGTTGTGGACTCCCACATTGATGTGAAAGCCAACACAACTCAAAGAATAAACACAATAAACTAAGACACAGGTGGGGAAAACACACAGAATGGTAGCCAGCTGATTTTCTGTTTTTCTTTCAACAATAATAAAAAAAAATGTCCGTTTGACATTGGATGATTTCAGTGGCTGGTTTGACCTTTTGGGCTTCCTTGGCCAAGTTTGTTGTGTTAAAAGGCTGGCTTTTGAATTAGCCTACATTCTTCAGATTCTGGTTCAAAATGGAGTGGCCTTTTAAGACCTGATTAGTACAACAGGAGGAGTGGGATTCAAGGCACAGAGCATTAGCAAAGCCAGTCGGATCTGGCATTATGACTGCTCTTAACATGCATCAACCCTCTCCCGCAACTCATCCCATGTTCAAAAAAATCACTTGGGCAATAGTAGCAGTTAACAGTTTGGATAATTAGTCGGTCAGTCCATGCCAACTCACCCAGTGAGTTTACCCAAGCAAATTTCAATTTTAATGAAACTTGGCGTACTTGTTGTTAGTGATGGCACAACGCTAAATCTCAAAGTTTGGGTCAATCGGAGCAGCGGTTTGGGAGCTATGGCCCGCCAAATTTTGACATTTTCTGATAAAAGAGTCTGGCTGTCTTCCTTTGAACCCTTATATCTCAGGAACTACTTGGTCATCCTTCACAAAACAGGCATTGCTGAGAAAGGAATTCAACAAGGATTCCAAATCTACAATCAGAAGATTGGTGCATATTTTAGTAACTTGACCTTTTGACTTATAATATGACCTTGAAATTGACCTTGTGGATCATGCGACCTGAACAAAATTTTTCATGAACTGTAATTTCTCACATGTTCTCTCAAACATATAAACATTTCGGAGATGTAAATGTTTTGTTTAGCAGCAAAAAGGAGTCAAATTATCCAGACTCTCAGATAATCATGGTAGACATACAGTATATCAAAACTTGTTTACATCATGTAGTATAGCTACATCTTTGGCGATCTAACTGCCGTTACAGTTCCAACTGCTCAGTTTGTCAGAAGAGGTGCAAAACACACAGTTTTATAATGAAATGATCATAAATCTGAGTTCAGCACCGCCAGTCATTCAGCAATAATGCCATTGTTGTGACTGATGAAAGTACCCATAGCATTTCTTTCATACAGTCAAGTCAACAGAACTCATCACCAGTGATCCACATCCTCCATACTTCAGCAATTTTGATGTGATCCCTTTTGTTCAGATTGTACGCTCTTCCAGGTGAAGCAAGAGATGGGACATCAACCACACAGTGAATGTCTCTTTCACTCACCCAACAAGTGCCCTCCTTGTTTGGCCAGTGAAATAACTTGGAGGGTCCGTGAGGTTGCATGAACTTAACGTAGAAGTCCCCGTGTTCCTCCGATACATCATCAACTAATGCAATCCATGCGAAAACACAGCAAATATAGTTCTACTTCTTGACTTCAGTCGTGATAGTTTCTGCTATATCAGCAGGGGAATCCATGATGGTCACTCTGGAGGCTGGTCTTGGAGTATGAATTGCTGGGTTCCCTTGACTATTCTGGCGGCTGGAAATCTTTCTTTGAGTGCTAAGTCCTGCTTTGCTATTTCCTCTGGGGCAACATTAAAAAAGTGTATTGCAGGTATGCTTGCAGTGCAGAATTGCACAATTGCTTCACTGGTCAGGAGTGGGTCATTGTCGACTAGCTTTTGTGAATAAATTATTCCCGTCACAGGCACTTTTGCTGTGACTGGCGGCGAAAAAATTCCGTTCACCATTTAAATCGAAGTTCTCTCGATGATTATAGATTTAAAATGTGCATTTCTTTTTGTGTTGGCTGGCACAGTCATCAATAAAATAGTGGATTTTCTCCATTTCTTTGGATATAGTTTAACAGGATAACGTCAAAAATTTTCAGACAGATACAGTTGAATGCTCCCGGCTGTCCCTGACAACAAAAATGTTCACAATCAGCCATACTGCATTATGCAACAAAATGATATAAACTCGCTTGTTTGTTTTCCCAATTGAAAGTCTGAATTTCATCCTGCACAACGTAAGAGAAGTTCTCAGCAAAATCACCTTGCAAGATGATATCAGTCAATGGTGTCATGTCCTCAGCTCCTTCATGCACATTTGTGCCGTTAAGATATGTCCTGTGAGTTTAACAACCTGACTAGAAAAATCCCCAATGAAGTCAGCCTTCTACTCGGTTATGGTGACCAACTGTGTTCTGCCGGTACTACTACAAACCCACTGGATATAACTAACCTCCTCGCTATCAGAAAGCTTTCATCACAATTGTGTAAATACTCAATCAAGCCCTCTTGGCCAGGACATTCCTTACAATGGCTCATCATGCACTTTTCTTTATCAGCTCATGGACAGATTGCTCAAGGCAAGCCTCAGCCATCAGTTTTCCCTCGAAACATAAATGCAGTATTTTCAGATATTTGGTGAGATGCTGATAACTAATGGTGGTATCCAAAGTTGTTTTTCTTGGGGGGGGGGGGGGGGGGGGTGTACATGGTCTATCGAGTACCAAGAAGGGCTACAGTTTGCAGTGGTCAGAACATACAAAGAGGCAGACTGAAATGAAGTAAATCCTGAGTTCAGCTGCAGACAAGGCGGGGCACTGATTGATCTGGAATGATTTGAAAATGAATAAAATAATGCATCGATGATCAAAGATTGAAACTTATATGTCAGCTTCTGCCATTGTGTAAAACTAAACAAATGAAAAAAGTGACAAATTTCAATGAAAAGACAGGTTCAAGCAATTTCTTTGTTTTAATGTTTAAGTAATTTCCATGTGCTTCCTTGAAATGGGGATTACCCATGAGATTTTGTGGGGATGACTCGTGGAGCCAGACATACTGTTAACATGGTTAACCCTTGAGACCTGTTGGATGTTCTAAATTTCATCCCATTTCTTCTCAATCAATCAAAGCAATCATAAATTGGAACAAAGAAATATGTGGCTGGATGATCCTATAGGGCTTAGTACATATTAAATGTACCGTACAATTTTCACTCAAGTCTCTCTGGAATGGCGTTCATTATTACGGAGAGTAATCATCTATGAACAGCACAGGTGGGATTAAGTCACATATAGTTTATGTCAGTCTCAAATTGTAACCTTCAAGTTTCAATCAAGTCCCAACTCACTGCAGAAAAAAATCAAGTCAAGTCATTACTTGGTTCAAGCAAGTCGTAACTTAGTCAAGTCATAAAATCTTGCTCAGTCACATTTATTGGAGTGATGATATTTTTTAGTGTCTCCCCAAAAATTAATGAACATTTATTTCGTCGACAAAAATTTATTGTATGGATACTGAATAGATGAATAGATAGATAGATGCAGCGTCCTCGTCATTCGCCGCTCGGGCCATGAGGTCTTCCGATAGTTTTACGTGAATTAGAAACTAGGAAAAGAAAAAAATGAGAAAATCGTCCATTTTTGTCCATACAATCAAAGCAAGAGATAATCGAAAAGTAAGAAAGGGGGATGCGTTTGTTTGATCTCGCCAAAGAATATGACCGTAATGGGTCGACAGTCGCCACGTTATTAAATCAGTTGTTTACAAAACGCCAGGCAAAAACACTTCTGAGAGAGAACATGAACCGAGAGGGCAAAAAGCGATGAGAACAGCAATTAAAAGGTAAACGACCATCATTTTTATTCCTTACTCTATTCTTTGTTTTTTTACATTATGCACAGCTCAAATTTATTGTGCAATAATTTAATTGTAACATGTATTCGTTACAGGTTTTCATGCATGTTTATGCTTTATAAAACATTTATGTCTCAATATTGGAGGGCTTGGAACGGATTAGGGCGTTTACATGGAAAACGCGTCCCTACTTACAGAATTTTCTACTCAAGAAATTTCTTCCAGAACCAATTAATTTCGTAAATAGAGGTACGACTGTAGTGTAATATCTTGCGATATTAATAAATATATGCACACACGTCAGCTTCATCGGAGTTGGCTTTAATGCAGAAGACTTAACATTAAAACTGTGCTGACTGGGAGTTCACTCTACGTCTCCTCGGTAACTCTGGCATATCCAAACCACCAGCAGCCTTTATTGGTACCTAGTTGTAGAACAGTTGAGTCTCTATATAACATCTAGTATGCATAATAAGAGCAAATTATGAATCCGCCCCATGGAGCAAACTTGTGATTGTGTATTCCTAGAAAAAGATATGAACTGTCACTGTGTGTTCTATATGCATCAAATTATAGTTTGTCAGTACACTTAAAAAAACATTGAATTTACTCAATTTTATTTTGGCAAGTGGTTGTATGGTATAAAACCATCTGAATCCTATTAACAATGATCACTTATTCTTTTGTAGTTTCTTCATTCTGAGCAAATCAGCCCAGCTGCAGCACTTTGTAAACCACCCCCAAAGGTCCACTGCAGTATCATCAGCATACCTACCTGTTCAGCATACCCCATTACGTTTTCTCCTGAAATTATTTTAATAGATCCACTGTAAATGTTATGGATGTAACGATTTCTCCAGCCCAGATTCAAGTGTCAAATAGGGCTGTCACAAACGATTAGTTTGCTCGTCGACTATTCACCAACAGGAGTTGCGATTAGTTGACTAATCGGATCATATGTAAATTGCAGCATAATCGCACCATCAAGCTGCTGCTCTTATATGACTATCAGTAACTTACAGCTAGATCTCTTTAAGGCAGGGGTGTCAAAGTCAAATAGACGGAGGGCCAAATAAAAAAATCTGCGACAAGCCGAGAGCCGGACTGATAGAATGTTCACTGAAATTTTTTTAAATGTCCAGATTGGATCGGGTCCTTTGCGCCTGCTGATGATGTCACGCTTTATATATCTGTAATATATTTCTTTGCGTCTATGTTTGTCACCCCCTAGCTGTTGTGTTTTTATCTTCAGAGTTACTAAGTAAAAAATAAAATAAAGTACATTACTGCTACTTTAGCTAGGCAGCTCGTACGTCACCTCCGTTTGCGTTTCTCCTGCCAAACTGGAAACAATTTTCTGGTTGACTCGGGCTGCAAGATTGTATGAACCCTACATAATGTGAAGTAAAACAGAGAGGATCATATGATTGGTATGGTGTCTCCAGCTGACCCTATTTTAGAGTCGCAAGGTATGAATGGGAGTGATCCTGTCAGAAAACACAGGCCCGTATTCCACTTGTCACGTCTATTTATTGTGGTCTGCAACAACACAAAGAATAACCTAGCAACATCATCCAATGCATATCCATTTGTTAACAATATGCCTAAACATTACAATTCACTGTATTAAGAAATTAATCAGCCAGACAATACATACAATACACATTCACACGTTTCATCACTAGAATAGTTAGCATATGAGCCAGAATAACTAACTAGTGTTCATCAACGCGATATCACTCACGAGAACATATCTAGGCTACGTACAGCAGTTACCTGAAATGAACTTAAATGATTAAACTCACCTTTTAACATTTACACACAACAACAAACGTGGTGAAACCCGGGCAATCTGCAACTACTGAGTTTGATGGCACGAACAAACTACGAGCTGTGTCGAAGGAGGAAAGAGAAGAAAAAAAAAGTCACTCACTATCAACACTTAGCGCTCCAATAGCGTTCAATGCCTGCTCACAGTGTGGGACATCTCAGCACTACGTCGAAACTCAAGGAATTGATCAAATGCCAACAATTACTAATAATAAAACAACGTGAGATTTGTAACATGAAATATTTCTAATAAAGTGTGTTTTACTCCAAGTAACTTTTCATTACAATCCGATTCTGAAAGCCATGAAAAGTGACGTGAAGTCTTCAGTCAGCATGTAGAAAAGCCATGGGGTGGCAAACATTGATGCAAAATAGTGTAACGAATTCGGTTATCTGTGTTGTGGTCGAATTTGTGTCATGCCAAGTTGGTTTGTTTCCGAGGTTAATGAATGCATCGTGTGGCTCGTTGGATGGAAGGGCATGCGAGCGAGAGTAGCCTAGGACGAACAGGAGAGCTGTTGCTCTTTTTTGACTGAACGGTTGTCGTACTGTATTGGCATCGGCTGTGGCCCACAGTAGCCGGTTGGACTAATAAAAACATGATAATTAAACTACGTCTGACGGCGTGTTCTTTGAAGTCGCTACAATATATTTTAAAGCGTGACGTCTTCGGCAGGCGCGAAGGACCCGATCACATCTGCTACCCACACCGGCTTGCTGCGGGCTGCGGGCCGGATCTAATAATACAGCAATATCATCCCAGGGGCCGTAGAAAACCTTCTAGCGGGCCTTGACTTTGACATATGTGCTTTAAGGTATCGTACAAAAGAATAAAGACAAGGTAATAGTACATTCAACTTGTACTTGCAGGTTGTACCAGCATTCCTGACTTGTTTTTGGTGTAGTGGAGTACCAGTAATTGAAATTGAATTGTGGCCGTAAATATTTATTGCTGAATGTTTAGTGCATTTTAAAATGGAACCAAAAAACAAGACACTATGCTGAAAAACAGTTTTTTTTTAACAGTTTTTGCAATGGCTCTGTTTGGCTGTGTGTGACACACCGCAGTGCACGGGGGACCTTCGAGCTCTGGCTCTGTTTGGCTGTGTGTGAGACGTAGTCACGTAGTCTGCCCGATGCTGGTTGGCTGCCACGAGGCGGAATGGCAAAAAAGTTGACTTGTTTAATACGCGACGACGTCCCACCGCTCCAAAAGCATCATTCATACCGCGCCCGCCCGCGCGAGCTACATTGACTCCAATTGAAATGCGGCGCCAGAAATGCTCCCACCGCAGTTGTCTGCTGTGTGGAGTTTGCATCTTGCACGCATGCTGCAGCTTGTTATGCATGAAGCGGTACTGTCACAGCGCAGTATAAGTGGCATTATTGAGACACATTTTAGGTCACCTGTGGGCAACAGACCCACAATCCATCTATCCATTATCTATACCGCTTCTCCTCACAAGGGTTGCGGGGCGTGCTGGAGCCTATCCCAGCTGTCTTCGGGCAGTAGGCGTGGGACACCCTGAATTGGTTGCCAGCCAATCGCAATCACACCTAGGGGCAATTTAGAGAGTCCAATCAACTTACCATGCATGTTTTTGGAATGTGGGAGGAAACCGGAGTACCCGGAGAAAACCCACGCTGGCACGGAGAGAACATGCAAACTCCACACAGGGAGGCCGGGGCCGGGATCGAACCCACAACCTCTGAACTGTGAGGCGGACGGGCTAACCAGTCGACCACCGTGCCGCCCCAGACCCACAATATCATTTTATAATTCATAAAATAAAATTAACAGTGACTTTTTTCTCGTTGACAAATGCACAGGATAGTTTGTCTATGCACAAGAAAATAAACCAAATACCTGAGTCGTTTCAATTTAGGAACTCATTGAATAGTTTATTCGAGTGGAGCCTGCACGTGACTATTTTTTCTACTTTGATAATATTCTGAACCATCCAATGTTTAGGTGGCATGTTATTTATTTGACTTTTTGCATAATCAAGTCTTTTGAGACTGCTGATTATTTTGATCTGTTAAAAACTGTGTTACTAAAACCTGGTAAATTTAAGTTTTTCAGTTATCTTTGTGACTGAGTAATTGTTGTATTGTGCCAGCAACGGTTTTGTATTTCTTCATGCTTTTGAAAAAAAAATATATACATTTTTGTCAAAATTATGGCAATAATATGGCTGTTTTTTTCAGATAATATTGCATTATAGCAGTCACCATAAATAAATGGAAAAATATACAGATATTCCACGTGATCGGAATCGGTATCGGTATCGGCCGATCTCACTCATGCATGATCAGTATTGGTATCGGTGTCATAAAACCTGATCGGAACATCCCTAATGTCTACACTTTAATTTAGAAGAATCCTTAATTGCACATTATTTTATTCATACTGATGTATGAGTGACACACTGTTAATGTTCCAGTTATAACAGAATATTAATAACTGGCGATTTTAATATACACATGGACAACATCTCGGACCCACTATCCAGAGATTTTTCAAACCTTTTAAACTGCTTGGATTTTAAACAGCACGTCTTGCAGCCAACTCACAACAGAGGACACACCCTGGATTTGGTTATAACCTATGGCTTGTCTGCTGGTGTGTCCTCTGTTGTTGACTTGGCAGTGTCAGACCACTACTGTGTCTATTTTAACATCGCCAGTTTTAACCATCTAGCAGTCCCGGTCAGAACAGTGAAGAAACGCTACCTATCTTCTGAGGTGGCAGCAAATTTTATCGAGATCTTAAAAAACACTCCTGCTGACATTTTACCTGCACCCTGTGATCTTATTGTTGACAATTTTAACCTACATCTTAAATCATCATTAGATTCAGTAGCTCCACTTTTAATTAAAACAACAAAAACAAAGACTGTACCCCCGTGGAGAAACAATGCTATCAAAATATCAAAGAGAAAATGCAGGAGTGCAGAGAGGAGGTGGAGAAAAAGTAAACTTACAGTACACTATGAAATTTTATGCGAACAACTGAAATCTTACAATAAAACAGTAAAACTGGCAAGATCTTCCTATTTCTCAAACCTCATTACAGTCAATAAAAACAACCCCAGGGTTCTCTTCTCCACCTTTGAACTTTTAACTAGTTCTGATTTTAATAAGTCCCCACAGAGACCAACAGATGCTCTCTGTGAGGACTTTGCAGACCACTTCAGAAGTAAAATCGATGACATAAGATCCAGTCTTTTAGCCCGTCAAAACACAAGTTTTAATAAACCCGGACAATCATATTTACATGAGGAAACACTGGAAAGTTTTGCCCTGGTTGATGCAAGGACACTTGTTCGAGTTTTCTCCCAGGTAAACCCAACAACCTGCCTTTTGGATCCAATTCCCACATTTCTTTTTAAGACATTTTATGGATTTTTTGAAGAACAAATTTTAAATATAGTCAATTGCTCTCTTCAGACAGGCGTCTTCCCAGCTGCCTTTAAAACGGCGGTGGTGAAGCCCCTTCTGAAGAAGAGCGGTTCTGACCCGAGCGTTTTTAATAACTACAGACCCGTATCCAACTTACCGTTTTTAAGTAAGATTTTAGAAAAACTGGTTTTCATCCAGTTGAATCATTTTTTAAATACAAATAATATTTTGGAGAAATATCAATCTGGTTTTAGGATGAACCACAGTACGGAGACTGCTCTTTTAAGGATCTTAAATGATATTAGGTGCACTGCAGACGTGAGAAAACTCACAGTCTTGGTGCTACTGGATCTAAGCGCTGCTTTTGATACAGTAGATCACCAAATTTTATTAAATAGACTTAAAAATCTAGTGGGCATCTCTGGTACTGTTTTTGACTGGTTTTATTCCTATCTCACAGACCGATATTTCTTTGTAAGTATGGATACTTGTTCCTCTAAAACTCATGAAATTAAATGTGGGGTTCCTCAAGGTTCGATTTTAGGCCCCTTACTTTTTAATCTTTATATGCTTCCCCTCGGGGATGTCATCAGGGGACACGGCATCAGCTTTCACAGCTATGCTGATGACACGCAGCTGTATATTGCCGTGTCTCCTGATGACACAGGACCCATTGATACCCTTTTAAATTGCATTTTAGATATCAAGTCATGGATGGCAGATAATTTCCTACAGCTCAATGAGGACAAGACTGAGGTCTTAGTTATCGGTCCCGAAGGTCAGAGAGAGAAGCTTTTACCAAAACTACACATTTTTAATCCCTCACACTGTGTGAAGAACCTTGGCGTCATTTTTGACTCTGAGCTCAGTTTTATTCCTCATATTAAAAATGTAACCAAGATTGGTTTTTATCACCTTAAGAATATCGCCAGAGTCCGCCCGTTTCTCTCTCAGGCTAACACGGAAGTGCTGATGCATGCCTTTATTTCCTGTCGTTTAGATTACTGTAATGCCCTGCTCTCTGGCCTCCCGAAAAAGAGCATTTCACCACTGCAACTACTGCAGAATTCAGCCGCTCGGGTGCTGACGAGAACCAGAGGGCGGGAGCACATTACGCCAGTTTTGAAATTGCTGCATTGGCTCCCTGTGTGTTTCAGGATCGATTTTAAAGTACTTTTATTAGTTTATAAATGTGTTAATGGTCTTGGGCCATCTTATTTATCTGATTTGCTTTTATCATACCAGCCCTCGCGGATCCTGAGGTCCTCTGGCGCCGGCCTTTTATTTATTCCAAGGGTGAGGACCAAAGTGCATGGCGAGGCTGCATTCAGCCATTTTGGTCCTCACCTTTGGAATAGCCTGCCAGAGGATGTCAGGTCTGCAGAGACTGTTGATATTTTTAAGAGGAAGCTCAAGACACACCTTTTTAGTTTGGCTTTCAACAACTTTTAAATAATTTATCTTTTCTTTTGATTGAAGATAATTCTATGTTTTGCTTTGAATGTTTTAAAGCACTTTGAGTTGCATTTTTATGTATGAAAAGTGCTATATAAATAAAATGTGATTGATTGATTGAATGTAGTGATAAATGCTAAAAGATACTAAATGTGGGTGTAAGCATATATAATCATCAGATTTAAAAACTACATATCGTCGCTGTCCTGTGAAAAACACTTACCGGTATGACCATTGTTTTTTTCATTTTTCTAATTTTTACGTGAATGGTGTTCCTGCGTTACTGACATTGCATTAACGTGAACATTTTTTTAAATTCCAAAATTGGACATACAGTGGTACCTCTACTTACGAAATTAATTGGTTCTGTAAGAAATTTCTTAAGTAGAAAATTTTGTAACTAGAGACGTGTTTTCCATGTAAATGCCCTAATACGTTCCAAGCCCCCCAATATTCAGACATAAATGTTTTATAAACCATAAAAATGCATCGAAACATGTAACAAATACACGCAACAAACACATTATTGCACAATAAATGAGAGTTGTGCACAATGTAAAAAAACAAAGAACAGATAAAGAATGAAAATTAATGGTCATTTACCTTTTAATTGCTGTCCTCATCGCTTTTTGCCCTCTTTGGTTCATGTTTTCTCTCAGAAGTGTTTTTTGCCTGGCGTTTTGTAAAGAACTGATTTAATAACGTGGCGACCGTCGATACATTACGGTCATATTCTTTGGCGAGATCAAGCAAACGCATCCCCCTTTCATACTTTTCTATTATCTCTTGCATTGTTTGTATGGACAAAAAAAATGATTTTCTCCTTTTTTTCTTTTCCTCGTTTCTAATTCACGTAAAACTATCGGGACACCTAGTGGCCCGATGGGCGAATGACGAGGACGCTGCATAGATTGACATATCTATCACATATATATCTATCTACCTGTCTATCTACACACATAGACACATACGGTAGAGGTTCCTCTTAGTCAATGGAATGCCAGAAAGATGCTAGGTAATAGCCAATGGCAGAGCAGCTAAGAGTATGTTGCGTTCAGGAAACTCTGGAGCTGCGAGTAGCAGCCCATACTGTATTTTTACTTTTCTTATCCTGAAATTTCTTTCGTAACAAGAGGCAATATTTTCCTCTTGAGGCGTTTTGTAACTTGAAAATTTCGTATGAAGAGACATTCGTAAGTAGAGGTACCACTGTACTTGTTTATTTCTTTTGTTTCATTGGATTAAAAAAATAGAGAATAAAGCCAAATTTGATCAGACACACAGAACACCAAAAATGGACTGGACAAAATGATTGTCATCTTACCAAAATTGTAAGAAATAATTGCATTGCAAGTATGCCATGCTCCTTTAATTTGCAATTAAACTCACCTGTGGCAAGTAACATAGAAATCATACTTGGAGCCAGTTAAAATGGGGAAAAGATGACTCAACTTTTGTGTTGTGTGTCTGTGTTCCACACTTAGAATGGAGAAAAGAAAGAAGTGCAAAGAATTGTCAGAGGATTTGAAAACCAAAATTGTGGAAAAGCATTGCCACTTTCAAGGCTACAAGTGCATCTCCAGAGATCTGAATGTTCCTGTGTCTACTTGCGCAACAACATCAACACCTTCACAGCCCATGGCACTGAAGTCAACATCCCTGAATGTGGATGGAACAGAAAAATCTGGAAAAGATTGCAGTGAAGGATTGTTCAACTGGGGACTAAAGAACCTCAATCAAACAAATTCAATCTCACCTGCAGACACAGGGTACAACAGTGTCAGATTGCACCGTCCATCGCCATTTCAATGAAAAACGACCCAGCAGGACCCCACTGCAAAGACAAATAAAATAACTGTACTTTACTAACAGTAACCAGGAGAAGCCCAAATCCTTCTCTGGGAGAATTTGCTGTTGACAGATGACACCAAAGTTGAGTTTTTTGGCTAAGCACAGCACTGTACTTTTCGCTGAAAATGAAATGAGGCCTTCAACGAAAAGATCACGACCCCTACAGTTAGACATTGTGGAGGTTCACTGGTGTTTTGGAGTTGCTTGGCTGCTTCTGGTACCGGGTATGTGGATTTCATCATGGAATCTGAAGACAACCTAATAATTTTTTGGGTGCAATGTAGGGCCCAGTATCAGAAAGCTGGGTCGCCATCATAAGTTATAGGTCTTAACAGCAGGACACTGATCCAAAGCACACTTCAAAATTCACCCAAAATGGCTAGGTCGTAACGCTGAAGAGTTCTATAGTGGCCAGACATGAGACCAGAGATAAATCCCATAGAACATCTGTGGAGAGGTCTGAAAACAGCAGTTGGCAAAAGACGAGTGGGCCAAAATGCCAACAGAGATCTAAGAAACTTGATGATTACAGGAAGCAACTAAGTTCAGTTATTTTTCAAAATGGTGTGCTACCTAATATTAAGTTGAAAGTGCCAACAATATTGTCCTGTCCATTTTTGGAGCTGTGTGTGTAGGGGTGGCCATTGTTAAGAACCTCACGCTTCCATTTGATATTGAGTCTTTAGGTCGTGATTCAACTTAATTTCGATTTTCTTCAATATTCATTCCAATTTTCAGATAGTTCAATAAGAAGTAGAAATACTAAAGGCAACATTTTCAATAATTTATTTTTGTGTAAACATACTGTATGTGGTAGGTCTTGTCAGGTTTTTCTTAAGCAACAAAACATTCTTTGTGCATATGGAATACAAAAGTAAAAAAAACATGACAGTTGTGTCAAAACTGTGAAAAAGTCAAGTTATTCGTCAAACCCCATTCATTTATTGCTTCTGTCAGCAAGTTGGCTATATAGCTCCTTTTGTGGTCTGCAGAACATTTCACATTTGTCCGCACTCATTAGATATGAAATGAAAAGTGATAGTTACGTAGGGATTGCTCTGGAAGTCCAACATACCTGTAAGAGCCACTCTTTCTGCCAACTTCAATGACTCCAAACCTGCGGTCTTCAACTCTGTGCAGCTTTGAAATATCAACTTCTGATGTGTTTTTGTGTTGGTATTGCATGACCTGGTTCGAATGTCTTCTTAAACCCGTCATTTTACAAGACATTGTACAGTGGTTGAAGGTCCTTGCGGATGAACATTGCCTCCATTATCTTCTGTGTATGGACAGAGCTTGACGTCAGTTTACAGGCAAATTATTTGTTGAGTTGAACCGGATTTGAGTCAACAGGTTTAGCCATAAGTGGCTGGATGGCATCTGCATGCTGCCGTGGTAAGTGGATGCGATGGTTCGTCATGTATTTTAATTCTGCCTGGCACATCTTCGTAAGAACCTTTGTTGATTTCCTATTTACTGGATTTACTGTGGAATGACCCCAAACGTCAGATTTCAAATAACAAGGTGCTCGCTTCATGACATTTGCCATTTTGTTGCTGTTTGGTCGAATGCGGCTTCCGTCTATATAAGGCGAAACACAAGTAAAGCGCCCCTCACTGGCCAGGAGCTGAACAGATTCAGAGGAATTGCTGAATCGCCAGGGGGGAGTATTACAATTGATATTTTTATCCACCCCTATCTGTGTGCAGAGTTGGCTTTTTTGTGTTGTTCCAAGGCAAGCAAAAGCATTAACCATGTGACTATTGAAGAATCTGTACATTTCTGGTAAAAGTGGTGCATTATCTGACAGAAGTGTTTTTGGCCATGACTGTATGAATGCTACTGCAATACCTTAACTAAATTTGCGTCTAACATTTTCTTGAAAATAAGGTATGTTCAGGGTAAGCCTCGAAGAGGGGCCGAAAACCCTCCAGTCTGTGCAGCACACACAGAGAGGCACAGTCGCTTACTAGTTCAGCAAGTCCCATCCCCCTCCTTCCACATACCCCCTCTCCCTCTTCCCTCCATATTGTCCTCTTGCCTATTTCCCCTAGTGTTATAAATTACAAACGACACAAACCTCCAGGCCTAATGCCCTGCCGTGGATGCGTTCCAAGCTGGACTTTTCGGAGAGCCAAGAGGCTGGCTTCATTGATAACACCGGGCACACTGTCCGTCTCTCCACTTGCTGGCAGGAGTAAAGCTTTAGACAGGCTCTCTACAAGCCCAAAAGACACCAGTGGTGTCCACTTTTTTAAGTATCAATGACTTAACAATGATTCATTTCAGTAGAGGAATATAGTGATTTACAAATTTAATCAAGTTTCAACTTCCCATTGAAATGTTTTGAAAGGCAATTCATCTGTTCTTTTCATCCCCCTAAAAAAGACATTTTTACTTGCACTGTACTGGATAAAATTATGTAAAACATAATGCAAGTGAATGTAAAGAAATACACGGGTTTTTATTAGGTGCAATTACTGTACGGACTGTAGTATTTGTGTGTTACATGTGTGCCCTAAAGGGGCGTGGCCTAGTGAGTGACATCAGGAGCTGGAGCTACGCTGTTAGTGTGAGTGTGAGCATCGTCGAGTTGTGTTCAAGCACTTCCTTGCCAGTGTTCTCATTTTGTGTTTGTGTATTTGACTGTTTGTCGAGTTCAATAAGCAAGAAAGTGCATCATGGACGTGAACGCTAGCTGTCCTTGCTCATATGCAACAGCATTACATTACTTGCTCCATTTTTTTGTCACTTCACTCAGGCGTTGATGTATCTGAAGTCCGCTCGTGCTTCAAAACCCAGAAGACAGCTTTCAACTTGAAAACCTTGAAAATCTCATTAGACATGTTACCACTGTTCATCACCTAATAAAATCATCTTATCACAATAAGCTGTTTTTGCACCCCCTCCCATCTAGCGAGCCGCGTGAGGCATTCATTAGCCTCGGAAACAAAACAACACAACTCGGCAAAACACAAATTCGACCATAACACCGATAACCCAATTCCTTACAGCATGTTTAAAGTGTTACCTGCAACATACCGCACGGAGGTCGAACAACGCCGACACACAGCTGAACAACAAATGTGGGGGCCGCTTGGTCTCAGGCGTTTACTTTTTTTTTTTTCTCCCATCAGACGTATTCGTCATATGACTGCGTGCACCGAACCGTGAAGGCTGTACCGAGATGGCACGGGACAAATACAAAAACCGTTACACCCCTAATATTAGAGTAGATCTTGGGTCAAAAAAGGTTGTGCACCCCTGATTTGATATATTCAATATTTATATCATCAGCTATGTATTTTTGATTGTTTGCGCTATTTTGGAACATAGGGTGCAGATTTCTTTTAGTATTGAGATTGACACAGTGACAGGTCTCAAAATTACATGATCTTATGATGATCATGTTTTTTGTATTATAAATCACTTTAGCTTTGTTAAAGGACTATAGTTATGTTATTTGTTAAATTAATTTCATTACATAGAAGAAAAATTTCTTTGTATGAAAATGCAACATTTGAATGAAAGAAGTAGAGTGAAGAATACATCTGATACTTTTTATCCACTTGGTTAAAAACAGGTGGGCATTCTGTCAGTACTGACGGAAAGTCTGTCATCTGTCACTGAATGACACCCGTTTTGCTGATGAATGACAGGAAACTTAATACAACTGATGGACAAAGCATCGACAGAAGTGGGTTTTCGTCCGTTACTGGAATTGTCACTATCCAGGTCATTACCGATTAGGGTTGGACATCGATAACCGAGAAT
This sequence comes from Filicampus tigris, assembly GCF_054856515.1. Taxonomy (NCBI): domain Eukaryota; kingdom Metazoa; phylum Chordata; class Actinopteri; order Syngnathiformes; family Syngnathidae; genus Filicampus; species Filicampus tigris. The sequence goes on from NC_141222.1 coordinate 9,495,680, forward strand.
CGAGTGAAACCGGAACCATCATTCCAGTTCTCCCGCCACGCGGAAGAATCAGGAACGAAGGACCGTTAAAAAAATTGCGTGTGCACGGCCTCCGAAGCTGCATTGACTATGGCTAGGTGCACACCGCAGGCAAATTGCGACTCAGATCGGATTTTTTTGCCCATATGCGACCTGTATCAGATTTTTTTATGACAGTCTGAAAGGCCTAATTCCAATTTTTTCAAATCCGACCTGGGTCGGTTTCATATGTGGTCCTAAATCGGATACGTATCCGATTTTTTGCAATGCGACCGCGGCATGAACGGCCAGGTCGCATATATCCGACATTGACGTCATCCGAAGCCAAAAGGTGGAAAAGGAGGTAGAAATGTGTTGAAGTAACTTAACTGAAGAGCCAATGGGAACGGTGTATCCAGCCGTCAATATGCAGAAGTCCGCGCCTTCATTGACATGAAGTAGAGAGTTTTCAAATTCCTCCTTTTTAGCTTTTGTTACTAACTGGAGGTAGATAACCTGCCAAGAAACTATAATAGTCCCCTCAATGTCATCATTGGATCGAGATGTCTTCTAAAGATGACACCACGTCATTGCCAAGAGCTTAATATCTTGTGATGGACTTGTATTATCTTCAATTTATCTACTACTGGGTTACAAGGCGCACACACACATTACAGTTTTGGTCCAGCTTGAAATAATGACTGACTGATGATGATGAATTTGGAAACAACAGGCCTTTACACTAACTTTTGCGCAGGTAGCACTGAAAAAGTTGGTCGCACCGCTCAAGATTTGGTCGCACCCTTTTTTGGGGGAGGTACAGCATGACCATCTTTCCTGATTTATAGTTGCCTTAATTTGCATACCGTTGTCCAATCTCAGCTCATTCTTTGCAGCCTACAGTAGGGGTGGGCGGATCCAAATATCGATATTATCGATACTAAGCAAGTACTTGGATCGGATCGAGACTATTGTCCTGGGGTCGATACTTCGCTCAAAACTCCGCCTTCCACCTGACCCCCCACTGAACCCAACCCCCCCGAACCCCAACCACTCACCCCACCCCTCGCGCAGTGCCTTCTGCTACTCTCTGCCTGAGTGAGTGACTCAGGCACACTTTCACCCCCTCCCTGGCAGAGAGGGCGACGGGAGAGTGAGAGAGCGGCCGGAACCTAAAGCAATATAGAGTCAAACAAGAAACAGAGCGCGGTGTGGACTTTTTTCCACAACAACAGAAAAGGACAGTGCCAAGTGTGAGTTGTGTAATAAAGTGCCCCGCTACTGTGGTAACACCACGAATGTATACAAACATATGAAAAAAGCTCACGCTACAGAGAGCAACAAGATACAAGTGAAGTTGAAGGGGGAGGAGGAGGGGGGAGATCCCCAAGCCAGAACACCCCCGCGGACACAGAGACAATGTGCTCTGGCAGAGGCTTTTCAGCCCAAAAAATCAACAATAGTTTTTGTAGTAGAAGTATTTTATTTTTTTATAGTGTTAAAGGTTTTTACATTGTATTGTTTACTCTATTTGCACTTTCTGACTTTATTTTAAAATTATTGTGCAATGGAAGGTATTATAGTTGTCAACTTGACATTGTTATATTAGTATTTTCGTTACTTTGCTTCTTTTTCTGGTTTGACTCTCTTGACTTTTGTTCTGAAACAGTTGTCGAAGTATTTTATTTTTTTCTACTTTTAAAGTTTTTTACATCGTATTGTTTACACTATTTGAACTACTGACTTTATTTTCAAAACATTTTGCAATGAGATGTATTTTAGTTGTCATGTTGACATTGTTATTTGTATTTTCGTTACATTGCTGCTTTTTTGGTTTGACTGACTTTTGTTCTGAAACAGTTGTTGTAGTAGAAGTATTTTATTTTTTTATACCGTTAAAGTTTGCATTGTAGTTATTTAATAAAAACTAAATAAATAAAATGTAATAAATATACATTATATATATATATATATATATATATATATATATAAACATGATTTGTTTAATACGCGACGACGTGACACCGCTCCAAAAGCATCATTGTTGCCGCGCCGCAGCAACCGCGCCCGCCCGCCCGCGCGAGCTACATTGACTCCAATTGAAATGCGCCGCCAGAAACGCTGGTGTGAACGTAGCATTGTCTGCTGTTGTCTGCTGTGTGGAGTTTGCGTCTTGTAATACTGTATATGCCATGAAAAGGTACCTCGCGCGGGGAGCATGGCCAAAAGTTTCAACACAACCAACTAAATCCGACATTTGAAGAACAAGCAAATGGGAGACTATGGTGAGTTTACGAGGCTCACTGCATGGAATAAAGTCAAGGCGAGCAGACGGCGGATGGCACGCATGCTGCAGCTTGTTATGAATGATGCGTTTCTGTCACAGCGCAGTAGAATAAGAATAAGAATGCCTTTATTGATCCCACAGTGGGGAAATTTTCATTGTTACAGTAGCAAAGATATAGGTCACACAGGGGCGGCGGCATAATGTGGCCATTAATGTATAACATTGACGGCAAACATTTAGAATCAAACCTATGTAGATATACGCAGTAACATGTGTATATACACATGTGTATACACACCAACCTACATCTACATAAAAAATATGAGGAACACCAACCTACATCTACATAAAAAATATGATCTTATATAGTCACCATCAATAAATGGAAAAATATACAGATATTCCATGTGATCGGATCGATATCGGCCGATATCACTCATGCATGATCGGTCTCGGTGTCATAAAACCTGATCGGAACATCCCTACTTGTTTCATATTATGTAGTTTGACAGTGACTCAAGATATGTAAAACATTTTACTGCAACAAGAAGTTTATCTTCAGCAAGTAGTAGCTGACAAAACAGGTCAAGTATTTCATATAATTTTAAAAGAAGTTAGACCAGAAAAAAACAAAGTTATTGCTTTTAGGTGACTATTATTTTGTTCAACACAGGTTGACCAACTCTTATTTTGGGGCTTCCTAATGCACTTCACCTGGGACAACCACAGCTGCACATCGTGTCGAGCATCATAATCAACCAAGTGTGGTCCTTCAGCCAGCTCTGATTCAGATTTATTAGTTCCTCGAAAACTGTGTTTCCCAATCAGGGAAATGTGTACTCCTTGGCGTACTTGAACACTTTGAAGGAGGTACATGTAAACGTTTACTAATTTATATCCAAGATCAATAACCTGTGGCATCGCCGTTCCAAAATCACAACAGCCGCCTCGGCCAAGTCTCATTAAAGCTCAGATGGCTGATGAAAAGTAAAACTGCTATTGTGGTTTCCAACGTTATTTTTCGTAAGTGCCTGTTTAAATTTAACTTATTCAAAGGAGCTCCAGATGTTTTTGTGGTAAATGTTAAGGTACGTATAAACAAAGAACGTTTTTTTTTCTTTGTTTTGATTCCTAGTTTTTTTCTCTTTACATTACTTATTTATATTCATGGCAACATTTTTGATAGATATAGACCGTGTCCTTTTCTAATTAGCGAAATGTTTGTTGTCATTCCGGTCTGTGACGTGTTTATGTAGTGCCCCGTGTATGGCGAGCCGATGTGTTGTGTGATCCTATTGGCTCGCCATACGTATGTACACATCTGCACGTGACCTATGTGGAAGCAGCGGCCAGCTGTGGCAAAATACAAATGGTGCGTTAGGAGAGGCTGAGTGCGCTCCCCTCGATTGATGATTTCCGAACGCATCCTGTTATAACCTCGTGTTTGAACCGTTTCCATATGTACTGCCTGACGCACTGGCACCTCTTGTCCTCAGTTGGAGCTGCCAGAGCCAGGGGCGCAGGCAGAAATTTTTCAAAGGGGTGGCCAGGTTGACACATCACCTCAGTGAGGAGTGGCCACGCATGTGTGCATGCGTACGTCATCCTTTATCATATCATCCACAGTCAGGGTTTAATGAAATAAAATTCACACATATCCACAACAATGCCAATCACACTCATGATCAAGCAGGAACAAGTCTAAATGAAACGCAACATTTTACTGAGCTTAATTAACTACATAATGCCTTTTTCCTTTCCGTTCTTTTCCTTTTGTGTACTTCTATCTCATAGTGTGCTTCAATCTAGTAGTGGGCGATAAGTAAAAACTCTTGTAGTAGTGCTGTTTTATAAATTAGCAAATGTAAACAAGCAAAGTAGCCTACATATTTATTTAAATGTAAATAAGTGGCATAAAAAAATGTTTCTGACAGAAATTGATTCAAAAATAAGTAAAATAAAATGAAAAGATGTCATGTAATTTTGAAAACATTAACATTTATTGGGCAGATCTCAAAAGTCAAAATCGAAAATCAGGACTGTATTGTCAAAACAAATCACATTTATAATATATGCATTCAATTTACTTTCTGCATCCATTTTCGGATTTGCTTATCCTCAATATTAATATACTTTTTCTCTGTTGTGAATTCGGTGGCCGGTGGCTGTCCTTAGCTGCAGCCACTGAAGAAAAAGCATTGTCCACGTATGTGTTTAACACCTCCTGGCTGTCACATCTTTTAGCACAGTTTTCACTCGTCACTCTTTTTAGGCATTTAGGTTCCTTGTGAGGAAATATGGTAGGCACTGCATTTGGTTTCAACCGTTGTTTATAGTCAGACACCAGTGAGCTGTCTCATGAGCTGAGTGCAATGAAAGGCCTCAAATGCATCTGGGCTCAAAATGAGGAGCACAGCCGCGGGTCTTTGGGTAGGCGGACTCTTCCAACCACATGCTCCCACTGTTTTCTTTCTTTAGGAAAGCTATGGTGGCTTACCTTGCTTTCTTTATTCCCCTTTGAGTGAAAATTACATCCAAAAGCCGCAGTGTGGCATTTTGACCCTCGTTCGCTGATGCTAGGGTTAGCATTAGGGTGTTAGGGTTAAGGCTAGGGTTGCTCGGCAGAGGGCAGCAATGTGGGCAGCAACCATGAAAAATGACATTTTTTTTAACTTACCAAAAATATTATAAACAGTGTTTCTAACAATGTGTTTTGATAGTAGAATTTTGAGAGCCGTCAACACAGCGCGATTGATGTCCCTCTGCGGCAACTATGTATTTTAAGTATAGTTGCACCGTTGGCTGCTACGGAGGTGCTAAATCAGGCCTGACCAACCGCGAGCCACATGCGGCTCTAATGCTACGTTCACACTAAACGCGGATGATGCGTTTCTGGCGGCGGGTTTGAATTGGAGTTAATGTAGTTCGCGCGGACGGGCGCGTTTGCGTGCGGGGCGGTGCGGTGCAAATGATGCGTTTGGAGCGGTGGGACGTGGAGCAAAGCACCGAAAATCCGTCCATTCGTCCATTCGGCACGGTTAAAACGTTCTTCGTTCTTCGCCTCGCGACATCCAATCGGCATTGGGGAGTTCTACGTCACACGCACCGTCCTGTAGACTCGGCAGGGTTTGTGTCAATAGCAAAATGGAGGAAAAGATTATTGTTGCCGTTTGTGGACATCCCGAGCTATATACCATGGCCAGCTACCACTACTGGGACAAGAAAAAAAGAGACCAGGCTTGGGGAACCGTGAGCCAGGAGCTTGGTATACATGGTATGTTTTGACGTCTTTCTTTTGTTTTTTACAGCTGTTCAACTTTAGCAAGACAGCAATATTGTTTGCATTAGCACAGTGTCGCCCACTTGACTGCGATGTTGAAAAATGCTGTCGTCGTCTACGACCAAGCGAAGTCCCTCCCCTCTCCGCTGTGCGCGAATGAGCGGCTGCAGCGTTCAGGTTTCAAATTTCCTGCGGTCAAACGCCAGCGAAGTTGAATTTACAGAATACATGCACGTCATGCTGCATGGTCAGGGTGCACCTCTGCCTCAATCTGTGCCAGGAAAACCCTAGCATAGAAGTAAAAACAATGGGCAAACATTCGCAATTTGTCCAATTATTTTAGCCGATGTTTGATAGCCCACAATTGACGGATTTAATCGACCGGCTGATTTATCGGCCGGGCCCTAGTAAAGCTTGGCAAAGAAGAGAGCATGTGGTCGTTAACTCAGTCGGGAAATCTATATGACAACAAATAGTAAGTTAAGTAGGGCCTGACCGGTACAGATTTTTTGAGGCTGATGCAGATTACGATTTTGGGAAAAAAAAAATACAGATTACTGATTCGATTAATGGTCCGATTAATAAAAAAATGTATCATGCATAAATTAACCCCCCCCCCATGCATTTAAATGGACGTGAATAATTATAAAATATGCAGATTTTTGCTATTCGCAGGCCGGCCTGGTCCCAATGCCCTGCAAGTACTGTTAATATATTGCTAAGAAAGAAAAAAAAAAAAGGAAAGAAAATCAATCTTGGCTTTGCGGTTCCCAGAATGCATTGTGGCACAATGCATTTAATTAATGAAGTTATAAGTTATAATCTTTGTCATATGTGTGTATGTGTTACCAGTAGTTGAATGTGTCAAGTCAAGTCAAATGTATTTGTATAGCCCTTAATCACAGGAAAGTCTCAAAGGGCTTCACATGCCCATATCTGACAACATATAAACGACATCCCCTAATCTTAACCCCCAGGAAAAAACCCCATCTGGGGAAAAATGAGAAACCTTGAGAAGGGACCACAGATGGGGGAATACCCCCTTCCAGGATGATCACATTTAACATATTTACTGTATGTTTGATTTATGGTGCACTGTGTTTTTATTCAATCATTAAAACATTTTTTAAACAAACGTACTTTACTTTATGAGTAAAATAGTGATATCCAAGTCAGTTTCTTGAATGAAAACTGTATGTGTTATGTGCCTCCTCTTAGCCGCTTGTCTACGTCTGGGTGTGTGGGGAAGAGCATGCTGGTAAAAATAACCAATGTACAGTATTCTACTGAACATGCAACAAAAGTAAAAAGTGTTTGACTCCAAACAAGGTCCAAAATAATGTGACTTGTGACATGTTATTTTTCCCAAATGTGCACACTGTTTATCTTAAAAATAGAAGAAGTAAAAAAAAAGGCTCCAGACCAGTGTACTAAGTACAAGTGTGTCATTGTCTTACTTCAGTGGCTGGCTGCCACCTCAGTTGTTGTTACCCCGCCCCTCTTATCCCATTTGAAATACACATTACAGCTACCGGTTGCTTTTTTTTAGTGGTATCACATCAAACAGACAAAATTTCATAATCTAATCAAAAGTGAAGAAAGTAAGGTCAAGCATTTACAGTAACATTTTGGTCGATGTTGAGCTCTCAAGCTATGGTTACCAAGATGCAAAATTATTATTCTAATTTTATTACTACCATGGACTTAATGTGTGGTCTAGTGGTTAGCATCTGGCCCATAGATGAGAGATTATGGGTTCAAATGTTGGCCGAGGCCTTCCTTCATGGAGTTTTTTTTTTTTTTTAATGTAAGGTAGTGAAATCGGAGGAGTAAATTGGGCAAATGCTCTGTGCTAAAGAAAACTAAAATAAACAAAACTAAATTGGTTTTTAAATTTGTGTTAATTTAAACTTTATCAAAAAGGTTTTGTTATCCTTTTCACTAGTATGCATAATTTAAAAGTAGTAAATTGATCTACTCGATCAAAATGTGGTATGCACCTGTAACAAAAAAAGGAAGCCCTAAAATAGTGCATTATGACAAACTTAATCATGGATTTTATTGTTATGTGATGCAGATGAGTGGCATATATGTCGTTTTTGTGTTGAGTGGTGATATTTCCCAGTTTATGAACGCATCACTCAGTTCGCGAGTGAGAGAAAGAGAGAGAGAGAGCAAGCGTGCGCTTCCTGCTTTGATGTCCACCACAGGCATAAACACATAGTTTTGGTTGTTAATCAATGCGAGTTTACTGAATAATGGCTGCTTAATCCATAGAAGATGCTACGACGTGTTAGCGTACCAAATAGGAGCGTTACATCAAACACACCATAACGTGTGTATGCTAACTGCAGCTAGCTTCTAGACACAACTGTGCCTATGTCAGACATAAAATCAGGCATAAGCACAAACTTGCTTCCTTTTTTTAAATGATTGGGCATCCCCATCGTGCTGCCATGAAAGGCAGGTTTGCATTGTACTGAGTATATTTGGTGAAATGCGCCGTAACTTTCGGGACTCTGTTGCCAACACGAATTAGCCCTTACAGTGTAAAGCTTACACTACTTTAACCACAATGCTTCTGTTTACATCACCTGGATTACCACCACTGCGCATGTGCGTTGCAGATAGGAAAATAGCCAGCGGGAAAAGAGCGAGACGCGGTAGTCTCAAAAGAAAAATTATGTGCCAAATAAATAAATATATAAATAAACGATGCGTCGACGATTGAAATTAATTGTCGACGATTTTGATCGTCGACGTCGTCATGATTAGTCGAATAATCATGGCAGCCCAGCCCTAGTCCGGTGACTGGTGGTTGTGTTATTACTTTAGCAAATAACTCAGTTCCTTGCAATATATTTTATTGTTACACAGCTTGAAAACATTTAGAAAACATAATTGAATAAATGAAAGTTACAGTACAGAAATAAAATACAACTATATGAATGTTTATTTTAGTTTTCTTTAGCACCGTTTTTTTTCCTAATTTTATTTCAATGTCTTTTGCATTAAAAAAAAATGCTTGATACATAAGAAGAGTGAAATACGTTTACAAGTATTAATATTTGTATTTATAGATACTTTAATAGTATTCCGAGTACAAGTGTGCATAGCGTATACAGTAATTGTTAGTTCCATTTTAAAATGTACTAAATATTTACAGGTAAAAATGTTAAGGCAACAGTATTGCCTTCAATTTAAATTGCACCATCATTTCTAAATGGTGTCAGGAATGCTGGAACAAGCTACACATCTCATTTGTCTATTATTAATTTGTACATACCTTAAAGAATACGGGCTGTAAGATAATTATGGTTATATAAGAGCAGCGTTTGCTGGAGCGATATGCTGCGATTGACATGATCTGATGAGTCGACTAATTACCACTACTATTGATGAATACCGGTAGTTGACTTGCAGAATAATTGTTTGTGGCAGCAGCCCTAGCTAAGAATTGTTATTGCAAAGCCTACACAGATTGGGTTAGTGCTCAACATTATCATCTCATCTTATTCATAACATGCATAAAACCTGCCAGCAAATGCGGAAAATGAAATCTGAATTAGAAATGTGTGCCTGCGCGCGCGTGTGTGTGTGTGTGTGCGTGTGTGGGGGTGTGCGTGTGTGTGTGGGGAGGGGGGGGGGGGTTATAATCTCCGCCCTCCCAGCTGTACCTCCTGCCACCCCAGGTAAAACTTGTCTCGAACTTCCCCTGGGTTGCTACATTGGCACAACATAACCTAGCGATCCCACGTTGTAACATTGGGAACACAGAAACACTCAGCAATTGCGCACTGCTCTCACCCTCTCAGCACACACGGTGACACTGGCGCGCATCACCCCCCCCCCCCCCCCCCCCGACACACACACACGACATTTCTACACTCGTTCCTTCATTTCCACCCCAGTTTAATGTACAAAGAGAACACCACACCATTCCCACTTCCCCTTACAGTTTCAGTTGTGCAACCCGAGGGTGCATACTTCGTTATTTTACTATAGTTTGATGTGATGCTGCAGGTGATACGTGGCTCGCTCCATTCAGGAAGCAAACAAGAGTAGTTTATGACTGCGAGCCCCTTAAATGAGGCTCTTCTAAGCGTTTCGGTGGTCAGGTGACTAGAAACGTTTGTGTTTTATTAAATGACATGTTTTCCATTATTTATGAGTGGACAATGTCGGAGCATATTGATACAGATCATATTGAGAATTAATTATGCTTAAAATGATCTGTGTGCTAAAAAAAAAAGTAGCTTACTAGGGGTCATTTTATTCATGTCTCAAATCTCTTTTTAGTGATTAAAAAAAAAATTGAAGATTCAGGTAGGGTTTTTTAAATTTTTTTGTGACATCTAGATCATTACAATTTAATACATAGGATCTCAGGTTTTGTACAGGTGTGATACTAGTTTGGCCTCAGTGTGCATGTCTGATGTTGTTCACTGTGGTCCAAGTGATGCTCAGGGAGTTTGTGCGAATGCTCAGATGCATGGAAAATTAGAGGAAACACTGCCGATTGCTGTGACCCGTAATCTTACATCCAATAAATTCAAGCTACCTTCAGATTCTTTCTGTCTCTGACTCACTCAGACAGTAGCTCCAACTCTTAATTGTTTTGTCTTGATGTCTACATACTCGCTAAATCCCCACAGAAAAATCCTACACTAGCACAACAGAAAATGTTGCTTCTGTCTATGGTTCCATAAAACATGTTACAAGAACATATAGTATAAGCCTGTTTATGCATAGTTGCATACTTTGCTTTTCAGGAATGGGGATTTTGAGTGGGAGGACTCGAGGTAAATAGGAGGCTGAACTTCTGGACCTTCCACAGCCTGCAACTTGGCACTAAGCCGTGGTGAAAGTTTGTGTTTGTGAGAAGCAGTCATTTGGGATCCTATAAGTCACCACTTTTGCACATCTGCGGCCGTCTAGCTGGGATGACGTTGAATACATGCTGGGTAGTCCAGCGCACAGACGCATTACACACATCGGGGTCAGGGGGCACTTTCAGTATCATCCATTCAGGAAACCTGTTTTGTCCAGTTAAAGTTTTAGTCTGTGAAAACTAATGATATCGCTCATTAAATGTTTTACCCCCGGTTTGATTAATTTTAAAGTGAAACAAAGTGCATTGCATCAAACCACGTCAGATTGCTGTCTTCTCTTGACATGAACGCACACAGCAAAAACATTTCGCCGGATGGAGTAGTGAGTGTAACAACACCAATAAACATGTATTACGTTACCTTTGATAATAGACTCGTCTAACACACACTCGTTAAGACGGGTGGGCCTTAGAGGGCCATGCCCACCCACCAAGTTGCTACGGTTCCTAATTTGCATACTTTGCATAAAGTTCTTGTGTGAAAGGCGAGTTCGCGTGACTTATGCATGTGTATCTACACGGTGTCACATGTGGCTCGAGGAGACAAGTGTGCAACACAGTTGGAAGTCTGGAGCTAGCGTGTGCGTGGGTGTTGTGAGTTCATTTAGCGGTGTGTGTTGATGACCAGTAAGTTGTGTCATTCTTTTTTTATGCATCTCTCAGCACATTGTTAGAAGTGGTCATTGTCTGTTTCACCAAAATGTTTTGTTCGAGTGTTTTAGGCAATGTTTTCCATGTACCCACGTTACCGCGTAGTGGTCATTAAGTTGTTGTCATGACGCTAAGTCAGGTACCGGAAGTGTCAGCAATTCAGTGTCACAATAAGAGCACAGACCGGAAGTGCTCCTTTAATGTTGCTAACTTAACCATGCTTTGTTTAGCATGGCTTGTTAAGTGAAAGTGTCTTAACGAATGTTGTGTACTCATTTGCCTGTTTTATGTCTTTCGTTAGGAAAACCACATAAAGACAAACACTTGTCCCTCTGTATTATTGGCAGAGCTGGACATTGCCTAACTGTCATGAAGTTCCCGTCTGCATATTTAGTCGACCCACGTGGTCCCAGTCGGTCCGAGTCAGCCAAACAGCATTGAGAACGGACTTAACCGGTACCACGTCACACGCAGGTGCCGCACACCTGACACAGCCAAATGAATCCATCCATCCATTACCTATACCGCTTATCCTCACAAGGGTCGCGGGCGTGCTGGAGCCTATCCAAGCAGTCTTGGGCAGTAGGCGCGGGACACCTTGAATTGGTTGCCAGCCGATCACAGGGCACACAGAGACAAACATCCGCACTCACAATCACACCTAGAGGCAATTTAGAGAGTCCAATCAACTTATCATGCATGTTTTTGGAATGTGGGAGGAAACCGGAGTACCCGGAGAAAACCCACGCAGGCACGGGGAGAACATGCAAACTCCACACAGGGAGACCGGAGCCGGGATCGAACCCACGACCTCTGAACTGTGAGGCGGACGTGCTTACCAGTCGCCCAGCCAAATAAATGAAACATAAAACAGTGTTGTATACCTCTCTGCCCTACAATGACATGTGCCCCATATTGTTTTTATTTTCTATTTAATTTGATATTTTTTCTGGTTGTGCGGCGCCTGCGTGTGGCATATACATTAAGTTCTCGACACCGATTGGCTGTTGCCGACGAGGGAAGGACTGGGACCACGTGGGTTGGCTAAATATGCAGACTAGAACTTTGTGACGGTTAGGCGATACCACGCTCTGATTAGGGATTGGCTCCATCACGCCCCGCAACCCTTGTGAGGATAAGCGATATCGACAATGGATGGATGGATGGATATATATATATATATATATATATATATATATATATATATATATATATATATATATATATATATATATATATATATATATATACACACACACTAATCAGTTTGTGTATGCACTAGCTAAATGGAAAAGAATCATTTTGCACTTTGTTGTTTACGTTCACGTACATTTCTACAACGTAAATCAAAATCTGGAACCGCCTCTTGAAAGTGAAACTCACAGCACGCTCCAAGCAAAGAAGAACTACAGAACATTAATTTTAAAAAGTAACCTACTTAGTTACAATTGTAAAACTATTTTACAGGTATCTTTAACAATTGACAGTATTTAATTATTGTGTTTTCTGTTGAAAATATGTTCCCTTCCCCCCCTTGTTAACTGTTAAAATACTGTATTTAATCATGCTGAATGTATACACACACCGTAATTAAGGCCCTTAAATGTATTGTTCAACTGGTCCAAATTAAACAAAGATGCACCTATGTAGCTATTCATCCATACTCCAAATCAGAGCCTGAGAACCTCCACTCTGGCCTTCAGAGACTAAACCGTTTGCTCTTTTCCACCATTCCCAGTGTATTTAGGGAATGCAGCTTTGTCATATTTTTCCATAGCGTAATTTTACCCTATAAATAGTCACATAAGGCTTGGGGAGATGGGGTGGGAGTAAAAGGGGTCAGTGTCTGTTGTGGACACTCATCAGCGGCCCCCTCCCCACCTCCCACTATTTTTCCAAATATTTGAACACTTGCAAATATAGAGCAATGCAAGGCTGATGGGAAAGCATTGCATATTCTGTAATTTCTCTTCCGCCACCTCCTGTGAAAAGGAAGCTCCCAGCCATTTTGACCCATCAAAATATTTATTACTCATAGATTTATGTAGTGTGAAATTCAGGCCTGTTTAGTTGTACATAAAGCTGATGAACTTGCAGCAATTTAAACAATTCCTTAAATATCTTTAATGTGGTAATATGTCACTTTACTAATATATGTTTACTAAGTCAACATTGATCCAAACATGCATGTTTACATAAGCCTACATTCCAAGCATCAGAAAGCATGAAAATGTTACACAAAAGGCCCAACCACTTGCCGCTCAATACTTCAGCCACACAAAATTCTGTCAAATGTGTACACCTGTGTACACCATAAGCCCATGTTTAGGAAAGATTTATATTTTTGCAAACCAGCTTGCTTTTTGTACTTCACTATATACAACTTGATCACGGCCAGTGAGACATCATTCAATACATATCACTGGTTATCTATCTACTTTACAGCATTCCATTCAATTTTTCAAAACACTACATGCTTGAATATTTTAAATATTCAATTGAATATTTTAAAAATGTATTATTCCATTGTTTTTTCCATTGAATAATTGGATACAATTTTATTTTGCATTTTAAGTGTATTACAAACCCATTTAATGAAAAAAAAAGGTGTGGTATCCTCTTGGGAGACATCATAACACTGTTGATAAACCACTTGATTCTGGTCAAATACAGTCACTTATCTTGACAATATGGTTAATACAAAAATGTCAAATCTGATCATCGCTTAGTCTTCATTAAGAAGCGTAAGTCACAAGATCACTCAGCTGCGACTAGCAAGCCACACACACATGCATACGCACACACACAATTCTGGAAAAACATTGTTATTCATTCAGAGAATGTGCCTTGCTGTCGTAGCTTGTTGCGTTTGTTGTTGAAATGTCCCCTGGGTGGAGATTCCTTAGAGCCTCAGTCATAAGGACACACATCATTGGGAAACCAGTGGGAGAAAATGAATGAGCTTGTGGTCAGGTGCTGCTTTATAGTGAGTTTTGCAACTGTTGAATGGTGAATAGAATATTTGATATCCTACTGAAAATTCTATTGAATATTCAACTCTTCTGATTTATATATGTGTGTGTACCATATTTTCCGGACTAAAAGCCACTACGATTTTCCTAGGTTTTGAACCATTCAGCTTTTTACATTTGTAAAGGCTATTCTGTGGATTTATATATGTATATATGTGTATATATATATATATATATATATATATATATATATATATATATATATATATATATATATCGCACTTTTGTTTATAGGACCTCCGTCGCTCCAAGATAGAAGAAGAAATCCACGGGATTTTCGGGAAGCGTTTGTCAACTCGTCAATTTGTACTGTACTCCAACATCGATTAAGTCCACACAACTATAGTATCCGGCAATGAAGCTATAAGTACAGTTAAAAAGGAAAAGCCATGGCTCGGTCGTCCTCACTCTTGCATCCGACCCCTCCGGCGGCCGGCCGCCTGAATCCTCCACCCCTGAGGTGGGTCCGGCTGACCACAGAGGGAGCCTCCGCTAGGAATCTCATTAGCAGTGCGTGCTCTCTTGATTTTTTTTTTTTTTTTTTTTTTTGCTTAAGCTTCAATATTCATAACCAAAATTTGAACCAAATTAAGTCGAGGATACTTCCGCTGTTGGCGTTGGCTGTTTGTAACTAACAACCTATAATTCTTTTCAATTGCCACATCGTGAAATTTGGCCATTCTGCACATAGTGCACCCCCAAATCCGGTTTACCATTGGGCCCTGTAAAGGACTCCCACACCACCGACATCACGTGGGCTCTGCATGCCAGATCCAGATGCTGCTGGATACAAGACCAGGATCGGATTCTGAAATTGACTGCTTGTCTGAGTGCTAATATCAGAGATTTTGGATGTAGACCGATAAAATCCTGCCCTGCAATGTGAACATAGTCAGCAGCCTATAAGAGGTACCTGAGGGCTGTCACCTTATTACCAAATCTTGAGTGAAAGAAACACGTAATATTTTGACACTTCATCCTCAAAACATCAGTACATGTTGAGATAAAGCAACAACAACAGAAACGCAAATTATGCTCAGAATGAATCTTTTCATGTTTGCTCTGCTGAGACCTCCTAAGATTTGTATTTGAAATGCCAATTACAGCACATTTCTCAAATTCCCCATTTATGACTTTCAACGTTAGTTTCCACTGTAAATGGGAAATGTTTGTGTTGGAGCCCATGCGGGACAGACTTGGAAGAAAAAACACGACAATCTTTTTTTTTTTTTTTTGTGACATTCCCATTCAGTTTTCCTCACGTTTTCCTCTGTGTGCTGTTACAACAAGGTTACAACAATAACATCTCTCATACTCAATCCCAAGTATCTTGACAATGATGATGGAAAGCGATGAAATGAAGAAATCATCGTAGCGGGATTAGTTAAGCGTGTTTAACTCTGCGCAACTGTGTCCATGTGTGCGTGTGTGAGGTGAGCAGATTGTCACTTCTTATCAACTGGCTCGCATACTGTATGTGTCGGGTCAGAGGTCAAACTCAGTGCTCACTGCTCAGTTTGTGGCAGAAAGTTGATAATTAAAGCTGATATTTGATTGGTAGTGCCTCCTTTTCCTGTAAAATTGAACCTGTCACTCCTACCTAACCAGTGTGGACACAGTACCAGGGTCTTCTTAAGAATTTGCTCATCAGAAAATACCTGAACAACATTTGATTTCAGTATCTTTGCAAAGATCTTGATTGAAATTCATTTTGACCCATGTAAAACATCCTAATTGTTGCACATTTAAATTCCTCACCCAATTGTGGCAAGTACAATGGCTGATTTCAAAATTGGTGATCAAAAACAATATTTGTTAAGCAACCTGTTTGGGGGGTTGATGGGTGTGGTCATTAATCTGTTGCCCCCCCCCCCTCCATTTGTAGCGCCCTCAGGACAGTTAAGACTAATTGCATGCTCAAGTGCTTATGAGGCCTGATTGCTTTACCCCAATAGGCTCCATTTGTGTTTGTCCCAGTTAAACCTTTGTCATAAAGTAACATTCTTAAAAAGTCATTGATATTGTGCATGTGTGCCACGGTTAGCCGATTAGTTTGTTACCTATTTGTTCATTTCTAACAAGCTTCTTACTACCCCCTCACATTATTTGTTTTCACTAGGAATTCTTCTCTTATGGTTTCATATGTACGTTCCCTGAGTGTTTATTCAAAGGATCAAGCCCACACTTAATGCGCATGATGTATGCCGACTGCCAGGTTGAGTGCACTGCAAATTAGTGTGCTGTCATGGTGTTGTGCGGAAGCGGAGCGCTGCAGCGCAATAAAACTCTGCGATGAGCATAGACATCATCTCTCTCTTTCTGTACAAAAGCTGCATTAGCCAAAACCGCTCTTGAGTCATGCTCTGAGTGATGTACCTGTGTTCTCATTGAAATACACTCACAGATGCACACAGTTAGCAAACATGCACATGCCTAGTTACACACAAACACATTTGACACCCTCCATTATTTACACCCAGGTAGCTGCATGCAAACGACCCATTCCGAGACAATCTGATCACACAGTGGAGGCTTCGCCTTGTTCTGTTCCTTTGCTTGGTGAGAATATCGCTGGGGCGGAATGGAAACTTCATTTTGAAGGGGGCTAATATTAGCCTGGGCATGTGGAAAATTCCTTTTAAATGATCACAAGCTGAGAAAAGGCAAAGAATTTGTTTAGCATTTTGCTTGACAGTCTTCACTGAATACATGCAGTTTGTTTCTCTTTTTTTCTGGATGGAACACAGGAGGGTCCTGGGAACACAGATGCAGAGGAAGAGGGAATGAGGGGTCGAAACGATGACATTCAGTACCGTATGACTGTCTTTGGATGTCATTTATTGTAGGCCTGGGCCAGTTAAGGCTACTTGGATCACAGAGTCTTTTTTTCCCCTCGAAATTGCCAAAATGACCATTTTCCACTCCACAGTACCCAACAGGCACGGTTTGACTCATGAGTGATGCTTTTACCTCGTTAAATTCAGGAACTAGTATTCGATGCAGCATGAGTAAGCTAGGCCATTTTTAAACTGAACTGCAGACTGAGCTTGACTTGCCTCCAGGGCTGGGCGATACTACTTTTACGATTGAAAATAAGGACCCAGAGAAAAAAGGCTGAATTTAGGTTACTTTATTTTAACATAAGCCTCTTATTCTTAGTTTTGGTCAGAGGTGGGCAATTTACCATATTTTGCTGGTCCGTCATTCGTCTGTCCGTCATTTTTCGTGATGAACTGAATTGTAATTGTCCGTCCGTCAGTCAGTCCGTCAGTAAAGTCCATCAGTTAGTCTGTCAGAAGTCCAGTGGTACGTTTTTTGGGCGCCCCCCCCCCAAATAAAACCGAAAACGGGCGTCTGACAGTTGACCACTGACGGTTGACGATTACACTAACAGATGAAAACCCACTTCGGTCATTCGTAAGTCCATCCTTTTAAAAGATGTCCCGTCAATCATCAGCAAAAAAGGCGTCCGTCAGTGACGGACTGATGGACCGGTCCATCATCCTGATGGAATGTCCACTTCTGGTTTTGGTTAGGGATGGTCGTTTTTGTAGTTTTTGTGCTTTGAAATAATGTGCCTCAGTTGAAAAAAACTGCCTAAGCCACATCGGCTGGAGAGAAACTTGATAACTGACAAAAAAGGAGTAGACGGAGGGTATCCTGTATTTGGTTTTGGACATATTGGACATTACTGCACTCATCACAGACATGAATATCATACTAAATTTGAACCTGAACCGATCTTTTTCCCAGGTTGGAGTATTTATTGAAGATTGAAAGACTTGAGAGTGTTGAATTTTGATTTATTTTAGACTTCTCTAATCTACAGAGTGTCACAGTTATACACTGAGTCACAAATACATCAATCTCCAACCATATTTGATTAAATGTCCATTAGCAAGTTTTCGCTTGACCTGATGGTTTTTGGGGCCATCATCAAGCTTATGGTATAAATTGGGCTATATATTTGTAGGGCCGTGACAACGGACTGGTTTGGACCATTTTTTGTGAGGTGATTTTCGTGTGATCGCATCTCGCAGGTGTGTTTTGCACTCCTCGCAGAAAAATTAACTCTGCCAAAAAATTGGTTTCTGCATCTATTTTTAGATATGATGTACAGTAGAATCCCCTCTGTCACCCCTTTTTCAATTTGATGATTTTCATGCAGTATTTTGATGTTTATCGCACGCACGCACGTGTTGAAAGCTAGCTGCAACATTTAGATCGACCACACTACATACTGTAATTTTGAGGTATTTGGGGACAAGCAGATGAACTGTCATCAAATTTGGGAAGAAAAGTGTCCACGGAACAAAATTCTCCACAAAATTTGTGTCGCCTAACCTTGAACGGGGAGAGACGCAGGGGCTCGTTCACCGGGATAAGTTAGCTGTGCGTTGCCAGCGATGGTGTGGGAATCTCCGGTATCCAAACAAACAACAGGAAGACGGAGGTCGCGCTGCAGAAATGGCTTTTATGACATACAGTACATGGTCGTTCCCGATGCTTATCTCGACTCAAAATACTTCTCTTTACTCTTACTTGTCCCCAAACAGTTGCACACCACTTTGCACAGACACTCATTCACAAGCCATTCCATTGAAAAGTGGGGAGCTTTACCGACCTTTTTGCCCGCTTTCTGAAGCCTTAGAAATGTCATAACTTCCTGAACATATTGACAAAATGTAAACATCGTTTTTTCCCCCCTTTATTCCAGCTCTTTCTGGTGACATTGGTCTTGCTGGGAAAAAAACAAAACAAAAAAAATGGTTGTCACCAATATTTGCCAATATTTGACCACACTTCCTGGCCGATTTGGTAATTTCTTTAAATTAGTTGGCTTCCACCCAACGGACTTTTGTGCTCTGTGTATGGCAATGCGATAAGATTAAGAAATTCTGGCAGGATGTACTGGATAAGGTTAATTTAATTTTGTCCACGCCAGTCCCATTGGATGTTAAGATGGTAATAATGAATGTATATCCTAATACTTTTATACCGGCGTATACGGGTCGTAAATTTATAGACTTTGCCATATTACAGGCCAAAAGGAACATGGCTTTTAATTGGAAAAAATTGGAACCACCTACGGTTGGAGCATGGATTCAATCTATGGGACAGTGCATGGCTGTCATGATTCTGTTTTGTGTTCCTGTCAGGAAGCTGATTAGTGGGCGTGACCTTCGGCGCCGCACCTGTTCTGCATCACAATCAAGGGCTTTAAAAAGGCTGCGGCGTCGAAGGCTCATCGTCAAACTATTCTACCTTGCTTGCTGTCATTGCACCAAGTGTACGTTTCTTGACCTCCCTAGTTCTTGCTTCTAGTATTTCCGTTCGCGTGTTTTTGTCGAGTACTGAATTTTGTTTTAGTTAGTTCGTACGGCATTTTGGTTTATTTTCTAATTGGAGTTTCCCTGATCCTGTTGTGACAGGTGATTTTGCATTGTTGATTTTCCTTGCCTTATTTGCAATTGTCTTTTGTTTTTCCCCGAGTTTTTTCCAGGCAGTTTGTCTGCGATTTCATTTGTACTTTATTCGGTAGTGATTGTTTTTCTGTAAATACATTTTTGTTACATAGTTCTTGTCTGTCTGCAGTTGTGGGATCCCATCACTTCCGGTTCCAGTGGAACCTTACAATGCCAGTGGAGAGAATTTCTTATTTCCTTAAAAATAAATTGGATGAATACGATAACATTTAGAAACCATTTAGAACATTTATTAAAAAAGCTGATATTGGACATCTTTTACCAGTAATTAATACATAGACCTAACTTATATTTCAGTAGGTTAAGTGATTATTTCAATGTTTTTCTTTAATTGCTTATTCCGCATACATTTTTATGATTATATTTTTTTTCTTTTCTTATATAGGGTACCCAATGTAATCGTGGATTTTGGAAATTGCACATGTGCTTATATACAGTATTTTGTTTATACGGATGGACATGTATATGCTTTGTAATTAGGATGTAAAGTACATAAAGTGTTTTGGTAGGATGGGAACAAGCACTGTGTAGTGTTGTAATTGTGTTGAAACTCAATAAATATAGTGATAAAAAAAAAAAAGTTGGCTTCCTAACAGACACATTTTCGAGCATAATTTATGTTGAATTGGTTTGACTGGGCGATGTATCATTATTGTTTC
This sequence comes from Filicampus tigris, assembly GCF_054856515.1. Taxonomy (NCBI): domain Eukaryota; kingdom Metazoa; phylum Chordata; class Actinopteri; order Syngnathiformes; family Syngnathidae; genus Filicampus; species Filicampus tigris. Next base: position 9,515,963 of record NC_141222.1, read on the forward strand.
GAAATCCAGATATGAACATTCAAGATATTAACATCAAAATTAGCACGATATGAGTCATGTGAATTAAGCATGCTTGTGTTGTATGTAAAGCTCAGTCTAACCAACCACATACTTTCTTTCAAGTTTGGTGTTGATCGACTGCTTAAGATAGCCAATGACAATCATCTTGCACAGGGAGGGAGACACACACAGCCGCTGCACACACACATTGGAAATCCACTTCCATGTTAGCGGCAGTAACTTGTGAGACATTCATTTGCATTCAAGCCATAGAATACAGTATATATGATGCACATATATTGTATTTTATTAGATTTTACGTGTAGTAGTGGATGAAATAGCTAAGCTTGTCCCGATAAAAATGTACGAGCATTCCACGCTTCTCCTTTCAAAATATCCACACTTTCCTCATGATTATTCCTCCTTATTTCTGTAGCAAAGTACGTCTTTCTTGACTGCCACTATCTTTCTGTGGATTAAAAAGAGTCCACATACAGTGCCATATTGTACAGGGAGCCTCAAACACGAAATCCAGGCTAACACATTCACATCGCTGGGTGTCCGCACTTACATGGGGTGAGTGGTCAACTGTATTTTTATTTTTTTCCCCAGTCCAAGTCGGGTTCGGAAGCATTGTGTCCTGTGTGGTGGTCTTTAGCACTAAAGCTACGGAATGTGTCAAGCCAAATTGGTACAGAACAACCCACACATTGATGTAGTTAACACAAGCACGCATGCAAACACAAAAAAACATTCTATTGTAAAATACAATTATCATTAAAGCGCAGTTGCAGTGCAATGTCAATCTAAATTATTTTTCAAGTATTGTCGACTGTTAATGTTGATGGCCAGTAAGTTCTAATAAAAAACTGCACTTGCCACATCCTTTTGGTTTAATATGTTGCTTATTCTAAAAAAAATAAAAAAATAACTGAGCCAATAGTAATATCGTTATCTGGCATAAATATTTCCATATGAAATTTTGTCCATATCACACAGCCCTAGTTCAGGGGCCTAGTTTGGGAAGGCCAGAAGCTCAATATAAATTTGCTGCTGCATAACAGGCATCTGTAAGTGACGGACTGATGGACCTTCAGTCAGTACTGACGGAATGCCCACCTCTGTTTTTGAGGCATAGCGGTACATTTTTGTGTCGACCAATTTTTGTCGTCGACAGCCGATATTAGTGCTGTCAAACGATTACAATTTTTCAACTGAGATGCTTTGTCATGACCTCAAAAAGGCGGTTCATGTTCGAAAACCCTCCAATGTGGCTGAACAACAATTCTGCAAAGATGAGTGGGCTAAAATTCCCCGACAGCGATGTGAAAGACTCATTGCAAGTTAGCGCAAACGCTTGATTGCAGTTGTTGCTGCTAAGGGTGGCCCAAACAGTTATTAGGTTTAGGGGGCAAACACTTTTTCACACAGGGCCATGTAGGTTTAGATTTTGTTTTCCCTTTAATAATAATTGTTTAGTTGTGATATCTTTGACCAATATTTAAATTTATTGAAATTGAGACATTTCAGTGCGACAAACATGCAAAAAAATAAGAAATCGGGAAGGGGCAGACACCTTTTCACATATATATATATATATATATATATATATATATATATATATATATATATATATATATACACAACATAGCATCTCATGTAGCAATGTCGGTACACAACTTTCGGACTTATCCACGCACCTTTCCCCATGGGCGATTTTAACATGAAATCCAGAATGTTCCCAAACAGGAGACCGCAGTGTACGCGGGGACCTTCGAGCTCTGGCTCTTTTCTGGCTCTCACTGTTGTACCGCCACTCTCGTCTCCCGCACGCAACAATCAGCGTCCGTGCGTAAGCTCGCTCTAATAAGTGGACCAAACCGAACGCAAGTGGACCGAACCGAACATGCCATACCGAAACGTATTAATACACCCGAGTGTACCGTTACACTGGCAACATGTGTTTCTTACATAAAAAGATGTCCCTTGAGTACTTGGTACTTAAAATTAGATAATACAGATAGAAATATATTTTCATGGTTTTATATTTTTGGGAGGGAAAGTTATTTAATAAAAAAACTATTTACTAAATTTACTAAAGTAATGCATTTGTTTTTCATTTCTGTTCAATTTTTTATTTTTTTTTTGCAATTAGGGTTAGAGTAACCCTTACCCTATACACGCACACTCTATTGCCATCCCTTTGTCAGTTATGGCTCACCCTTGCCACCCCTTTTTAGTTTAACTTCTGGCTCCATCACTTTGGAGTGGGAAGTGCAAGTGTGGGTGTGAGAAAGAGACACAGACGAAAGGGAAGTTGACACAAGCAGCACAAGAATCCTGAACCTTTTGTGTGTTTTACAGACTTATGTTTTTTTTTTTCTAATTACAGCCTTTGTTATTCGATAATTACATGCGACTAGATCTCAATGTCAGTTGAAATGTATTAATCTTCCAGCCTTAGTGGTAAGCAAACCACTTCAAACTTGCGAAGTAGAGCTGAGCTGGTTCTTAATTTACATTGGAAAGAGGGCATGACTGATGCAGAAATCTGTTGTAGATTTGGTCACCTTGTGTGAATAGGTTGGTGACTGACTTTGTGCTGTCACACTAGGCTATTTTTCAGGTACCATACTTGTACAGTTTTAAGTTGTCCAATTTAATCATATGCCCATCTGACACATGTCAAAATGACTGAAAAAGTGGGATGTACCAGTTGCTTTGTTCTCTTTTTAAGCTTCTCTCCGCCACTCTCAACAGAACACCACTACCCCTAACACCACCCACTGCTTGACCTGTATTTCATTAACAAAACATAATATGACCCTAACTTTATAACTTGCCTTTGTGTTTGTGTGTCTGTGTGTGCATGTATGATTTGCTAGGAAAATCCCATCTGGCCATAGTTCAGAGGGTCAACAATGAGGGTGAGGGAGACCCTTTCTACGAGGTTCTCGGTATTGTCACCCTGGAGGACATTATTGAGGAAATCATCAAGTCAGAGATCCTGGACGAGACAGACTTGTACAGTAGGTTGCCCTCTTAAAGTTCACACCAATTTAACTGTAATCAAGGTCCAAACAGTAAGTGATGTCTAAATCACGGTATAGCTTGGTCCAAATATTACAAAACCATGTAAAATATAACAAGGCAATCAGCGTATTTGGATCAAAATGGATCACATTGCCATGAGTAATAATAAAACCCAGGTAAGAGTAACTCATAGCAGTGATAAAGCATGCCTTGTTATGATTTATTCCCACAAAAGGGTCACAGAACATATGCTTTATGTGTTATATCTGCATGTAACCGAATAAAAAGCCCAAATGTTCTGTATTGCCCACCTTTCCGAATCCAGTGATGATTTTCTTTTTCATTTTTGAATATTGACATTGCATCTAGTAAACTGCATTGAACAGTTTTGCAAAGGTCGAGTTACAGATGTCCTGTTAGTTTAATGAATAACATTTGCTTTGATTTGGTAACATTAATGTCCAATATCTTAATCGCTTTTCAATTTGTCATACATATGGTATATCATATAATTTGATCAATAACGTTGAATTCATACCTCACTGAGTTTCATTTTAAAACTCAATTCATTTGAATCATATGAGTTATTATATATATATATATATATATATATATATATATATATATATATATATATATATATATATATATATATATAAAATTGTGGTTCAAAAGGTAACAATAATAGTTTCTACTGCAAAGTTCACAATGCACCTCAATTCCATTTTTTTCATGCAGTGTGAACAGTACAACTCAGATTTTTTTTTTTCAAATCTGACCTAGGCATCTTCTGTACGAGGATATAAATCTGATGTGTGCGCGGTCGGTCTGCAGTATAAACGCTTATTTGTACAAATCCAACCTATAAGTCATCAAAAGCCCAATATGCGCTCTGTGCGGGCAGGGGAGAGTGCTTGGGAGACTACTGACAATTGTCCGTGAATCTGCAAAGTTGTTTTGATTAAGTGTTGTCTTTATCCATCCATCCATTTTGGACAGTAATCCCTCCTCCCGCCTCGCTACTCTGGCGATATATGACAAAATGAGCCTCTACACATGTGTGGGACCACATTTACTTCTGTAAACATTGTGCCACGTGACGTTATGCTTTGTGTGCATCACATCACATCACAGATGCATTGCGTACACATTAGAATTCGCATTTGTTTTTGTAATGCGAACAAGCACATAAAAAGTTCAGATTTACCAACAAATACGAATTGAGCATCACACCCTGCAGTGTGAAAGTATCCTAAGAGAACAAATGTTTCAAAGTAATTGTTTGTTGTTGTTGTTTTTGCTGTGTCTCAAATTAAATTTCATGATTTGCTAATGCTAATTACATTTCTGCATATGTAGTCAAAGATTTTTGTCCTATTGCTCAATATGCCTTTTCCATGAAAACTAACACAAATGCATCTTATTGTCTTAAGAGTTCCTTTTTGTGGATTCTTTTGCAAATGGTACTTTTGTGTCGCTCAAACTATCTTTTTTTCATTTATGCCAGTGAAATGAACCCCATTATGTTACTGCAATACACCAGAGGGATCTGTGATTTGAAGTGCCTGGATGTGGCAGCCATTTTGCATTCACACAATAGCAGACAGCAAAATAGATGGTGTTATTTCTGAGTTATGTATGAATTGTCAGAACCAATGTTCCCTCTAATTTTACTTTGCTCTGACTTTGAGTGATCCTTAAATCCAGACTCCTTGCACAGTGCCTTTTTCCAGTTGGAGAAGACCGTTCTGTGATGTGAAGGCAGAGTCTGGTACATTAGGCAGGGAAAAATCATGCGGACTTGTGGGGAATTTTGTCAGACATGGCTGAACAGAACCCTCGTCTTTGGAACTTGAAATATCTACAATACAAATGAAATGGTCATGAAAAACAGTTAAGGGCTCAAGAAGATTATTATTATTATGATAACCGCGGCTAACAAGCAGGTTTTAGGCAAGAAGCTGTGTCACTGGGTCCTCTTGGAAGACCAAAAATAGCCGTGTTGATGACAAATGGCTCTGGATCTGGCTCTTCTACCCTCACATCATCCTTGTCAGAAGCAAACCAACAAAACAAAACAAAAAAATGCACACGTGATCCGTAACCAACAATTGGAAGTGTCTCAAATTAACTGAACATGTGACTACTTGTGTAACTTAGTAACTACTAGTGACTACTTCTTTCTCTTGAGGCCTAGATAGACCAATCCAACGTTGGCCAACAGTGACCGACGCTTACCCCGTGGCGTCGGGCCGGCTGTTGGCACGTCACGCTGGAAAAATACACAGCAACGACAGACAGCGACGCTGATCTTTAAAGTACCTTCTGCGCATGCGTGAGATGTAGTACCCCTCCATACCATCGGCGGCGGTAATCAACCGGAAAGCTATTGGCCAGGGGCGGATAATAAAAACGGAAACAATGCATTCAACTATATTTTTCGAACTCCCACGCGAAGTAAATCCTCACGTTCTTGACATAGTATCGTGAAATACTTATATTGTCAACCCTCGCTCTTGTACTTGGAAGAAGATTAAGAAGGCAGCAAAGGCGTGCTCACTGTTTATCCGCATTTGTCACTTCCTGTTCATGCTCCGTGCGCTGATTTGCTAGCTAACAGCCAATCACAGTCACCAAATGTCACGACTCACGACGGCGATTCAAAATGCTGAAACGCCCACCAGACGCTTCCTGACAGGCTACGACGGTGGTCATTATACCAATCAGACGGCGCAATCCGACGCCCCGACGCTTCCCGACCTCTGACATCAGATTGGTGTATCTAGGCCTTTAGAGAGTGACTGCTGATGTTACTGCCAACTGCTTGATTTTCTGCCTTATTGTTTGATGACTGATATATTTTCCCTTGTCTTTTCATTTTCCACAGATGCTATGAATTAATTAAGAGTGCATTGTTACTCCTAGGTTAGCTTTACTCACAAACACATATTTTCATTAATAATAATAATTGAATGACTTAGTAAAATCCTCACTTCTAGCCTAAAAATGTTATACACGCGCACACATACATGTGTGTGTATTGTTGTTTTAAACATGCACTGAAATAAATCAATAAAATTGAGTAAATTCAACACACCATCTTTTTCAGTGTGGGAGACGTACATAAAAAAAACCAAGGTGGCATAAAAAAAGCTGAATTAAAAAAAAATCTGTCCAACTCTCTAAACTGTTATATAATTATATAAAAGCACCCGTACACGTGGTGCTCACATTATGAATGGTTCTGATTGCTGATCCAAACCTAAAAATGTTTGTTGTGCACTATTGCCCAATTTAATATAACTTTGCTGTGGTTTTGACCTGACCCGTGTGCACGTTTGTATTATGTTATTGTCTTAAATGATAATTGTCTTTTGTTACTTTTTGTTTTTGTGTTCATATACCATTTTTTAAGAATTTCTGATTTCTGGTGTTTTGGTGCCTCTATTACTTTGCAAGTGCAAATTTAGACGATGTGGTGACACTATATTTAAGGAGGGATTGGAGCATCTTTCAGACGTAAATGTTTTCAGCTACAACAGGAAGCAGTGGCAATGTCATGGCGGGGGCATTAGCGGTGAACACTCCCCCAAATGAGTTACTGTTACCCTTGTCCCCACCCCCTACAGTGTAGCCTTTTTGTGTCGTACTTTCTAACATTTGGCGGCTCTACATCTTTATGTGAGAATTTCGCAGAAGCACACAATGCTCCATAACATAAAAGGTTCAGTTGGTTCAGTTAGCGTTTGAGAGACATAATCAGTAAATGCACAAATGATTGGAAGATCATATAGTATAAAGCCCACACTTGCTACATCAACTCTTCTAAGGTGAAGTTATGTGTTTAATTAACCCAGTGCTCGCATACCTATTCATAACTTTTAATGTTGAGTGTATTTAACTCTTTCAATGCCAGCCATTAAAAAAAACAAAAAAACAGAACCTCTTGAGGGCCAGCCAATTCAGAGCTGTCTGACTGATCTTTCAAGGCTAACAGAATGTATTGTGTTATGACTTTGTAAGCACATAAACTACCAAATGAAAGATTAGACTCGCTTCTTTCATCACATTACAAAAAAAAAAAAAAAGCTTGTTTCTACCTTATTCCATTTTTTAGTAACCAGCAGTGAAACATGGGTTGGGTTTCACCCAATTCACCTATTTTGGATAGAAAAACGCAGAAAACATGCTTTTTGTGAAAAGATATATTTTATACACAACAATATCTTTGATGCTAATAATGTTTGCTTTAGTGACAACTCAAAACAGAACAGTCATGTTCTTCTATAAAATACTAACAATGAAATGTGCTTTAAATGCATAAGGTAATGTAGAAAACCATGTATTTTCAATTAGTCACAAGTGTAACAATTTTACATTTGATGAACTTTATTTATTATGTGTATGCTATTTATTATTAATAGTAATATTAAGTAGTGTGTGTGTGGGGGGGGGGGTCTAAGTGTGTGCGTGTATGTACGTACATTATGACATTGCTCCAACCTTTCTAAATTTAAATAATGCTATCTAGATGTGGGCGATGTATATCGTTATCGATATCATTGTCAATCTTGCCCACACGATGTGTAATTTTACATTATCGAATATTAATACTGCCTCGAAGTGAGTCAGCCGACGGACGCAAAGTATGAGGAAATGCTGAAAAATCAGTGCGCATTGACGGCAGAGGAGGAGGAAGTGATAATCATTCGCCGAATCAGCAGGCAGGGCCCGGTCACGTGACTCTGTCCTCACTACAGCGGAGCTGTTTCCTCATTTCATGGAGGAGTGTCTAGCGGGGATTTATAGCGAGGCGCGCGTCCACGTTGTCCGTAGTCTGTAGATGGTTTGGAGTTGACAAGACTGACGTCTGTGAGAATCACATTGTTAGATGTGCCAAAACGGTCACCGTGAAGAGCAATTCTGTTGCACCACGAGCCATATGGATTACGAGGAAAACTTGGCGACCGCGCAACCACGCTAAACAAAAGATTAAACACACACACCCAGAAAACAGTCGGCAAGTTGAACCAACAAATATAAACGCACGCACCCACTCACGCACACAATCACTGAGTACTTAAGCGAGCAAGGCAAACGTGACATCCTGGTTGATCGGTTAACATTCAGTTTACACGCTTTTAGTCCGCATCATTCATAACTAGCCTGTACTCCCGAGGCATGTTGCACAAACTACGACGTTTTATTAGTGTGACGCCAGCATACACCCAAATATGAATAAAGTCACAAGTCTACATATCACAGCGATGAATGAGTGGGAAAATGCACTTTTCTGTAAATTGCAGTTTTGTTATTCAACTTTATTCTGAATACGTTGGCCAATGTATAAGAAATGGGTGTTGTCATGACGACGTATTTTTTTTCTCTCGCTGGGTGACACTTCGTCACACGTCACATATCAAATACATTTTTTCCTCATTCTGATTGCTGTAGTTAACACCTTTTTCTCATTCTGATTGCTCTAGTAGTTGGCAGTGGTACACCAGTACCTACTGCAGCTAAAAATGTTACACCATTATGGAATAACAGCACAGACATTTAAATGACATAAATATTCCCAAAAATGAATGTAAGTCTACACATAATTTTTTGTTTTTTATTGTTAAATATTGTCGTAGAATATCATTATGGTTTGCAGAAGCTATATTTAGCACTTTAAAAGAGATGTTCACAAACACTGTCTATCCACAATTGGTCTGTGAAGCAAGTGCAGATTAAAAATATTTTTTGTAGAATAGCGTCAAATTATCGTTATCGTTTTTTTTCAAAAAAATATCGAGATTTGCCCATATCGCCCACCCCTAATGCTGTCATCATTTCTCTCTTTTGTTCCACTCTTTGTAGTAGATTTAACGTGACAAAAATTTTGATCAATCACAAGATGCTTGACACCATCACATTTCCAAGGGTCCGCCATGTTTTAGGCTTACACGTTGTTGTGACACAGTGAGTTCATCCAAAAGAGATCCAATGCTGACATGTTGGTCATAGTAATTTTTCTTTTTTCTTTTTTTTTTTGCTTTCATCGCTAAATGATCAATCCTGACTGGCTAAGGCTTTTCTCCGCCCATTCCTGTAAAGAAAAAACATAGTTGACGGAAATTGACGTCGACAGTGCTCCTCATTAGGATTTTCGTTGTCAGCATTTCATGTCAATGGCGCTCAAAGAGTTAATAAACGGCTCACCTAATGCCCTCCAACTGAATGTCCTCCGACACTGACAGGAAACATGTCATATTTTCCAGACTCAATTATTATTTTAAAATACTGTAATCGCTCAATTTACATGCATCAAACATCACCTTGTATCTTTTCATTCATTTGACGTGAAATGAATGCAACGGCACCCCCAGAGACCCAGCAAAAATGCTTTGTGATGGATTTAAGCCCAAATTTACAATCAAGGTATAAAACACTCTCTGGGAGACATTTAACATTTAACATTAAACATGCTTTATTTGTCCTGTGCACCAGAACTTAAATATATTCAACTTGTTAACTCTATCACATGTTTCAGTACTATTAGAAAAATATTATGAGCAGTTACACAATGTTTGCATATTTGGGGGTTGTGCCTGCTTATTTGTTGGTCCAATACATATGGCTTGAAGTAATGCTAAGAATGTGGTAAAATAACAACATAGCCCCCTATAGTTCTCTTTTAGTTCTGAGAAAGGCACCACAGCTATGTTTCCAGAAAAGGCAATGAAGTTTGGGTAACTGAAGTTTAGTCACCCTGTGACCTGGGACAACTATCTTCATTAGTTGAGTGACATGGTGGACTGACTTCTTGTAGGGTTAGGGTTACTGTGTTGTAGAAGTATGAACGTGTGTCTTCTCATCAACTCCCACTTTCTGTCTGCAGCTGACAACAAGACGAAGAAGAAAATCACCCATCGAGACAGGAAGCAGGATTTCTCGGCCTTCAAGCCTACCGACAATGAAATGAAGGTTAAAATATCACCTCAGCTTCTGCTGGCTACTCTGCGTTTCCTAGCAACAGGCAAGTGGGCTGCTCCACTTTCCCCAGTGTGCTTAAGCCCCTCACCGAGAGGAAAGTTTTTGCTTATGTGTTTGCAGTTTGTGTGCACATGTGCCTGTATGTTCTTAGAGTTTTGGGCAGTTGGTGCAGAGTGGGGTGAGTACATGTGTGTAGAAAGAGTTTGTGTGCGTGCGTGTGCATGTGTGTGTGAGAATCAATTGTGTGAGGACTGACAACCAGCGTGTTGGTATACATGTTTGTGTGTGTTTGTGAAGAAGGCCTCTTGTGAGTGCACCACGGGATGACTAAAACATGGCTCTCTTTTGGTTTCTTATCAAATAAAAACAAGTTTATTTGTAAAGCGCCTTATCATGCAACCTGCAACCCAAAGTGCTTTACAGTTAAAATCATCTTAAAATCAATCAAACGGCTCACCAAACAAACACCCAAAATCCAAATTTTCACTGTTAACCCATCTTTGAACATGATCTATTGTGTTAGCTCACTGCTTTAATACCACGCTGTTTAGTTTTACTCAATTCTTCTGTTTTTATGTTCATTTCTGCATTTTTAGCCTCCGAGGTTTACCAACGCATTGACATGTTTAGTGTCAAATTTGAAGTATTCCCATTTGGTAAACAAGCAGCTGAATCGCGCCTTACTCATGTTTCTCCAACCGCAGATGGATTTTCTTTCGCACTTTGACCTAGCAGCTAAGCGTTGATTATGTTCTTCTCAAGGCTATTAGGAAGTTTAGTTTCTTGGTGGTGTAGCTAGCTGACAACCACAGCTGTATCGAGTTGATGTTACTAACTGGTTAATGGTAGGAGGTTTTAAACCACACACAGTTTCATTTGTAATGCATCATTTCTATGTTATTGTCAGACGTTTGGTTTACTCAGTGAACAACAGCTTGAGATGTAAAGTCTTCTTACAATTTGTCCTTGATAGAGTGTTACTATCTTTACACCACAGAATGATACAGTCTAAACCCAAATATGAGAAACAGGAAGGGATGAATTGACACGAAACTGTATTGTCATTGCGAACAATGAGAACCAGACCTCCCCCAAGGCCAAAAGATTTGAATCAGCATCACTGTCATGATTGCGTGTCAGGAACAACAACGCTGCCTCCAGCTCCTGGTCCACCCGATAAGTTTGACCTTTGGACTGGGAGTGAAACCCAGAGGAAAGGCTGGACGAAGCCCCCAGTGCCTTACAGAAAACCTTCCAAACCTGGGTGGTGAACTGCGGCCCCCTGTCAGGGACTGAACCGGAAGGAATGCCATGAACACGGAACACTTCTTTGACTAGCAGATCAGCAGTCTCCAAGGCCAAAGACAACTTCGAAAGGGCAACAACGTGGACCATCTTGGAAAATCGATCCACAATGGTGAGGATAACAGAATGGCAGCATGACTTGGGAAGCCCGGTGATGAAATCCAAAGCAATGTGTGACCATGGGCGGGAAGGGACAGGCAGCGAATGCAGAAGCCTAGCCGGAGGACGATGGGGCAATTTATTGAGAGCACAAACGGAGTAAGCGGCCACAAATTCCACTACATCCTTCCGAAGCCCAGTACCTCTGGCCGACGAGAAATGTAATCCTGTTCACACCTGGATGGCAAGCCACAATGTCCCCACTGAAGAATATCTTGTCATAGACGAACAGCAACAACAACCTTTGGGAACCTGCATCCCGCTTGCTGCATCGGCCACTTTATTTTCCACCTCCAACTGGAGTGCCCAACAATCCTGTCTCGCTCCAAGGTAGACTCTGGCACGTGGTCCTCAGTGTCAGCAATGTAAGCCCACCCAAAGAAATGACCACATCGAGTTCAATTTTCTTCTTTCGTGTAATACCTTCCTCCATTGGATAGTCATGGTTTCCTGCAGAAAAATGTTGAGAGTAGTCAGAGAGCTGATTAGATGGAGTACCATGAAGCTGTGAATTCTTCTGATCTTCTGATCTCTTGAGTTGCCAGAGTTTGGGCGTGGCCTTCTTGGACAGCTGGCTACCCGGTGTACCGGGAGACCACAGTAGAGTCACACTCCTAATTGCATCCGTCGGGTGCAGTCTATAGACGACCTCCTCCTAGCTGAATAGGCTCCTCTGTAGCTGAGGTGGGTACCACTGCAGTTGAATCCGGCAGCTGATGGTTGACGATACTGCCTCTCGCTCACACAAGGGGATCCCCCGCATATTAAAATACTCGTTCCTCCGCATGCTCCCTCTTGACGCTCTCTTAGCTGGTGGCCAAGAGGATGGCTAGACCAATGAGCTCCTCCAATCTGGAGGTCTCGTCACGCCCCGCCTATTTGTCCTTCAGGCGGTGGTTGAAAAATGCTGCAAAGTGCCTGCTCATCAAAACCGCTCTCTGCGGCACAAATGCGGAAGGATATGAAAAATTCTGCCACGGATTGAGTCCCTTGCATCCTTTGCATGAAGTCCAAAAGTCTACTCCTTGCTTCTTTACCTTTAATGGGGTGGTCAAAAACTCTCTTCATTTCCACAAGGAAGGGTTAAAGGGATGAGCGTAAATCTGGATTATAGTTACCGACAGCCATGGACCAGTCAGGAGCTTTGTTACTAAGTAAACTCAGTCATTATACATGATATTTTAGACCAGTAGCATAAGTAAAAGGCTGCTGGTCAAAAACAATGGAGCACTGGTAAAGGAACTGCATTCAGCCAACAGGCTCCTCACTGTAGCCATTTGGGTGCGGAATGTTGGGTCCTCGAATGTTTCATGCGCTGGCTTTAGGTGTGTCGGGATCATTGGTTGACGTGGCAGACGTACCGGGTGTATCTGGACTCACGGTCATTTGAGCACCGGTCTGCTCAAATTGTAAATCGTGGGAACTAAAGGAGGCGATAAGGATGTTTAACATCTCCAAAATCTTTGCTCATGCTCTCCAACCCTCCTCCCTTGATTGGACAAAGCCATGCGTAAATGCTCGGCGTTTGCGGGGTTCCTGCTTAGTGGCCGGAATATTATCTTACAATCATGTCCCCAGAACTTCAAACCCTAAAGCAGAGCCAACACAAAACTTAAGAGCAAATACAATACTTTATTAAACCAAAGAAGCATGAGAACGTGATCAAGGATATATGCAAAAACAAAAAACTACATCATCATAAGGCTGACACGAAAACACAAAATATACAAATGGATGGGCGGAGCACAATGGAAGCTAGATGCCAAAATAAGATGACAAAAATAGTAAACGGAAATTAATGTAACGAAAGCGCATTATAAAGCTAACAACGAAACTCAGCCCAGTTGGGAGCAAGACAGGTGAATATAATAAACGCAAAGGATTCCTGACTATCCAAAAAAGCACACAAACAGAAATCTAAACCAGGCTGGAAACCGGGCAGAAACAGATACGAGACAAACAAAGCTAATCTAGACAAGAAATACAAAAGAGAATTACTTACATGTGAGAAAGTGAGAATAAAGTGAGTGTTGAAACGATACCTGATGCTTCATCGACCCATCACTATCCCTCTCCCTCCGCCCCAAGCTCACCACCAATGGTCCACTCACGCTGCCAGTCCCACACATCGCTTCAGTCTCTCTCTCCCTCCCTCTCTCTCTCTCTCTCCCTCTCCAACATGAACTTCCCACAGTGCATCGGCAACTAGCTTCCTCTTCCTCAGCCACAGAACACAGGAACATGACAAAAACGACGTAAATCATAGATCACTTCCTGCATGTGCTCTTTTTTACCTCTACCTTTATGATTCATTTATTATATTATTCACCTTTCATGACCTTTATCCAGATCCACAGCAAATTTTGATGCATTCTTCCCTTGCTTATCCCCAGCCTAAATATGGTGGAAATTGGGTCCAGACGTTTTTACAAAACCTTGCTATCAGTCATAACACAAACCACAATGAAAACAAGGGCTGGGCAATGATTTAAAATTTAATGTGATTTCGCTTTTGATTTCTTATGATCTTAAAAAAACATTATAATCAAAGAAAAATTATTAATTTGCAGAACGGCATGGTGCATCAAGTTCCTGACGTGAAAGTACCCTGAATGCACCATTCTGTGATGCAACGTGGTGCCCGATAGGACCACTTGAGTAGCCCGCGGAACTCTTACAAAAATAGTATCTTTTCTTTTTTTTTTGGGTGATATTCTACAAAAAAAAAAAAAAAAGTCTGCATCAAATCTTTATGGATGCTATTTTGATTAAATCACACTTCCATTGCTGTAAATTTAAAGTTAGCATCGTAGCGAATGACCAAATACTAGCGTTCATGGAGAGAAGCAGGCTTGAGAAACAACAATGATGGGATGATTTACCCCCAAACAATTTGAGCAAATTTGCTACTTAAGAAGTGACTATCAAACAGGTAGCCCTTGACATTAATCATTACCCAAGAAATAGCTCTCAGTTCCATGGTTGGTGACCCGTGGTGTGAAATGTATGTGATTCTGCCGTCCCTGAGTGTGCATTAAACTGTTTAATGACAGCCCAATTGGAGTTTACTGTAAAACAAAAATTAAAAAAAACAATTATACACTTTGTATATTTAAATATGTGCTGAAGACCATTGCTGAAGCCATTAGCTAAAGCCATGGCCAAAAACAAAAGCAGGAAGCAACAACCTGACAAAAGTAGGATCGTCTTTGTCAGGGCCGGAGAGCAGCCTCAGTCACAGCCCAAACCAGCAGCCGGGTTCCTCACCTCAGCATCAGACTGGGTTCTACAAGTGGACTTGGGCAAACAGCTCAAGTTTCCTGACCACATCACAGTAACTTCACTGTGGCCGGACATTGTGCTAACGTCAGTATCTTCAAGGCACGTGCTACTGAGAGAACTGACTGGCTTTGCGGGCCACTCACTATGCAAGGTGATCACAACTTCTGGGCATCACAGGTGCTGAGAAAAGAAAGGCCATCAAGACCACCCACCATGGAGGCAGCAGAGAGAGCCTTGAGATGGCTCTGGATCAGGAGGAGCGATCTGTGGGCCAATGCTACTGGGACACAAGCTGGGCTCTGATCAACCCTGGCTGGGTCACCTGAGGGAGGGGGTATGATGTTGAAAGACCCGAAACCCCCGATGATCTCAGGCACATCACTGATGATGTGTCCCAGGGCATCCTAGGATGTATCTTGCAATCGAATACAACGCATTTTGTTTGAAAACTATCTTAGTGCTAATGCTAAAGTCAATGTAAAATCTCAACTGTCATTCTCACCGTCTCCTTCTCTGTCTCTGTAGAGGTCGACCTGTTCGCACCACCACAAATGTCTGAAAAGATTCTACTGCGCTTGTTGAAGCACCCCAATGTCATCCAGCAGCTGAAATACGATGAGAAGAGCAAGCGGGCGCCTGAGCACTACCTCTTCCACAGGAATAGACCTGTGGACTATTTCATCCTTATTCTGCAGGTTAGTGGGACTTTGTGGTATAAATCCCCACAACCATATTTCAAGTTCAGGTTTCATTTTCGGCATTCCCTAGCAACTTTTATGCATGTCGCGTGAATAACATTTATAGTTGATGAGCACCAACCCAGTCTTACGCAATAACAATTCTCAACAATTACAGTTTGTTATTATTAGAATTATTTGACAGTCTACATTTAGTCACAGTCTTTCACACCGTCAACATTTATCAGGAAGATCTTTCAGCCAATTTAAGAAAGCGGTTATTGCGGTGGCTTGTAAAATTTTTAGAAAAGATATCAAGGTCTATAGTGCCTTTGCACACTTGCTGTCAATGCTGAGCGCAGTTAAATTTGATAACGGTTCACTGAACATTGTGACGCCAGTTGTCTTTTGTTCGTTTTTTAAAATACCTTTCAGTGTTAAGAAGCGGCACGTAAACCCAGCACTACAAACAGTTGCATTTTTTTGTCATCTGAAATAATAAATAAATAAAATGTCATTCTTCCACGTGTTTATAGCGAAGTCAATGTTAAGCCAAATGTACTGTATGTGTAGAACTTTCCAATGGTTGACACTACTGTTCTGTTTATAATAATATAAGCTAGTGAATTTTTTTTCGGCTTCCTTAAAGAACATGGTGTGTTGCTTTGTTTACATAAAGTACTGTAGAACCAAATTTATAATGCGAATGTCGTTTATGTTCGATAATCGCTGTATTATCGCTTTAAAAGTTGTTTGGTTATAATTGACTAATCTTCAACATGCACAGAGCAGGCGGGACTATTTAAGCGTATCCGGGTTTAGATTTGTTTGTTTCGTTTTAAACGTCAGGACGCTTTATCGTTCTACGAACGAACTACGAGCAAACTTCTAACTATACTACTTACGAATTATTAAGCAGGTTTATGAACTAGTGTGTGGATGTTTGTGTTCTTGTTGAATAAAGGGAAATAGAAGAGAACAGACTTGTTTGCACCTACTTGTTCTGACTACCCTTTAAGAGGGACTTTATGAATTAACAAGGTAGTTTATTTAACTAAACAACTGGATAAACGGCATGGAATGTTCACTGTTACATTACTACAGATTACTTCGTAGCTGGCTGTGAAATCAAAAGACAAAAGAACCACCACGCTGTCGTTATTTGGGGAGAAGACAATAAAAAAAGTAGAGTTGGGAGTGAAGAACAATCAGTCTCTTAACGTTATTTTGTCTCAACAATTGTCTCCAGACATGTGATTGTCATTGTTGTTAATTAAACTTTTTTTTGATAGTACTGTATTTGTTGTTTTGACAATTTAGCCTTAGGATAACGTTAAGTTTGTTTTGGGATCACGGTCAGACAGACAGAGAAAATCAAAACACATCTCTATCTGGCAATCTCCGTGGAGGTGGGGAATTGCTAAATAAATGTCCATTTTCAATGTTAGTCCTGCATTTGACAGTGACCATATGATATATTGTTTTTTAAGTTACTACTTACTACTCAGTAAACTACTCTGTTTCACATAACTCGTCAAACTTGACAGACTATTTGAACATTTGAAACTGATAAATTATGTCTTTACTCGACTATACGGGCTGGGATTGCAGACTACATCTTTAATGCACTTGACTTGCCTTTCCAGTCCGTGGAACCGCCAGAGTCACAGCCTAAACGTTTGGCTTTATTGTAATGAATAGCCTAAAATGTTAGACGATATTACAATTAATAGTAGGGATGCACAATATTTTCATTTTCAAGCCAATACAGATCAATTCCTGTTTCTCAAAACTGATACCCGTAACTGATTCACTTTTTAAATTGTGAGTTAATTGTGGTTTATGCACTAACTATTATATCAAAAATCCAAAACAGATATTTCAGAAATAAGATACTATCGAACCTCCAGTTACGAGCGTCCCTTTTTACAAACAAATTCGGTTTACGCTCAAAGTTTTCATTGAAAAATTTATGTACAATTTTCAATATAAGAATATATTGGCATGGACGAAGGGATGAATCTGTGTTGTGTTTTTTCTCATGCTGTGTAACCATCATTGGCAAGGTGCATAATACATTGCTGTAAACGGAAAACTGGCTGATATCTGGCCGAGGGCTGCTCGGCGGCATAAGGCAGAAAACTGTTGCATATTTATGTAGAAGTTCCACCTCCACATCCTTGATCATACAATCAGAAATCTAATTGCGGTTGCGTTTGTGAACGACGTGGTGAACGAAGTCGGAAAATCATTCATTTTTGTCCCCCCCTCCAAGAAAATACTGTTTACAGTGTGTATGTTATTTATTGAAATGTAGCATCTCTTTAATTAAGACAAGGGATGGATAACGCATTCACTGCCATTGACGAATTTATTTGTCTTTTCACAGTCCAGCCATTCAATCCCAGGATTTTTTTTTTTCCTTTTTTTTCAAAATTTTTCGAATGTTAGGGTAAAAGAGGGTCTGTATGACAAATGTGGGACCAGCAAAAAAGTCTGGAGATTGACTTGGCCAGTCTAAAATATGTCACTTCCTGTGTAGATGGACTCATTTGTTGTTTTGGTGTTTGGTGTTTGTGAATTATTTTGTTGCTTGATGAAGGATCACCCAGTCAATTTGGTGGATCTTTCTTTAAAGTGGCAGGCAAAAGATTTTTGTTGACTTTTTGCTGCTGACATCATGTGTTAGATCATCAATGGAGCTCAGGGAAACAAATCTGTGCAAGCCCAAGCCATGGCATTAAAGGGACACTTAGGTGATCTTAACATTGGCACTTATATAATAGGTTTGCATGTAAAAATGACAGCAGTACTAAATTCTCAGCTCAGTTCAGGGAGCATCAAACGATTGCCGGCGCAAAAATGTTTTTGCTTTTTTTTTGCCATTTTCAAAACACAACTTAACAGAAGGATCAGCCTCAACGAGTATTGTTGAAAGAGAAGAGCAAGTGATGATGAGAGATTCCATTAAGTAAGGAAACTCACATTCACAGTAAGAGTCCAGCAGTCTTTTGTCCTTTGTGACTATGAGACGTTAAAGTTGAAGCAGCATTTTTTTTTTAACTTTTCATGAAAAGAAAAAAAAACAACTTGTGTGATGATCTTAAACTAGCTCTAACCATCTTTGTCTGGTTTAAAGGTCAGACTTCTCGTTTTTACTTTTAATATCACCTATAGTAAAGTTATTTTTACACTTGCAGTTTCGCACTGGAACAGCTTCTTTATAGCGACATTGTTTTCTATGTGAAAACTAGTCAGACATACAAACTAAATGGTCAAGAAATGGCTTGTGTTCTGACGTGATGTTTCACTGGATACAAAACAAGAAAACCAACGCTACATACAAAAATCTTAATGTTTCTTTTTCTTCTTCCCACAAAACTCTGAATCTGACATGTACAGGGCAAAGTGGAAGTGGAGGCCGGAAAAGAGGGGATGAAGTTTGAAGCAGGACCGTTCTCCTTCTATGGAATGCTGGCGCTCACCGTCTCACCAGGTGAACGCTCTGATTATGCAACTTGACTGTATTTCCAACAAGTCGTTAGTGACTCAAGTATTTTTTTGCAGCTCTAAATTCATTTGAATCTTTGCTTGTGGTTGACCCTGATTCGGTCACATGAACATTTATAAGGGTAAGAATGAAAGAATGTTTAGGACCAGCTGTTATTGCCTTCACCTTTCTGTGAATAATCAGCAGCATTACCTAAAACCAACTGTAGTTAGTGAGCCAAGCTTTGTCAGTCCAATTTTTAAAAGCGTATTGGGCCAGCGGCCCTCTTGCAGCGACAGTACAGTAACAGTGACGCGCTCACTCCTCTCAGTTCATTCATAAACTTCTCCGCTATTCCCCACCACCAGTTAGCATCGTCAGTAGATAGGAACTGAGAGACACCTACTGGTCAAAATCAGAACTGGTCCTCTGCCGTGTGCAGTCTCAAGTCCAATTTTCTTTGTGTGATTCTTCTTCATTCCTCTTTGAATCAGTCTCAGCGATCGCTCTTGATGCCTCCGTTGAATCAGAATGATTTGCTGTTGATTTTGCCTACATGTACATTGTATGTACGCTAGTATACTCACCTTTCATTCCTTCTCCATTCCCCTTCTTTTCTCTGCCCTCCCCTCCCCTCAAAGTCCCGCTGTCCCTTTCTCGGACCTTTGTCAATAGGGCCGATTCCTTAGCTGGATCACCAGGTACAGTACACGTTTCTTTCTCTACTCATACCCATCTTTACATTCAATTCTCAGCTACTTGCTAATCGGTAGTTGTTTCGTTTGTTTGTTTGTTTGTTTGTTTGTTTAGCACAGAGATATTTAGCCGCATGGATACGTTTCTTCATGTTTTGGGTGACTTTGTGAATGGTGTCGGCGGGTGTATCTCGAAATAGGCTGACTTGAATGCACGGCGCGCAATACGTGTGAATGAAAATGAAGGGGAACAGCGCGAAGAAAAAGACTGTAACACCCTCATCCTCTGAGCCATTATTCAAGGGGGCTGAATGGTGCTGGAGACTGGAGGCCCCAGACTCCGCCTTCTCCCTCTCGCCCCTAACCTTTAACCCCCTGACTGCATAAACAAGACCTACAGCTACAGCCCCCTGCTGGTCACCACTGTGCGCACATACACAGGCAAGCACGTACACATGTGTTGACTCGCACGGACGCAAGTCCAAAAAATGTTGGTCTGGCTTTCCCACACACATGTATTTTTTTTTTTTTTCTGAAAGACTTTTTGGGGGTTTAAAATAATGACCTGACCCCTGCTGCTTTTTTGAAAGTGGAGTAGTAATCTGCACGACTTCACATGCCAGGTCTTTGGCCCACTGCGCTTGGCCTGCGCACGCACACACACGAATGCTACTTGTACGTCTCATAGACACCGACTTATTCCAATGTTGGATTACATACATTCCACTCAGCGTAGTACCGTTGGTTTTAGCCAAGCTGTTTCCACTTTGTTGTGTGTGATTTTCACTAGGCTACTTTAAGAAGTGGAAAATATAATCTGGCTTTAATTAAAAAAAGAGAACAAGTACTTTCTATGCGGTGGCAAAGGCAAGCTGCCTCATTGAAACTCACCAAGTCATGAAAAATTTTTGTGGAAGTCCAAAAAGGCATGGAAAGTATATTTCAATATCATCGGTGTCTTAAGACTACCTTCACACCTAAATTGAATACACCGCCATTAAATGTTAAAGTCGTAGGGATGGGAACAAAGAAGTCTAATAAATTGACCACAAAAGTGTGTCGAAACAAAATTTTGGTCCCGATGTTTCCCACCTGCGCGCAAACGCATGAGACAGGCGGGGCGAGTTTCAGTGACTGAGTCCTGACGGAATGCCCGCCTCTGTTTTTTTGTGTATTAATGTTATTTGAGCAATTTTCGTCATTTGTGCATAATGGTCACAGTGGCTGGCGGAGGGAATCTTGCGATGCAAATGGTGGAAGATAGCGTGTGTACAGGGTTCTAAATTTGTTCGCTGGTGTGCTTTAATGACAAGCCAGAAGTACACGTTTAGTTTAGAGTGCATTCATCAGTGAAAGATGTCGTGTCGCAATCGCTAAGTTAGCGGCGTGATAAATGATGATAACAAACATGCCGTCACGCGGTGCCTCCTGAACATTTGTTCCTGCTCCCTCGAGTCTGCATGCCCTGGGAGAGAATGGGGCAAAGTTAGACATTCCGGCCAACAGAACAAATTTGTGGTCATGTGACCAGAACACCATTTTGGCGGCTGTGTTGAGTGTTTTGGGGCCCACATGTAAAATCTCGTTTAGGGCCACCAAAATCCTGTCGACAAAGCCTCACTTTGCATCGCTGCCTGCTGTATGAATGACGGATCTAGCAAGGCTAGCGCCAGTCAGGCTTGGCGAAACTAGCAACATGAGGCTAACCCTTTGTCCAGTCGGGCGTGCACTGGTCGGATTTTTTTCCTTCCGTAATTGCAACGTCCTGTGTTTGCCAGGTTGTTTCCGTGGTAAAAATCTTTCTGTCCTTCTGAAACAAACAAACAAAAAGAAAAAAAACATTTTGGGGATATTTTCATGTGCCGTGACTTCGGAAATTGGACAGCGTCTGCATGTGGGTAGCAACTAACCTGTATTAAGTGGAGCTGACTCCAAAAATGTTGTTTTTCTCTCTCTCTGTTAAGAAGCAACACTGTATTAGAAAATATAGGCAGGCACCAATCAATTGGGGCGGGATCAATTTAACTGTGGGAGCCTCCAGTGCGCAGTCACAGTGTGGTGGTGTTCTGCCACAGATTTCATGAGTGGCGAGTGGCGGCCACTGGTTTGGCAGCGCTTGAAAATATAAATCGCAATTGCGCGATGTGGCCACGTTGCAAATTACAGCCCATCAAATGTATGGAAGCTTTCACGCTGGTGCTGAACCAGTTTGTAAAATAATCTAATTGTGATTAAATGAAAATGAAGTATTCATATGAAACACAGTTTGTTTATCTACTACAATTTGCAGGTGTGAACTTACTAAGTACTTGACAACCCCTGCAGGTGTTTGTTGCCTTGCTCAAGGGCACTCATTCCTATCTGTATTTGTCCCATTGCAGTATTTGGATCTATTAATTGGACCAAAGATTTTCCTTTGTAAGTTTAGTCCAAATGTAAACTTTGTGCTAAATACAATATGCATGTTTTTTTTTTTTTTTAGCATTGCGTTAGAAATCCAAGTGCACAAAAACCTAGAAAATCATTTGAGTACACGCCCCTGTGTCGTCACTGTTAAGCGATATCTGTGCTTGTTATTTTACCTGTGTTGTATAGCAGTATATTTCTGTGCACAATTCATACTTGATAACTTCTCTCACAGAGAATAAATCCCCACCGCGGCCGTTTGGACTCAACCACTCGGACTCTCAGAACAGGAGCGATCGAATAGATGCCATCACTCCGACTTTGGGCAGCAGCAACAATCAGCTGAACTCCTTCCTGCAGATCTACGTACCTGACTACTCTGTCAGAGCGTGCTCGGACCTGTATTTTATCAAGGTGAGTCCAAGGGACTGTGTGCCTGTTGCTTGGATGAAGTGACTTTCTCAAGTCGTTCAATTAATGGCTGGAAAAGAGTAATGGCGTTTCAATGTATTCCTTCATGCTGACCCGTGACGTCATCACCCCAGAAAAGCACCTTACCAGTCATGGAGTGTTACTGTAACACTAAACCTGATCGGCTTGAAGTTGGAAGTATTTTTGTGCGGACGTGGTGCTGTGCCCACAACGACACAAAGTAGGGGTGGGCGATATGGGCAAAGAAAAAAAAAAAATCACAATATTTTTTCAAAAAACTCGATAACGATAATTTGACGATATTCTACAAAAAATATTGTAATCTGCGCTTGCTTCACAGACCAATTGTGGATAGACGCCGTTTGTGAACAACATCTCTTTTAAATTGCTAAATACAGCTTTTTTAATTTATTACTTTTATTTAAAAATAAAAAAAACTAAAAGTTATGTATTGACTTACATTGATTTTTGGGAATACTGTATTTATGTCATTTAAATGTCTCTGCTATTATCCCATAATGATGTGACATTTTGAGCTGCAGTAAGTACTGGTGTACCACTGCCAACTACGAGAGCAATCAGAATGGGAAATAAATGTATTTGATATGTGATTTGTGTGACAGAAGTGTCACCCAGCGAGAGAGAAAAAAGATGTCCTCATGACAACACCCATTCTCATACATTGGCCACCGTATTCAGAATAAAGTTGAATAACAAAACTGCAATTTACAGAAAAGTGCATTTTCCCACTCATTCATCGCTGTGATATGCCGACTTGTGACTTTATTCGCGTTTGGGTGTATGCTGGCGTCACACTAATAAACCGTCGTAGTTTGTGCAACATGCCTCGGGAGTACAGGCTAGTTATGAATGATGCGGACTAAAAGCGTGTAAACTGAATGTTAACCGATCAACCAGGATGTGATGTATGGGCTGATATTTGTGCCTCTAGAAACGGAATTTGAATTGCTTAACTTGAATATTTGAAATAGAAAACTGAATTATTGAATTGAAAACTGAATATTTGAATTGAAAACTGAATTATTGAATCGAAAAACTGAATTATTGAATTGAAAAAAAATGGATTATTGAATTACATAAATTGTTTTTGTTTAATTTGAATCTGAATTGCTCGATCTGAATTTGATTTTTTTTTTGTTAAGAACTGTGTCCCAATAAACTTGAAACTGAATGTAAGACTTTAAAATGCGTTTTAAATTCCTCAAACAAAAGTGCATCTCACTAAAAATTCTGTCGCAAAAGCTCACATTCAGTTCAACACCTTTTATGAACCTTTGAAAGGAAGCGCCTTTCCATCCCCCCGTGACCCGATGTCTTGTACCACAAAGGTTCATAAAAGGTGTTCTAAGAGTGAAGAGCGGCTGAAGAGATCTCTGTACCTGCAATCGATTGGTCATCCTTAAAGTTCCCGTATGTCTGTCACCGATGTTTGAATTTTTACTCGTCGAACTGAATGTGAGCTTTTGCGACATTGCATTTTTAGTGAGTTGCACGTGTCTTTGAGGAATTAAAAACACATTTTTACAGTCTTAAATTCAGTTTTCCTCGTAATCCACATGGCCCGTGGTGGAACAGAATTGCTCTTCCCGGTGACCGTTTTGGCACATCGAACAATGTGATTCGCACCGACGTCACTTTTGTCAAGCTCAAACCATTTACAGACTGCGGACGACGTGGACTCGCGCCTTGTTATTATTCCCCGCTGGACACTCCTCCATACTTGAAACTAAGCGTCTGCGGTGCGGACAGAGTCACGTGACCGGGCCCTGCCCGCTGATTCGGCGAATGATTATCACTTCCTCCTCCTCTGCCGTCAACGATTTTTCAGCATTTCCTCCAACTTTGCGGCCGTCGACTGACTCGTTATGCTTTTGGAGGCAGTATTAATACTCGATAATGTAAAATGACACATCGTGAAAGCAAGATTGAGGATGATATCGATGACGATATGTATCGCCCACCTCTACTCATAACTAACGCCTTCTGTCTGATTAGGTTGTTTTTCCTTGGGCTGTTTCTTCTACAGTGGTATCTCAAGTTATGAAGTGAATTCTTTTTGTGACCCCGTTTGAAATGTTTGGAAATTGAGGTAACTTTACCACTGAAATGAGTGGAAACGGCATGCATTTAATTCGTTCCAACCCCGAAAATTAAGTTATATTTCTCTTTTTTTTTTCTTTTTTTTTTACCAGTGTGCGATTAAAGATAACTCTAATGCAATAATAGAAAAAAGTGAAAAGACACACAAAACACTTTAACTGCTCTTTAACTTTGAAGAGGATAAGGGGGAAGAGGACTACAGCTCCTAATTGAAAAAGTCTTCTTCCGTAAGAACGTGGAGAAAATTTGATTCATGTGTTTCTTGCGTCTGCTTCTTTTGTTATTCATTGGTTGATTTTGGCAAACCAATTCAGGGAAACTCGTCGTTTTCTGCTCCAAAAATGTATTAAAGGTAAAGTAAATCAACGGCTGATTATTTCTTTTTTCCCCCTTGTCATGTCATATTGTACTGTTTTTGGGATTAGTTTTGAAAACTGCAAACTTTTTACCCAGTCAAGATACCACTGACTAAGCGGTACGAATCGAGCATGTACCAATACTGTGTGAAGGTGTAAGTTACGCGCTTGTCCTTTGCCACTCGCCAAAATGAATCCCAACCCTCTTGCTCCGGCACGCGACCCAATGGCTGTCTCCTCGCCGTTGCCTAGGTAACACGGCAGCAGTACCAGAACGCGGTGATGGCGTCGCGCATGGACAAGACGCCGCAGTCCACAGACAGCGAGTTCACCAAGATCGAGCTCACGCTCAACGAGCTGGAGACGCCCATCGCGCTGGCCGGCACCGCCCCCACCGTGACTGTAGCCTTGGCCAACGAGGCTTCCCACCTCCTCAACCAGCAGCACAACTGCGTGGGCGTGGGCAGGAGCAACCACAGCTCGCACAACGAGTGGCCCATCTAGCCCCCCGCGCCCAGCTCGGTGGAGGCCCGGACCCTCCGCCTTCTTGTCTGACGGACGCACGGTGCGGTGGTGTAGCGAGAGATGAGGGAACGCGGGCCAGCGTGGGCAGGCGGAGTGAGGATGCTGCACCCGCTCGGTCAGTTGGTAAGGCCCCCGCCCAAAGGAGGGGCGGTGGGGGGAGGCGGGTGCTGAACGCCCCCCACCTGTTGGCAGCCCTGTCCTACTACACCTTCTTAAGACGGTGCTGTGACTGACATTCCTTCTGGGACGATTTGACACTTTCGTAGCGGTAACTTGGACGAGGGGGACAACAGACTGCATGCAAACCTGCCCGCACACACGCACACACACACGCACATTTTCCACTCAGGCCAAAGACCTTGGTCCCCACACAACCCCACCCATTTATTTGGTAACACTGGACACACACACACACACACACTCACTCACTCCCAAACAAATCTCACCTTTCGCATCTTTCAGGGAAACTCAGTGGACATTTGATCCCATCAACATGGACTCCAGAGAGCAATGGTTTGGCAAAGACTGCACCAAAAACCGCTTTGAGAGAAACCATTACATCATAAACCAAGAATGTTTTCCTGTATTTATTTATTTTATAATATTGTTTGTATATATAAAGAGATATATGTGTATGCGTGGGGATATGGTGTGACATTAAAGTGGCAATTACGCATGCACAAAGTCATACCAGAGAGGACATGCTGCATATATGGAGCTAAACATCCATTGGTGTATATGAGGGGGTGAAGATCTTTTACAGATACAGTATGTATATTACAGATTGTCTTATTTTTACTATTGTATACTCTAAATTGGGCTTTTTCACCGTAAAAAAAAAAAAAAAAAAAAATCACACTATTGCCTTTAAGAAAAAAAAAAAAATCATAACCTTAATTATTTTTAACAAAGTGCAATGAAGAGAAATTTATTTAAGAGATGATTAGTTATAATACAAAAAAAAAAAATGACTGTATTGTAAATTGACAGATATATTTGTATGTATGCTCTGTATATGTATGTTTGCGTTTGAAAGATGCTAAAGCCAACATCCACATGCAAATTTCCCCGGATGTCTAATTGGAGGCGTCTCATGGTTGTGACCTCAGACAAGCTGCCGCAGGTTCAAGTGTGAGTTGTGATGCATTTGTGGGGTCGACGTGAAAGCACCATCACAGCGCCAATGCGCATGTCAGTTAAGTTTTGTAACAGAGTGTTTTTGTTTCTGCCAACTTTACGTTTAATCAAACTTGACTATTGCACAGTATTAATGACCTCATCTAATAGGTTGAGCATCATCAACGTCACGTGAAGAAACCTCGACATAATATGGCCGTGGCTGACACATGACATTCTTTGTCCACTCCGTAGTTTTGTTTCCTGTTGCTTGTCTCACTTCAGAACCAAGCCTGATCTGAGTTCATAAAGGCTTTTTTTTTTTTTTTTCTTGTTTTGACAGCAGTGAATGTGAGAAGAGTGTTGTGGCGGTTATCACAATGCAGATCATAATCCATGTTTAATAACTCTTAAGTTACGTCAAAACTGTTGTTTCACGTCTGCTGCGGCTGCCATTAAAAGATTTACGTTCATATTGTTTCACTTGTTTTCTCTTTTTTTCTTCGCCACACTCAGGCAAAAATCCTAAGCACTTCTTGGAAAAACCTCGCAATTTGACCTTAAGAAACGGGCAAAAATCACAGGCCGCGCGTTTCGGGACTGTCACTACCACAGGCACCAACCAACTTATAGCTACATCTCCGGTCGGCCGCCTCAGCAATGGAGGAAACTCATCGAGGAAAAAATGAAAAATGCCAAATCTGTTGTACTTGGGTTTTTGAGTCTTACTTTGTCAGGCCCACTCGCAGGACCTGTGACAGCTCAGGGAGGAGTAAAAAAGTGATCTGCAAAAGAAATACTCAAGTAAAGAAAAGACACCTGTGAAATCGACTTAAAGAGAAGTCAACCCAAACATATTTATTCAAGAATATGTTCTATGCAAGCCCTCTAGTTGAAACAAGGTATTCTGAGAAATATTGCGTTTGCGGAATAAGAGTGAATTCACCCAT
The DNA here is from genome assembly GCF_054856515.1 of Filicampus tigris. Lineage (NCBI taxonomy): Eukaryota > Metazoa > Chordata > Actinopteri > Syngnathiformes > Syngnathidae > Filicampus > Filicampus tigris. Next base: position 9,543,491 of record NC_141222.1, read on the forward strand.
TTTTAGCCATCTCCGGGGGTGACCATTTTGTCACTTCTGTCGACTGAAAATGACATGGTCCACAACTGCTCGGGACTCAGGTAGCGACAAAGCTGAGCCGGGATTGGTCGTTACCTGAGCCCTGAGCATTTGTCATTTTCAGTCGACAGAAGTGACAAAATGGCCCCCCCTGAGATGGCTAAAAACGGGTGGGTTTTGCTGCTTGACTCATATTCCACAAACGCAATATTAATCAGAATGCCGTGTTTCAACTAGTGGGAACATATTCTTGAAAAAAATATGTTTGGGTTCATTTCCACTTAAAATACAGTCACAAAGTATTTGTATGTTGTCACTTCTAACCACTGATTTTAACTGCTCAACTTTGGGCACAGGAAAAAAAAAACTTTGGGAACAGAATGAGAGAAGAAGATGAATTCGTCAAAGGTTTTTTTTCTTTTTTTTTACCGTGCATTTACTGTTTTATACCGCTGGAAGTCGCTGTTTCCGGTCCAAAAACAAACTTCCCATTTGCCTGGCCTCACGAGTGTCCCTGTTTCTGTAACCACACGAACGCGGTACTGTACACGCGCGAGCTCGCACCCACGCACACAGTGTTTTCAGGTGTTTTCACGCGGAAAGCGAGTAGTCTACTCTAAAATAAGTAAAATTGTCTTAACTATCTGACCAGCGAATGGTTGGCAGCCTTTTTGAGTGTGTCTGAACAGGTTTTTGGCGGTCTGTGTTTGGAGGCAGATTAAAAAGTAGTGAATCATTAATTGCAAACATTAGGAGCGGGCTTCAGTATAAAAACATTAGATAGTGTAATCTGCTTGTTTGCAGAATGGTTTGCCTCTGAGAAATAATTTGCACAACATGGTCCATGTACTCCCACAAACAGTAACAGCTGAAATACAGCTGTCAGTACATTTAGCTTAATTAAGAGAGACCGACACCATATTTCAAATACACTAGTTTAAAGACATTGTTTATTTTTGGAGGGCTACTTACACATGACTTTTTTTCTTGTTTTTGCATCCTAAAGCTGCTATTTAAGTTACATTTTTGCTTAACTGGAAAGCGATGCCATTTTAAAAAAAAATCTTAAGTGAAGAATATTTCCTGTTTTGTGGCTTTATGTAGGTATTGTGTCACCAACTATGGTCACCAACCTTTTTGAAATTGAGAGCTACTGTACTTCGTGGGGAATGATGAATGCAAATGCTATTTTAAGGACTGACCCACGGGCCATCCAATTGGTCCGTGAGGACCAGCGTGGTGCCCGTGGGACCTGCCTATCCGCCTATGACGGACGCCCATTTTGTAGGTGATAAACGATAGACAGGAAATTTTCAAAAGTAGACGGACTACGCATAGTCGGAAGGCCATTTTTTTCCCCGTCTTTGTAATCACTGTGATAGGCTCCAGCTCAAAAATCACAATCCTGCTGGGTACAGAAAATCGGATGTGTTGCCAAAGCTGTGACGTTTCAAATAACAGCAACAACAATGTCATCAGTACTAAACAAATCATATTGTTCAATTTGATTTGGGATCTTGTATTGGATGCCATTAGATTGTGTGGATGTACCAAATTAAGAGGCAGGTGTGTGTGTGTATGATCTTTGATACTAAAGAAAAGAACAAAAAAAACTATGAAAAACTATCTTTATTAAACATCTGTAGGTCATTTTCTTCAGTGTACAACCTGCAGGAGCATGAGAACATAAAAGGATATGCATACAAATGAAAGATAACCGTAGTTTAGAAAATGAGGGATGGCACTGACAACACATTGCTAACAAGGATGCATTCAGGGCATCATGGCAGGAGGAAAAACAAAATATCAGTTCAAGCATTGACTTCAGTTAACTAACTGTTAGTAGGCTCAAAGCCTGAGTGGGATAATACAAAAATTAAGTTGCAATGGGAGGAAATAGAACATTCCATTTACACTTCTATAAAAAAACACTAGCTTAGAAAAAGAAAATAACCCCAAAAGTTGTTGATTGTAATCAACATTTAGCTTTTAATGTGTTATTCACATATCCCATTAATTTTATTTTGTAGATCCAGCTCAAGTTAACAGTTTTGTCCTGTGTAAACTGCAGTGAATAAATTCCCAAAACGCTTACAGTCAACATACACATAAAAAAAAAAGAATGAGATCTCTTCTCATGTGCATATGTTAAAGTGACGCAATGAAAAGTATGCAACCTCTCCTGTAGCAAATACTATACTTTCATTTAAAGTTCAAGACACAATTAAACCCTAAGGTACAAATATTACTTTTGTAATAATAAGAATAAATAAAGGAGAAAAAAAGATACTGATTTGTTATGTTTCCTAACGTTATTTAAATGGGAAGTCAACCCCAACATTTTCTTGACAATATGTTCTATGTGCCTCCACTAGTCTAAACACGGCATTCTGATTAATATTGCGTTTCCAGAATAAGAGTTAAAGAGGAAATCACCCCAAGAAATTATTTTCAATAATATGCTCTATATGGCTTCCCTAGTCGAAACAAGGCATTCTGATTAGTATTGCATTTGTGGAATACTGTATAGGTTTCGAAGCAAAGTCCATGTTATTCATCTCAGGGGCGGCCATTTTGTCACTTCTGTCGACTAAAAATGACATCACAGTGTCTCAGGGCTCAGGTAGCGACCAATCACAGCTCACCTGTTTTCTGAAGCCGAGTCATGATTGGCCGCCCTCCGAGATGGCTAAAAACAGGTGGATTTTGCTGCTTAACTCATATTCCGCAAACACAATATTAATCAGAATGCCGCGTTTCAACTAGTGGGGCTGCATGGAACATATTCTTGAGAAAAAAATGTCTAAAGCACAAACAGCTTCAGAAAATCCCAGGATGCTTTGCATGCCCTTTGCATATGGAGGCTGCATGGCTAAGCGAGTGACAAACTTCATACTACACCAAGCTGTCCAAAAAAGAAAAGCAACACTCAAGTTTCATTTTCCGATAAAAATACTGCCTCTTGGCTTCTTCAGCTGTCGACACCTGACTATTGTGCTATTTACAGAAGCACAACTTCACTGTTGTCATAGAGATTAGCATGTTACACAGTATACTGTGTTGTCATTGTTGCTTGGTAACCAGATAACGGCCTCCTGAACACTGTGACGCCTTTTAGCAAATCTTCACGTCAAGTCTCACCTATAATGCCTTTTGGCAGAAACCAGACATCAAAAGTGTCAAGAAAATCAAACAAACACAAAGCACATTGTTCCCATTTTGCATAAAAAAAAAACAAAAAAATCAATTGTGATGCATCCGATTGATCAGCTTCTTCACGTAGGGAGCTGACTCATGTGTGTCATGCTTGAAACCAGCTTATCCAATAGCAAGGCCTGAAAAGGTCACGTTATACCTCAGCGGAGGAGTGTCTTCAGTCTATTGACGACAACGGAGCATTTTCATCCAATCGATTCAGAAAATTACAATTAAAAACCGTCATGCGTGCAGTTGTGTGACAATCAGGTGATCCTGTTAGTCTGCTGGTCTGTCTGTCACACTTTACTCTAAAATGTCAAGGACTGACTCACGCGCACACACACATGCACACACACACACACACAGTGAAGGATTTTCCATCTCAAAATAGAAAACCTCTAAATGGCTAAAAGGAGTACTTCATTCCTCCTCCTCTTCTTCTTCCTCCTCCTCCTCCTCCTCTTCCTCGTCGTCGTCCTCATCGTGGCAGTGAGTGATCTCCTGCGGCGTTTGAGGGAATAAGTTGGGAGGCTTGATCTCGCTGAAGGAGCGCGTCAGCTGGTTGCGTTTGCACTCCAATTCTTTGCAGTCGCTACAGTGGTTGCGGTTGCGTGTGGCCAGCGGCGACTCGGCGTCGATGTCCACGTGCGCGTGCTCCACCGTCGACTCGTGGGGCATCTGAGGACCAGATCAACAAAAGCATGGGCTTCAATAGTTGCTTCTAAAAAAAAATGCACCTGCAGTTGTTCCTCCGCTGATTTTATTGAGTTGTGAGGAAGAGATCATTTCTTCATCAGATGTGCTGTGGGTCCAAAAATTATTTCCTACTAACAATGTTATATGATACAAATGTGCTTTTTTCATCTATCTATGCCAGTGATGTACACTGACAGACAAAAAAATGAAATGCTCTTGCAAGATGTCCTAGAAATCTGTGTTGCCATACAGAAGATTTGCCGATGGAATTTATCAGTCAATCTTGTCATTAGAGCATCCGCGGACCATTCACACAACCGTACGATAGACCCCGGACATCATGTGACTGATTCCCGCCGCGTAGGAACTCTGCAGATATGTGCTTTACCTTAATAAAGGTTGGGGAAGATTAGGACAGTGAAGAATCTTGAGCTAAACATTTGAGTTGTACAGCCCAGCCAGCTCCTGAGTGTCAACGTCACGCCAAAAGACAGCCGAGAAGGCTGCGCTCACGTGAAGCAATTGGCCCGGACAGCGTGTCTAAGACTACTCGGCCCCTCCCACTTCCCATGAGGCCACACGCAAAAGCCCAATGAACTCAGTTACTCAATTGGCCGCGTCGGATTCTCCGTTTTACTTAAGATTAGGGATGGCTCGATACCACTTTTTCATATTCCGATTCCAATACTGCAGCCTCGGCCGATACGATCTGATTGATTTTTGGCACTGTAAAAGATGTCAATATGAGCATGTTATGTTCTTGATACTGACATCTAAAAACACCATGTTCACTGTACAACAACTATTCTGGTCCCCTTAAGAAAGAAGGAAAACACACAGAAGTCATGCGTACCATATTTTACGGACCATTAGGTCCGCAGCATTGTGACACGTAATATCACTCGCATCACTACAGTCCGCTCAAAAACAATTGGATACTCTGTTTGAGCTCTGTCTGCTTTTTGCGACCACCAAACCTTCACAGATTTGCATGAGCCCTCACACGCACTACGCTCAGTGTTCCGAGTGCTTCCCATCGTCGCAGGCTGAGACGTCCACTATTTACAACGCAGAAGAGGAGGGAGGGCCAATTTTGTCTCCAGATCAGTCAAGCTCTTGAACAGTGACCACTCCCTGTCCAAACTACGACTTCCTAATGATTGGCCTTCTCAGACTACACAACCTTTTTGTCGTGCTATCGGCGTGATGTGCATGTGCATTGTTCATAAGTTCAGAAAGACTATGGACCAGTTCCTGGATGTCGGGAGAGGGCAGCACCGACTGTCTATTCTCCAAAATTGACGAGGTAACGACTTTGTTTAATGACACCCCTTATTTGTTTGTGTGCACCACATGCAGTCGCTCATCATAAATAGGAGGGCACTGCCTTCCTATTGGTCAATGCCGACGAACCAATCGAAGGATGACGTGGGATATGTCACACTATGTGGCAAGACGTATAAAAATTTCTGACATGCCAGACTTTTGCGGTGGTGGTCATGAAGCATCGCAGACACCAAACGACCAATTGTTGAGTATGTCACACTAGACGGCTACAATGCGTCAGGACGACTCAAAATGTCAACATGTCTGCCGGCTCAAAATCAGGCTACATTCGCCTAGTCTGACGTCGGCATAACTGATTGAACTGACTGAAGATTGCACATAATGCCAATCATCTCACTGTTTATTATGAACTTTTTTTTTTTTCCCCAAACTGCCACAAGCTCTAATCTGCAAAGTTGTTTGTTTCCATTGGGCCAAACCTCCTGCAAGCGCGTCCATACTCACAAGCACATGTGCGGCTCTGAAGAGGTAGCTGAATGGATAGTAGAGCAGGTTGATGAAGGAGGCCGCGTAGAGATCTGCGTAGCGCATCACTTGGGAGGCAAACAGAGTCTGCCTGGAGCCGCTGCGGAAAAGGCTACCCATCATGCCGTAGCACATGTCCATGTCATGTGTGACTTTCTGAAGAAGAGGAGAAGAACTGGAGTTGTGAAAGTAGCTCTGTACAGAACACGATTGATTCGACTCACAGATATAACATAGGATTGAGTTTTTTTTTACTGGACTTGATATAAATTATACATAAACATGCATATGGGAATAAAAGAGAGATGAGAAAATACAGGTTGCCCTCGGTTTATTGCAGTCTAAAATAGGACAGTTAGTGTTTATGAATGGCGCTCAGTCAACTAGTTTGTGCCCCTGCCACAGAACTAAGGGTAAGGTAAAGTGTTTTCCTTTAGATTTCTTTTTATTTAGGGCTTAGAATTGTTTTTAGTACAATCATGAATGGTAATAATGACTTTACAACTGTGTACAAAATCGTGCTACTTCAATGCCGTAACAACGGAACTCAGTCATAAACTGAGGATCCCCTGGATGGTGTCTGTGTTGTCTATGTTGCGCACACAGGGTCATTTTTTTAGACAAATTGCGGGGAGTGCCATTAGAACAAAGTTAAATCGCACTCAACAAACATTCTCCGCATGTGATAGCATTTAGATAGACCCTGTCCTCTTGTGTCGTTATGGAAACCGAGGTGATTAAAGTTGTACCTTGACTCTTCTCTGGATAGTGCTGATATCGGGCCTCTCGTTGCTGCTGCTGTCCAAATGTCTGCAGGACAACGATGACACATGATTAAGGCCAGTGACAATGGGTGGGTGGGGTGCTATCAGTTTGCTAAAGAGGCTGGCGCCACGTTATAAATAACATGCGCAATGCAGGGTTACAGTCCGCTCCTTTAGACTTTACACTCTTGGCCCCGAGGACCTCATAATACACATGCCCACACACAAACAGACGTGCTTTCTGCAGGGTGGCAGAATCAGTGCAGGAGGTTTGAAAGACTTCAACTTACTTGTAGAGTTCTGCCAAGAAAATGTCCAGACCTTGCAGTTCCTCAAACAAAGCTGAGAAAAAAAAAAAAAAACATTATCAGCATCACCGCTTATGTGCATGAACGTGACAGCAAGTCATGTGCCAAACCAAACCTAATCTGAGCAACTCATTACAATGTTATGCTGGCCTAGGCCTATTTTCTTTCAACTAAAAGCAATGTGAGCAACAATGTTCATTTATGTTTTTTGTTTGTCTCACAACTCTTGTCGGTCCAGACGTGCAGCTCCTGGGCGAGCTCAGGTATGACCAGGAAAGTCCTCCAGCCTTGGCGTTTCTTGGACTTGAGTATGTCTCCAAAGATATGGTCCCCGATGTACACAATGTCCTTGCCTTTGGCCCCGAGCAAATCACACACGATGTCTGAGGAACCTGTGGTGAAATGTCATGACATCACACGGGAAGCACTCACTCAGCGAGCACAAACACCCTGATAACGCATGAAATGTCTTACCTCCAGAGTAAACAATACCATGCTGCAGGGGTCCTGTGTAAGTGCCAATCTTTAGTCGCCCTGTGGTCTGAGGTAAATATGAAATTGATAAAGTCGTTAGGTTTCAGATAACATTTCACAATGTTTCACACAAGGAAACTGCACCATAAATGTCAACAAACCTCGAGGCTTGACACTATATGAGAGCATAACAATTCGAGTACATTCCTTTTAAGGGCAAATAACTGAGGCCCGGGGCATTCCAATGGCGTGTCGCCTGTTCTGCCTGTTGGTGTGGTGGGCGTGGCGACTGGAAGCTGAACTGAAGCTGAAGCTGTGTCGCGCCGGTGGCTCGCCTGGCGGCGCTTGCTGGCCGGCTGAAGCAGGGAATGTGGAGCAGCATTTTCGGGCCATTGATAAAAACATTTAAAGGGTAGTCAAACCAAACATATATTTTTTCAAGAATATGTTGAAACAAGGCATTCTGATAAATATTGCGTTTGAAAAAACAAGTCAGCCGTGATTGGTCATTACCTGAGCCCTGAGCAGTTGTGATGTCATTTTCAGTCAACAGAAGTGACAAAATGGCCGCCCCCTTGAGATGGCTAAAAAGGGGTGGATTTTGCTGCTTAACTCATATTCCACAAACGCAATATTAATCAGAATGCCCTGTTTCAACTAGTTTCAACATATTCTTGAAAAAATATATGTTTGATTTGACTACCCTTTAAATGTTTTTACTGGGCCTGCTGGGAACATATTCTTGAAGAAAATATGTTTGGATTGATTTCCCTCTTTACATCCAAGTACTGTTCCAACATGACAGGTGTTTAGTGGGAGGTGTGTGCAAGGCTCGCTCTCAGCAGCCCTTGTCTGGACTCCATCCATGACTCATTCCATTCAGTGCAATTCATCAGTAAAGTAAGGACAGAAAATGTACAGTAGTTGTATTGTGCAATTTGAGTTCATGGAGTTATGCAAGGAACTACCTGTAAAGATTTCTAAATATATATTAAAATTAAAATAAACAAATAATAAATAAAGTAGGCAGGGTTGTTTTATAAGCAGCTTGCAGGTGGAAAAAGTATGGGCACCCCTGGTGGACCAGTTTGACGTGTACCTAATTGAGTGGCTAGTGAGTGTACAGTATGTTGATATTTTTAACAGTGAGCTTCCTGTCTCCTCACCGTGTCCACTTGTCGGAGCACCGTCCCTTCAGCGAAGAACAGTGGCTTTCTGGCATCCACCAGGATGAGGTCGAAGTAAGACTGCCACGGTCGGTGTGACGTGTCAGGCTGATGTGGACGTAAAGACATGCGCATGCAGAAAGTTACACAAACATAAGGATTATAAAAAAAAAAACAGGTGGTGGATTTCAATATACGTTCTAAAGACTGAGCCGGATTGTTTATCTTGTATACATTTGTTTTAGGGTGACGTCAGAGAGAGGAGAATATTCACCTTTGGACCGTGGGGGAAGTCAAACAGGTAAGTCATGATTTTCTGTGAACAAAACAATGTGCATCAAGAGGGTTTTAACTTAGTGATGTTATTATCACCTTACTGCGAAACAAACACAACTTTAAAATGTACCTTTTGAAAATGATTGTTTTGCAGTAAATAAATACATTTTCACTGGTGAGTATACTGTTGTCCTGTAGCCAACAAGTAGGCGGTGTGGCTGATGGCATGAATATTAATGGTCTTACTTACATGGGTGTATTTGTAGTCACTATTGGTAGCCAAAAACACCTTAGCAACTTCATTCATCCGGCTGAGGAGAAGAGGCAACTTTCCCTAGTGGGAATGCAAAAAAAGAAAATTGAATTGTAAAGCTCTTTACAAATAAGCCTCCTCACAGATTCGAGTTTATGTGAGAAGAGCAGCCTTCCTGCATACAAAGTACTTACATCTTTCACGACATACTTCTCAAGGTTCTCCACAGTTTTTTCCTTCAGTGTCCCCTGAAATGTAAAAGATGTAAAAATCTTAACATATCTTAATAGTCTTATCCCAAGCGTCACTGCAGACTGATTGGGTGACTGATTTAAAGTTGAGACACCATGATCAGCAATTGAGGGCTCTATGGGTTGTTTGCAAGATAGCAGTTTGTTGTATACTGTACTGTTAAAAATGTTTCTGTCCACTGTCCAGTCATTTATTCTTTGTTAGTTTCTGTTAAGAACTTTATCACGGGAACAAAAATTACCCCCACTATTTATAATTTCGGACTCTATTATACTGTCATACAGTATACTGCATACAGTACAGTATACTGTATACAGTATCGCAAGATCAGGTACCTATGGTAACAGCTGGCAATAAACTACTAACTACAATGTCTAACAGTGATTTGCACAGGATTAAAAGTCGGCACATTTGTTTTGTTCGGTGCAATTTACTTCCATCTTCATGAGATGCATGCTATACATGTTTGTAAAAAAAGATGCATGCTATAACTGCATTTTTAGATGCATGCTATACATTTTTGTACAAGGCCAGATGCTGCATTCACCATTCACCGGGTCCTCCCTGTTTGAACGATTTGTGGGTAGGATTTGTGACGCTCGCTGTTTTAATCAGATCAGACCACATTTGCGGTTTACTTGCTGCGCTACCACAACTACTGACCAAATTAACCAGATGTGGAAGCTCAAACTACGAGAAATGAGGTTGGACTACTGCTGTGCTTATCATAAAAGACAAACCTCTAAAATAAGGTTTTCTCTATTACTACCTGCACCACGATACTGTCATTGTAAAGTGATCACATAATCCAGGCAAAGGTACTGAGAAACGTCACAGCAACAGGAACTGAAGCTCAGACACAGTTACGAGAAAGTGGAAATAGACCCCCATCATTAGAGTACGTGTAGGTCGTTATGCCCGCATCACCTAGCTGTTGTCTTCTGTTTGTATTGGGGAATGCTTGGTGCACTCTATACAGAACGTGAGCAAATCCAAAGGTCCCCACACAGGTTTTCCACGCTGTGATGTTTACTACATGTACTCAGGTAAAACATGGAAACAATGCTTGCGTTGAATTATTTTAAGAAAACTATATTTCAATTGCGGCGGCACGGTGGTCGACTGGTTAGCACGTCCGCCTCACAGTTCAGAGGTCATGGGTTCGATCCCGGCTCCGGCCTCCCTGTGTGGAGTTTGCATGTTCTCCCCGTGCCTGCGTGGGTTTCCTCCGGGTACTCCGGTTTCCTCCCACATTCCAAAAAACATGCATGGTAAGTTGATTGGACTGTCTAAAATGGATAATGAATGAATGAATGAATATTTCAATTGCTGTGACTTGCTGGTGAATATATTATATTTTCTGACCCATTTATGTAGAAAAACAGGCAATTCCATCCAATTTAAAACATATCTAAACTAATAATAATTAACTCAAACCTGTAAAACAGTTAGAATCACTCATTCAAAAAAAAAAATCAACCTGACACTATTTGTAGTAGTGACTCAGATGTTAATTTTGGAAGACTATTCATTTTTTTCCCCTAATAACTATTTTCACTTTGAGTAATAATTATTAAGTAAAACGTAATTCACTTGTGTTACTTCAACAATATATACCTGAGTTATTCGTAGTCCAATCGCTACTTGTTTTGGTTCATATAAGCTGTGTGAGTTACTGTATCAAACTTCAAAGGATCGTTAGAATTGGTTTCCTCAAACCATTGGAGTGGAACTAACTCATCAGGTTTTACAGAGTAGGGTTCACATACTTTTTTTTGGCCACTGTAGCTTTCATACATGTTGTACCTTGAAGTGGACCCAGTCAACAGCATCGCGAACATCCTGGAACATGCTCTTGTAAGACATGAAGAGGTCACCGTCTTTAAAGCCGGTTTCACAGCTGAGGAGCAGAGACACATGTATACAGCTGTTGTACAAGACAAATCTTTATAGAAGGGTTTCCACAACATTTCTCTGAGTTTTTATTTCTTGGTTCGTCTTTATGCTCATTTGCTTTTAAATGGGATAGCCTTCCCTTGATGGCGGGGTCCCCAGCCAAACAGGAAAGCATTCTTCCCCTAAAAGACCAACAACCAGGTTTCAGAGGACAAAGACCATGCAACCATTCCAGATTACAATCTCATAAAATTGGATTCTCTGCTAGTATTAGCATCCAATGTTTATCTCGGGATTTTTCCCCTCATTCTCAAGTTTGTAAAACCTGTGTTATTATAAATGGAAACCGTGCTTTTTTTAATTACGTGCTTTTTCTTAACAATTAGGGAGAGCAAATGCATTTATTGACTGCTTGGCTTCAATGTGCAGCCTCCATGCAGCAGGGGTTTCTTTTGTCCAAGGCTGGTTTGAGTCACTTCACATGCAGCACCCAGCAGCTTGCTGCATGAAATGACATTTATTGTCACAAGCAGCTTCTTACCTTGTGTATCTATCACAGTTGGAGAAGAAATCCACTAGGCACGCAAAGAGGTAGGTCTCTAAAAAAGCAACAACAACAGTCAGTCACAAAGCATCAGGCATAACACTCAATGACATTTTCTGTCATTAGCCTACTGAATTGTTGCGCAAACACCCTACCTGGCAGGTTAAAGAGTGTGTTGAGAATATAAAAGCGCTCTGTATCATCTCTTTGGATGAACTTGTTTGGGTAGCGCTCACGGATCTCAGGGCTGGGGAAAGAGGAAACCCATTCAGATGAGCTTATGAGGGCCGTGATGCAGGCACACATACCGTATGAGGACACAAACCTGACAGTGTTACTAACAATCTTCCTCAGAGACGAGGAGAGATGAATGTTCAGAAGCCTCACCCTCTGAGGAAGTTGAATCCATGGACGCAGACCAGTATATTACCGTAGGCATCAACCTTCAACAGGTTCCCGTACATAGTGTCAAATACAATCCCCCTAGAAGTGGAAAAAAGGACAAATCAAATGTATTGTTAAAGGCTGTTTAATTTCTCTAATCACGGTTGATTTCAGTTGAGACTCTTAAAATCACTTTGTCCTGCTGTCCTTGCCAAATAGAGGTCATACAGAGGTCTCAATTATGCCATAGAAGTGGCACCTGGGCCCACCTGGTAGGAAAGGACGGATCGTAGACAAAGCTGAACAACTCCTGTGGGTAACCGATGGAAACCAGCCGCTCCACTGTAAGCTCAAATCCAAGCGACTCATACTCTGGTGATTTATACACTAGAAAGCAAACACACGATGAGTTTACCAAACATTGCCAGCCTCTGCATGTGAGTCATGAGTCAACAGGACAGGATGGAGATTTCATGAAAGCAATTCCGGTATAATACTGTGTTTACCGTAATTTCTCGAGAATAACGTCATGTACAAATGACGCGCCATAATAAAAACGCTTCAAACCTAAAGTAGAAACGTGCTTATATGAAGGCAATACTATTGCTAAGCTTAAGGGAGTGCTTCTATAGTCTATGAACAGATAGCCACAACGTTTTGTGGTTTTATAGCTTCAAATCATAAAAACAACCATCTATCTTGAGGTTACTTTGGACACCTATTTTCCCGGAAATTCAATGCAGAGCCAAGAAAGTACTGCTGTTGAACTTTGGAGGCACATTTTCACCGGAAGAGTGAGTCAAACGTGCTGAGTTCAGCAAGATTTACTGTATCCTCTGAGGAGCATAAACCTCTCAAGTATTTTGTAATGTATCTGTATAATATTTCAGTCTCAGTTGTGTTCAAGACCTTCTACAGTAAACACCGCAAAAGGTAAACAAAGCTATGAATCAGTTCAATAATTTGTCTACTGTGACATCTGCCCGTATTTTTTGGGCTGTGATTCCAAATGTTACTTGGACATTGGAGTACGGATGGACCTGTGACTCAGACTATTATTATACCAGAAAACAATGAGATTAGAGTGTAGTCAATTAAACTAAAGACACAAACAAGCAACTTCTTAAAGTGACAGTATCCTCTCAAGATTGTACTATGTTCATTTAGTTTTTTGTTCACATGTTCCCACTCCCTCATAAGGCCCCATCACACATGGACATGCACACACATTGTACTCCCATGTGTGTTTGTGGCAACACAAGCCAGGATGTTCTCCACATGGATCAACAAGGACATTTGATCAGGTGTGAAAACAAAAATTGGCCCAACTTTCTCAGATGAGCTCTGTGCAGGCTAATGAGCCCACTCCTCACCATGGCCAAGAGCTACATATTTACCCCAGGGCCAAACTACAACTAAGACAAGGCTTGGAAAAGTCCGGCGGAGGATTAAAATGCTATCTGACACTGGGACAAGGATATGTCACATGTTATAAATATAAAATGGAGAATGTGCTTGTGTGAATTGCTGCTTTCCTTACTCCTGGTGGGATTGTTTGGAAGAAATGTACAAAACAGAATAACACAAGCGAAATACTGTATCTTCTGCCCTTTTGATTGTATGGTGCCAAATATTTCCAGACTAAATAATAATAATAAAAGTAATAATAGATATATTAAAAATGAATGTAAATCAATGAAAATCAGACATGGCTTTTCAATTGTGGTTCAAAAGAATTATTTTAAAAATGAAACAAAAATGACTACCCTTTCCTTAATACTTATTACGCAACATTCTGAGGCAATTACTGCAATCAAATTATTGTTTTTTTTTTTGTTTTTTGTTTTTTTTTATTTTCAATCAGACTTCTGCACCTCTCAGCAGCTGTTTTGGGCCACTCTCTATGAACAAACTACTTCAGTTGCCCCAGGTTTTAATGGTCCTTTCTCCAGACGGCCTGATTCAGCTCTTCCCACGAATACTAAATCAATAGGATTTAGATCAAGGCTCTCAGGAGGCCACTTCAGAATAGTCCAATGTTTTCTTTTTGCATCATTATCCTGTTGCAAGACCCATGACAGAGACCAAGCTTTCTGAAACTGGGCAGCACATTTCTCTCTAGAATATCTTGACAGTCTTGAGATTTCATTATACCCTGCACAGATTCGTGACACCATGTGCCTGATGGAACAAAGCAGCCCCAGAACATAACTGAGCCTCCTCCATGTTTCACATTCAGGACAGTGTTCTTTTCTTGATATGCTTGATTGTTGCGTCTGTGCACATGGAGCTCATGTGCGTGGCTAAAAAAATTCCACTTTTGTCTTATCTGTCTATAGAACAAGTTCCCAGAAGCTTTGTGGCTTTTCAGCGTTTGGCTATTTAAAAAAAATAATAATAAACCTTTTTTCTAAAGTGGTGTGTGTCTTCTTTGGTCATCTCCTGTTTGGCTCAAACAATGACAGATGGTGTGATCCGACACTGATGTGCCTTGACCTTGGAGTTTACCTTTCATTTGTTAGGTACATTGTTCTGGGCTCTTCTGTTACTATTTATAGTGTCCAAGTCTTTAATTTGTCATCTGCTTTGCTCCAGGGACCACGTCCAGGGAGTTTGGCCTGTTTCGTGAGTTTATTTCTTTAAAATACCATATTTTTCAGACTATAAGTCGCTCCGGTGCAAGTCAAACCATTCAAAAAATGCATCATTAAGAAGAAAAAATACATATATAAAGCACTCCAGAGTATGACTGGCATTTTTCGAGGAAATTTATTCTACAAAAAACCAAGACCAAGCACAGTACAGCTCAGACTCACACCCAAAATCCCTGTTCTCTAATTGTGGGTGCATTCGGAAATATGGCCCGAGTGCGCACTGCTTCGCTCCGACCGTTTGGAAACAAGGAGTGTTGTTCAAATGTGCTGTTTGGTTATTCAGAGTGACTAAAAAAATAAAAGGCCAGTGTGTCAGGCAGTACAGACGGAAACAGTTTATGAACAAGCTGTTGATGGGTTTATAACATACAGTAGGTTGCGCTCAGAAATTAATGGGAGGGATGTGCACTCTGCCTCTTCGAACACACAAACTCTTACAGTGATGTTAGAACATCCAAACGCACCCCATGTTGACGGCAGCAAATGATTTCCGGTTAGATTTGAAACTTCCGCTTCTGACTGTGGAAAAGTTTTATCGTTTTAGTTTAAAATGTCTTAACTAGAGACCTGCATCGCCTTGTGGCCAAAGGTCGAATCCTGGTCGGTTATTGCGTCTTTTAGTGGTGTAAATAGTAAATCCCTGTCATGGCAGAAGCCGCATGCTGAATAAGCATTATGTCACAGTTGCCGTGACTACTACTTCTTCCATTTCTTCATTTGCCTGTCCAAGCTCTAATTTTAATATATACAAGTCGCACCAAAGTATTTTTATTGGTTATTTTTTATCAATTTTTTATTGATTATTAGTGTTATAATTTTATTTATATTAATATTATGATTATTACTGCGATTGGCTGGCAAACAGTTCAGGGTGTACCCCGCCTAATGCCTGAAGACAGCTGTAATAGGCTCCAGCACCCCCGCGACCCTTGTGAGGATAAAGCGGAATAGAAAATGGATGTATGGATGAATTATGATTATTATGAGTACCGTATTATTATTATTATTCTTATTTGTCCATGTGTGTAGTTCCCAGATGTGATGATTTAAATTAGGACTGGTCCTGTTGTTTTGCAAGATCACTAATCCTGAGTCTGTTTCTGTATTAGAGCCACGTCACCTTTTGCAACTTAATCCTCCTGTCTCTCAGCCCCAGCTGCGGTCCTTCAGTAAACAGAGGGACTGGGCCCTCTGCCCAAAGCAGTAGCGCTCGCCAATTACATTGCCTTTCCACCCCCTCTTCCTCCAGTGCCTTCTCCTGCTCCCTGAACCACTCTCGCTTGTCATATTCTTCTTCCCGAAGCTCAGGCGCACTACAAAGAAACCTATTTTAAGAGTAGTTTGCCCTCGGTCAACTCTCTGCGATCACCATTCTCACGTTCTGTAGTTCACTGCCAGGTCCTTTTCTACATGTTGACCTTGACATGGACAAACCTCAATTTAGCATGTCATTCCATGTCTTAATCTAGACTGTAAAACTGGTCGTTACGACTGTCATTTAGGTGGTGAGTCATGTCTAATTACATAATTACAGGAAAGATAAAGCTTGCTGAGCATGTTGTACAATTAAAATGATTGATTGGTAGGTGATGTGTTTAGTGGAGCAAAGACCGATAAATGGAAGACTTTTTTAATACTGCAAAGTGTAGATAGTATTTAACAGTATTTCACTTATAGGTGAAACTTAAGATGGCTCTATTTCTGAAATTAGTCTGGAGAGTTATTTGTAGATTTGTTGCTTCATCAAAAGCCCCACTGTGAGGCAGTGATTTTAATACTCTTTTCATACAGCAAACTCAACAAAGAGCTTTGGTGTATGGACCGGAAGATGTGGGCTGTTGGTTACAATGTTCTTGACTCTCTTGAATGAATTTGGTTCTCATATTTCTCCCACTGAGAAATAACTCACACTCGTACTGTAATTTAGAGATGACGGACTGTCATTTAGAGATGACAGAGGCGTGGTTAAAATAACGATGACGGACTGGCTGACAGTCCTAAAACAGCAGTGACAAACTGGAATTTCATGATGACGGAGGCATAGTTAAAATAACAATGACGCAACGACAGACTGACAATTATAGTTTTGGTTCGGCTTGAAATGATGGACTGACGATGATGGACTAGTCGCCCGGCACGGATCAGCAAAAACTGACGCGCCCAACTCTGGTAATAACAGTGACCTCTTATATACTGATACATCATGTATTTCTATGCATAATGTAATGTATTAATCACAGTGGTTGAACTCTAGTTGCTTGGATTTGGTAAAGCACTCCCGGGTCAAAAGCGGACGCCCCCGCATGGCTACGTGATAGCCATGCTTCTCACAAACATTTTCACTTAGTTATGAGCTCCCATAAAAAGAGTAATGTCAACAGCTGAGCAACTTGCACTCTGCGCTCAGATGGAGCTGCAAATTCAGAGGGTGACTATGAGTGATTGCTGTTCTCAAAGGAGTCATCATTCAAGAACTTCACAAACACACGTGACCCACTTAACAAAGTCATTTGGTTATTTTGGGAAGCATGGATGAAAAAGTGGGTCTGAGTCACAGAACAACATGGCAGGATAATTTTGGACCAGTTACTGGTCAGTTGGAGAAGTATGCAACTGATGATGTGAACCAGGGAGTTATGTGGAATGTTCATAACATGTTTGCCACTCACTGATAGACACCATGTAAATAGAAGAATTGCAAAGCTGTGAGTGTTACTTTAGAAATCATATTCAATAAGTAACTTAACTCTCAGTCCTAAGAATGTACAGTACTACTATTTCCTCTACTCGTTGTTTTGTTCCCATAGGTGTTGGGTGAAGTGTTACGTACCTGCCAAAGTGTAATCCATATCAAAGCCAAAGCACTTAATCTTCTCCATTGCCAAGCTTCTGTTGACAAACACTCTAAACAAGACACACCAAAGTATCTGTGTTAGTGGCAATCTTCAACAAAAACAGCAATTCTCAGGCACAATGGCAAATTGTGTTCTTGGGTGAAAAATGTTTATTTGAGAATGAACCTTCTACATGCCAGACTGGTAGCCAGGCCATAGTGGAGGTATTGTGTAGACAATGGAAGACAATGTGTAACTGCCCAAAATGTGACATCTCCATGAAGAGCATTGGGATACACCAAACAACGAGAAAGGGTCACAAAAATCTTTCATAATATATTGCATATCGTCGCTGTCCTGTGAAAAACACTTATGTCCATTTTTTTTTCAATTTTCTTATTTTTACGTGAATGGTGTTTCAGCATTACAGACATAGCATTGTGAATTTGTTTATTTTTTATTTATTTATTTTTTTCAAAATTGGACATAAGTGCTTTTCACAGGACAGTGACAATATGCATAATTGCATAGTCACTTTAATTAAGGTAATGATTCAAGGATTGTTCATCATAAGAACGATTTGATGAACTCACATCTTTTAAATCAAAACTGATTTTCCAATTCAAATCGCTTTTCATTGCACCCCTAAAAATCACAGTACATTAAAGTTATCTTTCAGAACTTAAGATAAAGCTGAAATGATCTACGTCAGCAAAAAACAACAGTTGCCAAGATGAAGTGAGTTTTTTAAAGAACACAATAGCTTAGCTGCACAAGACAATCAATGCTTTAAAAAAAAAGTACATTTCATCTAGCATAGAAATGCTCACGGGTGCAGCGTATACTCGCTGTCCTGTGAAAAACACGCATGTCCAATTTGGACATATATTTTTTTAATTTTCACATGGATGTGATGTCTGTAACGCAGAAACACTATTCACATAAAAATATGAAAAAATGAAAAAAAAATGGCATAACTGTTTTTCACAGGACAGCGATGAAATAATACAAACAATGTTGGTCACTACAATATACAGTACATTGTAATGTATATGTCCAAATGTTTATCAATGATCACTAATGCTCCACTATACCTCAGATAAAGCATTTTTACTTTAAATGTAGTGGACCAGTTGAATATAGTTGGAGAACTTACTGAAAACCAGCATTGGTCAGGTTTAAGACTTTACACAACCTTAATTTATCAGAACCATCGAAAAAAACACAATTATAATCATTGTACGTTTTTCTAAAATAGTCAGTGTACCGATTAGTAATATCATGGAGAATGGAGGAACATGAGGCCTTTTTGTTAACATTTACATTGAATTTTAACCCTAGATTGTTTCAAGAAAAACATGTGAAATCTGAAGCTGTTTCCATTTCCACAAATAAATAGAAACGTGCCTTCTGTCTGGTATTTTGTGACAGTAGGCTACTATTTCGAGCGATGATTACCACTAATACTTTGTGACAATCGGCCAGGAAACAGCTCTACTGTCCTGCCTCGTGAATCAGTCAGTGTCCCCAGTTACAGACATTGTTTACATCACCACCAGGCTGACATTACTAACTTAACTCACACTGCCGGGACATTTTAGACTTAAGTCATCGCACAGACCTTTTATGAAATACATCTTTTAATTTTCTGAACATTTTTTATACAAATTCCCGCAAACTTGATACTAATGTTGGTGAGCATTACATCCATTACTTTGCATAAGATTTTGGTTTTAGTTGTTAAAATTTGACACTATTGTTAGAGTGGATAATAGATCATTCATGTTTCAGCACACTTGCCTATTTCGTTCTCGTCCAAATAAGACGCAAATCAGCAAAAAGGATACCAAACATCGAGAGACAAATAGAAAGTAGTGTTACACTCAAATGTCATTTGTAATCCCGTCCTACGACATCCAAATCAGACAGTAAATACCTTGAAGCAGTTCCGTAATGAACAAGCTCCCATTTCGATGTTTGCCCAGGAGAGGAGTAGCGATGCATTCTATGTAAAATTAAACGTCACTTTGAATCTCCGACCTGCTCCAGCAGGCCACCACTGGACCCACAAACAATGAACCCCCACTCCACCCTTTTTCACCCACCACCCCCCCACCCTCTCTTTGCTTTCTTACCATTCAGACGTTTTCTGACTTGTTGCAAAAATGATTGTGGCTATTCTACGTCATTCTCTGTTGTTGTGTGCGGTTAGTCAGAGTTGTTGTTTTGTGGCATGACATTTATGGGCCTTCAAAGACATCCAGAACAGTCACAAGTCAGGCAGAACCAAGCAAGCAACAGCCATGTTACTCAAATAGTGGAAGCGGTCCTGGAGGATATACTTGCCCCTCAGTTCACAGACTATTGTAGTTACAAAACTATTGTTGGATTTAAAAAGAATTGTGTATAATAATAATAATAATAATAATAATAGTAATAGTACTAACAATAATAATAGGGATTATTAATTATTTAATCATTTCAAACTGATGACATCTTAAAGTATTTATTGTGCAGTACAAACCAATGTTTTAAGTAACATTTCTAACACTCTTAACTACGACCTTTATCAGCCGGCTGATTTAATCTTTTAAAACCATCACATTGGCAGATTTTTTTTTTTTTTTTACACATTGACACATTATAACAAGATAAAGACAATGCCATTCCAATATTACCCCCTCAAAAAAATGTGTCCATTTTTTTTTCTGTTGTAAAGTGTTCAATCAAATACTAAAGGACAAGCTCACTTTGAAACAATGTCCTGTTTTTGAATATAAGAATGACATTAAAACTTGCTTTTTAAAAACTGATTCATTGATTAATCAACAAAATAATCGACATATTAATTAATTGAATAGTAAAATAATCATTATTTTAGTTTACTAAACTTTTGTTTATTATCCATAATATACAGTATTATTTGGGATTTTATAGACATTCATTGTGAGCTCCTATGAGAAAAATCCCAAATATTGTGTCATTTATATTTTCACAGGTAGAAGCGGACATGAGTTAACATGTAAATATGAATATTGGTGACAATTAGTTGTAGTTTTTGGACATTTATCGACGCTAAAGCTTTTTTAGACTACCTAGGCAGGCAGCATTGTTAGTGAGCAAGGCGGCCGTGGGCCAGCCCAGCACAGCCAGTCAGCCCAGGGCAGTGAGTCGACCGGCAGCACAGACAAAGGCTACTGCAGCCCCGCAACACTGTAGGGCCGACCTCGGGACCTCTGGGCTGGTACTTTATGCCTCACAAGTATGACCGTGGACAACCGAGAATCAGTGTGTAGTCTGTGTGTGTAATGTCCTCATGACCATGGCCAGACAAGAAGCAGTGTTAAGTGCACATCCTCCCAGCTGTAACGCAGCGTTTTCCCCAGCGGACCAACAAGCATTATATAGTGGGTGCACCATATTCACAATTCCAGTCCTCCGGCTGGAGCCTTTTTTGATTTTTGACGCTTAAGTGACCTTGGATGACTTGAAATGACTTGATGAATAAATCTCATTTATTATTATTCATTATATTTCAGCGCAGCTAAGTAGGAACAAAAATTTAGCACCAACATTTTAAAATTGGAGCGATTCCGGGAGGATCGGAATGTTACTCCTAGTTCCAGTTTTGAGTGCCCAACCTTAGTTACCTCCCTTGTTTCTCGCTCCTGATATTAATCCATTAATTACACCTAGCGGTTAGCCTCAAGTTGTTTTTATCAATTATCAACCAACTCTTTTTGCTCGTTTTCAATCTGTTTGAGAAAAATGACCCATGATACGGGCGTAACCAGTTAGCATTCCATAATTTCCATAACAAAATACGGACAATCTGTAACAGTTGGTAGCTCTGCTTAAGCATTGACTAATTGAAGCAGACAGTCATCACCTCGATAGTAGGTCATGAAGTTTTGCGTAACGCTGAAAACAATAAAACCACACCCAAGGATCACAGTCCATGACACCAACACTAAGAAAACCTGCTCAACAATTTATACAAACTTCAGATGCTGCAATGCTGACTCAACTAATGATGAGCAGTAACTTATTTGATGCGACTTCCAAATGAAGTAAACGATTTCTAAAAAGCACAGATTTTACAACCCACACCGAGATTGAAAAGTGTCGTCTGACGTCTAAAATTGTCATACTGAGTTTGACATTCTAATTAATTACGTGACATAGCTTCTGGTCCCAATGACTCAAAGAGGAGGTTCTAAAAAGGAAATCGTCTTTCTGTTTTATTGATGCATACTGAAGTGTTAACAGGGGAGTCAAACTCATTTTGGGCACAGGCCACACCATAGTTGTTATTTTTCCTCGGAAGGTCCTTATGACCAGAGCTGGGCACTTTACCCTTTTTTGCCGGTCCGTCCTCCGTCCGCGACCTGGGTACCCTTCTGTCCTCATCCCTCCATCCTTATTCATAAAAATTATCATCCTCCTTCCACCTGCCCCAAAAAGACCATCTGTGCACTCATAAACATTATTTAAAGATCATTACCGGGCTAATTTCTTGAGCACATCCACTTACCGGCTGGGAGTATTGTAAGTGGATTGAATTGTCTACAATTGTTTAACCAAGATAGCATTTAGCTGCAACACAAGATCGTTGTGATGTGATGAAGATGATGATGCCGACTGGAGCGAGCCAGGGGACATCATGAGAATATTTAAGATTGAGTAATAATGCAACACTACTGCGTTTTATTGCAAAGCTTTTGCATTTTAACGCAAAGCTTTTGCATTTTAACGCAAGACGTTTTCAGTTTTTATAAAATAATTATTGCAAAATAACGCAAGGTTATTTTAAGAGGAAACAAAGACTTCCACTTCCGGGTCGTTTAAATGTATATGCTGGTAGAGATTTTTATGGTCTAAAGATGTCCCACACAAGGTCATACTTCGCAAGCAAAGGGATAAGATACTAAATGTTAACAGTTATTTCACAAAACTATCCTGGATTACACAGACTAGACAGGCTGAGTGTGTTTCTGTCTATGAGGTGAAATGGCTGACTCCTGTAGCATTATCCATGGTATTACATGAGGTGAACCACAAGAGGGCAGAATATGCATGTGCAATGTGACTACTGGGAAGCACATGAAAAGCATTGTGCAGGAAATTAATGAAGACGGCTTCGTAGAAGAGAACATGCAGTGGTCTTGCTTTTTAAAAGAACCCAACACAACACGTTCAGTCGGTACTTTAGCCAGTCAGGGACGAATAGTCTGTCCTTTTTAAAAGACCTCTCGTCCTCCGTCCATCCATACGCCCATAAAATGTGCCTCCGTCCAGGACGGACGGACGGACGGACCTTTCCGTCCCTGGGACGGAATGCCCAGCTCTGTTTATGACTATGAAAATGTCACCATATCAAGGTTTTTCCTGGTTCAAATTGAGGCAGAGGTGGTACCATCCTGACCATGCGCCATGACGTGCATGTATTCTGTAAATTCAACTGATTCACTTTTTTTTACGGGGAACATATTTTAAATTAACAGTTCCAATAAGAATGACTTGCTATATCACGTTAAAGCTTGCATTTATTCAAACTAGAACCGCAATTTTTTAAGTGTTACTGCAAAGAGCCACATTATACATATGGGCGCACATAAAATAGACCAGCATGAGCTCACAAGGTATGCTAGCTTTGCTGTGTATTTGTGCTGATGTTGCTGTTTTGTTTTTGTTATTTGTTTTTTTTAGTGGGTTGTCAATACATTCAACAAAACCTGTGTTAAAACGTCCTGTGTTGAACTTCATATTTTTATTATGCTATGATTTTTTTCCCTCCCTTTTTGAAAGTGAACTTGGTAGGCAATACTACTCAACATCTTTTTCCCTCGATCTCATTTGCATCAAAGTGCATGCGTGAGATGCACGTACCTGGTACCTCGCTTGGCGAATGTAATTTGTTCAATTGCCACGTTTGGACAAGCCCTTTAACAGATGTGCAACAGCGTGCCCATATTTGGAAGTACTGACGTAGCAGCTGACCATGAAGTAAAGAGTGAGGCTTTTCCTACTGGTTTAAAAAATTTATATTTTGTTGTTACAAACGAAAACCCAGTCTTTGCTCAATTTAAAAAAAAGATTATATTTCCATGTTAATACAGTAAATGAACTTTATTTCAAGGCTTCCTCCTTTGTCCTCATGCCATGACTCGTAAATAAGTCCACCAAAATAGCAGTAAATCGCTTGCCAGCCCCTCTCCTATTGGAGACGCTTTCTGACCTCACAACAGCGTTGCCAGAAAGTAGAATCTGTTTCAATCCGAGGGGATTTTTATTCATGGCAGACGTCCGAGTACTCGTGGCGCCGCGCAGCAACGCTCCATTCTGTGGTGCCGCCCCTCACCACGTACACAATGAACGGCGTTGACAAGAGCGCGCTGCAAGTTCACAGTGAAAAGGACTTTAAAAGCCTCAAGAGCTGCATGAAACCGTGAAAAGAACGGATTGGCCAGGCCTGGTATAGCCCCTCCATAGTGGCGAATGCTGCAACTGCAGTTAAAATACGCTGCTGCTGTCGCAGAGGGACATCAATCGCACTGTGTTGAACAATATCTATCTCTCTGGCTGGAAGCAGACACACAATTACCTGGAGGAGGCCGCCTCGCAATTTTGAATGCAGGAAAATCCCTGCATATTCATATACACAATTGTCCCAGAAATTAACTTGTACATATATTGTAATGGTAACAATAAATTTAATTTGAGATCAGCAGTCAATTGTCAATTGTGGCACACAAATATTAAGTACACAACTGGTGGAAAAGAAATGTTTGTAATATCAATTAAAAGTGAAGAAAAATGACATGAATTGAACAAACCTTTTTCGCGAGAAACATGAAGCCAACATTAATTGCTTTACTGAGCCACGTGAAGTGGCTACATCTGGCCCCTGGGCCTTTGACTTTGACACTTGTGCATTAAAACAAAGAATATTTAAGAGAACACCTTCAAGCTAGAAATATTGTGTCAACATTCTTGGCAAAGTACAAGTTAGACAGAGCCGCGGGTAGCTGAGGCAGAAGTTTCTTACCTATGGTAGGGCTCTCGCCTGTATTTTTTCATTGTCATTCTGTCCATGTTGGCAGGCAGGTCTGCATAATTTTGCAGTCTGTCACTCCATGAAGTAGTCATCTTTAGCCTTTCAGTGTCTGAGGAGACAGATAAGAGAAATTAAACAATTCCGAGTCGATACTGCTGGTGGTTCTACCTGACCTAGTAGAGTGGAACCGCTAAGGTTCACACAAACAACTGTGTAAATGAGGTGTGTTTGTTCAAGATTTTTTTTTTTCCTAAACTCAAAATTGTGAAACGAACAAACAAAACCGTCACAACCGTCATAAAACCTTTATCATCTGTTCAGGTATTTTAATACAGGTTGTAAGTATAACTTTATTTAAATGTCAAGTTTAATAAAACAACTGCTAATATTACATTTTTAAAAAACACTTTAAACATGCACTAATTTTTAAGATGGCTGACTAAGGCATAATATGAAGGTTTCTCCATGACTCTTAACTCATTCACTGACAGGCATTTTCAGACCCTCTTTTACCCTAATGTTTGAAAAAAAAAAAAAAATATATATATATATATATATATATATATATATATATATATATATATATATATATATATATATATATATATATATATATATATATATATATATATATATATATATATATATATATATATATATATATATATATATATATATATATATATGGGATTGAATGGCTGGACTGTGAAAAGACAAGTAAATTCGTCAATGGCAGTGAATGAGTTAAAGCAACACATGATTCAAAATTCATTAGCAGCTGCTTTCAAGATACTTTTACAACGACAGGAACTTGTAAACGCACCGTGCTGAGCATTAAGGATGCCACACACAATTATTTTGCTAGCCAACTAATCACCAACAGTAGTCTTGATTAGTCAACTAATCAGATCATATATAAATTGTGGCAAATTGCACCAACAAGCAGGTTACCACTAATCTCAACATCATTAACTTACAGTTAGAATTTTTAAGGCGTGTGCAAATTAATAATAAAGTAATAATAATACAAACAACTTTGATTAAAACTTTGCAGCTTGTACTAGCATTCCTGACATGTTTATAAATGATGGCGTCAATACTGTGGCCTTAATGCGGAAGTCAACCAAAACATTTTCTTTACAATAGTATGTTCTATGCACCTCCACAAGTCTAAAAACAGCCTTCTGATTAATATTGCGTTTGTGGAATATAAGTTGAGCAACAAAATCCACCCTTTTTTAACCATCTCTCAGGGGGCGGCCATTTTGACACTTTCTGTCGACTGAAAATGACATCACAGTTGCTCAGGGCCAATCAGATGACATAACCACTCTCAATATGTTATGTTACAAGCGACTGGGCCGCTGTTTGAAAAATAACCTCTGTCGTGAAATGTGTGATAACCTGGAGTTGTACAATAGGTATATTTAATAGTTTGGTGTGAGTACATCATAAGGTTGAAATGGCATCAGAAGTTTTGCCTTTTCAAAGACAAGGTGATAGCTCCTCCAGCTAACAGTGCAGCATGCCACTATGTTTAGCGTGAATTTGGTTTTAATTCATTTCCCATGTTCACACTATGCGTTTATTACATGCTGACCGGAAATCAACATGCCACATTTTAATTTGAATAAACATGTACCGTAAACACTGGTTTGCTGTATTAATACACACTTGTACATTCCTTGTACATTGTACATTTGTGTGAGGGTAGGTGCTGTTATCGTGAATGAAGCGCACTGATTGAATGAGATTACAGTTTATTACTTGAATGTGTTAACACTGTTAGCATGAATATAATAGTTGATGAGATCACAGCACACAGAGGATACTTCAGACGTGGTTAGCGCCAAAAACAAACAATGATGTGTTCCGAAACGGGGCATGTCCGGGGAGGCACCGAATACGTAAAATCAGATGACAAAGTTGGAGGCAATTGCATTCGGGTAGAGCGAGGTAAGACGCACTCCTGGGGTAAGACGTCACCCCGTACATTATTCCCCCTCCTGTTTTAAATATTAAGATGAGAGTCTTGTGAAGGGTGATCAATTTGCTCGCACAAAAAATACCAAGTACTTTTTTTTTCAAAATGAAAAATGGAACTGTAAAAGGTTGGACTATGGGGAAAACACCATCATCCGAATGGGGTACAATGCCCCACATGATTTTGAATCCCTCACCTTGCCAGTGTTATTTCTGGGAAAGCATGCACACGATCATATCAACCTTTTAGCTAATCAACAGTAAAGGTGGTATCTTACTGTGCAGGAAATGTTTTTTCTTGGCAACAACAGTTTGAACACGTTCAATATTTCCTGGCAACAAGGAAAACTGTTTGCGACAAGTAAAACTGTTTGCCTGGCACTTCCCCTTTAACAAACCCTGATGAAAAAACAGCATTCGCTATGTTCGCAAACACTCGCAATCATTCGCCACTCAGTGAGATAACACTTTAAGTAATGCATTATTACCAGTTTAAAAGCTACTCAGTTGACTTTATCAATCAATCAATCAATCACATTTTATTTATATAGCACTTTTCATACATAAAAATGCAACTCAAAGTGCTTTAAAACATTCAAAGCAAAACATAGATAATTAGAAAAAAAAAAAAAAAAAAAAAAATCCGTACTACCACAAAGCATCATGTCACAATGACAGTTGCGTGTGTGCACGTGTGTACATGTTAATGTACATGTGTACACACAAATTTAGTGTGTGTTTTATGGTGTCAACTGTTTAACCGATTTAACATAATATTTACACATCTTTTAAACAAATCTTTTTCTCACAAGACTATTCATTTCAAATTGGCAATATTTAAACCGTTGTTAAAAACGATCAATTATTCAAATATTCTTCTGGCGTCTTCTACTTCCGGAAATACGGCATAGCAAACCTGCTGTGTGTAGTGGTTTGCTGGTATGCTTTTATTTTGAAGACCGTGAACGAAGGGAAGTGTGGAAAATAAATAAGTAACTTGTTGAATGCGACTTCTGGCCGTCTGTTGGACCCAAATAATTATACAATACGACAAAACCAACCCTGGGGCTCGCAATGGAAGTAAGCACACACAGTTGGGTAAGTAGTAAAGTACTAGTGGCGCATTTTCAAGAGTGTCCACAGCGGGTTCGAATAGTAAATTAGCCCGCTAATGATCCTGAAAAAGCCTTTGCCGTTAGCATCTCTTCCGCGGCGGTGTCAATCACGGACACTTTTTTTGGGGGGCCGGAGGGCGGAACGGGGCGGGGGGTGGTCATTTTTATGAATAAGGGCGGGGGGTCGCGGCCGGAAGGGTACCCAGGTCAAGGGTGGAGGGTCGCGGCTGGACCGACAAAAAAGGGTCACGTGCCCAGTTCTGCCGCTTATATTGTATTTTATTTTACTGTACTGTCTGAGAGTTGACATGCAAAGGCAACGAGATATGATGTATTGAAGACAGAAACAAATACTGTACTTGTGCTGAATCAAACATGTACCAAAGAGAGTAAGACCTGCGAGAGTAGCTTGGAAATTCATTTTAGTGCACTGTCAACTCTGATTGTATGAACATTTCTTGACCTTTGGTCTTTGGCTTGTTGATAGTAATTAGGAAGTTGTTTTACTGGAATCTGGAGGAGAGGGTAGACTGCATAGCAAAATCGCTTAAGTCAGCTTTCTTGCTCTTGTGTCAGCACCGGGCAGATGAGACACATGATAATATGTGTCACGGAAAGACACACATCAACACTTGTATCTTTTTTCACATTTGCATGCAGGCGTTTGATTTTCTGAACAACTCCAAACAACTACCGGGTTGCGGTCATTTTTAGCCAATGCCTTCATGACACCTGTGTTTACACTCTGACCAGGGCTCGGTGGTGTCAGATGCGAGCTCAGGTTTAGGAAAATACAGTCAGAGCATGAAAATATGTCAGAGCATTGCACGAAGGCAAACGGGCTTTGTTCCACTTACACAATACATTACATCACGTAGCGCCGTTAATAAGCGCTACTACAGCGTACTGCACCCCTGAAATCGGACTGCCAGTATGACATAAGACATCATTTATGAACTGCAATGAAAGGAATGTGAAATTAACTAGGCTAACAGGAAAACATATTCGCTGGACTACCGAACATCTCGTTACTTGCCAAACTAGCTAACATTCTGCTAAGCTTGTTCGACACTGATGAAGCGTGTAGCCTGGAATGTATTGGCCAAGGCGCATAACACATTAGCTGGATGGGATACAATAATAACAGCAGCCAAAAAGGGTCGTGGCAGGTTTCACTGGGTTTAACTTAGATGTTAGTATCACTACCGTACTCACCACTGCTAAACAACTGCACCGCCACTATGTCTGAGCATGCGCCTTCAGCAACGTGAAAGTATGAGAAAGAGAGGTGGTATATCTGCGAAGAAAGCTGCAGTCAGAGGCCAAGCTGTAGATTCTCTCTCCTCAGTTGGAGTATCTGTGGCGTTTCTCTCTTCCTCTCTGCTGTATGCTGAAAGAGGAAGGCATACTAAGAGGGCGGGATCTCTTTCTGTCTTTCAACAGGAGGCGGGGTCACTTGCCATCCAAACAGAGTGTCACAGTGCAAGACATACTAATAAACAGGTGTCAAACTCAAGGCCTGGGGGTAAGGTCTCGCCCGA
The DNA here is from genome assembly GCF_054856515.1 of Filicampus tigris. NCBI lineage: Eukaryota > Metazoa > Chordata > Actinopteri > Syngnathiformes > Syngnathidae > Filicampus > Filicampus tigris. The sequence goes on from NC_141222.1 coordinate 9,572,716, forward strand.
GAAAGCAAATCAAGCATGTCAACTTCCATAATGCTGGCTGAAATTTCAAATTGTCTCATGAATTAAATCATAACAGATATTGTGAACATTTTCTTGTTACAGTAACTTGAACAAACTATTATTCTTGATTTCTGATTTCAAAACTAGTTGTCCATCAATTTGTTTTGTACTGTACTGTATCTGTAATACAATTAGGAAGTCTATCACTTCAATATGGCCCGCAACAAAAATGAGTTTGATACCCCTGTACTAATAGGAACAACAACAACACTAATGTGACAGGTAGTATGGTGTTCTCGTGGTTAGTACATCAGCCTCATAGTTTGTTTTCTCTCCAGTCTTTACCTCATCCCCAGAGAACCCGCACAAGATTTCTCCAGGTTCTATGACTTCCTCCCGCGAAAAGGTCCATTGTAGACTCTAAATCACCCGTGTCAAACTTAAGGCCCGGGGGCCAGAGCCGGTCCTCTTGTGCGCCCAGAAAAGCTAATTGCCATTACACACTCCTTGGTTCCAAACATCCATCCATCCATTTTCTATACCACTCATCTTCATTAGAGTCGTGGGTGAGCTGGAGCAATGGACACATTTGACTTGAATGAACATGAAGACCATGAACGGGAACAGGAAAGCTGAAGCCCTGATTCAAACCCCAACCTCAGAACTGCGAGTGCCACCTGGTTCAAAAGTGTTCGTAAAATTTCTAACAATAAAACGTGGATGCAGTTAAGTGTGCTTTCGGAAATCTGACGCCTGCGCACTACTATGACGGTGTATGTGTGTGTGTGTGTGGGGGGGGGGGGGGGGGCAGGTAGGGGTGTGTGTGTGTGTGTGTGTGTGTTCGGAGAGGAAAAGTGCGCTCCGCTCCTATTAATTTCCGAATGCAACATGTGTTCTAAACCAATCAGCAGCTTGTGCTTGAAATGCTTTCATCTGTGCTTACTGCCACAATGGCACACAGTGTCCCGTGCCTAGTGCATGAACTGGCACTCCATTTTTGGTGCAGTTGGAATTTCCGAATGGCAAATTTGAGTAATGCACTGAGTTTCCAAAAGGTCTTACTACGTCAGAGCATATTTACAGGTAGTCCTATATAATAGGAGTGAGCGATAATGCTAGTGTTCTCACACAGAGTATGCTCAATGCAGCTAAGCTTCTGGCTAAAGGGGTGCTTGACCGAAATGTAGGAGGGCTGAGAAAATAATTTATGAATATAATTTATGCTGGATGGGCTATACAGATTTCTGACGGTGCTATAGCCCCTCCTAGCCCCAATGTAGTGCCGTCCCTGGACTGGCGAGCAGCTGCCTTGATTGGCAACCTTATTTTGGCAGAATGTCAAACTTTTTAACTCATTTGAAATGGCATCACACGAATGTGAGTATTACTGCATCACAATAAAAAAGGAGTTGTGTGTGCAAACACAATTTAAGCAACATTTTAAGAGCTTCTCCCAGGCACTTCAAATAGGAGCCAAAGCAATAAAATAAAGCCAAATACAATTATTGGTATTCAGACTGATCAAACGTTTATTGTTGCATCCTTCATTTCCTATAAGATGATAAGAACAATTATCAACATTAAACATTCTGACATTGCTTATTCATCTCAGGTTTAGCCTTCATGTGTATAATATTATGTGGTATTGTAAATACAAGTAATGACTGAACATTTTGTGACACATACATTTAAATTGCCATTTAAGGCATTTTTTTTAATAGAATTAAAAAGTCGTCACATGATTCAGTCATTTGTACAATGTTCACTTGACCTTTGGGTGAGGGTTGTGTCAAACTTACATTACATGAAAAAAACAGTGCCTGTTTTTCCCAATTAACATGAATATGTGGGCTGCTAGCGCAATAGTGGGCAAATTTGTTTTGGTCGAGGGCCATGCCGTTTTTAGACGAGTGGAGGTGCATAGAATATTGATATAAAAAAAATAGGACAGAGGCCATTTGAAGATGGGGTAAAATGAATAAATAAATAAATAAATAAATAAGACTAGTTTGCGTGTAAAATGGTTCATTTTATTCAAATATATTTGACTATTAAATAAAACTGTCATTTAATAGGCTAAATGACTAAACCAAAGAAATAATGAATTCATTCATTTTAATTAACCAAATTTGTTGGGGGTTGGAGTAAAATTAAGGCAACACATGGAGTAATGCAGGACTTGTGGTGGGCTGGATTAAAGAGTGAAGCAGGCCATACTTTTCCAACCAACAAATAATGTATACATTCATTTCAATTAACCAAATTTAGGGACGGGGCTTGGGGACAAAATGTAAGATAACACATATTACAGGACTCACGGTGGGCTGGATTAAAGAGTGAAGCAGGCCATACTTTGCCCACCCCTTTTTTAGAGCATCTAATAAGTACAGCTCTGTAAGTGCATGATTTGTTTGCCCCCCATGCACGAACCGCCGGGGACTTGTTCTTTCCAACAGAGGGCAGCAAAGTCATATTTTTGAATGCTGAAGCGCAGTACGGAATGACTGAACGGGTTTTAATAAAGTCAAAAACCATGACTTTGAATTGTATGCAAAATGTAGAGTATTTTCATTTGAATAAAAGAAAATAATAACAGATCACTTTTGGTGGTGCATTAGACAATATTTGTGGGCCAGAAATACAATTTTTCGCCATATATATTCTGTTATTATTTCTGGCGGTATTTTATTATTAATCATACATATTCTTTTGGATAGTTAGTGAATCACGTTTTTTTTCTCTAAACGACGATTAACCTGAGACATTAAATAAGATGTCATTGATAGATATGACTAAGGCGTGGCTATAAAAACCAAACGAGACCTCTGTAATTATTGTTTAAGGAATTTCACTTTGTGTTACCGACCCATTTGGAGAGACTCGGCGGTACTAACAATGCATATTCATTAACGATCGCGCTGCCCCCGCCTATAAAAGGGAGACGCGCCCATACTCTTCTCACTCCATTCAAGCCACGATGAGCTACGGATCTGAAGTCTACTCCTCTTCATCCTACCGAAGGATCTTCGGGGAATCTCCCCGCTATGCGTCCTCTCCATCTCGGACAGCCATGAGCGTGTCCTCGCGGGGAGGTTACCGAGCCTCCTCCGCATCCCGAAGCAACCTTTCATCCGCGGGCGGCTACACCCGAAAGTCCGGTCGCTCCTTCTCATCCATGCCACTGGAGACCTTCGACCTGGCACAGAGCAGCGTCCTCAACAATGAGTTCAAAATTGTACGCACTAATGAAAAGGAGCAAATGCAGGGTCTCAATGACCGCTTTGCCATGTTTATTGAGAAAGTACGCAACTTGGAGCAGCATAACAAAGTGCTGGAGACGGAGCTGGTGGCCCTGCGTCAGAGGCAGGCGGAACCATCCCGCCTCGCTGAGCTGTACCAGCAGGAGATCCGCGAACTGCGTTCCCAGCTGGATGAGCTCAATGGGGAGAAGTCCCAGCTCCTCATCGAGAGAGATAGCATTGACGATGACCTCCAGAAGCTCAGGGGGAAATATGAAGAAGAGTTCCGTGCCCGGGAGGACGCGGAGGCCACTCTAAAGGCTTTCAAGAAAGATGTGGAGGACGCCACCATGGTGCGCCTGGACCTGGAGAAGAAGGTGGAATCTCTCCTGGATGAAATCAACTTCCTGAGGAAGGTGCATGATGAGGAGGTGGCCGAACTCACGGAAATGATCCAGGCTGCTCAGGTGTCCGTGGAGATGGAGGTGGCCAAGCCGGACCTGACCTCCGCCCTCAAGGAGATCCGAAGTCAGTATGAGTCGATGGCCTCCAAGAACCTGCAGTCTGCTGAGGAGTGGTACAAGACCAAGTTCGCCGACCTCTCTGAGCAGGCCACCCGCAGCAACGATGCCATACGTGCTAGCAGGGAGGAAATGAGCGAGTTTAGGAGGCAGCTGCAGTCCAAGACCATCGAGATTGAGAGCCTGAGAGGCACTAATGAGTCCCTGGAAAAGCAGCTCAGGGAGATGGAGGACAGACACGGCGTCGAGATTGGAAACTACCAGGTAGCAAAATCTTCTTGCTTACAATGTATTTTGTTATTTAATTGACATCATTTCCAAATATTTGGGTTCGTGCGTGAAAACAGTGGTGTTGCGAGCTCTCTCCATGGTTCTGAATTTCTCCTGGGATGTCTCAGCTCAGCATCTGCAAGTGACAACGCCCACGTCTTTATGTTCTCTGTCATCAGCTTGCAAAACATGCAGATTCTCGTTTTCCAGTTTATTCATATGCTTTCAGATTTCACTGTAAATAGACAAAGGCAAGGTATATGACCAGATGATACACCTTAAAAAAAAGATTTACACAAAAAAAATTGCAAGGTAACATTGTATGCTGGCAAAGAGATCATTCTTATTACAGCATTGCATGTCCTGAAAACTACAGATGTCTGTTGCCTCTGATAGGATTTCAATGTTTAACAGGCAGCCTGTTAATCCATCTTTTTCACAGGACGGCATAGCAGAGTTGGAGAATGAGCTGAGGTCCACTAAGAGTGAGATGGCTCGTCACTTGAGGGAGTACCAAGATCTGCTGAATGTCAAGATGGCTCTTGATATTGAGATAGCGGCATATAGGTAGGACACTTCATATATGTTCATTTAAGATGATTTTTTTATGCCGCTTTTTGCTGCCATTTTCAATTTTTGTTTTAAACAATTCTCATTATCATGATCTGCAGGAAGCTGCTGGAAGGTGAGGAGACCCGCATAGGGACGGGGATCACCTACCCCAGCCCTTCCATAACTTCAGGCGGTGGGCAGAGCTACAACTACCAGTCCCGCATCTACACTAGCTCTGGCAAGAGCTCCAAGAGGGAAGGCAAGGATGAGAGCCAGCCACAGAGCAAGGCTGGGAGCAAGGCCACACACGAGGTTCATGAGGAGACAGTGGTCACCACTAAAAAGGTGGAGAAACAGCAAGATGCCAGTGATGCCGCCACCAATCAGAAAAACTAGGGGCCTAGTGTAAGCCTGCTCGACCACTAAACACACATTCCCGCAAAGGAAAGCGTCATACCATAACCCCGCTATATCAGTTACTCCGTTCAAGACCACTTACCGGTAGTTCTCTTTTGTTTGTTTGTCACTCAGCGAGAAGAACAAGCTCTTAGGCAGCACATGCTAGAACTGTGGTCTTTTCAAGTACAGTACTCAACTGCTTTTTCACACTTGTGTAACATACAGATGCACACAGTAGATCATAACTGGTCAAACACCACTAGCACAATTGCGACACAAACGTGTGCAACCACTGTGCATACTTAAAGGACAAATGCTTGGAAAAAAAACATCACTAATGTACTCAGTTCAACTTATATAGAAGATAGTTTAAAAAGAGTTTAGTAAGAAAGCACACATGTCAACATGAAACCATCAAGAGTTAACAATGTGTGGTTGGCCCAAAAGACTAGCTTGTAATGTTGCTTAATGAACTCAAAATCAATGAAAAAAAATCACCTTGCACAAATTTCCAAATAAATGTTGGTGCATTAATTGTGCATGCATGAGAGCAGCACAAACGAGGGTGGACATCCTCGACGGTACACTGCCCTTTCTTACTTCTTCAATAATAATAATAATAATTGTTGGAATATTTAATGAGCAAAAGAGAAATGTGTGTAAAGAGAGCTTAATATGCATGGCGTACTATAAGTAGATGTCATCCTCCTGCTCCATTGCTCATTCAACACAATGACTGGATTTAAGGGCTGGCCCATGCCTCCCTTTTTTGCCATTGACCATGCACAACATCATCATGCAAAAGCGCTCATTGATGACTGCACTGCAGATGGTGCTTGTTAGCGTTGTAGGATATGACTAGAAAAGCTATCAATCTAAAAAAAATACAAATGCAATGAAGTACCGAATGAAAAAGAAAAGTTGATTTGATAACCTAACCATGAATCATGCATAGGTAATTGTTGGGTAAATTATGCTAAAGCACAAAGAAGCTGATTTTGACAGATGCGCCTGAATGATAAGAGCATCCATGTGTAGCTCCGTTTCTGACTTCCTCACATTGACGATTAAAGCCCATTTTGAGCCTTCAATCCATATCACTTAGCCTGAGACGGCAGTTAAAATACAGTCACTATACAGCCGAAAAGCACCAGATTGTTTAAAATGTGACCTCTCTTTCATACTTTGGCCATGACTGGATCAAATGTCTGTTGTAGTGTGACCTCACCAGTAGAAACCTATTTGAGTGAGCCACTTGTAGCTCACTTTTTTGCTTGCTTCCTACCAGTTTAAACACAGCAATGTTATTCTTGTGCTACTCGCCACGGCAGGCCCCGCCCTGACAAGCTGCACTCACACACTGGAAAAAAACAACTTGTGATTGTATGACAGAATGTTCTGGATTGGCTTGTTATATTTGTGGCTTGGGAACGATCAATATGTCAGTACTGTAGTGAGTGTGCATTTGTATCGCTATGCAGTGGCCTATCCTAAAAGGACTTTGGAAGAAAAATGTCACGAGCACATGTAGATGTATGTATGCTGCATTCCAGAGTAACAACAGCTTTTATAACCACACTGCAAACCAAATAAAACATCGAGGGTGTCTAAATATCCCACCACTGCAACACTGCCAAAAGTACCACACATGCAGCACCAGAGCATGGCATAACATTACCACCGATGTGTCAAAATGTCCAACGCAAGGGTCAATATTTTGCCATAGAATAAATGATGTAGGATATTAAAATGCCTTAAAACACCAGCAGCTTCGTATCTTGCCATGTGCATGGTGCTGATGATTCTGTCCAGTGTGGTGTTTGATCATTATTTGCATTCATTTAGAGCAACCATAACAATTAAAGCTTAGGAATGAATGTTGTTGATGTGTTATTCTTGCTAGTATTTCAACTTGCTATGTATTGCCGTGAGACACTATGTCAATAAAGATTTGACATTGCTGAGGGTGCACAGTTATTTGTTATTTGTGCGTGGGTTATTTTGTGCAATACTGATTTGGCATTTGGAGGGCTCAGACACAATGGTATGTATGTCTAAACAAATAATGTACATTTAGTGCACAAAACTCTGGGTGTTTGTAGTAGTTGAGTCATTTTGTTCTCATTTTCTTAGTTGATGCTTATTAGATGCCCCAATTTGTATTCAAAAGGTCTATTGCAACAATAGTATCTTGATCAACTCATCCAATCTTGTTTATTCATACGTATCAGCTATGATTTCTTCTTTTTTTTTTTTGCTTTGATGTATTCAAAAAAGTCCCTTTAAACCAATCGATATCATAGAAGCGTCACCTTTTGAATATATTCTTTTCCCGACGTGGTGCAAAGTGCAAGATGCATATCACAGAGATGATAGATGACGTGCTGCAGTACCGTGTGAGGTCGTTTATGACACAAGCCCCTCTAACACCGCTCAACAAAAGGACGCGCAATGCCCTAACCTTGAGCATCACATACATGTTTGCGATTAGTCCTTCCTTTATTGTCGCCCATCGATTGGGTGGGACAGCTTCGATGCTTGTAGTGCATGCGTGAAGCAGGGTGCAGCTCTTCAAAGATTTATACCTCTGCAATGCTCCAAGCAGACGGTGTGGTAAGGGCCGCTGAAACGCCACCATAAAAGCTCTGCTGTGAAACCGCTCTCTCCGATTTGCTTTAAAATAAAAACGAAATTTTCCAAATCTCAGCCACCCCCTTCCTCGTAACCACAGCAAACACATGAGAGTATTAAAACGCATGAATAATTACTGCTACTTGTCTGAAATGTGATCTCATATAGGATATTCGAAGTGGGATTAATTTGAGATTCGCAGATGCTGAAGGAGAGCGGTGGTGGTCTGTAATCCCACTGCAATCAGTGTACATTGCAGTTAAACCATTCCTCAAGCGGGTTGTTATACTTATTGCAGGCTTCTGTTCTTACGACAACGCATATACTGTGGGCTCTACACCGTGTTCCAAATTATTATTCAAATTATGTTTCTCTGTGATTTTCATAAATAGTCCATGTAAACGGCACTCATCATAATTTTCAAGTCATCAATTGTTAGAGAACAATTTTAATGGTTTTCAACAAACCTCCCAATGAAAACAGTATTTTTTTTTCAAAAATAAAAACATAGTTGTTAAATTCCAAATTATTATGTGTATTTTAAGACCTAGGTTCTAAAGAACAGAAAATAGTCATTTGTTGAATTTGCAGCACGTCGCATTTCCCAAAAATCCCCCAAAATCTTATCAGGTCAAGGTACATTTGAACATAGGACTTCTTACATCCATTGGCTCTTGCATCCATTGAATTTATGAGTTTTTGCAGATTCCCTGCTTGAATTTCTTTTGCAGGATATCACAATAGCATCCCGAAGCTGCTGTTTGGGTGTGAACTGCCTCCCACCCTCATAAATCTTCGCTTGTGGATGCTCCAAAGGTTCTGAACAGGTTGAGGTTGGATGGCCAACTTTTTCCGCCCATGGAGGTCTGCTTGCAGTTCTTTGTAATAATACGTTGAGCACTTCGATTTCCAGCATGGACTCCAGCAAATCTGTTTCTCCTTCCGCCATGTCAAGGACTGTGCACCTCTCATGCCACTTTGATTGACGGCGAAACACTGGTGTGTGACCAGTCTCTTAATAGCATTGAATTCAAACTTTTTTCATTCATGCTTTTCACCTTGCTATTAGCTACTTCTCAGCCCAGGTAGCTTTAAAATAAAAACAAAAAGCTGCCTTATGTTACCCACTTGTTTCCTTTGCTGAGTGGAGACCTTTTAATAAGAATGTGCTATTGTTGGCAACTCTGTTACCAAGGCTCCGTGGACTCCTCTAATTCTGAATGCACAGGATGACTGTAATTACTCTTTATCTGGTTATAATTTTGGAATCCCTTTTAATGCAGACTGCTTAGCACATCCACATCACAGCTCAGAGGTTGTGGGTTCAAATGAATGTGAGTGTGAATATGAGCGTGAATGGTTGGTTGTCTACTTGTGCCCTGCGATGGCTGGCAACCAGTCCAGGGTGTACCCTGCCTCTCGCCCAAAGACTTCTGGAATAGGCTTCAACACACCCGCTACCATCGGGAGGATGAGTGGTAATTCTGTGGTGATTCTGTAAATGCACTGCAATACTGCTGCAGCTGATTAATGTGCTTTGACCATGAAAATACCTTGAGTAACCTTTTTGTTCATGGTGAAAGTATCTTTAATTATTTTATACGTTCTCCATTCAAAATGAGAAGACAAATGATGATATTGCTAAGGTAAAGAAATAAATGAACTGTAGAGATGATGATGCCGCAACATATTTGATGCATAATTGCTTTTTAGTCAATTACAATCATCAAATATTTTAGAACCAAAAGTGTTTGGGCTCATAAAAGTAACTAAAGTTCAACTATGCAGAACGAGAAAGGAATCGGTTTGAATCGGTTGAGCAGCAGTGTGATCATACCATCAATGGAAAACAGTCAGCCTCATTACCTGTCACCACTAAAATTGGCAAACATAAAGTTTGGGTGGTAAACGTACGTCACATTCCCGCAAATCTGCACTCTCACCTAAAAACCTAAAAGACCTAACAATGCCATGCTGTAATGCATTTCAAACTTATTATCCAACATTGAAATGCTTTTTTCCAATACAAAGGCAGACAATGTATTATTCATATGAGCCATTCTGTTACATGCCTGAATGACAGACCTCTATTTTAATTTTGGTCTTTGTGCCAGTAAAGAAAGTGTTAAGTTGCTGCTGTTGCCTTGGAATCTGTTGCTAGCATCCCTCTGCTGTAGCAGCCTTAGGGAGTGATGGCTTTGAGAGATGGGGAGGTCTCAAGTGAGGCTTAATGCACAAACAAAAGGGAACAAGAGGTTTACGACCACATTAAACATTTGACATTCAGTGTTTACCTGAATAGATCCAATGTTTACCTTGATAGATGAACACAAAAAAATGTTACAAAATATCACTTCCTCCTCAAACAATTTGCTTTTCTGGGAGAAAAGTGCTGCATCATTTCGAGGCAGGCCGTGTGATGCGCCTTGTTAACCAAGCCATCACAGTCCCTCCCCCCCTTCGGGCTAATAATAGCAAATCCATCAGAGCCGCACAAACAGGCTGATGGAAAGCTGGTGAAAGATTATTTTCCTTGATGAAATGAATTTCTGATCCTGCTTCCTGACCTTTGGAAGAGATTCCTTATACCAAGGATAGCAAACTCCGGTTCCTCAAGAGCCATATCATGCCTGTTTTAGATCTCTCTCTATTACTACACACCTGATTCAAATGATCAGCTCATCAGCATGCTGGGCAGAAGTCCGAAACGATTCTGATCATTTGAGTCAGGTGTCTTGTAGTAGGGAGAGCTGCAAAACAGGCAGGATATGACTCTCGAGGAACCGGAGTTCCCTACGCCTGCCATAGACAATACAATGGTGTTGCATTGTATTACACACGTAGACAAAATTGTTGGTACCATCTTTCAATCAAAAAAAACCCAACAGTGTTCACAGAAACAACTTGAATCTGACTAATCATAAAAATGTGACAAAAATTAAACAATGATAATCACTCATTGCTTTTTCAATTGTAGTTAAACCGGTATCATTTAAAAAAAAAAGATGAAAGGGTACAAGATGTTGGATGTTTGTGATTATAAAAATACATTGCGGACATAAATGTGCCAGTCATGTTCAGTGCATCCATCCAGTCATTTTCTATATTGCTCTCCTATTCAGGGCCATAGGGAAATGCCAGTCTATGCCAGATGATTTATAGGGTGAGATGTGATGTCCGGACAGACCATCAATCAGTCACAGGGCTGACACAGATAGACATAGGCTATTTATTTTGAGTTTTCAATTCACATACTGTAGCATAGAGTACAGTACATGTTTCTGGGCTGTGGGATTATTAAGATGGTGAAAACTCATGTATCACTCAGCCTACTTGGTGGTGGTGATGCAGCTACTGCTGCTCCCTTATCCATAATAGAGCAGCTGAGCTATTCCAGGATTTTCCGTATGAACTGTAGACTATGACACAGCATTTTAGAGCTGAACAGAACTCAAAGAGTAAATGAAACCCCAACCTTCAAGGAGAGCACGATTACAGCCTTGTTTGAAAAATATAATATTATAATACTCCTTTTGCAGATTCATCTCATGCATTAAATAAGACATGTTATTTTTAGCTTTATGTGAAACAATACTACATCACCATGATCGCTAATTTCCTGTGTGTCTGGACAGATGTGAAACTGGGTGAGGTTAGAGAGCATCATCTTCTCTCATTAATCTTCCTGCTGCAGTTGTAATGCTTCATTGGTTAAACAATGTATAATGTTAGAATTTCCCTACGCTGTTTCACAGTCACTCCTTGAGTGTGGGTACATCAATGTAAGGTTCACTCCAAAGCAAAAAAAACTAATAAAAAATTCCTATTTCCCACTGGTCAGTAAGAGACCTTGCTCACATGGTTCTTCAGCTGATTGAAGCAGATGTGCAAGGGAGATGAACCCTTGTGACTAAGGTTGATTATATCCCTGTTTTAACATGATGATTGATTTTCAAGATCTGGGAGGGTCAGCAGTCGATTGCGCAAAATATAGCAGGTCACCTTGGATAAATGGACGACTGCAATGAAAATGTTTCACGCTAACAAACAAGCAAAAAAGACAGCTAAATTATACTAACAGCTCAAATTAATACAGTTCATATATTTACGATATGCTGATTTTCTTTAAAGTGTTAGCCGGACAGGAGGGAGACAAAGGGTAGAAGGGGGAGGGCCAAGGGAATAATGCACATAACAATAGCTATGCCAAAAGCAGCAGTTGTAATATTATGCAATGGAAAGCAATGTCTACAATCAGCAGGACTATTGCTAATATTACACATTGTGCCGCTGTTTTCTGTAGCTGTGGAATAAAAGATGTTAGCTGGGTGTGCTTCTTGGTTTTGGGGAACTGACAAAGAATTTATTTTCTGATGAATCGAGTTCTATTACATACATTGATCTTGCAATCAAACACATCTTTAATGTTCTGTTACATTTAAAAAGGTGATTAATTTATCAACATGTTTATTATTGTTTTTAGAATGGTGTGTGGTGCACAGCTGTCGTGCATTATATTGACTGGTGTCAAGTCACAGTATCTTTGACGGGCTCAAAAGGCACACTGCATTTTGGTTCGCTTTCCGATAGGATTACTCATGTTTCTCACATTTTCACAGGCTTTCTATGAATGGAACGTGGTGCCCGGGTGGCTTTGGAGCACATTATGGCCTTGCATAGTCAAATCAAGCACCACTGCTTTTGTCCATCTCCAGACTTGGCTGGCCTCAGCGCAGTGGAGCACATGTATTATGCCGCTGAGTAAATAATCAATATCAGTTTTAGGTTTTTCACTAATCCATCTCGTTATTCACATTCACATTTGCATTCAAGGAACGGATAGCCCTCACTTTCTCTCTCACTCACTCAACAATAAGCGTTATAAACAAAAAGGTATGACAAAATCTTGTTTTAGCTTTTGAAGAGTTATAGGTGGCAAATATGAGATGTGAGCATAAAATATGCTTCCCATCTTCCCATTTACAGTAAAGTGGGAATCAACCCAAACATATTTTTTTCAAGAATATGTTCTCAGCAGGCCCACTAGTTGAAACACAGCATTCTCATTAATCTTGCGTTTGTGGAATATGAGTTAAGCAGCAAAATCCACCCGTTTTTAGCCATCTCACAGGCGGACATTTTGTCATTTCTGTCGACTGAAAATGACATCACAACTACTGAGGGCTCAGGTAATGACCAATCACCTTCAGCTTCAGAAAACAGGTCAGCCGTGATTGGCCGTTACTTGAGCCCTGAATAGTTGTGATGTCATTTTTAGTCGACACAAGACGAAATGGCCGCCCCCAGAGATGGCTAAAAACGAGTGGATTAACTCTTATTCCACAAACGCAATATTTATCAGAATGCCTTGTTTCAACTAGTGGGCTTGCATAGAACTTCTGTTGTCCGTCATCCACCTTTTTTTCCGGGGGGTGGGGTGCGGGGGTGGGGTTAATTGTACCCATCTATAGGCCGGTCCGCCTCTAATTTTAAACGTCCGTCTGTCCGCGACTGAGCTTTAAATTTAAATTGTGTTGTTGAATTTTAATTTCGAAAGGCAACAAAATTGATTTCACATGCACCAAACAAATTGACAAAGTTGTACTTTGGGCATCAGTGCCAAAAGGATATGTGCCAGGGTCCAATTTTCAAGTATGTGGCCGACAGTGATAACGCGGTCAGACTAGAACTGTCACAGCGGGTTGACATCACTTCACTCTCTTAGGTGACAGTATCTATTTTATCCTCAGATCTTGAAGTAATGATTAGCGATGGGTTACTGCTGATTTGCTAGAAGTGAGTTATTCAATGTAACCTGCTTGTCATGGCTGAGTGCAGGAGGATTACAAAATATTATTCAAGACCTTCCCGCCAATGTGATATGACACATTCATTCCCTTCAGGAGGAAACAAGGATTAACAGAGCTGTTGTTTTCTGAATTAATATAAAGACAGTTCTGCATATTTTATGTCTCTTTTCATTAGTCATCTGTCATTATTGATTGAAGGTGTGGCAGTACTCTGGGGAACTGAGTGTAAAAAACCTTCAGGACATAATTGCCGCAATTTATTATGGGGTTGATGCCCAGATGTGCCTGTGACCTTGTGACAAAGACCAAAATCCTCCATGACAGGACATGCTTTGTTGCAGTAGAACAATTTTTTTGTAGCATAGGGTAGCATGTTATGGGACAAACCTCATAACCAATTAACCTATTTATGGTTAAATGTCTATGAATGGACAAATGTAAAAAAAACAATAACAAACAAAACAACAACAGAAATCCCCATATTCTTGCAAAAAGTCTTCCTGGTAAAGTGTAGAAGCAATGGTGATGTGTCTGAGGACAATGATTCAGCATATGTATTTCAGTGAGATGGATGTCTTGAAAATCTGAATTTAACCAAACATACTTTCGTTTTTTTTATCATTTGTGAAAACGTGTTTGATTAAAGATTTAATCCATCAGATAAGTATCGCATTTTTAAGTTTTGCCATCTTAGCTCCAACTGCTTTTCTACACTAGTAGCCCCATAGCGTCTCATCTCCAGGATTACAGCATGGGTGTGTTCGCCTCCCCCTTTCCCCCACTGTTCTCTGCCTTCTGGCAGTGTGCCCAATGGCTGATATATTGTGTCACTGACCGCACACATAAACAGCTATTGACCGACTACAAAACACTAAGATTTCCATTACTTTGACAAGTCCTTAATTAAGGATGATTTTTGGCCCTTGGGGTTAAAAGGCAAGGCAAGCTCTCTGGCAGGTCATCTGCTAAAATATTTACTTAGCACTGTTATGGGACTGGACACAAGTGTGAAAATGCTTATGACATTGTTGTGGATGCAAGCTAAAACCACATAGTAAGATCAATGGACCCAGATCAGCTATTAATTAAGAAGCAGTTTAAAAGCTTGTATTGTCTGCCTAGCACACGGGGAACGGTTTTAGATTACTCATCTGTGTCCACCGACCAGCCGCAGCATTTTGACAACTTGCTCTGTCTTAAACAAAATATCAAAATATGAGCTCTTTCAAAAAACCTGCCCTGACAAATACATCAATGCAGGCATTTTATTGACATTCTAACTGTCAAGATTAATTTACCAGTGCAGCAGTGTTGCTTTATACTAGTATTTTGGGTAACTCCTTTAGCTGCACAAGAGTTTATAATTTTAGAACAGGTCTCAGTATGCTGCAGCACATTTCTGGAACGTAACACACTGCACTCACAATTTTAAACATTATTAACTTTGAGAAAGCAAAATTTTAGATACAGCTCTTGTGTTAGATCTCATTGGATATGCATGTGGTCATCATGTTGTGACAGGCCATTAGTTGGCCGGTGCATAACATGCATGCATATGACTGGGGTTCCCAAACTTTGAGATTGGACCTAGATCATGTCACAGTTTTGATTGAATTGTCACTTTAGATCATGCTGTTGTTAAAATATTTTTTTGATTGAATATCAAAGTAATGTCTGTTGTGTTATTTATGATTAATTTACATGTATACATCAGTGTCATGGCAATATATTCTATGTTTTTGTAAGTGTGCTCCTAAGCGGAAACAAAATTTGAGAGGAATTTGAGAGACCCTGGCCTATGGATTTAATTATCTCACAGTGTTCTGGTTTACTGGCTGCAACTGACAACAAATCCTTAGGTAATAATTTGGTATAAATCGTATTTATACCAAATAAATCGGATTTATACCAAATTAGTATATTAGATTGAGTTTTACAAGTAGACAGTCAGTGACAATTATATGCAAAGAGAAATGGAAGTGGACAACATGTCTGGTGTGGAGGTACAGGGGAGGCCAGGTGACTGATCGGAAATAGAAACAAGGCTTACAGATGGAGAAAAGATAGCAAGTCAGAAAAGAAGAATGGCAAGTTTCATACAACTGATAGATACATGACCTGAGAGCACAGAGCCTAAAGTCGGGAGATGATGAGAGAGTGAGGTTGCAGACGGATACAGATTGTGATCACAGTTTATTTAACCTTATAAAGAGACTGATGCGCATTCCGGAGTTTGCTTCAATTACATAATTCAGGAGTGGGGAGAGCTGTGAGAATGAGATGTAATTGTGTATTGTGCGGTGGGTTAAAGGATCTAAGATGGCGGCATACACAAACAGTAGATTCTCCCTCTCTCTCTCTCTCTCAATCGACCCTAATTACATGCTTTCAGAGGTTGTTATCGACCCATTCTTTCTCGAGCACATGGAAATATGCTGATTACTCTGATTTGCTAATTGTTGCCACAAACAAACAGATGACTGAAAGATATGAGAGCAATATGGAAAAAAAAGTTCCAGTTTGTCACCACCGTACGTGTAAAAAAAGAGCAAAACTGAATTCAGACATGAAACTACCATTAATGCAGATTAAGATCAATTTTGTTCCCATTTGAGATATTTTGTGGGTAAAGCTCAAGATACAGTCAAGTCTAGCAACACTTAGTAGGATCTGGTATGCTTGTGCTTTCTATGTGTGAAATGTCCTTTTTTTTTAATCTCACCAGGCTGTACATATGCGACCACACGTCTGTCTGCCAGAGGAGTCACTCCCTGAGGATATTCTCATCAGGCCGTCCACCTGCCCCTCCCTCTGCTGACAAGGAACGGCTGTAACAAAGGAAAACACCCTCCACCTGTCTTTCTCTCTAAAACACAACAAGCCTTGCTTCACTGTGTAAGATATATTTTAAAAACAATGCCAGTAGAACCTAGATGTTTTTAATTTACAATAATTAATTTAGCTATGGTCCTTCACTTCCACGATTTACAGGCAATGTAATCAGATAATCCAAAATCCATCCCATCCCCAAAAACCCAAATTCACCCATAACCTTGAACGTTAAGATGCTTTAATAATCCACACCAGCTAAGGAAGACTAAATTCAGGTTTTAGAAATTTACCGATGTGTACCGATCTTTATCAGCCAGTTAATTATCCTGAATGTCCTTCAAGAGATGTCCTCCAGTTTGTTCATGCAGTACAGCTTCCACCCTGGAAGAAGAAACAATTATTTATTATTAATCTAATTTCTCTGGATTATTCATTCATGTATCTGGCCATTTAGAGCACTATGGCTGTTGCACATGTCCTTCTGAAATCAGCACACGTTGACACTAAATACAGGACATGTTGCTACTTTTTCAAGACTATAAATGGAATTGTGTTTGTTTATAAGAAATTTAGGATGCAATTTCTTGGGAATTGTTGATACTGTCGATTTTAAAGGCTATGACCTTTAACAGGAGACATATTGTGTCCTCGCCACCACACGTCATTGCGTGTGTGTGTAGGAGTGTGCGTATGTGTGTTTGTATGTCGTGGTGCGTGTGTGCGTGTGCTAAATACAGGCGTGTGCGTAGTGTACACCTCGAAGACCTATATTATCGAGAGAAAACCATTCTTAACTCACTCAAAGATAATCTCATAATCTCAAGTAGGCACCGATTGTTTATTGTTTTGTACAGTGCTTTGTTACAGCTCTAGCTGTTATGAAATGCGCTATATAAATACAATTGTATTGTATTGTATTGTATTGTATTGTATTGTATTGTATTGTATTGTATTGTATTGTATTGTATTGTACACAGCATACACATGCATGCATAAATATAGGACAACACACACACAACATGTTTACGTAGACTGCGTGGATTAGATATATTTTCCTTGCATCCCCCTCAAATACTAAACACCTTTTGTGATTGTGGTATGTATTATTTCTTTCCATAGAAAAACAACACATGGTTAGCCCTTAATTGGGTGCTCAGTGGCAAGCATTAAGTACCTGCTGCATTATTGTATTTCCTTGAAGTTCTCAAAAATTAAGGCGTCTTGTGAAAATTTCAAGTTCATTGATTTGATATCAATATAGGGCCCACTGGTAAAAAATAGCCCTTTGCAACATTCATAGTAAAGTTCATAAACAGCAAAAAGTTCATGAATAAAGAAACAGAGAAGTTCGTATGATTTAATCCCCCAAGATATCCGGTAGCGCCCTCATTTAAACCATGCAACCCTTTATTTTTTAAGAATCGTAATTGAGAACCGTTAGGGACCAAAATCAAATTGAGGAACTGGAATCGAAACGGGAATCGTGCAAATCCAAACCTACTTATAAGACAGTCTTATAAGACATAAGATTGTTGGGCGTTTGGAGTCGGGAAGGGGCAACATTGGGACAAAAACATCTCCATTTTTTTTATGTGTGTAACCGCCTGAATCATCTTCCCAGCCATGGTACGGGCATGCTGCACTTGCTTGCCTGCCGTACGGCCAACAGAGTCGACAACCTTCGTGCAGGATCTACTTCTCCAGTTAGGTCAGTAATGAATAATGCAGCCCCCCTTACATTTCATCACCCAAATAGACGAGCTCTTGTGCCAGTGCTCTGCCTTCACACCCATTATTCTGCATGGGTGCGCAGTAGGCTCTGAAGTTTGCTTCATGCACACACATACACACAGACCACCACAGTATTTACTTTTACTGCTTGTCAGAGAAACAAACTGACAAAAATAGACAGAAAATAATAAAGTAACTGTTCTTCAGAAAAACTTCATCACATTGGACGTCTACTTGACCTTTTGCTCCAACCTCTATTTTCAGCATTCCATCTGCAGACGTTTTGTGAGGGTACCTCACCTTCCACATGGCATTGCCTCCCTTCAGATGCCCCGCCCCTCCTCTCTCCTGACCCCCACCCACTATGCAGCCTCTCCCCACCACTTCTTTCCCTCCTCTCTTCTACTTGAGCAATTTCTACCTCTTCTGAGAGTCACACCTCATGAATTATTTACACCTGCATCACCACAGGGGACTTGTGCTGCGCCGCCTGACCGTTTACAGCTCAAAGATCTGCAGCCAGAGAGTATTTTCCGAAAGGCACAAACTCATGCACCGCCTAAATTGGGTTGTAAGCATGACAGTTGAGTTTCTCTGATCAGAATGCCGAGCTGTACTGCTGTGAAAACATTGACACCAAACAGATGAGCTGTTGGGAATCCTCTTTTGATTGTCATTGTGTAGCTTATGTGGAAGACATCCAGGTTGGAGATAAACAAGGAAAGCAGTGGGAAAACCTCTAGACAATTTAATGGTAATGTCAATAAATTGTAATTAGTACACAAATGAAAGATGGATGAAAATGTAAAAATGATTGTGTGTAAACGGTGAATTGGTTTTAAGTGACCATCATGCGGCAGATGCATGTGGCACCACATCTTATGACTGCAAGATGGAACAGAAATAAAGATACTGTCGACCTGCCACGCCCCATGCCGAGCCCCCACAAGTATGTCTGCATCCTCACACATTGTTCTGCACAGCTGGTAGTAACAATGATATTCCACAACACAGTCATGTAATATATGAGGTATGTCTTAACTTTGATTTACTGCGTATTTTTGTGATCTACCCTAACAGCTATTTCATAGTGGATTTTCTCAATGTGAACCACTGAGGCATCATAGAGTAGCACCACGGGTGGTAACTACATCTGTAAAATGCCAATTTAGAATTCTACAGAATGAAAAAATTCGATTGGGATGAATTACAAGAAGGAAGACGTGGAAGGTTTCTCTGTTTTGTGTACAAAGCCGCCTGTGCTGGATGAAGCCACACCCTGCTGTCTCCTGATAGAGAAAGAAAAAGAGGCAGTTGCAATGAAGTCACCAGTTAGGTGTGAAGGGAGGGGACGAGTGAACATGCGCCTCTCACCTCCTCCCTCACCCATTTCATGATTTTCATGTGATCACATGAGCAGTTTTACATAAAACTGAATAAGACTGCTCAATCCATTTTCAATGTTCATGTACGCATATTTACATGTTGACAATTCAGAACACAGAGTTTTAGTCCTAATTCCATTTTACCCCTAAAAAAAAGCTTTAGATGTATTTTGTGTACTATTAAACAAAAATATGTAATCCTCCCTTTTCTTTTCTGCAGGATATGTGCTTTCAAATGTGGTGATGTGAATTGCATTGGCTTAGATGCTGTTTTATTTATTTTTTCAAAATATCCTTGTTTTTGTTTAATTAAAACAAGTACAAGTAGATGAGCACAACAATAGAGTAAAATGATGTGATCTGGTGCAATGAAAAATCTGATATCAGACTGTTGTTGATTTATTTGCATTTTTTTAGATTGAAACGCAAAATATTCGGTCTTAAGTGCATTACATGCAGTCCTATAACAGAAATGCGGCCATTACTGATCTTTTTTTTTTTTTAATGGACAACACTAAAGAGGGGGTATGTCAGCTCTGACCACGCCCTGAACTGGTGATGTTAACGTGTCTCCCATACAGCAAACAGCCCCCATCTCTCTTGCACACCGAGAAACCCCCTGCAATGTTACACAACACACTGCCGCTGGTACTGAAAACCCCTCTTTTGTCCCACAGCATGCAGTTGTAACCTGTTCTTAACAAGAAATTGTGCAACTAAAAGAAGGCAGGCCTGTAATAACCTTGGATAGGCCTGCATGTATGAAGAATCAGTACAAATAGTCAAATACATTTTAGGCGTGCCATCAAACACATTTGCATTTTAAGTTGAAAATAAAATGATGTACTGTGCTGTAAAAACTTGAGTGATTCAGTTTTATATTTTAAGAGTTACGGTGCACAAGAAAAACAACACTTAATGTTGCTAGTAACTATCGGAAGGGTTGATAGAAAAATTGTGTTTTAGGAATAAACGTGATGACTTGGCTGATACTCACCAGGGAAATATTGATCGATTTACAAGTGGATGACAGCATTTGCTTTGTTTTCCTTTGCTGTAACGTTTGACATCGTATAGTAAAGAAGGTCATTGTGTTGGGGATGGGGTGGCGGGTGAGGCACGGGTGATGTGACCAAACTGCCCCCACCTGGTATGAAATGGTACTTGCCATGAAATATGCACACATACAGTACTTTAAGTGTAACACGCGGGGACAGTGAGACAAAACTTCATTTATTTGAGACCAGGCTAAATATACTGCACCCAATGTTGCCATGTGAAGTAAATGGGCAAGGCAAGGCAGCTTTGCTTAAAGTGCATTTCATACACAATGCATAAATCAATGTGCTTGTAATTTTAAAAATACAACATTTAAAAACATTCACAAAGAAACAAACATAAGACATAAAAGCGGAATAAAGAAATAAAGGGTAGATTACTAACATTTTACACATATATATATGATTTATGACAAAAGAAAAGCAATTTCACTTTCAAACGCTGAAAGTTCGATGGAATTAGTTTGAACCCCTCCGTTTTTTGCAAGATCCCAAATTCAATTACTGGTACCCACTTTCATTGATAATCGGGCACTGGTTTCAGACAAATGTTTGTTGTTACCATACAATATCATACATTCATGTGTAAATGTCATATCACAGTAAATTTTGTAGAGTACATTTTACTCCAAAAAGACATATATATGGTCCCAGTCCAAACAGAGTAAAATTTACACTTAGAAGAGAATAATATTCAGAGTAAATTACGGAGAAACAGAGGCATTCGGCATATTTTAAAATGAATACTTAAAGCAACAAACATAGATCAACCCTTACCTTCCAATACATCAATTTCAAACCTCTGCACTACAATGTAGCTGCTTTGTTCATAATCAATAAAACAAAAACATAAAAACTTTAGGTAAAGTGCATTGTACTCATCAGGGCTAGCTGTTGAGTAGTCAGAGCTAGCTGGTTGTTGCTGCTCTGGAAATGCCAAATACATCATTTTCTGTGTTGAAAACAAGACAGCCAGGTGTGGTGTTGCCTGATCTACCCTCACAATATCCATTTTTTTTTTAAATGTCCACCTTGAAAATTATTTGTTTTTTATAATGTCCGACATTCATCCTCCTTAGTCAGCTGCACTTAATTAGGAATCCCACTGAGTTCTGGGCAGCACACAACTCCTGCAATATGATTGGCTGCACATCTTAAAACTAGTTAGCTATAATCAGACAATCAGAGGACATAAACATGCCGACGCCACTCAGTGCCTGCATGCAGGCTGAGGGTGACAGGCAGGGGCGTTTCGAGTCACCTTGGGGGCCCAAGGCAAGAGAAACCATGGGGACCCTTCTTTTATCTTCATCATGTTTTTGTTTTTTTGTTATCTTTCTGCATGCTCTGACCGTCTGACATGCTTGCTTCATTTTTCCTCGAGTTTTACGTACCGCAGAAAGCCAGCCACGGGCCGTTGGGGCCCCTTTTACGGCGGTTTTCAAGGTGTCGCTGCACTGTCTATGGAGGTTTCAGGTTACAGGTGTCATTGATATGGATTGATATTGGCCGTGTTTTGGCCTTAAGGTGCAGTAAACATGTCATGTTTTTTAAAATTTTTATTTAATAATGTCAGATTATACACGTTTGAACATACCACTTTCCCATTTGCTTTTTTCTTCATCTTCGTGTATTTTTTTTCTTTTTGCATGCCCTGACGGTCTGATACGCTTGCTTCATTTGAAAGCTGGCCATGGGCAGTCGGACCCCCTTTTAGGAGTGTTTTCTATGTGTCACTGCAGTGTCTATGGAGGTTTCTGGTTAAATGTGTCATTGATATGGATCGATATCGGCCTTAACACACTAAGCAGTGAGAGCTAGTGGGGGACTCTGGGTAGGTTTTTTCCCCCAATGCATCGATGTTGCATGTCTAAAAGTTCAGTCATTTTGTCATTGACAAAAGAACCAAAATCAGCGCTGTCCTCCTGGGGGCCCCTTCCAGCTCGGGGCAATTGCCTAGTGTGCCTAGTTGCGGTGTCTCTGGTGACAGGGGACAGCACTTATGTCACTGAAGGCCCAGGGACGGACTGCCCAGGTCTGCATAGACAGATACATATATACATATACATACACATTCTCTGTGCCTTGTCATGTCTTTTTAACACAGTTTATAATGCTGTGTGCTGTGTGTTTGTGTGAGTGCTGATGTGCTTGTGGATATATGTCTTTGTGTCTTTGCCTATGTTAGGGAGCGGATCTTCTTTTTGTGGTGTATTTTGGATGTTTTTATTGCACAGCACTTTGAGCTGCATTTCATGTATGAAAAGTGCTATATAAATAAAATGTGATATATATATATATATATATATATATATATATATATATATATATATATATATATATATATGTGTGTGTGTGTTATAGAACGTGCAAAACATAATATAACAATAACATTAGGTATCGATATATACTATCTATACTATATACTATCTATACTATATACTATACTATACTAATCACCATTATCGTTACATAGAAGTGCGTGGCCCCGCTGCACTGATGAAAAATTGCGACCCTCTCCAGCATTTCAGTTGCCCATCCCTGGTGTATAACACCGCTAAAATACCTTGCTCTTTTCAATCTGAAATCACTCCCCATCCATCTCTCCAACTGGATGCGCTGTTTGACTCCAAGGCCATGCTGCGCACGAGTTCGGGTGGCACTTCGGCGGCAAGGACGAGGCGGCAATATCCTATGAATTTTCAGCAGTTATTTTAAAACATTTATAATGTATTTAAAAACAAAATACTGTACTCCATTCACTTTACAGGGTTGCTAAATTTTTTAATTGTAGTTAATTTTAAAGGCATGTGACCACGGTGCAGCCATCTCGTATTGACGTAATTCAGAGATGGCCAATCAGATGGCGGTATGTAGCACCACGAGGGTTTTACTTTTTTGTACTATTGCGCATGCGCAGTTCATTTCGAAAATGGCGGCCGTGCACGGCGGTATGGCCGACGCTGTTGAAATAAAGGACATTAAAACAGAACCACCCGTTGATGCCGTCGTAAACAACAATGCGAATGACGTGAGGGTACTTTCTGCGTCCCCCGGGCCCGGTGCTTCGGTTGGAAGTAACAAACCCGCGACAGGAGCTCTGGAGGAGAAGCAGACGTTGCTGGCAATTCTGCAATTCCTTAAAAAGAACCAACTGTCCGAGTCTGTCGACATTTTGCGTCGTGAAGCTGGATTACCACAGGATTTGTTCGATGTGAAGGGTGGCGATGCGTCCACAGGTTCTGGAGGTGCACCAGGGACTGTGGAAGGAGGAGGTCTGGATGCCAACTCTCTTCTGAGCCGAGTGACATCCTCCTCTGGATCTCAGGCGCCAGTCAAAGGTACGGTATAGAACTTTGCACATGGAGAATTTCTTTATTTTCATTTTACTAAACGCTAACATGCGTGATGTCATGTAACATTTTATTATACTTACTATTTTTGTAATTGTAGTTGATAACCCTCCGAACCATTTTTGTTTATGTGCATTATTATTTTTTCCTGCACCGAGGATATTTTGTCGCATTTATTTGCCGTGTGCTGTATAGTTCTTATGTTTTTTTCTTTGTTCAACCCATTAGAGGTTTATGAAATTGATAAAAGGGAGGGGTAAACCATTTTGAAAAGGAATGTAATTGCGATCCTACATCCACCGAATATAGCAATTTGATAATTAAGCTTATCTTCCCGTATATTTTTTAACAAACACAGGCAATAAAATAACTGTACTATGATGAACAATATCAGGTATATTGTACTTACTCGTTTTCATTATTTACTCTTATAAAATAGACTCACTAAAGTAAAGGCAAGTGAACCATGAATTACTCTGAAAGAGAGTTTATTTTGACATCTGTTAGAGTTGCTAATAGGGATGTCAGGAAATGTAACAATATCATGATATGAACCTCACGATACGATAATTATCACAATATCGTGGGATGGCAATATATAAAAAGCTCACGATATTGTAAAAAAAAAATAAATAAAAGAGTTCATATTAAAAAAAACATCACAATATTATGTTTTTGTGCATAATAACAACATTCACAAAGAAATAGTCGGCTTGGCCAGTCATGGACTGCGTTTACATGCAGCCAAGAATCCATTTTTAAAAGCCATGTAAATGCGAGCAATAACTTGTTGGAATGTTTTGCAGGTCTCGAGGCCATAAGCCCAATTAGCAATTTACAAAACAACTACTTACTCAATGCGTGTTCGTTTTAGCTTTCAAAAAGGTGTCCAATGTAAATAAAGACTCACACAAGTCGATTGAATTTTCTCGTTTGTTTTCAGGAATCATATAATGATCAGATCTGGGCAGCTTTTCCATCCTCGCGAATGCTCTCAGACGGGCGAGGGAAAAATCTAAACATAATGTGGGCTAGTCTCCTCCCTGGCTGGCACTGTGTATATGGCCAGGGGTGCACATAACTGGTACGCAGGTATGCATGCGCAACAGAAATCACTGATGCATACCGTCATTTGCGTCACAACGCGCTTTTGCGTACCTGTACACACTAGTAGTTAAAAAAAAAAAACACTAGTGGTGCAGTGGAATGAATCATCTTTGATTGGTAAGTATCAAGCATTGGTTCAGGATGGGCACGATCCGCAGAATGGTTGGTGAAAAAAACTGCGTTCACAATAAGACAACGTGACCAGTCCACATTCAGTAGAGGAAGTTGAATACCCAAGATTACTAAATTCAAAAGCTTTCCAATAGAGGTAGGCGATATATATCGTTATTGATATCATCGTCAATCTTGCTTTCACAATGTGTAATTTTACATTATCGAGTATTAATACTGCCTCTGACTCGAGTCAGTCGACTGCCGCAAAGTATGAGGAAATGCTGAAAAATCAGTGCGCATTGACGGCAGAGGAGGAGGAAGTGATAATCATTCGCCGAATCAGCAGGCAGGACCCGGTCATGTGACTCCGCACTGCAGCCAAGCTTCAAGTATGGAGGAGTGTCCAGCGGGGAATACTGTAATAGCAAGGCGCGAGTCCACGTCGTCCGTACAGTCTGTAAATGGTTTGGGGTTGACAAGACTGACATCGGTGGGAATAACATTGTTCGATGTGCCAAAACGGTCACCGTGAAGAGCACTTCTGTTGCACCACGAGCCATATGGATTACGAGGAAAACTTGGCGACCGTGCAAGCACGCTAACCAAAATCTTAAACACACACACACTCAGAAAACAGTCGCTAAAGTTGAACCAACAAATATAAACGCACTCACGCACTCACGCACACACACACTAAGTATGTTAGGGAGCAAGTCAAACGTGATATCCTGGATGATCGGTTAACATTCAGTTTACATGCTTTTAGTCCGCATCATTCATAACTAGCCTGTATTCCCGAGGCATGTTGCACAAACTATGACGGTTTATTAGTGTGACGCCAGCATACACCCAAACATGAATAAAGTCACAAGTCTACATATCACCGCGACAAATGAGTGGGAAAATGGTCATGATTGGCTGATTTATGTGGAAAAGTACGTGATTGGCACATGTCGATCTAGCCGCTCATACTTTGCAGCCTGCAGCCAGCAAGAGACCAACCTGTCTAATGTCCACGCCCCCTCTTGTATTTACAGTGTGTGTGTGTGTGTGTGTGTGTGTGTATATATATACTATATATATATATATATATATATATATATATACACTCACAGAAGTAGTTACAATTGCATGATATAATAACATAAATTACAATAGCTGCATCTTGTATTGTGCCTTTCCAAAGTTAACAATGCTCAGTTTTGATTGACACACAGATTTATTCATTTAACAGTGGTGTACAACTGTCCAATATCATCTTGAGAGCTGGTTCCAACCTTATTTATCTCCATGAGTAGGCAGAAATCCATCTAATTTTCTATATCGCTTGCCCTGTTAGGGGTTGCAGAAAGCTGGAGCCAATCCCAGCTGACTTGAGTCGAAAGTCGGACTACACCCTGGACTGGTTGCCAGTCAGTCACAGGACAAATATAGAGATTGACAATTCGCTCTAAAATTATCTGCCTGCACTGAAGTTAGGCAAACTGCACCATCAGTGACTGTTGGCAGAAATATTCAACATTTTATTCTATTTTGAAATGCTAACTTGTGTTTCAGCTCCACCTGCAGAGGACCAGCCGGATGTGAGTGTGGTTTTGTCTGCTTACAGCCAGCAGGGAGACCCAGCTCTCTATGAGGTTTATTACAGCGGCTTGAAAAAGTTTATAGAAACAGTTCTGGATTGTCACCGAGCAGAACTGTCCCAGGTTTTCTACCCATTGTTTGTGCACATGTACCTGGAACTGGTGTACAACAACCATGAGAATGTGGCCAAGGCATTCTTTGAAAAGTGAGTTTTCTCGACAAGATTCCCTTCCTCTGCTTGCTTGCAATGTCACTAACCTGACGCCTTTCCATTTCAGGTTTAGCGGGGATCAAGAGTGTTATTACAGAGAAGACCTTCAAGTGTTGTCGGGTTTGACAAAGAAGGAGCACATGAGAGGCAACGAGACCCTGCTCGACTTTCGCACAAGCAAGTTTGTTCTGCGCATCTCCCGGGACTCATACCAGTTGCTCAAGAGGCACCTGCAAGAGCGCCAGAACAACCAGATCTGGAATATCATCCAGGAGCACCTCTACATTGACATATTTGATGGCATGCCACGCAGTAAGAGCCAGATTGATGCCATGTCTGGTAGTCTGGCTGGAGAGGGCAAGAGAGAGGCCAACAAGGCAAAGGTTGGCATGCTGTACATAAAACATTAAAGTCAACAATTAACATCTTATGAGTGACAAAGCTCCTTGCCAAAGCTCCTCACGGTTTGTAACATCGTAGACAATTCTCCGCTCAATAAAAATGGAGCTTTTGTATACATGCTGTCGGTGAAAGCCCATACAAGTGAAGTGCTGATGCTCCCCGCCAAAGATTGTAACGGCCAATATTGCTGAAAACAGTCCACAATGGGTTTGCATGATGCACGATGAACATTAAATGACAAAAACTGTCGGAAAAGTATAAATTACTGAGATTATTAGCAGAGCTGTTGTAACAGGCTGCCAGCTCACAGGTGCCTCTTTCATCCACCTCCTTCTAGGTTTATTATGGCTTGCTTAAGGAACCGGAAATTGAACTGCCACTTGATGATGAGGACGAGGAAGCGGAGAACGAGGAGGGCAAACCCAAGAAGAAAAAACCCAAAAAGGACAGCATGGGCTCCAAGAGCAAAAAGCAGGATCCCAATGCACCGGCACAAACAAGGTATAGATTTACCTTTATCTGTGTTTTCAAGCATAGACACATGCGATTCATTGAACCAATTTTGGACCTTCATGCAAGCTTCATAAATTTCCTGAAAACTGCTGTTTCTCAGGATACCTCTTCCAGAACTAAAGGACTCGGATAAACTGGACAAGATCATGTACATGAAAGAGGCCACCAAGAGGATCCGGCTGGGACCAGATAACCTCCCTTCTATTTGCTTCTACTCTTTTCTCAACGCATACCAGGTATGAACGCCTTCTACTCACTTTTCAATTGGGGTTCAAGTTGGGTAAATGTAAACTTCATTGTTGCATCCTGAGTTTAAAAAAAAACGTTTTCTGCAGGGTTTAACTGCTGTGGACGTCACAGATGACTCCAGTTTAATCGCGGGAGGCTTCGCTGACTCTTCAGTCAGAGTGTGGAGTGTCACTCCAAAAAAGCTACGCAAAGTCAAGTCAGCAGCAGGTACAGTGAGTCAACAATAGCAGTCGCCTCCACCAAGGTCTAAAATGGGGGTCGGCAACAACCTAACAATTTTATTTCGGGCCGAAATTACGTTTTCATCAGGCAAACTATTTCTCCTACCAAGAATATCTTATTACTATCAGTAGGGATGTAACAGCATCGAAAGCTCGTGGTTTGGTTTGATCACGGTACAGTAATTATTGCGATATCGTGGGAATGCTCACGGTATTGCAGTAAGCCTCATTGTATTGCAGAAAGGTTCAACGTACACGATCCGTGCATTTCCCCATACTTTTTTGTCAAAAAAGACGTCTTCAAATATATACATATGTATCATACCATGCACTTGCATCCCTGTCCATCCAATTTTTACATTCCTATACAGTACCTCCAAAATGCTATTTTTGCTGCACCAAAAATCATGCTATGCTGACAAGAAAAACTGCCCATTAAGAAATATAAGACAGTGTCAAATTAGTGAACAGATAATTTCTCATTTAAAACATTAGAAACATGATATTGTCTACTAACTGATTCCTTTGCTTCAGTCTAAAAATTCAAGTCAAATCAGAAACACAGGAATACTCTTAATAAAGGCAACACATGTATAGAAACAGCCAAGTAAGGATAAATAAAATAATCAGCTCAAGGCCACAATGATATCGAGGCAATTTTAGTGCCGTCAATATTGTGACATCCCAAATTTCCAGTTATTTTTCATCGTCATCTGGCAGGCCAGATTTAATTGTAACTTATATCTAGCCGCGAGCAGCCCACCACTGGCATAAAACATTTGTCACTTACCAAATCATGAGTGGAAAAGCTTGGATCAAGATTCCTAATAGGAGGAAAACATTTCATACATATGCAGTCTTCTGAATCCAAGGTAATACAAAATGTAATAAGAAATCCTGAGTAGCAAACACATTACATACAGTTTTAACATTTTAATTGCCACTAATTATCTTGTATTAGATCCATGTGGAAAATGTTCACCTACATAAAAATAGAATGGTGTTCACATTAAATGACATTAGACAGCTTTAAAAGAAAAGTGTTGTTCATTAAAAATGATGCTTTCTTGCCAATTTCCATGATGTGCAAGGTGTAGATTTTTTTTGTGAACCTCTGACCAATGATTGTCATCATCAAGTAGCGTTTTGTACAATGGAGCTAACTTTGTGTTGTTTCTCTTGCTAAAGACTTAAACATGATTGATAAAGAGTCAGATGATGTGCTGGAGAGGATCATGGATGAAAAGACAGCGAGTGAGTCCAAGCTCCTATACGGGCACAGCGGTCCTGTTTATGGAATCAGCTTTAGCCCGGACAGGTAAAAAGCAACTGTTCTCCACCTGGTTGCTGCATGGACCCCATGCTCTCCTGAATGATGTGCTTCAGCACTAAACACGATCAATGTAGTGACGACTGATGTGCACGTTTAGGAACTACCTGCTGTCGAGCTCTGAAGATGGCACAGTGAGGCTGTGGAGTCTCCAAACCTTTACCTGTCTGGTGGGCTACAAAGGCCACAACTACCCTGTGTGGGACACCCAGTTTTCTCCTCATGGCTACTATTTTGTCTCTGGGGGACATGACAGAGTTGCCCGGTAAGAACTTGTTTGCCTTACCAAATTTGAAAACCAACCATGTTTGTGTGACACTTTGAAGCAGCAGATGCAAAAATCCACATACTGTTAAATGTACTTAAAATACCCAACTCTGTCTACAGTGCTACATACCCTGTTAGTATGCTGGAGTAAACACACTGTTTACACTCAAGGATCAGATGCCATCGAGTGGTCAAATCATGTACTGTAGTATCAACATTTCCTCATAGGTATTGTAGTGTATAAGGATAAAATGCTACTGATGATACTTGATAAAACATGGAGAAAACTGTAACCACTGTGTACCATATATGAGCAGATTTAAAAGATACATTGAATTTGGAGACAAGGAATAGTTATATTTTCATATTACATCATCAAAAATCACATTCCATGCAGCTACTAACAGGGTAATACACAGTAGAATTAGGGCTGGGCCATTAATCAGTTCTATTGATAATTTGTGTTTATCAGATTTTTTTATTTATTTATTTTTTTAAGTCGCTTCCGTGGTTTAAAGTACAGATTTCACCCACTACATTGCTGCCCACAGAGTGGAGCTGTTTTGCCAACTTAGCGATTTGGTCGCTATTTTGAGCGACTTTTCTCTAGCGACTAGCAAGCTTAATTTGCGCTAATAAACAAACGACATGAGTGGAATCAGTATTGATATTGTTTTACATATGATAAGAAAGGAGCCCGGAAAGGCACTCTCAGTGTCAATCTTGCAGAACATTGCCAATCACATGATGCCCGCGAGATGAATAAATTATCTATCATATCTAATATCTCCCTCCTTCAGCCTATGGGTTACAGATCACTATCAGCCTCTGCGGATGTTCGCTGGTCACCTGGCGGACATCACATGCACCCGCTTCCACCCCAACTCTAATTATGTGGCCACGGGTTCATCTGATCGCACGATCCGCCTGTGGGATGTCCTGAATGGGAACTGTGTTCGCATCTTTACAGGTCACAAGGTAAAAATGATTAACATTCTTACTTTGCTGAATGTGGATCTGATGTATTGTGTCGAGCCTTATACACTCAGGTCCATACCATAGATTGGAGTTGTTCACAGCAGCAATGAAGTGCCAAAGAGAAGTCTAACATCTTTGTACCACATCTTCTAGGGTCCAATCCATGCGCTGTCTTTCTCTCCCAACGGGAAGTTTTTGGCTTCGGGCGCCACTGATGGCAGAGTTCTTCTTTGGGACATTGGTCACGGACTCATGATTGGAGAGCTCAAAGGCCATACAGACACCATCTACTCTCTCAAGTTCAGCAGGGATGGTGAAATTCTTGCCTCTGGTGCGTACTTCACTGTAGTTGTGTAGACTGCTATAGCATGCTCCATCCAAAAGTAGTAGTGTAGGGCTGAAACTAATGATTATTTTAATCAATTAATCTGTAAATTATCTTGGCCATTAATCGATGAATCATATTTTTTAAAAAAGATACATATTTTCCATCACTTTATTCTAAAACAGGACATTGATTGAAATTGCACAAACAAATTATGATTCAGTTACTGGTTTGGTCTTGTAACATGTCAGAAAATAGGAAAAATATTGATCATTGTTTTGCAAAGTAAAAGTAGCTGTATGGAAATGTTTCAATTGATTCAACATAAAGATAATCGGTCTGCTTTCATGGAGGACTACAAAAACGTGAGAATATTTACTGCTGACAAGCTGCATTTACAAGGATTTGGACAGTTGTAAACTAAATAAGGTCTCTAAACGACTAACAGAAACAGTTATCGATAGTTTGTCGCACCTCTAGTGTATTGTAATAAGAGTTGGCACGTGGGTCAATAAATGGTTTGGCAAAAGCTCATCGGTAAGGACCGGAGCACATCGGAAAAAAAAAGACCAATTGACAACTAGTTGTTGGGAGAAATGTCAGTTTGTTTCCTGACTATTGTCAAGGTGTCCTTGGGCAAGGCCCCAACTCCACCCTAGGTCAAGGGGCGCAGCACTGTTTTCGCACCACTTTCACTCAGAATTATCGCCTTGCATGTGTGACAAATATGCAGCACAGTGTAAGTTTCATTTCCCATTGAGAGATAAGTATAATTAATAGTATGAATAAATAAAAAATAAATAAATGTGATGAGGTCACTGATGTTGTAGTGGTACACACGCCTGAGTTGTGTGCGGGCAGCGTGGGATCAGTTCCCGCTCAGTGACTGTGTCTGTGTGTGTGCCCTGCGACTGGCTGGCGACCAGTTCGGGGTGTAGTCTGCCTTACGCCCATTGTCAGCTGGGATAGGCTGCATCACCTCCCCGTGGCTCTGTATAGGATAAGCGGTTTGGAAGATGACACATGATAAATGTGATGGTTTGAAAGGTTTCTACACACACTGTACATTTATACATGTGGCTATTCAAGTATCTTGTGTCTCCTAGGCTCTATGGATAACACAGTTCGCCTGTGGGATGCCACGAAAGCATTTGATGATTTGGAGACAGACGACTTCACTGCAACTACAGGACACATTCATTTACAAGATAACTCACAGGAGCTTCTACTAGGCTCCTATACAACTAAGTCCTCACCTGTCCTACACCTTCACTTCACCCGCAGAAATCTGCTCTTGGCAGCAGGTGGCTACAATCCATAAGACCTTTTACTGAATTGAGCTTGAAATAGTTTTTGATATTTTTGGACTGTGTGAAAAGGTGTAATCATAAAAAGCAAATTTAATATTCATCCGTTGTTAAATTTGACCGTGATGCAGGACTTAAATATGTTGACCTGATACGGTGCCATTTAAACTAATAACCATATTAGAAATAATTACAAGTACAGCTCAACATGTGGCTGACATTTTTGTACTATAGTGTTTTTATAGATAAACATGTAAATAAAAGTGTTTTTTATGTTTTGGTCATTAATGGTCTTTATTGTTAACATAGGGAAAACAAACAGTCATCATATTCCAAGCACATCCAGCTGCCTTCTCCACTTCCAGCAGGCAAAAATCAATTGTACATCTGTAAAGCAGACAGGCACAATACAGTTCACGGATGTAAAAGTGTGTTTTAGTACAATTGAAAAACAGTCAAGAGGAACTGTACACTTACGTTACTTCTCAGTGACCGCGGCTTGTTTCTTGGGCTTCAATTTAAAGAAGAGTCCAATTGCTGCTAGGCCGGCATATGTGGCCAAAACACACTAAGAAGTAATTCATGGAACAAGTGTACATTAAAATGAGAGTTCTATAATACATAACACGGAATTGTATACAGCTACTGTTGACTTACATTTCTCCTGCCAACCATGGTGTATGCGTTGAAGTACTTGGCAAACCCAGTGAACTGGTGCTGTGATCCTGCGTCATGACCTCCCATGATGGTTAGTGAACCTATTTCAGGATGAAGGGGATTGATCAATAAATTCGTCATTGAATAAGCTTACACTTAATCAGACACAAGTAGAGTGTTTATATTTCGGATAAAAAATGCAGTTGAACTTGTAAGGGTTTAATACAATACAGTACACATTGAACGATACTCTGCCACACCATAGCATTCCAGCACCTTTGGTATGGACTTCAACAATTTGCAACTATTGCGCACTATCTTAATTCGTCTGATGTCAAAACAGAAATTAATGCAGTTCATCGCGGAGTTGTTTTTTACGCCTGATGCTGTACTTTCCTATGGGTGAAGAACTGCAACCGCAGCTCTTCTAGTCTGACATTGACAGGTTGGTCGCTCTCGCTTGTTAGCATACTAAGCTAACTGTGAGCCGTTTACACAGCATCGTCGTTAGCGAGCGAATGTATGACCGCTCCAAACACTTTGTCTATGTTAGATTATGCGAGACAAATATGACATGGACATTTGTGCATTTAAAATGACACTGTAGCAGATATCAATGACAAGTCCAAAGTAACCAAGCACAACAAGTAATTGTAGTCTTACCTTGAGCACAAGTCCCTTGACGAGATAACGCGAGGAGGACTGTGCCCTTCAACGGAGGCCTCGATGCGAGAATTGAAAGGAAGTCCTGCCTAGTCTAGGATCGTTGAGATCTTTGTCACTATTGGTCTAAAGTGACGACGTTTCACAACGCCATCACCAAATGCGATCACGGATTGGCCATACACCGTTTCAATAAGTTGCACTTGTTTGTGATTCGCCAGGCTATGGTCTGTCCGAACGAGTTCTTCTTCCGGGTCGTAGTAATGGCGTGCTGAACAACATGTGAGTTCCTAAACCTCCGAACAGCGTTTTATTGGTAGCAAACTTTGCTCGACCACAAGTCGGTTCAAATTTAAATTCACATGTAAAGCTGTTAAATACTGTATGTACTTTTAATGATTAATGGAATATTTGTATTTTCCACGTGTTGACCATACATGGATGTGTTGTCTGTTGCACACTTAAAGCTATCACGCTAAGTAGTAGAAATATAAAATAGATTAAACCCCATAGAAACCTGTTGTAATCTTTTGTTAGGCTGATTATCAACCAGGTTTTGATTTACAAGTTTCATGATGTGCGCATTTGTTTCGTAGACAACTGAAAAAATAAGACATGGCATCAGCGGAGGAAGACTTCCCTCGAGGTGGGACAGTTAAGAAGGCTTGTGAAAGTAAAATAGCGCTACGGATTGAGGTGGACAACCTTTTCAAGGTATCGTTAATCTCCATTTTTCTATTCAGAGCTGGCATGTCGTGCAAAATGAACAAAATCCTCGCTAATCGCCACTTGAGTGTACTTTGTTTTTAATGTGTTCCCCACCCTATGCTTTCCTTCCTATTCTTGATGATGTACTCTCACTTTTCAAGCTGCTTGGTTGTTTCCAGGTTTCCCTTGCTCAAAGTAGTTTGTTTCTTTTATAGCAGTCAAATGAAAAAGAAGACTTTAAGAAAAGGAAGGGGGATTCCAAAGATGACAACAAGAAAGCAAAGAAGCAAAGGACTGCTGTGACGAATGAAGCTGGCCTGACTCTCAATGCAGCTGCAAAGTGTGTGAAAATACTACATACGAAGGTAAAAAATACAACTAAGGAAAGCCACACACATTACAATAGGAGAACATAAATTTATTAAATTAAATGAGAAGGAATCCTAAAGAATTAGATAATATTGCTCATATAGGGCTGTTCGATTTTGCCTAACAAGAAAATCACGATTATTTTCTCTCAAACCCGATTTTACCATTATGATTTCTTTGTAAAATAGAAAATAATGAAAAATGAAGTATTTTGAATTTCTTTTAATTAAACTTAATATTTCTTTCTTTGAACTCAAAATGCCAGTCAATTTAATTTACCGTAATACACAGAACAATCCATTGGGATTAACAGCATTTTACTTAGACAATAGATTTCAGATCTGTTCTTAATTAAACCAATAATGAAAGAAGAAAGTGCACATACCATCTGAAACGAAATCATCAACCCGAGAGAAGGTAGACAGTCAAGTCTGTAAACCAAACATTCTGTCAGCAAGTCATTTTGCCAACCAGCAAGTGACTAGCCTTTCACATTTCTCCCTGGTCTTACTTAAACATAAATCAATGATTAGTGCAAAACTGTCACTCAATAATACAATGCACTGTCAAGCTTAAGTACGGATGCATAGTCCGGTTGGACCAGTGGTCCGTTGTAGAGGAGAAAAAAAGGGACGCCTTTCAGATATTGAGTTACTTGCTCACCGGTTGTATTGTACATGCGGGGCACACGCTACACTACAGATCTATATTTGCCTGATTTATTAACTAAATGCTCACTTGCCTGAGCAAATAGCAGAATCGCCGTTAGCCATGGATGTTGTCGCCATTGTTGTTGTTGTTATCGAGCTGCCCGCTCGCGGGAGGAAGCGGAAATGCAGAGGAAACTACAATGGCTTAGATACACCAAAAATAAGAATTGAATGTGCCGATTTGAACGTTTTTTAAAATCGTTTTATCCAGATAATTCGGTTTCGGTTCAAAATCGCATAATCGAGCAGCCCTAAGCTCACAGGTGTCAAACTAATGGCTCACGGGTCAAATGCGGACCTCAAATTAAACAAATGCAGTTCAGCTCACCCCAATTTCCGGTGACTTTTAAAAAGCAGTTTCTAATTCTTCATATCGAGCAAACAAATAATGTTTTTATTGCATAATTCACACTGGGCAAAATTTTAGTGTTGCACTTCTGTATCCTCAATGTCAGGTACATGGACCTTCAATTTCCTTGAAAGAAGGCAAACTGTTTGTTGCACTTCTCTTTGAAAAAACAAAAAACTTTAAGGTGTTGTTAAATGCAGCTATTTAAATCTAGTCCTGTTCATAAAAAACAAAACAAACAAAAAGCCATTCGTTTTTCATTTTGTTCTTTCCCTGTACCTGAATGTGACCCACACCATAAACTTAAAACTAAGATTTGTACAGGTATTTTGGGCATACTGTTTCACCGCTAGTGAAGACCAATATGATTTCACTGTTATGAAAATATATTTAATATTGTGTTATTTCTTCCTAGCATGTAAAGGAAGGCATGCTGATGCTGGGCTGCGTGAAAGAGGTTTCAGACTTTGAGGTGACTGTCAGTCTACCTTGTGGTCTGCAAGGCTTCCTCAGCATCAGGAACATTTGTGACTCATACACAAAGCTGCTCACTGAACAACTGGATTCAGATGACATCGAGGTAGGTGTACAGTATTGCAATGGTTCTAAACGTTTTTTGGCTTGGTGTACCCCCCGAGCCTTTTGGCTATAGCATGAGTAGTCCCTCGCATATGTGTTGACAACTATTATGAAATGGAAAATATTTGTTGTTTCCTTACTTTGAACATTCTTAGGCATTGTCTTGTTTTTAACTCAAATTAAAAATGAAAAAAAAAATGTGGTCTGAAAATAAATATTTATAACAGTAAAATATTATAATTTAATAATTTATAACTCTTATTTATGTCCCCCCCCCCAAAAAAACAGAGCTCCTTTTAGTTAATGTGGTCCAGCGTGTCGGGGCATTCGAGCGATTAGTTAGCAGGTAGAAATAAATGCAGTATTTGGGGGAAATTATGAGGCGAGGCTTTATTATCTCATTTCATGGAGACTTCACTAACGATGACGTCACGTCATAGCCGTACGTGAAAAATCAATCTATCTGAGCCGTGGCTGAATTACTACGATCGCCATAAATGTCCATCTTATGTTTCGCGTTTCAAGTGGGATTAAATTAAAGTAAAATATAAAGTCAATAGTGTTACTCAAAACAACTTTGCAGATTCGATCACCCTGCTGCCAGCACTTTCCCTCCGCCTGTGCGGAGTGCATCGGGCTCGTCAATGTCGTATACAGTATCTGCGATTTGGCCGTTCAGACCGCGAATGCATTGGAAAAGATCAGATACGTATCCGATCTAGGACCACATATGAAACCAACCCAGGTCGCATTTGAAAAAATTGGAATTGAGCCGTTCAGAATGTCACAAAAAAATCTGATACAGGTCGCATATGGGCAAAAAAATCCGATCTGGGTTGCATTTGCCTGCGGTGTGAATCTAGCCTAACATGGTGCTTGCGAATGAGGCCCTGCTGGAATGGGAGTCGGTAGCATTACTCATTACATTATTTATTATAAATGCCATGCATTGCATTGGAAAATGTATCAGAAATGTATTTCTCTTTCAATTGTTCACCTTTATTCAGTCAGTTGTTGTTACAGCAATAGAATTTAAATTAACAAACTGTCCTGAATGTTTGGGCTAAAATAGCAATGTGTATTAAAATTCAAGTTTTCTTCCTTATAGATTAGTCGACTAGTCGCAAATAAAATTTGCGACTAGTCGCAAATAAAATTTGAGACTAGTCGGCGGGCAAATTAATGATAACCCGAATAAACACATTCGGATGGAAGACGTGGTGTACAAGTAAAGGAGTCCCCTGTCTTTGATATGCAGTTATCTATATCCGACCCTGGCATCCCACTCAAGTTAAAATCAAGCAAGTAAAATGTGAATGAACTATGGCAATAATGAGTCCGCTAAAAAGAAAAAGTAGTCCTAAGACGGTTGGTCAACTCTAATGTATGCACTGCAAAAGACTATTAGTTCACTTACATTGCATGAACATTGAATGAAGGCTAATGTATGTGTCTCAACAATAATGCTTTGGGGTAGCACCTAATGCAAATAAGCATTTACAATGCACTAGTGGAGGAGAAACTGCACATTACGCTACATAACGATGTACACAAAACAGTTAACTTTTTTTAATAGGTTTAAAACAAAATCAATAATTGTCAATATTGACTGATATGAAATAGTGTTAAATAGATTGTGACAGTTTTTCAGACATATTTCCCATCCCTACTAAGCACATTATGCTTAAAACTGAGTTTATTTAATCTTTATACTCACCAGTTTATTTCACTCTTTTATAGTTACGTTGACCTCGTATTATGTTAAAATAAAATAATCTAAATTCATTTTTTTCCCAGGTCATTATTTTCAATAGTTAAAAAAAAAATAAATAAAAATTAACCAACCGACCATAATGAAACACTTATATCGTGATATACTATCGTCCAGCCTGTCAGCTCAAGAGGCGACATGGCTCAGTGGTCAAAAGGGTGGTCGTTTCCCAACCCGGAGGTTGTGGGTTCGTTCCCCGGCCAGTGTGACCATGTCGAAGTATCCTTGAGCAAGATACTGAACCCCCAGTTGCTCCTGATGCTGCGTCATCAGTAGGTAGATAAGGTACAGTGTGAAGCGCTTTGGGTACCAAAGGTAGAAAAGCGCTGTACAAGTGATAGTCCATTTACCATTTGACACGCAGCCATTGTGATTTTGGCACTGCTGTGCGAAGGGTTATTGAGCTGGGAAATCATTTATTAAATGTTTCCACCTACCCCCAGCAGTGGGCTTGTATACCACGAGGGGTACGCGCACCCCTGGTTATGAAACACTGAGTATTATGTCCACTATGGCCTGGTCCGACTAGTAAAATCCTGTGCAAAGAACACGTAGTCTGTACTGTCTTTTTTTTTTTTTTTTTTTTTGGGGACAGGACATTTGTGCTTTGCCACAACTCTTCTATACTGGCATGATGTTGAGATGTGTGGTTGCCAAGTTGGACATCACCAAAAGAGGCACTATCAGCATCCAACTCTCAGTCAATCCAAAGCTCGTCAACAAGGCGCTCACGTCAAGTGCTCTGAAAGCCGGAATGGTAAGTCAGAAGTCAGCAAATCTTACCACTGAATCTTTTCTCACCGCTCAACAATTGTCACTGCAATTGCACTGTTTGTCTCAGGTGTTGAGTGGATGTGTTGAGAGCCTTGAAGATCATGGCTGCATAGTTGACATTGGTGTCAAGGGAACCAAAGCCTTCCTGCCCAAGAAAGCTGACAAAGATAAACAGAACAGTAACAATGGTATTGCAAATATGACTGTTTTATTCTCTCTGTTTCTCTTGCAATAAGAATAAGAATAAGAATAAGAATGCCTTTATTGATCCCACAGTGGGGAAATTTTCATTGTTACAGTAGCAAAGCTATAGGTCACACAGGGGCGGCGGCATAATGTGGCCATTAATGTATAAATGTGGCCATTAATGTATAAGTCCTTTTTAAAGTCACCAAAGTGACAATAGTTTTTTCTTCTTGCATTTCCAGAGCTGAAAGTGGGCCAGTATGTGACTTGTCAAATAAAAGAAGTGAAGAACGATGGACGTTTATTGCGACTTTTCGCCAATCCCTCGGCTGTTGGCCAAGCTCTTGCTGAATCCCAACAAGAATGGACCTTGACTAACCTTCTTCCGGGACTTCTTGTTAAAGCAACAATCAAAAAGGTAGGAAGAGTTTTCATGTTTTCTCTATGGTGTCATAAATATCAAATCAAATGTTATTTTGTATAGCACTTTTCACACATTTAAAAATGCAGCACAGTGCTTTACAGAAATAAAAACAATCAATTGAAAGAAAAAAACAAAAACAAATACACAGAAACCCACTGCTCCCATTCCCACATACACACCCATAAGAACACATACACTCACAACGCATATTTAGTGACAGTATGGAGACATGGCAAGACACTGAGGATCAGGTGAGGAAAACATTCTGCGGGAACAATTCACATTGAAAGGTGCCGTGGTCCCCAACCACAGAGCATAGCGCCACAGAGACAACTCCGACCCGAATAGACAGAGATAAGCTCCTCACGATGTGCGAAGCCCCCCAGTTCCCCAGGTGCGAGGAGTCCGCATGATGACATCCCCGCGGGTGGACCAAACAAACCTCCTGGCATGGAGTCTCCCATCAGGCAACACTGAAGTTAAAACGTCAATAAAAATTATGAACTCAAAATGCTATACTAGTCATTTAGACAAGATAAGGTAAGAAAATCTGATAAGCAGTAAAATAAAACCACATAAAAATGTAGTAGATTGATAAATGGGTGAGTCGATAAAAATAATTGAATAGTTTAATGAATAACTTGGTGAACAGATAAAAGCTACAAGTAAATGGGTAAGTCTTGAGTCTCCATTTAAAAGTATTTACAGTCTCTGCGTTCCTGATGCCTCCGGCAGGCTGGTCCAGAGGTGTAGGCCAGAATGGTTGAATTGAGCCTCTCCGTAGGTTTTTGTTCTGACCCTGGGAACAACTCCTGTAAGAGACCTGTGCCAGTGGATGTCATGGTCCGCGAGGGTTGATATGATAAAAGCATATCAGATAGATAATGTGTTGGCCCAAGACTGTTAAGACATTTAAAAAATAGGAACAAAAACCTTCAAATCTTTTCACATTACACTCCAATGAAGGGTCTGCATACACAAATTCATGACCATGTATGCTGCCAAATTTAACTTTTGACAGTGCTGAAATCAACCAAGCCTGTATTGCAGGTGACCAAACACGGACTCCTCATCGACTTCCTGTCCTCCTTCAGTGGTCAGGTGGACTTCCTTCACATGGAGCAAGAGATGGCTGCCAGTTACACTGAGGGAAGCAAGGTAATGGTCCTCTTCATGACCAAAAAATGGTACATAAAAATGCTATTACTTTGTACGACAATGCAATTTTGCTTTCGAAAAGAAATTTCCACTGTTGTCTCAGCTAGTGGCAACCTCTCCATGTTGTTGCCCAGCTAGTTATAGATGTTCAAATCGGGTTAGAATAAAGACACGCTGTGTATTTTTGTATCATTTGTGTAGGTCCTGGCTCGTGTGCTGTACATCGAGCAATCCACCCGTTTGGTAGGATTAAGCTTGCGTGGCTACATAGTTCAACCTGATACCCAAATCAATACCATTCCTGCTTGCGGCGACCGAGTCGGTGAGGTGGTGAAAGACTGCAGGATGACCTCTATGCACCACATGTCTGGAGCTGTTTTGGAACTGCCTGACAAAACCCTGGCATTTGTACATGTGAGTAGTTTGTATTAGTAAGTAGCAATATTGGTTCACACACACAGAACTCATCTGAGGATGTGTGATATATTTTGTTTTTGCTCCTGATAGAGGAACAACATGAAGGAGCATAATAAGCCATTTAATGAGAACAAAGCACTAGCCTTACCCCGGCACACTTGCAGGATAGTTGACTTCAGCCCCATGGACCAAATTCATTATGCGACTCTACGCAAGTATGTGAGATCTGTCTTTTGTATCATGCCTCCTTGTCAGTCAGCGTCCAACTCATTTCAACTGATTTTCAGGACTGTGATTGAAAAACCCTTCTTTCGATACCATGATCTTCAGGCCGGTCAGATTGTAGAGGTATGTGCTGAGACTCAAATGAAATATAATGTACTGTATGTACCAGTGGCGGTCTGTGCATTTCACACCTAGGCTTTCAGTGATGTCCTGTTTAGTCCA
This sequence comes from Filicampus tigris, assembly GCF_054856515.1. Classification (NCBI taxonomy): domain Eukaryota; kingdom Metazoa; phylum Chordata; class Actinopteri; order Syngnathiformes; family Syngnathidae; genus Filicampus; species Filicampus tigris. The sequence continues at coordinate 9,614,317 of NC_141222.1, forward strand.
ACTTGAATAAATACCCCAGTCATAATACCATCATGTAAGACACCACAGCTGGAGAAATCATATAGGAGCACACCTACGCACTACTGGGCGTTTTTGCATCACCTTAATCATGTACAACGCAAGCTATTTTCCGGAGCATTTAAACATCAATAAACCCGCATCGGCAATTAAAACTTATCACTACACGTGATACTGCACAGACACCAGCACTGTTCATTCTGAAGGCCTTTGGCCATACACCCTGGCAATACAAGCTCGCGAAATTCTGATTGGATAAAAACTCTAACCGAAACCTCAACACTGGAAGGAGTGTAACCAAATGGATATCATATGACATGAAGATAACGGAATATGGAGAATGATTATATATATTATTGGTCACCTGTTTTCTGAAGCTGAGCCATTGGTTGTTACCTGAGCCCTGAGCATTTGTGATTTAATTTTCAGTCGACAGAAGTGACAAAATGACTGCCCCCTGTGATGGATTAAAAGGGGGGGATTATACTGCTCAACTCATATTCCACAAACACATTATTATTCAGAATACCGTGTTTCAACTAGTGGGCCTGCTGGCAACATATTCTTGAAAAAAATATGTTTGGGTAAGAATGAATCCCACAACTCTGCTTTATCCAAACACAGACAATTACTTCCACTGGCAGTTATCTACTGCCAGTGATACTGTTGCATTTAAAACGTTTTTACAGTTTGAAAAATTGCACTAGTAGAAGTGGTGGTAACTGGACATTCTTGACGCAGAATAGAGTCCTTTTATTTGCAATTATATTACCAAAAAAAAAGTTGAAATAAGTTTTCATTAGTGATGTCCTGTTTTTTTCTCTACAACCAAGTCTTACATGTCTCTCCCTTAAAGGGGACGGTGTCTGTCCTGCTAAAACATGGCATGATGGTGCGCTTGTCTAGCCACATTCGAGGGCTGGTGCCTTCTACCCACCTGTCAGACATCGTCTTAAAGAACCCAGAGAAGATGTATGCAGAGGGCATAAAAATCAAATGTCGGGTCAGTCCATTATTAAAATCAAGAAACTTCCTGTTAATTGGATGTGTCATCTTTCAAAAATTGTCTTTTGTTTTATTCTGCTCTATATGTCCTCAGGTCCTGTCAGTGGATGTAGAACACAAAAAGCTGTGTTTGACCCGAAAGAAGGCCCTCATAAACAGCTCCCTGCCCTTATTCCTTAGCTATGATGACGCTCGTCCTGGACGAGTGTCCCACGGTTACATTGTCTGTGTTAAAAACTTTGGCTGCATTGTTCGATTCTACAACAATGTTAAGGGCCTGGTGCCAGTCAGTGAACTCACCTCTGAAGGAATCCTCAACCCTGAGGAAGTCTTCCACATTGGTCAGGTGAGCTTTTGTAAAAGTGTACATAAGCTGCTATTCTGCTATTAAATGTTTTTTCCTTTGAGTAAAGGAGACGTATGCCCAGTGTTGCACGGTACCAGTACCGTACAGTGATTTATTATTATTTTTTTCCCCCGCCGTCAAAAACGACTCAATGCCGTTTTTTTTGTAACTCATTCACTGCCATTGACGAATTTACTGGTCTTTTCAAAGTCCAACCATTCAATCCCAGGAATTTATTTGTATTTTTTCAAATGTTAGGGTAAAAGAGGGTCTGAAAATGTCTCGCAGTGAATGAGTTACCACCAGTATTAAAAAAAAAAAAACACACGCAGCTCACCAACTCTGGCTTAAAGACAAGTATACATGCGCCTGTCGCCGCCTCAACCGAAACACATTTTTTTTCAAGAGTGTTCTATGTAAGACCACTAGTTGAAACAAGGCATAATGATTAATATTGAGTTTGTGGAATAAAAGTTCATCTAGCCGTTTTTAGCCATCTCTGGGGCGGCCATTTTGTCACTTCTGTCGACTGAAAATGACATCACAACTGCTCAGGCCTCGGGTAACGACCAATCAAGGCTGACCTGTTTTCTTAAACTGAGCCGTTACCTGAGCCCTGAGCAGTCATTGTCACTCGACAGATCACAGAAGTGACAAAATGACCGCCCCCAGAGATGGCTAAAAACTGGGTAGATTTTTCTGCTTAACTCATTCCACAAATGCAATATTAATCAGAATGCCCTGTTTCAACTAGTGGGCCTGCTGAGAACATATTCTTGGGGGAAAAAAAAAAAAAAGTGTTTGGGTTGTTTTCCACTTTAGGTGACACACCTCCTTCTGCATGTGAGGAAGATAGGCTCAAGCAGTGAAGCACCCGTGCAACTCTGCTCCTCGTTGAAAATCATGACGCGCGACGTCTCATAAGGAACTTTTTTGGTTACATGGCAAGCCATCTGTAAGGCTTGTTTTAAAACTACCGTGCCTCGAGGTGGGAACACGTCCAATCTCCTTTTGTCAACCGGCATCCAGAGTTATATCACAAGTTTAAAGTGCGACAGGATGTGATTTGTAACATTACCCTAAAAAATAAGTAGTGAAAATTTATTTTAACAATTTGATGGGGCATTCGACTAGCTGGGACGGACGAGAGAAGAGTAGACGCACACACACACGCTCAAAGCAGCATTACGTTGAATCATTATCAATTAAATGCTTGACAGTAACGGTGCAAATATATTGTCAATATGAACATGGAATGCAGTCTTATATGCAATCTTATAGTGAATATACTACGTATGCATGTACACTCCAGCCACTTCCATCCTTATCCTTTTAAAGTGCCTCCATCCTACATTCCGTTAGTCCGCCCCGCCCAAAAAAAAACAACAAAAAACCATCCGTGCACTCATAAACATTATCTAAAGCTAACTGGCTAATTTCCTGCGCACATCCACTTACCGACTGGGAGTATCGTGAGTGGATTGATTTGTTTAAAACTGTTTAACCAAGATAATATTTAGCTCCCTGCAAAACTTCCTCCCGGAGGCTGATTGGACAGCCTATCCTCAACCTAACCCTAAACTCAACCTAACGCACTTCACTATTGGCGTTGTGAGCATGCGTGCGCAAGCACGCTAATCATTGGTAGGACGTTTCAACGGGTAGGAAGGAGGACACTGTAGCCTGCCAGGGAACATAACAAGAAGATTGCTTTATAACAAAGTACTATTACGTTTTATTGCCAAACTTTTGTGTTATAACGCAATTAAGTTTTCAGTTTTTATTTGTGTATTTTGCAAAAAAAATACTTATTGAAAATTAACGTAATTTACTTTAGGAGGAAACGAAAGACTTTAACACTCTAAAGCTGTCCCACACAAGAACATACTTATTATGCAAAGGGGAATGTTCTATATCTTAACAAAACAAAAATGCTATCAATCTTTTTCCTACGCCCAATATATACCTTATCCCGGATTACACACACAAAACAGGCTGGGTGTGTTTGTTTCTGTTAGTAAACTGGGCTCCTGTCGCATAATCCAGGGTATTACATATATTGAACCACTAGAGGGCTGACTATGCCTGTCCAATCTTACTGCAGGCAAGGCATATGAAAAGTGTTGTGCAGGCAGTTAAGGCAGCTCTGTGGTACACATCAGTCTGTACTTGACCCAGTTAGGGACAAATAGAGGGACGGACGAAAACCCACATCCGTCCTTTTTAAAAGGCTTCTCGTCCTCCGCCCACCAAATGTGCGTCAGTCCAAGATGGATGGATGGACGGACCGCTCCGTCCCTGAGACGGAATGCCCATCTCTGCTTAAGCCATTCACTTACCAACCATCCCCACACTGAGTTTCTCATCCAATGACAAGATCACCTTGACAGGCTTGCGTTCCAGAATGAAAGAACCACTTTTGTGCGGCACTATCATGTTTTGAAGTCAAAAGGAATACAGAGCTACAGTCTTAGCACAGATTAGTGTTTAAACTGTGTTTGCTTATTATACAGGTTGAACTGTTGTGTCCATCAGATAAAATGCATTCTGTCTTGACGATAAGGGCACTCGCTTTTTCTTCACATTTTGAGCACTGTTTTTGCTAGTAGAAGTAGCCAGCAGCTGCAAACACTGAGTGACGCAAAAGAGGAGACTGCCAAACAGTGGTATCACACTGGTTGTCAATCTAATGAAAGCATTGGAGGAGGCATAGCCGCCTCTAAGATGAGCCAATTTCACCATAAGATAAGAATGCCTTTATTGATCCCACAGTGGGGAAATTTTCAGTGTTACAGCAGCAAAGATATAGGTCACACAGGGACGGCGGCATAATGTAGCCATTAATGTATAACATTGACGGCAAACATTCAGGATCAAACCTATGTAAATATACGCAGTAACATGTGTATATACACATGTATATACACACCAACATACATCTACATAAAGTATGAGGAACACTCATTTTAGCCTGTACATAGTACAGAGGAAAAATACTCTAAGTGACAGTGCTGCATGGCAAAAAATGTTGTAAAAATAGGTCTGTAAATCTTGACCCTTTGGGTATTTTGACGAAAGCATGCCACAAACGTGTTAAGATACCTTGGAATAGTTTTAAATTGTTAAAAATGTTTATTATATGTCTCCTTTTTAAAGGTGTTGAGAGCAAGGGTTCTACAGTGTGATCCAGAGAAGGAAAAGATGCTGCTGTCATTTAAGACTGCGGTGGAGGGAGACGCAGAAGAAACAGCAGTGGCCAAATTTGGCTGTGAGGTGGGAAAGATATGTTAAAGACAGTAAGGGCTATTACAGAAGTTTGAATTGATCATTCAGTATAACTGAATTACTCCATATTTCTAGATGTCTTTTTACTGCAATACTGTACTTCAGTTGACACTTTTGCAGTGTTCCATTTGTGTATTGAACATATATCGTAAATGAAGTCAAGGATGTAATATAAAGTGAATGATTTGTGTTCCTATTGCCAATTTGGGAAACAAAGATGGCTTTGTCCACCGTCCAGGAACATACGTTACATTCCAAAAAAGTGGAACGATTGAAATGTCCAGTCTCTCTGACTATGAAAAGTATACCGGTAATCAAATGCTACTCCAAGTCAGAGCTTGTGCAACACTTGAGAGTTAAAATTTTTTTTAAAAAAGTCCCAAACGCTCGTGCGCCAATATTATTGTGTATTATCTTTCCATGATGTTATTTGTCAAAACATTTCAATGATCAACAGTGCCAAAAATAATTTTGTTTACTGTTGGGACACTTGACATTCAAATTATTTATTCTCAAAGAATTGTGATTGTGTGACTATAATTTTACAGAATATTCAAACGCAACACTAGGGGAAAAAAAAAGGAAAAAAAAGCTTGGCTTAAAGCAACACACCACTGAAAAGTAATTGTTCTTCATTCGATTTGGCACTGTGTATAAAGGTAATTAGTGCAAATATCAATGGCATCTGATTCCCTGAAAAAAAGTTTATGATTGTGTATCAAAATAATGACATAACCTGCACAGCGCCATCTTGAGCAGTTCACGGAACTACTGTGACATAACTCTTGGTGTAACATGGGGCTGTTCATTTTTTACTTTTTTCTGGTCTATTTTCAGTTAAAAAAAATATTAGAATGAAAGTTGCAATATTTTTATTTTATTGATGTCATAAATATTGCCCCTTCATATACATCGTAGAGAAAAAACATATAATCAAATAATGTGCAAAACCCATTATCGTTTGTGACCAAACATTATGTGCATGTGTATATGCATTCCGACTTCATAGTCTGAAAATAGTGGAATGATCACCCCGATATTAAACCGTCGGAGGTCGCGAAGCGTCGTGGTGTCTGAATGCGCCGTCTGTTTGGTGTAGTGGCCACCGTCGTAGTGTCGTAACCTGTCTGTCAGCGTCAAGCGTCTTGGGGGCGTTTACGTATGTTGAATCGGCGTCGCCAGTCGTGACATTTGGTCACTCTGATTGGCTGTTAGCTAGCAAATCAGTGCTCGCAGCACCAACAGGAAGTGACAAATGCGGAAAAACAGTGAGCACGCCTCCGCCGCCTTAATCTTCTTACAAGTACAAGAGTGAGGGTTGACGATGTAAGTATTTCACAATACAGTGTCAAGAACATGATGGTTTACTTCACGTGGGAGTTCATCGTGAGTGAAGAATATAGCTGAATGCATTGTTTACGTTTTTATAATCTGCCCCCGGCCAACAGCTTTCCGGTTGGATTTTTCTAACCATGAGACATGGTGACTACCGCCGCCGATGGTATGGAAGGGTATTACATCTTATGCATGCGCAGAAGGTACTTTAATGGTCAGCGTCGCTGTCTGTCGTTGCGGTGTATTCCTCCAGCGTGACGTTCCGTTAGCCGACCGGACGCCACAGGGGGTAAGCGTCTGTTGGCCAGCGGCTTTTTGGTCTATCTAGGCCTATAGACGTCGAAAGCCGTTGCCCGTCGGCTCCCGTCCATAAAATAAAAAACATTTTAAAAAAGTGAGGTGAGCATAGATCAAAACTTTCCGGACATACAGCTTTTCATAGACCGTCTTGAAGGCTCGTTGGCTAGCAACATTCACCAGCGTTAAGATGGTGCGTTAAGATGGTGCTGTGCAGGGTATGTTAATATTTTAATACTTAAACCCTGTACTGTTTGACTTGGCGAAACAGTTTCATATACAGTACTCTCTCTTTGGTTATTTATATACTGATGGCATTTACTGGGACAGGCAGAGAGAACTGAGAAATAAACACAAGACGGCGCACTAGAAGTTAAAAAAATGTGTATGAATCAGAAGTGTTTTTGGGGTGGTCGAGCTCTGTCCGGGATGGTAGTGCTACACCCTATAAGGAAGAGTTGCAGTAAGTGGAGAATAGTATAACACTGTCTTCTCACTCCGCTTGCATGGCTACTCTTAGAAGCTGTCGTTTATACTTCTGGTCAGTAACGTGCTGCCATTTATAAATTCTATTATCAAAGTAATGCATATTGTCAACAAGTCTATTTCCTGCTCAATGTTTTTTGCTTTCTGTCTGTGTTGTAGAGACTGGAAGCCAAGGTGCTTAAGAAGTCAGTCAATGTTCTGGAAGTGTCCATTCTTCCCGATGATGTTCATGCCCTCCTACCCACCATGCACCTCTCGGATCTTATTCCCAACTGTTCTCTGTTGTGGGAGGCCCTGCAGGAGGGAGACACCATTTCAAACCTTGTCTGCCTTCTCCAGAATAGGAAAACTATTGTATCCTACTTATTGGAACTAAAACTGTAACCTCGGCCAGACATTGACTAATATTTATTGTAAATGTGAGGTATAGATAATTGATGATACATTTTTTTTTCCCTGACCTTTTTTAATGGGCCAAGAGTGGCTTTTGTTTTCCTTAAGTGTCTCTCTCAGATTGTCACTAAGAAGCCAATGGTCATCTGGTCACTGGAGGAAGGAGTGGCTGCTAAGGAATTCTCAGAGATCACAGTTGGAATGCAGATGATTGGCTGGGTCAAGAACATCATGGCCTATGGCGTCTTTGTCGAGTTCCCATATGGCCTTGTTGGTCTTGCACCAAAGTCGGTGAGTGATGGGTCTCCATCGGCAGGGAATGTTTTTTTTTCCAAACCCATCTGTGCTGTGCCAACTGATTTATTTTCCTTTGTGCACACTTATAGGCCGTATCTGATAAGTTCATTGCTGATACAGAAATAACCTTCTACCTGGGTCAGACGGTGGTTGCTAAGGTAACCAATTTGGATGAGGAAAAGAAGCGATTTCTGGTCACACTGAAAATTTCTGAAGTCACTATGCCAGAGGGATCTGCCCAGACCAGACTTATTCATACTGTGCAAGAGAGACGAGCTGTGACTGAAATGATTGCACTGAAGGGTGAGACATTTTATCTCTATGCACGTGACATAATCTTGTTAAGCAAATCTTATGAACTGTGCATCCTTGTGTGAAAATAAGCCTGCGATGTATTAGATGGCCATAATCCAAATTATAGAAATATATACAAAACACACACACACAGTAGGGCAGTAAAAGTAATAGAAATTAAATTACAATTACGATTTCTACACTCCGTGATTACAAAATTGGCATCATCGTAAAACATGATTATTAATATGCATTTAGGTATATCCAATTCACTGTTTACAGAAGGAAATCATACTTGAATTTATACATTTGCACTTTTTTTTTTAAGTTTTTTTTAGTTTATAAAACTACATTTATAAATTTTGTTTGGTCCCAAAGGAACTCAAATTTATTTGTCTTTGTATTTTTTACGTTTAAACATTTTCTTGTTTTCTACCAAAAAACAAATGATCTTTTGAATAATCGTGATTTCAATTATTACGAAAATAATCATGATATTTTTTTCATAATCAAGCATCTTGAACACACAGAGTGAAAGATGCTTTACTAGGCACAATGGTCTCTGTATTTCATTCTGATTTTACTTGGAAAAAAAAAGGGTTGTGGGCCAGAATAGGGCTGGGGTTGTGATAGACTTGGAAATGAAGGGCCAAACTTTAATTTTGAAGGCAAATCTAAAGAGTTCATTAAATATGACCTTTTGTGAACTTTTGTCTACTTATATTGATTTGATTCTTAATATGAAATCTTCATGAAATGTCTTGCCTCTCATTTCTGTTGTTCCTCAGAAGCCAAGGATCTTTACCAGCAGCTTGCTGCTCTGTCTGTTGGCCAGAGGCTAAAGTTGGTTGTGGACACAGAGAAGGATGGCGGCGGTGCCACGTTCAAGTCAGATGAATTGGTCGGAGCTACCATACAGGCCACCAAATTCCATGTGATGGGTAGGTTTTCATCCTTGCGTCAATTCTTGAAACTGTGTGACAGATGTCCTGTGATAGTGCCTTGTGAAAATATCAGTCCCCCGTGAACCTTTTGACCCTTTGCCACATTTCAGGCATCAAACAAAGATATAAAATGAGATTTTTTTTGTGTGAAGAATCAACACCAAGTTGGACACAATCGCGAAGTGCAGCAAAATATACAATAGTTTAACTTTTTGTTGTTGTTGTTTTTTAACAAATTAAAAAAAACGGAAAAGTTGGATGTACAAAATTATTCACACCCTTTTGTCTCAGTGCAGCCAACTGACTCCAGAGGTTCCCTGATGATTTCTGAATGATGCTATGTTGACCTAAATGACTGATGATGATAAATCGAGTCCACCTGTCTCTAATCTAGTCTCAGTATAAATGTACCTGCTCTGTAATGGTCTCAAAGGTCTGTTAAAGGAATATTAGAGAGCAAACTGCATCATGAAGACCAAGGAACACACCACGTAGGTCCAGTATAAAGTTGTGGAGAAGTTTAAAGCAGAATTAGGATATGCAGAGATTTCACAAGCTTTAAACATCTCGGGGAACCCTGTTGGATAAGTCATATTAAAATGTAGAGAGTAACAGACCACTGCAAACCTACCAATATCTGGCCATCCCTCTAAACTTTCAGCCCAAACAAGGAGCACACTGATCAGTGATGCAGCCAAGAGGCCCATGATCACTCTGGATGAAGAGTGAGATCCCAGCTAAGGGTGGGGAATCTATCCATAGGACAACTGTTAGTTGCACACTGCACAAATCTGTCCTTTATGGAAAAGTGGCAAGAAGGTCATTACTCAAAGAAAACCATAAAAAGTCCCATTTGAAGTTTGCCATAAGCCACGTGGGAGAGGCAACAAACGTGGAAGAAGGTGCTTTGGTCAGATGAGATCAAAATTGAACTTTCTGGGTTACGTAAATGTTACAAGTTACATTTGGCTCAAAGTAACACTGCGCATCACCCCGAAAACACCATCCCCGTTGTCAAACATGGTGGTGGCAGCATCATGATCTGGGGCTGCTTTTCTTCAGCAGGAACAGGGAAGAGAGAGTTGACGGGATGGTCGATGGAGCCAAATACTGGGCTGTTTTGGAAGACAGCTTGTTGGGGTCTAATAATAAAAAAAAAAAAAACCTCAGACTTAGATGGTGATTTACCTTCCAACAAGACAATGATGCTAAGCATTAAGCAAAACCTACAATGGTTATTGACTACATGTAAACATGTACTATTGCAATAAAGATGTTGCTTGTTTTCAATGCCTGCCTTTCAAAATAAAATGTTGAAGCTCATACAATTTCATAGTCTCTCACTCTCTCTTTGTTACAGGGATTCAGTTGACCCCAGGACAGAAGGTTACTGCAGTTGTACTTTATGTTGACATGCTGTCTACTACTGTCCATGTGTCCCTCCTTTCCAAGTTGGTTACCAAAAAGAAAATGGTAAGTTACTTTGTCTCACATGAATTTACTATTATACTGTATACTGAAGAACAGAAAGTCTGGATGTATTTCAAGTTTCCACTATGTATTCCAGAACACTGTCTCCTTCCCCCTTACTGCTCAGCCCTAAGTCTTAGTCTTTAGCTTTGCATGCTGGATGCAGTTTGTTTTCTAAAACATAAAGATGGATTTGTTTCAGACTGCCTTCTTCCATTGATAATGATTAGGAGATACATATGTATTAAAGTGAAGTCAACTCCAACATTTTTTTTTCAAGAATATGTTCTATGCAAGCCCACTAGTTGAAGCAAGGCATTCTGATAAATATTGCGTTTGTGGAATAAGAGTTAGTTAATCCACCCGTTTTTAGCCAACTCTGGGGGCAGCCATTTTGTCACTTCTGTCAATTTAAAATGACATCACAACTACTCAGGGCTCAGGTAACGACCAATCACGGCTGACCTGTTTTCTAAAGCTGAGCCGTGATTGGTCGTTATCTGAGCCTTGAGACACTGTGATATCATTTTCAGTCGACCGAAGTGACAAAATGGCTGCCCCCTGAGATGGCTAAAAAGGGGTGGATTTTGCTGTATAACTCATATTCCACAAACACAATATTAATCAGAATGCTGTGTTTCAACGAGTGGGCTTGCTGGGAACATATTTTTGGAAAAAAATATGTTTGGGTTGATATCCTCTTCAAGACAAGCATTGTATTCGAATGTGGACCTTTTTATAATGACTGTGTGTGTCTTTACAGCTTACAGAAGAGAGCAAGTACTCTGCAATTTTGCAGCATATTGACAAAGAGCTTGCCGTTATCTCAGTGGAAGGCACTGCTCAACTGACTTTAATTCAAACACGAAGCCACTTGAATGAGATCATCCTATCACAGTCGGAGAGTCTGAGGGAGGGAATGGTTTTGAACGTTGAGGTTGTTGAACCCACCTGCGAGCAACTGCAAGGGCTCCCTCTGCTGTCGTGGAAGCGTACGTTACCCAATAGACTGCGCAGGGTTTCAGAAAACCAGATGGACAACGACACTGGTTATCGCTTTGGAGAAATTGTGCAGGGCAAAATACGGACAGTAAAGCCTACCAACGTTCAGGTTGCACTAGAGGATGGAAGCACGGCCTATGTGCACGTGTCTGAGGTGATGGAGGCTACAGAAGTGTCACAAGGATCCTTCCCCACGTCTTCAGTTAAAGTGGGCAGCGCTGTCACCGGCAGGGTCATTGGAGGACGAGAAGTCAACAGTAACGGGTGACTGTTGCTTATTTTATCCTCCCCATTATTTACAATATCTAAAGTTGTTTTAAGAACTGTAAATGATCTGTTTGTTTTCTCTAGATTATTGCCTATTTCCCATCCAAGATTAACATACACCTTACCTGAGCTAACACTAATACCCAGGTAAATGACTGATCATTGCTATTTTGACAGTGTCATGATTGGTTGAATGTAATGTTTTATTTGTGTTGCCATCCCAGTCTTTCATGCGTTGCCACAACACAATCTTTCTCCGTAGCAAACTGGACGAGAATTTGGAGCTCAAGTCATTTACAGCTGCAGAGAAATTGAGCAGTTACAAGGTTGGAGAGGAAATTACATGTTTTGTTTCAAAGGTAGGCAAGGTTACAGTTGCACGTCTGACATACTCTTACCCCAATGCTGAACTGAGGTCTGTGAATGGGTTTGTACTTGTCTGCAGTTTCATCCAGACAGGAAGAGTTTGGAGGTCACCTGTGATCTTTCAGTCTCCGGGACAGTGGAGCTGCTGGCTATGATTACCGATCTGAAAGTAAGTTATTCCAACACTGTTGATCAGTGGGTTTATTTTATTTTATTTTTTTAACACATTTATTGTTCAAATTAAGTCCCAATTGGAGCACAAAACAAACAAAAATGAAAATCTGTCACCAAGAGCACTCATTATATTAAAATATGGCCCATGAATGTGCATTTGCAGTCTGTCAAGTTCACACTTAAGCAGCAGGTGGTGCTATAAGCCTTAAGGCCCTGATACACCAAACCAACGTCGGAGGTCGTGAAGCGTCGTGGCGTCTGAATGTGCCGTCTGTTTGGTGTAGCGGCCACCGTCGTAGTGGCGTAACCCGTCTGTAAGCGTCTTGGGGGCGTTTACGTATGTTGAATCGGCGTCGCCAGTTGTGACATTTGGTCACTCTGATTGGCTGTTAGCTAGCAAATCAGTGCTCGCAGTACCAACGGGAAGTGACAAATGCGGAAAAGCGCGCCGCCGCTGCCTTGATCTTGATCTTCTTACAAGTACAAGAGTGAGGGTTGACAATGTAAGTATTTCACAATACCGTGTCAAAAACGTGATGGGTTACTTCGCGTGGGAGTTCATCGTGAGCGAAGAACAGAGCTGAATGCATCGTTTACATTTTTATAATCCGCCACCGGTTTCCAGTTGGAGTTTTCTAACCATGAGAAATGGTGACTACCGCCGCCGATGGTATGGAAGGGTATTACATCTTATGCATGCGTAGAAGGTACTTTAATAGTCAGCGTCGCTGTCTGTCGTTGCGGCGTAGTCCTCCAGCGTGACGTGCCGACAGCCGGCCGGACGCCACAGGGGGTAAGCGTCTGTCACTGTTGGCCAGCGTTTTTTTGGTGTATCAGGGCCTTTAAACATTGTGCCAGTTTCGAACGTCACACTTCATTATTACACAGCACTGTATAATCCAGTGATTCTCAACCAGTGTGCCATGGCACATTAGTGTGCCGTGGAAAATTATCCAATGTCAATTATTTTGACAAAAAAAGTAATATTTTCTAAGAATTTTATTTGTTAATTTATCTATGCCAACTGCGTGTAGTTAGTAACAGGCAAAACAATGAAATGCTCTTCCACTAGATGACTGAAGGTACATAATTAACCCATATATATTCTTTTTGTGAATCGTTTTGCAAAGTGGTGCGCCGTGAATTTTTTTCCCGCCGTGAAATGTGTACCTTGGCTCAATAAAGGTTTAGAAACACTGGTACAATCAATGAAACAAAAACATTAAATTAAACCAACCATTTTATAAATCGATCAATTTTGCTGTAATACAAAGAAAACATGACAAAAACAACTTCTTGTTGACTTTGCCCTAATATTGCTTGATTTGTCCTATTTGAGGATTCTAGCCGCCTTGAAAAAATGTACAAACTTGGCCAGGCGGTTAAGGCTAAAGTGGTTGAAAGGAGTCTCAAGCTTCAGCGATTGTCGCTATCACTCACAGGTAGGACACGGCCCAATGATTAGTCCTAACATGATGAAAAAAGACTGACGAACTGCTGCAACTTTGTAGGTGTTTATGAACTGGAGGCAGGCAGTATCACTTTGGGAATGGTGACAAGCATGCAGCCACACCTCGGCCTTGTGGTCAAACTCCCATTTGGTTGCATGGGAACTGTGGCCATGACTGACCTCGCTGATGCCTACAAGCCCAACCCGTTGGCCGCATTCAGCAAGGATCAGTTGCTAAGGTCAGTGAATGCACCAACTTGCTTGTTTGCAATGCTTAACAAATTTATTAGACCACCACCACCTACCGTATTTTTCTGATGAGGATAAGGAGTACGCAGATTGGACTTTATAGTGTATTAACATTACCATTATACACACATTCGCATTTCCCCCCCACACACTGTTGTTGTAAGGGATCGACCAAATTGAAGGATGTTCTTTTATTTCAGGTGCTACCTTCTCGGCTGTGAAAATGGCAAGTGGCAATTATCGCTGCGACCATCAAGGTATGATATCTGACAGATCCACTCAAAAATGTTGGTCTGCCTGGAACTTGCAACCTTATTGCTGCTGTTGATGTTCCTCCTCTCCAGGTTGAACTCAGAGCAGGCCAAGCCAGTAAAAGACACAGAGGTTTTGACCTTAAACAATCTGCAAGAAGGCCAGTTAATCAGAGGCTATGTCAAGTCTATCAGTGAGCAAGGGGTCTTTATAAGGTAAGCGAGTGCTTCTCTATCCAGTCTTGTAAATATACAGGGACTTGCACCGACTTCATCACTAGCATGGGAAACCGCAGCGAGCATACTTTGAAAGCGTCGTGTCGTGGCTCACTGAAGACCTGAAGTGAATGAGGTCTTTTTTTAATTTTTTTTTTTTTTTTACATATTCCAGGTTGTCAAACAGCATCACTGGAAGAGCCGAGCTTCAGCAGTCTACCAAGTACTTTGTTAACAATCATAAGGTCCTCTGTAATCATCTGCCCTCCAGCACCCTGCTCACCACAAAGATCATCAGGTAAAATGCATCGTACGCACTGCAAAGTATTGCAACAATAAATCTGCGAATAAAACCTCTGACATGTAATCAAAACCGAGCATTGCTTTTATACATTTTATCTAGTTAAAAATAAAAAAAAAATGCATCATGAGGAAGAAAAAAAAGCATACATAAGTTTCTCCAGAGTATGAATAGCAAATTTGTCCAATGAGTGTTTATTGTCACACAAAAAATTGGGTTTGATGGGACTGTGAGAAATGCGACAGCAAACCTATTGCCTATGTTTGGCTCTTTGTCTTTATAGCCTGTTCAAGACATACAGTAACACTGCAGCACTGTCTGTTTTTGTTCTTTAGCATCGACAGAAAAGAAAAGTTAGTTGACCTGTCCCTGCTCACCGTGGACACCGGGAAGCCAGACATCCTTCCAGAGTCGCTCCATCTGCCACTACGTCTCTTGGGAGAGGAGAAACAGAAGTACAACCTTGAAAAGAAAAAGAAACGCTCACTGTCTGAAAGTGAAGAGGTAACAAAACATTTCAGCATGGGTGCTCGGCGTTTGTCCTTTGGTCGTTCTGTTAACAAAAAATGCTATGCATACTTGCTACTTTAACCTCGCTTATATTAACAGAAAAATAAAGAGTCGGAGGTCCCGAAGAAAAAGAAGCTGAAGAAGAAAACAAACCTTGTAGACAATGACAGTGGGGTTGAGGTGTACTTCAGAGAGGAAGAGGACCAGGAAGTCAGTGACACCAAATCTGTTGCTGTGAATGTAAGCAAAATAATTGATATTGGGTTTTATTTCAGTCCTATTTATTCATGCATAAATAAATAAACGAATGAATGCCTCAACAGGTTTCTAGTTCATCGGGTCCTGTCAGACTGCAGGTTGCAGCTGGATTCTCCTGGGGTCTTGGCCTGAGCTCATTGAAGCCTGCTACATTAAACAAGCATGCAGACTCGAGTGATGGAGAGGACCAAGATGAAAGCAGCAAAGTGAGGCAACCGTTAGCTTTGTATTTGCTGTTGCAACTGCCACCATTTGTCTCACACCTTTTTTCCCCCCCCTCATCAGTCTCAGAAGAAGTCTCGGCACGCGCTGGAGCTGGAGAAAAAGGTGGCGGAGAAAGCCTTGACGCAGCGGGAGATGGAGCTGATGGACCCTCAGCTCAGGCCCCAGGATGGAGCAGCGTTTGAGCGCCTGCTCTTGGCTTCTCCCAACAGCTCGATTCTCTGGCTTCAGTACATGGCTCACCACCTGCAGGCCACCCAGATTGAGCAGGCCCGCGCTGTGGCAGAGAGGGCGCTTAAAACCATTTCTTTCAGGTAAGCTTACACCATGTCCACATGGAACTTTGGTATTTTGTCCACTTGGCAATGGAAAGAAATGTGTTTTCATTGCTTGCGTTTGTACTGGAAGCTGAAGCATTTGATTTTCTGTCAGCTTGTCTTCGCATTCATCACTTTGTGTTGTCTCCTTTACTCTACTTCACTCTTCGGCCCGATCCCATTACTTCCTCTTTACCCTTTAGCTCTGCCTCCATCAGAATCCATCTAGTTAAATGGGAACACACTAGATCCGATCAAATCGAGGCAATTCTTGATTTTCAGTGGTTGTTTTCTTGTTGAAATGCAATTTTTGTCATGTCCAGAGAGGATCAGGAGAAACTGAATGTGTGGGTGGCCCTGCTAAACTTGGAGAACATGTACGGCACGCAGGAGAGCCTCAAGAAAGTTTTTGAGCGAGCCCTCCAGTTTTGTGAGCCCGTGCCCGTCTATCAGCAGCTGGCTGACATCTACTCCAAATCCGACAAGATGAAGGTATTCGTTATCTGCTAACAATGCGCACTCCATATATGTAGAACTAATATCAAATCAATCAAATACTTGTAAATAAAATATTTCTGTTGCGTGAGCTGAACACTGTCTGTATTTGTCTCTCGCTGTGTTTGTATCAGGAGGCGGAGAACTTGTATAAGTCAATGGTGAAGCGGTTCCGTCAAAACAAAGCAGTGTGGCTGAGCTATGGTACCTTCCTGCTTCAGCAGGGCCAGAGTGATGCTGCCAGTGCTCTATTGCAAAGGGCACTTAAAAGTCTTCCATCCAAAGAAAGTGAGTGAAATGACCTATAGAGCTGGGTATCTCTCAAAAGCGAGTGCACCCCTCGCAGTTTTTGTCATAATTTTTTATCATATCTTCTAATGTGACAACACTGTGACAACAATTTTTAAACTTTGTAATTTGTCATCAGGTGTGGATGTGATCACAAAGTTTGCCCAACTGGAGTTTCGTTATGGAAACACGGAAAAAGCTTGCACAATGTTTGACAAAATCCTGACAAGCTACCCGAAACGCACCGACCTCTGGTCCGTTTTCATCGACCTCATGGTCAAACATGGATCACAGAAGGAAGTTCGGTAAGGACGATTTTTTTTTTTGTTTTCCTTTTCAGTTTTCTTGATTTCCGAAGAGGTTTGGAAAGCTTGTTGCATGTATACAGTCACATTCATCTAAATTATCATGCAGGACCGTCTTTGATCGTGCGATACACCTGAGTGTGTCGGTGAAGAAAATCAAGTTCTTCTTCAAACGCTACCTGGAGTACGAGAAGAAGCACGGCACACCGCAGAGCATCCAGGCTGTCAAAGAAAAAGCTGTGGAGTTTGTGGAAGGCAAAGGCACTGAGGCTGCCAGCTAGTGACCAATTGTACAATCTTGCATATTGTGTGTTTGGTGTGGACGCTCTATACTTGTAGCTACTTAATGCGAACAGATGAATTGTCTTTTTTACTGTTGTATGTAAAATATATGTGCTGCCCTAAGTCTGATTGGGGTCAAACCGGAATTAAGAATTGAATTTACTCATTTTAATCTATTCTCTCAGAATGGGTTTTGCCTACGTTGAGAAATGAATTGTAGGAGAGTTTGCAGAGCATTGCCATGACTCAATAAATCTACTATCATTACAATACATTACATGACATTTTATTTAAAAGCAACAAATACAAAATAACAATATATATTGGGACACATTTACGTACAATACATACACGCTAGTTTTCTATCCTCTTTTAAAAGGAAAGTACCTGGTACACAATCTGAAAAAAAAAAAAAAATGCCTACATAAATCCTTTATGCTGGTCGTGATGTCATCCAGAAGTTGTGATGTCATCCAGAGGGCGTGGCTACCGCTTAACTGCTTGAGTTTTTTGTACCTACACAGTGGCAGTATTGATTGTAAAATGCATGTGTGGATTACGGTGTGACTGACATGGTTTGTGCTGGCTGGGTTGGTAACACCCCTGAGATGGTAGAGGTATCAGTACTGCTCCTGCTCAGTACCGCTTCTGTTGTTATATTGTGTCCAGCAGTGCTGCAGTCTTGGTTGACTCCTTTCCAGACCGGCTGTTGCTCAGCAGTGCAATATGCAAGCTAAGCGAGGAACAATGTAATGAAAAATGTCTTATTTATACATCCTTTCCCCATCTCTTGACCCTACCAAATCAAGTTTGCGTCCGTCGACATCCAATTCCCACCTAAGAATATTGCTCAAAGGTCAGCGGCCACACAGCCACTTGGGATCATAAACAGCATTGCCTGCGAGATGATCATCTCTAGTCGTATTCAAATGGAGGTTTGTTTTTTTTCCTAAGAAGTCTGGTTTCATCTCTTCCAACCTCACACCTCCTCTGGCTCCATAGGACCCTCGGCACCCTGCGGGGCATCAGTATGGAGCCGTAAGATGGGTTTGTTGCACATTGGGCACACGCTGCGGATCTCCAGCCACTTGAGCAGGCACCTGAAGGGGTGGAAACCACAATATTTTTACCATTTACAATAGGTCTAAGGAAGAATCATTCATTTTGAACAATACACATTTACATTACATTTAAATGTCCGCTTTGTTGGACTTGATAAACTTGAGTAATACCTGGCTAACATGAATACAAAATAACAGCTGGAAAATGTGTTTATTTAGGTGCAATTAACTTTCTTTTGATGTCTCGAGATATATTTGCAATTTAAATAAAGTAGAAATGAATCTTCATTTTATGTTAGATATACTTCAAGTCTCTCTAAAGATAAACATATCAATGGAAACAGTGGTTTTCAATAATTTTTTTATATAGTTTATTGTGTGACCCCAATATCTCAACCCACCCACCCTATTAGCTTGTGGTAGTTTTGCCCTTCAAACCAACAAAAAGTTCCCATGAATGATCAGTCTTGAAGGGAACTTAAAGAAGCAAACTGAGGTGAGTGTAAACTGACTTTTTGGGGGAAAGTTTTAGGGTCTTGTTCAATTCTTTAAAATAAATTTTATATATATATATATATATTTTTTTTTTTTTTTTAAAGATGACACTTCAGTTTCTCCCAATTACAAACAAATGGTGAAGCCGTTCAAGTAATGAATAGCTTGAAATTGTACAAAGGTGATCTGCCATATTTTAAAAAATAGCAAGTAAGGTTACCCAAAACAGAATAACATTGGAGTTTTACATACAAAAAGGCACCGTCCCCAGACTTAAACCCCATTAACCTGGTTTGGGATGAACTGGACAAAAGGGTGAAAGCACAGCAACCTACAAGTGGCACACGTTTTATGTGAAGTTCTGCAGCAGAGATGGGAAGAATTTGCAGAATATTTGATTTTCATTGTAAAAAGAATGCGACAAGTGTACTTTAATGAGTCAAAAGTTCAGAATAGAATTTATGTACTTTATAGATTGATTCCATGATTTATTTTGTAACTTCGATAGTGCATTTGTCCTATGCTTTCATTTGAGAGGATAAAGACACAATGAACAGCATGAATTTCAATTGGGGAAAAAAAATGTTTGTTTTTTTTCCCCCAAAAAACATTGACTGGTAGTGTGGATACTCAAGTGAAGCTTTTTTTTCACACAGATGGCTAGCTAAAATTACCTTAATCAACAGCAATTGCTATTGTGCAGAGGGGCAAAAATCCACCCTGTTATGTTTACTTAGAGGTTCAGGTTTAACGTAAACATGTACGCTTCAGCTCCTGGTGCTGCAGTAAAATATTTCCCTTTATTAATTTCCTGAAGCTCATGTTTTTCACTTGTGATATTTGGAGGGGGAAATATCGATATTTGTGCATTTTTTTAATGTTCTATACGCAACAAATATTCACTGTTCTTAGTTAATCACAACATTGTTGGATTTCAATGTTAGGATAGGATACTTCACCCAGTTAAGTTCCTTTCCACCTGATTGTTTTTTCTTTTTTTTTGGTACAAATATTAACAAATAAAATGTTTAGCATGTTTTTATATATGTTTTTTATATATTTGCAAAACTGGAAAGGATTAAAAGAAGACATGCATACCAAAGCAAATGCCTGTTTTGATTTAGATTAAACTGGGCGTAAATGTGGTCAATCGCAACAGAAAATACAATACAATACTTCTTCATGTTTATTCAAACTAATGTACACTATGTAATGTACACTTTTTAGGCCCGGCGCAGCCAATCCGGAGCACCAGGAGAGTTCTCGGTTGGCCGGGCTGTGAGCGTTGCTATTCAGGCCCCTGAAGCCAGTTCTTACAGCCTACGGATTTGTTTCAAAATCAGCAAATTACAGGTTCTCATTGCAATTACCAAAAGTCTGTTTTGTTTTTTATCAAAAGTAGCAGGTAATTGAAGACATGAGCAACACCACTGTAACTATATTACACCCCGTCTGTACAAAAATAACACATAAATCAAGTATATAAAGTCAAGTAACAAAGCTTGGAATTCTGCTTCTCTAATGGAGAGCTGTATAGTACTCAAGTCTGGACTAGTTTTTTTCCTTGTCTCGAACTTGACCCCTTGGCAATTGACTCAAACCCGGCCATTGGACTTGTAAAATGTTCAGCGACTCGACTGAGTCGGTCTATTTTTTTATTCCTGAAAATAAACATCTTCCATCAAAAGAAACCTGAAATAAAGTTTTTCAGATGATCAAAATAGCCACCTCATTGGTTAACCTGACCGCAAGGGAATCGGGGACAGCAAAGCCTGCCGCAGCGACACGTTCATGTTCATTCATTATCTTTGAGTTGGTGCTATTTAGTGGGTACGGTGCTCCGCGGTGCCCTGTCTCGGTCCTCCTTGTCTCTCCCCCAAGGTTGACCACCATAAAGCAACATTGTTCTTGAAATTGTTTTTGTTGTGTATCTGTACACACGATTAATAAAGCAAATGCCATCTAAGAAGAGTTTTGATCGTGATGAAATTTTTCACATTTTTTGGTCATGAAAATTGTAGTAAATTGCAAAGTATTTTTCTGTCTCAAGGTTTACTCTTGATCTCAGCTGGACTTTGGACTCTGACATTGTGGACCTTTTGTTAAAAAAAATATGAAAACCATTTTGGCTAGGAAAAGCTAGGAAAAGCTATTTTGAACAAAACATTTAGATTATTATCCTAAATTTGTCACTTGTGCAAGTATATCGTTGATAAGATAACGTGAGTGGCAGTGTTAGAACAGCTGAGAACCCTTTTTTGTGTCAACTAAATACAAGAGCTCTATAAAAGAAACTGACCTTGTAATGCCAAACATCAAAGTGACAGAATTCTCTAATAGTTTGTCCCCAAATAAAGTAAAAATGAAACACTTCCTGACATCTCTGTGGACAAAGAATTTTCATCAGGTGTTTTGAATCGAAATTGTTTTGAATATCATTAGATTTACAGGGGTACCTAATAAAATGTCCCAATAAATAGAGCCTGAGACGTGTTCCACGCAGCTTATAGGTCAAATGTCACGCACCATGTTATGTCATTGAAACAACTGTTAAAGTAGCTGGAGTCAAAGTTGAACTGGGTTGCAGTTTTTTCAGCCTTGTCTTTCTGGGACTACATGCTATGTCTCGTTTTCTTGAGCAGCACTATGTCCCATTCAGTAGCTCTGCATTATGAAAATACACGTTTCACTTTTTCCTCAGGATCATTATAGGTTTCCCACAGGGGATTTCTATTAGATGTACTAAGTATGTGAGCACACTCAAGTTACAGATCTTTTGACCCCAAATAGCAAAAGTATTAGAAAGTGGTGTTAGTTTCCAAATTTCATTCCAGACACTCACTTCTTGTGAAATGCATGTGAGCACGGGCACACTCCCAGTTCATCTCTGGTCCTGAATTCTTCCAGACACACGGCGCAGGTTTGCTGCCAAAACCAGAACAACAATGAGATAAGGCCATATTTTGTGTCATTGTGTAATTCATAAAAGACCTACATCTTTTAAATCAAACAAAGAAACAAAAGGACTGTATATCATGTGAAGTTCAATGCACCCAAGTTTCAGTGCATAAAATAAGGTGTTGTTTGTTAATTGTTCTTTTCATAGCTGTGTCTATTTTTGAATCAGACAAACTGCACTTCGCCTTCCATCCACCTCTGCCTTTGGAGCATTTAAAGGCAGTCATTTATAAGACAGCAAACAGAGAAGAGTACTCTTAGGATGCGTCTATAATAAGCACAGTTATTCTTAGCAGTCCTAAATTCTGCCACTTGAAGATTGGGATTCACTCAATATGTATTTGCCATAAAAGAAAGAGACATCTCCGGTAAATGTGTGTTGCACGTTAATTGAATCTAGAATAGATAGCTCAACCTGGCTTATAAAGAGTAAGGCAGAACATAGGCTGCATTTCACACTGGCTCTTATGCAGTGTTTCCCTACTTTTTAGCCAAGGCACATCATTTTACATTTGAAAAATCTCACACGATGCTACCGGACAAAAATATCGGAAAAAGTGGATTACGGTTTAGTATCGTCTACCATCTACTGCATGGGGAAAAAATATATGTCTATCAGTGTAAGGTGCTGGCATAGATAGTTGAATTACTTTGTACAATACATTAACATTCTAGTAAGTACATGCGTTTCAAACCAATTAAGTGAAATTAGATTTCTTGCAGCACACAAACTATCTCGCAGTACACTGATGCATCAATGGACATTGGTTGGGAATCTGTTCTAATGCAGCAGATATCAATTACAGGCAAAAGAAAATGACTTACTCCAAGCAGGCTGAGTTTCTTGCTTGCTCCCTTCAGCACCACCTACAGTGGAAAATACAGTACAGAAGGATGAACATGTAGTGTAATATAGTGTCAGCACTATTGTAAATATAACTTCTGCTGGGCCATATATCCTAATATGACTGACCTCATATTACTCCTCTGTTTGATGCATAGAAATGCTAGTCTAATATTAGCTTCAGAATTGCCGCATTTAGTGTACCCTGATGGACTCTTCTGGAAGGTGGTGTTATGTTGCTGGGCTGAATGAAAAAAGCCTGACATGCTGTGGTAGGATTTAGAGTCTGCCTCAGAGTGTGCTGTTACACGTGTAGCTACTGCAGTGAGTGACAAACCTCATTGTAGCTGAACTGCTCCCTTGTCCCTTGTTGTTTCAACCTGAGTAAGACAGAGACAAATACGCACTTTAAGGGTATGCAGAAAACTACTGTGGTAAGACATTCTACAGCACAGAACTACGCCATAATTTTAAGTGAGGACCTAAGGCAAAGGCACGAGTGTCCCCCCAGTGTGTTAGACTTCTGGGGCAAATGTGTCAGATGGTGATGCCTTACAAGTTATGAGTTGAGTGACATGTTGTAAATCTGGCTGGGGTTAGGGTTTGGTCCATTTGAGAAAATGTCAATTGTTATGTACACAGAGCTACCAACCTATAGAAATCCACTTCCAGAACGTCTGATCTGACTTTCGGTATACAATGCGGTATCTACTCTACCACCATAGACCAAAACCTTCACCATATACCTCTATTTCTAATTATAGAGATTGTGTAGTCAAAATCTTTTTTCACATCGTACCTATGCTTTCCTTTCATTATGACTGTGAAACCATACAGAATTTTTTTAAATGTTATTTATTACACTCTTTGTCATCCCTCAAAGGGAAATTCAAACTCACACTGTTGTATGTTTTTTGGGTTGCACGCCACACAGCACAGACCAAACACATGCAGGCATGCAAGTTGTTTATTTCAGACTGAAATGTGTGCATCTTGGGGGGGTGCCTTGCTCATGGGCACTTCAAAGGTAGCTAGGAAGCAGACTAACATTGCACTCCCAACTATTGCCATTTTTAAATTTACATTTTGTCTATATATATATATATATAAAATCGCCTGATTATATACTACATATGCACAACAAACTGATGGATATATAGTTTTGAAATAATTCGTTAATGAAAATAGTCACTACATTTATTTTAGTAGAGTTTGAGTGTGTGTTGTACAGCATATCACTATTGTATAGTCACACATGCCCTTTACTCATGTAATTCACAAATATCAATCACTACTGTTATTTCAGCAATTTTCCTGAAATAGCTTTCTCAACAAGCTTTATCTGTTAAATGGCTCATTATTTGTTAACATAAATAGATAGAATAACTTAAGAGGCCATGAATGTAAGAATACATAATAGTACAATTTTAGGTAACATGCTAAAAAAATAAATAAAAAACAAAACAAAAAGAGCCCACAGAAGTGAGAAGAGCTGCAAATCTGGTCACAGTCATTTGATGTTAGGAATGGTTTTATGATTAAAAAATATATATATATAATGTGTGTATATCTATACAGTACTGTAATGCAAGAATCAAAGTGTAGAAAAAAACGGACGTTCACAATAGGACTACATACTATAAAGAACATACTCCAGCATAATTTCAAGAAACCAATAAATGCTGGGCTGGCTGGTGTACTTTGTGACTTTGTGGTTAAAATGTATCGCTGTCTCAATTTCTCCCTCACATCAACCCTTCTCCAATTCCTTTCCAGCTATTCAGAGCAGGCTCGGCCAAGCTCCGCTCTCATCCCTCGTACCTACCGGAAAAGGTAGCAGCAGAAGATGAGACTGAGCATGAAGACGAAGAGGCCGATGCCCAGTACAATGACATACACATTGAGTGGCAGGTGATACATGTCAGACGTCATGCTGCAGTCGTGTTCAGAGCTCAGAGAATTCAAACCGCACAGGCATCCTGCCAAAAAGAGATCAGCACGTTTATAACAAGTACATTCAATGAAACCAAATCAAATCAAATTCAGGTCATTGCGTAGATATCTGGAACTCAGAACTCAGACTGACTGTTGAATATTAAGACATACAACAACACCGTCATTAGTTTTCCATAGAACATTTCTGGGTGCCTGCTTTCATGTAACGTAACCACGTTTGATTCCCAGTGGTTCAAATGGCACATTGCTTATCCCCTCATAAGTGGGGATTTTTGTTTTCTTCCTGTTTGGTCAGAAACACTTGGTGATGCTGTTGGGACGCAAGTGTGTCCATGGAGCTGTGGCTGTGGCACAGTGGTGGCAACCCTAACCCTCGTAGGGCTACCCGTTAATTGGCTGTGAAGTAGACAAACACAGCAAACAGACACCGACACACCGCCATCTGTTCCCCAGACTAAATAGAGGAGTGTAGTAAAGTGTGTGCATGTGCGGCGGCACTTGGGGGTTGAGGGGTTGGATTGTGCAGTGCAGTGTATGTCTGTGCTCATTTGAAAGACCAGAAATGTGTGTGTTGCAGGTGGCGGGGCGCGGGTGGGGGCGGGGGCTTATTCGAAACCAGAATGAACTTGGGACCAAAGGGCCATTTGGCAAAACAATAGCAGCGGAAGCCCCACTTCCACGAGCCACATGTGACCCTATTAATTTGCAGCAAGCGGGCTGTTTGCCAGCCTCGAAATGTTCATGTGTCTCTCTTCAGAGTCAATGAATGGGTACAGCTTGCACTGTGTGGGAGGTATGATAATTTGACAGAGCTGGAGGTTGGGGGATTTAAAAAGAAGGGGGCAGGGAAACTTAATGCATGGGCAAAATGGATACCAGGCCATACAGGAACTAAAAATGGAATGAAGCTTTGACAACTTCCACACTTCTTAGGAAGACTTTTTTTTTTTTTTAAATAACATGTTAGTGTGTGTGTCTGTGTCATTTTATGCTAATCGACCATAGGAGCGTGTGTGGTTAGTAATGTTGGACAAGACATGAAAGAGGACCTGCCTCATTTCAGTTCTAGTTCATCCCAAAGTTGTTTGATGAGTTCTCAAGTTCTTTCACAGCAAACTCTTCCAAGCGTGCCGTTATTTACCTTGTGTCATGATAGAACGCAACATGGCTTTCCCCGAATTGCACCCACAAATTGGGAAGCTTAGACTTGACCAAAATGTCTCAATGAAGAATCCAGACTTACTATGGGAATTTAAGATGACTGATGTGTGTCCAACAACTTTTGCTTGAAACGAGGCACAAAACAATCACGTGGACTGAGGCAGTAGAATAATAGGAAATATTCAGCTGCGATAGTATGACGGAAGTAAACATGAACTGAAATGCCCCTTATTTTGAGTGCTGCTTGTCACACACAAAACACTCAGGCCTTTGTGATTTGCTCAATCCATCATACAGAGCAGAAACCGAGGTTACGAGCTATAAGTAGGCTACACAAAATACATGCTGGGTCCTCTAGTATTAAACAGATGGCGGAGAAATCCACGTACTTACCGTTACACCATTGGAATGGTTGCATGAAATTTGATTGCGGGGGCAGCGGCAATAAATTCAGACCCTTTAAGAAGAAGGCTGAGCTTGAATGGAGGCCAAACTCTCGGACTCGTGGTTGCTGCCTGGGATCAGTCACTGTGTGCTGAGCTCGTCCAAATACAAGCCTTAAGTTTTTCAGATTTGCTCAGATTTCCATAAATCCTTGAGAGGTGTGGTTTTGTTGGCTCAGCAGTCTGCGCGGCCCAGCATTCCCAAATCTGGATCAAGCACTCCGTGTTAAGATTGGGATATTTGGGACAAGAGTTTGGACCACGTCTGAAAACCTCATGTGCGCTTGGATGCCAGTATGAATGATGTCATCAGAGAAGACAAAGAAATCTTGTTGTGTCGCTTGGACTATCACTTGCCTCATACCGTGGGGTATTTCGCAAGTTGTTGTCAAAATCGGAATCATGCGCAGTCATAACATCAACAACAGCGCAGTCAGTGTTTACACACAAAGCAGACAAAGACCCTCTATGACTTGTGTTTTTTTGCCCGCAGCTTTGCCTCCAATGTCATCCAGCGATCACAATGACAGTCGTCGATCAATGGAGGTAATAATCTGGCTTTAGTCTGCTTTGTCTTCCCCCTCTAAAGCTGCTTTTTCTAACAGAGGATTTTCGCGGCTTTCATTCTCCCCCCTCTCATGTCCTCTGCCGTCTCCTCCTCCGGTCCACTGATGTTGCAGAGGCTATTCCAGAAGCCAAAGATGTGCTCCCCTCAAAAGGCCAAACAAAGTGAGGACCGCTCCACAAGGCAGTCCTGAAGCTGGCATTGCTCTTTTTGCTGCTGAGCGTGAGTTTGTTTCTCACTCACTACATGTGTGTTTTTATGTGTTTGTATGAGGAGGGGGGTCCTCTTCCTCCAACCATCTGCTCCTTCAGAAGAAAAAATAGACAAAGGCGGTGTGTATCAGCGAAGAGTGTTATCTGTTGCAGTCAGTCTCTGGCACCTCCAACTGGCTTTGTCATGGCACGCTTCTCCTCTTCTCCTCTCGGTCCATAATGGTTTTTAGAGTGAGCCTGCCGTCTGCCTTTTCCCTCCCGACGCCTCCTGCGCTGCTCTGCTCTGCCTTGGGTTTGTAAACAGATCCGTGCTCATGTGACCATCCGTTTTGCCTCGCAACTCTGCTCGGCCTCAGCCCTCCCTCTGCCTCTGTCCTCCAATCTGTAGGCAGAAGGAAGGCAGAATGAACCAGACTCTGGCGAATAGGACGCCTGCAAGCATGCTTATGTGTACGTGTCTGTGCGCGTACACCTCTCTCATGTATGTGAAAGGGAGAGCAAAGAGACTCTTGCAGCAAAGTCAAGCAAGGGAGGCCCCGGTCAGCTGCATGCATGCATGGCTGATGTCCTGACAAACAAAACAATGTCATTTCTGCCAAGTAGACGTCAGCCAGATCGCATGCAGAGCCCGCTCCACCCTTGTTTTCCTATCGCGTATACAGACATTGCGTTTTGATTGTTTTTTGAAGTGAATGTTTTTCAGACTGGCTTAATTTGAGCTAAATTCACTCCCTTGTCATTATCAGATACTCTTTACAATCTAGAGGGAACCACGTTAGCTTCAGAGAGAATTATAAACATAAATGCTGTTTGGTTGAGGTATTGATTAAAGAAAGTGTCTATTCTCGGTTGGTGCAGTGTGCTTTCTACAGTGTACCTGTAAATCTCAACACGTCCCCTGTTTATTTCATGGGCGGAACTGCCACTAATACTTCACAACAGTAGACATGTATATTGTTGTAATTGCAGTTTCTATAAGTGTCGAACTGCTCTACATCATACTGAGAGCTGTTTCAAAATAGTTTGCCACTCTCCTTTTCCTAATAAAACAAAGACAAAAAAAAATCCTATTAGCTCTCCCTAATATTGTGGCTGCTAGTCAGCATACAAACAATCATGATTGCAGAGGACAGACTAAGTATTGAAGGTGACAATGTGAAAGAGAATAACCTGATCGAGAAATCGCAAGCTGGACAAAGACATGCTTAC
This sequence comes from Filicampus tigris, assembly GCF_054856515.1. Taxonomy (NCBI): domain Eukaryota; kingdom Metazoa; phylum Chordata; class Actinopteri; order Syngnathiformes; family Syngnathidae; genus Filicampus; species Filicampus tigris. The sequence continues at coordinate 9,642,344 of NC_141222.1, forward strand.
CACCAACCCCCCACACCAGCCACCCTCGGTGCCAGTCCCGTGAGGGGGAGAACAGCTGCTGGGATACTGGGCGAGCTGTCAGACGGTCAAGGGGAGTGTTGCTTCACTAATCCCCAAGGGGGAGGGAGGGACAACAATGGGATCCAAGCCATTTTCA